>NC_050099.1:136176963-137426963 GCF_902167145.1 Zea mays
CTGTTTGTTTACCCCCCAGATTATATAATCTTGATTAAATAATCCTAAGAGGCAAACAAACAGTCCAGCTTATTTGCCCAGATTATATAATCTAACCCCTTGGATTATGATAATCCATAAGCAAGTGAGGAGGTGCTTATTTCAGATTATTTTTTCCCACTTCCCCACTACCCTTTCAAGTTTCCTAGAAATTACCCACCATTGCCATTATAATCCACCGAAACGTTTTTGTGCCTATCCGGCGTCCAGCGACCAGCAAATCCAGCATAATTCCTCCTCGACTCCTCCTGACCCTAGCCGCTAGGCTCCAGGTGCCCTTGTCTGGTTCGAGTGCGAGTCCGTGACCGTGACCCAGCGTCCGCCGGCCATTGTCGTTGTTGTCTGCGCCTCCGCGGTCCGCCCAGGAAGTTGCTGGCTTGCTGTCGTCCGCCAGGCATCATTTGGGTTAGTGCTTCCGCCAGGCACACTACTTCGGCCAGGAAGTGAGGAGGTGCTTTTTTTTGTTTGCTCTTTGCTGCCCTCATGGATCTTGACGAGTTGACAGGATTGTGGTGCACCAACTCAACGGAATCACGGAAGTTACAGGCCGAGAGCTACTGTGGTGCTGACTAGCTGACGCCTGACGGAAGCTACAGACCGAGCGGCTGAGGTGTAGATTTCAGAATTCCAGATCCAGTTGAAATTATTGTTTTGAATGTTGAAATTATTGTTTGGTGCTAAAATTATTATTTGAGGTTGTTGGAATGTTAAATTATGATAAATTTCTATTACATTGCTATTGGAATGTTGCTGAAATTTTAGTGGACGGGCGGGGGCAGCCGATTCCCGCCGCAGATCAGCTGGGGCGCCTAATTTTTCTCTGCAACTGTCCTGCCGAGATCCAGAGTGCGACCATCTAATTGCTACAATGCTACTCTATCTACAGGTGTATTGTGATGGATCCTCCGTCGGAACCAGCAGACATTGAATCAGGAGTTGGTGATGTTACGGCACCTGAACGAGGCAGACCAACCATGGTACGTGGTTCCATGACGGCAGGTCGTCGTGGCGCAGGATTTACACTGGCAGGGCGTAGTGCCGGTCATGGCACTAGTTCTGTCAAACGTGGTGTGATACGCGGTAGTAGGAGTGCTGGAAGGAGCATTCGTGGTGGCCGAAGTGTTGGTATTGACATCGATTTAAATGCTCAAGGTCGGGAAGATGATGAACCAATTGAAGTTGAAGCTGAAATTACTGCAAATAATTCAGTGAGTAATTTTCTAACACATGGCCATTGCTAATTTGTAGACATTTGTAATGTTCATATGTGATATGCTTGTACATATATTTTCGTATAGAAGGAGAAATATGACAAGGCAGATTGGTCATCCATGAATACTAGAACTTTTTGTGAAATATGTGTTGAAGAGGTTGAAGCTGGTAACAGACCAAATGGAACACTAACTACTGCAGCGTATAAAAATATTTGTGTTAAGTATCGACAAAGAACTGGTTTGCTTCACAGCAAAACTCAATTGAAGAATAAGTGGGATTTACTGAAAGGGCTTTACAGTTTTTGGCTTGGTCTAAACAAAGATACAGGACTTGGATGGGATTCTAAGCTAGGGACTGTGATTGCAAGTGATGAATACTGGAAGAAAAATACAAAGGTAATAACATATTAGTTAAAGTTATATTGTACTTGTTTTAATTTCTTTCATCTATGATGTAGTACTAAATATTGTAATTGTTATGCAGGGGCATCCTGATTGGAAGAAACTGAAATATGGCCCTCCAAAAAATGAAGATTTCATGACACAAATGTTTGAACATATTGCAGTGGATGGATCAACATCATGCGCTCCAGGTGAATTTTATGATGTGGAAAATCATGAGACTGAGGTTGATGGTATTGATGGAGTTGATTTTGGCACATTTGAGGCAGACTGTGATGCTCAATATGATGAATTTGCGTCTCCTTTTGCTAGTGGCAGCAAGTCAACTCAGTCGAAGAGAGGCGTCTCAACTCAGTCAAAGAAAAGAGCTAGTCCTACTGTTGTTAATAGCCCACTGAAGCGCTCAAAGAATCCCATGGTTAAGGTCATGAATAAGATTCATAATACTTTGGAGATCAATTGCAATATTTCAAACAAAGTAATGCTTGGTGAGTATAGGTATGAATCAATCAAGCAATGCATGGAATGGGCTGTTGAGTGTGGAGCAACTGAAGGATCACTTGAGCATTTCATGGCTACTCAGCTTTTTGTTAAGGCGGAGCACAGGGATGTATTTAAGTCATTCAAAACAAATGAAGGAAGACTTCTATGGTTGAAGAGGCACTGCGCTAAGGATGGATTATGTTAGGAACATCTATTTATTTTCGTGTGTTAGGAGCATCTATTTACTTTCATGTCTGGAACATCTATTTATTTTCGTGTGTTAGGACCATCTATTTATTTTCATGTGTGGAACATCTATTTATTGTTTATGTGTGGAACATCTATTTATTTTTATGTGTGGCTTCTGGTACTTTCTATTACTTAATTTGCATGAATATTATTTGTAGCTTGATGTAGATGTCAATGAGGATGAGGAGGAGGACGAGGCTTTTGTAGCTGCGCGAGATCGAGGCCAAATGTTGAAAAGAGTTGGATCTATGCTCAATGCATTTGGTACGTATTATGGTGAAACTTTTCTTAACAAGTTAGTGAGAAGAAAACCTAGTTCAACTGGCTATGATTGGGTGATGACAACAATTAGTAATCCAAACGATTGCTATGATATGTTTCGGATGAGTAGACCTCTTATTGAAAAGTTGCATGACTTGTTGATTTCATCATATGGACTGAAGACAACTGAAAATATGTGTTCTTTGGAAACACTTTGTATGTTTTTATGGACTATTGGTGCCCCTCAATCTGTCGTTCAAGTAAAAAATAGATTTCAGAGGTCAAAAGAAACTATTAGTAGAAAGTTCTCAGAAGTGTTGAATTGTATATTTCTCCTATCAAAATATATTGTGAAGCCAAGAGATCCTCAATTTACTACTGTCCATGAAAGATTACTAGGCGACCGATTTCACCCTCATTTCAATGATTGTATTGGTGCAATTGATGGAACTCATATAAGGGTAGTTGTGCCATCCTCTAAATTGGTTCAACATGTTGGTCGACATGGATATCCCACCCAAAATGTACTGGCCATATGTGATTTCGACATGAGGTTCACTTTTATTGTTGCGGGATGGCCGGGTTCTGCACATGATATGAGGGTGTTCAATAATGCTCTAACAAAATATGCCACTATTTTTCCACATCCTCCACCAGGTATCATATTGCTTATTATATAATTTCAATTTATAAATTATTATGGTCTACTCTCATATGTCGGTGTATTTTTAGGTAAATATTATCTTGTTGACTCAGGATACCCTAATCGATCTGGATATCTAGCACCATACAAAGGAACAAAATATCATTTACCTGAGTATCGAGCGGGTCCCCGACCTAGCGGAAAAAAGGAGACATTTAACTATTTGCATTCATCTCTGCGTAATGTGATTGAACGCTCATTTGGTGTTTTGAAGATGAAGTGGAGAATTCTGTTACACCTACCTAGTTATCCTATGGCCAAACAATCCAAAATAATACATGCATGTATGGCTCTTCATAATTTTATTCGTGACAGTTCTTTGGCAGATAAAGAATTTGACCGTTGTGATGAAGATGAAGATTATATGCCAATGCCATCATCTCAGCCTAGTACTAGTCAATTTGGGGATGATGAAGGTGACATGAATGCCTTCCGTGATAATATTGCTAATGCAATATTTGCCAATGTCAATTGAATTATTTTTTTTCAAATTATTTATGTAATAAATTATGAATACTCAGAAACGTTTGTTACATTGTTCATCTCATATATGAGTTTCAACCTAGTACAAATATAGAGGGCATTCTTGTCTTCCTCATACAAAAGAATCCTATTAACAACTCAAATAATCTGGGTAAACAAACAGGACTACTCAGATTATATAATTCAGATTATATAATCCAGATTATATAATCCTCCAAAAATAATCCAGATTATATAATCTATGGGGGTAAACAAACAGGCCCTTAATCCCTGTAATGCTAGAGCCGATGGAGAATCGGCTGAATCCCAAATAAAGTTTAAATGATGAGTACACCCATAAGGAACATGTCCCAAGTCGCGGATAGTCCGGCCCCTGAGGCCGGACGGTCCAAGGAAAGGCAAGAAGATTCTCAGGGTTCAGCCTAGGTCACGGACAGTCCGGTCCCTGAGACCGGACGGTCCACAGCCGCACAGAGAGCGCCTAATTCCTCTGAAGGAGGCATAATAGAGGAATTTAGTGATCTCAATAAGTTAGGACAGGGGTTTACATCGGTTGATCCTTTGGAGGAGATCGACATAGGAGATGGTAAGAACACCTAGAGGGGGGAAGTGAATAGGCGATCCTGTAAAAATCAACTCTAAACAACACAAACTTGGTTTATAAATGTTAGTGAAATGAAAACCAAGTTGCTATGAATAGAGAAAGAGAGAACTCTTCACTTGATTGTTCCTTTATGATATGTATTGAACTTAGGAACAATAGCGCAAGTGAATATGTGAGAACTCTATGGAAGAAAACATTCACAGAGAAAGATGCGCAAGTGACACAGTGATTTTATCACGTAGTTCGGCCAATGCCTACTCCACGTTATGGTGACCTCCTTCGGTCAAGGATTGCACTCAATCCCTCTCAAGTGATCCAAAGGTCAAGCTCGAGTACCATGGTTTTCTTCCTTTTATCAAGTGTTCCCTTTGTAAGGAATCTCCACAAGTTGGAGCCTCTCACCCTTACAAGATTGATCACAAGAACCACAATATTAAGGGAGGGAATAGAAACACACACAAGAACTAGAGTCACAGCAACAACATGCACACAAGTCAAGAACTGAGCACACAAAACAATACAGCGGAGTCACAGCTCAAAGAAGTGCTCAAGTCTCAAACGCAATGAACCGAATGTGTGCTTGTGGAGTCTAGGCGTCGTAGGATGTTCAATGGAGGCTTGGTGTTGTGCTCCATGAGCCTAGGGGTCCCTTTTATAGCCCCAATGCAGCTAGGAGCCGTTTGAGCTCCATTTCGAAGGCACTGGTTGCCTTCTGTCCGTGGGCGCACCAGACAGTCCAGTGCGCCACCGGATAGTGAACACTGCGTGATTTCCTTCCTTTTCTGGCGAAGCCGACCGTTGCAGCCACCGGTCCCCGTGGCACACCGGATAGTCCGGTGCGACCTTCTGACCGTTGGCTGAGTCCCGTGTCACTCGTTGATCGTGCGGTCGACCGTTGGCCGGGCGCACGGCTGGCACACCAGACAGTCCGATGAATTATAGCCGCAGAGACCTCAACATTTTCTCGAGAGCGACTGTTCGTCGGGGCGCCAGCCTTGGCACCGGACACTGTCCGGTGCACCTCAGGCTGGTGTAAGGTTGGCTAGACTTAGCCAAAATTCTCCAATCCGATTTTCTCGTTTTGACAAGGTTACTAGCACTTAGTAGAATAATGTTAGTACCAAAAACAATTTACTAAGGCTAGAATCATATCTTGCTTTTCCATTTGCATCTCTTTGACACTTAGCTTTAGCTTATATCAAACAAAACAATATGTGTTGAGCATCTAATCACCCAAACATTTATAAAAATAGCCCAAGGGCACATTTCCCTTTCAATCTCCCCCTTTTTGGTGATTTATGCCAACACATCAAAACCAACTCAAAATGCAACAACATTTTTCAAAGATGAGCTAAAGAGTGCAAATTGAAGACCAATTAATCTCACTTAGAGTTTGGCATATTTGAATCACTTTGCCACCACTTGGTTTATTTTCACAAAACAAACTCGTTTTCCTATCTCTATGTCAAAGACACTTGTTTTGGCAAATCAAAGATCTTTCAAGAATAGTTTTGATCAAATACCAAAAACTCCCCCTTTTTCCATAATCGATTTTCTCCCCCACAAGAGAACTATTTTTCAATAAGAGGGTTTTGGTCAAACACCAAGAATTCTAACACTAAAATTTTGAAATTCACAAGCGGTTGGCTGATCCAGTTGCTTTGGCCTTAATTTCTCCCCCTTTGGCATTAAGCACCAAAACAGAAGAACTATTAGGCCCCTTGAACCCCATTACCTCACAAAAATTTCAAATAAGACCAAAGGCAATAAGAAAACACAAATAAGAACTTGGGACAAGATACATTGATACCGGAATGCAGTGGAGGCCCCTTCATTGTCCAAGTTCACCTTTTCCCTTTCAATGCCATCTTTGAGACTAGATCAGTATTACTCAAGCAAACACATTAGTCTCAAAGGATCAAGTTGTATTACATCTTCCCCCTAAACATGTGCATCATGTGCATAAGGACTTATGAGGTCTGGAGATGACTTGTACAACTTGAGCACAAAAAATAAGCAAGTAAAGACAGTAGTGCTTAAAGTAACATGATTAAAAGCATAAAACACATGTATGTTATAGATCAATCCTAATTCTGCGAATCTAAGACATTTAGCTCACTATGCAACCTGCAAAACCTTTTCTCATCTAAAGGCTTGGTGAAGATATCGGCTAGCTGGTTCTCGGTGCTAATATGATAAATATTGATATCTCTCCTTTGTTGGTGGTCTCTCAAAAAGTGATGTTGGATGTCTATGTGCTTAGTGCGGTTGTGTTCAACAGGATTATCCGCCAAGCAGATTGCACTCTCATTATCACATAGGAGTGGTAATTTGCTCGGATTGTAGACAAAGTCTCGAAGGGTTTGCCTCATCCAAAGTACTTGCGTGCAACACTGTCCTGCGGCAACATACTCGGCATCAGCGGTGGATAGGACAACGGATGTTTGTTTCTTAGAGCTCCAGGACACTAGGGACCTTCCCAGAAACTGACAAGTCCCTGATGTGCTCTTCCTATCAACCTTGAACTCGGCATAGTCGGAATCTGAATATTCGATTAAGTCAAAGGTAGACCCCTTTGGATACCAGATCCCCAAGCAAGGCGTAGAGACTAAATATCTAAGAATTTTCTTCATGGCCACAAGATGACATTCCTTATGGTCAGATTGAAATCTAGCACACATGCATACACTAAGCATTATATCCGATCTACTAGCACAAAGATAAAGTAAAGAACATATCATAGACCGGTACACCTTTTGATCAACAGATTTACCTCCGTTGTCAAGGTCCAAGTGTCTGTCCGTTCCCATCGGCGTCTTAGCGGGCTTTGCATCCTTCATCCCAAACCTCTTGAGTAAGTCTTGAGTGTACTTTGTTTGGGAGATGAAGGTTCCTTCCTTGAGTTTCTTTACCTAGAATCCAAGGAAGTAGTTCAACTCACCCAGCATAGACATCTCGAATTTTTGCATCATTACCCTGCTAAACTCCTCACAAGACTTTTGATTAGTAGAACCAAATATTATGTCATCGACATATATTTGGCATACAAACAAATCACCATTACAAGTCTTAGTAAAGATAGTAGGATCAGCTTTCCCAACCTTAAAAGCATTAGAAATGAGAAAGTCTCTAAGACATTCATACCATGTTGTTGGAGCTTGCTTAAGTCCATAGAGCGACTTAGAGAGCTTATATACATGCTCGGGATACCTATCATCCTCAAAGCCAGGGGTTGTTCCACGTACACCTCCTCCTTGATTGGTCCATTCAGGAAAGCGCTCTTCACGTCCATTTGAAATAACTTAAAAGAGTGGTGAGCAGCATAGGCCAATAATATGTGAATTGACTCAAGCCTAGCTACAGGAGCAAAAGTCTCCCCAAAATCCAAACTTGTGACAGGCATAACCTTTTGCCACAAGTTGAGCCTTGTTTCTTGACACCACACCATGCTCATCTTGCTTGTTGCGGAACACCCACTTGGTTCCCACAACATTTTGTTTCGGATGTGGCACCAGGCTCCATACTTCATTTCTCTTAAAATTATTGAGCTCTTCCTGCATGGCCAACATCCAGTCTGTATCCTGTAAGGCTTCGTCTACCCTAAAAGGCTGGATAGAAGAAACAAAAGAGTAATGCTCACAAAAGTTAGCTCAACATGAGCGAGTGGTTACTCTCTTGCTGATGTCACCCAGAATCTGATCCACTGGATGATTCCTTTGAATCAACTTGAGTTGGAGGTGCTTGTTGTGCTTCTTCCTTTTTATCCTTTTCTTCATGTGCTCCCCCTTGATTCATTCCTTCATCTTGAGGTACGTGTTCCTCATCTTGAGTTGGGGGATGCACTAGTGTTGAGAAATATGGTTGGTCTTGGTTTTGTTGCTCCTGCGGTCGCACATCACCTATTGCCATAGTTCACATGGCGGTCGTTGGAATTTCATTCTCATCTACATCATCAAGATCAACTTACTCTCCTGGAGAGCCATTAGTCTCATCAAATACAACATCACTAGACACTTCAACTAAACCTGATGATTTGTTGAAGACCATATATGCCTTTGTATTTGAATCATCACCTAGTAAAAACCCTTCTACAACTTTGGGAGCAAATTTCGAATGTCTGCCTTTCTTCACCAAGATGTAGCATTTTCTCCCAAATACACAAAAGTACGAGACATTTGGTTTGTTACCGGTTAGGAGCTCATATAATGTCTTCTTGAGAAGGCGATGAAGATAGAGCCGGTTTATGGTGTGGCAAGCTGTGTTTACAGCTTCCGACCAAAACTGCTCAGGCGTCTTGTATTCCCCAAGCATTGTTCTTGCCATGTCGATGAGCGTCCAGTTCTTCCTCTCTACTACACTATTTTGTTGTGCTGTGTAGGGAGCGGAGAACTTATGCTTGATGCCTTCTTCCTCAAGAAACTCTTCTACTTGAAGATTCTTGAATTCTGATCCATTGTCGCTTCTTATCTTCTTCACCTTGAGCTCAAACTCATTTTGGGCTCTCTTTAGGAAGCGCTTTAAAGCACCTTGGGTTTCTGATTTATCCTGCAAGAAGAACACACAAGTGAAGCGGGAAAATCGTTAACAATAACAAGACCATACTTACTTCCTCGATGCTAAGATAAGTAACGGGTCCGAAAAGATCCATATGGAGGAGTTCCAGTGGTCTTGACGTTGTCATCACATTTTTCCTCAATGATTAGTTCCTACTTGCTTCTCTGCCTGGCACGCTGCACAAAGTTTGTCTTTCTCAAAATAGACATCGGTTAGTGAAAGTCGCCTATAGGGGGGTGGATAGGCAGAAACTGAAATTTATAGAAATTAAGCACAACTACAAGTCGAGGTTAGCGTTAGAATAAAATTGAAGTCCGAAAGAGAGGGCAAAAACAAATCAACCAAGAAATAAAGCGAGTGACATGGTGATTTGTTTTACCGAGGTTCGGTTCTTGCAAACCTAGTCCCTGTTGAGGTGGTCACAAAGACCGGGTCTCTTTCAACCCTTTCCCTCTCTCAAACGGTCACTTGGACCGAGTGAGCTTTCTCCTTAATCAAACGGGTCACTTAGACCCCTCACAAGGACCACCAAAACTTGGTGTCTCTTGCTTTGATTACAAGTGTCTTGAGAACAAGAAAGAGGAAGAAGAAAGCGATCCAAGAACAAGAGCTCAAAGGACACGAGCAAAACTCTCTCTCTAGTCACTAAGTGTTTAGAGTGTATTTGGGACTTGGAGAGGCTTTGATTCTTTTGAATTGTGTCTTGTATTGACTGCACTAGCTCTTGTATTGAATGAGATGTCTGAAAAACTTGGATGCTTGAAGTGGTGGTGGTTGGCGGGTATTTATAGCACCAACCACCAAACCAACCGGTTGGGAGGCTGTCTGTCGATGGGCGCACCGGACAGTCCAGTGCGCCACCGGACACTGTCCGGTGCGCCAGCCACGTAACCCAACCGTTAGGGTTCTGACGGTTTCGGTCGTTGGAGCTGTGACATCTTTGGGGCACCGGACAGTCCGGCGCTGCACCGGACAGGCACTGTTCACTATCTAGTGCGCCTTCTGGCGATGCTCTGACTCTGCGCGAACTGTCCGCGCACTGTTCACGTTGCAGGCGACCGTTGGAGTCGACCGTTGCGCTCGCTAGCGTTGCTCCGCTGGCACACAGACAGTCTGGTGAATTATAGCGGAGCGGCTCTCCAGAAACCCGAAGGTGAAGAGTTTGAGTCGATCACCCCTGGTGCACCGGACACTGTCCGGTGGCACACCGGACAGTCCGGTGCGCTAGACCAGGGTTCTCTTCGGTTTCTTTTGCTCCTTTCTTTTGAACCCTAACTTTGATCTTTTTATTGGTTTGTGTTGAACCTTTAGCACCTGTAGAACATATAATCTAGAGCAAACTAGTTAATCCAATTATTTGTGTTGGGCATTTCAACCACCAAAATCATTTAGGAAAAGGTTTGACCCTATTTCCCTTTCAATCTCCCCCTTTTTGGTGATTGATGCCGACACAAACCAAAGCAAATATATGAGTGCAGAATTGAACTAGTTTGCATAAGGCAAGTGCAAAGGTTGATTGGAATTAAACCAATTTATTCTTTCACTAGATATGCATGGATCACTTTCTTTCTTTTAACATTTTGGACCAAATTTGCACCACTTGTTTTGTTTTTGCAAATCTTTTTGGAAATTCTTTTTTAAGGTCTTTTGCAAACAGTCAAAGGTATATGAATAAGATTTCGAGAAGCATTTTCAAAATTTGAGATTTTATCCCCCTGCTTCAAATGCTTTTTCTTTGACTAAAACAAAAACTCCCCCTAGATAAAATTGTCCTATTAGTGTTCAATAGGGTTTTACCAATATGAAAGAGATTTAGAAACCAATTGAAAACTTCTTTAAAAAACTTTGAAATTGGTGGTGGTGCGGTCCTTTTGCTTTGGGCTATATTTCTCCCCCTTTGGCATTAATCGCCAAAAATAGAGTCTTTTGAGAGCCCTCTTTACTTTCTCCCCATTGGTACTAATAATAAGAGTGAAGATTATACCAAAGTGGAGAGCGGTGCGGAGTGACGGTGAAGGGTAAATAATACTGATAGAGTGGAGTGGAAGCCTTGTCTTCGCCGAAGACTCCATTTCCCTTTCAATCTATGACTTAGCATAAGAATACACTTGAAAACATATTAGTTGTAGACATGAAAGAGATATGATCAAAGGTATAAATGAGTTATGTGTGCAAAGTATCAATCAAAGTTCCGAGAATCAAGAATGTTTAGCTCATTCCTAAGTTTGGTAAGGGCCCGTTTGTTTCGTTAGAATTGAATTCCATTTTAATAATTATAATTTAGACAAATCTAATTAAATTTATATATTTATATATGTAATATATTTGTATATTATCCTAAATCATATAAGAGAGATAGTTATATGCTACATTTATGTTATAGCGGCGCAAGTAGAAGAGTGTACTATAAGTTGTACATCGGAAAAATAGCATATAAATCTATAGAATCAATTTCCATCTCTCACCCCATGAATTTGAGATAAGCTTATATGATAACTTTGGAAAGTGGTGGAATGTCACATTCTAAAAAAATAGCTTATTCAATTAGTAAGATTCCAATTCCTCAAAATGAAAGGAAACAAACGGGACCTAAAGGTTTTCTCATCTAAAGGTTTGGTAAAGATATCGGCTAATTGATCTTTTGAGCTAACATAAGCAATCTCGATATCCCCCCTGTGTTGGTGATCTCTCAAAAAGTGATATCGAATGGCTATGTGCTTAGTGCGGCTGTGTTCAATAGGATTGTCTGCCATGCGGATTGCACTCTCATTATCACATAGGAGAGGGACTTTGCCAAATTTGTAGCCATAGTCCCTAAGGGTTTGTAACACCCTAAATCTATCGATTGAAAACAATCTAGTTTGAATTATTAGTTTTTAGTAGAAAGGAAACTATTTATGTTTTAAAATAATCAAATGGTGATATAAATAAGTCGAATAATTTTTAAATAGATAAAATTTTACAGAGTGTTTGAATGCATTCATGCCGAAGCATATGTTTTGTTTGATTCCATTTTCAAATCTAATTCTGGGATTTAATTTTGTGAAGAAAACTTTATTTTATAGAGTAATAATGAATTGTTAAAATAATATATATAGATTAATAATGTTCGTTTGTAGGTACTTCATTTAATTGATTTCCTTTTCATGAAGCCCAAACTATTTAAATAATAGACTTTTGACTAAAATAATTTATTCTTTAAATTGGGTATTTTTATTTATAAAATACTATCTTTTAAATTTATTATAATTTTTGAAATATTTATATATATTCACATTTAACTATTATAAAGGAATTTCGAAATTAAAAAAACAAAAACACCAAACGTCGGACGCTCGCCCCAGCTTTTTTTTTCTTTTCTTTCAGCCTATTACGTGTGGGTACGGAGCACATCACCTTCATCCGTTCACTTGGCTGTTCGTTCTTGCATTCCAACGTCGCCGCCACCTGTTCTGCTGCCTCGACACCGCGCTAGCTCGCCTGTTAGCTGTATCCTCGTCTCCGTGCGCGTCTACTCGCTTCTGTGGAGCACGCCAGTGTGCTTCGTCCTGTCCTCTGCTCTCCCGCACTCATGCGCTGCTAGTAACTGCCATACACCATTGATGCTCGCTAGTGTCGCTTGCTTCCTCTGCTCAGCTGTCGTGCTGACTGTCCGTCTCCCACATTGCATTTACTGCTTCGTGCGTAATTATTGGTGGCTGGCGCAACCGTTCTTTCTCTCTGACGTCCTCTCCTCTTCTTCCCCTCCCCTTCTCTCTCTTGCGCAGCCAGGGAACAACCCGCCCCAACGCCGCCAGGAGCCCACGCGCCAGGGCGCGACCCGGCCTTCCGCGCCCAAAGACCTTGCGCCCATCGCCGCCCAGCCGCGACGCGCCGACCCCGAGCAGCCCAGGCACCCAGGCCGACCGCGCCCCTGCACGCCCCGTCCGACCGCGTGCTGCCGAGCACCGTGTTTAGCACTAGGACGACGCCGCGACCGAGCCACCCGCCCACGACCGTTCGTCTTCGTCGTTAATGGAGCTTCAATACCGTCCGTTTCTCCCTCCTCCATTACCTCCCTCTCTTCATGGCCGCCGCCTGCCATTAATGGCCACCGGCCACCATTTCCTCCTCCTGGCGCCCCTATCTCTCCCCTCCCTCTATAAAAGTCGAGCACCTTCCTCCTCTCTTCATCCCGAAGCTCGCTCGCACTCCCCACACTCTCTCCTTCGCTCGCGCTCGCCGGAACCTCGCTGGAGTCGATGCCACCGCGCCGAAGCTCGCCCGCGCAGCACTCTGACGACCACGCTCACGCCGTCGCTCTGCTCACGCGCACCCGCCATCGAGCCCCTGCTCACGCCCTGCTCAGCTCACCGCCGTGAAGCTCGTCGACGGACAGTTCGCGTCCATCCGCCGTTCACCGGAGCTTGTCTGATCATCCTGCTGTTTATGCCTTACTGTGTACGTTGTTGTCGACGAGAGATCCAAATCGAACCTCGTCGCTGGTGCGTAGTCGTGCAGCCGAGCCCTGTCCATTCCCTAGCGCCGACCGTGCTGTTCCACTCATGCTGAAGAAGGTGAAAATTTGAATGCTACACCATAAAAGTCTAGTAATAATTTCATATAAATTCATGCGATGATTTTTATTTATAAGTCATGTGATTGAGATTCAAATCGATTGTTTTATTAGTTTCGTAAGTCTGTTCTAAATACATCAAAATCAGTATTTGTGACTGTTCACATGTTTCCTAATTTAAATCTAATTTGTGACTGTTATAATTGAATTATGCATAGTTTTCTAATATTAAAATTAAAAAGAATTATAGCCTTTATATATTTTTTTATAAAAAGATAGTTGTTTATAATGATATATGTGCAAAAAATACAAATTTATCGGCCACCCCTCATAGTCTACCTTTAATTATGTTTTAGTTCCTGCTACAGTTTTTATCATAAAATATAAATTTGAGATGCACATAAAATGTAAATTGTTTCATTAACTTCTTAAATATGTGCCAAATATTCTAAATCGGTAATCACAATAGTTTTCGTGTTTTCTAATTAAATTTTAATAAAGTCTATTATAGTTGTTTTAAAATAGCTTTTCCAAATAAAAAGGTAAAAGAAAACGTAGGTCACATTTTCTCAATAAAATAAAGATAATTATTTATTTAATTATCTTTTTCCCATAAATATGATTTAGTCTTATATTCAAAGTTTTTATAAATGATGATATAATATGCCTCACAATGTTAAAAATGATGTAATTAGTGTTCATGTTCTTTTATAATTAAAATGTTAGTTTATATGTTGTTTTGTATATAACATTCTTAATAAAAATAGAGGATAGTGTTTTCTTAAGTAAAAGTGAATATAATTAATTGTTTAATTATCTATGGCATAAAAACCTATCTATGCCATGTACTTCCTTAATGAAAATAAATATAATTATTTGTTTAATCACGCTTCCACATAAAACTCGATTAGGCTTGTATAATAACTTTTCATCAATAAATGTTTTACAATATGTTTTGTAATGTTTCATAAATCAATGTTTCATAACTCATTAACCATAGACATATAGAATATATCTTTTCTAAATAGTTAAAAGGTTTAATAATGTTATAATGTGTTTTACCGTCTTATAAACCCTTAATCTTAGACATATCACATATGACGTTTTATAAAAGATTAATTTGGTGAACCTAATATTTGTATATTTTAATTAAGATTTTTAAGCTCATGTCTTGTTTTATAGGATCACAAATTTTTGAAAAGAATACCTTCTTATTATAACCATTACTTGCGACGTTCTTGAAAAACGAACGCTCTTTTCGTTAGGCTTTCTTTTAGCTTTACGTATGGTGAATGTTGTATGTTATTGAGTGTGTTTGTTTCTTTTTGTTTGTTTGTGTGATATTCAGTGGTTGATCTAGTAGTTAAGAATCAAGATCTATTCCTATCCGTGGAAGAACCTCAAGTTTTCAATAAGCAAGGCAAGTGGACTTCTCCCTCTGCATACTCTGTTTGATCCCAAACAATACATTTAATAAAGTTTATTCTTCTGGATATATATGCATAATTTGATGGGTTACCTATTTAGATAACCTTTCCCACCTTATTCCTTGATCAAACCTGGGAATTATACTTTACCTTCGTAGCTATGCTATTGCTACAACTTTAAATCTATGCAGCACTCCTGTTTATGATATCAATGTTCCAAATGGTAAGATTACTTTATTGTTGTTAACCCGATGGTTAAACAAGATTATTGCATATTAATTGGAACATGGAGTGACCACCCGGGAAAACAGTGCTACCATGAGAACTATCATGGCTCTGGTCTTGGCTAAATAACTAGGGAAGTCTTATGTTGGGTGCTGGTCGTGGTCGACAGGAACGGGGGCATCTGGCAAGCTCTTATAGTTTCGGCTCAGGCAGATTGGATACGGGCATAGTTCCCAAAGCTTTACCCTGCAGTCTGGGCTATAAGTTGGTTACGTTAGGTGTGCCTTATGCAGTTTGACCATTTCCAGCATTTGCGTAATGAGGACTCTAGGGAGAAGCCTCGTAGTGAGACCCTGGCCATTCACCTCGGAAGTGAATACGGGTCTAGCTAACCCGGGCTAGAAGGGAATCACGACTCATGGGTAAAGATGCGCCACCTCTGCAGAGTGTAAAACTGATATATCAGCCGTGCTCACGGTTATGAGCAGCCTGGACTCCTCACATGATAATTGAACTTGAAGATGGAAATAAATCGAGATCCGATGATCTGCCAATGGTTTGCTTAAGTGGTTTTCACTTAAGTGTTTTTGAAATACTCTTGTACCTTTGCTTAATGGGAATACTTGGGATTCACACTTATTAGTAAGACAGGCGTTGTTAATAAAATGTTGACCAACTAAAATGCTTACTGCTCAACCTCAGCCTCACCTTGTTAGACTTGCATTAGTTTTCCCCCACTTGCTGAGCCCCGACCATAAGTGAGCTCACCCTTGCTTAATTTTGATCAGAAGTTTGCAGATGAAGATATGATGCTGAACTCCATGGATGCTAGTCTAGTGATACCCTCGGTCATCTTCCTGTGGATGGATGTCCTTGTTTCGCTGTACTTTGATGAATAAAGGTTAAGACATTATGTTTGTTCGAAGTGTAATATGTTAATATAATCGTTATTTACGCTTTTATGCATTGTTCTTTTGATATATTACACTTGTGACGTCAACATATGTGTGAAAATAGATCCTGGCACACATATGCGATGCACCCGGCTCTGTCCCTTGGAAACGGGTGTGACAGAAGTGGTATCAAAGCAATGTGACCGTAGGTCGCTAGATTAGTTAGAAATGGAAAGCCCAGTTAGTCTTTCAAAGCTCGATATATTTTCCTCCATTAAAATTTACTTTATATTAAAACTCGTCTATTTTATTTTCAACTCTTCTAGTCTTATTTTGGTCTATCAGAAGACTCTACTCGGAAGCACTACAAGATGATCAAGTTAGGATTGTGGAACTTGAAGTGAAGTCTACCGGAAGGAACCCTTTAGAAGCTATGGAAGATGCCCCATTCTCTGTCTTATCCCTGCCCCGCAAGAAGTTTCGTTATAGATCTCTTGGATCTATTACCATTCTTCTTGGTTAGGTTGATAGGATAGTTCTATAGTGCTAAGTTTTCGACTAGATCGGTAAGGACGATGTTATATTGTAGTTGTTTTCTAATCCATAATATTGTTATATAACCCTTGATTTCTTCTACTCTTGTTTTCTTGCCATTGTATTGTCATCCTTGGACAATATTTACCTTGATATATTGAACCCTTTGTCTCTCTACTTCTCTTCTTGATAATGCTTTCTTCCTATTGAATTCTTATACTTTTGCTTTTGTGCCATTGTATTGCCACCCTTGCGCAATATCTACCTTGATGTATGAAACCTTTGGCTCTCTACTCCTTGATAATGCTTTCTCCCTAACTCACTTTATATCCTTGGTTGTATCATTTATCCTAACTTTAATAGTTCATGATTATCTTATTCCACTATTGGCCACTGACAAATATGTCTTGTCTAACTCCTTGATAATTCTTACCTGACTCCTTGACTTTATAATATCTTTCTTATTACAAACCTTGTCTCACCTTTTGTTTTGGTTGAATGAGTAGAATTGGATTGTGTTGTGCTGATATGTTTGAGTTCATGTTAGTTATATTTGTGACTATGTTTGATTTGCTTCTTTGTAATGATTGTTGTTGTATTGTGTGACTTTTGTCCACAATGACATCAGTTAGCTAGGAAAAACCTTAGATAGATGGGTTTTCTCTGCTCTCTATAATCTGTCTTTGCTCAACCCTTTCGTCCCTTCCATTCTTCCATACCCATACAGATGTCAATCCTTGGAATGTCAACTACAAGTGAGGTCACTAAGTGCAAAGAATACATTGTGTTGGCAACTCCTCCAGCTAAGGATCAGATGGAACAATTCAAGAAGGCGCATGCACAGTTTCTGCAAGCAACTTCTCAAGTGGTAGCTAGACTCCAACAAGTTGATTTAGCAGAATTTATAGCACATGAGCAGACTACCGATAACCATATGACATCAACCACAAACATCACCCTCAATAGTTGACTTAGAAAAGTTGTTACATGCACAAGCTCTTGTAATACAGAATGTATCTCAACTCACCTCCTCATACCAGCAAGTGTTGGCAAGTCAAAACGTCACTAGAAATGAAACAACTGATGAACAGACACAAAAGGATGCACACCAACAGATAAATGATCTTGGAACATGTTGTTGTTGCGAGTAATATGGAATTCCTTGTCGCCAGATCAGTACAAATGAAAGTGAAACTACAAAACAGAAGAACCGGATTTTATTTTCTGGTATAAAAAGTCAATGGTCTTCCCAAGAACAACTAATAGCAGATGCACTGTCAGACGATGAATTGCCAGGTTTTCCAAAAAGGAAACATCACAAGGATGCCCAGTCCCAGAAAGAAACACATGAGTGTTACATTGATGGATGGACTATCACCTGCACACAGTTTCAGCCTCGTCGTCGCAGCAGTTCCAAGAAACAAAAATGGAAACATGGAAAAAGTCAAGAAATAACTTCGAGAAAAGCTTGTTATCTATGTGCACGTGAAGATCATTACTTCCGTAACTGTCCTGAGAAGAGTTCACTACCAGATACCTCCGAGATAAAGCTATCTCAGTCTACAGACATGGAATATGAACACAAATGCACAGAAACTTCTATCAACATCGTGAAGAACAACAAAAGGAATAGAAAAATGTTTGGATATATGAGTAGTCCACCTCAACCACAAGCAAAAGCCCCGAAACACATGGATACCGAAACAGAAGAATCAAGTCAGGCTCAACTATATGAGATACAGACACCCAATCAACCCTCATCCCCTGTTGGTTAAGCAAAGTTGACTCGCAAAGAACTCAAAGCAAGAGGTGCTTGCTTCTACTGCAAAAATGAAGAACATATTATTCGTGAATGCCCCAAGAAGCGTCTAGACCGACTAGAGAAGAAAGCTGTCAAGCAAGACCCAAACAATAACCCGGAAGACCAACTAGTTATAAGTACGATGATGAAGATCGCTTGATTTGTAGTCGTTGCGGAGCGAAGAAACAATAAGTTCCTTAAGTTTAGAAGAGTTCAATGTGAACCAAGAATCTACGAGTAACCATATATCATCATTGTTTTCTTGCTAGCCTTCCCTAATCTCGAGGACGAGATTCTTTTTAAGAGGGTAGATTTTGTAACACCCTAAATCTATCGATTGAAAACAATCTAGTTTGAATTATTAGTTTTTAGTAGAAAGGAAACTATTTATGTTTTAAAATAATCAAATGGTGATATAAATAAGTCGAATAATTTTTAAATAGATAAAATTTTACAGAGTGTTTGAATGCATTCATGCCGAAGCATATGTTTTGTTTGATTCCATTTTCAAATCTAATTCTGGGATTTAATTTTGTGAAGAAAACTTTATTTTATAGAGTAATAATGAATTGTTAAAATAATATATATAGATTAATAATGTTCGTTTGTAGGTACTTCATTTAATTGATTTCCTTTTCATGAAGCCCAAACTATTTAAATAATAGACTTTTGACTAAAATAATTTATTCTTTAAATTGGGTATTTTTATTTATAAAATACTATCTTTTAAATTTATTATAATTTTTGAAATATTTATATATATTCACATTTAACTATTATAAAGGAATTTCGAAATTAAAAAAACAAAAACACCAAACGTCGGACGCTCGCCCTAGCTTTTTTTTTCTTTTCTTTCAGCCTATTACGTGTGGGTACGGAGCACATCACCTTCATCCGTTCACTTGGCTGTTCGTTCTTGCATTCCAACGTCGCCGCCACCTGTTCTGCTGCCTCGACACCGCGCTAGCTCGCCTGTTAGCTGTATCCTCGTCTCCGTGCGCGTCTACTCGCTTCTGTGGAGCACGCCAGTGTGCTTCGTCCTGTCCTCTGCTCTCCCGCACTCATGCGCTGCTAGTAACTGCCATACACCATTGATGCTCGCTAGTGTCGCTTGCTTCCTCTGCTCAGCTGTCGTGCTGACTGTCCGTCTCCCACATTGCATTTACTGCTTCGTGCGTAATTATTGGTGGCTGGCGCAACCGTTCTTTCTCTCCGACGTCCTCTCCTCTTCTTCCCCTCCCCTTCTCTCTCTTGCGCAGCCAGGGAACAACCCGCCCCAACGCCGCCAGGAGCCCACGCGCCAGGGCGCGACCCGGCCTTCCGCGCCCAAAGACCTTGCGCCCATCGCCGCCCAGCCGCGACGCGCCGACCCCGAGCAGCCCAGGCGCCCAGGCCGACCGCGCCCCTGCACGCCCCGTCCGACCGCGTGCTGCCGAGCACCGTGTTTAGCACCAGGACGACGCCGCGACCGAGCCACCCGCCCACGACCGTTCGTCTTCGTCGTTAATGGAGCTTCAATACCGTCTGTTTCTCCCTCCTCCATTACCTCCCTCTCTTCATGGCCGCCGCCCGCCATTAATGGCCACCGGCCACCATTTCCTCCTCCCGGCGCCCCTATCTCTCCCCTCCCTCTATATAAGTCGAGCACCTTCCTCCTCTCTTCATCCCGAAGCTCGCTCGCACTCCCCACACTCTCTCCTTCGCTCGCGCTCGCCGGAACCTCGCTGGAGTCGATGCCACCGCGCCGAAGCTCGCCCGCGCAGCACTCTGACGACCACGCTCACGCCGTCGCTCTGCTCACGCGCACCCGCCATCGAGCCCCTGCTCACGCCCTGCTCAGCTCACCGCCGTGAAGCTCGTCGACGGACAGTTCGCGTCCATCCGCCGTTCACCGGAGCTTGTCTGATCATCCTGCTGTTTATGCCTTACTGTGTACGTTGTTGTCGACGAGAGATCCAAATCGAACCTCGTCGCTGGTGCGTAGTCGTGCAGCCGAGCCCTGTCCATTCCCTAGCGTCGACCGTGCTGTTCCACTCATGCTGAAGAAGGTGAAAATTTGAATGCTACACCATAAAAGTCTAGTAATAATTTCATATAAATTCATGCGATGATTTTTATTTATAAGTCATGTGATTGAGATTCAAATCGATTGTTTTATTAGTTTCGTAAGTCTGTTCTAAATACATCAAAATCAGTATTTGTGACTGTTCACATGTTTCCTAATTTAAATCTAATTTGTGACTGTTATAATTGAATTATGCATAGTTTTCTAATATTAAAATTAAAAAGAATTATAGCCTTTATATATTTTTTTATAAAAAGATAGTTGTTTATAATGATATATGTGCAAAAAATACAAATTTATCGGCCACCCCTCATAGTCTACCTTTAATTATGTTTTAGTTCCTGCTACAGTTTTTATCATAAAATATAAATTTGAGATCACATAAAATGTAAATTGTTTCATTAACTTCATAAATATGTGCCAAATATTCTAAATCGGTAATCACAATAGTTTTCGTGTTTTCTAATTAAATTTTAATAAAGTCTATTATAGTTGTTTTAAAATAGCTTTTCCAAATAAAAAGGTAAAAGAAAACGTAGGTCACATTTTCTCAATAAAATAAAGATAATTATTTATTTAATTATCTTTTTCCCATAAATATGATTTAGTCTTATATTCAAAGTTTTTATAAATGATGATATAATATGCCTCACAATGTTAAAAATGATGTAATTAGTGTTCATGTTCTTTTATAATTAAAATGTTAGTTTATACGTTGTTTTGTATATAACATTCTTAATAAAAATAGAGGATAGTGTTTTCTTAAGTAAAAGTGAATATAATTAATTGTTTAATTATCTATGGCATAAAAACCTATCTAGGCCATGTACTTCCTTAATGAAAATAAATATAATTATTTGTTTAATCACGCTTCCACATAAAACTCGATTAGGCTTGTATAATAACTTTTCATCAATAAATGTTTTACAATATGTTTTGTAATGTTTCATAAATCAATGTTTCATAACTCATTAACCATAGACATATAGAATATATCTTTTCTAAATAGTTAAAAGGTTTAATAATGTTATAATGTGTTTTACCGTCTTATAAACCCTTAATCTTAGACATATCACATATGACGTTTTATAAAAGATTAATTTGGTGAACCTAATATTTGTATATTTTAATTAAGATTTTTAAGCTCATGTCTTGTTTTATAAGATCACAAATTTTTGAAAAGAATACCTTCTTATTATAACCATTACTTGCGACGTTCTTGAAAAACGAACGCTCTTTTCGTTAGGCTTTCTTTTAGCTTTACGTATGGTGAATGTTGTATGTTATTGAGTGTGTTTGTTTCTTCTTGTTTGTTTGTGTGATATTCAGTGGTTGATCTAGTAGTTAAGAATCAAGATCTATTCCTATCCGTGGAAGAACCTCAAGTTTTCAATAAGCAAGGCAAGTGGACTTCTCCCTCTGCATACTCTGTTTGATCCCAAACAATACATTTAATAAAGTTTATTCTTTTGGATATATATGCATAATTTGATGGGTTACCTATTTAGATAACCTTTCCCACCTTATTCCTTGATCAAACCTGGGAATTATACTTTACCTTCGTAGCTATGCTATTGCTACAACTTTAAATTTATGCAGCACTCCTGTTTATGATATAAATGTTCCAAATGGTAAGATTACTTTATTGTTGTTAACCCGATGGTTAAACAAGATTATTGCATATTAATTGGAACATGGAGTGACCACCCGGGAAAACAGTGCTACCATGAGAACTATCATGGCTCTGGTCTTGGCTAAATAACTAGGGAAGTCTTATGTTGGGTGCTGGTCGTGGTCGACAGGAACGGGGGCATCTGGCAAGCTCTTATAGTTCCGGCTCAGGCAGATTGGATACGGGCATAGTTCCCAAAGCTTTACCCTGCAGTCTGGGCTATAAGTTGGTTACGTTAGGTGTGCCTTATGTAGTTTGACCATTTCCAGCATTTGCGTAATGAGGACTCTAGGGAGAAGCCTCGTAGTGAGACCCTGGCCATTCACCTCGGAAGTGAATACGGGTCTAGCTAACCCGGGCTAGAAGGGAATCACGACTCATGGGTAAAGATGCGCCACCTCTGCAGAGTGTAAAACTGATATATCAGCCGTGCTCACGGTTATGAGCAGCCTGGACTCCTCACATGATAATTGAACTTGAAGATGGAAATAAATCGAGATCCGATGATCTGCCAATGGTTTGCTTAAGTGGTTTTCACTTAAGTGTTTTTGAAATACTCTTGTACCTTTGCTTAATGGGAATACTTGGGATTCACACTTATTAGTAAGACAGGCGTTGTTAATAAAATGTTGATCAACTAAAATGCTTACTGCTCAACCTCAGCCTCACCTTGTTAGACTTGCATTAGTTTTTCCCCCACTTGCTGAGCCCCGACCATAAGTGAGCTCACCCTTGCTTAATTTTGATCAGAAGTTTGCAGATGAAGATATGATGCTGAACTCCATGGATGCTAGTCTAGTGATACCCCCGGTCATCTTCCTGAAAGGGAAATAGGCTTTAAACCTCTTCCTAAATGATTTTGGTGGTTGAATGTCCAACACAAACAATTGGACTAATTAGTTTGCTCTAGATTACATGTTCTACAGGTGCCAAAGATTCAACTCAAAACCAATAAAAAGAACAAGACAGGGTTCAAAAGAAAGGAGCAAAGAGAAACCGAAGTGCTCCCTGGTATGGCGCACCGGACTGTCCGGTGTGCCACCGGACAGTGTCCGGTGCACCAGGGAGGATTGTCTTCAAACTCTTCACCTTCGGGTTTCTCAGGCGCAGCCCACTATAATTCACCGGACTGTCCGGTGCACCACCGGACAGTGTCCGGTGCTCCAGAGTGAATCGGCTCTGAACTGGCCAGCTTCGGGAAAATGGGAGGTCGCTCCGCTAAAATTCACCGGACTGTCCGGTGTACACCGGACATGTCCGGTGTGCCAGCGGAGCAACGGTCATCTGCGCGCAACGGTCGACTCTGCAAAGTGTACAGTTGAATTCAGAGTGTCAGAGCAGAAGTCAGAGGGGCACCGGACTGTCCGGTGCCACATGAGGACAAAGCCTCCAACGGTCGACCAGCTCCAATCTCAACGGATAGGATGACGTGGCTGGCGCACCGGACATGTCCGGTGTGCACCGGACTGTCCGGTGCGCCCATCGCCAGCAGACTTCTCCAACGGCTACAAATTGGATGGTGGTTATAAATACCACCCCAACCGGCCACTTCAGTGTGTGGGAGTCCAAGCAACATTCCAAGTCATCTAGTTGACATACTCAAGCCCTCCCAACCACCTATATTCATTGATACATCCTATACACAAGATCTAGCCCACTACAACCAACACAAGTGCCACAAAAGAGAGAGCGAGCAATTGAGAGCTACTCAATTGAGTTTAGCCCTAGTGCCTTGTGAGATACATTGAGAGATAGTGTGTGCTTCATCCTTGTGTTCATTTGCGCGTGGAGTTTTGACTCCCATTCAAACTTCCTCCAAAGTGTTGGAGGCTTGTAAAAGCTAGCAAGAGACACCAAAGATTGTGGTGGTCCTTGTGGGATCGAGAGTGATCCTTGAGAAAAAGAAGAGCTCACCGATCCTTGTGTGATCGGGGGAGAGAGGGAAAGGGTTGAAAAAGACCCGTCCTTAAGTGGACTCCTCAACGGGGACTAGGCCTTCGAGGGCCGAACCTCGGTAAAACAAATCATCCGTGTCCATTGTGTTTATTGCTTGTGGTTTGTTTGTTTTCCCTTGCTCTAAGTTTTCTTGCACCTTTATTTGCTAATATCATTTGGTGTTGCTTCAAGTTTAATTCCATTTAGTGAAGCAACATTTCGCAAGAAAGAACTTGTCCTAGTGCTCTTCTCATCTAAGGCTTCTTACTTTGTTATTCTATAACTTACTAATTGAATTGATTTATCACTCCCGCATTATTTAGCAATACCCTTTTCAAGCAAGAACTTAGTTTCTATTCTCCGACATTTGTATATCTTGTTCTAACCACTAATCAAGGGATCTAGTTGGGGGATAAAGTTTTAATTTTCAGGTTCCGCCTATTCACCCCCCTCTAGGCGACTTTCAATTGGTATCAGAGCTAGGCACTTCATCTTGAGTCTAACAACTCGAAGTGATGGCTCGTAGAAGATCCCAAAAGAACAAGAAGACCCAGGAGACCAAGGAGGTAACTCTTGAGATATTACTTTCCGATTGTTCTAATTATGATTCATGGTCTACTAGAGTGATAAATGCTTTTAGAGCGGTAGATCCTCAATTAGAACAAATTTTAGACAAGAGTATTATTCCTCCTAACTATGCTAGGGAAAATGCCTCCGAAGAAGATTTAAGATGTATACGCTTAAACTATCTAGCTTATGACATCTTAAGTAAATCCCTTAGCAAAGAAGATTATCATGCCTTCATAATAAAATATGACAAACCCATTTGTGATGTGTATGATATTTGGACTAGAATTAAAGGCAAATTTAATAAGTCCAAACATGATAGTTCATTTTGTGCTTCTACTTCCTTTGGTATTTGTGATACTAACCCTTGCAAGGAAGAAGAAGAAAATGAACGGTGGAAACCAAACAATGAATCCACCTCTCCAAGAGGTTTGTCTTCCCATTTCGATTCCCACATATGTTGTGTGGCTAATGAAAATGATAGAGGAAGCACAAATGAGGATGAGGAGGAAGAAAGAAGCCTTGTGCAACTCTACGCTCGCCTAAGCCAAGAAGATAAGGCGGTCATGCTCAAACTTCTAGAAAGAGCAAGAGAGCAAGGCGAAGCTCGTCAAAGGCTAGAAAGTATTCTCTCCATGAAGATGCAATGCTTTGACGAGTTGACTAAAGAACATGAGGAGCTAAAGTGCTCTCATGTTGGTTTGGTCCAAAGGTATGAAACTATTTCAATTGAGCAAGATAACGCTTTACATTGTATCGCTCAATTAGTAAATAAGAATACCTTGCTTAAGGACCAAGTAGAAAAGCTAAAAATTGAAAATCTAGCTTTTCAAGAAAAATATGATATGCTCCTATCCTCTCATGACAATCTTAGAGATAATCATATCATATTAAACATTGCTCATGAGGTTGTGATAGAAAACTTAAAATCCCAACAACCTCACTCTTGCACATGTATTCAAATTGATACTATATTACCATGTGCTAATGCTTGTTGTTCGTCGACAAGCAAATCTTCTTTTGAGCTAGAACTTGCAGGAACAAATGATGATACATATCAAAAGTTCAAGGAAGAAAACGAGAGGCTAAAAATGAGCTTGACACAACTAAAAGGAAAGAGCATTGCTCAACCTTCTCAAGATAACCGTGATCACATGGTAAAGAAGCTTGAGACGGGAACAACCGTGGCGTGCACTAAATCCCTTGAAGAAAATGTCAAGGACTTGAGGATTGCCAAGAGGAGGAAGCAAAAGAAGAAAAGCAATACCGCCTCCAAAAGCCTCAACCATGCCTCCATAAAAGGTAACATCCAAGGTAATAATCAAGTCACACTTCTTACAAATAGAAATAAGAGGTGTAGTGAATGCTTTGAAAAGGGGCATTTGATTAGATCATGTCCCTATATTAAAAATGGCTTGATTATTAACAAGGATGATAAACTCTGTTTTAAATGTTCAAAGAAGGGACACTTTATTAAATCTTGTCCCCATTTAAAACAAAAGGGCATAGGCTTAGAAAAGAAAGTTTTTACTAACCATGTAGCAAGCAACAAACAAGGAAAGAAGAAATCTTCAAAACTTGGAAAACGCCTATGCTACACATGCCGGGAAAAAGGACATCAATGCAATGATTGTCCCATTGGTAACTCCTCCACTCATAGCTTGTCATTTGATTCATATATAACTAGGCAACCCAAAATTGCAACTTTTGCTAGAAAGGCAATGAATTTGCCAAACGCTAGCGCAAAGGACATTTGGGTTCCTAGATCTTTGTTAACTAACCATAATGGACCCATCAAGAGATGGGTACCAAAACATGCTTGACAAGCTTTGCAGGAGATAGAGATGGTATGAAGCTTTGGGATGCTTGAGAGAGTCAATTCAATTTTTATTAACTCAAGCTATCAATCTACATATCCAAGATTGACCCAAGGTTATTTCAAATTATTATGTCTAAAACTCATATCATCTCGGGAAGATATTAATGTTGTAGGAAATAAAGAATTAATCCTATGCCGAAAAGTCAAGACCTACAACATGGAGGAAAGCCAAAGGATGGTAACATTTTTGCTTTTAAGTGCAAGTATTTTAGAATATCATTTCTTATGTGTCTTATGTAGTCACATAGAAAAATAAAGCACTTCAAGTATCTTTAAATTATATCACCATTCTTTGAAGAAGTTCCTCTCATATGGTAGATTGTATATTCATCATTCCTATACTATGGCAATCTACATGTTTTACAATATTAAGTAACTCATGGCATGTTTTACACTTATTATCCTATTATTGCCATGATTCTAGATATAGAAAGATGTTCCAAGTTCCTAAAAGAATAAGATGTCATGTAAGGAATTCAAATCCCTACGACATCTACAAAAGGAACATTCTCTCTATAACTAGAATAGTGAGACTAATGCTTGTATCTAAGTAACCCATGTAGTCTCATTAGTATGTCTCTTTGTGGAGATGCGTATTTTAACATAAAAGGAGAAGTCAATCCAATGATTATGTTGTTTTGCTTCTTGCTTATATTGGATATGATTCTTCTTCATCTATCGCTCTCCATGTTATGAATTAGATTTATTCCCATAATCTTAAATTAACTATGCTTGTTTTTGCTAGTTAAAATTTGAGCATAATATCATCATGGAATAACATAGTTCATATCATAAAGTTTCCATGCTTTAGTAATCTCTTTTTTTTATTCCGTATCAAAATAATTACTCAAAGGGAAACTAGCGCTTGTGTTACTAATGACGTTTCTCTTGAGCTTACTTATTGATATCTACAAAAGAGAAAGTCCCTGTCTAAAGTCACAAGCCTCTAGGGTTACTCTTCACCCTAAAGAAGAAAGGTAAAAGCAAAGGTATGGAAACTCAACTTCTTAATCAAATATAGTTCCTATCAATGATTGTTTACTCTAATATATCATATTCTACCCATGAGAAGAATAGATTCTTTATTGGACCATAGTCGACTAGATGTGCATTCAATCACATTTTCATAAATGCACGTGTCCATTAGAATCTAATTCGTGCCTTTGCTATATTTGTTCTCATATTGATATGCTTTTAAAGTTATGATAATGAATTCAATATGAAGAAGTAAAATTCCCATGGTTGATCAAATATCAAAAGGGTGCATATTCCTCTTTCCAAGTAATGTGCACTAATGTTAAGGATTTTACTTCATGTCTATATGACTTATGGATGATGAATTGTGTTTATTTTCTATCTAAAGAAATCATCATTCATCAAATACTCCCTTGTGTTATTAAAATATTTCTTGAGTATTTTCAATAAGTTTGGAAGGAAAAAGAAACAACTACAAAGGGAAAACCTCACATGAAAGAGAAAGACGTCAAGAGCAACAACATGAGATCTTCAAAAACATCAATGGTGTAGTTGTGAGCATTCTAAATCTCTTTCATTGTGAGAACAACAGACATAACTTGTATTGCAAATCTTTTAAGCCTTGATCAAAGATATATAGTGTTTCTCCTTATTTACCTTTAAAAATAAATGCATCCACCCATCTCTTTCATTCTTGATGCATATCTTTAAGGGAAGCCTATTTCTATATCTTGATTATCTCGAGACTAGCACGTTAACCTAGTAATCTCATATAGTCTCTTGTATGAGAACAAGCTTCTCATAAAGCATGCTACTACATTCCAATCCAACTTGGTAATATAATGTCACCTTTATCAAGGATTGTAGTTTTCAATGTTAAAGTAGCATCTTTATTGGATTCTCCTATTTTTGAGCTTGATTGAAAATCTAATGCCTACGTTAAAGTAGCATCTGTTCATTTATGCAATTTGTGATCCACTTGATATATGTTAACCATGTCTTAGAAAAAGGATCACTAGTTGTAAGAACTCTCTCTTGTGCAAAATATTTTCACACACTGTCATTAAGCATAGGTCTTAAGCAACAAGACCAAGGACATAAGCACAATGGAGAGAGCGTCTACAAGTAAAGGTACAAAAAGGGTAAAACTAATTCCTATCATTTACATATATACCTAAATCTTCCTCTTATATACACTCTTTGCATATCTTGTATAAAAGGAAGAGAAAGCATGTCCTTTGCATTTATCCCTGCTTCATACCTAGTTTAACCTCTTAAAATTTCACTCATGCATTATTGCATCTTTGCTAAAACTAGATGAAGTGGTTCTATTGTCAAGGAGCTTAAAGCTTAACCTTGTAACGAGGATAAGCTGCCTTTTTGTTCCAAAGGTGGATAGTCCTTAAGTCTCCTTGAAATCCTTAAGGGTAAATGCTTGAGATATTTATAACATGCTTTCATAAGTGCATAAAATGTCATGAGCATCACACTTATACTATGACACAATGCACTTTACACTCTTTATGATATAGACATGGTCTCATTAACCTAATTATATGCACTTGGCATTTTAGACCAAAAATTTGTTTTCCTCTCTATGCACATATTTAGGGGGAGCAATCTATATTGTATAGAATTGTTCAAGCTTAATTGACATATCCTTTTTAATCATGTCTCTTTCCTTTGGTACATTTGCATATTTCTTATCTTCATTGTGTACCAAGGCTAAGACTAATATGTATTCATGAGCATCTCATGTATTAAGTCTTAGATTGAAAGGGAAATGGAGTATTCGGCAAAGACATCGCTTCCACTCAACTCCATTGGTATTATCCACTCTTTGCCGTTATCCCGCCGTCTCTCCGTCTTTGGTATAATCTTCACTCATGTTTTATTTGCCAAAGGGGAGAAAGTAGTTGGTTAAGGGCTTATATTTCACTCAAAGTATCCGTTTTTGGCGATTCATGCTAAAGGGGGAGAAAGTATTAGCCCAAAGCAAAAGGACCGCACCGCCCACCACCTAGTTTTAGAAAACTAATAATTTTCAATTGGTAAATTTCAAATTGGTATCTTATTGTGTTCAAAAGGGGGTGAAAGTAGTATTTTCAAAATCAATATCTTAAAACCCTCTTGAACACTAAGAGGAGGATTTTATTGAGGGGGAGTTTTGTTCAGTCAAAGGAAAAGCATTTTGAAACAGGGGGAGAAAATTTCAAATCTTGAAAATGCTTCTCAAAATCTTATTCATTTACCTTTGACTATTTGCAAAAGAACTTTGAAAAGAATTTACAAAAGAGTTTGCAAAAACAAAACAAATGGTGCAAGCATGGTCCAAAATGTTAAAAGAAAAGCATCCATGCATATCTTATGAAATGAATATTGGTTTAATTCCAAGCAATCTTTGCACCTATCTTATGCAAACTAGTTCAATTATTCTCTTATATATTTGCTTTGGTTTGTGTTGGCATCAATCACCAAAAAGGGGGAGATTGAAAGGGAAATAGGCTTTAAACCTCTTCCTAAATGATTTTGGTGGTTGAATGTCCAACACAAACAATTGGACTAATTAGTTTGCTCTAGATTACATGTTCTACAGGTGCCAAAGATTCAACTCAAAACCAATAAAAAGAACAAGACAGGGTTCAAAAGAAAGGAGCAAAGAGAAACCGAAGTGCTCCCTGGTATGGCGCACCGGACTGTCCGGTGTGCCACCGGACAGTGTCCGGTGCACCAGGGAGGATTGTCTTCAAACTCTTCACCTTCGGGTTTCTCAGGCGCAGCCCACTATAATTCACCGGACTGTCCGGTGCACCACCGGACAGTGTCCGGTGCTCCAGAGTGAATCGGCTCTGAACTGGCCAGCTTCGGGAAAATGGGAGGTCGCTCCGCTAAAATTCACCGGACTGTCCGGTGTACACCGGACATGTCCGGTGTGCCAGCGGAGCAACGGTCATCTGCGCGCAACGGTCGACTCTGCAAAGTGTACAGTTGAATTCAGAGTGTCAGAGCAGAAGTCAGAGGGGCACCGGACTGTCCGGTGCCACATGAGGACAAAGCCTCCAACGGTCGACCAGCTCCAATCTCAACGGATAGGATGACGTGGCTGGCGCACCGGACATGTCCGGTGTGCACCGGACTGTCCGGTGCGCCCATCGCCAGCAGACTTCTCCAACGGCTACAAATTGGATGGTGGCTATAAATACCACCCCAACCGGCCACTTCAGTGTGTGGGAGTCCAAGCAACATTCCAAGTCATCTAGTTGACATACTCAAGCCCTCCCAACCACCTATATTCATTGATACATCCTATACACAAGATCTAGCCCACTACAACCAACACAAGTGCCACAAAAGAGAGAGCGAGCAATTGAGAGCTACTCAATTGAGTTTAGCCCTAGTGCCTTGTGAGATACATTGAGAGATAGTGTGTGCTTCATCCTTGTGTTCATTTGCGCGTGGAGTTTTGACTCCCATTCAAACTTCCTCCAAAGTGTTGGAGGCTTGTAAAAGCTAGCAAGAGACACCAAAGATTGTGGTGGTCCTTGTGGGATCGAGAGTGATCCTTGAGAAAAAGAAGAGCTCACCGATCCTTGTGTGATCGGGCGAGAGAGGGAAAGGGTTGAAAAAGACCCGTCCTTAAGTGGACTCCTCAACGGGGACTAGGCCTTCGAGGGCCGAACCTCGGTAAAACAAATCATCCGTGTCCATTGTGTTTATTGCTTGTGGTTTGTTTGTTTTCCCTTGCTCTAAGTTTTCTTGCACCTTTATTTGCTAATATCATTTGGTGTTGCTTCAAGTTTAATTCCATTTAGTGAAGCAACATTTCGCAAGAAAGAACTTGTCCTAGTGCTCTTCTCATCTAAGGCTTCTTACTTTGTTATTCTATAACTTACTAATTGAATTGATTTATCACTCCCGCATTATTTAGCAATACCCTTTTCAAGCAAGAACTTAGTTTCTATTCTCCGACATTTGTATATCTTGTTCTAACCACTAATCAAGGGATCTAGTTGGGGGATAAAGTTTTAATTTTCAGGTTCCGCCTATTCACCCCCCTCTAGGCAACTTTCACTTCCTATGGATGGATGTCCTTGTTTCGCTGTACTTTGATGAATAAAGGTTAAGACATTATGTTTGTTCGAAGTGTAATATGTTAATATAATCATTATTTACGCTTTTATGCATTGTTCTTTTGATATATTACACTTGTGACGTCAACATATGTGTGAAAATAGATCCTGGCACACATATGCGATGCACCCGGCTCTGTCCCTTGGAAACGGGTGTGACAGGGTTTGCCTCATCCAAAGCAATTGCGCGCAACAATGACCTGCGGCAATGTACTCGGCTTCAGCGGTAGAAAGAGCTACTGAGTTTTGTTTCTTTGAAGCCCAAGACACCAGGGATCTTCCCAGAAACTGACAAGTCCCTGATGTGCTCTTCCTATCAATTTTACACCCTGCCCAATCAGCATCTGAATATCCTATTAAATCAAAAGTGGATCCCTTGGGGTACCAAAGACCAAACTTAGATGTATAAACTAAATATCTCATGATTCTTTACATGGCCCTAAGGTGAACTTCTTTAGGATCGGCTTGGAACCTTGCACACATGCATACGGAAAGCATAATGTCTGGTAGAGATGCATATAAATAGAGTAAAGATCCTATCATCAACCGGTATACATTTTGATCTATGAATTTACCTCCCGTGTCGAGGTCGAGATGCCCATTAGTTCTCATGGGTGTTTTGATGGGCTTGGCATCCGTCATTCCAAACTTGGTAAGTATGTCTTGTATATACTTGGTTTGGCTGATGAAGGTGCCCTCTTGGAGTTTCTTAACTTGAAATCCTAGGAAATACTTCAACTCCCCCATCATAGACATCTCGAATTTTTGAATCATTATCCTACTAAACTCTTCACAAGTAGATTTGTTAGTAGACCCAAATATGATACCATCAACATAAATTTGGCATACAAACAAATCATTTGTAATGGTTTTAGTAAAGAGTGTAGGATCAACTTTACCGACTTTGAAGCCATTAGTGATAAGGAAATCTCTTAGGCATTCATACCATGCTCTTGGGGCTTGCTTGAGCCCATAAAGCGCCTTTGAGAGTTTATACACATGGTTAGGGTACTCACTATCTTCAAAGCCGGGAGGTTGCTCAACATAGACCTCTTCCTTGATTGGTCCATTGAGGAAGGCACTTTTCACGTCCATTTGGTAAAGCTTAAAGCCATGGTAAGTAGCATAGGCAAGTAATATACGAATTGACTCAAGCCTAGCTACGGGTGCATAGGTTTCACCGAAATCCAAACCTTCGACTTGTGAATATCCTTTAGCTACAAGTCGGGCTTTGTTCTTTGTCACCACACCATGCTCATCTTGCTTGTTGCGGAATACCCACTTGGTTCCTACAACATTTTGGTTAGGACGTGGAACAAGATGCCATACCTCATTCCTCGTGAAGCTGTTCAGCTCCTCTTGCATTGCCAACACCCAATCTGAATCTCTTAATGCATCCTCTACCCTGTATGGCTCAATAGAGGAAACAAAAGAGTAATGTTCACAAAAGTGAGCGACTCGAGATCGAGTGGTTACCCCCTTATGAATATCGCCGAGGATGGAGTTCATGGGGTGATCTCTTTGAATCGCTTGGTGGACTCTTGGGTGTGGCGGTCTTTGACCCTGTTCTTCTTGATCATCTTCCTTGTCTTTGTCATGGTCGTTTCCCCTTTGATCATTGCCCTCCTCTTGAGGTGGCTCATCTTCTTGATCATCTTCTTCATTGTCTTGAGCCTGAACCTCATCTTGAGTTGGTGGAGATGCTTGATTTAAAGATGATGGTTGATCTTGTGCTTGCGGAGGCTCTTCGGATTCCTTAGGACACACATCCCCAATGGACATGTTCCTTAGCGCGACGCACGGATCCTCTTCATCATCTAGCTCATCAAGATCAACTTGCTCTACTTGAGAGCCATTAGTCTCATCAAACACAATGTCACAAGAAACCTCAACTAATCTAGTGGATTTGTTGAATACTCTATATGCCCTTGTGTTTGGGTCATAACCAAGTAAAAAGCCTTCTACAGCCTTAAGAGCAAATTTAGATTTTCTACCTCTTTTAACAAGAATAAAACATTTACTACCAAAGACTCTAAAATATGAAACATTGGGCTTTTTACCGGTAAGGAGTTCATAAGATGTCTTCTTGAGAATTCGGTGAAGGTAGAGCCAGTTGATGGAGTAGCAAGCAGTGTTGATTGCTTCCGCCCAAAACCGGTTTGGAGTCTTGTACTCATCAAGCCTGGTCCTCGCCATGTCAAGTATAGTTCTATTCTTCCTCTCTACTACACCATTTTGTTGAGGTGTGTAGGGAGAAGAAAACTCATGCTTGATGCCCTCCTCCTCAAGAAAGCCTTCAATTTGAGAGTTCTTGAACTCCGTCCCATTGTCGCTTCTTTTTTTCTTGATCCTTAATCCAAACTCATTTTGAGCTCGTCTCAAGAATCCCTTTAAGGTATCTTGGGTCTAAGATTTTTCCTGTAAAAATAATACCCAAGTGAAGCGAGAATAATCATCCACAATTACAAGACAATACTTACTCCTGTCGATGCTTATGTAAGCGATCGGGCCGAATAAATCCATGTGGAGTAGCTCAAGCGGTCTGTCGGTCGTCATGATGTTCTTGTGTGGATGGTGGGTACCAACTTGCTTCCCTGCTTGACATGCGCTACAAACCCTGTCTTTCTCAAAATGAACATTTGTCAGTCCCAAAAAGTGTCCTCCCTTTAGAAGCTTGTGAAGATTCTTCATCCCAACATGGGCTAGTGGGCGATGCCAGAGCCAACTCATATAAGTCTTAGCAATTAAGCAGGTATCGAGTTCAGCTCTATTAAAATCAACTAAGTATAGCTAACCCTCTAATACTCCCTTAAATGCTACTGAATCATCACTTCTTCTAAAGACGGTAACATCTATATCCGTAAAAAGACAGTTGTAACCCATTTTGCATAATTGAGAAACTGAAAGCAAGTTATAATCTAAAAAATCTACAAGAAAAACATTGGAAATGGAATGGTCAGGTGATATAGCAATTTTACCAAGTCCTTTGACCAAACCTTGGTTTCCATCCCCGAATGTGATAGCTCTTTGGGGATCTTCGTTTTTCTCGTAGGAGGAGAACATCCTTTTCTCACCTGTCATGTGGTTTGTGCACCCGCTATCAATTATCCAACTTGAGCCCCCGGATGCATAAACCTACAAAACAAGTTTAGGCCTTGTTCTTAGGTACCCAAACGGTCTTGGGTCCTTTCACATTAGAAACAAGCACCTTGGGTACCCAAACACAAGTCTTGAAGCCCTTGTGTTTGCCCCCAACATATTTGGCAACTACTTCGCCTGATTTGTTAGTTAAAACATAAGAAGCATCACAAGTCTTAAATGAAACATTAGGCTCAATTGATGCAACAGGAGATTTCTTTTTAGTCATTTTAACATGAGTAGAATGTCTAGAACTAGATGTCTCATTCTTATACATAAAAGCATGCTGAGAACCAGAATGAGACTTCCTAGAATGAATTATCCTAATTTTATGTTCAGGATAACCAGCAGGATATAAAATGTAATCCTCGTTATCCTGTGCCATGGGAGCCTTGCCCTTAACAAAATTGGACAATCTCTTGGGGGCATTAAGCTTGACATTGTCTCCCTGTTGGAAGCCAATGCCATCCTTAATGCTAGGGCGTCTCCCATTATAGAGCATGCTTCTAGCAAATTTAAATTTTTCATTCTCTGTCTCATGCTCATTAATTTTAGCAGTTAGTTGAGCTATGTGATCATTTTGTTCTTTAATTAAAGCTAGGTGACCATGAATAGCATCAACATTAATATCTCTACATCTAGTACAAATAGAAACATGATCAACACTAGATGTAGAAGGTTTGCAAGATTTTAATTCATCAATCTTAGCATGCAAAATGGCGTTCTCATTTCTAAGATTGGAAATAGAGATATTGCATACATTTAAATCTTTAGCCTTAGAAATTAATTTGTCATTTTCAATTTTAAGGCTAGAAAGTGATTCATTCAATTTATCAATCCTAGCAATTAAACTAGCATTATCATTTTTAAGATTGACAAGAGAATCATCACAACCATTTAACTTCTCAACCTTAGCAAGTAATTTGGCATTCTCAGTTCCAAGGTTAGAGACAGTGTCAAGGCAAATGCTAAGCTCTTTAGACATGTTTTCATTTTTCTCTACTTTCTGAGCATAGGCATTTTTAACTTTAACATGCCTTTTGTTTTCCTTAATAAAGAATTCCTCTTGGCTATCCAAGAGTTCATCCTTCTCATGAATGGCACCTATCAATTCATTCAATTTTTCTTTTTGTTGCATGTTTAAGTTGGCAAGAAGAGCAAGCAAATCATCTTCATCATCACTAGAGCTACCCTCATCACTAGATGTCATATATTTAGTGGAGGCTCTAGATTTTACCTTCTTCTTTTTGCCGTCCTTTTCCATGAGGCACTTGTGGCCAACGTTGGGGAAGAGGAGACCCTTATTAACGGCAATGTTGGCGGCGTCCTCGTCGGAGGAGGAGTCGGTGGAGCTCTCATCGGAGTCCCATTCCCGGCATACATGGGCATCACCGCCCTTCTTCTTGTAGTATCTTTTTTTCCTTCCTCTTTCCCTTCTTGTCGTCACCCCTGTCACTATCACTAGATAATGGACATTTAGCAATAAAATGACCGGTCTTACCACATTTTAGCATACTTTCTTGGAGCGGGGTTTGTAATCCTTCCCCCTCCTTTGCTTGAGGATTTGGCGGAAGCTCTTGATGATGAGCGCCATTTCCTCGTTGTCGAGCTTGGAGGCGTCGATGGAGAGCCTACTTGATGTAGACTCTTCTTCTTTTCTTCCGTCGCTTTGAATGCGATGAGTTGCACCTCGGTTGTGGAGGTGCCACCTTGCTCAACGATTTGTTTGGAGCCTTTGATCATCAACTCAAAGCTCACAAACTTTCCTATAACCTCCTCGGGAGACATTAGCTTATATCTAGGATCACCACTAATTAATTGAACTTGTGTAGGATTACGAAAAACAAGTGATCTTAGAATAACCTTGACCATTTCATGGTCATCCCATTTGGTGCTCCCGAGGTTGCGCACTTGGTTGACCAAGATTTTGAGCCGGTTGTACATTGCTTGTGGCTCCTCTCCTTGGTTGAGGATGAATCGACCGAGCTCCCCCTCGATCGTCTCCCACTTGGTGATCTTGGTCACCTCATCCCCTTCATGTGTGGTCTTTAGTACGTCCCAAATCTCTTTGGCACTCTTAAGCCCTTGCACCTTATTATACTCCTCTCGATATAGAGAGGCGAGGAGTATAGTGGTGGCTTGGGAGTCAAAATGTCGGATCATATCCTTCATCCCCCACGGATGGTACCTGCGCTCCAAACTCAACAATGTCCCAAATGCTAGAGTGGAGTGAGGTTAGATGATGTCTCATTTTATCACTCCACATACAATAATCTTCACCATCAAAAACCGGTGGTTTGCCTAATGGGACGGAAAGTAAAGGAGTGTGTTTAGAAATGCGGGGATAGCGTAGGGGAATCTTACTAAACTTCTTGCGCTCATGGCGCTTAGAAGTGACGGACGGAGTGTCGGAGCCGGAGGTAGAGGGCAATGAAGAATCGGTCTCATAGTAGACCACTTTCTTCATCTTCTTCTTGTCACCACTCCGGTGCGACTTGACACGGGAGGTGATTCCTCCCTTCCTTTGGCGTCAGACTCCCTTGATGGAACCTTCCCGTGGCTTGTGGTCGTTTCCATCTCCCTCTTGGCGGATCCTCCCGACATCACTTCAAGTGGTTAAACTCTAATGAAGTATCGGGCTCCGATACCAATTGAAAGTCGCCTAGAGGGGGTGGATAGGCGGAAACTGAAATTTATAGAAATTAAGCACAACTACAAGCCGGGGTTAGCGTTAGAATAAAATCGAAGTTCGAAAGAGAGGGCGAAAACAAATCAACCAAGAAATAAAGCGAGTGACACGATGATTTGTTTTATCGAGGTTCGGTTCTTGCAAACATAGTCCCCGTTGAGGTGGTCACAAAGACCGGGTCTCTTTCAACCCTTTCCCTTTCTCAAACGGTCACTTAGACCGAGTGAGCTTTCTCCTTAATCAAATGGGTCACTTAGACCCCTCACAAGGACCACCACAACTTGGTGTCTCTTGCTTTGATTACAAGTGTCTTGAGAACAAGAAAGAGGAAGAAGAAAGTGATCCAAGAACAAGAGCTCCAAGAACACGAGCAAAACTCTCTCTCTAGTCACTAAGTGTTTGGAGTGTATTTGGGACTTGGAGAGGCTTTGATTCTTTTGAATTGTGTCTTGTATTGATTGCACTAGCTCTTGTATTGAATGAGATGTCTGAAAAACTTGGATGCTTGAAGTGGTGGTGGTTGGGGGTATTTATAGCCCCAACCACCAAACCAACCGTTGGGGAGGCTGTCTGTCGATGGGCGCACTGGACAGTCCGGTGCACCACCGGACACTGTTCGGTGCGCCAGCCACGTCAACGGTTTCGACCGTTGGAGCTCTGACATCTTGGGGCACCGGACAGTCCGGTGCGCCTTCTAGCGCTGCTCTGACTCTGCGCGAACTGTCCGCGCACTGTTCACGTTGCAGGCGACCGTTGGAGTCGACCGTTGCGCTCGCTAGCCGTTGCTCCGCTGGCACACCGGACAGTCCGGTGAATTATAGCGGAGCGGCTCTCCAGAAACCCGAAGGTGAATAGTTTGAGTCGATCTCCCCTGGTGCACCGGACACTGTCCGGTGCGCCAGACAGGGTTCTCTTCGGTTTCTTTTTCTCCTTTCTTTTGAACCCTAACTTTGATCTTTTTATTGGTTTGTGTTGAACCTTTAGCACTTGTAGAACATATAATCTAGAGCAAACTAGTTAATCCAATTATTTGTGTTGTGCATTTCAACCACCAAAATCATATAGGAAAAGGTTTGACCCTATTTCCCTTTCAGTTAATCCTAACACATGTTCGCCCTTTAGAAGCTTATGAAGATTCTTCATTCCAACATGTGCTAGACGACGGTGCCAGAGCCAACCCATATTAGTCTTAGCTATTAAACATGTATCTAGATCGGCATTCTCTTTAGAGAAATCAACTAAATAGAGCTTGTCGTCTAATACACCTTTAAAATATAATGAACCATCACTTCTTCTAAAGATGGATACATCAATATTTGTAAATGGACAATAATATCCCATATGACATAATTGACTTACAGAAAGTAAATTGTAACCAAGCGATTCTACTAAAAATACATTAGAAATTGAATGCTCGGTAGTGATGGCAATTTTTCCCAAACCTTAAACCTTGCCATGATTCCCATCTACAAAGATGATCGTGTCTTGGGATTCCTTGTTCTTAACATAGGAGGTGAACATTTTCTTCTCCCCCGTTATGTGGTTTGTGCATCCGCTATCAATAATCCAGTTTGTACCCCCGGATGCATAAACATGTAAGATGATTTAAGCTACTCTGGTTTGGTCCTACAAGGTTAGTCACATAAGACTTTGGAACCCAGGTGCAAGTTTTGTTTCTCTTGCATTTATGCCCCAAATTTTCTAGCAACTACTTTATCATTTTTGCACATAAGCACAAATGAAGCATCATAAGTATGATAGAGCATAGTTGGACTACTTGATGCATTTCTAGGTGCATGAGAAGCAACATGATGAACATGTCGCCTAGGTCTATTCCTACCATGAGCATGCGAAGAGCTAGATCATGCAAACATGGCATGAGAATCAAAAACAGCATCATGACGTACAGCATGACTATAACAACCATCATGATGAGCAATGTTAGAGACATTCTTAACACGGGCATACAAATAAGCATGATTCATCCTACCATGAGAAGAATGAGAGCTACTAGCCATAGGAGCCTTCCATTTCTCCTTGTTGAGATTGGAGGTCCTTTGGCTTGTTAAGTTCTTGGTTCCCTTTTGGAAACCAAGTCCATCCTTAATGTAGGGGTGACTACCAATGGTATAGGCATCCCTGGCAAATTTTAATTTTTCATAATCACTCTTGCAAATTTTAAGTTGAGCATTAAGATTAGCAACATCATTATTTAACTTAAGAATAGTGGAAGCATGTGCATTGCAAGCATTAATAGCGAAATCTTTACACCTATTACAAATAGACACATGCTCCACAGAAGAACTAGAAATATTCACTTTTTCTATCTTAGCATTTAAATCAGCATTTAAATTCTTAAGACTAGACATAAATTCATTACAAGAAGATAAATGAGAAGAAATAATTTCATTTCTCTTAACCTCTAAAGCAAGAGATTTTCCAACATTAATAAGTTTATCATGTTCTTCATAAAGAATACCTTCTTCTTTCTCTAGCAGCCTATCCTTCTCATTAAGGGTATCAATTAATTCATTGATTTTATCTACTTTAGATCTATCTAATCCTTTAAATAGATCACTATAATCTAATCATCATCAGAAGATTCCTCATCACTAGAAGAAGTGAACTTAGGAGTATCTCGAGTACGTACCTTCTCCTTAGTCATGAGGCATGTATGATTCTCGTTGGGGAAGAGGGAGGACTTGTCGAAGGCTGAAGCAGCAAGTCCCTCATCTTCGGAGTTGGATGAAGAGTAGTCCGAGTCCCACTCCTTGCCAATGTGTGCCTCGCTCTTTGCCTTCCTATAGTTCTTCTTCTTCTCCTTCTTCCATTTCTTTTCTTGTCCCTGGTCATTTTCATTGTCGGGACATTGTGCTATAAAATGACCAGACTTACCACATTTGAAGCAGGAGCGCTTTCCTGAAAGGGAAATGTGCCCTTGGGCCATTTCTAGTATATTTTGGTGATTAAGTGCTCAACACATTTTGAGTGAGTAATTATGTGTCAAATGATGAATGAAGTGAAAATCAACAAGAAGGTATGATTCTAGACTTTATACATTCGTTTTTGTGTACTAAAATATTTGTCTAAGTGCTAGAATCAGAGAAAAGAGAAAAAGGAAAAGACTTGGCTGGAGCAGCCAAGACTTAGCGCAGTCTGGCACACCGGACTGTCCGGTGGTGCACCGGACAGTGTCCGGTGCGCCAGGCTGGGTTCTGGCGAACTGGCCACTCTCGGGAATTCGTCGGCGGCGTACGACTATAATTCACCGGACTGTCCGGTGCACCAACGGCTACAACTCTGCAACGGTCGACTGTGCCATTTTAGGAAGGCGATCTGCACCGGACCATGAATAGTGCATGTCCGGTGGTGCACCGGACTGTCCGGTGCGCCACTCGACAGAAGGCAAGAATTGCCTTCCGAGATCTCCTCAAACGGCTCCTAGTTGTCTTGGGGCTATAAAAGAGGTCCCTAGGCGCATGGAGGAGACACCCAAGCATTCCTTGATCATTCCTAAGCACCAAGACTCCATTCTCGCGCATTCGATTCATTGAGATAGTGACTTGAGCCCCATTTGAGTAGAGAACTCCTCGAGTTGTGTTGTGAGCTCAAGTTATGGCCTTGTGTGCGTGATTGTGCTCTTGTTTTGAGTCTTGTGTGTGTTGCTCTCCCCTCCCTTACTTCTATGCTTCTTTGTGATCATCAATTGTAAGGGCGAGAGGCTCCAAGTTGTGGAGATTCCTCGCAAACGGGAGAAAGTATAAGAAAGGAAAACACTGTGGTATTCAAGCTGATCATTGGATCACTTGAAAGGGGTTGAGTGCAACCCTCGTCCATTGGGACGCCACAACGTGGAGTAGGCAAGTGGTATACTTGGCCGAACCACGGGATAAATCACCGTGTCTTTTGTGTTGTTTTTCTCTATGATCATTGTGTTTCACAAAAGCTCGGTCCTTATCCACTTGGTCCTATTGCACTAACTCTTAACCAAGTTTTGTGGCTACAAGTATTTGATTTTTACAAGATCACCTATTCACCCCCCCTAGGTGCTCTCAATTGGTATCGAAGTCGTTCTCTTCACAAAAGGGACTAATCGCCCGAAGAGATGGATCCTAAGGGAAAGGGAATGGTGGTCAACGACAAGACAAAAGAGTCCATAGTCAATGAGCCAAGAGATGATAAGCCCTCGGACTCTGGCTCGAGTCATAAGAAAAGAGACGAGAAGAAGAAGAGGCGCATCAAGAAGATCGTCTACTACGACAGCAACGAGTCTTCTTCTTCCCCAAGAGACGACGACGACGAGAAAAATAAACCGGTTAACTCAAACTTTTCTTTTGATTATTCTCGTATTCTGTTTAACTCCAACGCTCATTTACTTTCAATTCCACTTGGGAAACCACCGCACTTTGATGGAGAAGACTACTCATTTTGGAGTCACAAAATGCGTAGTCACCTATTCTCTCTCCATCCAAGTATTTGGGAGATTGTTGAAAACGGAATGCTTTTTGATAGTACTGACAACTGCGTTTTCATTAATGAGCAAATCCATAAAAATGCACAAGCTACCACTGTTTTGCTAGTATCCTTGTGCAGGGACGAGTACCACAAAGTGAGCAGCTTGGATAACGCCAAGCAAATTTGGGACACCCTCAAGATTTCTCATGAGGGGAACGACGCCACCATGATCACCAAGATGGAGTTGGTCGAAGGCGAACTGGGAAGGTTCGCAATGATCAGGGGAGAGGAGCCAACGCAAACGTACAACAGGCTCAAGACCCTGGTCAACAAAATCAGGAGCTATGGAAGCACGAGATGGATGGACCACGACGTCGTCCGACTTATGCTCAGGTCCTTCACTGTTCTTGATCCTCATCTTGTGAACTCAATTCGTGAGAATCCTAGGTACACAAAGATGACGCCCGAGGAAATATTCGGAAAGTTTGTAAGCGGGCGTATGATGATCAAGGAAGCAAGATACGTTGATGGGGGATTGAATGGCCCAATGCCCATCTACGAGCCTCAAACCGTTGCTCTCAAAGCAACAAGCAGCAGGGAGGCGCTACCTAGCAAGGTGGCACAAGTTGAGACGTCCGGACTAAACGAGGATGAGATGGCCCTAATCATAAAGCGCTTCAAGACCGCAGACAAGGAACAAGGAAAAGGCAGGAAAGAAGAGAAGCAAAAGAGCTATAGGAAGGCAAATGGCGAGGCACACATCGGAAAGAAATGGGACTCGGACTGCTCATCTTCTGATTCCGACGACGAAGGACTCGCTGCCTCAGCCTTCAACAAGTCCTTTCTCTTCCCCAATGAACGCCACACCTGCCTCATGGCAAAGGAGAAAAAGGTAAGCGTTCGTGAAACTCCTAAGTATACTACTTCAAGCGATGATGAATCTAGTGATGATGAAGTAGACTATAGTGAATTATTTAAGGGTTTAGATAGATCAAAAGTAGATAAAATTAATGAATTGATTGATGCCTTAAATGAGAAAGACTACTAGAGAGGCAAGAAGACATTCTGTATGAGGAACATGACAAGTTTGTTAGCGTTCAAAAGTCTCTTGCCTTAGAAATAAAGAGAAATGAATTACTATCTTCTGAGTTATCTACTTGCAATGAAACTGTGGCTAGCTTGAAGAGTATTAATGATGATTTAAATGCCAAGCTAGAAGTAGTTAACAAATCTAGTTCTTGTGTAGAGAATGTTGTAATTTGCAATAGATGCAAGGATTTTAATGTGATGCTTGTAATGAACATTTAATTTCCATTTCTAAATTAATTGATGAAGTAGCAAGCCTTAATGCTCAACTTAAGACTTGCAAAAGTGACTTTGATAAATTAAAATTTGCTAGGGATGCCTACACTGTTGGTAGACACCCCTCAATTAAGGATGGGCTTGGCTTTAATAAGGAAGCCAAGAACTTAACAATCCAAAGGGCTCCCATTCTCAACAAGGAGAAAGGAAAGGCCCCTATGTCTAGTTGCATTCAAAAGAATCATGCGTTCATTTATGATAGAAAAGTTTCTAGGAATACTCATTATAACAGGAGTTATGGTACTTATGATTCACATGCTATGATTGCTTCAAGTTCTACTTTTGTGCATGGTAGAAGTAGGCATAGGAAGGGAAATGTTATTCATCATGTGCCTAAGAAAATGCCTAATGAATCTGCTACTGTTTTTCATGCCTGCAACACTAATTTTGTACTTTCATGTAAAAATAAGAAAGTAGTTGCTAGGAAGTTGGGGGCCAAATGCAAGGGAGACAAGACTTGCATTTGGGTCCCAAAGGATATTGTAACTAACCTTGTAGGACCCAACAAGAGTTGGGTACCTAAGACCCAAGCCTAATTTGCCTTGCAGGCTTATGCATCCGGGGGCTCAAGCTGGATTATCGACAGCGGATGCACAAACCACATGACGGGGGAGAAGAAGATGTTCTCCTCCTATGTCAAGAGCAAAGATTCCCAAGATTCTATCATCTTTGGAGATGGGAACCAAGGCAAGGTTAAAGGCCTAGGAAAGATAGTTGTTTCATCCGAGCATTCCATATCTAATGTGTTCTTAGTTGAATCGCTAGGATATAACTTATTGTCTGTTAGTCAACTATGTAATATGGGATATAATTGTCTGTTTACCAATATAGATGTGTCTATCTTTAGAAGGAGTGATGGTTCACTAGCTTTTAAGGGTGTACTAGACGGCAAACTCTATTTAGTTGATTTTTCGAAGGAGGAGGCCGATCTAGATGCATGTTTAATTGCCAATACTAGCATGGGCTGGCTGTGGCATCGTCGTTTAGCACATGTTGGGATGAAGAACCTTCAAAAACTTCTAAAGGGAGAACACGTGTTAGGTATAACCAATGTATCTTTCGAAAAATATAGACCTTGTGCAGCTTGTCAAGTAGGTAAACAAGTGGGAAGTACTCATCACAGCAAGAACGTGATGACCACGACAAGACCTCTAGAGCTACTTCATATGGACCTCTTCGGACCCGTCGCCTAGCTTAGCATCAGGGGAAGTAAGTATGGTCTTGATATTGTTGATGATTTTTCTCGCTTCACTTGGGTATTCTTTTTGCAGGATAAAACAGAAACCCAAGGGACCCTAAAGCGCTTTTTAAGGAGAGCTCAAAATGAATTTGAGCTCAAGGTGAAAAAGGTAAGGAGCGACAATGGGTCCGAGTTCAAGAATCTTCAAGTGGAGGAGTACCTTGAGGAGGAAGGAATCAAGCACGAGTTCTCCGCTCCCTACACACCACAGCAAAACAGTGTGGTAGAGAGGAAGAACAGGACGCTTATAGACATGGCAAGGACGATGCTTGGAGAATTCAAGACGCCCGAGCAGTTTTGGTCAGAAGTTGTGAACACAGCTTGTCACGCCATAAACCGGGTCTACCTTCATCGCCTCCTCAAGAAGACGTCGTACAAACTTCTAACCGGTAACAAACCCAATATTTCATATTTTTGTGTATTTGGGAGCAAATGTTACATTCTTGTGAAGAAAGGTAGGAATTCCAAATTTGCTCCCAAAGTTGTAGAAGGGTTTTTGTTAGGTTATGACTCAAATACAAAGGCGTATAGAGTCTTCAACAAATCATCGGGTTTGGTTGAAGTTTCTAGCGACATTGTATTTGATGAAACTAATGGCTCTCCAAGAGAGCAAGTTGATCTTGATGATGTAGATGAAGATGATCTTCCAACGGACGCAATTCGCACCATGGCGATTGGAAATGTGCGACCACAGGAACACAAAGAGCAAGATCAACCTTCTTCCTCAACAACGGTGCACCCCCCAACTCAAGATGATGAACAGGTTCCTCAAGATGAGACGTGTGATCAAGGGGGAGCACACAAAGACCAAGTTGAGGAAGAAGAAGCACCACGGGCCCCTCCCACTCAAGTCTGAGCGACGATTCAAAGGAATCATCCCGTCGACCAGATTTTGGGTGATATAAGCAAGGGAGTAACTACTCGCTCTAGATTAGCTAATTTTTGTGAGCATTACTCGTTTGTCTCTTCTATTGAGCCTTTCAGGGTAGAAGAGGCCTTGCTAGATCCGAACTGGGTGTTGACCATGCAGGAAGAGCTCAATAACTTCAAGCGAAATGAAGTTTAGACCCTGGTGCCACGTCCAAAGGAAAACGTTGTGTGAACCAAGTGGGTGTTCCGCAACAAGCAAGACGAGCACGGAGTGGTGACAAGGAACAAGGCTCGACTTGTGGCAAAAGGTTATGCCCAAGTCGCAGGTTTGGATTTCGAGGAGACTTTTGCTCCTGTGGCTAGGCTAGAGTCTATTCGCATTATATTAGCCTATGCCGCTCACCATTCCTTCAGATTGTTCCAAATGGATGTGAAGAGTGCTTTCCTCAAAGGGCCAATCAAGGAGGAGGTGTACGTAGAGCAACCCCCTGGCTTTGAGGATGAACGGTACTCCGACCATGTGTGTAAGCTCTCTAAGGCGCTCTATGGACTTAAGCAAGCCCCAAGAGCATGGTATGAATGCCTTAGAGATTTTTTAATTGCTAATGCTTTCAAGGTTGGGAAAGCCGATCCAACTCTTTTCACTAAGACTTGTGATGGTGATCTATTTGTATGCCAAATTTATGTCGATGACATAATATTTGGTTCTACTAACCAAAAGTCTTGTGAAGAGTTTAGCAGGGTGATGACACAGAAATTCGAGATGTCTATGATGGGCGAGTTGAACTACTTCCTTGTGTTCCAAGTGAAGCAACTCAAGGACGACACCTTCATCTCTCAAACGAAGTACACGCAAGACTTGCTCAAGCGGTTCGGGATGAAGGACTCCAAGCCCGCAAAGACTCCAATGGGAACCGACAGACATGTCGACCTCAACAAAGGAGGTAAGTCCGTTGATCAAAAGGCATACCGGTCTATGATAGGATCCTTGCTTTATTTATGTGCTAGTAGACCGGATATTATGCTTAGCGTATGCATGTGTGCTAGATTTCAATCCGACCCAAGGGAGTGTCACCTTGTGGCCGTTAAGCGAATTCTTAGATATTTAGTTGCTATGCCTTGCTTCGGGATCTGGTATCCAAAGGGGTATACCTTTGACTTAATTGGATACTCAGACTCCGATTATGCTGGATGCAAGGTTGATAGGAAGAGTACATCAGGGACGTGCCAATTCCTAGGAAGATCCCTGGTGTCTTGGAGTTCAAAGAAACAAACCTCCGTTGCCTATCCACCGCTGAGGCCGAGTATGTTGCCGCAGGACAGTGTTGCGCGCAACTACTTTGGATGAGGCAAACTCTCTAGGACTTTGGGTACAATCTGAGCAAAGTCCCACTCCTATGTGACAATGAGAGTGCAATCTACATGGCGGACAATCCTGTTGAACACAGCCGCACAAAGCACATTGACATCCGGCATCACTTTTTGAGAGACCACCAGCAAAAGGGAGATCTTGAAGTGTTTTATGTTAGCACCGAGAACCAGCTAGCCGATATCTTTACCAAGCCTTTAGATGAGAAGACTTTTTGCAGGCTGCGTAGTGAGCTAAATGTCTTAGATTCGCATAACTTGGATTGATCTATAGCATACATGCATTTTATGTCTTTAATCATGTTCCTTTATGCATATTATTGCTTATTTATGGTGCTCAAGTTCTGCAAGGGATCCACGGACCTCACAAGTCCATGTGTGAATGATGCACATATTTAGGGGGAGAAATGCTACAACTTGACCCTTTGAGACTAACCGTGTGCTTGAGTTTACTTAATTTAGTCTCAAAGGTGGATTGAAAGGGAAAGGTGAACTTGGACCATGCAAGACTTCCACTGCACTCCGATGAAAGGGTAATTTACTCCAAGTTCATCTCCATGCTCTTATTGCCTTTTTAATCTTCATTGACGTTTTTTGGTGAGGCAATGGGGTTTGAGGGCCAATAATGATCCCGTTTTGGTGCTTAATGCCAAAGGGGGAGAAATTAAGGCCAAAGCAAATGGATCAGCTACCACTTGAGAACTTTGAAAATAGTAGAGTTAGAACTCTTGATTTGTCAAAATACTCTTCATGTGCAAAATTTGGTCTCTTGTGGGGAGAATATTTGTTTATGGGAAAAAGGGGGAGTTTTTGGCTCTTGATCAATTTTCTCTTGGAATATCTCTCTTTATGCCTAAACAAGTGTGTTTAACTTAGAGATAGGAAAATGAGTTTGATTTCAAAAACAAACCAAGTGGTGGCAAAGAATGATCCAAATATGCCAAATTTGAATCAAAAACAATCTTTGTTCTCAAGTATATGGATGTTGCACTTCTATTGGTTGTTTTTTGATGTGTTGGCATAAATCACCAAAAAGGGGGAGATTGGAAGGGAAATGTGCCCTTGGGCCATTTCTAGTATATTTTGGTGATTAAGTGCTCAACACATTTTGAGTGAGTAATTATGTGCCAAATGATGAATGAAGTGCAAATCAACAAGAAGGTATGATTCTAGACTTTGTACATTGGTTTTTGTGTACTAAAATATTTGTCTAAGTGCTAGAATCAGAGAAAAGAGAAAAAGGAAAAGACTTGGCTGGAGCAGCCAAGACTTAGCGCAGTCTGGCACACCGGACTGTCCGGTGGTGCACCGGACAGTGTCCGGTGCGCCAGGCTGGGTTCTGGCGAACTGGCCACTCTCGGGAATTCGTCGGCGGCGTACGGCTATAATTCACCGGACTGTTTGGTGGTGCACCGGACTGTCCGGTGAGCCAACGGCCGCCAGCGCAACGGTCGGCCGCCAAATCCGCGGGCGACGCGTGGCTCGCTCCAACGGTCGGCAGGAGGCACCGGACTGTCCGGTGTGCACCGGACAGTGTCCGGTGCGCCAACGGCTACAACTCTGCAACGGTCGGCTGTGCCATTTTAGGAAGGCGATCTGCACCGGACCATGAACAGTGCCTGTCCAGTGGTGCACCAGACTGTCCGGTGCGCCACCCGACAGAAGGCAAGAATTGCCTTCCCAGATTGCCTCAAACAGCTCCTAGCCGCCTTGGGGATATAAAAGAGGTCCCTAGGCGCATGGAGGAGACACCCAAGCATTCCTTGATCATTCCTAAGCACCAAGACTCCATTCTCGCGCATTCGATTCATTGAGATAGTGACTTGAGCCCCATTTGAGTAGAGAACTCCTCGAGTTGTGTTGTGAGCTCAAGTTGTGGCCTTGTGTGCGTGATTGTGCTCTTGTTTTGAGTCTTGTGTGTGTTGCTCTCCCCTCCCTTACTTCTGTGCTTCTTTGTGATCATCAATTGTAAGGGCGAGACGCTCCAAGTTGTGGAGATTCCTCGCAAACGGGAGAAAGTATAAGAAAGGAAAACACCGTGGTATTCAAGCTGATCATTGGATCACTTGAAAGGGGTTGAGTGTAACCCTCGTCCATTGGGACGCCATAACGTGGAGTAGGCAAGTGGTATACTTGGCCGAACCACGGGATAAATCACCGTGTCTTTTGTGTTGTTTTTCTCTGTGATCATTGTGTTTCACAAAAGCTCGGTCCTTAGCCACTCGATCCTATTGCACTAACTCTTAACCAAGTTTTGTGGCTACAAGTATTTGATTTTTACAGGATCACCTATTCACCCCCCCCCCCTCTAGGTGCTCTCATTTCCCCTTGATTTATTCTTGTTGGGATATTACTTGCGTCCCTTTAAAGCAGTCTTGAAGCGCTTGATTACAAGCGCCATTTCATCCTCGTTGAGCCCGGCAGCCTCCACTTGTGCTACCTTGTTAGGTAGTGCCTCCTTGCTACTTGTTGCCTTGAGGGCAATGGGCTACGGCTCGTAGAGTGGGAGTGGTCCATTGGCGATGTCATCAACGTACCTAGCTTCCTTTACCATCATGCGCTCGCTTACGAACTTTCTGAGAATTTCCTCAGGCATCATCTTGGTGCACCTGAGATTTTCACGGATAATGTTTACAAGATGAGGATCAATAACAGTAAATGACCTTAACATGAGTCGAACGACATCATGATCCGTCTATCTTGTGCTCCCATAGCTTCGGATCTTGTTCACCAGGGTCTTGAGCCTGTTGTATGTTTCGGTTGGCTCCTCTCCCCTTTTCATGGTGAATCTCTCGAGCTCACCTTCCACCAGTTCCATCTTTGTGATCATGGTGGTGTCGTTACTACCATGAGAGATTTTGAGGGTATCCCATATTTGCTTGGCATTGTCCATGCTGCTGACTTTATTGTACTCATCCCTGCATAGAGACACTAACAACACAGTAGTGCTTGTGGAGTCTAGGCATCGTAGGATGTTCAATGGAGGCTTGGTGTTGTGCTCCATGCGCCTAGGGGTCCCTTTTATAGCCCCAAGGCAGCTAGGAGCCATTTGAGCTCCATTTGGAAGGCACTGGTTGCCTTCTGTCCGTGGGCGCACTGAACAATCCGGTGCACCACCGGACAGTGAACAGTGCGTGATTTCCTTCCTTTTCTTGCGAAGCCGACCGTTGCAGCCACGGGCCCCGTGGCACACTGGACACTCTGGTGGCACACAGGACAGTCCGGTGCGACTTTCTGACAGTTGGCTAAGCCACATGTCACCCGCTGATCGTGCGGTCGACCGTTGGCCGGGCGTGCGGCTGGCACACCGGACAGTCCGATGAATTATAGCCGTGGAGCCCTCAGCATTTTCCTAAGAGCGACCTGTTTGTCGGGGCACCGGCTTGGGCACCGGACAGTCCGGTGCACCGTAGGCTGGTGCAAAGTTGGCTGGACTTAGCCAAACTTCTCCAATTCGATTTCTCTCGTTTTGACAAGGTTTCTAGCACTTAGTAGAATAATGTTAGTACCAAAAATAATTTACTAAGGCTAGAATCATACCTTTCTTTTCCATTTGCATCTCTTTGACACTTAGCTTATATCAAAGAAAACAATATGTGTTGAGCATCTAATCACCAAAACATTTATAGAAATGGCCCAAGGGCACATTTCCCTTTCAGATGGTAAAACTCTGAGGCCAACTTTCATAAAGAAGACCCTGGAGGTCGATCCTAGAGATGAAATGATCGATCTAATAAAAGAATATTCTAATTGCTTTGCTTGAAATTACACTGAGATGCCATGGAGACACAAGTTTTTATCCTGGTTCGGGCAAGAGAAGGTCCTGCTTCCAGCAGAGGGGGATTAGACTTATATTACTTGCACCTAAGTGCTTGCGGTAGGGAATACAAGCTGACCGGGAGAGGGAAAGGATCCCAAGTCCCTGGGGTTGATTGAGGCAAGTGCCAATATTCGCATGGAGGTGAAAACTGTGAAGTGTTCGCCCTCCCTCTGAAGACCTGGGCTCCTCTATTTATAGCCTCCAGGAGGGCCACCAGGAACGCCAGAGTTTGTCGTATATGGGAGAGGAGGCGTGTCCGGGCCCCTATAGCCGGTATGGCCTTTGTACTTGTTGTTGACTTAAGTCGGGAAGGAGATGTCTGGTTCTTGTATTTGCATCTTTGACTGTGCAGAGAGCCGAGGCTAGTGCCTGGGGCTCAGTCACGCACCCGAGCCTATTCAATGGAGGAGTTGTCCGAGTCGTAGTGGTTGGAGCAGTGGTAAGTATGGCAAAAAGCTCTTAGCAATATGTAGGGTATCCGACATCAGATCTGCAGCTTCTGGTGACGTTGGGTGTCCTTTCGTCGGTATTATCAAGGCCGAAGCCACGCTCGGGCGAGGCAGAAGTCTTCCCGAGGCCATGGCCGAGCCAGCTCTAGGGCTCGCAGTCGTGTAGGGAACAGTTGAAGGAGTGGCCTTCTGCGGGATTTGCGGGAGACAGGTGGTCGAGGCCAAGCTCAGATGAGGCGGAGTTTCTTCCCGAGGGCTAGACCATGATTTGTCGTACGCGCGTCCTATCCAGAGTTGGCAGACATCGTGAGGGAGCAGTAGCCATTATTCCCGGGTATGTGTCATCGTTGTTGGTGAAAGTGGACGGGACCACGGTCCTGTCGCTCCTATTTGACTAAAGCGTTACGTGGAGTAGGTATGCGCATTGATTGCTCATGTCCTCGTGGTTCCCGTGACATTTGATTGAGACCGGGCTCGGGGCTGTCCTCTAAGCCCGAGGCGGGCTTGAGCAAGACGGAAACAGTTGTTCTATGGAGAGGGGACCTCCGGCGACACGAGGATTTCCCCGAGTGCTACCCTTGCTCGAGGGCAGGCTCGGGCGAGGTGGAGTTTTAAGCGACCGCTGAGTGAGGTCTCGAGCGAATCGTGGCTCACTTTCTTGACCTTGGGGAACATGTTTTATGGTAGTTTAAGGTTAAACGCGTTTTAGAGGCGTGATCTAGATACCCCTAATTATAATACTCGATGGCCTTTTGGAAAGAACGATTAGATGACTACTGGTACTGGATTCAACGTGAACTAGTCCATAGCTTGATAGTAAGTTTGTTTCAAGGAGCATCTACTGTAAGCGTGGTCAACACAACTTGTTCAAATTATTGTTTTCTATTGTTATGGTCTACCGCTCAGCATAGCTTGCACCATTTATGTTTTATATAGTCTACCTATAATATATTTTCCATTATGGTTGTCGCCTCAAGAGGCATGCATTTCCAATGAGATAACCAAGCTAGGTATGTGTTGATGGAGGCTACCGGCTAAGGCTACGTTCGAATAATCTAGTATTCGCTACAATACACATGGGTTGTGGGAGGTTAAAGTGTAAATTAGTTTAATTTACACTCCAATCTACCTTAACTCATGTGTATTGTGGTGAATACTATAAAACACACAAACAAGCCCTAATGGAGACTAGAATCAATATTTTCTTCTTCCCAAAATAGTATTTATTTTAGATCTTGATTTTTATGTCTATATTTTAATGGATGGTAATGAATCTATACATGTACATACATTAAGTATTGTATAATCTATTAATTAACTAAAAAGATTTTAATTTAAGATAGATAGAGTATTAAAAGGTAAATAACAATCATGCACAAATACTCCCTTAGGAACACCTTGGACAACTACAGATTTATTCGGTTAGAGGTAGATTAAAGGAGATTGAAGATTTTTGTAGCTTGTAGATAATACCATGATTTTTAGTAATACCATAACATTTTATGTTATAAGGCGTTTGATTCCATTCCTAAAAACTCTATTTTCAAAATCATGGTATTATAGATATCTTAATATTTTTAGAGTATTGAAAACTCTATTTCAACCCAAAGTTTTCATGGCATGGCTAGATTTTGTCTAATATCATGGTTTACAATGTTTTATCTAAACAATATTTCTCAAAAACATGATATTTTTGGAGTTGACCAAAACTACGGTATTATCATAATAATTGCAAAGTATAGTATTATAAAACCATAATTTTGAAAAATATTGTATCCAAACAGACCCTAAATCCCTTACTAGTCAAATCAAAATTAAATAAAATAAAATTTAATCCACCTCAATCTTCTCCGATCTGAGTGCAGCCAAACATAGCCAAGAGGGTATTTAAAATACCGACTTAGAATAAACCTTCGTGACTTAAAAAGACACGAAACAGACCTTAGGATACTAGACGAAAAGAGTATCTTCTAAAAGCTTATAACTCGAAGCTTATGATTTTCTGGAGCATCTAATAACCTACTCTACTAAATTTCCTAAAGCTCTCCTAAACAAAGGAGTAAAGACTACCTAACCTATTTTTAGATAGTGAACAAAAAATGGACCCTGGTTTATTTTAAAACCAGATAGATGCGAGTTTTAATATTTCAAGCAACACATTCTGTTCAACCCAAACTTTCATTGAATTGGCTTGCAAAACTCAAACAAGTCAGGATTAGTAAAAAGTATCCGTCTGACTTCCCTTGTGATACAACTATAGTTACACGACGTTTCAAACAAGATTGAAACAGCTCCATTTCAGCTTTATATACAGTTTGGTCAGAGACAGAGGACAAACAAGGTCTGCTTCAAGGACGTATCATCTTCTTCGCCCAAACCCTTCGGTGAAGAAAGGATGCCTCAGTGCTTCTCGTGCTGTTAAACGGCTTGCTGGGTCATACTTCAGGAGCCCTTGCAAAAGACCAATGAAATCTCCCGCAGCCTGGTCCACATTTTGCATCACCAGATTCTGTTCATAATTCATAAACAGACATTAGCTCACATGCTACAGACAGAAATACATGTTTTGCCTATCATTGTTAAGACATACCTGAAGCCTGGACAATTTCATCACAGCTTTCATGCTCTCCCGCGAGGTGCAACCCTCAGGCCAATTCAGGCGTCCTTTTCTGATGTATTTGTCAGAGTGCCGACTACAAACAAGGATTAGTAAGACAAGATATCGACCAGACCTCACAGCATTGATGTTCAGACTTGCATTGGTATGGAACATACTCTGCCCTCTTAAGCATATGGTACGGCAAAGGTCCAAGAACTCTCTCCATCATAGCCAGATGTTCCAAGTTTTCGTGAGTCTGGAATAACGCCTCACCCTGCACAACCTTGGTAACTCAGATCCCCTGGTACTTGTACATGCCAAATGAAGCCAAGGTCCCATTAACATACCGTGCAAAGCTCAACAAGAATACAACCAACACTCCAGATATCACATGGGTAACTCCATCCATGTCCTGAACAAGATCCACACAATCATAAAATATCACCAAATCGAGCTGAACTAGGAAAAGCTTTTCAATAGACACGATAGATACCCAATATAACTTCTGGAGCCCGATAGTGCCTCGTCGATACCACATAACTCTGATCATGTTGATCATAAGTAGTGCTACCGAAATCAATCACCTTGATAGCACTAGACTTGGGCAACTGCTTGTAATAGGACCCCTCCTTTGGGGATTGGGATGAGACCTGGCAAATGAAAAAAGAGGATCAGTACCATATTTTTCTACCCCCGCTACCAATACACAATAAAAGAACAAGCATAGCACAAGGTAAATCTTGGGTAGGTGAATTAAATATAAAAGAACAAGATATACTTTGTAATCAGGCACTTTAATGTACTCCGGAGAAACAAGGAGAATGTTCTCAGGCTTTAAATCAGTGTGTATGAGGCGCAATTCATGCATAACTGCAACACATTACAGAGAGAGGGTAAATACAAAAACATCACATGATGTTAGATACTCCCTGGAGTACAAGCATGAGTAATGGATTAATGACAGGCTGCAATGCAGCACAGATAATGCACAAAACTAATGTATATGCATTATAGTGCAGGAGGGGTAATAGAAAGAACTGTGCACACACATGCTATACATTCCAACAGTTGTTTGGCAAACTCCCGAACTAGGGCAATTGGGAATGAGCGGTAATTGTTTTTCCTCAGAAAATCATATAAGCTTGGTCCAAGCCTCTCAAAGACCTGCTCACCATTAATCCAAATTCACCAACGTTTAAGCACCATATGGTTATATTTTTGGGTCAGTGCATAATTGTCATAATCTAACAATGTACTTACAATACAGATATGGTTACGATAGTCAAACCAGTTCCGAATTTGAACACAACTGCAAAATAGACCAGCTTATATACAAGCAATCTTATGAACGTAAGCACGCATATAGGTGCTAACTGAACCAGCAAACTCACCTGGATCTGCTTTCACCATATTTACCAAGCTTCTCAAGCATGCCAATTTCGATCATTGCAGCATCCCTGTACTTCTTAATGCCCCTGATGATCTTTATGGCCACCATTTCTTTTGTTTCCTTATCCCAACACTCCAACACCTGACCAAAGGTACCTGGTGTATTCCAGAGTCCAGACACATTCAGTTATAGACAAAATTTGCTGAATGTATTGGCATGCCCAATGCGAGTTAAATCAACTATTTCAGAATACATGGTCATCCAAACTGACCTTCTCCCATTTTTGCATTGATCTTATCTGCAAGCATAGAAAAGAATCAATAAGAACCAACCATGGAAACAGATTTGCATTGGCAACAAGAGACGCTGATGGCAGATAATTACAGCGAGATGTGAGATTATCTCCAACAGCAAAAACATAATGCCCATTCTTGTCATCTTCTCTCAGAGGAGGGGAACCATCATGAGGCTGCTCTTGGTTGACTTGAGAAGAAACACAACCTGAAGATAGGCCCAACACTGCAGCACTGAAGGCATTCACAACTTCTTGTCCACAAAGTGCAAACTGAACATGGAGAGACAAACCAATAAATTTTCCAATGAACTGAGTTATTAAGCAACCAAATCACCAAAGCATCATGCCGCAGCCGGTTTATACAATAGCAATATAGAAAGGGAAGTGTTTCATGTCTCAAAACATTGTGCAAAATCATTAACAAGTACATAAGTTCTTATGGCACAGCGGTGACTACATAAAACTGCTTGTAACAATAAATGAATAATTTACTTTAATCCTATAGTTCCTAAATTAACATCTACAGAGCACAACACAGGACAGACAGATTATTGGGTTTTTTTTAAGGTGGTGCTCTCGGTTTTGCTGGTGTGCTCATTTTTACCCTTAGTCGTGTTTTTTTGCTCAGTTTTGCCCTTTGCCCTTCCAGTGCTATAGAAGGGAAGGGCAAAACTGAGAAAAAACACAACTAAGGGTAAAAATGGGCACACCAGCGAAACCGAGGGTACCAGCTTAAAAAACCATTATTATAAATACAAAAAAAGGTATAATAAATAATGAAAAATATATGATTGTACAGACTATAACATGACAATCCTAACAACAATATTGACCACCGGTCACCCATCACACGATGAATAAATCAACCACCTAACCCTAGCCATCATAAGCTGAACAAATCAACCACTTGACCCTAGCAATCGTATTAAATCTGCGAGTAATATGATAGATCGACAACAGAGCGAGTCAATCTACGGTTACCAGTACTGCTATTCTACAGATCCACTATTAACCCTAGAACAACAGCACCAAAACGCGCTGCGCGTGGAAAATCGACATCCCAAACAATAGATCGGCAAGGGAAACGGAGACTGTAAATGAGATTATACCTGATTCATCTCGGCGGGGCCGACGTCCCAACCAAGCCGCGGCCGCGTAACCTGATACATCTCGGCGGGAACGACGTCCCACCCGAGCCGCTGCCGCTTGCGCGGTCGGCTGTCCAGCGTCGCGAGGGGCATATCGGTGACGCACTCCATCGTTCCCTCGAATCGGAGAGGCGAGGCAAAGAGTTGGCGGTGGCTGGATTGGTCTCGGCGTGGAGGCGAGAAACACGATTGATTCCGATGCGCTAACCCTAGCGGCCCCCGCCCTTTATGGCGAGGCGAGAGGGTGGTGGCGATAGGATCGGACACGAGCATACGGTGCTCGTGTATACCCAAAAACTAGCTGTGTCGCTGACGCTTTCGGTGGTAGTGGTTGGGTCCAGGCCCCATTGAAAAGCATTGGCCTACATGTCAGTGGATATTTATGAGAGCGTTGGCAAGCGCATCGGTGACAGAGGTTGCGTCTCTCGCGGGGAGTGGACCGCTCGTTGTGTATCCATTGCGAATCCTTTTGCCAGAGCGTCCAGCGAACTCGTTTGCTTGGGAGATATTTGCGATTTTGTGCGGCCTGCGGAGATACGTATTAGGTTTTCTTCAATGGACCTGGGGTTATGTTTGTTTCATCTCGTGCCACTAAAACGGGTGCGGACTATTAAACACTTAGCTTTTTAGTACGTTTTTATAATAATCAATTTAGTAAAAATCATATAAAACTAACATAAACACGTATTGAGCCAAATTGTTATAATAATAAGAATCTATCATTTTCTAATTTAATCATATACTACTCTATAAGACAATAGTGTAGACGTACACACACATTTTGGTGCACGGTTCTGCCTGCAGTCGTCCGCTCTCTCTCGCGCCCCCGACGCCCCGCGCATGGAAGGTCCGACCCCGCTCGCATCGCCATCCCCGCTCGGCTGCTCCTAGGAAGGAAGGGTGTCGTGCCCCACGCATGGAAGGTCCGACCCCGCCCGCATCGCTATCCCCGCGCGCCATCCCCGCTCGACTGCTCCAAGGAAGGAAGGGCATCGTGTGGAGGACCCGCCCCGCTCTCTGCACCCTCGACGCCCCGCCATCATGGAAGGTCCGACCCCGCCATCGCCATCCCTGCGCGCCTGCCCATCCCCGCATCACGCCCGGGAGGTACGCAGCCCCGTCCACTATTCCTCCGCCCCTGTCATCCCAACACCCCGGCCCAATCCACACCTTCTCCACGCTGCTATAAAAACCCCCTGTGCCCGCCATGCCCCCGCCTCGCCTTCCCCTCCATGCAGACGCATAGCCGCGGTGGTGCCGGCCGTCTCGGAGGCAGAAACTGCAATGCACCCCTTGTGTTTGAATAATTGTCTGTGTCATGTGCCAGAAGGAAGACCTAGGGTGCTATAAATGAGATTAATCATTACAAAAATAATCAGTCGGAGAGCATTTCAATGAGAGGAGGTGCATGCGATATTCGTAATTCACCTTGTGTTTATGTGATTTCTCTCTGCATATTTCTTTCTATATATCATTGCAGAATCAAAATCAGTGGGAAACTGAGAATCAAGAAAGGCAGGCATTTCAGCTCTTTCTGTACCCAAGCAGTACAGTTCTAGCACTAAACAATCATCTGGGAACAAGTTTCAAAGCATCAGCAGCGGAAGAGTTGCCCCATGGCTTGAGACTGGTGATGCAGTGGGTAATACTCATCTGATACTCTGAAGTCTTTCTGGTCCATATTGCACAGTTCCCTCTATGTTTCATGTTTGGATGAGTTTTGCTCTTGCCTGTTTTCTTCATTTAGTGAAAAATCGGGAATGGATACATAGAAATCAGGGAGAATTATGCTAACTTTTGAGTTCCTTTACTGTGATCCAATTATCGCTTATTAATTTCTCTCTGTATATGCAATCCACCAGCAAGTATGTACTTAGAATCAAGGGGAGAGGCTCGTGATTTTGCCAGGGTCCGGAATACCTGCTTTGAGCAGGTAAGCACTATAGCATTATGGATACTGAAGTCTACATTTGCAATTTACTTTACCTGTTCGATGAGGTCCATTTTTTTCATGAATAGAGTCCACTATCTGTAACATACTGTTTTTAAATTTGGTATATCTTATGAGTTGCTAAGGTATTCACATAAGGATACACCTGACAGGCTAGACAGGCTTACTTGGTTGGCAACAAGGCTCTTGCGAAGGAGCTCAGCATGAAGGGGCAGGCCTACAATGTGCAAATGAAAGCGGCTCATGAGATATATCTTACATAGAAACTTAGTGTGCCTTTATTTAGATATGTAGTGCATTTTAGTGAGTATCATATGTTGATCTGGTGTACTGTTACACGATTAGTTGACAATAGTTGCTCTCATCTAAAACTGAATATGTTTTGTACTTCAACTTTCGTTAAATAGAAAGCCTAGCCTTTTCTGAGATTGTTTATAGGTTACACTCCTCTTATCTGATTGGTTAGTGGTCACTTGTCAGGGGGTGGAGACTAAGGATCCAAGCCACTATCACGGACCACAACATCAAGTGTATGAGGCAGGGCAAAGAGGCCAACAGGTGCAGGTAACGGCAAAGATTTTCTATCCCATGTTCAATTTTGGCGTGGCACATTCTGGATCTTGCATGATTCGGTATCCTGCTAATCCGCTGCAAGACGGGTTAGGGTTAGGGGTTTCACTCTCCAGTCTCCAACAATTGTGTCTGTGGATCAAGACACTGATACTTTAATCCTAAGATTCCACAAGCTGAGGAATTGTACTGGATGTCCATCCTTTGTCCTAGATAATCTCCAAATGTTTATAGCTTGAAGTTGCATTTTACGCGTTGAGCTATCACATTGTAGACTAACTTGTACAGTTTTCTTTTGCAGTCCTTCTTGCTTGCTTTCACATTTGGGGTGTTCTGCTATAATTTACGTTGATTATTTTCCCCTGCAATTTGGCATGCATACAAACATTTGCTCTCTATTTTTCTATCCAACATAATTCATGATTTAAATAAAGGAACTATTTCTTAAAGTCTTATATTTAGTTTCATCCTTTGGAAAACAACTCTGCTACTAATGTGCTGCCCCAGACCCCAGTTTTACTTCTATTTGACCTGCCAGTGAAAGCATTTGGAGATTTTCTTTTAATCCACTGTGAAGCAGATTCATGGCTAAATGCTGCAACATTTAGTCTGTAGCAGTGTCCTACTTCTTCCTACTTATTAATTAGTTGATGGCTACTTCTGTATGAGTTAACAACTTATATGTGAGAGGATTTGATCATGTTCATCTCTGTGTTGATGAATTATCTACAGTTTAGCTATAAACACATCTGAAATGTTAGTCTATTGAAGGATACTTTGATACTGAAGCCATGCAGCTTTAAATTGTTAACTTTTCTTTTTGTGGTTTAGTACGGATGAATAAAAGGGGAAAAAGCAAAAGGGAACAAGCATCCTCTGATTTTTATTTTGATGATGCAATCTTAGAAACCCTACCTGAACTGAACACCTCTTTTGGCATTTTAAAAGTGCTGCAAAGGAAACAAGCATCCTCTTGCTTTTGTATCTTCAGTATGTTGTCGGCATATGTATGCTATTATGGTGCTGTTTGGTTCAAAAAATGTAACGCAAATGGTAATGGTAATGGTTTACGCTCGATTACTGGCGGTAACAAATTTGAATAGGCTGGTATCAAATTTTAGTGTGGTATCTGATTACGTTTGGACTAAAACAAACATAATTTAACGTTATCAGTTACCCATTACGTTACAAATATGTGAACCAAACGGCACCTATGTCCTTTTTGGTTAAATATCTATTATTCATGGGTTTGTTGTTCACATGAATCACATATAGCTATGACCTTTGCTGCATTCAGGTTGATGCTATGCTCCAAGAATTAGAAAAGGAGATTGATGATGTGGATGCACAAATTGGAAATCGTTGGCAACTGCTTGATAAGTAAGTCACTTCTATGTATGGATCTTTTTATGTTGTGTGCTTCTCAACCAGTGCATTTTGTTGTCGAGTTCTACCTGATAGGGAAACTTAATGCTATTTTTTGTTAATTTAAAATTGGCAGTAGCTCTATTGCCCTGTCAAAACACAGTTCTGTGTCACGACCAATTCAGTTTTTAATGTACTCTTATATTTTATAGTGGTTGTTTTATGTCCATCTTTTGTACTGGACTTTATTTTCCTTGAGATATATCAGTTGTGAGGCACTATTTTGAGTGTCTTTATAAAAAACACAGTTATGTGTCATGTGTTTCTGTGATCTACCTAACCATATTCAGAGAATTGTTTTATGAAATGCACTATTTCATAAGTCATCGTCTTTGTGGAGTCACTGCAAAAGCATGGTTGCTGCTTCCTATTTGTTTCCGTGACCGGCCAACATGTGACTGCTAATCTGCGATTAAGCGAACGCAGCTCCGAGGCCGCATTTTGGAAATCGCACAGTCACGTTCATTTTCTGCTGCTAGACACGCGATCGTCATTGACCGTTTGGCAAGATTATTTTGTGTTTTCCGTTGAAATACGCCACTGACACGGAACCAAACAGGCCCTAAGATATGTGGGATGACCTACTTTATCAACAGAGAAGCCATTTGCAATATGCCACCATAACCATTTTGCACATAGGAGGTCCTAAGCATTCTGATCCATTTTGCACAATTTTCAGGGACCATGATGGCAAAGTGACCCCTGAAGAGGTGGTGGCGGCGGCAGCTTATCTCAAGGACACCATAGGGAAAGTGAAAGGGAATTAGGCTTACACCTAGTTCCTAATCGATTTTGGTGGTTGAATTGCCCAACACAAATAAATGGACTAACTAGTTTGCTCTAGTGTATAAGTTATACAGGTGTCAAAAGTTCACACTTAGCCAATAAAATGACCAAGAATTGGGTTCAACAAAGAGAGCAAGGGATAACCGAAGGCACCTCTAGTCTGGCGCACCGGACTGTCCGGTGTGCCACCGGACAGTGTCCGGTGCACCCCCGGACAGTGTCCGGTGCACCAGGGGACTCCAAGTCAAACTCGTCACCTTCGGGAAAATCCAGAGGCGCTCCGCTATAATTCACCGGACTGTCTGGTGTACACCGGACAGTGTCCGGTGCCCCAAGAAAGAGCGGCTCTGGAACTCGCCAGCTTCGGGAATTTGCTCCGCTATAATTCACCGGACATGTCCGGTGAGCCAGTGGAGCAACGGCTACTTCGCGCCAACGGTCACCTGCAGGCGCATTTAATGCGCGCCAGAAGCGCGCAGAAGTCTGGCACGCGCAAGATGGTGCACCAGACACTCTACAGTACTTGTCCGGTGTACACCGGACAGCCAGGCGGGCCCAGAAGTCAGAAGCTCCAACGGTCGAATCCTAATGGCCTGGTGACGTGGCTGGCGCACCGGACATGTCCGGTGTGCACCGGACTGTCCGGTGCACCATACGACAGTCAGCCACCACCAAACGGCTAGTGTGGTGGTTGGGGCTATAAATACCCCCAACCACCCCACATTCAAGTCATCCAAGTTTTCCCACTTCAACTACTTATAAGAGCTCTAGCATTCAATTCTAGACACACCCAAGTGATCAAATCCTCTCCAAACTCCACACAACGCCCTAGTGATTAGAGAGAGAGATTTGCTTGTGTTCTTTCGAGCTCTTGCGCTTGGATTGCTTTCTTCTTTCTTTGATTCTTCATTGCGATCAAACTCACTTGTAATTGAGGCAAGAGACACCAATCTAGTGGTGGTCCTTGTGGGAACTTTGTGTTCCAAGTGATTGAGAAGAAAAGCTCACTCGGTTCGAGGGACCGTTTGAGAGAGGGAAAGGGTTGACAGAGACCCGGTCTTTGTGACCACCTCAACGGGGAGTAGGTTTGCGAGAACCGAACCTCGGTAAAACAAATCCACGTGTCACACTCCTTATTCGCTCGCGATTTGTTGTGCACCCTCTCTCGCGGACTCGATTATATTTCTAACGCTAACCCGGCTTGTAGTTGTGATTATTTTTGAGAATTTCAGTTTCGCCCTATTCACCCCCCCCTCTAGGCGACTTTCAATTGGTATCAAAGCCCGGTACTTCATTAGAGCCTAACCGCTCGAAGTGATGTCGGGAGATCACGCCAAGAAGGAGATGGAGACCGGCGAAAAGCCCACTACAAGCAACGAGAAAGCTCTATCGGGAGAGTCCCACAACAAGGAGAAGAAGAAGGAGAAGAAGAAGGAAAAGAAGACTTCTTCTCACAAGTCGCATCGGAGTGGCGACAAAATAAAGAAGATGAGGAAGGTGGTCTATTACGAGATCGACACTTCATCACCTTCTACCTCCGGCTCCGATGCGCCCTCCATAACTTCTAAGCGCCATGAGCGCAAGAAGTTTAGTAAGATCCCCCTACACTATCCTCGCACTTCTAGACATACTCCATTACTTTCCGTTCCATTAGGCAAACCACCAACCTTTGACGGTGAAGATTATTCTAGGTGGAGTGATTTAATGAAATTTCATCTAACCTCACTCCACAAAAGTATATGGAATGTTGTTGAGTTTGGAGCACAGGTACCATCCGTAGGGGATGAGGATTATGATGAGGACGAGGTGGCCCAAATCGAGCACTTCAACTCCCAAGCCACAACCATACTTCTCGCCTCTCTAAGTAGGGAGGAGTACAACAAGGTGCAAGGACTAAAAAGCGCCAAGGAAGTTTGGGACATGCTCAAGACAGCGCACGAGGGTGATGAACTCATCAAGATCACCAAGCGGGAAACGATCGAGGAGGAGCTCGGTCGCTTCCGTCTACGCCAAGGGGAGGAGCCACAAGACATGTACAACCGGCTCAAAACCTTGGTAAACCAAGTGCGCAACCTCGGGAGCAAAAAATGGGATGACCACGAGGTGGTTAAGGTTATTCTAAGATCTCTTATTTTCTTTAACCCTACTCAAGTACAATTAATTCGTGGTAATCCAAGATATACACTAATGACTTCTGAGGAAGTAATCGGGAATTTTGTGAGCTTTGAATTTATGATCAAGGGCTCACGAAAGATTAACGAGCTTGACGGTCCCTCCACGTCCGAAGCTCAACCGGTTGCGTTCAAAGCGACGGAGGAGAAGAAGGAGGGATCTACACCAAGTAGACAACCAATCGACACCTCCAAGCTCGACAATGAGGAAATGGCGCTTGTCATCAAAAGCTTTCGCCAAATCCTCAAGCAAAGGAGGGGTAAAGATTACAAGCCCCGCTCCAAGAAGGTTTGCTACAAGTGTGGTAAGCCCGGTCACTTTATTGCAAAATGTCCTATTTCTAGTGACAGGGGCGATGACAAGAAGGGGAGAAGAAAGGAGAAGAAGAGGTACTACAAGAAGAAGGGCGGCGATGCCCATGTTTGTCGTGAGTGGGACTCCGACGAAAGCTCTAGCGACTCCTCCGACGACGAGGACGTCGCCAACATCGCCGTCACCAAGGGACTTCTCTTCCCCAACGTCGGCCACAAGTGCCTCATGGCAAAGGACGGCAAAAAGAAGAAGGTTAAATCTAAATCCTCCACTAGATATGAATCCTCTAGTGATGAAAATGCTAGTGATGAGGAAGATAACTTGCGCACTCTTTTTGCCAACTTAAACATGCAACAAAAGGAGAAATTAAATGAATTAATTAGTGCCATCCATGAGAAGGATGATCTCTTGGACTCCCAAGAGGACTTCCTAATCAAGGAAAACAAAAAGCATGTTAAAGTTAAAAATGCTTATGCTCTAGAAGTTGAAAAATGTGAAAAATTATCTAGTGAGCTAAGCACTTGCCATGAGACAATCGACAACCTTAGAAATGAAAATGTCAATTTATTAGCTAAGGTTGATTCAAATGTTTGTAATATTTCAATTCCCAATCTTAAGAATGATAATGATGATTTGCTTGCTAAGATTGAAGAATTGAACATATCTCTTGCTAGCCTTAGGATTGAGAATGAAAAATTGCTTACTAAGGCTAAGGATTTTGATGTTTGCAATGCTACTATTTCCAACCTTAGAACTAAAAATGATATATTGCATGTTAAGGTTGTAGAATTAAAATCTTGCAAACCCTCTACATCTACCGTTGAGCACACTTCTATTTGTACTAGATGTAGAGATATTGATGTTAATGCTATTCATGATCACATGGCTTTAATTAAACAACAAAATGATCATATAGCAAAACTAGATGCTAAGATTGCCGAGCATGACTTAGAAAATGAAAAATTTAAATTTGCTAGAAGCATGCTCTATAGAGGGAGACGCCCTGGCATTAAGGATGGCATTGGCTTCCAACAGGGAGGCAATGTCAAACTTAATGCCCCTCCTAAGAAATTGTCCAACTTTGTTAAAGGCAAGGCTCCCATGCCTCAGGATAACGAGGGTTACATTTTATACCCTGCCGGTTATCCCGAGGATAAGATTAGGAGAATTCATTCTAGGAAGTCTCACTCTGGCCCTAACCATGCTTTCATGTATAAGGGTGAGACATCTAGCTTTAGGCAACCAACCCGTGCTAAGTTGCCTAAGAAGAAAACTCCTAGTGCATCAAATGAACATAACTTTTCATTTAAAACTTTTGATGCATCTTATGTTTTAACTAACAAATCCGGCAAAGTAGTTGCCAAATATGTTGGGGGCAAGCACAAGGGGTCAAAGACTTGTGTTTGGGTACCCAAAGTTCTTGTTTCTAATGCCAAAGGACCCAAAACCATTTGGGTACCTAAAGTCAAGAACTAAAAATGTTTTGTAGGTTTATGCATCCAGGGGCTCAAGCTGGGTAATCAACAGCGGGTGCACAAACCACATGACAGGGGAGAAGAAGATGTTCTCCTCCTACGAGAAAAACCAGGATCCCCAACGAGCTATCACATTCGGGGATGGAAATCAAGGTTTGGTCAAAGGGTTGGGTAAAATCGCTATATCACCTGACCATTCTATTTCCAATGTTTTTCTTGTAGATTCATTAGATTACAATTTGCTTTCTGTATCTCAATTATGCAAAATGGGCTACAACTGTTTATTCACTGATGTAGGTGTCACTGTCTTTAGAAGAAGTGATGATTCAATAGCATTTAAGGGAGTGTTAGAGGGTTAGCTATACTTAGTGAATTTTGATAGAGCTGAACTCGACACTTGCTTAATTGCTAAGACTAACATGGGCTGGCTCTGGCATCGCCGACTAGCACATGTTGGGATGAAGAATCTTCATAAGCTTCTAAAGGGAGAGCACATTTTAGGATTAACCAATGTTCATTTTGAGAAAGACAGGGTTTGTAGCGCATGCCAAGCAGGAAAGCAAGTTGGTGCCCATCATCCACACAAGAACATCATGACGACCGACAGGCCACTGGAGCTCCTACACATGGATCTATTCGGCCCGATCGCTTACATAAGCATCGGCGGGAGTAAGTACTGTCTAATTATTGTGGATGATTATTCTCGCTTCACTTGGGTGTTCTTTTTGCAGGAAAAATCTCACACCCAAGAGACCTTAAAGGGATTCTTGAGACGGGCTCAAAACGAGTTCGGCTTAAGGATCAAGAAAATTAGAAGCGACAACGGAACGGAGTTCAAGAACTCACAAATCGAAGGCTTCCTTGAGGAGGAGGGCATCAAGCATGAGTTCTCTTCTCCCTACACCCCACAACAAAATGGTGTAGTGGAGAGGAAGAATCGAACTTTATTGGACATGGCAAGAACCATGCTTGATGAGTACAAGACTTCGGATCGGTTTTGGGCCGAGGCGGTCAACACCGCCTGCTACGCCATCAACCGGTTATATCTACACTGAATCCTCAAGAAGACATCTTATGCACTCCTAACCAATAAAAAGCCCAATATTTTATATTTTAGAGTCTTTGGTAGCAAATGCTTTATTCTTGTTAAAAGAGGTAGAAAATCTAAATTTGCTCCTAAGACAGTAGAAGGCTTTTTACTAGGATATGATTCAAACACAAGGGCATATAGAGTCTTTAACAAGTCCTCCGGACAAGTTGAAGTTTCTTGTGACGTTGTGTTTGATGAGACTAACGGCTCTCAAGTAGAGCAAGTTGATCTTGATGAGATAGGTATTGAAGAGGCTCCATGCATCGCGCTAAGGAACATGTCCATAGGGGATGTGTGTCCTAAGGAATCCCAAGAGCCTCCAAATGCACAAGATCAACCATCCTCCTCCACTCAAGCATCTCCACCAACTCAAAATGAGGATGAAGCTCAAGTTGATGAAGTAGAAGATCAAGCAAATGAGCCACCTCAAGATGACGGTAATGATCAAGGGGGAGATGCAAATGATCAAGACAAGGAGGATGAAGAACAAAGGCCGCCACACCCATGAGTCCACCAAGCAATCCAACGAGATCACCCCGTCGACACCATCCTCGGCGACATTCATAAGGGGGTAACCACTAGATCTCGTGTTGCACATTTTTGTGAGCATTACTCTTTTGTTTCCTCTATTGAGCCACACAGGATAGAGGAAGCACTTCAAGATTTGGATTGGGTGGTGGCAATGCAAGAGGAGCTCAACAACTTCAATAGGAATGAGGTATGGCATTTAGTTCCTCGTCCTAATCAAAATGTTGTAGGAACCAAATGGGTCTTCCGCAACAAGCAAGATGAGCATGGTGTGGTGACAAGGAACAAAGCTCGACTTGTGGCCAAGGGATACTCCCAAGTCGAAGGTTTGGATTTCGGTGAAACCTATGCACCCGTAGCTAGGCTTGAGTCAATTCGTATATTACTGGCCTATGCTACTTACCATGGCTTCAAGCTTTATCAAATGGACGTGAAGAGTGCCTTCCTCAATGGACCAATCAAGGAAGATGTCTATGTTGAGCAACCTCCCGGCTTTGAAGATAGTGAGTACCCTAACCATGTATATAAACTCTCTAAGGCGCTTTATGGGCTTAATCAAGCCCCAAGAGCATGGTATGAATGCCTTAGAGATTTTCTTATCACTAATGGATTCAAAGTCGGAAAGGCCGATCCTACACTCTTTACTAAAACTCTTGAAAATAACTTGTTCGTATGCCAAATTTATGTTGATGATATTATATTTGGGTCTACTAACGAGTCTACATGCGAAGAATTTAGTAGGATCATGACACAAAAATTCGAGATGTCTATGATGGGGGAGTTGAAGTACTTCTTAGGATTTCAAGTGAAGCAACTCCAAGAGGGCACCTTCCTAAGCCAAACAAAGTATACTCAAGATATCCTAAGCAAGTTTGGAATGAAGGATGCCAAACCCATCAAGACACCCATGGAAACCAATGGGCATCTCGACCTCGACGTGGGAGGTAAATCCGTCGATCAAAAGGTATACCGGTCGATGATAGGTTCTTTACTCTACTTATGTGCATCTCGACTGGACATTATGCTTTCCGTATGCATGTGTGCAAGATTCCAAGCCGGCCCTAAGGAAGCTCACCTTACGGCCGTAAAACGAATCTTGAGATATTTAGTTTATACTCCTAAGTTTGGGCTTTGGTATCCTAGAGGATCCACATTAGATTTGATTGGTTATTCGGATGCCGATTGGTCGGGGTGTAAAATTAATAGAAAGAGCACATCGGGGACTTGCCAGTTCTTGGGAAGATACTTGGTGTCTTGGGCTTCAAAGAAGCAAAATTCCGTAGCTCTTTCTACCGCCGAGGCCGAGTACATTGCCGCAGGACATTGTTGCGCGCAACTACTTTGGATGAGGCAAACCCTTAGGGACTATGGTTACAAATTAACCAAAGTTCCTCTTCTATGTGATAATGAGAGTGCAATCCGCATGGCGGATAATCCCGTTGAGCATAGCCGCACTAAACACATAGCCATTCGGTATCACTTTTTAAGGGATCACCAACAAAAGGGAGATATCGAGATTTCTTACATTAATACTAAAGATCAATTAGCTGATATCTTTACCAAGCCACTTGATGAACAAACTTTTAACAAACTTAGGCATGAGCTAAATATTCTTGATTCTAGGAACTTCTTTTGTTGATTTGCACACATAGCTCATTTATATACCTTTGATCATGTATCTTTCATATGCTATGACTAATGTGTTTTCAAATCTATTTCAAACCAAGTCATAGGTGTATTGAAAGGAAATTGGAGTCTTCGGCAAAGACAAAGGCTTCCACTCCGTAACTCATCCTTCGCCGTCGCTCCGCGCATCTCTCCATCTTTAGGGGGAGAGAACATGAGTCCAAAGCAAAAGGACTTCGTCTTTGGTATAACCTTCACTCATTTATTTATGACCAAAGGGGGAGAAAGTAATTCTTAGGGCTCTAATGACTCCGTTTTTGGCGATTCAGGCCAAAGGGGGAGAGAATAATAGCCCAAAGCAAAAGGACCGCACCACCACCTAATTTTTTTAAAAAAAAAGAGTTTTTCAATTGGTATGATTCTCAATTGATAAATTTAAAATTGGTATCTTATTGTGTTCAAAAGGGGGAGAAAGTAGCATTTCAAAATTGATATATCAAAACCCTCTTGAACACTAAGAGGAAAATTTTATTTAGAGGGAGTTTTATTTAGTCAAAGGAAAAGCATTTGAAACAGGGGGAGAAAATTTCAAATCTTGAAAATGCTTCGCAAAATCTTATTCATTTACCTTTGACTATTTGCAAAAGAACTTTGAAGAGGATCTACAAAAGAATTTGCAAAAACAAAACATATGGTGCAAGCGTGGTCCAAAATATTAAAATTGAAGAAACAATCCATGCATATCTTATAAGTATTTATATTGGCTCAATTTCAAGCAACCTTTGCATTTACATTATGCAAACTAGTTCAATTATGCACTTCTATACTTGCTTTGGTTTGTGTTGGCATCAATCACCAAAAAGGGGGAGATTGAAAGGGAATTAGGCTTACACCTAGTTCCTAATCGATTTTGGTGGTTGAATTGCCCAACACAAATAAATAGACTAACTAGTTTGCTCTAGTGTATAAGTTATACAGGTGCCAAAGGTTCACACTTAGCCAATAAAATGACCAAGAATTGGGTTCAACAGAGAGAGCAAGGGATAACCGAAGGCACCTCTGGTCTGGCGCACCGGACTGTCCGGTGTGCCACCGGACAGTGTCCGGTGCACCAGGGGACTCCAAGTCAAACTCGTCACCTTCGAGAAAATCCAGAGGCGCTCCGCTATAATTCACCGGACTGTCCGGTGCCCCAAGAAAGAGCGGCTCTGGAACTCGCCAGCTTCGGAAATTTGCTCCGCTATAATTCACCGGACATGTCCGGTGTACATCGGACTGTCCGGTGAGCCAGTGGAGCAACGACTACTTCGCACCAACGGTCACCTGCAGGCGCATTTAATGCGCGCCAGAAGCGCGCAGAAGTCTGGCATGCGCGAGACGGTGCACCGGACACTCTACAGTACTTGTCCGGTGTACACCGGACAGCCAGGCGGGCCCAGAAGTCAGAAGCTCCAACGGTCGAATCTCAACGGCCTGGTGACGTGGCTGGCGCACTGGACATGTCCGGTGTGCACCGGACTGTCCGGTGCACCATACGATAGTCAGCCACCACCAAACGACTAGTGTGGTGGTTGGGGCTATAAATACCCCCAACCACCCCACATTCAAGTCATCCAAGTTTTCCCACTTCAACTACTTACAAGAGCTCTAGCATTCAATTCTAGACACACCCAAGTGATCAAATCCTCTCCAAACTCCACACAACGCCCTAGTGATTAGAGAGAGAGAGATTTGCTTGTGTTCTTTCGAGCTCTTGCGCTTGGATTGCTTTCTTCTTTCTTTGATTCTTCATTGCGATCAAACTCACTTGTAATTGAGGCAAGAGACACCAATCTTGTGGTGGTCCTTGTGGGAACTTTGTGTTCCAAGTGATTGAGAAGAAAAGCTCACTCGGTCCGAGGGACCGTTTGAGAGAGGGAAAGGGTTGAAAGAGACCCGGTCTTTGTGACCACCTCAACGGGGAGTAGGTTTGCGAGAACCGAACCTCGGTAAAATAAATCCACGTGTCACACTCCTTATTCGCTCTGCAAGAGCTCATCAGCAACCTTTCTAAAGACACAGGTTCATTCACCTACATGTTGCCCCAGTGTTGCCTCTGTCCAATTTTCTTGTATTTTTCTGAACGTTCTCTTTATGCACTCCCTCAGAAGGAAAAATCCTTGTTGAAGATATTGTGAAGCTAGCATCCCAAACAGAGAACAATGAAGAGGAAGAGGAAGCACGGTAGATGGGAGAGTATATGGAAACATCACACTCGTTCAGCAGTCAAAACTCATGTATTGAAAGGCAATACGTCCATTTCTTGTGTCTCTTGACTGACTTTGATAGTGACTTCCAATTAGCAAGGTAGATTTTCTGTAGAAAGGCAAAGTACTTTCTCAGAAATATGTTTTAAAATATGTTGCTGCCCAGTCACCTTCTCAGAAATCAAGGCAATGACTTCATCAGGTGTTGATCGAATGCACTATTACTCGCTTTTTTTCCAAAAAAATCCATTGAATCATTTGTTGTTCAGTGTTCATCATGTTTACTCAGATGCTCAATTTTTTTTTACTGTTCTCTGATGCAATATTGGTCATGATGCCATAGGAAGGAATGTAGTACAGAAATGTGTGCTCTGGTTTAACTGATCTGGCAGTGTTTATCTTGTTACCCATGTTAAAATCATGCTTTGATGTCTTCCAGGAATCACAGTAGCCGCCACAATAACAGCAACCACACGTGCAGGTGTAGCAGGCGCAACCACAAAAACAAGCATCACCTGTTATGCGCAGAGCATCATCCATTGCTGCTCGGCAAGCAGCAATAGATGATGCTCTCTCAAAGCATGTATATTTTTGCAGCAGAGCATCATCTGATCGTGCGGTATATGTTCCACAATCCCGACGACGTAAAATGGTTCAAGGCAAGTATTTCTGCGCGCCATTAACATATCCAATTTATCCATTTTCGACGCAACGACAATGTTATTTTTGCAGCCTATTGAGTGGTGGACAAAACATGGTCGTCGTGGACGCATCAAGGAGACTGTTGGTACTCATGGTGCGTCGGTTCACCAATCAAATGCTTTTTGACAGCTTAGATCCAGTTTATCATTATATATCCCTATTTCTGGACCTCTTGCTAATGTTTTCTTTCCTTGAGCAGGTGCCATGAAATGCTTATTCAACAGCAGCATGATGCTGTGTGCATGAGCTTGTACAAACACGCGTACCTGAAATGGCCTGAACAGCTCTACCACATATAAGATTGCCTGACGTTTGGCTGGATCTGTACCAGCAGGCTATCCAAACGACGGGAATGAAACAGCCTTGGAGCTAGCGTGGCATGTAGCCTATCTAAATATTTTTAGGATTAGAAAATTGTTTTGTATTGGTCCATCTTATACTTTTCTTTAACATTACACCCTCATTCTTCTTGGTCTTAGACGACTCTTTTCAGTATCAATTCCAAATTCATGTTTAACTAGGTGAGTGCCCGTGCGTTGCAACGGGGACATATAATATCACAATGACTTATATATAAAATGTGTGTATTATATGTCTCTGTTGCAACGCACGGGCGCTTACCTAGTTTAATCCTATGCATATATCTTCCTCCACACGTAATCTCTAAGCGTATGTTTGGTGAGCGGGTTGATGCGGGTTGGAACGGGTTCAACATACAATAACCCGTGTTTGGTTCAAAAGGCTCGCAGGTTAGGTTAATTCTAGGTCGAAATACTTCTTAAAAATGTAGGTTCTAGGGATTACTCAAAAACAAGCGAACCATTTCGACTCACTTCCTCTCCACCCTCCCGTCACACATGCCTTATCCACTCGAGATCAACACAGGGGCGTGCCACCACTGCCGGCCTGCTGGGACGAGGGACCCTGCTGACCTACCCTTCGACGTCAATCCCTCACCTGCCTCTCGTCGTCAGTCCCCCACTGCCCTGCCCTCCAGCGTGCTGACCTCTGTCAGTGCTGTCAGACTCCCACACCGACTTGCTGCGCCTCCCACCGTCAGTCCCTCGCTGGTCTGCCCTCTGATGCCGTTGTGGCATGTTCTCCAGTAGGAACTAAGAGCACCTAGAGGGAGATGAATAGGTGATCCTGTAAGATCAAACACTAAATAGCCACAAACTTGATTATTAAAGTGTTAGTGTAACCAAGTGGCTATGGAGCGAGCTCGTGCAAACAAAACAATCATAGGAAAGCAACACACGAGACACGCGATTTTTATCCCGTGGTTCGGCCAAGTAACACTTGTCTACTTCCACGTTGTGGCGTCCCAATAGACGAGGGTTGCACTCAACCCCTTTCAAGTGATCCAATGATCGACTTGAATACCACGGTCTTTTATCTTGAGTAGTCTTCCCGTTTGCGAGGAATCTCCACAAGTTGGAGCCTCTCGCCCTTACAGAGTTATGATCACAAAGAAAGCACAAGAGTAAGAATGGGAGAGCAACACACGCAAGACCAAAATCCACAGCACACACACGCACACAAGCCAAGACTTGAGCTCGAAACGTAGCACAGTGAGTTCACAACTCAAACGGAGCTCAAATCACTAACACAATCGATCAAATACGTGGAGGCGGAGTCTGGGAGTCTTAGGGTCTGTTTGGTTGGGCTGTGGCTGTGAAAAAAGTTGTTGTGGGCTGTGAGCTGTGGAAAAAGCTGATGTAGGCTGTAAGCCGTTAAAAAGCTAAAAACTGTTTGGTGGAAACCACTAAAAGTCGTTAAAAGTTCTTCGATATATGTTTTCACAGTTCCATTCGAAAAGCCACTAAAAGCAGGTTCAGGGGTGCTTTCAGATTTGCACTGTGAGAAAGCCAGCTTTTAGAAAAAGCTGCTTCCTGGATCTAACCCTTTGGTTGGCTTTTGGCTTTTAGGGGGCAAAAGCCAAAAGCCAAAAGTCAAACCAAACACACCCTTAGAATGCTTAGAGAATGCTTGGTGTCTATCGGTGTTTTGGGTCCGACCGCGCACCCAGGGTTGCCCCTCGAGGTGCTTTTTGGAGTAGGACAGTGTTACCGACTGTAGCTCAATGGTTCGCGCTAGATGCACGAGAGACAGTGGACAATTTTGTACAGGTTCGAGCCACTTTGAGATGCGTAATACCCTACGTCCTGGCGTGAATACTTTGTGTGGTGGGTTACAAGGAGGTTCTCTAGTATCGAGGATGTTAGAGAACTCGGTGGATGGCTAAGTAGTGAGATATATTTTTGAGGGGATGCCCCCTAGGCCTTATATACTCGACCGTGGGGCATTACATGTGGATATGATAACAATGTGAGCCTAAGTAATAGTGAACCGACTGAGCCTATCTTCCTATAATTCCGCCAACCTATCTCCGCTCTGTTCCGATGTATGGGGCCCCTGCGCGGGAAGGTCGGATCCTTATTGCGGTTGTCGTTCAAACTCATCGGGCCGTCTGGGCCTGCTTCAATCCAATCTTGTGTCAATCCACTTTCCCGGACGTGCCTCCCCAGGCCCACGAAGGGATGACCTTGCGAATTATTGGGCTCGCAGGCCTTTCACGAGGTCTTTTAGCCTTCCAGTGGACCCAGGGGATATCTGTCCCCCACAAGCCCCCAATCTTTGGGTTGATTTTGAAATAAACGGCCCAAAGATTCTAGGTCTAGCTTGCAGTTTTTGATTTTGATAAGGAATGCCTTGAAAATAAGTCTGTCGAGCCGTTGCTTCTGAACTCTGAGTGACTCGGTAAAAAACGATCTTCTGTTGTTTTCTTCCGCCATTATTCATCGGCCTTCGCTTTATTCCTCAAAAATCGGTGCTCTGTCTCGGGTTTATGCTTTGGAGATCAGCATTCTGCTCTTTGGAATTCAAAATTCATTGGGTGCACCGAAGGTGCACCCAATGGGTGTAGCCCCCGAGCTTCGAATGGATTTTTGAAAATAATCCACTCGAAGGTCTTCATTTCAAGTCTTCTCAGAAATTATTTTTATCTTCAACTCATGCTTTTAGAAATCAGCATTGTTTTATTTTCATCTTATTCTTTAGAAATCAGCATTCTGTCTTTTGGGGTTGATGGGTGTAGCCCCCGAGCTTTGAGTGGATTACTAAAAATAATCCACTCGAAGGTCTTCATCTCATGCCGTTTCTTAGAAATCATCCTTTCCTTTTCGTCGAATGCCTTAGAAATCAGCATTATATCATCAACTTTATGCTTTAGAGGTTAGCATATAGTTTTGCCTTCGAGATTGAGTATGCGATCTGCCCATATCTTGTTAGGTCTGAAATTTATTTGATCTGCGACAGATTGGACGTTCGGTAGATGGCCTTTGGCTAGTCTTCATATCACTTCGTGCTTCAATGCTTCTATTGATTAGACTTGTACCTCATCGGCTATTTTTGGCTTTCCTCTGATCTCCGTCGATATCTTCCTTCTGTCTTGATACATTAATTGCGTATACTGTGCGGATGTGACTGCTTGGGAAAATCTATTGAAAATTCTTGGACGTCCCCCCCCAATGGGTGTAGGCAAGGGACGACTTGGTGCGCTGAGCGTTTAGCAAACTGCTCCTGAGTAGTAACTTGACGTGACCGCGAGTGTAATCATATCGTCCAAGCAGTTGACTTGAGTCCCAATGGGTGTCGTTTTACGTGGAACGGCGCCAGCCGCCTGACTTGTTTCCAGACGGTTTGAATTGCTTATTGAATATTTGCGACTGTTCGGTGACCGTGGTAGGAGGTGAGCGGTTGCCTTCTTCTTCTATAAATGGTGTGTTTGCTTCACTGTCGTCTTCACACATCTTTCTGTCGCTTGTTGCTTATTCTCTTCTCTTCTACTCCACCATGGGCAAGAGCAAGAAGGGCGGAAGTTCGTCGCACCACTCCGGCGACAAACAGAAGCGCGAGTCGACTCCTCCCTCGGAGGACTTCGGTGATTCCGAGTACTCGGAGGAGGAGTTCTCCTCCGAGTCTGAAGGGTCGTCGGTCCACGCCTCTCCCTCGGCATCGTCTGACGACTCAGACGATTCCCAGGGGATTGCAGCGGAGGTGTGGACATACATCTGGGCCGTCGAGCGCGCTGGGCTCGAGGACTCGGATGAGTCGGAGGTCTCCTTGGACGAGGGGGACTCCTCTGACTCGTCTGAGGAGGGGAGCGACGGCGACGACGGTGGTGAGGGCGACGGCAGTGATGGGGGCGACGATGATGGCGGTGGCGACGACAGCAAGGGCGGCGGCAAGGGCGACGGCAACAGCGGCAGCGACAACGGCAAGGGCGGCAGTGGCAGCGACAAGGCCAGTGGCTAGGCACCACTAGCTTAGATGTTAGTATAGTAGTAGAAGTAGTATTAGTAGAATAATGTAGTAGTAGTTAGTAGTATAGCGTAGTGAAATGTAATGTATTAGTGTAATGTACTGAACAGTGGGAAGAAAATCAACTCATAATGAGTTGGTTTTTAAGTTTGTGAAAATACTTCCCCTCCTTATATAATGAAGAAGACTTCTCCTCGTTCTGTGCGCGTTTTTTTGCTTTTCTAGCGTTTCTTTTGCAATTTGGTCGATCAACTGTATTTGTGTTTAAAGTAACTGAGTCCTTTTGAGCCATCTCGGTGTTTTAGATATAACGACCGAGCGATTATAGGTGACATCGGCGTTTTAGAAGTAACGACCGAGTTATACTGAGCCATGTCAGCGTTTTAGAAATAACAGCCGAGTGAAGACCAGTGACGTCAGCGCTTCAGCTGAGTTATATCGAGCCATGTCGGCGTTTTAGAAGTAATAGCCGAGTGAAGACCGGTGACGTCAACGTTTTAGAAATAACTGCTGAGTTATATCGAGCCACGTCGGCGTTTTAGAAGTAACAACCGAGTGATGACTGGGCACTTTTAGATTTGGTGCTTGGCCCGGGAAAACCCCATTTATACCGCGCCGTCGCACGCCTCTGCTTTCTGAGCCCTAGCCTTACTTTCCGCTTCCAGACCTCCTCTGTTTCCCTTTGATCTCGCTTCTGCTCAGTTCGCTGGCGAGATTGAGATGGCGCCCAAGCGAAAGAGCAAGAATTCAGCCGCTGCGATTATTCCTCCCATCGATCCCAACAGTCAATTGCCTTTCACAGGTAATCACATGTCTGTTGTTTTCGAGTTGGACCTTCTTCATCTTGTCTCTGTCGGAGTTCTTCCCCCAAAGGAGCTTTGCTCTTAGCGGATCTGTCATGGGGTTACTGTCCCGACGGAGGACACCCACGAGTCCGTTATTTACGTTCCTTTTCTCATTCGTGGCCTTGCTCTTCCTATTTCTCCTTTCTTTCACGATATCCTTGATTTCTACCATCTGAATCTGACTCATCTGAATCCCAACTCCATTCTGCAAGTTTCTGTTTTTGTTCACTTGTGTGAAGCCTATCTCGGAATTCTGCCGCATTTTGGCTTGTGGAAGTACCTATATCATTGTCGGCCTGAATGGCCGGGGGGGCAGCACCAGCTCGTGGGTGGCGCGAGTTTGGAGATGCGCCGTGGGAGGAAGACAGAGTACCTCGACATCCCACTCAAGGACAACATCAAAGGATGGCACTTGGAGTGGTTTATTGTGGAGAATCATGGCAAGTCCCTGCCCCCTCGGTCAGGGAGACAGCCGGATGTTCGTGCTCCAAGTTGGACTGAATCCCCCACGGACTTGGAGATAGCTGAGGCCAGGGTTCTGCTTGCCGAAGTTGGTTTGTTGAAGGAGAGAGGTTGACTGCCGAAGCTGTATTTGTAGACTTTGTTTTTAAGAACATTCAGCCACTGAAGGACAGAGCATACCCGACTTATTTGTATAGTGGTGTCACTGACTCAACCCGGGTTACCAACAGGAGGATTCCTGCTATGGATTTGGTAAGCCGACTGGAGATGATCCTTAGAGGCAAAGTGTCGAATATTGGTGCTCCTGTTGCATATTCTGCCTAGAATCTGCCACCTTCCAAGACTTTTTCAGTTTTGTGTCCAATCCTCCTGCTAGCGACAGTGGCCTGGGTCTTAGAGTGCGACCCTCTCCCGAAGAAGTCGAGGCTCTGGTTGCTTCACTTGGTGATCTCCCCAACGATGAAAGGCAAGTTCACTTTGAAATGCCTATAAACCTGAGTGATGCAGAGATAAGTGTTATGCTGGACATGTTGGCTGAGGATTCATCTAACTCCGTCCCTACTGAAACCATAGCTATTGCAACTGTCCCCGAGCCTGAAAAGACCTTGACTGCTCAAAAATCTGATGGTACTCGCCCAAAGCGCCTTCGCCCGGCCAGTCATCCAACTGCTCCTGCCGAGGGGAAGAAGAAGAAAAAGAGGAGGCTTCGGCGATTGTCATGTTTGAATCAGGATGCCGACCCTTCTGCTCCTGCTGCTGAGGAAGTGCCAATGGAACTTTTTACTGGAGTTGATTCCAATGGGTGTGACCCTGCTGACGCTGACCCCAATAGGTGTGACCTTGATGATGCTGATCCCAATGGGTGCAATCCGGCCAGAGCTGACCCCAATGGGTGTGTTGTTCGTATTGTTGACGAGGATGAGGAAGAAGAGGAGGAAATCCCCTTAATTCGGAAAAATAGTCGACACTACCTGGTCAGTGGGGGGAGTAGTGATATTCCTTCTCCAGCCTTGTCTGCACTCGTTGGTCTGCAAGAGTTGTCCATAGCAAATTTTGATCAGGCTCTCGAGGATATGGTTCCTGAAGATCTGCTGTCCGAGCCAACAGATGGTGGTATGATGGACGTTTGCACTGACATTCTGGATGTGGGGTTAGAGTTATCCCAAGCAGTGTCTCAAGCCTCATCGACCTTGGAGTGCGGTCTTCAGAGTCAAGAAGCTGGTCTACGTTGCTCCATTCCCATGGAGGTAACCGGGAATCCTTCAGCCTTAGAGGTGGCTGTTGTAGAGAACCCGGTCCCCAAGGATGGCGCCAGCGATTACCCAGCCCCCGAGGGTGTTGCCGGCAATGATCCGACCCGGGTGGGTAGTGCGAGCTACAACCCAGCCCCCGAGGGTGCTGCCGGTGGTGATCCGGCTCCGATGGGCAATGCAGGCTGCGACCCAGCCCCCGAGGGTGTCCGAGCGGGCTCCCCTTCTCATACCTCCATGGATGTCCACGTCGGGTCTTCTCCTCCATATTCTGATTACATGGCAGCAGCACGTGCTTCAAATCAGGAAGTCGCCTTAGAGACCGACACACCCAACGCTAGAGTTTTAATTCCTGCTGGTGATGTTGAGTTGATCCCCAATGATGCTCTTCAGATTGCCTCGGTTGATATTCCCTCATCGAGTCACCAACTGGTTTCTTATGATTTGGGGCTTCCTTCATTCTTCTCCAATCTTCAGGTAACTTGGTTTTTCCTGATCTCACTAAACTTTGGGCGAAATATTGTCTTTGCACTCACTTGTTTTCAATACCAGGCTTTGGTTGACGAGATGGCTGATCAGCTGAGGTCACAGGGTGCTTCTGTCCCAAAAGGAGCTCTGTCTCTGATGCATTGGAATCCAGTGCTACTTCAGCGGCGGGTATCTGAGTTGGAGATGACAAATGCTGGTTAGTGCCTCTGTTTCCTCTTTGGCCACTTGATTAGTCTGCTTTTTACTGAGTGTCCTTCTTCAACCATTTCTTGATAGATATGGTCAGGCGGTACTCTAAGCTTGAGGAGAAGTACTCTCAAGGTCAGATGGACCTGGCTCGAGTTTCTGCTTCTTTAGACGATGCCAACTTATTGAATTCCTCTCTCAGTGCTCAGCTTGACTCTAAAAGGGTGGCTAACGAGGTAATTTTGCTTTGACTTTCTCTGCTGTGTTCTTACTGCCCGCTGGGTATTTGAGAGCTGATTCTTGTCTGCAGAAAGAAAAACGTGCCCTTGCAGCTTCTCGCGATAACCTTGATAGGTTGTATTGCGACGCCAACAATTCTTTGACTATCTTGGAGAGGAGCCATCACTTTACCATGGCAGACTTGGATAGCCATCGTTACAAGCTGCAAGAGTCCTAGGATGAACTCATTCATGTTAGGCAATTGGTGTCAAGCAAAGATTCTGTCATCAAGGATCTGCGCGCTTCCAAAAGATCAGCCGTCCAGGAGTTAGAAGCTGCTCGGCTGGCTATCAAGGCTGCTGAAGACACCTCCACCACTTTGAAGGCTCAGCGCGACAAGGCTATGGACAAAGCCATTCGCGCGGGGCGAATCTTGATGAGAAGACCGGGTGTGATTGTTCCTGACGACATAATTGCTGATGTCAATGCTGCTCCTGACTCTTCGAGTCGCCCTTCTTCATCAGTTGCTCCTGAGAAAAACATTACTAAGTAGAAACACTGAATGCATTGCATATGTGGTCAATGTGCTCGAATATTCTGTTAGAAAATGTTCTTGGTACTAAACGCTATTATTATTTTTCTGTTGTTTGAATTCAACAGTCGTTATGAGTGCAGTGTGATGGTTTTGAAACTTCTTCCTATTTCACGGGGCATAGAGATCGCCCTAAGACAAGCAATTCACAAACATGCTTATGCTGAATCGAGTAGTCGCGAGCATGTCATGCCGATTTAAGTTACTACCGACTTAAACCGACTGCTCCGTTGGTAGGGTCTAGTGGTCACCCTGAGTTAAGTAAACATGAGCACGTCACATCGCCTTAAGTCATTGCCGACTTAAGTCGATTGCTCCGTTAGTAGGGCATAGTGGTCACCTTGAGTTAAGTAAGCGTGAGCATGTCACACCGCCTTAAGTCATTGCCGACTTAAGTCAATTGCTCCGTTAATAGGGCATAGTGGTCACCCTAGGTTAAGTAAGCGTGAGCATGTCACACCGCCTTAAGTCATTGCCGACTTAAGCCGATTGCTCCATTAGTAGGGCATAGTGGTCACCCTGAGTTAAGTAAGCGTGAGCATGTCACACCGCCTTAAGTCATTGCCGACTTAAGCCGATTGCTCCGTTTGTAGGGTATAGTGGTCACCCTGGGTTAAGTAAGCATGAGCATGTCATACCGCCTTAAGTCGTTGCCGACTTAAGCTGATTGCTCCGTTTGTAGGGTATAGTGGTCACCCTGAGTCGAGTAAGTATGCAGATTGACAATAAACAATTCGAGTGCCTTTGAGAATGAAGTCATTTTATTGATGGTGTATCTCCCAATTACAGAATACAATGCCGTCCCAATAGCTTTTGAAATCTAGCTAGAGGTAAAACTTCCTAAGATGCTCTATATTCCATGAGTTCCCTATTTCCGTGCCATCCATTTGAGTAAGACGATATGATCCAGGCCGAGTGACTTCTGCTACTATGAATAACCCTTCCCATAGTGGCGACAATTTGTCCCGTCCCTCCCCCGTTAGAATTCGGCGGAGGACAAGATCTCCCACTGCGAAGGATCGATGCCGTATGGCCTTATCATGATAGTGCCTCAGAGTCTGTTGGTATCTTGCTGACTGAATCACTGTATTCAACCATTCTTCTTCTAGTATATCAACATCCTCCAGTCTAGTAGCTTCAGCTTCAGCTATGTTTTCAAAGATCAATCTTGGTGCCCCAAACTTGAGACCAGCAGGTAGCACTGCCTCCGAACCATAAACCATGAAGAAGGGAGTGTTTCCACGCAAAGCTCGGTTGGGTTGAGTTCTTAGGCTCTAGACCACATACGGCAACTCTCTGATCCACTTTCCTGCGAACTTTTCATTCTTGTCGAAGACTTTCTTTTTGAGTGCTTCCAATATCATTCTGTTGGCCCTTTCTACCTGCCCGTTGGCTCTTGGGTGTGCCACTGATGCATATTTGATCTGGATGCTTGTTTGTTCGCAGAAATCAAAGAACTTCGAACTAGTGAAATTGGATCCCAGGTCGGTTATGATGTTGTTCGGTATTCTGAACCTGAATATTATGTCCTGTATGAATTCCACTGCCTTAGCTGAAGTTAGAGAACCAATGGGCTTGAACTCTATGCACTTAGTGAATTTGTCGATAGCAACCAGTACATGAGTGTATCCTCCTTGAGCCTTCTTGAAGGGTCCAATCATATACAGTCCCCAGCACGCGAACGACCATGTTACAGGTATGGTTTGCAGTTGCTGTGCTGGTAAATGCTGCTGTTTTGATAAGTATTGACAAGCTTCGCACCTCTGGACTAACTCGGCTGCATCACTCTTTGCCATTGGCCAGTAGAAACCAGACCTAAAGACCTTCCCAACCAGAGTCCTGGATGCTACGTGTATCCCGCATAGCCCAGCGTGGACCTCATCTAGCAGTTGCTTCCCAGTAGTCGAAAGAATGCATTTCATGAGGACTCATGTCGCACCCCTTCTGTATAGTGTTTCCCCAATGAGAGTGTAGTGAGTTGACTGTCTTGCGATGCGCTCTGCTGCATTTTTGTCATCCGGCTCCTCCTCATTCTTTATGTATCTGATGATTGGTTCCCTCCAGTCATCAGGATCTGACTCTGGTTGGCTCAGAATATTGCACTCTTCTACCCGATCTAATGAAATGCTCGGGCGCAGTACTTCTTGGACGAAAACTCTAGGCGGGACCTGAGTCCGACTGGATCCTAGCTTTGACAATGCATCAGATGTCGTGTTGCGGTCTCTCTCCACATGATGAAATTCCAGCCCTTCAAACTTGTCTTCTAGCTTTCGGACGGCGGTGTAGTATTTCCCCATGGAGTCATTCGAGTGTTGGTACTCGCTCTCAGTCGCAAGGAAGCCAACAAGAGTGAACAGTGTTGATAACAGGGTTACGTGCTAGAAGGCAATAGCTCTGTTAAGACTGGCCTCCCACGGGCACTGTACAGGGGTATTTATAGGTACCTGGGCGCCCAGCGCCTTGTGCTAAGGACGCATGTGCCCTCAGCTACCTAGGTTATCCCCAGAATATTCCCATAAAGCGGAGTTACAGACTGTAATTACAGGGATGCCTTTACAAATTAGGCCCGTAACACGCGGCGGCCACGCAGGGCCCGTTACAATGGGCCGGATCGCACGTGGGCCTCTGAGCTGGACGAGGCCGCACTGTGGGATGACTTCGTCGCCGGTCTTCGTCTGGTGCCGATCAAGCGAAGTGTGTCCCTGCCTGTTTTGTCTTTGTCAGAGCTACGGCTGCAGCGAAGGCTTCGAGCGAAGGGTGGCGTCTTTGCCTTCGCCCCAACATTTGCCCTCCGAGGGACCAGTTCGACAAAGTCACCTGGTGCCGAAGACGTCGCTAGATGGCGAAGACGCTGCCCTCGCTCGAAGTGGTTCCGCGGGGGTTTTTGATGTGACCGTTGATTGACAGCGTACTGTTGGATTGCGGGTTTCCCGAAGCGGCGTGCCCTGTTGGATTGCGGGTTTCCCGAAGAGCCGCGCCCTGCCTATAAAAGGGGGCGGGGTCGGCGCTTTTTGAACTTCACTTTCCGCGCTCCGTGAAAACCCTAGCCGCCCGCCGTCTTGCTGCTCGTCTGCCCGCCGTGCTCTCGTTCGCCGGAGATCTGGCTCGAGTGAAGCAGACCGCCCGCCACCGCCGACGGTATGTAGCGATGCCGTCCTCTTCTTCTTCCGCTGCCGCTACGCCGCCGGCCGATTCCTCGCCACCGGCCGCCGCCTCGTCGGAGGAGACGCTGAGTAGTTTGATGGCGGAGGAGTTGCGCGCCGGCGATTCTATTGATTTTGGCGTGTCGCGGATGTCGTCGGTCCGCGTGCAAGATATGCAGCGGTTGGGTTACTTCAGCGGCGGAGTCGCTCGTGCCCCTGGGACGGAGGAAGTCCCCGAGCCGGAGGGTGAGTTGGTTGTTTTCGAGGCGTTCTTCGCCGCCGGTCTCCGCTTGCCTGCGCACCGGTTTGTTGGCGAAGTCCTGCGCAGGTTCAACGTTCAAATACATCAGCTGACACCGAATGTCGTGGTGGCTCTGTCGAAGTATGTCTGGGCGACGACTTCGTACGGCGGACAGCCATCGGTTGAAGTTTTTGCGAAGTATTATTGTTTGCACTGGCAGAAGAGGATGATTGGGGACGAAGTTGCTCAGTTTGGGTCCTGCACATTCACGCCGAAGACCGGCAAGACCACGATGCAGGTAGTCGAGCTGGTTCCTTGTGCCCGCAACAAGTGGGGCAACTGGAATGAATTTTGGTTTTACGTTGCCGAGGGTGTCGTCGAAGGCCATGAGGGACTCCCCGTGTCCGAGATGTGTTCTCATTTTTACTCAGCGTACCTGCCCTTCGAAGTGGCAGAGGAGGATGTGGACGAAGGGGCCCTTCGGTGCGCCGCCAGCCTGAGCAGTGGGCGTGATTTGGTTGAAGAGTTTGCTGCGTATGGGGTATGGCCCTTGGCGCATGGCTGGGCGTTGGGCGAAGTATGCCCTCGCCAGATGCCTTTTCACGGTGGAAGGGTGGTGCGAAGTCCTGCCTTCGCACTGAATCTGCGAAACCGCGACCCGGCCGCCTTTGTGCGTGAGGCGGAGGATGGGGCGGTGCAGCTCGTTGGACGTTACGTGCCGAGGACAGAGGGCCAGCGCAGCTTTGATATCCGCGGGTCGAATGACCGTTTGAACAGGGTTTTTGAATTAAATCAATTGCCGTATGACGGCTATCCTGGTCAAGACGACGTGGACCGCCGTGGGAAGAAGCCGGTGGTGGAGGCTGGAGACGACCCTGCGCCGGCGGCCGCCCCATCCTCTAAAAAGAGAAAATTAGGTACTGCTATGGGAGGACTTGGGGTTTCTGATAGTTTTGCTTGAGAGTTGATGAGGACGTGCGCGGCCCCGGGGGGAAGGATGTCTTCGCCCGAGCTCCGGGAGTCTTCGGCTCGGATGCTGAGGGTTACCGGGGGTTGCTGGCCTAGGAATGTTCCTATCCCCCGCGCGGCTGGCGAGGACCTTTTTACATCTCGCATGGTTCGTGAATGGAGAGTTTTTCCTTACGGGCGGAATATTGCTGCTGTTGTGTCGGCAGTGATGGACAAGGACCGCCAGGGAGCAGCGCAAAAGCGCCAGGCGGTTGTCAGGCTCGTTGAAGCTAGGCCGAAGAGACAGCGGGGGTCTGCGAAGGCTGTGGCCCCCAGCGGAGGCAAGCCACTGCTGGCGGCGAAGTCAGGCGCCCCTACGTCTGGCAAAGCGCCGGAGGCGACGGCAGGCGCCGGGGGCTCAAAATCGACGAAGGCAGTGCCGCCGGCCGGCTGAGTGCCGGAGGTCGCGAAGGCGGCCCGAGCGCTGCCGTCGGCAAGCAAGCGTATCGCCGACTTCGCCACCGATATTAGCATGGAGGACTATCTTGGTGGTAAGTCGTTGGCTCCTCTTTTCTTTATTTATTTATTTATTATTATTATTATGATTATTTATTCGTCGATACGTCGCAGGGTCGGACGAAGGCCAACTTGCTATAGTTGCGCCTGTCGCGGCGACGACGACGGCTGTCGTGGCGCCGAAGGCGAAGGGCGGGGCTCTTAGCGCCGGAGGTGAGGTGGCGGCCCTCGCGGCCGTCAGGGATGAGGCGGGCGCTGTGTCCTGCCGGCTGAAGGAGGTGGTGGAGTCGCTAAGTCAGGTCTGCTGAGCCAGACTTCGCTTCTTTTTTCTTTTTTCTTTTTTTTTTGGCCGCGGTCTTATGTGTGTTGGGCAGGTGGCTGACTTCGCCAACCGCACGGCGTCGGGGCCCTCACGGCAGTTGTGTCTGCCGAAGTCGAGAGACTTCGGACACAACATGCTGATGCCGTCCGAGAGAAATCGGCCGCCGACAGCAAGTGCCGCAAGCTGGCGGTCAAGGTGGCCGCGCTGGAGGGAGAGAAAGCTGACCTCCGGCGCCAATTGGCGGGGGAGAGGAGGGAGACCAACGAGGCCCTCGCCAAGGCGCAGGCTGCGCAGGCGGAGACCAACCTGGCACGGGCGGAGGGCAATCTTGCCAGGGAGCGCGCCGAGCAGCTGCAGGAGCGGCTCATCGCCCTGGAGAGCCGCGTGGAGCGGGCCGAGGCCGTGGCGCGCGCGGAGGCCGAACGGACGCGCACTCAGCTTATGGATACATATCGCGAGCTGGGTGCGCAGACCGGTGACTTCGAAGTGCCGGACCGAGAGGCCGGACTTCGCTGTCTGGAATGGGTGCAGGAGGAGCTGCAGACACTCCCCACTGTCGTGGAGGGGTTTATGTCGTACGCCTCTCTGGTCACCTGCGAGGGGGCGATGAACGTGCTCTCCCGCGAAGGGTGCCGGCACTTCGGGGTCTTCGACTAGGCCGATGAAGACTTTGAACGAGATATCTATAAGGTTGAAGACCCCATAGTGAAGGACTCCGCCGGGGCCATCTACGACCGGATGTGGGGTCCGCACGGTCGCCAGGTGGTCAGAGAGCGGGCCGAGACGGCGAGGGCTCAGGTAACGTTTTCGCTTGTTTGGCGTTTGTTGGATGTGGGCTGTGCGTGTGTTTGCTGAATTTTGTGTGTTTTGTCTTAGGCGGCGCGTGGAGAACGGGTGGACAACTTCGGGGCATTGAACAGCGCGCTGCCTGACCCGGAGCCGACCCCGGCGGAGGCCGCGTCTGGGGTCGCCCTGGAGCCAACCCCGGAGACAGCGGAAGACGCACCGGATGCCCCCGCATCCGCCGCGGCCGGCGAGGACCTGCTCCCAAAGGTGGCCGAAGGCGCGCCTGATGCCCCTGCAGCTGCTGCGCCGAGTGCTGAAGATCCCGCGGCGGTGGTGGCGGAAACAACAGAGGAGGCGACGGCGGAGCCAACGGCGGAGGCTCCCACAACGTCAGGGCCTTCGCAGGTGGCGTAGTGGGTGTAGAGGGTTGGGGAATTTTGGATAAGTTGCTGAATTTTGGTTGCTGCGCAGGTTCAAGATTTTGGGCCTGCGCACGCAACCGCTACTACTAAATTTTTGGCGGCTTCGACCGCGGAAGATGGTAATGAATGTGGTGGGTCTGCATCTGAGTTTTTTGATTTTGCTGAATCTGGGAGCTCGGTTGAGTGGACTGAGGAGTCGTCGGAGGAGGACTTGGACTACTTTGCGGCCTTGGATGTGGCTGCGGCGGAGGCTTCGCCACACGCCGCGGACGCACAAGATGTGCTAGGTCCTAGCACCGGACGCCGACTTCGAAGGGCGGTCACGAAGCGTAGGGTTAGTGGGGAGGAGGGGGCTCGGCTTCGTGTGAGTAGGGCTGGCCGGCGGGAACTGTTGTCTTTGCCGGCCGCCGCGAGTACAGGTGAAGGGGAACTGCGAAGTCTTTTTGCGGGTGAGGAGCTTAGGATAATGTTATTTAATTATAGGGAGATGGGAATTATTCCTAAGGTTGAGCCGATGTAGAGTGTGGCGCCCTCGCTTGTATATATGTAAAAGCTTGTATGATGAAGTTGTGTGCCCTCGCTTGTCTGTGCCTGCGAAGGCGTTGTGTACTTTGTCTGGTGTGTTTTGTTATGCTGTGCTGGTGCGACAGTCTTCGCGGTAGACTTCGGCTTTTCCGCATTTGTTGTGCTTAATCCGGCTGCACCCTTAGGCGACTTCTGCGCGGATAGTCCACGCGGTGGACTTCGGTTTTTTCGCACTTGTTGTGCTAGTCCGGCTGCACCCTTAGGCGACTTCTGCGCGGATAGTCCTCGCGGTGGACTTCGGTTTTTTCGCACTTGTTGTGCTAGTCCGGCTGCATCCTTAGGCGACTTCTGCGCGGATAGTCCTCGCGGTGGACTTCGGTTTTTTCGCACTTGTTGTGCTAGTCCGGCTGCACCCTTAGGCGACTTCTGCGCGGATAGTCCTCGCGGTGGACTTCGGTTTTTTCGCACTTGTTGTGCTAGTCCGGCTGCACCCTTAGGCGACTTCTGCGCGGATAGTCCTCACGGTGGACTTCGGTTTTTTCGCACTTGTTGTGCTAGTCCGGCTGCACCCTTAGGCGACTTCTGTGCGGATAGTCCTCGCGGTGGACTTCGGTTTTTTCGCACTTGTTGTGCTAGTCCGGCTGCACCCTTAGGCGACTTCTGCGCGGATTTGTCGCACGCGAGGGTGGCTAGCGTTTAGCCTCGCGGTGACCTCGAATTGGTCGAATGTCGAAGACCGTCGTCGCGGTCTTTTTTCGACACATGTTTTTGCGGGGGATTTTTCACGCATATATTACATGGCTCCGCCTCGTTAAAAACCTCACCCCCTAGGAGGAAAAGAGTGCGGGCCGGTACAAGATTGTTTTTGGCGAATTACAAGGGCAGAATCAGCCCTGATGAGTCAAACAAAAAATTTGCGGAGGTTGTCGATGTTCCAGGAGTGCTCCAGGTCCTCGCCGTTTGGCGTTGTGAGCCTGTAAGCGCTGGGGGAAGCTTTTGTCTTGACTATAAAGGGGCCCTCCCACTTGGGCTCCAGCTTGCCCTTGGACTCCGTCCGAGCTGTTCGAACGAGTACGAGGTCCCCTTCGCTGAACTCCCTTGGGATGACTATGTGGTCGCGCCATGCTTTGGTCTGGGCTTGGTATTTGTTTAGGGCCTGTAGGGCGAAGACTCGGTCTCCGTCAATGAGGTCCTTTGAAGTTGGCTCGTCCACGTCGGGGACGGCTGACGGAACTGTTCGCGGGGACCCATGCTTTATTTCTTGCGGGGACATGGCCTCCGATCCATATAGAAGGCGGAAGGGAGTAAACCCAGTCGCCCTGCACTGAGTCGTGTTTAGTGCCCAAACTGCCTCAGGTAACAAATCGGTCCATTTGCCCTTTTTTTCATCAAGGAGCATCTTCTTGACAGCTGTGAAAATTTTCCCATTGGCGCGTTCCACGACCCCGTTGAACTGCGGATGATAAACAGAAGCGAAGGCAAGCTTGGTGCCGATGGAGAAACAAAAATCCTTGAAGTCTTGGTTGTCAAACTGCTTGCCGTTGTCAACTGTTAGTTCGGACGGCACTCCGAAGCGGCCAACAATGTTTTGCCAGAAGAATTTCTGGGCAGTCTTTGACGTTATTGTAGAAACAGCCCTCGCCTCGATCCATTTGGTGAAGTATTCGACGGCGACGAAGGCGAACTTAAGGTTCCCCTGAGCGGTGGGCAGGGGCCCGACAATGTCCAGGCCCCAGCGCTGGAGAGGCCATGTATGGGCGATCAGCTTTGTATACTGCGAGGGGCTGCCTGACCGAGGAGAAAATTTCTGGCAGGCTTCGCAGGACCTTGAGACCCGATTTGCGGCGCAGATCATTGCGGGCCAGTAAAAACCCTGGCGGATCACTTTGGCAGCTAGGGCCCTTGGCCCTGCGTGTGAGCCGCACGTGCCACTGTGGACTTCACGTAGGATCTGCATGCCTTCGGTTTCGGTGACGCACTTAAGCATTGGCTGACTGACCCCTTTCTTGTAGAGTTGGCCTTCAATCAGTGCGAAGTCCCGGCTTCGATGTCTGAGGCACTTGGCCTCGCTGACGTCGGTTGGATGATAGTACCCCTGCAGGAACAGGGTTATTGGTGCCCGCCAGTCCTCGGTCATGATTAGGTTGACTATGCGGTGGCCCTCGCTGTCATTAGTTATTTGGAGCCCTTCGGGGCTCCGGACGGCTGGCGTGCCGATGATGTGAAAGAACACGTCGGAGGGCAAGGACTCGCCCCTGGCGGCGGCCTTGGCCAATGCGTCGGCCTCCTCGTTCTTGGCCCTATCCACATGCTGCAAGGTGAATCCCTTGAATTGTCTCTCGAGACTTCGGATGGCCGCGAGGTATTGCATGAGCGCGGGGTCCTTTGCTGCGTAGTCTTTTTCGACCTGGCCGGCAACTATCTTGGAGTCTGTTTTGATGATACAGGTGGTGACTCCGAGGGCCCTTAGCTTGCGGAGGCCGAGGATGACTGCTTCATATTCTGCTATATTGTTTGTGCATCTGTCGGATTCCAGAGCGAAGCTGAGGCGTGCTGCATATCTGTGCTTGACCCCGGCTGGTGAGGTGATGATTGCAGCGGCGCCTGCCCCCGCATGGCACCATGCGCCGTCGCAATGGATAGTCCAAACCTTTTCTGTGGACGGGTCTGGTTGTGTTATTGGCCCAGTCCAGTCGACGACGAAGTCTGCCAGGACTTGTGACTTGATGGCTGTCCTGGGCTCGAAGCTGATGTGGTAGCCGGATAGTTCGGGTGCCCACATGGCAATCCTCACCGATGCCTCCGGGTTTCTGAATAATTCGCCGAGTCCCCTGTCTGAGGTGACTCGGACCTTGAATGCTTCAAAGTAGTGGCGCAGCTTGCGCGAAGACATAACGACTGCGTAAGCAATCTTCTCCAGCTCTGTCATGTTGCACTTGGACGGTGTCAGTACCTCGGAGACATAGTAGACAGGGCATTGCCTGACCACGCCCTCAACTGTCTGCTCCTGCACTAGTGCCGCGCTGACAGCGTGCGGCGAAGCCGCGACGTAGAGCAATAGGGGGAGCGAGGAGTCGGGGCTTGTGAGGATGGCCAGCTCCGACAGGTACTGTTTTAGTGAGGCGAAGGCCGCTGCCTGCTCCGGTCCCCAGGCGAAGTCCTTTGCACCGTGGAGTGTTTTGAGGAAGGGGAGACTTCGCTCGGCGGACCTGGAGATGAATCTGTTGAGAGCGGCCAATCTGCCTGTCAGTCGCTGGACGTCCCTGACGGACTGTGGAGGCGACATGTCTACGATGGCCTGGATCTTGGTTGGGTTGGCCTCGATGCCGCGGCGTGATACCAGGTAGCCCAATATTTTGCCCTGACGAACGCCGAAGACGCACTTTTCCGGGTTTAGGCGGAGTCGTGCGTCTCGCATGTTCGCGAATGTCTCGGCGAGGTCGGCGAGGTGGTCCTCCTTGTTCTTGCTGGCGACGACGATGTCGTCCACATATGTAAATATATTTCTGCCAACCTGCCCTTCGAGTACTGTTTTGGTGAGTCTGGAGAAGGTGGACCCGGCGTTCTTGAGTCCCTCCGGCATTCTGATGAAGCAATATGTGCCGAAGGGTGTTATAAAGCTGGTGCTAGCCTTGTCTTCCTCCTTCATGTATATCTGGTGGTAACCGGAGAAGCAGTCGAGGAGTGACATGACCTCGCATCCGGCCGCGCTATCGACTATTTTGTCGATCCGCGGCAACGGGAAATTGTCCTTTGGGCAGGCCTTATTGAGACTGGTGAAGTCTATGCACAATCGCCATTTCCCGCTTTTTTTCTGCACCATTACAACATTGGAGAGCCAGGTGGGGTAAGCTATTGGCTCGATGAATTTAGCCTCTAGGAGGCGGTGCACCTCTGCCTTGGCAGCCTCTGTCTTTTCGTCGGACATTTTGCGAAGCCTCTGCTTTTTGGGTCGCACCGAGGGGTCAATTCCCAAGCTGTGCTCAATTATGGATCGGCTGACTCCGACCAGGTCGAGGGCGGACCAGGCGAAGACATCTTTATTCTTGGACAGGCAGCAGAGGAGTCTCTCTTCTTCATGCGAGGTGAGGTCTTCACTGATAGTGACTGTCTGCTTGGGCGTGGCCTGATCGAGGGGGACAGTCTTGGTCCCGTCTTGGCTCTGCAGCTGTGCCTTGTCGTGCTGTTTATCGGTTGGGCTGGCGGGCGCAGGGACCTCACGCTGAGCCGTGAGGCAGTGCACGTTCCTCTGACCGGGCACGAAGTCCCGCTCTATGTTGCGCGCCGTCTGCTGGTTGCCGTAGACCGTGATGGCGCCTAGCGGACCTGGTATCTTCATACATAGGTACAGTCCGTGGATGGCGGCTTCGAACTTATTGATGGAGCCCCGACCCATGATGGCGTTGTATGGATATACCATATCCACAATATCAAAAGTCACTTGCTCACTTCGGGCATTGGGTGCTACACCGAAGGAGAGGGGAAACTCTATTTTGCCGACGGGAAAGGTGCCCTTGCCGCCGAAACCATACAACGGGTTGTCCGAAGGCTTGAGCAGGCTGTGGCTTATGCCCATGCGGTCGAAGGCGTGGAGGAAGATGATGTCCGCCTGACTGCCGTTGTCGACTAGGACTTTGTGTAGGTCCCAGCCTGCCACGCTGCAATTGATAACCATGGCGTCGATGTGGGGGGCACTACGCAGGTCAACGTCTCGTGCGTCGAAGGTTAGCGGTATGTGGGACCACTTTGTCTGCACGACGCGGCCAGTGACGGCGACATGGTTGATGCTGCGGTAGTGGTCCCGCTTCTGCCGCTTGGTGTCGAAGTCAGTGCTGGACCCCCCAGTTATCATGTGAATGACTCCGCGATATGGTTGATCGACGAAGTCTTCCTGCTTTGGGGCATGGGGGATGTTTTGATGTTGCTGGTGTGGTGGTGGGGGTGGAGGAGGTACGATTTGTACTTCCTGATGGTGTTGGTAAGCGTGGTGCGGTGGATGCGGGGCGGGAGCGTGGATATATGGCGGAGGGGGTTGCTGGTAATTGTGCGCGACAATTCTGGGGTTGTCGGCTGGCTGCGCTCGTGCCATTCTGTCTCTGGTGGCCTTCGTTTCGGGGCAGTCTTTGGTTTGGTGGGCGCAGTCTTCGCCATGGAAAAGGCAGTAGAATCGGCGCGGCGGCTGCGCACGCCCTCGGCCCCTACCACGAGTTCCATTTCCGCGGCCCTGGGGGGGATATTCCTGGCGACGAGGGGGGTCAGCAGCGGGATGCTGGTTGGCGATGTTGTGCACTTGCTGCTGACTACGGCCGTCTCGACCGGAGTCTGGCTGCGGAGTCCTCGTCCACGTGCGGCTGGACTGCGGGGCATCTTTGGGTTTCCGCTGCGACTCAACCTTGCGCTGGTGGAGCTCTTCGGATTTGGAATATTTTTCAAAGAGCTAATATAGCTCCTGGAGGTTCTTGGGCGGGTCTCTGATACAGTGGCTGTAGAGGACGCCGGCGCAAAGGCCACTGATGGCGTAGTGGATAGCAATCTGATCATCAACGGAGGGCAGCTGTGACTTGAGTGTTAAAAATTTGCGGTAATACTCCCGCAGAGTCTCCTTTTCCAGCTGCTTGAAGAGCGAGAGCTCGGCCAAGGCGTCGGTGTCTGGGCGGTGCCCTTGGAAGTTGAGCAGGAACTTGTCCCTGAGACTTCTCCAGGAATCGATGGACAGCGGAGGCAATCTGGTGAACCAGGTGAGAGCTGGGCCCTCGAGGGCGATTATGAAAGACTTCGCCATTGTGGCGTCGTCCCCTCCGGCGGATGCAACGGCGACCTGATAACTCATTATATATTGCGCCGGGTCGGTGCTGCCATTGTACTTGGGATAGGTCCCTGCTCGGAAGTTAGCTGGCCAAGGCGTCACTTGCAAGTGTGGCGCCAGGGGACTTCGCTCGTCGAGATAGTTGACCCCTTGGAATGGCGCGACGTGCTGGAAGGTGTAGTCGCGCTGGGGGAAACGTGGGTCTTCTGGTTGTGCTCGGTGTTGCAGGGGTGGCCCATGCTGCAGGCCGAGGTGGCCCTCGCGGGTGTCTTCCGGTTGTGCGCGCTGCTGGAGGGGGGCCCTTGCTGCAGGCCGAGGTGGCCCTCGCGCTGCATCAGCGCGATCTCGCGCTCGAGGTCTTGGGCCTTCTGCTCTTCGTCGCGTATCATTTGCCGCACTTTGGCTAGTGCGGACACGCGCTGGCGCTTGGCCTCCAGTATCTCTTTCTGCCTCTGGAGATTGCGGTTCTTGAGGCGCAGGGCGCGCAGCTGTAGCTGTTCTTCCGCTGAGATGCCGAGGACTTCACCATCCTCGGTGAGGTCCGCGCCTTCCGGTGGGGCGAAGCCTGGGGGTGGCTGCGATTGTCCTTCAGGGCCGCAGGTGTGGAAAGTGTCGTCTTCGCAAGTACGGGGAACATTGTCTTCAGTGGCCTCTTGGTGGGTGGATTGGGTGAGGGCGAGGGCCTTGCCCTTTCTTGCGGCGAGCAGTGCTGCCTTCGCAGCCTCGTCAGCCTTCGGGTTAGCTCTCTTGGGTGCCATCGCGGGTGGCTTTTTCGTAGCACGAACGGTGGGCGCCAAATGTTGGTACTCGCTCTCAGTCGCAAGGAAGCCAACAAGAGTGAACAGTGTTGATAACAGGGTTACGTGCTAGAAGGCAATAGCTCTGTTAAGACTGGCCTCCCACGGGCACTGTACAGGGGTATTTATAGGTACCTGGGCGCCCAGCGCCTTGTGCTAAGGACGCATGTGCCCTCAGCTACCTAGGTTATCCCCAGAATATTCCCATAAAGCGGGGTTACAGACTGTAATTACAGGGATGCCTTTACAAATTAGGCCCGTAACACGCGGCGGCCACGCAGGGCCCGTTACAATGGGCCGGATCGCACGTGGGCCTCTGAGCTGGACGAGGCCGCACTGTGGGATGACTTCGTCGCCGGTCTTCGTCTGGTGCCGATCAAGCGAAGTGTGTCCCTGCCTGTTTTGTCTTTGTCAGAGCAGCGGCTGCAGCGAAGGCTTCGAGCGAAGGGTGGCGTCTTTGCCTTCGCCCCAACATCGAGCAATCCCACTCTTTGTTTATCTGACTTATGACCACCAATGAATCCCCATATACCATCAGTCTCTTGATGCCCAGTGATATGGCAATGTTCAGTCCATGAATCAAAGCTTCATATTCTGCTGCATTATTGGACGCTGAGAATAATAACTGAAGAGCATATTTAAGTTGTTCACCTCTAGGTGCAATGAAGAGGATCCCTATGCCTGCCCCCTGCAGCTTCAACGAGCCATCGAAATACATCTGCCATACTTCTGCAGTCTCCAGGTTATCTGGCACTTGTTGCTCGATCCATTCTGATATGAAGTCAACTAGTGCTTGAGTCTTGATTGCAGTACGAGGCTGAAACTCAATGTCGTGAGCTCCCAGCTCGCAGGCCCACTTGGCTATTCTTCCGATGGCTTATTTATTGTGGAGAATATCCCCTATTGGAAATCCAGTGACTACTATGACTTTGTGATCGTTAAAGTAGTGATGGAGCTTGCGTGCAGTTAGAAGTATTGCGTACAATAGTTTTTGAACTTGAGGATATTTCTTCTTTGAGGGACCCAGGACTTCACTGATGAAATAGACGGGGTGTTGTACTGGGTATGCATGTCCTTCTTTTGCTCGCTCGACTACCAACGCGGTGCTTACCACGTGAGTCGTGCAAGAAATGTATAACAGCAGATCTTTGGCTGGTTGACTCGGTGTGGCTCGGTGCAGTGGCTTTAGCACTGGTGGTGTTGTCAGGAATTTCTTTAGTGCGTCTAGAGCTTCCTGAGCCTCTGAAGTCCACTAGAACTTGTCCACCTTCTTGAGCAACTTGTAGAACGGTAGGCCTTTTTCTCCCAGCCTTGATATGAACCTGCTTAAGGCTGCCATGCATCCAGTAAGTCTTTGTACTTTCTTCTGTGATCGTGGTGCCTCCATTCTCATGATAGCCTTGATCTTTTCTGGATTAGCCTCAATTCCCCGGTGGCTGACAATAAACCTAAGCAATTTTCCCACTGGTACTCCAAAGACACACTTTTCAGGATTAAGCTTCCATCGATACCGCCGCAGACTATTGAAAACCAGCTGTAAATCTTCAATGAATTTTTCTGAGTTTTCTGTCTTGATCACCACGTCATCCACATAAGCTTCCACACGCTTGCCCCAGTGGTCGGCTAAGCATGTCTGAATAGCCCTCTGGTAAGTCGCTCCAGCGTTTTTGAGGCCAAATGGCATGGAGGTATAGCAGAAGGCTCCGAACGGGGTGATGAATGCTGTTTTTTCCTCGTCTTCTTTTGCCAAGCTGATCTGATGATATCCGGAATAGCAATCTAAGAAAGACAACATAGAACACCCGGCGGTTGATTCTACCACCTGGTCTATTCTAGGAAGTCCGAAGGGATCCTTCGGACAATGTTTGTTGAGATCCGTATAGTCGACACACATGCGTCAATCCACTTTATTCTTTTTGAGTACAAGAATAGGATTTGCTAACCACTCGGGATGTAACACTTCTCTAATGAATCCGGCCGCGACCAAGCGAGCCAGCTCTGCACGGATGGCTTCTCTCTTGTCGGGCGTGAAACAACGTAATTTCTGTCGGATCGGCCTCGCCTGGGGGTAGACCTTCAGTTTGTGCTCGACCAGTTCTCTCGGGACTCCCGACATATCCGCAGGTTGCCATGCGAATACGTCTCGGTTATCTTGCAGAAACTGGATGAGCGTGCCTTCCTATTTGTCATCCAGGCTGGAATTGATGATGGCAGTCTTGCGTTCATCGGCGAACCCGAGGTTGATTCTCTTGGTTTCTTCAGTTGGCCGCATAGAGGTCACGACTTGAGCTTCATTCACGGGTACCGCGAGGTCTTCCTCAGGCTTTGAATTTGCCTGCATAGAAGAAGTCGTCGATGGTTTGGTGGTAAGGGCCGCCTGAATGGCCACTCAGAAACACTCTGCGGCGCCTTGGAAGTCAGCGCGTACAGTTATGATTCCCTGTGGTCCTGGCATCTTCAATATCATGTATGTATAATGTGGAATGGCCATGAATTTCGCCAATCCAGGCCTGCCGATGATGGCGTTGTATCCATAGTCGAAGTTCGCCACCTCAAACCTCAGGAACTCGATTCTGTAGTTTTCCGGAGTTCCGAAGGTGACTGACATGTAGATGTGTCCCAGTGGATATTCTCCTTCAGTCGACACGATGCCGAAGAAAGGAGTGTCCGACTCGTGGAGCTCTTTGAGGGGAACTCCCAAGCCTTGGAGCGTCCCGGGGAAGGTGACGTTGATGTTGCTTCCCCCGTCCACTAATACCTTCTTTATCCTGCTTTCTCGGATCACCGGATCGACGAGGAGCAGGTACTTGCCCGGGTGGTCGAAGTTGAGCCACTGATCCACCCGAGTGAAGGTGATCGGGTGTTTGGACCATTGATACGGGGCGGGAGGACCAGTGGTCGCCACCAGTATCTGACGGTCGTTGAGCTTTTGTTGCCTCTTGCTTTCTTGCGACCCATGTCCGCCGAAGATGACGTTGACTTCTCCATCGACGCGCGGGAATGCTCCGCCTCCTCCCCCTCCTGCTGTTGGGGTTGTCGAGGTTCTCTAGGTCCTCCTCATGGTGGGGGAGGTGGCAGAGGTTGGAAGGGTCGGCCATTCCCCACGGAGTGCTTGAAGTCTCTGCAGTTCCGGAGGGTGTGGCGCATGTCCTTGTGGTACGGGCACTGGGCGTCGAGGATGTCGTCTAGAGTACGTTTGCCTCCATGAGGTCCTCCTTGGGCGCGAGAGGCGGGTGGTCCGGTGGCATGGACTTCTTCACGAGGCCTCTTCTCCCAACGTTTGTCGGGTTGTTGGTTCGTGTCGCGTCGCGGTGCCGCCGGTGCAGGCTTTGCTCCTCCGATGAGGTCCTGAGCTCGTTCGTCGGCGATGATGTAGAGGTCGGCTTCCCGGAACAGCTGCTCGGAGGTAGTCAGCGCCTTCTGTAGTATGCTCGGACGAAGGCCGAGTCATTAGATCCCCGGTAGAAGTCCTCAATCACTGCCGCTTCCGTGACCTCAGAGATACAATTTCTCATGGTCTGAAATCTCTTCGGCGCTTGATGGATTTGAGGTCCCACAACTGCACCGGTTTGTCGGAGAGAGATTGAAAGTTGGCGGTGAAGCATCGACTGAAGTCGCTCCAGTCGTCAATGCAGTGTCAGGGTAGGTGTCGCAGCCATTGTAGTGCATCCTGCCCGAGGATGATAGGCAAGTATGCGGTCATCACATCTTTGGTTGCCCCAGCAGCTCAGGCGGCGGTGGTGTAGACGGCCAACCAGCCTCCTGGATCCTGCTTAGGCTCGTACTTGTCGACGTTGGAGACTTTGAAGTTAGGGGGCCATTGAATGGCCCTGAGGTGTGGAGTGAGTGCCGATACTCCACACATGTCCTCCTGTCGTTGATGATGATGTCTATCCTAGGAGGGGAGTTGTTATCGTGGTGCCTCGACTATCCCCGGGTCGTGCCACCAGTCGAAGCCGTTGCCGACTCAGTTCTGGTGGCCTGACTCCGCGCAGGGATGTCGTGATCCTAGTCATATTCTTCTCGGCACCGGATCTCGTTCTCGTGTCGTCGTTCGCGCGAGGCGTTGATGGAGCTCCGTGCGTCTCGCCGACTGTTGATGGCGTGTCGTAGGTCACTTGGTGGATGAGCGAGAGGTAAAAGGTGATTAGCTGCCCGAGTGAACATCCGCTGATAGCCCTCGGCGTCTGGAGTCCGGGGGAGGCCATCGGCTATCCGAGCCAATACTCCACCGACCTCACTCTGTGTGTTCATGGCTCGGGCGAAGTCGAGGTTCAGGTTTTGTCTGAAAAGTGGATTCTCTCGGTGTTGTCTCGCTTCCTGCTCAGCCTGCTCTTGAGCTTGCCGACGATCACGTCATCAGGAATTCCTCCTTTCTTTGAAGACCCGTTCTTCTGGAGTCTCTCCCATCTCTGAGACCTCGTCTTGTGACACGGGCTACGCCGGGTCCCGCTCTCCGGCTTCGTGAAGTCGCCGAATATTTCGGCGTCGGTTCCTTCGTCGACGAGATTCCCGCTGAAGAGGTTCTTCTCCTGGCGCGGTTGGTTCATCGTCGGAGACAGGATTTGATTATACTCTTCCCCCGATGAAGAGGTTGTCGGGGTAGAACGAAACCGTTTTAGTGACGAGCTTCTTTTTGTTCTCCTTTGAGGGCGGAGGTACCAGAAGAGCAGTTTGACGATCCTTGACCTTGTTCGCCTCCTTTCTCCTAGTGATCTGTGTCCACGTCTCTGTGGAAGAGGTGGATAGCGGAGTTCTCCGGGTTGACGGACCCTCTGTCCCTGGCTTGCAGGAGGGAGTCTTTGTTCGGGGCGCCGGAGGTTGCGCTTTTTTCTGCTTCACTCTGGCTTTTCCGGAGTTTGTTGAGGAAGGCTCTCTCTCCGGTGGATCCACGATGCGATGTAGAGTTCCTTTTTCATCTGCCACGGATGAGATGGTTCCGAAGCAGAATGTGGACCCGGGGCGAAGGACGATCTTACGTTGGAAAGTGATGGCCATTGAGCTAGCTTGGATCAGTGACACACCCCCTACCTGGCGCGCCAGCTGTTGGTGTTTTGGGTCCGACCGCGCACCCAGGGTTGCCCCTCGAGGTGTTTTTTGGAGTAGGACGGTGTTACCGACTGTAGCTCGATGGTTCGTGCTAGATGCACGAGAGACAATGGACAATTTTGTACAGGTTCCGGCCGCTTTGAGATGCATAATACCCTACGTCCTGGAGTGAATACTTTGTGTGGTGGGTTGCAAGGAGGTTCTCTAGTATCGAGGATGTTAGAGAACTGGGTGGATGGCTAAGTAGTGAGATATATTTTTGAGGGGATGCCCCTAGGCCTTATATACTCGACCGTGGGGCATTACATGTGGATATGATAACAATGTGAGCCTAAGTAATAGTGAACCGACTGAGCCTATCTTCCTATAATTCCATCGACCTATCTCCGCTTTGTTCCGATGTATGGGGCCCCTGCGCGAGAAGGTCTAATCCTTGTTGCGGTTGCCATTCAAACTCATCGGGTCGTCTGGGCCTGCGTCAATCCAATCTTGTGTCAATCACTTTACCGGACGTGCCTCCCCAGGCCCACGAAGGGATGACCTTGCGAATTATTGGGCCTCCAGGCCTTTCGCGAGATCTTTTAGCCTTCCAGTGGACCCGGGGGATATCTGTCCCCCACAGTGTCATGCTCCATGCACCTAGGGTCCCTTTTATAGCCCCAAGGCAGCTAGGAGCCATTGGAGATCAACTTGGAAGGCATTTCTTGCCTTCTGTCGAGTGGTGCACCGGACAGTCCGGTGCACCACCGGACAACCACTGTAGCGGTTCGGTGCGTGATCTCCTTCCATATCGGGCACAGCCGACCGTTGGTCCTTGGGACAGTCCGGTGTGCCCAACAGACCGTTGGCACGACCACGTGTCGCGCGTTGTCGCGCGGACGACCGTTGGCCGCTGGCGTCGTTGGCTCACCAGACAGTCCGGTGCACCACCGGACAGTCCGGTGAAATATAGCCACGTCGCCTCTCTCTTTTCCCGAGAGGGCCCAGTTGACGCCGAGCCAGCCTGGGGCACCGGACACTGTCCGGTGCACCACCGGACAGTCCGGTGTGCCAGGCCCGAGCAGGTGTTGGCTAAACTTTGCCAACTTTTCTCCAATTCAAATCTTCTTTTCTCGGCACTGTTTCTAGCACTTAGATAACCATGTTAGTACATAGAACAATTCACTAAGTCTAGAAACATACCTTTTCTTTGATTTGCACTTCTTGCTCATTTAGCACATAAGAACTTAGTTAATATGTGTTGGACATTTAATCACCAAAACATTATACAAATGGCCCATGGGCACATTTCCCTTTCAATCTCCCCCTTTTTGGTGATTTAAGCCAACACATCAAAACACAATAAGAGAAGTGCAACATCAATGCAAATGAAGACCAAATTCTCTTTACTTGAGATTTGGCATATTTGGATCACTCTTTGCCACCACTTGGTTTGTTTTTGCAAATCAAATTCTTTTTCTTATCTCTAAGTCAAACACACTTGTTTCGGCAAATCGAGAGATATTCCAAGAGTAAAATTGATCAAGTGCCAAAAACTCCCCCTTTTCCCATAATCAATATTCTCCCCCATAAGAGACCAAATTTTGCAATAAGAGTATTTTGACAAATTCTAACTCCTATGTTTTCAAAATTCACAAGTGATCCTCTATTTTCAAAATTCACAAGTGGTTGGCTGATCCATTTTGCTTTGGCCTTAATTTCTCCCCCTTTGGCATTAAGCACCAAAACGGGATCATTCTTGGCCCTTTAACCCCATTGCCTTACCAAAGTGTCAATTACGAGCAAAAAGGCAATGAGAACACAAGTATGAACTTGGAATTAAATACACTAATACCGGAGTGCAATGGAAGTCCTTTAGTTGTCCAAGTTCACTTTCCCTTTCAATGTACCTTTAAGACTACATCAAGTGTACTCAACCAAACAAGTTAGTCTCAAAAGGGTCAAGTTGTAGCACATCTCCCCCTAGATATCTGCATCATGGGCATACGGACTTGTGAGGTCCGGGGATGACTTGTAGAACTTGAGCACCACAAACAAATAATAATTGATTTAAATTCTCAAAGTATCGTGATCAATGGCATAGAACACATGTATGCTATAGATCAATCCAAGTTATGCGAATCTAAGACATTTAGCTCACTACGCAACCTGCAAAAAGTTTTCTCATCCAAAGGCTTGGTGAAGATATCGGCTAGCTGGTTCTCGGTGCTAATATGATAAATATCGATATCTCCCTTTTGTTGGTGGTCTCTCAGGAAGTGATGCCGGATGTCTATGTGCTTAGTGCGGCTGTGTTCAACAGGATTATCCGCCAAGAGAATTGCACTCTCATTGTCACATAGGAGTGGGACTTTGCTCAGATTGTAGCCAAAGTCCCGGAGGGTTTGCCTCATCCAAAGTAGTTGTACACAACACTGTCCTGCGGCAACGTACTCGACATCAGCGGTGGATAGGGCAACGGATGTTTGTTTCTTGGAACTCCAGGACACAAGAGACCTTCCTAGGAATTGGCACGTCCCTAATGTGCTCTTCCTATCAACCTTGCACCCAGCATAATCGTAGTCTGCGTATCCAATTAAGTCAAAGGTAGACCCTTTTGGATACCAGATCCCGAAGCAAGGCGTAGAAACTAAATACCTAAGAATTCGCTTAACGACCACAAGGTGACATTCCTTGGGGTCAGATTGAAATCTAGCACACATGCATACACTAAGAATAATGTCCGGTCTACTAGCACAAAGATAAAGTAATGAACCTATCATTGACTGGTATGCCTTTTGATCAACAGACTTACCTCCTTTGTTGAGGTCAAGATGCCCGTCAGTTCCCATCGATGTCTTCGCGGGCTTGGCGTCCTTCATCCCAAACCTCTTGAGAAGATCCTGAGTGTACTTCGTTTGGGAGATGAAAGTGTCGTCCTTGAGTTGCTTCACTTGGAATCCAAGGAAGTAGGTCAACTCGCCCATCATCGACATCTCAAACTTTTGCATCATCACCCTGCTAAACTTCTCACAAGACTTTTGATTAGTAGAACCAAATATTATGTCATCGACATAAATTTGGCAAACAAAAAGATCACCATTGCATGTCTTTGTGAAAAGAGTGGGATCGACTTTCCCAACCTTGAAAGCATTAGAAATAAGGAAATCCCTAAGGCATTCATACCATGCTCTTGTGGCTTGCTTAAGTCCATAGAGCGCCTTAGAGAGCTTATATACATGGTCGGGATACCTGTCATCCTCAAAGCCAGGGGGTTGTTCCACATATACTTCCTCCTTGATTGGCCCATTGAGGAAAGCGCTCTTCACGTCCATTTGAAATAGCCTAAAAGAATGGTGAGCGGCATAGGCTAATAAAATTCGAATTGACTCTAGCCTAGCCACAGGAGCAAAAGTATCCTCAAAATCCAAACCTGCGACTTGGGCATAACCTTTTGCCACAAGTCGAGCCTTGTTTCTTGTCACCACCTCATGCTCGTCTTGTTTGTTGTGGAACACCCACTTGGTTCCCACAACGTTTTGCTTTGGACGTGCACTAGGCTCTAGACTTCATTTCTTTTGAAGTTGTTGAGCTCTTCCTGCATGGCCAACACCTAGTCCGAATCCTGCAAGGCCTCTTCTACCCGAAAGTCTCAATAGAAGAGACAAACGAGTAATGCTCACAAAAGTAGCTAATTGTGAGCGAGTGGTTACTCCCTTGCTGATGTCACCCAAAATCTGATCGACAGGGTGATGTCTTTGGATCATCGCTCGGACTTGAGTTGGAGGGACCCGTGGTGCTTCTTCCTCCATAACCTATCCTTCCTGTGCTCCCCCTTGATCACGCTCCTCTTCTTGAGGTACCTTTCCATCATATTGAGTTGGAGGATGCACCAGTGTCAAGGAAGAAGGCTGATCTTGTTCATGTAGTTCCTGTGGTCGCACATCACCTATAGCCATCGTGCGCATTGCGACCGTCGGAACTTCATCTTCATCTATGTCATCAAGATCAACTTGCTCTCTTGGAGAGCCATTAGTCTCATCAAATACAACGTCGCTAGAGACTTCAACTAATCCCGATGATTTGTTGAAGACCCTATACGCCTTTGTATTTGAGTCATATCCTAGTAAAAACCCTTCTACAACCTTGGGAGCAAATTTAGAGTGTCTACCTTTCTTCACCAGAATGTAGCATTTGCTTCCAAATACACGAAAGTAAGAGACGTTGGGTTTGTTACCGGTAAGGAGTTCATAGGAGGTCTTCTTGAAGAGACGGTGCAGATAGAGCCGGTTTATGGCGTGGCAGGCTGTGTTCACATCTTCCGACCAAAACCGCTCGGGTGTCTTGAACTCTCCAAGCATCGTTCTTGCCATGTCGATTAGCGTCCTGTTCTTCCTCTCTACCACACCATTTTGCTGTGGAGTGTAGGGAGCGGAGAACTCATGCTTGATGCCTTCCTCCTGAAGAAACTCTTCAACTTGTAGGTTCTTGAACTCGGACCCATTGTCGCTTCTTATTTTCTTCACTTTAAGCTCAAACTCATTTTGAGCTCTCCTTAAGAAGCGCTTTAGAGTCCCTTGGGTTTCTGACTTATCCTGTAAAAAGAACACCCAAGTGAAGCGGGAAAAATCATCAACAATTACAAGACCATACTTACTTCCCCCGATGCTTAGGTAGGCAACGGGTCCGAAGAGGTCCATGTGAAGAAGCTCCAGTGGTCTTGATGTCGTCATCACATTCTTGCTGTGATGAGTGCTTCCCACCTGTTTCCCTGCTTGACATGCTGCACAAGGTCTGTCTTTCTCAAAACAGACATCGGTTAGTCCTAACACATGATCTCCCTTTAGAAGCTTATTAAGGTTCTTCATCCCAACATGTGCTAAACGGTGATGCCACAACTAACCCATATTAGTCTTAGCCATTAAGCATGCATCTAGATCGGCACTCTCTTTCGAAAAATCAACTAAATAGAGCTTGTCGTCTAATACACCCTTAAAAGCTAATGAACCATCACTTCTTCAAAAGATAGATACATCAATATTTGTGAATAAACAATTATAACCCATGTTACATAGTTGACTCACAGACAATAAGTTGTACCCGAGTGATTCAACTAAAAACACATTAGAGATAGAATGCTCAGATGTGATGGCTATCTTTCCCAATCCCTTGACCTTGCCTTGGTTCCCATCTCCAAAGATGATCGAATCCTAGGAATCCTTGTTCTTGATGTAGGAGGTGAACATTTTTTTCTCCCCCGTCATGTGGTTCGTGCATCCGCTGTCGATAATCCAGCTTGAGCCCCCGGATGCATAAACCTGCAAGGCAATTTAAGCTTGGGTTTTAGGTACCCAACTCTTGTTGGATCCTACAAGGTTAGTCACAATAACTTTTGGAACCCAAATACAAGTCTTGTCTCCCTTGCATTTGGATCTCAGTTTTCTAGCTACAACTTTTGCATTCTTACATGAAAGTACAAAAGAAGTATTGCAAGCATGATAAACAGTAGTAGGTCCATTGCAAACTTTCCTTGAACTATGAGAAGTAGCATAATTTCTCCTAGGCCTACTTCTACCATGAATAAAAGCAGAACTAAAAGCAAACATAGCATGTGAATCATTATGAGCAGCACTATCATAACTATGATTATAATGAGAACTTTTCTTAACATTAGTGTAAAGATAGGCATGTTTCTTTTTATCATGTGAGCTACTCGCCATAGGAGACTTCCCTTTCCCTTTGAGATCGGAGGTCCTTTGGCTTGTTAAGTTCTTGGTTTCCTTTTGAAAACCAAGTCCATCCTTAATTGAGGGGTGTCTACCAACATTGTAGGCATCCCTAGCAAATTTTAATTTATCAAAATCATCTTTGCAAGTCCTAAGTTGAGCATTAAGACTTGCAACCTCATTGTTTAATTTAGCAATGGTGACATCATGTTCATCAAAATTAACATCTTTACACCTATTGCAAATAATTACATGTTCTACACATGAACTAGTTGCATTTGCTTTCTCTAGTTTGGCATTTAATTCATCATTTAACTCCTTCAGACTAGAGACAGATTCATGGTAAGCAGACAACTCACAGGATAGCATTTCATTTCTTTTAATTTCTAAAGCAAGGGATTTTTGAACACTAACAAACTTGTCATGTTCCTCATATAAAATGTCCTCTTGCTTTTCTAGCAGTCTATCTTTTTCATTAAGAGCATCAATTAATTCATTAATTTTCTCTACCTTAGCTCTATCTAAACCCTTAAACAATTCAGAGTAATCTTCTTCATCATCAGAAGATTCCTCATCACTAGAAGAAGAGTACTTAGGAGTATCTCGAATACGTACCTTCTTCTCCTTAGCCATAAGACATGTATGACGTTCGTTGGGGAAGTGTTGGAGACTTGTTCTCAAATGCTATGAGTTAAGAACAAGGCAACACAGAAAATGTTAATCTGTAAAGTCCTTCGTCCTTCGAAGCATTATTTCCCTTAGGATATAATGATTTTCGGACAAAGGTTATGGAGGACATACCTTCATAAACACAGCATACGATGACGAAGAATGAATCATAAGGAATATAAAGGATAACATAGGTAATTATATATTATTATCAACTTATTATTATTGTGAAAAAACAGAAATAACATCGAATTACAAATGTACCTTCAGCTTGGAAGGAGATGAAAATACAGGTGTGACGCAAAAGCAAATGCCAAATCAGCGTGAACAGTACGGGGGTACTGTTCACCTATTTATAGACACGGGACACAGCCCACACAAAATTACATTCATGCCCTTTACATTTGGTAATAATTCTATAGCAATCCACCGAGGTCTGAATAGCCTTTTCATCTTTAAGTCGGTTTCATTTTCTGCTAGCACGCCGAAGCTTTCCCGTTCACATCTTCGGCGCTGTGTCAACCTTCGTATTATTTTAGGCTTCTCTTACTGTGATTCCGACTCGAGTCCGAAGATAACTGTTCACACATTATGCTCCAGAAATACTGTTAAATCCTGTTTTTGAGGACCTTCGTAAGCCGAAGGCCCCCAACAGTAGCCCCTCGCAATATTAATTTGTTTTAAAATAATAAATTTAGATTGCGACATGGACGAAGGCTTTAAGCCGAAGGTCCGAAAAAACACCTTCCCTTTGCTAGAATAGCAACATTCACTGACAAGTGGGGTCTTTCAATTTCCAACGCACTGGGCGTATAAATAAGATCATACCGCAAGCTCATTTGGCACGCTCTCTTGCCATCTGCTCCCGCTCACTCAATTTTTAGCTCTTGCGCACCAAGATTTGCTTAGCTTTTAAGTTTTGAAGCTTCGGCACTGAAAACAGTTTTTTAGTGTTTCCGAAGATGTCTGAAGATAAGAAGGCTGCTGCCGAGATGAAGCTGAGTCTCGATGAAGAGAAGAATCTGGGGTTTCTTATAGCAATGTCGAAGACCAATACAGAAAAAATCACCAAAGAGATTTTAGAAGGTTTGTCTGAATATACTGATGACAGCGACAGTTATGATGTGGATAGTGGTGGTGAAGACTCCGAAGATCGCCCTTGGCGACCAAGCCATGCCGTCTTCGGCAAATCAAGTATCAAGGAAAATCATCTTGTCAACATGAGAGGAAGGTATTTCTGGGACTTGTCCGTTGTTAGGGCCGACGAAGGAGAAAAAACTTGTCCGAACCCTGAAGAAAATGAAGTCGTAGTGTACCGAAGCTTTTTGAAAGCTGGACTTAGATTTCCCGTGAGCAACTTTGTCGTAGAGGTGCTGAAAATATTCGAAGTCTATCTTAACCAACTTACCCCCGAAGCAATCATAAGGCTGAATATCTTTGTGTGGGCCGTGAGAAGCCAAGGTCTGGAGCCTGATGCGAAAAGTTTCTGCAATATACATGAATTATCATACGAGACAAAACCTTGGGGTAAGGAACAATATCACAATAATTTTGGCTGCTACAGTTTCGTTTCTCGGTCTGGGTCAAGCTGCCCCGTGCCAACCTTTCGGAAGAGATGGCCCGGCGACTGGATGACGGAATGGTTTTATGTGAAGAATGACCTGACAGTACGGGAAGATATCAAAGGTATAATTATGCGCCCTATTTGGCAAAGCTTCGGCCTGCGGAGGCCGAAGGTTGAAATGAATGAAGCTGCCGAAGAATGCTAGAGAGCCTTTGGTGTTATCTGTTCTTTTATTGGAACGAGAGATTTGGTACAAGAGCATATTGCCTTCAGAGTATGGCCGCTCGCGGAGAAATGGGAAATGCCGCAAGAAACCATAAAGGAGGCTGACGAAGGTGGACTTATCAAACTGAAATATACTTTCAAGTTCGGAGATAAATTCGTTGAGCCAGATGATGACTGGCTAAAAAGCATTGAAAATTTAAGTGATGAACTGCTTGGGGCTTACTCGAAGGCCAAAGATACTGTATTGTCAGCAGCCTTCGGAGGCCGAAAAAAGAAAAGACTGAACCGGGTGTTTGACGCAATCGGGTTTGTCTACCCTGATTATCGTTATCCCATTCGAGGGCAGAAAAGAAAAAGTACAACCTCTGCGAAAGAAGAAGCTGCAACTGCTTCTAGTGAGCCAGAACCGAAAAGGAAAAGGGTAAAGGTTCTCACACATCGGCCACGCTATATTGAACCAGCCTCGGTGCCTGAGTTCGCCGGAGAGACCTCTTCGGCCACCGAAGCTGAAAAGCCAATCAAGCCAACCTTGCTGCCAGAGGTCGCAGAAATGGCCGAAGCGCCAACAAAAACAGAATTGGAAAAACCAAAGATTTTGTTATCAGAAACCAAAGAGATGGCCGAAGCGCCATCGTCAAAAAAAATGGAAGAAGCAAAAGGATCAGCTGAAGGATCAAAAATATCAGAAGTTTTAAGTCCTTCAGCAAATGTTGAGACAACAAAAACCCAAAAGGGGCCAGCGGTGACTCCGAAAAGGAAGAGAATGGTCAATGTGCTAGATGTTCTGGAAACAATTAAATCTTCAAGCACAACTCCGAAGAAGACTGTTGCAACTTCCGAAGCAAAATCTGAAATTTCTGATACCAAGGCTCTAAGGCAAGAAACTGAAGCTGAAGCTGGGCCTTCAGAGCCCACGAAAGTAAAATCCTTGGAAACCGAGGAAGAAAAAATAACAGAGCCAATTCTTGCTGAAGAAATCAGCGCTGTTACCCCCGAAGCATCCCCCAAAGTCCTTGATTATATTGTTCGTCATGCTTTGGGGAAAAAAATATCGGAAAAAGAAAAGCAAGAGGCCCAGCTTTACGCCCAAAAACTGAAGTACCCAAAGGGGGCGTTAATATTCAACGGCAGTGGAGAAGAGGACTTTTTGTATTGTCTCCCTGACAGCAAGGAGATTTCTGTCTGTCGGGAGATGAGCAAGAGCTTCGGATTCCCAACACTAGAAGACGGGCTCTCGGTGCTGTCGAAAAACGATATGGCCGACAGCCTGGCATACAATAGCTTAAAGGTACAAAAAATGAGATCTTTGTACTTTTCCTTGAGACCAAAATTTTTCGTTTGCTTAAATCTATTGACGCACACATATCCTTCCTTGCAGGGCCTTATACTTAGCAATGCCCTCAGGGCCCAAAAAGATGCCGAAGACGAAGGGTGCGCTATTGCCCTGAGCAACCTTCGTTCCGAAGTAATTGAACTAAGGAACGAAGGTCTCGAAAAAGATAAAATATTACATTCATTGATAAATAGAATAAAAGAAGACGAGGCTACTTTTAAGGGTCAAGCTGAGGCTCAGAAACGTGAAATTGAAGATCTTCGAAAACAACTGGCCAGAGCCAAAGAGGAACGCATACTTGAAGAAACGAAGCGAGAACTTAGCGATCAATGGGCAAATCATTTAGAGGGAACTGTTGAAGAGCTTCGTTCATCCAAGAAAAGATGCTACAACAAATCTATGGAGTGTGTCAAGAAGTTGAAAGCTAGCTTCGCCAGCGTCGGCGCATTCTCGGGCGAAGAAAACTTTACAAGAGGCAACCCCGAAGGTCCCATCGAATGGATCGATCACGAAGCTGAGGCCTTCGAGGAAATTTTAAATAGCCGCGGAGACATATGTGCTTTCTCGGGTGCCAGGGGAATTGCCACCATTTTAGAGAAAAAGGGCTGCGAGCATGTAAAGATTTTAGCGCAATCCGAAGCTGCCTTGTCCTTCGAAGATGCAAGAGATCCTTCGGCTGAAGCTAGCATGGTTGGTGGAAAATTTTTCACCGATGTCTGGGATAATGGTGGCCGAGAAATGGCCCGAGAAATTATTCGAAAAAGCGAAAAGGGCATTCACGATGCTAGAGAAGTAGCTGAGGCTGCTGAAAAAAGCGCAGAGCCCGAAGGGCAAATAGGTATTAACTAATGGTTTTTATTGTGTTGTAATTTCCGATTTTAAACTTCGTTCGCAATTTGTAATAGCAACGTAGCCGTATCCTGTCCTCCTTCAGATCCTACTAAAGCGTCTCCGGACCCTCACCCGAAAGGAGACGAGGAAATTAAAAAGATGGCTGAAGCTATCATGGATGAAGTTGTTAATCGGCTCCTGAACGAGGCTGCAGAAGTTGTTTTGAGAGAAGATTAAGCACTATTGTAAAAACTTCTGAAATGTAATATGTGTAACATTTTGTAACCCTGAATGTAATATACCTGTTTTCACTGCTCAATTCTTTACGATGCATGAAATTTTACACACGTACCGTTTTTGAGTCTTTGACGAAAAAACACCTTCCCTTCTTTTCATGCTTCGTGAAGAAGAATTTTTATTTGTCACAACAATATCCATAGTGTTCTGATGAATAATGTCCAAGCTTCGTGTAGATATTTTCCAAAGCTACACTTCCGAAGATCAATAGCGTATCTCCTTGTGACTTAGCATGATTTTTCCCTTTTTTCAAAACATTCTTCTGAAGATCGATATTGTGTCCGCCTCTTGTGCCATATGCAGCATGATGTATGATGCTTATGCTATGTGAAATGATGCGATGATGTTATGTTATGCAAGGTGGTGTTTATTCCGAAGATACACACACATCCCTGCGATAAAACACATAATCTTTTTGAATCAGCGTTGACTTTTTGCTATAAGCCTCCCTTAGGAGCTTCTTCGCCTTTTACTTCAGCGGAATCAGCGTTTATTTTTCGCTGTAAGCCTCCCTTAGGAGCTTCTTCGCCTTTTACTTTCAGCGGTATTCGCGTTGACTTTTCGCGCTTCGCCTTTTACTTAGGCGGAATCAGCGTTGACTTTTCGCTGTAAGCTCTGCATTCCCTTTGGAACGACTTTGGAGCAGAAAACTTACACTGCGCTCCCTTTGGAACGACTTTTTGTGACTTCGGCAAACTTACTCTGCGTTCCTTAGAACGACTTTTTGTTGCTTCGAAGAATTTTTTGATATTTCGAAGGTCCTCCTTGTTATCGCAAATCTTTAAGCTTCAACAACTTAAGCCTGTGAAGAAAATATATTTTTCTTGTGGCAAAGAACGAAACTATTACATGAAATTTGAAAAATGTCCTTTATTACACGGAAAATAAAACTGAATGAAAAAGACTGCTATCAAGGTAGGATATTTGTCAATAGATGTGCTTCGACTCTGGCACAGTGCTGTTGACTGTGCGAGCTTCGGACTGTTCTCTGAAGTCCCTTTGGTGTGGGCCATATTGGCTCCCTTCTGGCTGTTGGCCTTGTTGCAGCGGTGGTGGAGGCGGAGGCTGTTGCCAAGAAGGTTGAGGTTGACTCGCCGAAGCAACAGAAACTGCAGGGTGGTTGCCTACATATTCTGGGATGTAAGGCGAATGATACGAAGCAGTGTGCATGACCTGCTTCGGCTGAGCCTGTTGTGCTGCAGTTTCGGCTATTTCCTTTTGCTTCTGGATGGTAACATGGCACATCCTGGTGGTATGGCCCTTGTTCTCACCACAGAATAAACAAAAAATTCTTCTTGGTTGATCTCCAAATCTTCCGCCGAAGCCCCTGGCGCCTCTGCCTCTTGGAGCTGGTGGTCGGAAGGAGCCTTGCTGTTGCCCCGAAGCCTGTGAGGAGCACTGTGGCCTTTGCTACTGGCTTCCCCTATCATCATTTTGAGTAGAGTTATGGATTGACCTAACATGCCTCGGATAGAATCTTCCTCCGAAGCCCCTGGTCATTTCAGAAAACCTGAAAGCCTCCTCCCTTCTTTGGCGAAAATCATTATCGGCCCGAATGTACTCGTCCATCTTCTGGAGCAGCTTCTCCAAAGTTTGAGGAGGCTTCCTAGCGAAGTACTGAGCTGAAGGTCCTGGCCGAAGCCCCTTGATCATGGCCTCAATGACAATTTCGTTGGGCACTGTTGGTGCCTGTGCCCTCAAACGCAAGAATCTCCGGACGTACGCCTGAAGGTACTCTTCGTGATCCTGGGTGCACTGGAATAGAGCTTGAGCAGTGACCGGCTTCGTCTGAAACCCTTGGAAGCTAGTTAACAACAAGTCCTTCAGCTTTTGCCATGAAGTGATCGTTCCTGGTCGAAGGGAGGAGTACCAGGTTTGAGCAACACTCCTGACAGCCATAACAAAAGATTTGGCCATGACTGCAGCATTGCCACCATACGAAGATACTGTTGCTTCGTAGCTCATCAAAAACTGCTTTGGGTCTGAGTGGCCATCGAATATGGGAAGCTGAGGCGGCTTGTAGGACGGAGGCCAAGGTGTAGCCTGCAGCTCAGCGGACAGAGGAGAAGCATCATCAAAAACAAAATTCCCATGATGGAAATTGTCATACCAGTCATCTTCGTTGAGGAAACCCTCCTGATGAAGGTCTTGGTGCTGAGGCCTTCGGTGTTGCTCATCCTGAGTAAGATGACGAACTTCTTCAGAGGCTTCGTCTATCTGCCTTTGCAGTTCAGCTAGCCTGGCCATCTTTTCCTTCTTCCTCTGCACCTGTTGATGAAGCATCTCCATGTCTCTGATTTCTTGGTCTATCTCATCCTCTGGCGGTGTCGGGCTAACAGCCTTCCTTTTCTGGCTTCGGGCCTCCCGAAGGGAGACAGTCTCCTGATTGTGGTCCAGCGGTTGCAGAGCTGCAGCCCCAGTTGCTGAAGCTTTCTTCGGCGCCATAGCGAAGGTTTATGATCGCCGAAGGTGTTCAAAAACTCAAAGAGTGGAAGTGAGTTCACCGGAGGTGGGCGCCAATGTTGGAGACTTGTTCTCAAATGCTATGAGTTAAGAACAAGGCAACACAGAAAATGTTAATCTGTAAAGTCCTTCGTCCTTCGAAGCATTATTTCCCTTAGGATATAATGATTTTCGGACAAAGGTTATGGAGGACATACCTTCATAAACACAGCATACGATGACGAAGAATGAATCATAAGGAATATAAAGGATAACATAGGTAATTATATATTATTATCAACTTATTATTATTGTGAAAAAACAGAAATAACATCGAATTACAAATGTACCTTCAGCTTGGAAGGAGATGAAAATACAGGTGTGACGCAAAAGCAAATGCCAAATCAGCGTGAACAGTACGGGGGTACTGTTCACCTATTTATAGACACGGGACACAGCCCACACAAAATTACATTCATGCCCTTTACATTTGGTAATAATTCTATAGCAATCCACCGAGGTCTGAATAGCCTTTTCATCTTTAAGTCGGTTTCATTTTCTGCTAGCACGCCGAAGCTTTCCCGTTCACATCTTCGGCGCTGTGTCAACCTTCGTATTATTTTAGGCTTCTCTTACTGTGATTCCGACTCGAGTCCGAAGATACCTGTTCACACATTATGCTCCAGAAATACTGTTAAATCCTGTTTTTGAGGACCTTCGTAAGCCGAAGGCCCCCAACAGGAAGAGTGAAGACTTGTCGAAGGCCGAGGCAGCCAGTCCTTCATCGTCGGAGTCGGATGAAGAGAGTCAGAATCCCATTCTTTTCCAAGATGCGCCCCGCCCTTCGCCTTCCTGTAATTCTTCTTCTTCTCCTTCTTCCCATGTCTTTCTTGTGCTTGGTCATTTTCATTATCGAGACATTAAGCAATAAAGTGATCAGTCTTACAGCATTTGAAGCATGAGCGCTTTCCCCTTGTTTTATTCTTGTTGGGGTACTCTTTGCGTCCTTTGAACGCGGTCTTGAAACGCTTGATGATAAGCGCCATCTCATCCTCATTAATTCCAGCAGCCTCCACTTGTGCTACCCTGCTTGGTAGCGCCTCCTTGCTGCTAGTTGCTTTGAGAACAACAGGTTGTGGCTCGTAGACGTGTAGTGGACCGTTTAGTGCATCGTCTACGTATCGAGCTTCTTTCACCATCATACACCCGCTTACAAATTTTCCAAGTATTTCCTCGGGCGTCATCTTGGTGTACCTGGGGTTTTCACGGATAAGATTCACAAGATGGGGGTCAATAACTGTAAATGACCTGAGCATGAGTCGGACGACGTCATGATCCATCCATCTTGTGCTTTCATAGCTTCGGATCTTGTTGACCAGGGTCTTGAGCCTGTTGTAGGTTTGTGTTGGCTCTTCTCCCCTAATCATGGCGAATCTCCCTAGCTCGCCTTCCACCAGTTCCATCTTGGTGATCATTGTAGCATCATTTCCCTCATGCGAGATCTTGAGGGTGTCCCAGATTTGTTTGGCGTTGTCCAAGCCGCTAACCTTGTTATATTCATCCCTGCACAGAGATGCTAGCAAAACAGTAGTGGCTTGGGCATTTTTATGAATTTGTTCATTGATAAGCATAGGATTGTCAGTACTATCAAAATGCATTCCATTTTCTACAATTTCCCAAATGCTAGGATGGAGAGAAAATAGGTGACTACGCATTTTATGACTCCAAAACGAGTAATCTTCTCCATTGTAACACCCTAAATCCATTTATATTATTATTTTCAATAGAAAGAAAAATAAATACTTATGATTTCTAATAATAAATGGTAATATAAATAAATTGAACAATTCTTGAATAGATAAAAATTTAATCAAGTGTTTGAAGCATTCATGCTGGAGCATAAATTTTGGTTGAATTGATTTGCAAATACAATTCTTGATTTAATCATATGAAGGAAATCTCGTTTTATAAAATAATAAAAAAAAATTAATATATTACCATTGTAGTATGTATTTTCATATGTTAATGCTTTTTGTGAATTTATAAAATTTCGTTTTGTTTTATTTATCTCTTTTTGTGAAAGCTATTTTATGTAATTATTAGAGTTATTCTTAAAATAATCTATTTTAAAACTAACGGGTATTTCATCTATGTAAATATTATTTTTTTTGATCTATTATAATTTTGAAATATATAAATATATATGTACGTATGTATATGTATATATAATTTTTAAGTAAAAAAATTTTAAAAAGGGGAAAATGAAAACATGCCAGCCGCTCAACCTTTTCTCACCCATGTCCAATCTCCTTGACGTGTGGGGCCCTTTATCAGATGTTCTTCGTTCTTTGCTAGGCTGTCCATTCGTTTCGTGTACGAGACTACAATTCGTTCGCGTTCGGCGTCGCCTCGCGCTATTGCTTGGTCGCCGCCGGTTGTTTTGCTCTGCCTCGAGCTGCTCGAGTTCCTAGTCGTCCGTGCTCGACTGCCCATCTTCTCTAGTGCATCGCCACAGCTGACAGTCGGCTCGCCTCTTGTTCCCCCACTCGTCTACGCCTTCAATAGCCAGTATCGACGCCCCTCGGTCTCCTTGGCCGTCCAGCCCGACAGCCGCTAGGCCGCCGCGCCCAGGCGCGCCCCGACCGGCGCCCAGGAACCCGCGCTTGACGCCCCCTGCCCCGGCCGAGCCCCACCCCGACGTCCGACTCGCCCCGCCCAGGAGCGCCGCCAGGAGCCCGCAACCGAGCCGCCCTACCGAAGCCGCACCGCGATGCCAGGTCCCGACCGCGACCGTCCGTTCGCCACACGTGTAATAGAGAATCAATGTTGCCGTTTCCTCTCCCTCTCCTCCCACGTCCTCTCGCTCCTTTAATGGAGTTATGGCCGCCATTAATGGCCGTCGGCCACCATTTCCTCCTCTGGCGCCTCTCTCTCTCCCTCTCGTACCCCCTCTCTATAAATTGGAGCCGGACCTCTCTCTCCAAGTCATTCCGAGCTCGCTCCGTTGCCCCTTAATCCTCGCCGACGAACCACCGTCTGCCGTTCACCGGAGTCGACACCACCTCGCCCGCGCAGCACCCTGACACCCGCAGCCGCGCCGCGCGCCCGCCGTCGAGTCCCTGCTCGAGCCGTGCTCGTCGTCGTGTGCCTCGTCGAAGCTTCTCTCTGGTTCATTGGCGACTCTCTCCTCCGCGATGGCGCCACACCGTCGAAGCCGTCGATGTTCGTACCTCACCGGACCGCCCGAACCCCGTTCAAACCTCGTCGCATGAACGAAAACATAAGGTTGAAGACAACCCAACCCGTTAATGTATTTTCTAAATCATGTTTTGAATTACTTTATGTATCTTGTGAATTATTGTTGTAATATTGATGCGATTTGGCGATTCACGTGTATGATTTTAGAGATTCGATATATACGTGTAACCAAAATCGAACACCGCGACAATACTTTGAATATGCGTATGATCTTATAATTCTAAAAATGAAAACGGTCACTATTCACTACTTCAGTAATTTTCATACTAGAAATGTTTATAATTAATTTCGCTTTAGTGTGTAGAGCGATAATTGGTTAGTATTGGTATAAGTATAATATTAGTGATTGAAATAAGTATTAAGCCACGTATTTCCGGTTTTCGGTCAAATGAAAATATATATTTTACTATTAATGATAAAAGTATTCATAAGTATAGCACTTAATTACTTAGAATAGTAAAATGCTCATTTATGTCATAATAACCATGAATAGGTTATTAAAAGTCCCATTTAGCAATTTACAATTAATTTCTAGTATATTAATGTTAAAGGAATTAAATAAACAATTTCTAGTTATATGTATAAATTCTATTTAGAAAAGAAAAGGAGAAAAACCGAAATAGTAGAATTTATAATAAGGTTAAAATGACTTAATTAGGCGCCCATACTTTTCTAATAAAGAAATTGATAGTATGTTGATAAACATAGGTTTCTTACTAAAGAAGTAGATAATTTGTTTCTAATTTTAAAAATGATCTTTTTAATAGATAAAATGTTTTTTTTATTTAACCAGGTTCGTTATAGATGTTTAACTATAGCCGTATTAAATCGAAACTTAAATGAATATGTTGACATATGTTTCTTAATAAAAATAGAAGATAAATATATGTCCAATTAATAGATTATTTATATTTTCGTAATTAAAAGATAACAAGGGTCAATGCTTTTATAAACTAAAATGATAGTTTATACTTTTTCCTTTGAAATGATTTAGGTCATATGTTCCTAAATTGAAACTAAATATAATCAATAGATTATTTATATTTTCTCACAATTTAATAATTAGACTTACGTTTCAATTTGTCCATAACTAGTAATGTAGGCGTGATTAATCCGTTCATCACATTGAATCCATATTATTTATATATATCATTTAGTGGTCCCTAAAGGATAAAATAAAGAAAACTAGTGTTCATGTATTTTTTTTATAATTAAAATGTTAGTTTACATATTTGTTTTGTATACAACTTTCTTAACAAAGAATACATGACATGTACTTTCTAATAAAAATAAAATATAATTGTTTGTTCATTTTCTCCTACATAAAAGTTCATTTAAGGCCCATAACCTAACTCGTCATAAATAGGTGTTTAATAATAATGACCTTTTCACATAAAACATATTTAGACTTATATCTTAATTTGTCATAAGTGAATGTTTAACAATGTTTTAAATTATGTTTCATAATGCTTCATAAATCAATGTTCAATAATGTGTTTAATAACTCATTAACCTTAGATATATAACTTATATCTTTTCTAAAAGGTTAAAAAGGTTTAATATTGTTATAACGTGTTTTATCATCTTATAAATCTTTAATCTTAGACATATCACGTATGACGTTTTATAAAGGATTAATTTGGTGAATCTAATATTTGTATATTTTAATTAAGATATTTTTAAGATCATGTCTTGTCTTATAAAGTATAGATCACACATTTTTGAAAATAATACCCTCTTATTATAACCAATACTTGTGATGTTCTTTAAAAGCGAACGCTCTTTTCGTTAGGCTTTCTTTTAGCTTTACGTATGGTGAATGTTGTATGTTATTGAGTGGTGTTTGTTCTTCTTGTTTGTTTGTGTGATATTCAGTGGTTGATCTAGTAGTTAAGAATCAAGATCTATTCTGATCCGTGGAAGAACCTCAAGTTTTCAATAAGCAAGGCAAGTGGACTTCTCCCTCTGCATACTCTGTTTGATCCCAAACAATACATTTAATAAAGTTTATTCTTTTGGATATATATGCATAATTTGACGGGTTACCTATTTAGATAACTTTTCCAACCTTATTCCTTGATCAAACCTGGGAATTTTTACTTTACCTTCGTAGCTATGCTATTGCTACAACTTAACTTTATGCAGTCACTCCCGCTTATGATATTAATGTTCCAAAATGGTAAGTTTACATTATTGTTGTTAACCCGATGGTTAAACAAGATTATTGCATATTAATTGGAACATGGAGTGACCACCCGGGAAAACAGTGCAACCACGAGTGCTATCATGGCTCTGGCTTTGGTAATTAACTTTATATGCTTAGTGCCTGGCAACCTTACCTGAAATATGGGCAAGAGGGGGAACGGTAGGTGTTGGCAGCCCACGTTAACATGGGGACGTATTCTTGGCTAAGGTACCTCACCCAGGGGGCCACCACCATCGTCTTTAGAAACCTTAGCGGGTTGCTTCGTATTAAGTGTATTTTGTGAAAGCCTCATAGTGGATCCCTAGCCACTCACCTCGGAAGTGTTTACGGGTTTTGGCCGACCCAGGCTAGAGGGGATACACGGCTTGTGGGTAAAGTTGTACCACCTCTGCAGAGTGTAAAACTGATATATCAGCCGTGCTCACGGTTATGAGCAGCCTGGACTCCTCACATGATAATTGAACTTGAAGATGGAAATAAATCGAGATCCGATGATCTATCAATGGTTTGCTTAAGTGGTTTCACTTAAGTGTTTTTGATATACTCTTGTACCTTTGTTTAATGGGAATACTTGGGATTCACACTTATTAGTAAGACAGGTGTTGTTAATAAAATGTTGACCAACTAAAATGCTTACTGCTCAACCTCAGCCTCACCTTGTTAGACTTGCATTAGTTTTTCCCCCACTTGCTGAGCCCCGACCATAAGTGAGCTCACCCTTGCTTAATTTTGATCAGAAGTTGCAGATGAAGATATGATGCTGAACTCCATGGATGCTAGTCTAGTGATACCCCCGGTCATCTTCCTGTGGATGGATGTCCATGTTCGCTGTACTTTGATGAATAAAGGTTAAGACATTATGTCTGTTCGAAGTGTAATATGTTAATATAATCATTATTTACGCTCTTATGCATTGTTCTTTTGATATATTACACTTGTGACGTCAACATATGTGTGGAAATAGATCCTGGCACACATATGCTATGCACCCGGCTCTGCCCCTAGAAACGGGTGTGACATCCATCGAAGTGTGGGGGTTTTCCAAGAGGAATAGAAAGTAAATGGGCATTTGAATTGTACGGAATGCGAGAATAATCAAAGGAATAGTTTTGATTAACCGTCTTTCTTTTGGACGAGTCGACATCGTCGTCGTCCTCCCTTGGTGAAGAAGAGGAGGCGTCGCTATCATAGTATATGATCTTCTTGATGCGCCTCTTTTTCTTCTCGTCCCTCTTCTGGTGACTCGAGCCTGAGTCAGTGGGCTTGTCGTCTCTTGGCTCATTGAAGATGGACTCCTTTTGCTTGTCGTTGACCACCATCCCCTTTCCCTTAGGATCCATCTCTTCGGGCGGTTAGTCCCTTAGATGAAGAGTACGACTCCGATACCAATTGAGAGCACCTAGAGGGGGGAGAATAGGTGATCCTGTAAGATCAAACACTAAATAGCCACAAACTTGATTATTAAAGTGTTAGTGTAACCAAGTGGCTATGGAGCGAGCTCGTGCAAACAAAACAATCACAGGAAAGCAACACATGAGACACACGATTTTTATCCCGTGATTCGGCCAAGTAACACTTGCCTACTTCCATGTTGTGGCATCCCAATGGACGAGGGTTGCTGAAAGGGAAATGTGCCCTTGGGCCATTTCTAAGTATTTTGGTGATTGATGTCAACACAAGTGCTTAAATGTGAATTTATGCTCATGGATGGACAAAGTGCAAATCAAGAGTAAAGGTATGTTTCTAAGCCTTAGTACATTGGTTTTGTGTACTAATATACTTGTCTTAGTGTTAGAAACAGAAAGAAGAAGAAAAGAAAAGAGGTGAAAAAGCTTGGCGGTGTACAGCCAAGTCTCAGCTCAGTCTGGCACACCGGACTGTCCGGTGGTGCACCGGACAGTGTCCAGTGCGCCAGGCTGACTCGGCGTGAAGTGGCCGCTCTCGGGAATTCGCCGACGGCGTACGGCTAAAATTCACCGGACTGTCTGGTGAGCCAACGGTCGGCCGGGCCAACGGTCGGCCGCGGAATCTGCGCACGACACGTGGCCGGGCCAACGGTCGGAAGGGGGCACCGGACTGTCCGGTGTGCACCGGACATGTCCGGTGCGCCAACGGCTCCCAGATCTGCAACGGTCGGCCGCGCCATATTAGGAAGGAAATCGGGCACCGGACAGTGTCCGGTGTGCACCGGACTGTCCGGTGCACCAGTCGACAGAAGGCAAGATCAGCCTTCCAGATTTGTTCTCAACGGCTCCTAGCTGCCTTGGGGCTATAAAAGGGACTCCTAGGCGCATGAAGGAGGATACCAAGCATTCCTACAACATTCCTAAGCACCAAGACATCGATTCCGCACATTTGGTTCATTGTGATAGCATCTAGAGCTCTTGTTGAGTTGTGAACTCATTGAGTTGTGTTGCGAGCTCTAGTTGCGACGTGTGTGCGTGCTGTTGCTCTGATTTTGAGTCTTGTGTGCGTTGCTAGTTCCTCCCTTACTCCGTATTTCTTTGTGAATCTCAAGTGTAAGGGTGAGAGGCTCCAAGTTGTGGAGATTCCTTGCAAACGGGATATTGAAAGGCAAAGCAAAACACCGTGGTATTCAAGTTGGTCTTCGGACCGCTTGAGAGGGGTTGATTGCAACCCTCGTCCGTTGGGACGCCACAACGTGGAGTAGGCAAGCGTTGGTCTTGGCCGAACAACGGGATAAACCACTGTGTCATCTCTGTGTTTGATCTCTTGTGGTATTGTGTTTTGTTGAGACTCCTCTCTAGCCACTTGGCAATTATTGTGCTAACACTTAACAAGTTTGTGTGGCTATAAGTTTAAGTTTCACAGGATCACCTATTCACCCCCCTCTAGGTGCTCTTAATTGGTATCAAAGCCGTTCTCTTCAAGAAAGGGACTAACCGCCCGAAGAAATGGATCCTAAGGGCAAGGGGATAGTGATCAACGATAAGGAGAAGGAGTCCTTCGTTAACGAGCCCAAAGATGACAAGCCTACCGACTCCGGCTCGGGCCATAGACGGAAGGAAGGGAAGAAGAAGAAGACGAGGCGCATCAAGGAGATCGTCTACTACGACGACAGCGATGAGTCTACTTCTTCCCAAAAGGACGACGACCACAACGACTACGAGAAAAGGAAACCGGTTAATTCGAACTTTTCTTTTGACTACTCTCGTATTCCGCAAAGTTCAAATTCACATTTGCTCCCCATTCCACTTGGCAAGCCCCCTCACTTTGATGGAGAGGACTACGGATTTTGGAGCCACAAAATGCGTACTCACTTGTTCTCTCTCCATCCTAGCATATGGGAGATTGTAGAGAGTGGAATGCACTTTGATAGTACGGATAGTCCTATGTTTATTAATGAACAGATTCATAAAAATGCACAAGCTACTACTGTGTTGCTAGCCTCCTTGTGCAGGGACGAGTACCATAAGGTGAGCGGCTTGGACAATGCCAAGCAGATTTGGGACACCCTCAAGATCTCTCATGAGGGGAATGATGTCACCTTGCTCACCAAGATGGAGTTGGTGGAGGGCGAGCTTGGACGATTTGCGATGATAAGGGGCGAGGAGCCAACTCAAACATACAACCGGCTCAAGACCCTTATCAACAAAATAAGGAGCTACGGAAGCACGCGATGGACGAACCACGACGTCGTCCGCCTAATGCTAAGGTCCTTTACCGTTCTTGATCCTCATTTGGTGAATAATATTCGTGAGAATCCCAGGTACACCAAAATGTCGCCCGAAGAAGTCCTTGGAAAATTTGTAAGCGGGCGAATGATGATCAAGGAGGCGAGGTACGTGGACGACGCGTTGAATGGCCCAATCCATGAGCCTCAACCCATTGCTCTCAAGGCAACAAGGAGCAAGGAGGCGCTACCTAGCAAAGTAGCGCAAATTGAGGCGGCCGGACTTAATGATGAAGAGATGGCCCTCATCATCAAAAGATTCAAGACGGTGCTAAAGGGTCACAAGGGGCAGCCAAGCAAAACCAAGACAAAGGGGAAGCGCTCATGCTTCAAGTGCGGTAAGATTGGTCATTTTATCGCTAACTGTCCCGATAACGATAGTGACCAGGAACAGGGAAACAAGAGGGAAAAGAAGAAGAATTACAAGAAGACCAAGGGGGAGGCACATCTTGGAAAGGAGTGGGATTCGGATTGCACCTCTTCCGACTCCGACAATGAAGGGCTCGCCGCCACCGCCTTCAACAAGTCATCCCTCTTCCCAAACGAGCGTCACACATGCCTCATGGCCAAGGAGAAGAAAGTAAGTACTCGAAACTCTACTTATGCTTCTTCTAGTGAGGATGAGTCTAGTGATGATGATGACATAGACTATTCATACTTATTTAAGGGCCTAGATAGAACCAAGGTAGATAAAATTAATGAATTGATTGATGCCTTGAATGATAAGAATAGGCTTTTAGAAAAGCAAGAGGATTTGTTGTATGAAGAACATGACAAATTTGTAGAAGCACAAAAATCACTTGCATTAGAGATTAAGAGAAATGAGATGCTTTCTTGTGAGTTGTCTACATGTCATGATTCAATTTCTAGTTTAAAGAGCATAAATGATGATTTAAATGCTAAACTAGAAAGATCTAGTAAATTAACATCTTGTGTAGAACATGTTGTGATTTGCACTAGGTGTAAAGATTTTGACATTGATGCTTGTAGTGAACACCTAGTTTCAATTTCCAAACTTAATGATGAATTGGCTAGTCTTAATGCCCAACTTAAGACTAGCAAAAGTGAATTTGATAAGTTAAAATTTGCAAGGGATGCCTACACAATTGGAAGACATCCCTCAATTAAGGATGGGCTTGGCTTCAAGAGGGAAGCCAAGAACTTAACAAGCCATAAGGCTCCCATCCCCGCCAAGGAGAAAGGGAAGGCCCCTATGGCTAGTAGTGCTAAAAGGAACTATGCCTTTTTGTATCATGATAGGAGACAATCTAGAAATGCTTATAGGAGTTATAATGCATATGATGTTTTTGATTCTCATGCCATGTGTGCTTCTAGTTCTTCTTATGTGCATGATAGAAATGTTAGTAGGAGAAATGTTGTTCATAATATGCCTAGGAGAAATGTTGTTAATGTTCCTAGGAAAGTTAATGAACCCTCTACAATATATCATGCTTTAAATGCTTCCTTTGCTATTTGTAGAAAGGATAGGAAGATAGTTGCTAGGAAATTAGGGGCAAAATGCAAGGGAGACAAAACTTGCATTTGGGTCCCTAAGGATATTTGCACTAACCTTGTAGGACCCAACAAGAGTTGGGTACCTAAGACCCAAGCCTAAATTTGCCTTGCAGGTTTATGCATCCGAGGGTTCAAGCTGGATTATCGACAGCGGATGCACAAACCACATGACGGGGGAAAAGATGATGTTCTCTTCCTACATCAAGAACAAGGATTCCCAAGATTCAATAATATTCGGTGATGGGAACCAAGGCAAGGTAAAAGGGTTAGGTAAAATTGCTATTTCATCTGAGCACTCTATTTCTAATGTGTTTTTAGTTGAGTCGCTTGGATATAATTTGTTATCTGTTAGTCAATTATGCAAAATGGGATATAATTGTCTATTTACAAATGTAGATGTGTCTGTCTTTAGAAGAAGTGATGGTTCACTAGCTTTTAAGGGTGTACTAGACGACAAACTTTATTTAGTTGATTTTGCAAAAGAGGAGGCCGGTCTAGATGCATGCTTAATTGCTAAGACTAGCATGGGCTGGTTGTGGCATCGCCGCTTAGCACATGTGGGGATGAAGAACCTTCACAAGCTTCTAAAGGGAGAACACGTGATAGGTTTGACTAACGTGCAGTTCGAAAAAGATAGACCTTGTGCAGCTTGTCAAGCAGGTAAACAAGTGGGAGGAGCGCATCACAGCAAGAATGTGATGACCACCTCAAGACCCCTGGAGCTGCTACATATGGACCTCTTCGGACCCGTCGCCTATCTGAGCATCGGAGGAAGTAAGTATGGTCTAGTTATTGTTGATGACTTTTCCCGCTTCACTTGGGTGTTCTTTTTGCAGGATAAGTCTGAAACCCAAGGGACCCTCAAGCGCTTCCTCAGGAGAGCTCAAAATGAGTTTGAGCTCAAGGTGAAGAAGATAAGGAGCGACAACGGGTCCGAATTCAAGAATCTTCAAGTGGAGGAGTTTCTTGAGGAGGAGGGAATCAAGCACGAGTTCTCCGCTCCCTACACACCACAGCAAAATGGTGTGGTAGAGAGGAAGAACAGGACGCTCATCGATATGGCGAGGACGATGCTTGGAGAATTCAAGACCCCCGAGTGCTTTTGGTCGGAAGCCGTGAACACGGCTTGCCATGCCATCAACAGGGTCTACCTTCATCACCTCCTCAAGAAGACTTCGTATGAGCTACTAACCGGTAACAAACCCAATGTATCTTACTTTCGTGTATTTGGGAGCAAGTGCTACATTCTAGTAAAGAAGGGTAGAAATTCTAAGTTTGCTCCCAAAGCTGTAGAAGGGTTTTTGTTAGGATATGACTCAAATACAAAGGCGTATAGAGTCTTCAACAAATCATCGGGTTTGGTTGAAGTCTCTAGCGACATTGTATTTGATGAGACTAATGGCTCTCCAAGAGAGCAAGTTGTTGATCTTGATGATGTAGATGAAGAAGACGTTCCAACGGCCGCTATGCGCACCATGGCGATTGGTGATGTGCGACCACAGGAACAATTGGAGCAAGATCAACCTTCTTCCTCAACCATGGTGCATCCCCCAACTCAAGACGATGAACAGGTTCATCAAAAGGAGGCGTGTGATCAAGGGGGAGCACAAGATGATCATGAAATGGAGGAAGAATCGCAACCGGCACCTCCAACCCAAATTCGTGCGATGATTCAAAGGGATCATCCCATCGACCAAATTCTGGGTGACATTAGCAAGGGAGTAACTACTCGATCTCGATTAGTTAATTTTTGTGAGCATTACTCCTTTGTCTCTTCTATTGAGCCTTTCAGGGTAGAGGAAGCCTTGCTAGATCCGGACTGGGTGTTGGCCATGCAAGAGGAACTCAACAATTTCAAGCGAAATGAAGTTTGGACACTGGTGCCTCGCCCCAAGCAAAATGTTGTGGGAACCAAGTGGGTGTTCCGCAACAAACAGGACGAGCACGGGGTGGTGACAAGGAACAAGGCTCGGCTTGTGGCAAAAGGTTATGCCCAAGTCGCAGGTTTGGACTTTGAGGAGACTTTTGCTCCTGTGGCTAGGCTAGAATCAATTCGTATCTTGCTAGCATATGCCGCTCACCATTCTTTCAGGTTGTACCAAATGGATGTGAAGAGCGCTTTCCTCAATGGGCCGATCAAGGAGGAGGTGTACGTGGAGCAACCTCCTGGTTTCGAGGATGAACGGTACCCCGACCACGTGTGTAAGCTCTCTAAGGCGCTCTATGGACTTAAGCAAGCCCCAAGAGCATGGTATGAATGCCTTAGAGACTTTCTAATTGTTAATGCTTTCAAGGTTGGGAAAGCCGATCCAACTCTTTTTACAAAGACATGTGATGGTGATTTGTTTGTGTGCCAAATTTATGTCGATGACATAATATTTGGTTCTACTAACCAAAAGTCTTGTGAAGAGTTTAGCAGGGTAATGACGCAGAAATTCGAGATGTCGATGATGGGCGAGTTGAACTACTTCCTTGGGTTCCAAGTGAAGCAACTCAAGGACGGCACCTTCATCTCCCAAACGAAGTACACGCAAGATCTGCTAAAGCAGTTTGGGATGAAGGACGCCAAGCCCGCAAAGACTCCGATGGGGACCGACGGACACACTGATCTCAACAAAGGAGGTAAGTCCGTTGATCAAAAGGCATACCGGTCAATGATAGGGTCATTACTTTACTTATGTGCTAGTAGACCGGATATTATGCTTAGCGTATGCATGTGTGCTAGATTTCAATCCGATCCTAAGGAGTGTCACTTAGTGGCGGTAAAGCGAATTCTTAGATATTTGGTTGCTACGCCTTGCTTCGGGCTCTGGTATCCAAAGGGGTCTACCTTTGACTTGGTTGGATACTCAGACTCCGACTATGCTGGATGTAAGGTCGATAGGAAGAGTACATCGGGGACGTGCCAATTCTTAGGAAGGTCCCTGGTGTCGTGGAACTCTAAGAAACAAACTTCCGTTGCCCTATCCACCGCTGAGGCCGAGTATGTTGCCGCAGGGCAGTGTTGCGCGCAACTACTTTGGATGAGGCAAACCCTTCAGGACTTTGGCTACAATCTGAGCAAAGTCCCACTCCTATGTGACAATGAGAGTGCTATCCGCATGGCGGAAAATCCTGTTGAACACAGCCGCACAAAGCACATAGACATCCGGCATCACTTTTTGAGAGACCACCAGCAAAAGGGAGATATCGAAGTGTTTCATGTTAGCACCGAGAACCAGCTAGCCGATATCTTTACCAAGCCTCTAGATGAGAAGACCTTTTGCAGGTTGCGTAGTGAGCTAAATGTCTTAGATTCGCGGAACCTGGATTGATTTATAGCATACATGTGTTTATGTCTTTAATAATGTTCCTTATGCATTTTGTTGCTTATTTATGGTGATCAAGTTGTATAAACACTCCCCGGACCTCACAAGTCCATTGCAAAGTGATGCACATATTTAGGGGGAGCTGTGCTACAACTTGACCCCTTGAGACTAACCATGTGCTTGAGTTTGCTTGTTCTAGTCTCAAAAAGGGTGGTTTGAAAGGGAAAAGGTGGACTTGGACCATGAAAGGCTTCCACTGCACTCCGATGAGAGGGTAACTTATTCCAAGTTCATCTCATGAACTCTTATTGCCATTTGCTCTTAATTGAAGATTTTGGTGAGGCAATGAGATTATTGGGCCAAGATTGATCCCGTTTTGGTGCTTGTTGCCAAAGGGGGAGAAAATAAAGGCCAAAGCAATAAATGGATCAGCTACCACTTGAGAAATTTTGAAAATAGTAAAATAGAGCCTTTTGTTTTGTCAAAACTCTTGCATTGTCTCTTTTGTCAAAAGTTGGCCTCTTGTGGGGAGAAGTGTTGATTATGGGAAATAGGGGGAGTTTTTGAAATCTTTGATCAATCTCTTTTGGAATGACTCTCTTTATGCTTCAACATGTGTGTTTGACTTAGAGATAGAGATTTGAGTTTGATTTGCAAAAACAAACCAAGTGGTGGCAAAGGATGATCCATATATGCCAAAATTGAATCAAAATAAATTTGAGTTTTATTTAAAGTGATATTGCACTTGTTCTAGTTGCTTTATGTTGTGTTGGCATAAATCACCAAAAAGGGGGAGATTGAAAGGGAAATGTGCCCTTGGGCCATTTCTAAGTATTTTGGTGATTGAGTGTCAACACAAGTGCTTAAATGTGAATTTATGCTCATTGATGGACAAAGTGCAAATCAAGAGTAAAGGTATGTTTCTAAGCCTTAGTACATTGGTTATGTGTACTAATATACTTGTCTTAGTGTTAGAAACAGAAAGAAGAAGAAAAGAAAAGAGGTGAAAAAGCTTGGCGGTGTACAGCCAAGTCTCAGCTCAGTTTGGCACACCGGACTGTCCGGTGGTGCACCAGACAGTGTCCGGTGCGCCAGGCTGACTCGGCGTGAAGTGGCCGCTCTCGGGAATTCGCCGACGGCGTACGGCTAAAATTCACCGGACTGTCCGGTGTGCACCGGACTGTCCGGTGAGCCAACGGTCGGCCGGGCCAACGGTCGGCCGGGCCAACGGTCGGCCGCGGAATCTGCGCACGACACGTGGCCGGGCCAACGGTCGGAAGGGGGCACCGGACTGTCCGGTGTGCACCGGACATGTCCGGTGCGCCAACGGCTCCCAGATCTGCAACGGTCGGCCGCGCCATATTAGGAAGGAAATCGGGCACCGGACAGTGTCCGGTGTGCACCGGACTGTCCGGTGCACCAGTCGACAGAAGGCAAGATCAGCCTTCCAGATTTGTTCTCAACGGCTCCTAGCTGCCTTGGGGCTATAAAAGGGACTCCTAGGCGCATGGAGGAGGATACCAAGCATTCCTACAACATTCCTAAGCACCAAGACATCGATTCCGCACATTTGGTTCATTGTGATAGCATCTAGAGCTCTTGTTGAGTTGTGAACTCATTGAGTTGTGTTGCGAGCTCTAGTTGCGACGTGTGTGCGTGCTGTTGCTCTGATTTTGAGTCTTGTGTGCGTTGCTAGTTCCTCCCTTACTCCGTATTTCTTTGTGAATCTCAAGTGTAAGGGCGAGAGGCTCCAAGTTGTGGAGATTCCTCGCAAACGGGATATTGAAAGGCAAAGCAAAACACCGTGGTATTCAAGTTGGTCTTCGGACCGCTTGAGAGGGGTTGATTGCAACCCTCGTCCGTTGGGACGCCACAACGTGGAGTAGGCAAGCGTTGGTCTTGGCCGAACCATGGGATAAACCACTGTGTCATCTCTGTGTTTGATCTCTTGTGGTATTGTGTTTTGTTGAGACTCCTCTCTAGCCACTTGGCAATTATTGTGCTAACACTTAACAAGTTTTTGTGGCTATAAGTTTAAGTTTCACAGGATCACCTATTCACCCCCCCCTCTAGGTGCTCTCAGTTGCACCCAACCCCTTTCAAGTGATCTAATGATCGACTTGAATACGACGGTCTTTTATCTTGAGTAGTCTTCCCGTTTGCCAGGAATCTCCACAAGTTGGAGCCTCTCGCCCTTACAGAGTTATGATCACAAAGAAAGCACAAGAGTAAGGATGGGAGAGCAACACACGCAAGACCAAAATCCGCAGCACACACACGCACACAAGCCAAGACTTGAGCTCGAAACGTAGCACAGTGAGTTCACAACTCAAACGGAGCTCAAATCACTAACACAATCGAACTAATGCATGGAGGCGGAGTCTGGGAGTATTAGAATGCTTAGAGAATGCTTGGTGTCCTGCTCCATGCGCCTAGGGGTCCCTTTTATAGCCCTAAGGCAGCTAGGAGCCGTTGGAGATCAACACCGGACAGTCCGGTGCACCACCGGACAACCACTGTAGCAGTTCGGTCTGCGATCTCCTTCCATATCGGGCACAGCCGACCGTTGGTCCTCGAGATCGGTTTGCGCACCGGACAGTCTGGTGTGCCCAACCGACCGTTGGCGCGACCACGTGTCGCGCGTTGTCGCGCGGATGACCGTTGGTCGCTGGCGTGATTGGCCCACCGGACAGTCCGGTGCACCACCAGACAGTCCGGTGAATTATAGCCACGTCGCCTCTCTCTTTTCCTGAGAGCGCCCAGTTGACGTCGAGCGAGCCTGGGGCACCGGACACTGTCCAGTGCACCACCGGACTGTCCGGTGTGCCAGGCCCGAGCAGGTGTTGGTTGAACTTTGCCAACTTTTCTCCAATTCAAATCTTCTTTTCTTGGAACTGTTTCTAGCACTTAGATAACCATGTTAGTACATAGAACAATTCACTAAGTCTAGAAACATACCTTTTCTTTGATTTGCACTTCTCGCTCATTTTGCACATAAGAACTTAGTTAATATGTGTTGGACATTTAATCACCAAAACATTATAGAAATGGCCCATGGGCACATTTCCCTTTCAGGCACAACCCGCGAGCCTTGCTAGTGCTATCGTCGAACAGGTAAAGGTCAGTGCTCATCATCGCCTAGACAAGCCTGCTAGTCATGGCAAATGTTACAAATTCACTGAAATGCATCTTGATGTTGTTAGGATGTTCCTTTAGTTATGACTGAAATGTCAGTGAGACTTCATCACTAAAAGATTATGACTTGGTTAATAATAGCTTTAATTTATATATATCTTGTGCTTATGAATTTCTCAAATATTAAAATAGTGTCGGTTTCATTTTTTGAATGTTGTCATCTTATTGAATTGAAGATATCATCCTGAGTGTGGTAATATGACCAGGAAGGTGACCATATTCACTTCATCCCTCATTCATCACTCATCACGAAACAAACAAGAGATGGTGCAACTCTAACCCACTTTAACCCTATAATCAAGTAAGAAACTAGGTTTAACCTGACATTGAAACCAAATAAGGAACGAGTCCGACCTAACCCAGAAAAATGGGTTGGCTCCGACTCGACCCACGTCATTCCGAAACCAAACACATGCTAAGGATACTCGGATTCTCCATACAGCCAGATTTTACCCACATCTAGATTCTCAAAAAAATTGGTCAAAAAATGAACCAAGTGGCCCCATATAAAGGGTCTATTTGTTTCAGTTATTTTATGATGAGCTTTTTTAAGAATTTGGTTGTGGGGAGAATCTAGTTGTAGGGATAATATGAGAATCATGGGGATTATGTACGAAGAAAGATGAAAGAGTCCAGAGGGTTTAGGATTTAAGAAGTGATGGATTCTTATTATTATGACGACTCGTCCGATTTTGTATTCACGTTGATTTTGAACGGTTTTCAGCAAAACGATTTTCATTGAAACGAGCTGAAAACCTAGGTGTTTGGCAGTCCGTGGCGACTTCTGGTGGTCAAAAGCTGAAAAAATCTAAAACAAATAGGGCCATAATAGGGGATGAGGATCTGTAGATTGCAGAGTTAAGTTTGTGTTGGTGCCGATATGAGCGGCACCAATCACTAGGGGTGTACCATCTAGCGATGGCCTCTAAGGCGAGTGCGGACGGTCAGCGCCTCTTGGCCGGATGGCCCATGACCTGGGCATAGGAGCGGCACCTTCCCTGCGCCGCACCGGACGGTCCACGCTCTAGATCGGACGGTTCGCGATGGCGGAGGGTCGTCTTCCTCCTCGTAGGAACCTAGATCTCACCCCCTGGGGGAGATACCTTAGGGCGCTCCAGGTCGACAGGTCACCCGGGACGTCTCCAGGTGATGTAGAATCGCCTGGGAATTAAGAGATTGACTCGATAAAGAGGTCTCTTGAATTGACAACTAGATCTTGCCCCAGGGAGGGGGTAAGATCCTATGGTCGTCTTGGAGTCAGCAGACCACCCAAGACGGATCTAGACGACGTAGAGTCAAATAAGGGTGAAGGTGGATATGCGGAAAGCTATAACTAGAACTACGCTACATCTACTCCTAGGGCAGGAATGATAAAGAAAGTAATTGGTTCAATTGGAATGTGTTCGGGGGTTCTCAATCAGTCGTACCTCTTCATATATATAGGGGGAGGTCTAGACCCGTTCCTAGGCAATAGCTAACAACTCCCATGTGATTAGATGAATAACTACGCACGAGATAAGGATAATCGCCCGAGTTTATCTAATCGTGGGGGCGCGGACCGTCCGTGTAACGCCCTGATTTGAGGGGTATAATTTTTCTTCTCCGATACTCACCAAATTCATGCGTTACTCTCTTTTCTCTTCCCATTTCGCTCCTTCTTCCAATTTTCAAAGCAGTATAGTGACTGGTGTTCGTATCGCGAGTAAACAAAAAGCCTAAGTTGACATGGGTATTGTATCATGCCGAAGCATATTTCTTTTGTCTAATGTTGTGTTTAATCACGCGTCCGTCTCGTTTCTGTTTTCGATTTGCGGTGTTGTTTTCGTTTAGTGGTCGTGCGTGCAGTGGGATTTCGGCCCGGCCCCTGGCGCCCCCACCTCCCCCCATGCGCGCGCCCCCTCTCTCTATCGCATTTTCTTTTCCCGCACAACAACTTCCCTCTCCCTCTCTTCCACCTCTCTTCCACCTCCTTTGCCCTAGGTGTGATTCGATGGATGGTTGTCGCGATCGTCGAGCCCCGAGGTGAGCTTTTCCCCTCTCTTCCCCTCTCCTCTCCCTCTTCCTTCCTCCCTTGCGCGCCCCTGCTGCCTCTCCCGCCCGCGCCCTCCTCAGTCGCATGCCGCTCCCCTCGCCCGCGCCCCTGGCGCTCTATCCCGCTCTGTGCGCGCAGTCCCGTTCCCGCGCGCATAGCCCTAGCACGTTCAAAATTCAGTTTGATTAATTTTAATTTTAGTTTAATTTATGTGCTGCGTCGCGCCCTTCGTCGCGTGATGATTCATTTTAATTTTGGATTATTTAGTGTGTTGCGTCGCGCGACGATTTATTTTAATTTCAGATTATTTAATGTGTTGCGTCGCACGTTTCGTCGTGCGGCGATTTATTCTAAATTCTGTTTAAGTGGCGTATACCATCGTGCGCTTCATCGCGCGACGTTTTACGTTATTTTCATATTTAATTCAAGTATTTCGTAGCGCGCTTCGTCGCGCGACGATTCGTTTAATTTCAGTTTAGTCTAAGTGTTGTGTCGCGCGTTTCGCCGCGCGACGACTCATTTTATTTTTAGCTTAGTTCGTGCATGCTGTCGCATGCTTCTCGCGCGACAACTCTCCCAACTTTCGGTTTAGTTCGTGTGTGCCGTCGTGCGTTTCATCACGCGACAACCCTTTTAAATTTACCTTGAATTGTTTATAATAATTAAACGTGTAGCGTAACTTTATTTATGCATACGCGATTGTCAAATTAATATGGTTATGTTTAGACAAGTACTTTAATCCATAATTGCTTAGCATAATCGCCTTTCGACCGTAGCCTCGACCGTTGTTTTCTCTTTCTCGCTTAGTCGTAGGTGCAAGCCCTGTGCCAAGCGTCTGCTTATTTGTTATACTCTACTGCATGGTGTATTGTTCTTTTGTATTAAAATTGTGTAATGTATGTTTGAACTCGTATAGATAACAGTCAGTTGGCGGAGTACGAAGGAGTTGCAGGTGAAGACCCTGATCAGCAATTGGTTGGTGAAGGCAAGTGTCCCTTGACCCATCTATGTCCTACTCATTTTATAATTCACTCCCCGCATTTACACAATTTATACCTAAGATTGACTAGCTTTGTTTATCTTGTCCTTGTTTACCTATGTGGGTTGGGTTATTTTGGTTTAGCTTTATGCTAGTGCTTCACTCTAATCAATGAACATGATGAGATTATTTATGATACGCTGTTTTTTTCCTTTTGATTATGATGATGATATTGTGACATTTAAGGGGACTCAAGCGGTTTCTCGAGTGCCTCTCTGTAAGGACTGGTTCGTTGGATGACCACCCGGGAAAATGTACAACCATGAGGGTGGTATGGGACGCCCTTAGCTGAATAATTTGAGAAACTGAGATGTAGTTCGCTTCGCCGTCGTGCCGTCAATGGGACTCGGTGTATGCGGCTTGCTCTGCCGAGGGTGGTTTGCCCCTTAGGGAGAAGTGTGGTACATTTAGGAAACCTAACGGACGGCTACAGCCTCAGGAAATCTTTGTGAAGGCTACATAGTGAAACCTTGCCTATTCACCTTAGTAGTGTCTAAGGGTTTGATCGGCCCAAGGCAAAAAGGAATCACGACTCGTGGAAAAAGTGTGCAACCTCTACAGAGTGTTATGAAACTAATATATCAGTCGTGCTCGCGATTATGAGTGGCCTTGGGAGCTCCACTGATTAGAGGCACATTGATCAGAGATGCTTGGTTTACAGATGATGATGAGGATAATGTTGGTTTCTATTGAGATTATGATTATGGTTATGGTTTCTGGTATTCTTTCCATTTGGAAAGGGTACTTTTGGGTTAACAACTTGGGTTAATGCTAAAACCTGGCTCTACCAGTAATAATAACCTGACCAACTAAAAGCAACTGCTTGACTTTAACCCCACATAAAGCTAGTCCACTACAGCCAAATGGGACAATTGCTGAGTATGTTGATGTGTACTCACCCTTGCTTTACACACCAAACCCCCTTAGGTTGTCCACGTTGCAACCTCTGCTCAGGAGAAGATGAAGTCGTGGTGGAGGACTTCCAGGAGTTCCAAGAGTACGATGAGTTCTAGGCGTGGGTTAGCGGCAAACCCCCAGTCGGCTGCTTGTGAAGGCCGTGTTTATCTACGTTTCGTTTTCGCACTTTGATAATTGTTAATGAACTATGTGGATGTCTCGGGCATCGTGATGTAATCAACTATTACTCTCTTTTATGTTATTATTTGAGGACTGTGTGATGATGTCTGGTTATATAACTGCTGTGTACGTGAATTGTTGATCCTGGCACGGACATGGTTCGCATTCGGTTTGCCTTCTAAAAACGGGTGTGACAGTCCGTGCCCTAGGGCCGGACCGTCCACCACTTTTGGTTCAACACATGCCCCATGTCTTTTGGTGGAGCTTGGTGAACCAAAAGCACCAGCGAACTTCAGAAACAATTGATCTCATGAGTTATTTTAATCCCAAAGTAAGGACTCAGCTCGATGCAAGTCATCGGCTCTGAGACCACCTAGAGGGGGTGAATAGGTGATCCTATAAAAAATAGCTCAACAAAACAAACTTGGTCTAATATTGAATTAGTGTGATCAAAAACCAAGTTTGAATGAAGACGATGATAGGAGAGAACTTCTTCACTTAATTGCTCTCACAAGGTGAGTATTGAACTTATAACAATATTGTAAGTGGAGTGGAGTGCTAGAAAGCAAAGAATCACAGTAACGTAAAGTAACTTAGACAAGTGACATAGTGATTTTAGCCTGTGGTTCGGTCAAGCGTAAAATGCTCGTCTACTCCACGTTGTGGCGTCCCAATGGACAAGGGTTGCACTCAACCCCTCTCAAGTGATCCAATGATCAACTTGAGTACCACAGTTCTCTTTCTTATCACAAACTTTTCCCGTTGTGAGGAATCTCCACGATTTGGAGTCTCTCACGCCTTACACAATTGATCTCTAATAAACACAAGAGTAAGGGGGAAGTAGAGACACACACAAGAGACAAAATCAAAGCAACACACGCACACAAGTTGAGAGAGGAGCACAAGAGACAACACAGTGAAATTACAACTAAAACACTTGCTCGAATCTCAAACTATCAAAGCTCTAGCGTGGTCGCAGTGTCTCAGTGTCGTAGGATGTTCAAAGGATGCTTGGTGTTGTTCTCCATGCGCCTAGAGGTCCCTTTTATAGCCCCAAGGGGCCTATGAGCCATTGGAGCTCTATTTGGAAGGCTTTGGTTGCCTTCTGTCCGTGGGTGCACCGGACTGTCAGGTGCACACCGGACACTGCACAGTGCAACAGCTACAAATCATCTGATTGGCTGGTTTCCTATTCTGGGAGGCACCGGATCGTCCGATGCTCCATGTGATCGTTGTTCTCTAGCCGACGTGGCCACTAGTCGTTGGCTAACTGGCACACCGGACTGTCCGACGCTCCACGCGGATGAGTCCGATGAATTATAGTCGGCAGAGGTTGAAATTCCCAAGAGCGGCATGTTCGGCGAACAGTGCACCGGACCGGCCGGTGCTACACATACCAGCCCACTTTTGCCTTTTTCAACCTTATTCTCTTTTGCTCCTTTTTGGCTTGACTTTGTAAAGTCTCTAACACTTAGAAAAATATGATTAGTACCTAAAACAATTGACTAAGTGTACATAGCTTACCTTTTTCACTTGGCACCATATAGATTTGTATTATGTCATCTTCCAAGCTCAATTTGCTTCATGTACCTATGCTCATTTCTTATGTTAGTCTAAACATAATGTGTTGTACATTTAATCATCAAAACAATATAGAAATGGCTCAAGGACACATTTCCCTTTCAAGCTCTTGTGATTAGATAATATATATATTTGATAGAACTTTGATGCACAGAGGTTGTTTGGGATTAAATCCTCTTTGGCCATGTCCACTTGATCAACATGTCAATAGGCAAAAACTTGTGGTGCCCCCAGCCCGAATAAGCAAACGGATTGAGCCAGCAATAAAGATTCATCGTCGTACCACCCCGCACTTGAGTAGGACAACACATCAGCGATAGATAAACCAGGAAGCACCATGCCATCCATAGAGGAGGATGACTAGGCGATCTTGGCTGCGCTACCTTTTGGGCCAGTTTAGTTGGCCTTCGCTTTCGCACAGATCACCTTTTTGACTTCGTTTTTTATTGTTCGGTTGTGTGGAACAACCTTCTTCTTCATATATTTAGCAAGCAACTGATCAAAAGTAGGGTCTACTCTGCTGAGTCGCTCAGACGTCTTGGAAGTGTTTTGCTTCCTAGTACCTATTTTGGAACGTTGTGGTAACAATCTGAAGTTGTTGTTGCTTCTAGTCATCTGCGAACCGTCCGACTTTCATAGCCAGACTGTTTGTGCTTGTCCCGGACGGTTCGGCCTTAGTACTCGAACCGTCCGTCTTACGCCGGACAGGCGACCGTGATCAGGTATCCGATCGTGCTTGCCCCCAGTACCTCCATTTTTTCTTTTGTCTGGAGCCTTCCGAGAAACCACTCTACGTGACATATTTGGCATGCGAGAATCACCAATGATGATATCTTTATATTTGCTTTTATCGATCGCACATGGTCAAACTAAGATTTTTTTGCTCGTCAGCTCTAATGTGGTGACAGGGACAGGTGGCCTATGAATCTTCACCTCCTTTTGAAATCTCAATCGAACTTCGTTTATAGCCGATTGTATTTGTCGACAAAATACAACATAATCATTGGTGTAATGAAGAAAGGAGTCATGCCATTTACAATATACACACCCTTTTAATTATTCAACCGGAGGAATTGTATGTGACAAGTTAATATTACCATGCCTAAGTAACTCATCAAATATTTTATCACACTTAGCAATATTAAATGTGAACTTAACTTTCCCCTTTTGTATCGAGTGCGGGTGAGAGCGAGCAGAAGATTTGGCCTTAGCAGGCCAAACAAACTCAGCGATGTGTAACCTTTTTGGCTCCTAGGGCTTAGGTGTCTGACTGTCTTTATGTCGGCCTTCTGTACTAGGCTGGTCACAGGTGGATTCCGGTGCTCCGTACGGTCCAACCTACATAGTTGGACGATCTTATAGCGAACCGGACAGTATGGTACTATTCCTGGACTGTCTGATCGCACCAGGCAATGCCTACGACCCTTGTGATGGGGCTCTATGTGACTCTGGACTGTCAAGTGTAGGGTGTTAGACAGTCTGACAGAGGGTCGGACGGTCCGACATCGTGTGCGGACGGTCTGGCCATGCTCAAAGTTGACCCACCGTTTAGTGAAGATGGCGGTGACGGTCGTCCTGTATATGAGTCCATCGACATACCAAAATATGGTTGGGGAAACCCATTTATTATCGATGTGTTTGGCTCAATTTTTTCGGTGCCTAATTTATCTGATAAAAAATTAGGCATGTGAGTTTTTCCTAATGCATGCGCCATCTTCTCTATATCCTCTATGATACTTTTAATCTGAATATCAAAAGAAATTTTAATAGATTGAATATCATCGGCTGGCCTGGCATCACATAGTGTGGGGAGCTGTTGCAGCACGACTAACATATAATCGACGTTTATTTCCCTCTCCTGAATGACCTTTTGGTGGCAATCTACCCTGAATTGCGAGAGGAACCACTTCTTCGTCACCTTGAGCACCTGATCTTGTTGTCGTTGGATCTACTTGTCCATCTTCTTTATGTCATCTTCTAATTTTTATGCTCAACGATCGACAAATTAGTCAGCCTTGTGTTGTTGTTTGGAGAAGCAGCGTTAAGATCTTTAGAATGGGCCATATAAGCCTGATTTTGTAGATCTGCAACCTTGTTCCCCAACGGAGTCACCAAAAAGTGTGTTGGCGCCGATGTGGGCAGCGCCAATCACTAGGGGTGTACCGTCTGGCGGTGCCCTCTACGGAGGCGTGGACGATCCACGACTCTTGTTTGGGCGGTCCACGACCAGGGCGCAGGAGCAGCGCCTTCCCTATGTCGCACCGGACGGTCCGCGCTCTGGGCCGGAATGTCTACGATGGCGCATGGTCGTCTTCCTCCTCGTAGGAACCTAGATCTCACTCTCTGGGGGAGAGACCTTAGGGCGCTCCGGGTCGACAGGTCACCTGGGGCGTCCCCAGACGACGTAGAGTCGCCTAAGAATTAAGAGATCAAATTGACAAAGAGATCTATTGAATTGACAACCAGATCTTGCCCCATGGGAGGGGTAAGATCATGTAATACCCAAATTGTGAATAGTGTGAAAAGAGTATATGCCATTATGTGATTTGCCATATGCATAAAAGAACATGGGAATACCCATAGTTAAAGTGAACCATTGACTAATAAAATACTTATGCATCATGTTGAATTTTTGGTGTTGTGCATTTAATATTAACAATATTACTAGGAAATCCTACATAATATAAAATAATTATGCAAATAAATTTCCTCCAATACTGGTAAGTTCAAATTATGTAATTAATTGAGAACAAATAATCCACAACAGCAGTTGAATTCAAAGTTAAAATTTCAAATCAAAAGGAGAAGAAAGAAAATAAAATATTAAAGAAAAAGAAAGGGAAAACCTCTTTGGGTCGAATCCCTGGCCTCGGCCTAGCTCCACTTAGCTTCCGAATACCTACCTCCCCGCCGGCCCATTCACCCACTCCACACACGCTTGGTTTCATGTCACTGTGAAGCGGGCCCACGCGTCAGTCGGTGTTCTCCAGGGATTGGAGTGCCGGCCTCGCTGCCGGTGGGCCCACTACCTGGGACCTTCCACGCTACTCGGATTGCCACCAGGGGTGGGCCCCATTTGTCAGGTCTATCCTCCCTCTCTTGCCGCTGAACTAGATGCCGTAACCACCGCTCCGAAGCCGACGGCGGGGGCAGCTAGATCTCGGCGCAGGTTCCTTTGACCCATAGATAAAACGGACCCAAACCCTCTCTCGCGTGCTTAATCCAATCACGCGAATACCCTCCCACATTGACAAGACCTAAAGCGGACGCTAGTTCACGAAGACTGCATCGTAGTGATAGTCGGTCGTAGCCGTCAGGATTTCACGGCGACTGCTCCTCGGTGGGTGTGGGAATTACCGGGAGCGGAGGGCGTGCATTGGCAGGAAGCGTGTTGCGGCCGGTGCAAGCTCGCCGGTGAGTAACCATCTCAGAATCACCTTTTCTTTCTCCATCTTATGGTGTGTGCACGGTCAGAGATGGGATGCGCGGTCAGTGATGGGGATTGGTAACCCCAGAGCGAGGTTTGGGAGCGGCCCGTGACCGGTGTGCCGCCGGGGGACGACGGTGGCGTGTGCTGGCTAGGCTTGGCCGGGCAGAACGTCGGTTGACTGGCAGGAGAGAGAGAGAGAGTGCCGGGTATGGCGCGACGACTTTGCCTAGGCGTCGTGAGGTTGATGACGCCAGGGTGTCCATGGATTATGAAATAGATGGCTGGGATTAGTTTTGGGGCTAGGAGCTGTGTGCAGCGTTGATCGCGCAACCCACGGTTGAGATTAGGCGTAAGGCATACCGCTTCGCTGCATCGACTGCGCACCGTCGATGTCCGATCTTGCGGTCGTGATGTAATTCGCGCACATTAAACCGGGACCCTTGGATTCGGATCTGATGGCCTCGGGTTCGTACCGGTTCGATTTAATAGAACTCTAATCTGGTGCATAGATGGCAGATCGTGCGGTCTACGTTAACTCGTACCCCTTCGGCTTTGCAGATTTATAATGCTCATCAGACGAAGTTCAAGAAGGATATACCTTCATCATTTAATATATGAATAAGAATGCATAAGAATGAAGACAATTATTGTATCTTGTTGACTCATTCATATTTGTATCCTATAAAACACGTATGAATATTAGCAGAATTCGTATTACATTGATACCTTCGGCTTGCTCGAAGGTGAGAACACGAGAGAATGATTACAAGTTAGCGTGAACAGTACGATGCTACTGTTCATCTATTTATAGGCACATGACACAGCCTAAGTGAAGCGTCCCGATCCTTTGGGACTCAAATGTGATACAATTACTAGTCCCAGGAGGCTAGTAAACACATTCCTTACTTCAAATAGTACAGAGTTTAGATAAAAATTATTACAATACCGGGGTACAAGCTCGAGAGAGCCAAATTAAGAAACGCAGTAGGAAAATATACTAGCCCAAGCCACAGGCAGAACTGGGTGCAGACACAGCCCTCTTAATCAAGCATAGCAGAAAAGAAGTCCTCGGCTGCTGAAAAACATAAATAAATCTGGGTGAATACACTAGGTATTCCGCAAGCCCACCCCGCTCCCGTAGAGAGAAAGAGACCTATGATATACATGCTCAATTTGGTGGAGTTGTGGTCACTCATCATTTTCTTAGAGAAAGGCAGTTACTTGAAGGTTTTTCCCATAGTCTTAAAAATAACCAAAAACTCAACCGCCACTGAGCTTCCCGCTCCCGTGGCCTCAGTTTCTTTCTTAACACTTATTTATTCACACATTCCCCTTTTGATGAAACTCATAGAAAAAGTTCTAATTGCCATACCATACCAGACTCGTCCATACCAGTGGACACGGACTATTCGAATAGGTTTCAACTCTGCGCAGAGGGGTACACTTTACCCACTAGCCCGGTTTCTGCGATCTCACCGTCACGAGACCTGAATCCCGGATCTCTTTCCTTACTCGTACGTCCTAACCTTAACGGTTATCCGGAAGGAGTCAGGCCACCACCATATCCAAACCGGACAAAACTTTCCCCCTCCTTATCCTCCCGGTGCTCCCCAGCCTTCTTAACCCTGGGGTTGGACCGCACGAGTTCGGATTGAGTGATTGCCCACACAGTCTCGAGTGGTTGTACGATAAAGGAGTACATGTAGTGAAAATGACAAGCCGGTCCTTATATGAGGGGACAATCCTTCTGCTCACGCCTAAACCAGATGAGCCAACACCTTAGGCCCTGCCCTAAACCAGGGAGTCCCTGATCATCCCACTCCCAGGGCGTGATGAGGGTGAGTACCTTTCATCGCAACACTTTTCAAAAAGAGACTTTATTTGGAGAAACACATTGCCCTTCTTCCCAATCCACATTTCGTATCCAGAATGTATATGTTAATGCGGGCCATCTCTCACTCACAATGCAATATTCCCCCATAGTTCCCGGCCTAGGCAGTGGTAGAGAGAATAGGTAATTTATGCATCAAGGGAAGGATGGACTTGCCTTCGTTGAAGCTCTCCTGTCACAGAAGATCTACTTCCGGAAGTTCGGGCTCCGACCCTTCTTCCGGAGCTACGGGATCCGGATCTGCGGTCCCCGCTTCTTCTAGGAAACAGGCAATAAAACAATACATTAATAGTGGTTTACCAATTATAGTGTGTCATTTTCTAACATCATTATTGTATGTAACCTTGGAAATCCTTTTTGATAATTTTTGGTGCATAAAATATTGAGAAAACTATTTAAATGGGAAAAAGGGTGGAAAAGGAAAAAGAAAAGAGAATTCTTCTTTCCTGGGCTGGGGACACGGTTTTTGGCCCACCCCGGGCGCGAGCGCGCACGCGGGAGCGCTTACGGCCCAGCGGCGGCCCAAGAGCGAGGGGGAGACAGCGCTGCGCGCGAGGGTGACGGCGTCGCTGCGGGCCCACTTGCCAGCGAGAGCGGGGGGGGGGGGGGGGGGAAACGACGTCGCGGCCAGACGGCGTGGCGAACCGGCCGAGCGAGGGAGAAGGGCCGGTCGCCGGTGAGCTTGACGACGGCTTGCCGCCGGTGGCCCGGTTCTCGGTCCAAGGGAGGGTGGTTTAGCACGGGCGGAGGCTGGCGATTCTAAGGGTAGGCTCAATTCGGCATGAGAGGGTTGGGAGGGGGCTGCCCACGGGGAGGGGGCGGAGTTCCGCGGCGGGGATCGCCGCCGGTGGGCTCTGGGTGGGGGACGGGGGCTGGAAAGTGGTGCTTCGGGTTCGTGGCCTCGTGAGGGAGCTGCTCGGTTCACTTAATTTCTCGCTGGACCAACAGAGAGGGAGAGGGAGGAGGGGGAAAGGACTCACCGGAGAGGAGGACGACGACGGCGCTTCGCGAATTGTGCTCGGGGGAGGGGAGGAGAGGGATGGCCGAGGCTGGTGCGAGGAAGAAGGAGCTCGGGGCGAGCCTTTTATAGGCGCGCGAGGGAAGGGGGGCGGTGGAGCTTTTTGGCTCCGGCGAGCTACACAGTGCCGCCCATAAATGCCGCACATCGCCGCCGAGGGGACACCACGGCGGGGCGGTACCGGCGAGGACGCTGGTCAAGGGGAGGGGAGGACAGAGCGGTGCCAAACTTCCCTGTGCGGCGAGAAGACGGAGGGGAGGACAGAGGCGATGGCCGGAGGTGACTGCGGTGAAGGTACGGCGGAAGGACGACGAAGCAGCTGACAAGCGGGGCCACTCTGCTAGAGGGAGCGAGCGCGCGAGAGAGAGGGCGGCTGACGGGTGGGGACGCTTTGCCAGTGAGAGGGAGGCGGGGTGTGGAGCGGGCTGGCGCGCGCGCGGAGGCAGGCCGGAGATGGACCGAGAGAGGAGGAGCGCGGGCGCGAGGGAAGGGGAGGCCGCGGGTTTGGGCCGGGAGTCGGCCCAGCAGGGGGAGGGGAGGGTTTTTCTCTTTTTCTTTTTTACTTTCTAATTCCTATTTCCCTTTTTGCATCTTTTTCTTTTGAACAATTTATTTTGTAGATAGTCTAGGTGTTAGAAAATAGAATCTAAGTGAGGTGCTTGTGATCAAACAAAGTGTATGCATATGATGAAAGAAAATCTAGGGGAGTTCTTGGAATTAGAGGATGAAAGGAGGGGAAAGGGTAGATTAGGGTTTCAAACCGGGGTTAGGATTTTTGGGATGCTACAAACCTACCCCACTTAAAGGAATCTCGCCCTCGAGATTCAGACGGGGCTCGAGAAAAGGTAAGGGTATTCATTCCTGAGAGAGTCCTCACTTTCCCAGGTGGCTTCCTCTTCTCCATCTCTGCTCCACTGAACCTTACAGAGTTTCACTTCTGAGTTGCGGGTCCTTCTGACTGCTGAGTCGAGAATCTTTACTGGCTTTTCCCGGTACTGGAGATCCTTTTGAATCTGAATTGCATCTGCCTCGATGCGGGTTTCTGGTACCTTTAGGCATTTGCGGAGTTCAGACACATGGAACACATTGTGAATATCTGACATGGATTCTGGTAGCTCAAGACGGTATGCCGCGGGCCCTATTCGGGAAATGACGGGGTAGGGACCGACGAAACGTGGTGCCAGTTTTCCTTTCATTTGGAACCTTTTGACACCACGCATCGGGGAGACCTTGAGATAAACGAAATCTCCTTCCTCAAATCTGAGTTCCCTTCGTCTATTGTCTGCGTAACTCTTCTGTCGACTCTGAGCTTCAAGTAGCCTCCTGCGGATTAAAGCGACTTTCTCTTCGGCCTCTTTAACAAAGTCGGGTCCTTCTAGCGTCCTTTCCCCCACATTGGACCACATTAGGGGAGTCTGGCATTTTCTTCCGTACAGTGCTTCGAATGGTGACATCTTGATGCTGGCCTGATGGCTGTTGTTGTACGAGAATTCGGCGTACGACAAATTGGACTCCCAATCTCTGTCGAAAGTTAACACGCAGGCTCTGAGTAAATCTTTGAGGACCTTGTTGACTCTTTCGGTTTGACCATCTGACTGGGGATGATAAGCGGTGCTGAAATCTAGCTTGGTGCCCATTGCTTGCTGAAGGCCCTTCCAAAATTTTGAAGTGAACTGCGTTCCTCGATCTGATACTATCTTCCGTGGAATGCCATGTAGCCTGACTATCTCTTTAAGGTATATTCGGTCAAGAGCGGCTCCTCCAAAAGTGGTCTTTACTGGAACGAAGTGGGCCACCTTGGTGAGACGATCGATTATTACCCATATGGAATCATTTCCTTTCTGTGATCTGGGCAGTCCGGTTACGAAATCCATGCCTATTTCTTCCCACTTCCATTCGGGTATTGGGAGGGGTTGAAGTAGGCCTGCAGGCTTCTGATGTTCGGCCTTTGTTCGCTGACAGGTGTCACATCGGGCCACATACTGTGCTATTTCCTTCTTCATCCCTTTCCACCAGTATCTGGCCTTGAGGTCTTGGTACATTTTGGTGGTCCCTGGGTGGATAGAGTAAGCTGAGTTGTGGGCTTCATTGAGCAAGGTTTCTCGTGCCTCTCCCACTGGCACACACAAGCAGTTCTTGAACCAGAGGACTCCTTGCTCGTCTGTCCTAAGGTCCGGAAGTTGTTCCTTGCGTGCTCTTCCCATAAGCCTGGCTGTCTCTGCGTCCAGGCGTTGAGCCTTGCATATGAGATCTTCTAGATTTGGCTTGACTTCCAGGCCACCGTTGTCTCCCAGACATGCATTCAGCTGAGCTGATTCTTTCTTCCAATCTTCCAGAAAGTTTGTTCCTTTAACCCCGAAAGGTTTTCGACTGAGGGCGTCTGCTACCACGTTGGCCTTTCCGGGGTGGTAGTGGATTTCGAGGTCATAATCCTTGATCAATTCGAGCCACCTTCTTTGACGGAGGTTGAGGTCCGGTTGCGTGAAGATGTACTTTAGACTCTTGTGATCAGTGAAGATGTGGCATTTGTTCCCGATCAGATAATGCCTCCATATTTTTAGGGCGTGCACTATGGCTGCCAATTCCAGATCGTGGGTAGGGTAGTTCTGTTCGTGCGGCTTGAGTAAGCGGGATGCATAAGCAATGACTTTCTCATTTTGCATTAAGACACACCCTAAGCCTTGCTTGGAAGCATCACAGAAGATGACAAAATCCTGGTGTATGTCTGGCAGAGTCAGAACTAGTGCGGTTGTAAGCTTCTCCTTGATGATTTGGAAACTTTCCTCACATTTGGGGGTCCACACAAACTTATTGTCCTTTTTGAGAAGTTCGGTCATGGGTTTTGCTATGCTGGAGAATCCCTTGATAAAGCGGCGGTAATACCCTGCCATTCCCAGAAAGCTTCGTACTTCACTGACGTTGGATGGTTGCTTCCAATTTGAAACAACTTCTACCTTGGATGGGTCCACTTCTATCCCTTCTGCAGTCAAGATATGCCCCAGGAAAGCTATCTTCTCTAACCAGAACTCACACTTGCTGAGTTTAGCATAAAGTTGATGTGCTCTGAGTCTTCCGAGGACGATTCGAAGGTGATGCTCATGGTCCTTGCGACTCTTGGAATATATGAGGATGTCGTCGATAAAGACCACGACAAACTTATCCAATTCTTCCATAAATACCTTATTCATGAGGTTCATGAAAAAGGCGGGTGCGTTCGTTAGCCCAAATGGCATCACTGTGAATTCATATTGCCCGTATCTAGTGACGAATGCAGTTTTCTGAATGTCTGCTTCCTTAATCCTTAGTTGGTGATACCCTGACCTGAGGTCTATCTTGGAGAAGTATTTGGCTCCCTGTAGTTGGTCGAAGAGGTCATCGATTCGAGGGAGAGGGTACTTATTCTTGATTGTAACTTCGTTCAAGGATCAATAATCAATACACATCCTCATACTTCCATCCTTTTTGGTAACGAAAAGAACGGGTGCTCCCCAGGGAGACGAACTGGGATGGATGTACCCTTTTTGCTGTAGTTCTAAAATCTAAAGTTTCAATTCTGCCAATTCAGTGGGGGCCATGCGGTATGGTCTCTTTGCGATGGGCGCAGTGCCGGGAATGAGATCTATATAGAACTCTACTCCTCTTTCTGGTGGCATCCCGGGCAACTCTTCCGGAAATACATCCTCAAACTCCTTGATTACAGACATGCTCTCTGTTGTTAGATTAAACATCATTGGATCGTTTGCGGGCGGTTGGGCTTGACAGGAAACTGCCTTTCCTTGGTGATCTGTGAGGAGAACAGTCTTGCTTGCGCAGCTGATGATACCCTTGTGCTTAGCTAGCCAGTCCATCCCTAGGATTACATCAATTCCTTGGGATGGCAAGATGGTTAAGTCTGCCAGGAACACTACCCCACTTAAGAGAATTCTGACTTGGGAGCACCTGAGTTTGCACAGGAGGTCTGATCCCGGGGTTCGGGTGACCAAAGGGATAGCCAGGGGTGTAGAGGGGATGCCATGCTTTTCCACAAACTTAGCGGCTATAAAAAATGGGATGCTCCCGAATCAAAAAGCACAGTAGCGGGAGTAAATTCAACAAGGAACTCACCGAGCACTACTCCCGGGGCTTGCTGAGCTTCTTGAGCGTCGACGTGGTTGACCCGGGCTCTGCCCTGATACTGAGTCCTGCTCTGCTGGCTGTTTGAAGGAAGTGCCTTGGAGGTAGGTGCCGATGGAACCTTGGGGCCATTCACCGAGTTGGAGTAGGTTGGTCCGGGTGCCTTCAACTGAGGGCAGTTGTTCTTGAAGTGACTGGGGTCTCCGTAGTGCCAACAGGCGTTTGCTGGTGGCTAGTTGCTTGCAACGGAGGGTGCCTGAAGGGAGCTCTGACTCTGTTGACTGTAGCGTGATGGAGTGGGTCCAGATGGTTTATTGAAGCTTGGTCCCCTGGGTGGAAGCCCAAAGGGTCGAGCTCTCTGGTGACGTTCTTGCTGTTGCGCTCGGAGGACTTGGAATTTCCTCTTGATGTGCCCTTTTTCTTCCTCTTTTGCCCTTTCCACTTGGATAGCTTTGTTGGAGAGGTGAGAGAAGCTGTGGAAGTCTTGGTTGGCGAGGATGGTCTTAAGCTCGGGTCTTAATCCTTTCAGAAAACGGGCCATTTTTCTGGCCTCGGTGCTGACATCCTCAGGCGCGTAGCGGGCCAGCTCTATGAACTTGTGCACATACTCACTGACTGACCTTCCGCCTTGAGTTAACTCCCGGAATTCATCCTCCTTGAGTTGAACTATCCCCTGGGGTACGTGGTGTTCACGGAAAGCTGCTTCGAATTCTGCCCAGGTAGCATCTCTGACGGCTTCACTGAAAGTGTCCCACCATGCTAAAGCCATTCCTGAAAGCTGATGAGCTGCCAGTTGAACACGCTGATTCTCGAGACAAGTGATGGCTTCCAACTTCCTCTTGATCGTGCGAAGCCAGTCATCTGCATCGAGGGGATTGCTGGACCCCGCGAACGTGGGAGGCTTGAGTCTCAAAAATTCTCCCATCCTGTCCTGTGGCCTTCCACCGCCTGGGCGCTGGTTTTCCAGACTTCGAGTGAGGACTTCAATGAGTCGGGTTTGATTGGCTAGAACTTGGGCTAGGTCTAGTGGTAGTTCCGGAGGTGCGGGGAGGTGGGTCTCACCCTCTTCTCCGCCAGCCTCTCCTTCAGCTCCTAGAGGAAGTCTTGCTCCAATCCCGGAGGCGGTAGGCGTGGTTCTATCCGAAGCCATCTGCCATGGGAAGAGAGTCACTATTATGCACATGCCATTTTTTTAACTAGTTATTTTATTCATTACATCAAGCCATTACATAACACAACACCCTGCTACCACAAGCTCATCACACACGAGTGCTATCTAGGGTACTCCCGAACTCCTTCTCTAAGGTGTCCCCAAATTCCTTGAGAAGGTCATCAAGGTTGGCCAGGGACATCTCTTTGGTGTCGGACGGGTTCCTTGGAGGGTTTTCTTCCTTCTGCTCAGTCTGACATCCTTGACTTTTGGTCTTCTTGCGGATTTTCCTTGCGGGGGCGAGCTCCTTCAGTTTCTTGTCATAGTCCAATTTTAGGGTGCGGTAGGCTTCCCGGGTATTGGTCTCTTCGCCTTCAGCCATTGAGAGGCTCTCTCGAAGGGACGCTTTTTCTTCTGAAAGTTCCCTGACCTTTTGCTCCAGGCTTTCCACCCAGGAGGTTAGGGAGGTGCAGTGGAGGGCGAGGTCATCATATTGGTTGTCAAGGGTGTGAAGGTATCCGGCCATGTAAACAATGGTGGGATCATTCTCAATAGGATCTCCTCCTGATAGGGCCTGAAGTCTTTTCCTCCAGGTGGGGGTATTCTTGTTGCTGGGTGGAAAGTAGCGAAGGGGGGTTTCAAAGATCACTTTGTTGTAGTTCTGACACAGTTGTCGGAGGGCTTTTCGGGCAACACTTTGGCAAGTATCGGGGAAACGGTATCCGGTAACAGTGACTTGGAAGGAAGGATGGTTTGGATAGTTTCGGCTTTCTCCCATGTAGACTGCCATAGAGCATTTCTCTATTCCGCCTTCGATATGCTCCGTCCAGACGTATTCCAGCTTTTTGCGGATTCCCATGCGAAGCGCACAACTTCGCAAGAGATGCGGGAACCCTTCCACCTCTGAGCAGTAGGATGTCCTAATGGCCAGAGAGTCTTCCATCTGGAATAGGAAAAGAAGGGTCTTGTTAAAATCGGGGAAGAGAAGAGAAAAATTTTCTTGGGGTAAGAGGTATTTTCTTTTTAGGGCAAGTTTTTAAGGTCAGGGCTGCGTCCTACGGCCAGTCCTATGGCTCTGATACCACCTGAAGCGTCCCGATCCTTTGGGACTCAAATGTGATACAATTACTAGTCCCAGGAGGCTAGTAAACACATTCCTTACTTCAAATAGTACGGAGTTTAGATAAAAATTATTACAATACCGGGGTACAAGCTCGAGAGAGCCAAATTAAGAAACGCAGTAGGAAAATATACTAGCCCAAGCCACAGGCAGAACTGGGTGCAGACACAGCCCTCTTAATCAAGCATAGCAGAAAAGAAGTCCTCGGCTGCTGAAAAACATAAATAAATCTATGTGAATACACTAGGTATTCCGCAAGCCCACCCCGCTCCCGTAGAGAGAAAGAGACCTATGATATACATGCTCAATTTGGTGGAGTTGTGGTCACTCATCATTTTCTTAGAGAAAGGCAGTTACTTGAAGGTTTTTCCCATAGTCTTAAAAATAACCAAAAACTCAACCGCCACTGAGCTTCCCGCTCCCGTGGCCTCAGTTTCTTTCTTAACACCTATTTATTCACACATTCCCCTTTTCATGAAACTCATAGAAAAAGTTCTAATTGCCATACCATACCAGACTCGTCCATACCAGTGGACACGGACTATTCGAATAGGTTTCAACTCTGCGCAGAGGGGTACACTTTACCCACTAGCCCGGTTTCTGCGATCTCACCGTCGTGAGACCCGAATGCCGGATCTCTTTCCTTACTCGTACGTCCTAACCTTAACGGTTATCCGGAAGGAGTCAAGCCACCACCATGTCCAAACCGGACAAAACTTTCCCCCTCCTTATCCTCCCGGTGCTCCCCAGCCTTCTTAACCCTGGGGTTGGACCGCACGAGTTCGGATTGAGTGACTGCCCACACAGTCTCGAGTGGTTGTACGATAAAGGAGTACAGGTAGTGAAAATGACAAGCCGGTCCTTATATGAGGGGACAATCCTTCTGCTCACGCCTAAACCAGCTGAGCCAACACCTTAGGCCCTCCCCTAAACCAGGGAGTCCCTGATCATCCCACTCCCAGGGTGATGAGGGTGAGTACCCTTCATCGCAACACTTTTCAAAAGGAGACTTTATTTGGAGAAACACATTGCCCTTCTTCCCAATCCACATTTCGTATCCAGAATGTATATGTTAATGCGGGCCATCTCTCACTCACAATGCAATATTCCCCCATAGTTCCCGGCCTAGGAAGTGGTAGAGAGAATAGGTAATTTATGCATCAAGGGAAGGATGGACTTGCCTTCGTTGAAGCTCTCCTGGCATAGAAGATCTACTTCCGAAAGTTCGGGCTCCGGCCCTTCTTCCGGAGCTACGGGATCCGGATCTGCGGTCCCCGCTTCTTCTAGGAAACAGGCAATAAAACAATACATCAATAGTGGTTTACCAATTATAGTGTGTCATTTTCTAACATCATTATTGTATGTAACCTTGGAAATCCTTTTTGATAATTTTTGGTGCATAAAATATTGAGAAAACTATTTAAATGGGAAAAAGGGTGGAAAAGGAAAAAGAAAGAGAATTCTTCTTTCCTGGGCTGGGGACACGGTTTTTGGCCCACCCCGGACGCGAGCGCGCGCGCGGGAGCGCTTACGGCCCAGCGGCGGCCCAAGAGCGAGGGGGAGACGGCGCTGCGCGTGAGGGTGACGGCGTCGCTGCGGGCCCACTTGCCAGCGAGAGCGGGGGGGGGGGGGGGGAAACGGCGTCGCGGGCAGACGGCGTGGCGAACCGACCGAGCGAGGGAGAAGGGCCGGTCGCCGGTGAGCTTGATGGCGGCTTGCCGCCGGTGGCCCGGTTCTCGGTCCAAGGGAGGGTGGTTTAGCACGGGCGGAGGCTGGCGATTCTAAGGGTAGGCTCAATTCGGCCGGAGAGGGTTGGGAGGGGGCTGCCCACGGGGAGGGGGCAGAGTTCCACGGCGGGGATCGCCGCCGGTGGGCTCTGGGTGGGGGACGGGGGCTGGAAAGTGGTGCTTCGGGTTCGTGGGCTCGTGAGGGAGCTGCTCGGCTCACTTAATTTCTCGCTGGACCAACGGACAGGGAGAGGGAGGAGGGGGAAAGGACTCACCGGAGAGGAGGACGACGACGGCGCTTCGCGAATTGTGCTCGGGGGAGGGGAGGAGAGGGATGGCCGAGGCTGGTGCGAGGAAGAAGGAGCTCGGGGCGAGCCTTTTATAGGCGCGCGAGGGAAGGGGGGGCGGTGGAGCTTTTTGGCTCCGGCGAGCTACACAGTGCCGCCCATAAATGCCGCACAGCGCCGCCGAGGGGACACCACGGCGGGGCGGTACCGGCGAGGACGCTGGTCAAGGGGAGGGGAGGACGGAGCGGTGCCAAACTTCCCTGTGCGGCGAGAAGACGGAGGGGAGGACGGAGGCGATGGCCGAAGGTGACTGCGGTGAAGGGACGGCGGAAGGACGACGAAGCAGCTGACAAGCGGGGCCACTCTGCCAGAGGGAGCGAGCGCGCGAGAGAGAGGGCGGCTGACGGGTGGGGACGCTTTGCCAGTGAGAGGGAGGCGGGGTGCGGAGCGGGCTGGCGCGCGCGCGCGGAGGTAGGCCGGAGATGTGCCGAGAGAGGAGGAGCGCGGGCGCGAGGGAAGGGGAGGCCGTGGGTTTGGGCCGGGAGTCGGCCCAGCAGGGGGAGGGGAGGGTTTTTCTCTTTTTCTTTTTACTTTCTAATTCCTATTTCCCTTTTTGCATCTTTTTCTTTTGAACAATTTATTTTGTAGATAGTCTAGGTGTTAGAAAATAGAATCTAAGTGAGGTGCTTGTGATCAAACAAAGTGTATGCATATGATGGAAGAAAATCTAGGGGAGTTCTTGGAATTAGAGGATGAAAGGAGGGGAAAGGGTAGATTAGGGTTTCAAACCTGGGTTAGGATTTTTGGGATGCTACACTAAGTAAAAGTACATTTATGCCCCTGACATTCATCTATAAACACAACACGAATCATTATGGACTGAGTAGTCTTTGTCCCTTTTTGTCCATCATCATACTTGGTCTTCGTCATCACATCAAGGTGAAGCTCTTCGGCTATAGCTTCATCATCCATTCTTATCACCTTCGGGCTACATTTTCATCCTGTCATGAGAGAAGACCTTTATCCCAAAGACGAAGCCCCCCTTGTAATAATCCATGTCATACTAAAAACATATGGTCAGTCACGTTTTTGAGGACCTTCGGATGAAGAAGGCCCCCAACAGTAGCCCCTCGTAGTATTGATTTGTTTCTTTGTAACAAATTTAGACTGCGACATGAACGAAGGCCTTTAGCTGAAGGTCCAAAAAACACCTTCCCTTTGCTAGAATAGCGTATCACACTGAATTGTGGGACCCATCGAACTATGGGGTTCTGAGTATATATATAGAAGCCTGTGTCATGAGCATTTTTCGTGCTATTTAGCTGGTTGCGCTGTGTTTGCCATTTTGAGTTTCTTTGCTTTCTTGATCTTGATTGACTTTTGAGCTTCGGCATCTGCGCAACCATCGTCTAAATGGCTGAGGAGAACAAGGTCACTGACTGGTTTTTACGATGCTATGGAGAAGACTAATCTTTACTACTATTAAGGCTGTAAGGGGTAGGCTGCCTCCCCTGGTTCTGCCTTCGGTGAATCTGCATTGTCCGCTCGCTTCCGTAAATCTACACCGTCCGCCCGCCCACGCCCACGTTCGTCCGCCCGCCCACGCCCACGTTCGTCCCCCCACCCCGCGTGAGCTTCGGATCGAGGAAGAGGAGGCGGTGGAGGCGAGGAGTCAACTAAACTTGCCATCCATGGACGGATCGGCCGCGGAGCTGGAGGCGGCGAAGCGGGTGGTGATGCAGTGGGACTCGTCCTTGGCGTGCGGTGGCGCGGACGAGCCGATGTTGTTCGACGGCGGCGGAAACCGTGCCAAGGCCGACCGGTTCCTCCGTGCCGTCGACGACCTGCACCGGCTCGCGCCGCCATCGCCCGCAGCCGTGGGCAGCCTGCGCCGCCTCTCGTCGTCTTCGACGGCGAGGAGCGGTGCCATGCTGGTCGCTATGACACAGCTCGAGGACGAGTTCCGCCACGTGCTGTCATCGCGCGCCGTCGACCACGAGATCGAGGCGCTCACGTACCTTAGCTTGCTCTCCATCAACGCCGACCGCTCCAACTCGGCCTCCTCCGCCGACCTCCCCGCCGCCGACGAGGACGACTCTGTGTTCTCCTCCATTGGCCACCGTAGCACCGCCTACCGCTCGCTCCGGAGCATCCGCGAGATCGACCTGCTGCCCGACGACGTCATCGCGGACCTCCGCGCCATCGCGTCCTGCATGGCCGCCGCCGGGCACGACCGCGAGTGCGCGCAGGTGTACTCGTCCGTCCGCAAGCCCGCTGTCGACGCCTCCCTGCGCCGGCTCGGCGTCGAGCGCCTCAGCATCGGTGACGTCCAGCGCCTCGAGTGGGACGCGCTTGAGGCCAAGATCCGCCGGTGGATCCGCGCCGCCGTCCGCGGCGTCTTCGCCAGTGAGCGTCGCCTCTGCTTCCACATCTTCCACGACCTTCCCATCTCCGCCGCCTCGGTGCCCGCCACGCACGACACCCCCTTCGCTGAGGCCGTCAAGGGCGCCGCGCTGCAGCTCTTCGGCTTCGCCGAGGCCATCAACATCGGTCACCGCTCCCCCAAGTATCTCTTCAAGATCATAGACCTCCACGATGTACTCTCGGACCTCCTACCGACGTCTCCGACATCTTCGCCGCCTCTAAGGTCGCGGAGTGCATATACGTGCAGGCCGCTGAGATCCAGACGCGCCTCGCCGATGCCGTGAGAGGGATATTCTCAGAGTTCGAGAACACCGTGCTCCGCGACCCACCCAAGACCGCGGTGCCTGGCGGTACCGTCCACCCGCTCACTCGGTATGTGATGAACTATAGCAGCCTCATTTGCGACTACAAGGCCACGCTCTCCGAGCTGATCGTATCGCGTCCATCAGCTAGCGCTCGTCTTGCTGCCGAGGGCAATGAGCTCGCGTCGTCCTTAGCTGACCTCGAGCTCCCCGAGCTTGAGAACCAGTTACCACTTGCCTCTCACATTGTCTGGATCATTGTTATTCTTGAACACAACCTGGAGGGCAAGGCAGCACTCTACAAGGATCCAGCTCTCTCGCATCTGTTCATGATGAACAATGTGCACTACATCGTTCACAAGGTGAAAGATTCGTCAGATCTCTGGGGCATGATAGCTGATGATTACCTGAAACGACTTACTGGCAAGTTCACAATGGCGGCCACAAACTACCAGCACGCCTCGTGGTTGAAGATCCTGAATTGTTTGCGTGATGAGGGGCTCCATGTAAGTGGTGGCTTTTTGTCAGGGATATCCAAGTCGGCACTGCGAGAGCGGTTCAAGTCCTTCAACGCTACATTTGAGGACATGCATAGGGTGGTGCGTGCCAGACAACAAGTTGAGGGAGGAGCTTAGGATCTCGATTGCTGAGAAGCTGCTGCCAGCATACCGGTCATTCCTTGACAGGTTTCGGCATCATATAGAAAATGGGAAGCATCCAGAGCTGTACATTAAGTACTCTATTGAGGACCTTGAGATAGCTGTGGGTGATTTCTTTGAGGGCGTTCCTCCTTCTCCGCATCACAGGAGGAGATCACATGGGTGAAGAACCTGTACATCAGGTATTCAACTAGCTGTTGTTGCTATTTATTCTTTTATTCTTCACGAGGAAGCTGGTGCTAGTATTTGGGCTCGATTTCTTCTATCCTGATAGATGTGAGTATAAATTTGGTGATCTTCAATCAAAGATGGCAAATATGAATACATTTTGGGGGTCTTTCTAAAGCTGTCAATCGGCACTGTCGGGGACCATAATTAGGGGTACCCTCAAGACTCCTAAATCTCAGCTGGTAACCCCCATCAGCACAAAGCTGCAAAGGCCTGATGGGTGCGACTAAGTCAAGGATCGGTCCATTCGAGGGACGCGATCACGCCTCGCCCGAGCCCAGCCTCAGGCAAGGGCAGCCGACCCCGGAGGATTTACGTCTCGCCCGAGGACCCCCTCCAGCAACGGACACACCTTCGGCTCGCCCGAGGCCCAGTCTTCACCAAGAAGCAACATTCGCCAAATCGCCATGCCAACCGACCGAATCGTAGGGGCATTTAATGCAAAGGTGGCCTGACACCTTTATCCTGACACGCGCCCTCCAGTCGATAGAGCCGAAGTGACCGTAGTCACTTCGCCGCTCCACTGACCGGCCTGTCAAGAGGACAGTGTCGACTGCGCCGCTCCGACTGCTGTGCCACTCGACAGAGTGAGGCTGACAGCAGCCAATTCCGGCCTCAGGCGCCATAGGAAACTCCGCTTCGCCCGACCCCAGGGCTCGGACTCGGGCTCAGCCCCGGAAGACAACGAACTCCGCTTCGCCCGACCCCAGGGCTCGGACTCGGGCTCAGCCCCGGAAGACGACGAACTCCGCTTCGCCCGACCCCAGGGCTCGGACTCGGGTTCAGCCCCGGAAGACGACGAACTCCGCTTCGCCCGACCCCAGGGCTCGGACTCGGGCTCAGCCCCAGAAGACGACGAACTCCGCTTCGCCCGACCCCAGGGCTCGGACTTGGGCTCAGCCCCGGAAGACGACGAACTCCGCTTCGCCCGACCCCAGGGCTCGGACTCGGGCTCAGCCCCAGAAGACGATGAACTCCGCTTCGCCCGACCCCAGGGCTCGGACTCAGCCCTGGCCTCAGCCGACGGTCTCCGCCTCGTCCGACCCAGGGGCTCGGACTCGACCTCGGCCTTGGAAGATAGACTCGACCTCGACCTCGGAGGAGCCTCCACCTCGCCCAACCCAGGGCTCGGACCGACCACGTCACAGGAGGCGCCATCATTACCCTACCCCAAGCTGACTCAGGCTACGGGGAACAAGACCGGTGTCCCATCTGGCTTGCTCCGCTAAACAAGTAATGATGGCGCCCCGCACGCTCTATGACGACGGCGGCTCTTAGCCCCCTTACAGAAGCAAGAGGACGTCAGCAAGGACTCGACAGCCCCGACAGTTGTCCTTCCGCCAGGCTCCAGCGCTCCTCCGACGGCCACGACACCACACGAACCGGGTGCCAAAACCTCTCCGGCTGCCACGATGGCATGTACTTAGGGCACTAGCTCTCCTCCTCTAGACACGTTAGCACACTGCTACACCCCCCATTGTACACCTGGATCCTTTCCTTACGCCTATAAAAGGAAGGTCCAGGGCCCTCTTACAGAGGGTTGGCCGCGCGGAGAAGGACGGGACGGCGCTCGCGTGAGGCCACTCGCTCCCTCCCGCGTGGACGCTTGTAACCCCCTACTGCAAGCGCACCCGACCTGGGCGCGGGACAAACACGAAGGCCGCGGGTTTCACCTCTCACGCCTGTCTCCCTCCGGCTTCTCTTCCCCCCTTCGCGCTCCTTCTCGCACCGACCCATCTGGGCTGGGGCACGCGACGACAATTTACTCGTCGGTCCAGGGACCCCCCGGGTTCGAAACGCCGACAGGCACAGTGGTTCCTACTCCGTAAGAAAAGTTGTTCATTTGGCTTCAATCAAAGATGTTATATAGATCTTGCAAGTAGCATGTCCATATAGGAAATTTTTTCAGTAACGTGGATAGTTGGAACAACCCATGGCATTTCTGCCCCTGTTTTGCACCAGCCTTTTGTTATTCTTTTCAATGTTAACAAGTATCCAAAGGGTCTATGCTTTGTGAGTTAGATGTAAAAAGATTTATATAACTCTCATGTACCACATGATTTTGTAATCTGATAATATCATGCTTTTACAAATTTAAAAAAAAGCTTCAAGTCTTCTCCATGGCACAGTTCTATCCAGGTGTCAAAACTAATATAAAGATAACTACCAAAGTGGCATTGTTGATCCCTCCATAAGATTTACACTGTTACTATTTTAGTATATGATCAGTAAGTTAGAAAATGGATGCTATTTGGCAGCAATGTTTTGGTTTTTTATTATGTGATTATTTTCCTTGTACGCACCGCTTTGGGATGCTGTCCTTTTGAAAGGCCTCTTTTTACTAGAGTTGAGTTTGTGGTCCCTGACGCTGATTAGTTGATAGTACAAAAAATGTACTGAGAAAAATCTACAAAAGAGAGGTCTTCTATGTCCAAATAATTTTCTTTTGTCCCTTGTTTTCTTTTGGGGTGGATCATGGATGTCAAAGCTGTGCTTATTTAATAGGAAAACAGATTGAGCTATTCAGGACATAAAAATGAAGAATAACAAGTCTGAAATGTCATGCTTGCCACTGTTCATGTTTCAAAAACATATGTATTTCTTCACAAAATCTTTACTACTATTAAGGTTGTAAGGGGTAGGCTGCCTCCCCTGGTTCTGCCTTCGGTGAATCTGCACCGTTCGCTCGCTTCCATAAATCTACACCGTCCGCCCGCCCACGCCCACGTTCGTCCCCCCGCCTCCCCCTCCCCCACCCCGCGTCAGCCGCCGCCGCCCCGCCTCCCCCCTCCACGGGTCGAGATCGATCCTCCACCCAAATCAAATCCCCAAACTTTGGGCCACTGCTCCGCTCCTCCTCCTTGCCGCCGTGCGGTTGAGCGCCGACGAGCAAGCCCGACGCACCCTATGGCTATGGAGGTCCGTCGCACGGGAGCGCCCCACGGCGCCAGCAGGCGACCGGCGGCGAGGGGCAGCGGGTGCGTGTGCAGGCGGGGGACGTGCTGCCGCTGCCGATCTGGCACACGAACCTCATCTTCTCGGTGTTGTTCGCCGCGTCGCTGGTGTACCTGATGCGGCGGTGGCGGGAGAAGATCCGCGCCTCCACGCCGCTCCACGTGGTCTCCCTCGCCGAGATCTTCGCCATCTGCGGCCTCGTGGCGTCGCTCATCTACCTCCTCAGCTTCTTCGGGATCGCCTTCGTGCAATCCGTAGTCTCCAACAGCAATGACGAGGAGGACTTCATCATCGACTCCTGCCACGGACAGGCACGAGCACCACCGCCGCCCGCGCCGGCGGCCCCGTGTGCGCTGCTGGGGAGCCTCGCCTCCGTGCCGGAGAAAATGCCGGAGGAGGACGAGGAGATCGTGGCCGTCGTCGTGGCAGGGAAGATTCCGTCCTACGTGCTGGAGACTAGGCTGGGAGATTGCCGCTGGGCCGCCGGGATCAAGTGGGAGGCGCTGCGCAGGATCACCGGGAGGGAGATGGACGGGATCCCGCTCGATGGGTTCGACTACGCGTCCATCCTCAGCCAGTGCTGCGAGCTGCCGGTGGGGTTCGTGCAGCTTCCCGTGGGCGTCACCGACCCGCTCCTTCTCGACGGCCGCCGGCTCTACGTACCAATGGCCACCACCGAGGGCTGCCTCGTCGCCAGCACCAACCGCGGATGCAAGGCCATTGCCGAGTCCAGTGGGGCCTCTAGCGTCGTGCTCAATGATGGGATGACGCGAGCCCCGGCCGTCCGGTTCCCATCTGCACGCCGCGCCGCCGAGCTCAAAGCCTTCTTGGAGGACCAATGAACTTTGACACCCTGGCTATGGTGTTTAACAGGTAAGAACGCTAGATTCTAAATCAACGACACATTGTCCCTTTTGCTTTCGACCCATGCTCCACGCGCGCTCTTGTGCTTGACAACACATCTCTGTGTATCCATCCCGATCAAAGCAACAGTTGGCATCTGTCAATTTTTAAACCCATAAATTGCCTGTACTGTTGCCCACTTTTTTATAACTTGAGGATTTAGGCTGGGATTATGTGAGATGTGACCGACCTGTTTTGGGAAATATTTGTGTAGGTCGAGCAGATTTGGAAGGTTGCAGGGAGTGAAGTGTGTGATTACAGGGAGGAACCTTTACATGAGGTTCAGCTGTAGCACAGGGGATGCCATGGGGATGAAGATGGTCTCCAAAGGTGTACAGAACGTGCTGGACTACCTCCAGGCTGACTTCCCTGATATGGATGTCATCAACATATCAGGTTCCCCATGTTATAAATTCTTAAACTCCGTTTGTGAATTCGACCTGCTTTGTTGTGCATCTGACTGTTTCTATTTGAGATCAGCATATTCTAATTCAAGAACCAAATAAAAAATTCTCACTGATTACACTACGACCTACCAATATATGTGAAATACAATATCTTACATGGAAAGAAATATAGTTTATGATGAAAAATATTCTTTATATTAGTTATTACGTTTCGGTACAAGATGGTATACGAGTGAATGGCCTCTCTACTTCAGCGGATTATTTTACTGCTAGCTTTTGTTTATCACATAGACGCAGTTAATGCTTAATCCTCAGAGCTGCATATAACCAAGTGGTGCTTACCTGGATTTGAGGACCTCTGATGCTTGTTTATCTCAAGTGAGCCTTTTGAGTCTTCATGTTTCGTTGAAGAACATCATTACATGCACTAACCATTTGGCAAAATTAATAGCAATTTGTATTTCTTCTCTGTTTCAGGAGTGCTGGTCGGTTCCTGTTGGCTATAAGATATTCAGATAGAGTATGCCTGTCCAACTGAAGTAGGCGTCCACAGAGAAGAATGATAAATTGCTATTAATTTGTTTCGTTGTTTTTCCCTGATCCGTAATTTGATTTTAGATGCAGTACTCACGATCCAACCTATTTGGGATGCAGTACTCGCGCAAGCGCTACTTCGTGCTCGAGGACGCCGCGCTCCGCTGCTTCAAGTCCACGTCGTCCTCCAAGGGCGAGGTACCCTATTGCCACCACTGAATAACTACAGGCCCCCTCCAATCATGTTTCGTTGTTTTTCCCTGATCCGTAATTTGATTTTAGTTGTTTTTTGTGCTTCAAGTCTGCGCCGTCCTCCAAGGGTGAGGTACCCTATTGCCACCACTGAATAACTACAGGCCCCTCCAATCTTGTTTCGTTGTTTTTCCCTGATCCGTAATTTGATTTTAGTTGTTTTTTGTGCTCCATGATTTGATTTTGGATAGTGAAGATAAACTAATGCATAATCCAGCACTTGATCCGAGGCAGGCTTCTGTCGAGCGACTGATGCGCAGACATCTCTGTATCTGAGTCCTTAACATCCTGTAATGATTTTGACCATTGTTTTCTATTCTTGTGCTGTTGAATTGCATCTCTATATTTTTCTTTGTAGTATCTGATGGCGAAACCTCGAAACAATCTTAGAACACATTTCGACACATTGCTAGCAGCACTTTGAGTGATAAGTATATTATTTTCTAATGATGCTGCAATTATGCTTCAATTCTACAAGGTGTGATGGCAGCTGAGCTATGTTTCTTCAACTAACCAAAAGTACACTCATGGAAATGAAAATGTGTTTGATGCTTTTTTTTGCTGCGCTACGCGCTGCACAGGTGGATTCTTTCATGGTGTTCGCAGTCTAAGTTTTGGGGTTGACCTTCAAGAAATAAGGCTGATGGGTGTACTGCAGGTATATGTAATGCGTGTTTCTGTTATGAGCTATGTATTTTGTCCATGGACAAGATAAAACTGGTGTTTGGTAAGTATGTATGTAAAACTGATGCCTCGCATTCTTGATTGCAGAGAATTACAATAGCTTATCTGCTGACCGCCCTCTGTGAGATTTGGATCAAAGGAGATGAAGATGTAGACTATGGATACGATTTGCTCAAGCGATACCGCTACTAGCTGTGAGTTTAGTTAGACCAAAAGTACTCCCCTTTATGCACTATGGGAAGGATCACGAGCCATTTTGTTCGTAGGCGCAGTCGTGGCGATCACATACAAGTCCCTGTTGTACGGTATCTATGTTCCTGACTGGGAGTACCAGACATCAGCTCCTGGCTCCACAGAGAAGCATTTCTTTGTAGGTTCTACTTCATCATTTCTTTATGCTAAGAGATTTTATTACTGATGAGCTTCGAATTCGCAATCTTTCTTACTTAGGTGAAATGTGGAGTAAGAGGTGACACCAGCTCAGGCTGCAATGCGGTTGGCATGATCGACCGTAAAATCCTGGGCATCCAGCATCTCTACGGGCGACCTGTTTATGCACGATCCAAGGTTCTTTTTTTGTTAATAGCATTTCTATTCCTTTTTCTTCAGGAGACTTCTCTACCTCTTGTCCGTACGATCTCTGATTTCTGTTCTCCTGTGGCAGCAATGCAGCATCGACTCGCCACAAAATGGCCCCCTTCCTCCTGATGCGCCCTCTTGGTGCCAGGCCCCTTTTGACCCCCATCTTACAACGTGGTGGACGAGGAGGACGAGCCGCCGGCGGTGGCGAAAGTCGGTCTCGGGCCACGATGGTGTCGAGCACCGGCGGCGCGTTGTCGTCGTTGGGGAAGAATGAGTCCTACCTGTGTGCTAACAAGGTCGACCTCGAGAGCCTAGACATCCAACTGGACAACAGGCGCTGATCCTGCTCGCTCACCCTCGGCCCGCTGCCGACCGCCCCCAAGGTGCCCGCTGGTGTCTCTGCCAAACGTGCCTTCCCAGGCCCGCCCAGCGCCCCGTCGCTGCCTGGGCTACCGACGACAAGCAGGCCTTCACCGTCGCGCCGCCGGCCGCCAAGTAAGACCCCGCTTTGATATTCGCCCCTGGAACGCCTTACCGTTTCTGCCCAGAGTTGGACTTGTACGTCACTGTGGGCTGAGTTGACTGATGCGGTGATTTTGAGTTGTGCAGAGCGTAGGTGGTGGGATGGCCACCCGTGCAGAACTACCGAAAGAACACCCTCGCCGCGAGCTCCTCCAGGAGAAAGGCACCGGCAGAGGACGCAACGTCCACAGCTCAGACCATGTATGTGAAGGTCAGCATGGACGACGCGCCCTACCTCAAGATGGTGGACATCAAGATGTACTCCAACTACGAGGACCTCTCCATGGCGCTTGAGAAGATGTTCAACTGCTTCATCATTGGTGAGTACTGTTCGGTTCTATGCTTCTGTCTAATGCATTTCCCTCTTGTAAGTACTGCGTCGTCCAATGCCATTTCTGCCAAAGAATTGTCAAGTTACAGGTAATTCTAACAAGTAATTAATGATTTTTATGGAACTTTATATTTGTGGCTTATATATTTCCTTGACTATATAGGGTTTGCAACTAACACCACTTAGTTGACCTAAATGTGCATTCATTTTTCATGATTTATTAGCTTATAACGGAAGACTTTTGTTCCACTAACTAGCTTGGATGGTTTTGATGAATCTTTGCTTCCTTCAATAAAAGATGATCTCTTCTTTCCTTTTCTTTAAGCGCAATTCATCTATATGAAATAGCACAATACTGTAGCTCAAATGCTACAAACAACATTCATCAAGCAAGTAGGCTGTTGCTAACCTTTTTTTCTGGACAATTTGTTGCATGATACATAAGAATCTGGTCTTGTCTTTGGTCTCCCTGTAGTGTGAATACTAAAACTTTATTTCAATACTATATTTGTGGCACTTACGAACTCTCATTTCTTGCAAGCACTCTTTTTTGTGAAATGCTTATTGATTTGAAGGTGCTTTCAGATCATGTTTCCTTCAACACTACAAGGAACTGGTGAAAATTGGACAATGATGAAGACCATTTGTGTCACTGAATATCTAAATTACAAAGGAGGTATATGCTATGGATGCTATTCTATTTGTTATTTGCGAATTAATATTTGTCCATTCCATCACGTAAGCTATCAACATTTGTTGAAAACAAAGGTTCTTTACTGTCGAGCATTGGAAGATATGTTTGGTCATTTCCTCAATGTTGATCTTGCACTGCTAGATAATTTAAAAAGGACAGGCCCAGTACTGGTGGCTCCCACTAAATGTATATTTTTCTGAGTAATCTCATCATCTGTGTATAAACTGTGTCTATCATCTCTGCATACTATATGCCGCTGCAACCTCTTGAAGACGAGAATGATATTGTTATCAGTTTCTTATATCCTCTAGAACCCCCGGTAAGATTCCTTATTTATTTCAGTGAGTATTACCTAATCGATGCAAACTGAAATGTAAGGTTGGGGTTGTTTGAAGTTTTCCTCTATTTTGTGAGATTATAATAAATCTGCTCACTGCCTCACTGTGGTTTTCACTTCAAAATTTTTATTAGTTTCTCTTTCCAACATTATTGTATTTGATGCTTCCTAATTTATGCATGCATTTTGATTTCATATAGGTGTAGATTGTTGTCATGCATCACTGTGTTTATTTTCTACTGCTTGTTGGGTTGTAGATTGTTATCATTATAGATTCTTTGATGGGCACGATAATTCTTATTTATCCTTTTTATGTTGGGTTGTAGGATATATTTATTGACTTTGTGTTATATTATAGGTGAAGCAGGGCAGAACAAGAAGAGGCAGGTTTCAATCTCGAAGTGGACAGCTCTTCGCTGTGGCACTTTTTGATTCGTGATGGTCTCAGATGAAAATCTCGGGCTGAGAAGAATGAACGATATATGCAAAAGCTCACAAGGAGCAGGCTGAGAGAGATGTAAGTACATATGCTTTTCATATCCATATCAACTTGATTATGCTTGCTTTAGTCCATGTCAACACTCAAAACAGTCTACACTCTGGTGTTCATTTCAGAGATGAAATAGACCAAGTAACAACTCACCTTTGATTATAGCATATCTCACCAACATTTGTTATTATCTAAAATTGTTTTCAGCTTTCATATCTCACCACATTTTCAGTACGTGATTACAACATGCCTTGGTCCTTTAACTACACTTGCTTGGATGCTAACAACCCACTTGTTTGTTTGGACATTGTGAATTACAGAGAATTGGAGACACTTTAGACTTTGAAATTAAGAGGTGGTCTACTGGAAAACAGGGCAACTTGCGTGCTTTGTTATCAACTTTACAATATGTGAGTTGATGATACTTTTGGTACTGGAGAATGAAGCTAAACTGCATGTGGTTTCTACCCATGGCTCTGCTGCTGCGCTCTTGTAGATTCGTCCGAGTGACAAGAAGGTAGATTACCAAATCCAGAAGCTCACCAATGCAGCTAACAATGCCACTGCTCGAGAGAAATCAGGAAATGCAGAGGCGAATGGGAAGGATGGGCATTCGGATGAGGAAGACCTCCTGAAGTATAGGCCAAACCCAGATATGATGGACACAGACTGGTCCTGATGGTCAGGTGATGCTTTTCACTTCCTTAATGATTCTATACACTTGTTACATCGCTAAACAGATGCCAGATGCTTCCTTTTGTGCATTCACAAACACCATACATGAACATTACTTTGTGAAATGACTACAATAATTAATAACTTGTCCGCACTTGCAATATTGGAACATATCAGTTGGTTTAGCGCAAATATGAATAAGTTCTCATATTTGTGTTCGTTCAACTTCTGATCCACCAATCACCAATGTGGTACACTTGCTACTGTGGCCACTTGGATATGCCAGTTCACTAAACAACCTTCGGTCAACAGGAGTGCTTGCTCGTGTGTACTTGAACATGCAATTCCTGGTGCATTCTTCTGTAAGTATTTAGTAATACATGAGAGTAGCAAAGAGTTTAACCTCTAAGATGTCTTCAGATATGAAAAATGAGTAAAATGGTTATCTATTATTATCCATCTAAAGAATACATGTAATACATGTAAGTGTATGTACTCGTCATACTAAGGCTCATGGTATTAGTAGTTGTTGATAGGATAACACTCATTTTAGCTTTTACTAATTGTCGTCAAAACACTGCTGCAGTTAACGAAGCGGAGCACCTGAACTAGTAGTCACGTCTGCAATATACACACCAACAAAACACTCCTGTAACACTAATCAGTTCATGCATATCCTTGACTGAAGACGATGTTGCAAAGGTTTCAGACATCAGCTTTGGTGTTGACAAGAAACAAGATGACGAGTACAATGCTCCTGATGAGTACAACACAGTGTATAAGTTTGCTTTGTACTGCTTGAGACCATCTCTGGAAGGCGTTCATATTTTGACGACGATGTGCTCCTATATTTTCCTTTCTGAATACCAAATTCTTTAACGTGTCCTCTTGTGTGGAATCAAGTTCCTAATTTTGCTAGAGCAATACTTGAAAAGAGGAATCACAATTAGTTGTTTTTCATGTGATTGTATAACAATTTCTTGTAAATGAATATAATGCTGACTAATTTACTTTTTGTGTGAATAGGTGTTGGCAAAATCTTCTAAGATGGTTCCTGACTAATTTATATGTTCCCATTGCAACGCACGGGCACTGACCTAGTACAGAAAAAAATCACCAATGAAATGTTGGCTGGGTTTTCTGAGAATTCCAGCAACAACGAGATTTTCGATGTAGAGAGCGGGAATGAGGAAGTTGAAGATCGGTCGTGGAGGCCTAGCCATGTCATTTTTTGGAAAGTCATCTGTTAAGCAAGGGCAGATCAAAGCGATGAAAGGAAAATACTTTTGTGCTATTTCTATTGTGAGGGTCGGAGGAGAGAATACTGTTCCTCTTCCCGAAGCTAATGAGGTGGTAGTTTTCAGAAGCTTCATGAAAGCTGGACTTCGTTTCCCACTGCATAAGATGTTGGTCGAAGTTCTATAAACTTTTGAAATATACCTTCATCAACTTATCCTTGAGGCTCTTATCAAAGTAGGGGTTTTATATGGGCCATGAGGAGCCAAGGGTTAGAGCTAGACGACAGGTGCTTTTGTAATATTCACGAATTATCCTATCAGACAAAAGTGACTGGGAAAGAACAATACCACAACAACTTTGGCTGCTACAGCTTCGTGCCCCGCTCTAGGGCCAGTTATCCTGTGCCTACATTTCGGAAGAAGTGGCCAGGCTCTTGGATGCAAGAGTGGTTTTATGTGAAGAACGACCTGGACCAGACAGAGGATATAAGAGGCATCATTCAACGTCCTATATGGTCACGCTTTGGCATCAGAAGACCTTTAGCCGCACTCAGAAATGACGTGCAAGCATGCCAGACGACTTTCAATACTATATGCACCTATATCGGCACGAGGGATTTGGTCCAAGAGCATATTGCTTACAGAGTATGGCCCCTTGCAAGTGGATGGGAAATGCCGAAGGAGGCTGCCGCTGCCTCCAGCCAAAATGGACTAATTTATCCGAAGTACACATTTTGGTTCAGGGATCGGTTTGACGAGCCAAATGATGATTGGTTGGATGTTATAGAGGCAACAAGTGATGAGTTGCTTGGAGCCTACTCGAGGCTAAAGACGAAGCTATGACAGTCACCTTCGGCCCTCGAGGGAAAAAGAGACTGAATAGGGTTTTCGATGTTATCGGGTTTATCTACCCTGACTACTGTTTTCCTATTCGGAAACAAAAGGGGAAAAGGAAAACTGCTGCTTCGGCATCTTCTAGTGCGTCGAAGGCGAAGAAATTGAAGGTCTTGACACGTAGACCATGACGCATTGAGATGGCCGATGTGCCAGAGCTTATTGAACGTGCAGAAGTTGCCCCTTCTACCACAGAACCAGGTCATGTTGTGCCAATTGAGGCTAGTACAAACCCGGCCGAAGAGCCAAAATTAGAGAAGACAACATATTAATTGAAGGTGTTGATCCCACCAGGTACAATAGGATTACTGAAGCCATCAAGCGTTCCCACAGCGACTCCAAGAAAAAGGAGAATGGCTAGCGTACTCGACGCTGTTTTGGAGTCCATAAAGACATCAGCTTCTGCCTCTACCGTAACTCTCAGCGTGTAGACTAAGGATGCAAGGAAAACTGTTGTCGCGAGCGTAGCCAACGCTCCTGCTGAAGCTGGACCTTCGGAAGCTCCTGCCGAAGCTGGACCTTCGGAAACTGCACTGATAGCACCGGAGAAAGAGAGTGTTCCTGAGAAATCTAAATCTCCTGCTCCTGAAGCACCCCCTAAAGAGCTAGAATTCATTGTTCGTCATGCTTCGAGAAAGCAACTATCAGAAGAGTAGGTTACCGAAGTGCAACACTATGCCAAGGATCTAAAATACCCTCGAGGGTCCTTGGTATATGGTGGCAATGACGAAGATGACTTCCTTTATTATCTACCAGACAGTAAAGAAATACATGTCTGCCGGGAAATAATGGACAATATAGGATATCCGAAGCTTGAACTTGGCCTATCTGCAATGTCGAAAGATCAACTTGCAGACAGTCTTGCTTTCAATAGTCTGAAGGTGTGTGTACTTTGATTTGTCTACTTTTATGGCTTTTCTTGCCGCTATTACAGTCTCACTCTTCGTTTTCCAGGGCTTAATTCTAAGATAGGCTTTGAAGGCCCAGAAGGATGCAGAGGATGAGAGATGCCACATATCTCTTAGGAATCTGCGTTCAGAAGTTATCACGCTAAGAAACGAAGCTCTTGAAAAAGACAAAATACTACTCTCCTTAGTAGATAAACTGAAATCTAATGAGACCAAGCTTGCTGCCCACGCCAAAGCTCACAAAGCCGAAGTACAAGAGCTAAAGAGGAAAGTTGCTGAAGTGACTGAAAATTTTGAAGTTGAAGTGGTGAAGCATGAGATATGAGAAATCGAAAGATCAAGAGCGCAGAAGAATGACGATGAGCTTCATGCTGCCAAAGAAAGATGTTATGAGATATCCATGGAATGCCCGAAAAATCTAAAGAGCAGCTTTGCTAAAGTTGGAGCCTTCTCCTCGGAGCAAAAATTCATCCGCGGTGACCTAGATGGGGTTATTCAGTGGATCAGTGGCGAGGCTGAAGCTTTTGAAGAGATTCTTAGTGACAGAGGGGATTTTTGTGCCTTCGCCGGTGCCTGCGGGCCCGCATCAATTCTGGAAAAGGTCGACTGTGATCATGCAAAGGCTATTATTTGGCCAGAGTTTGTTCTCTCAGCCGACGACATGAAAAGTCCTTTAGCCGAAGCTTCTGCGCTAAGTGGTAAATTTTACTCCGAGGTATGGCTGAAGGGCGGGCGAGAAGTCGCTGACAAAGCCATTAGAAGAAAAGAAAAGGAAACTCAAGATGCTTTGGAAGAGGCAAGAAGGGCTAAGGAAGTTGCCGAGCGAGCTAGGCTTATAGGTATGCATCTGTTGTGGCTTTAGCTTCGTAATCCGTTTTAACTTCGGAACTAACAAACGTATACTACAGTGCAGCTGAATTATCTTCGCCTCCGGAGCCATACGATCCAAAAGCCGACCCATACCTGAAGGAGGCACTCGAGACCATCAAAATTGTCAATGAAGCTATTGACGAAGCTATCAATAAGCTGTTAAACGAAGCTGCCGAGAAGGTCCTTAAGGAAGACTAGAACTTTTGTTTTTGCTAGTTTAATATCGTTGAACATGATCTCTAGTCTTGCAAGAAACACTTGTAAACAATTTGTGTGTATATTGATGGAATACATTTCTTTGCGATGCATGAAACTTCTGTACATACCGTTTTTGAGCTGCTGGGGAAAAAACACCTTCCCTTCTTTTCATGCTTCATGAAGAAAAAGATTCCCCTTCTGTTGATTCAATAGTGCGTATTTTTCCATGATTGCGGCATAGTAATACTACTGTCGAAGATTCCTCTCCTGTGTAAAAATAGATCTATCGATGGCATATTTTGTGCTCCAGCACATTCTTTCATGATCCGACAGGTATTTTCGTAGGAGCAATTTTCCTTCTTCTCCATGGCTTTTTGCTGATGCAAAATGATGTATGGTATGATGCTATGCGATATGATATGATGATATGATGCAAAATGATGTTTATGCCGAAGATAAAAACCCACACGAGTACATACCTAGACTCTGCATCCCCTTAGGGACGACTTTGGAGTCTCTTCACCTTTTACTTAGGTGGTTTTTCAGCTCTGCATTCCCTTAGGAATGACTTTGGAGCTAAGCTCTGCATCCCCTTAGGAACGACTTTGGAGCTTCTTCACCTTTTACTTAGGTGGCATTTAAGCTCTGCGTCCCCTTAGAAATGACTTTAGAGCTTCTTCACCTTTTACTTAGGTGGTATCTTAGCTCTACATTCCCTTAGGAACAACTTTGAAGCTTTGTAACTTACTCTGCATTCCCTTAGGAATGACTTTAGAGCTTCTTGATTCGTTTTTGTTACACCCGATGGTGTAATCATAGGCTTATTACATCAAACTGAAGGTTGGACCTTCTTGTATTGTATTTTTAAAAGAAAATGTAAAGGCAAAAAAGAGCAAAAATGCATTGGATTAAGGCACTCCTTAGCCGAAACACTGTGCCACCTTCAGTAGATATGCCTCACCGACCGATTGTCGCTTTGCTATCTTTTTCGAGTGCAGTGAGTCAAGTTGCTAGGGCACAGTGTTGTTGACTGTGCAAGCTTCGAACTCCTCCCGAAGGTCGCGCTGTTACTGAGCCTGACGATGCCCTTCTGGCTGTTGATTATGAACCAAGGCAGGCGCCAGCGGTGGCGGTGGTGGCAACTGAGCCCAGGAAGCTTGTGAGTGGCTCGCCGAAGCAACAGAGGTCGTAAGCTATTGATTGCCCACATACTCCGGGATATACGGAGAGTAGCACGAAGTAGTATGCAAGACCTGCTTCGGCGAGTTTTGCTGTGCTTCGGCTTCAACGATTTCCTTCTGCTTCTGGATCGTGACTTGGCACATCCTTGTGGTATGTCCCTTATCTTCGCCACAGAATAGGCAGAACAGTCTCCTGGGCTGATTACCATATCTTCCTCTGAAACTTCTCCCCCTCTGCCTTTTGTAACTGGTGGCCTGAAAGAACTTTATTGTGCCCCTGATGATTGAGAGCTGTGTTGTTGTCCTTGGTAATGATTCCCCCTATCGTTGCTTGAGCTAGGATTATGGATCGACCTGACATGACTAGGGTGGAGTCTTCCTCCGAAGCCCCTGGTCATCTCGGAGTATCTATAGACTTCTTCCCTTCTTTGCCGAAAGTCATTGTCGGCTCTGATGTACTCATCCATTTTCTAGAGAAGCTTCTCAAAGGTTTGCGGTGGTTTCCTTGCAAAATGTTGCACCATTGGTCCTGGTCTGAGCCCCTTGATCATGGCTTCAATGACAATCTCATTGGGCACTGTAGGCACCTGAGATCTCAGTCGCAAGAACCTTCGGACGTACGTCTGCAGGTACTCCTCATGGTCCTACGTGCATCAGAACAGAGCTTGGGCAGTGACTGGCTTCATCTGGAAACCTTGGGAGCTAGTGACTAGCATGTCATTTAGCTTCTGCCACGATGTAATTGTCCTCAGCCGAAGAGAAGAATACCATGTTTGAGCCACACTTCTGACTGCCATGACGATAGTGTTGCCCCCGTATGAGGATATGGTTGCTTCGTAGCTCATCAGGAACTGCTTCAGATCTGAGTGCCCGTCATACATGTGGAGCTGAGGTGGCTTGTAAGATGGTGGCCACGGGGTAGCCTGCAACTCTGCTGCTAGAGGAGAAGCATCATCAAAAGCAAAGTTACCATGATGAAAGTCATCGTACCATTCATCATCATTGATTGGGATTTCTTGACGAAGCTCCCTGTGTTGGGGCCTTCGGTCTTGGTCAACCTGAGTAAGGTGACACATTTCTTCGGCAGCTTCGTCGATCTTTTTCTGATGGTCGGTGAGCCGAAGCATCTTTTCCCTCTTCCGTTGCACCCGTTGGTGAATAGCCTCCAAGTCCCTGATCTCCTGGTCTAGGTCCTCCTCCTGAGGTGTTGGGCTGGTAGCCTTTCTCTTTTGGCTCCTAGCTTCTCGCAGGGAGAGGGTCTCCTGATTTGTGTCCAGTGGCTGCAGGGCAGCCCCTGGTGCTGTTGTCTTCTTCGGCGGCATGGCGAAGGTGGATGCTTGCCGAAGGTGGTCGTTTGAGTTCACCGGAGGTGGGCGCCAATGTTGGTCACTTGTTCTCAAATGTTGTAGGTCAAGAACAAGGCAACACAATTGTTATTTATTACAGACCTTCGTCTTCCGAAGCATTATCTCCACATGGGTATAATGCTCATCAGACAAAGGTCAAGAAGGACATACCTTCATCATTTAATATATGAATAAGAATGCATAAGAATGAAGACAATTACTGCATCTTGTTGACTCATTCATATTTGTATCCTATAAAACACGTATGAATATTAGCAGAATTCGTATTACATTGATACCTTCGGCTTGCTCTAAGGTGAGGACGCGAGAGAATGATTACAAGTTAGCGTGAACAGTACGGTGCTACTGTTCATCTATTTATAGTCATGGGACACAACCCGAGTAAAAGTACATTTATGCCCCTGACATTCATCTACAAACACAACACGAATCATTAAGGATTAAGTAGTCTTTGTCCCTTTTCGGCCATCATCATACTTGGTCTTCGTCATCACATCAAGCCGAAGCTCTTTGGCTATAGCTTCGTCGTCCATTCTTATCACCTTCGGGCTACATCTTCACCTGTCATGAGAGAAGACCTTCATCCCGAAGACGAAGCCCCCTGTAATAATCCATGTCATACTAAAACATGTGGTCAGTCATGTTTTTGAGGATATTCGGAGGAAGAAGCCCCCCAACATTTCTTGAGGAGGAGGGCATCAAGCATGAGTTCTCTTCTCCTTACACACATAAAAAATAGTGTTGTGGAGAGGAAGAATAGAACTCTTTTGGATATGGCAAGAACCATGCTTGATGAATACAAGACATCATATCGGTTTTGGGAGGAGGCGATTGACACCGCTTGCTACTCCATCAACCGACTCTACCTTCACCAAATCCACAAGAAAACATCATATGAACTCCTCACTGGTAAAAAGCCCAATGTTTCTTATTTTAGAGTTTTTGGGAGCAAGTGCTTCATTCTTATTAAAAGAGGTAGAAATTCAATTTTTGCTCCTAAAGCAGTGGAAGGTTTTTTACTTGGTTATGACTCAAACACAAGGGCATATAGAGTCTTCAACAAGTCCACTGGATTACTTGAAGTTTCTTGAGGCATTGTGTTTGATGAGACTAACGGCTCTCAAGCATAGCAAGTTGATCATGATGAATTAGATGACGAAGAGGCTCTGTGCATCGCACTAAGGAACATGTCCATTGGAGATGTGTGTCCACGAGAACCCAAAGAGTCTCCACAAGCACAAGATCAACCATCATCATCCATACAAGCATCTCCACCAACTCAAGACGAGGAACTGGCTCAAGAAGAAGAGGATCAAGATCAAGACAATGAGCCACCTCAAGAAGAAGACATCGATCAAGGGGAGATGAAGATGATCAAGAAAAGGAGGATGAACAAGAGATTCAAGATCAAATACCAACGCACCCAAGAGTCCACCAAGCAATTCAAAGAGATCACCCTGTCAACTCCATACTTGGTGACATTCAAAAGGGGGTGACCACTCAATCTCGAGTTGCTCTTTTTTTGTGAACATTTCTCTTTTGTGTCTTCTATTGAGCCATACATGATAGAGGATGCACTTAGAGATCCAGACTGGGTGATGGCAATGCAAGAGGAGGTCAACAACTTCATGAGGAATGAGGTATGTCATTTAGTTCCACGTCCTGACCAAAATGTTGTAGGTACCAAGTGGGTATTCCGCAACAAACAAGATGAGCATGGTGTGGTGACTAGGAACAAAGCCCGGCTTGTTGCCAAAGGATATTCACAAGTTGAGGTTCGGATTTTGATGAAACATATGCACCTGTAGCTAGTCTTGAGCCAATTCGAATATTACTTGACTATGCTACTTATGATGGCTTTAAGTTATATCAAATGGACGTGAAAAGTGCCTTCCTCAATGGCCCTATCAAGAAAGTGGTGTATGTTGAGCAACCTCCCGGCTTTGAAGATAGTGTAACACCCTGAATTTGGGGGTATACAATTTATTTTCTAATATCCACCAAATTCAGGTGTTACCCTCTTCTTTACCTGCTTTTCTTCTCTTTTTCTAAATGATGGAGAGTTATTTTATTATATATACTGATATATATATATATATATATATATATATATATATATATATATATATATATATATATATATATATATATATATATGAGTTTTTGGCGTAGTAAAATAAAATCCTCGAGAAGCTTTGATTGTTGCATTCATGTCGTTGCATAATGTTTATGGGTGTAAAGGTTTTTCAAACTATATCGAATTATCTTGATCTTGTTTCTGGAGGCTTTCAGGAACCTTCGAAACGTTCCTTCGAGTATTAAATATGAATTTCAGCCTCTCTAATATTAATTAAATACCTAAATTTTAGTATTTGCGAAAACTACAAAAATCTTGAAAACACGATAATATGTATATTTCTTCCTCTCGTCGAACATGTTCCAAACATCTTACCTTTTTTCGCGAGATCAGCGAATCGCGTCTTCTCGCGAACAACATGCTGCCCACGTCGGCTATCCTCGTCATTTTGGGCCCGCAGGCCAGCTCTGACTGTCTTCGTCTAATTTTATCTAACCCTGTCTACCACCCGTCTGACTCAGTCTCCGTCGTACACTGGGTCGCGCAACCGCCACTCTCGTCCAGTCATGTCACGATCCGCGACGAATTTGGCAACCACCTCTCGTGCCCTCTTTTTATATATACATACCCTGCCATTGCATAACCTCTTGTCACTTCGTCCTTAGATCCAAATCATGCAGCGACGGTTATTGGTTATCGCGCACGCAGGCTAGTCTCTCCTTCTCCCTCCCTTCGACGTTCTCTCCCTCACCGTGCTGCGTCGTAGGCCCCAGGCCGCGGTCCCCTCGCCACCCTCCTCTTCTCCCTTTCGCGCGGCAGCCAGCGCGGCTCGTGGCCTGTAGCGCGGTGCAGCCGGCGCGCAGCCAGCCCCGACGGCCAACACCCCGACGAGCTCCACTCCCGGCCAGCATGGCGCTCCCTGCCCAGCCCGCCTCTCTCACGCACCCCCTACGCGCGAGCTCATGGAGGCTCGCCCCTATGCGTGCGGCGGCCCGACAGCCAGCCAGCGCGGCGGCCAACCTCGGACAGTCCCTATGCGGCGTCCAGGGCCTGGTCGAAGCCCCTCTCCATCTCTGCTCATTCTTCGCAGGCTCGACTCCTTTTCCCTCTGTCCTCGGCTGGCAGTAATGGCGCTCAACGTGGCGGCCAGCAGCCCCGGTGTACGGCCAGGGGCTCCGCGGCTAGCTGCTCCTGCCCTCCCCCGATCGAGCCCTATGGCCGATCCCCTCTCCTTCCTTCTCCCCATGCCGTTCTCTGTTTTTTTCCTGAGATTGAAGAAGAGAGAGACAGAGAGAACCACTCCCTGTTGTGCGGTTCGTGCCTCTAAGGAGAGAAAAAAATCTGATCAGCCACATTTTGATCCTAGCCGTCTAGACCTTCTGCGATGGTGCCCATTGGTGTGGTAATTGGTCAGCTGGTAGGACTGCGCCACGTCGTCATTAATTTGCGATTAATAAATATATATTAACTTTTGCGTTAAATTTTTGTTTCATTCTGTTCCGGCTGCGTTAATTTCGTAAGGATTCTGTTCCGGCTGCGTTAATTTCGTAAGGATGTCGTGCACACATTCAAAAAAAATATCATTTTATTCCGACACATGTTTTATGCATTTAATTAATTGCTAGTTTATCCATTTGTTTTTAAAATATAGTCAAAACCAATCTATAGTTTTAAGTCACACTTTTATAAAATTACGATAACATGAGTAATACCAAATTAAATATCTTGATTCCATACCTGTCTAGTGTAATAGCGATGTGAGTTTAGCAGATCGCGTATATTGTGTCGTTTATAGTCTACAAATTATCGATTATTCAATATGTTATGCGTCGTAAATCCATTTTGATTCGTTTCAGTCGCATCAACTTCGTATCAACATAAATTTAGTGCTAGTAATATTACTTGGCCGCGACGCGTGTTATAATTAATTAGTTAGTTTGTCGCGGCACAGGATATCAGCTAGTTATTCTTGCGTGTCACGCACGCTGTTTTCGAGCGCGCGCCGTTCACGTGTGTCGTTTGCGTCTGCATGTGATAATAAATTATTTTCGCTTATAAACAGTCATGCTAATACGTTAATTCGTGAGGTCGCATATTTTAGATAGTTAATTTAAGGTTTGCTCGACTAATAATTATTAGATTAATATTCTAATTAGAGTAAATGTGTAGTGTTCAACTTGCGCTTTTATGATAAACATTAACACGGCTAATATTAACTTAACTCCTTATTTAATAATTGTTTAGTATAAAAGCGTCACCTATTTAGTCTTTCTCGCCTGTCGCGCGAGTTGTTCCACACGTGGTGTCGTGCTAGTTCGCGCGTCGTTCGCACTGGTCGCGCGCACTGTTTTCGTGCGTCGTCAGCGTGCTATGTCACGTGTGTCCGCGTGTCGTTTGTACGCTGTCATGCTGTTTCATGCATCGTAAATTCGCCTCGCTTAGACTCTCTCGTTTTAATTAAATTACTTATTTACCTGACATTTGTTAGTGTAGCAGATTAATCGAACTAAATATTGGATGTAATTTATATTTGATAATGTGGAATTAAATGTCCTGACTATTACTTGCGTAGCGTAAACGTTATAACTTCTCGACCGTAGCTTCGACCATCGTGTTTCTTACCCTGCGTAACCGTAGAAGCGCTCTCTATTTTTATATTGCTCATTTTGATAATATTTTATCTTGTATGGTGTAATGTTCTTATGCAAGTATATGTTTGCTTGTGCCTGTTTGCATTCGTTGCGCGACACGAATAGATTGCGATTGTTCCCGAGCTTCGAGGAATCAACGATCAAGATTTGGTGAACCATGGGTCTTGAGATCAAGCTCTTCGAGTTCTACGAGGCTGAAGACCCTAAGCATCTGTTTGGTGAAGGCAAGTGTCCTCTGACCCATTATGTCCTATTTACTTTATAAATCACTATCCCACATTACTCAATTGAAACCTAAGGATTGCCTAGCTTTGTATTTACCTTGTCCTTGATTACCTTTTGGGTTATTATGGTTAGCTTCGTGCTATTGCTTTACTTTAATCAATGAACATGATGTGATTACTTATGATACGATGATGTTATCCCGATGATGATCTTGTGATACTTTAGGGGACTCAGGCTGTTTCCTGAGTGCCTCTCCGTAAGGACCTATTCAGGGAGCGACACCCCGGGAAAACAATGCAACCATGAGGGTAGTATGGGACGCCCTTGGCCAAGTAATTAGGGAAGTTTTATGTTGGGTGTTGGTTTTTGGTTGTTGGGAAACGAAGGCATCTGTTATGGCTCCTATATTCTCGCTCAGGGATCTGGGTACGGGCATCGTCCTACGACTTTTTCCTGAGGGCAGAGGTATAGGTTTTGGGACGTCAGATGGTCATTTCCAACATTCGCATAGTGAGAACCCTTGGGAAAAGCCACATAGTGAGACCCTACCAGTTCACCTTGGGAGTGATCAATGGGGAGTCGCGATCCTCGGGCAGAAAGGGAATCACATCTCATGGGTAAAGTGTGCAACCTCTGCAGAGTGTTATGAAACTGATATATCAGCTGTGCTCACGGTTATGAGCGGCCTTGGGATCCTCTTTGATTAGAGATACAGATGATCAGAGATTCAATGGTACTATTAATGGTTTTGGTTCGATGATGATATTGATGTTGCTCGATGAGGAAATGATTCATGGGTTGGTTATTGCTAAAACCTGGCTTCCACTAATAATAAATATCTGACCAACTAAAAGCAACTGCTTGAGCTTAACCCCACATAAAGCTAGTCCACCTCAGCCAAACGGGACATTTGCTGAGTACGTTGATGTGTACTCACCCTTGCTTTCACAAAACACCAGGTTGCCTTTGGTGTAATCTATGCTCAGGTAAAGAAGAAGACGTCGAGGCGGATCTCCAAGAGTTCCAGGACTTCGACGAGTTCGAGGATTAGGCTAGCGACCTCCCCCAGTCAGCTGCCTGTGGTGGGTTAATTTACGTTGGCTATGTTTCGATTCTGTGTACTTTGATTTATATTATGTAAATGACTCTAGTCTTTATTATCATTACTTACTCTTTATTGTAATTCGAAGCATTGCGCTATGATGAGTCATTTATGTAATCGATGTGTATGTGAATTTTTGATCCTGGCACGTACATGGTTCGCATTCGGTTTACCTTCAAAACCGGGTGTGACATAAGTGGTATCAAAGCCTTGCTGACTGTAGGACCGCTATCCTAGAGTAGCATTGGCTGTTTTAAGGACTTATTGATTATTACTTCACCTCATCCTTGATTCTGCTTCAAAATATTAGTCACCTTGACTAATTCTATGTTGTGCTCCTATATGCCCCCTTGCCAAAAAGTATTTTATTTTAGTATGGTCTATACTTCTCTCAATCTTTTAGATTTGATCTCACCCTTGTGCTTGCGACATCTTTGTAGATGCCTCCTGACCATAACCTTTTTGTGGTTTGGAATTCTTTCCTCTTCCACCATTAAATTGCTACCATTTGACCACCTTTGTTCCCTTGGTATTGACAAGCCCGTACCCCTGGATTCTTTAATACTCTCGTTTCAAATACTTATCTCTGAATTTCTACTGCCTACTTAAACATTTATGTTTATATATCCATGATCTTTGTTTCTTTTGAGACCCTTTCCTATTCTGTTGTTAGGTCGTTATCTTTCGGCAATTTCCATTTCCTTGGTCTTGTTGTGCTCGTGTCCTTGGAGTCTTGCATATTCTCATATTTTTTATGGATGCTTATCTTCATACCCCAATGTCCGTTTAAGACATTTCAGTTAATATGCCCTTGATCACCCTTGCTTCTTGATGGTCCATGAGCGACCATTTCATTTCGCACATCCTTGGTGATCTCGTTGTTTCCATATAACTTCCTTCGGTAATGAATTTTTACCTAAACCCTCCTGTTGGATCCTTACCTATCGTACCCTTGATTGTTTTCTCCACTTCATAACTTCATGAGTCTTATCTTAACTCTATCCTTTGCTATGCTCTTTGTTATTATCAACTTTACCCTTGACACCTCTATATCTTTCATTGATGTTTATCTTATACCTGTCATTTAAAATCTCCTGTCTTCCATCTCAATCTGAGCGTTGAACTTTACCTATTTTCCCTTGGTTGTATCCTCTTCTTTACCGCTTGCGAGTTTTTAACTCCATCCTTCTTTGTGCTTCCGTTTGTTGTTGCCTTTACCTTCCTCATCTCTCGATCTGACCTTGGTGATTACACTATGTCTACTATCTAAAATCTCCAATCTCTTATCCCAATTTGAGAGCGGTGTTTTACTTATCTCACCCTTGACAACATCCTCTTCTTTACCACGTGCAAGCCTTGACTTAACTCCATCCCTTGCTGTACTTGTACCACTTGCTCTTCTATGCCTTCATCTTTTCTCTTACACCCTTGTCTGTTATCGCCTTTGGCCCTTGCGACATTGATGTCTTCTACCTAAATGCTGATCTTGAACTTATCCTTTAAAAGCCTCCCCTTTATTTCATCCCAGTTTAAGAGCGGTGAGTTACCTATTTCCCCCTTGATTTCTTTGCCCTTTTGTCGCCTTACAAGTGTTGTCTTAATCCCATTCTTTGATGTGTTTCTAATTGCTATCACCATTACCTTATCATCCATCAATTCTACCTTGATACTTATCTTTATGCCTGCTCTTTAAAAATATTCTCTCTTCCACCCTAATTTGAGAGTGGCAGTTTACCCATCTGGCCTTTAGACGTACCCTCTCCTTTTCCACTTGCAGATCATGTCTTAACTCCATCCTTTATGGTACTTATATCTTTTGTCTTATGCCTATTTACCTCCTCTCCTACATCATTGTCCGTTATTTCCTTTAAAACCCTCGTGATATCTATGCTCTTGCCCTCCTGCTTATCTTGAACATATCCTTTGAAGCCTCCTCTTTTCTGTGACGGAACCTCCCAAGTCATTAGGCCCACCTACAGTTGTCCTTGTCCAACGGACCTCGGACAACCCTGTAGATGCACATAATCACTCGACAAGTTCAGTTTATGTATCCTTTACTTTTCCCAAGAGCGTTTCACCCATCACGCAGATATTACAACACATCGGAGGAACGAATAAGCAGAAGCGATGTACAATAATTTAATTTTCATTCATTAAAATATAGAAAGAGTGTTATTATTACATCACTAGGACATAAGAGTGTTTAAGTATTATTATTACAACCTTGGGAGGCAAAAACCCCTCCCGCATAAAAGTATAATGTTTTTCAAAAGGAAGGACCACGTCCTTCCGCAACCATGTTACCGTTGAGGTTCGTCCTTGGGCACCACATCCTTGGGCACCACCTTAGTGCAAAAACAACAAAATTCTGCTGTTTCATCACCTACAACAACATGGGTTCGAAAACCCTGAGTACGAAGTGTACTTTCGCAAGTCTTACATCAGAGAACACTTCCTGATGCGTCACAGTATACATCAAAAGGCTTCTCAATATTCGGTTGAGCTAATACCGGAGTAGTGGTCAATAATACCTACAGTTGCTCGAAGGCTTCATTGCATCTTGAGGACTAGTTAAATTTGGTATCATTCTTCAGTAGGCTTGTGATTGGCTTCACAATCTTGGAGAAATCCGGGATAAATCTGTGGTAATAGCCAGCCAGTCCAAGGAAACTTCGAACTTGATGTACAGTGGTTGGCGGTTCCACTCAAGAATATCCTTGACCTTGCTGGGATCAACCGCAATCCCATTTGCAGACAATACATGTCCCAAAAATTGGATTTCCTCCAGCCAAAACGCGCATTTGCTGAATTTAGCATATAATTGATGTTCCCTTAAGCACGTTAATACGATCCGTAAATGTTTAGCATGCTCCTCTTCAGTCTTGGAATAGATCAAGATATCATCAATGAAGACCACCACAAATTTATCCAGCTCAGGCATAAACACCGAGTTCATTAGATATGTGAAGTGGGCAGGAGCATTTGTCAAGCCGAAGGACATAACCAGATATTCGAATAATCCATACCGCGTAGTAAATGTGGTCTTGGGTATATCCTTGGGTCAAATACGGATCTGATGGTAGCCCGACCTGAGGTCAATCTTGGAAAATACCCGAGCTCCGGTAAGTTGATCGAACAAGATATCGATCCGGGGAAGAGGGTACTTATTCTTGATAGTGACCTCATTAAGGGGTCTGTAGTCTACGCACATTCGAAGTGTTTGATCCTTCTTCTTGACAAAGATTGTGGGACATCCCCAAGGTGATGAACTGGGCCGAATGAATCCCTTCTCAAGCAAGTCTTGTAATTGCGTCTTGAGTTCCACCAATTCATTTGGTGGCATCCGGTACTATCTTCTAGAAATAAGGGCTGTACCGGGCTTCAGTTCAATCACAAACTCTACATCCCTTTCTGGAGGTAACCCAGGCAGATCTTCAGGAAATACATCCGGAAATTCACATACTACCAGAATATCCTGGATTTCTGGGATAATGGCTTCATAGACCCGTCCAAATGGTTTTGCTGGGACAACTACAGGGATGGATAAGAGAACTTCTTCATGGCCATGGCTCAACCAGATAGTCCTTAAATCAGTGTTAAGGATAGCTTTGTGCTGGGCTAACCAATTCATGCCCAGAATTACATCTATATCTTGGCCTTTTAAGACAATCATGTTGGTGGGAAAATACCGTTCAGCCAATGTTACTGGCACATGAAAGGCTACTTCCTTAGTAAATATTTGTCCCCCGGGCGAATCAATAATAAACCCTTCCCTTGATTCAGTGCAAGGAATGCAATGTTTTTCCATGAATTTCTTGCTTATGAATGTATGTGAAGCACCATAATAAAAAAGAATGACTGCTGGGTGATTGGCCACAAGGAACGTACCCATCATTACCGGCTCTCCTTCTGGTGTAGTGGCCACTTGAGTGTAATAAATTCGCCCAGTCTTATTAACATTTTTGCCTGCTGAATTATGAGCCATGTTTCCCTTGCTTTGATTAGAGCTCCCAGAGTTCTGCTGATTGTTAGACTTATTCTGCCTCGGATATGGACAATCTTTTATAAAGTGACCAGACTTTCCACAGTTGAAGCAGCCAGTTGAGGAACTAGGAGGGCGGGGAAACGAGCACCAGGGGCACTCGGCTGATTTGTAGAAGTGGGGGCAGTGGCAGGGCGAATGAAAACATGCTGTTTGAATGGATAGGAGGGTGGACGAGGCGAAGAACGATTCTAATTGAACGGTCGGATTACCAACCTAGTTCGCTTCTTAGGTCCCTGATTGGACCTGTCACCCCCAAATCCCTTAGATTTTCCTTGGCCTGTATTCTTGGCTTCTACTGCTAGCACCGTGCTGACAGCTCTGCTGTATGTAAGATCCAGGCAGGTAGCCATTTTCCTTTGGAGCCAGTCGTTGAGTCCTCTCATGAAGAAGTTCTTATTTTTCAGGTCAGTGTTTACTTGGTCAATTGCATATTGGGATAAATGATTAAACTTGTTGAGATACTGCATCACAGTATCCCCTCCTTGTTTTAGTTGAATAAATTCCTCTTGTTTCATGTGAAGCACTCCTTCTGGAATATAGTGTTCACGGAATGCAAGCTTAAATTCATCCTAAGTGACCTGGTGTCCGGCTGGTTGAACTGCCATAAAATTTCCCCACCACGTACTAGCAGGGCCTCTCAGTTGCTGGGCAGCGAACAACGGCTTCTGTGTTTCAGTGCAACGGAGTAATCCGAACTTCTGCTCCATTACCCTTATCCACTCATCAGCTTCAAGAGGGTCTTCAGCTTTAACAAAGAGTGGGGGACACATTTCAGAGAAGTCCAGATATGAGGTTTCATGCGGTCCCTATGGAGGAGCCCTTCCTCCATGCTTTTGGAATTGATTCCCCGCCATCTCACGTAAAAAGCGGGTATGATCTGCAGTCGCGTTGACCAAGGCAGCGATAGCCTCGGCCAGCGTTGGTGGTACATGTGGTGGATTAGGAGTATCTTCCCGGCCACAGGAAGTACCCGCACCGTCATGCGCACGAGTCCTTGATGGCATCTGAGGCAAAGAAACATTTGGGAAAAATATAACATGCCGATACACACCATCATTTTACATTACCAAGATGTAATGATACAGACTCAAGTGTACAACATGACTACATTACTTATTTTACATAGGTATAGTTCCTAAACTATACTAGTCTAATCTTTGTTATCTTTTGTTGCTTCACTATCTACTGCAGGAGACCGCTCATCAGCCAGGTTCATAGAAGGAGGGGGCTTAAAAAGATCCAGTTCCCCATCAGGTCCTTCACCTGCTGTCCCCGATGGTCCGACTCCCATTGCAACAGGGTCGGTAGGCACGTCCGAGTGTAGTCGACCATACAGTACATGTACTTCCTCATGTAGTGTATTACAATATACTTGCAGGTAATCAAGGGCCGTAATGAGCTCATCCACACGAGCTTGAGCTTTTGCTTCACGATGCCAAGCGATCCAGCGCGAGTTGATGGCCAATCAATGACCGAGTCTCATTCGGAGAGCTCAAACCGCAAGCGGCCGACTTCGACTGACAACTCAGCTATACACTGGTTGTCTTCTACCCACACCCTGTTTTGGTGACGTAGCTCTGTCCGAAGCTGTTCCACTTGGGCTTCCAAGTCTCCGATTGGATCATTGCTGTCGTTGCTGCTCCCTTCATGTCTTGGAGCCAACTGATGACGAGGCACGCCAATAGGTCCGATGGACTTACGCGCGGTTTTCCTCATACGCGGCATATCTCCATAAGGGGGAAAATTTATTAGTATAGTTTTTAAACATGATGCATGGATAATTATGGAATCAACTTTTGTTGATTCCCAACCTCCTATATATTGCACTCTATTACCTGGTATTACAAGATGAGTACTTCCAGAAAGTGGCAAGGTAAGAAAGAAAGAAATTTTCTTGGATAAGTATTGAAAATTCTTTTTGAAATGCTTCATAATATCTGAAGAGATGGGCTTCGCTCCAATACGAGCTGTGACGGAACGTCCCAAGTCATTAGGCCCACCTACAGTTGTCCTTGTCCAACGGATCTCGGACAACCCTTTAGATGCACATAATCACTCGACAAGTTCGGTATCTGTATCATTTACTTTTCCCAAGAGCGTTTCACCCGTCACGCAGATATTACAACACATCGGAGGAACGAATAAGCGGAAGCGATGTACAATAATTTAATTTACATTCATTAAAATATAGAAATAGTGTTATTATTACATGACTAGGACATAAGAGTGCTTAAGTATTATTATTACAACATTGGGAGGCAACCCCCCCCGCATAAAAGTATAATGTTTTTCAAAAGGAAGGACCACGTCCTTCCGCAACCACGCTACCGTTGAGGTTCGTCCTTGGGCACCACATCCTTGGGCACCACCTGAGTGCAAAAACAGCAAAATTCTGTTTCATCACCTACAACAACATGGGTTTGAAAACCCTGAGTACGAAGTGTACTTTCGCAAGTCTTACATCAGAGAACACTGCCTGATGCGTCACAGTATACATCAAAAGGCTTCTCAATATTCGGTTGAGCTAATACCGGAGCAGTGGTCAATAATACCTACAGCTGCTCGAAGGCTTCATTGTATCTTGAGGACTAGTTAAATTTGGTATCATTCTTCAGTAGGCTTGTGATTGGCTTCACAATCTTGGAGAAATCCGGGATAAGTCTGCGGTAATAGCCAGCCAGTCCAAGGAAACTTAAACTTGATGTACAGTGGTTGGTGGTTTCCACTCAAGAATATCCTTGGGACCACCTTAGTGCAAAAACAACAAAATTCTGCTATTTCATCACCTACAACAACATGGGTTTGAAAACCCTGAGTACGAAGTGTACTTTCACAAGTCTTACCTGTCAAAATAAAAGACTCTCAAGGATATGCTGGCTTAAGGGAGTCAAGGTAAGGCTTAACCAAGAATCAAGACTCTGTTTTGCAAAAATGCTTACTAATAGTGGATCCTTAAAAATCCAGAATTATTAGCAAGTTAAGTCATTACCTGTCACTATAGTTCTTTCTACCCTAGTTCAAGCACTTGGCCTATACTAGCCATACTTTTATCAACCCTTCTTGTTCACTAGAATGCTACGTGTAAGTCAGTGACCAAGGGCCTGTTTGGTTCGTGGCTAACTGTGCCACACTTTGCCTAAGGTTAGTCGTTTGAATTGAAGAACTAAAATTAGGAAGAAAAGTTAGGCAAAGTGTGGCAAGTTAGGTAGTAAACCAAACAGTCACCAAGTCTTGATGTCCGAGAAGTAACGGCGATCCGAATCGATTAATAATCAGCTGAGGATCTCCAATCACACGACATATGCAGCACTTAACCCTTGCATATGTCAACTTGCCACCGGGGTTCTTAAGACCAGACTGGGTTCACGCCAACCGAGAGCACAAATACACCACCGTCCAGCCTCTTGCCACGGAGGGTACACGCTACTCTCGCCATCTCTCCACTCCCATTTCGTGTTGGCCTTTCTAGTATTAGTCTGCCCGAGGCAAAGCTTACCCATGACGAGGCATTGTGACCAGTTAAAGGGTCCTCGGTCAGCAGGCCCACATCGAGACGGTCCTTAATCGACTCAGACGGAGACACTACACCGAGACTCTCTTCTCGTGCAAGTCACCCGCCCGATCTCAGCTTTATCATTTCAAACCCAAAGTTTGGTACCTGGCAGAGGTACTTCTTTCCCGATGTTGAACCCATCATGGCCATGATGGATCCACCATCAAGTTTTATTTTTGAAAACATCCCATCCACTATGAAGCATCACCTTTTGTTAAAAACAAAACATTTTTTTTCTAAAGTAGGACTAAGCATCAGAAGAACCTTTTGAATAAAACAGGTAATCAAGTAATGCTAAACAGTTCCAAGGAAGGAAATGCAGCAATTGGTTTAACACCCAACTCCTATCACCTAATGCATCATTCAAGTAATAAAGAGTTTTAAACAGCAAGGAGGTGGCAAATGCACCAGGGCTTGCCTTGTGTTGTAGGAGAGTCAGGCTCTGTTCCACAGATGTTAAAGTAAAAATAGTTCCCGACAGGTCGATTTTCTGTTGACGGAGTAGTCTCTTCCTCTTCAATAGTCACTTCTTCCTCGTTCTCTATATATAACCATGAATGCTCATGTGATTCTTATGAAAAATGCAATAATAGAAAAGAGGTATCAAGTTGTATCTTGAATACACCTTCACGGTGCTCTAGGGAAACTAGGGTTTTTCTGAGTCAATACCCTAGTAGGATTAGACATTTTTACCCTAAAGAGCTAGGATTTTTTGGTTTAGGCATCAAACAATATCCAAAGCAATTCAAACTTTACCCATGGGTTCTAAGTATGATATTAAGCTTATCTAAAAAGTTTGATGATTTTTGGAGTCATTAAATAATTCCTAAAATTCTAGAGGTATAGGTTTAAGCTCTTTTAAATACTAATTAATTCTTTGTTTGGACTAAAAATCCTATAACTATTTTTCTTAAATACTAGAGAAACTTAGGAGTCCAACAAAATTAGTCTCATATTTTTCTCATTTCTCTATAATTTTCTATGGATTTCCTAAGTCTGATAGAAAAAGAAAAAGGAAAAAAGTGAATAGTAACAAGCTGAAACCAGCTCGATACGGCCCATACCCAGGCGAAACGCGTCCGCGCGCGCCAGCGCTGGCGTCTTTGCACAGAGGACCCTGGCTGTTCGAACAATCCGTAAAGAGTCCTGTGCACTATTCCTATGTGTCACTGACACTTACACCGAGACCCCTTCTTTTCTGTTTCTTCACAACGCCGGGTCCACGATGGTGGACGGCGACAAGCCGATCTCCGGCGAACTCGTACTGGCCGGAATACACAACGACTAGTCCTTTCCTTTGTTTGACACCAAATTCTACCCCGGGTGACTCTAATTCCCCAACCAATTTCACTAATCCGGACCGGAGTACGCTTGACCATGATGACGACAAAAATCGAGAAGAAATGATGGTGTCCAGGGCAATCCGGTACGATCTAGTTCAATCAATCAGGCCTACAAGCAATAGGAGACTCTAGAGATGCTAGAACATTCAACAGAGGGGCATGAATCAACCTGAGGTAGGCTGACCACGGTGAGAGTCTTTCACGGCAGCGGAAAACCGATTTGGGGGAAGAATGAAATTCTCCGGTTATAGTGGCTAATCGAGGGCGGGAGTGGGTGCTCTGACTTTGCGATAACATGGCGCAGCAGACCGGGCCATCAATTTATAGGGGCATTAAGCGGTGGTGCCTGATTTGAAGAAATCATGCTGGCGGTCGAGAAGAGGGGATGAGTCACCGTGGCGATTTACCGTGGCGATCGCTGGTCATAGACGGATGATGATCACTGGTTAACCTTCACGGTACAAAGCGACGTGGTAACTACTTAAGGCGTGGCGCAACCAGAGAAAACGACGGCAGACTCGGCGATGACCGCACGACCACGTCGCTGGGCAAGTGGGCATAGCAACAGGGCGGCCACAGTGCCCCAAACTCATCCGCGCTGAAGATCTTTTGACTGCCAAGCGTAATCCACTTATCCGTGGCACGAATCGTGGCAGCCGGCGTGAATCCGAGCGCACGATTCACCGGCGGCGAGATGCATTGCATCTGATCATATTCAGTCACTGTATCATCGAAACCATCCATCAGAGCGCCTGACAAAGCAGATTAAAGGCCTTGGTTCTCCCATTTTCATGTGGCAACTTGATAATCCTTCTGTAACAAAGTTGTTGCTCTATAATACTAATTTAACTTTGTTATAGTATCCACAATCAAACACTCACTGGATCATGCTCAAAATAGATCTCCAAGTTCATCTAACTTCACTGTCAGTCAGAATTCAGCCTTATGGCTGACTAACAGCTAGACTTCAAGCCCATTTATCTCCAAATTTTGTATGACACCAAGGCTTAATCACTTAAGCAAAGTTATGCTCCTATAGTAGCTCTTCAAATTTGGTGTATTGACCCTAGGCAAATTCTTTATGGATTATGAGATATAAGGCTCCAAATATGCCTTAATCTCACTGAATTTCAGACTTAGGCTTATATGGCTTAAGTGGCGTTTTTTTTGCAAATAAGCCTAAATCCCATAATTTGATTTTCAAATCCTCAAATGTGTGAAATATATGATTTGTGGTGCTCTAATACTATGTTTTTTGCACTTGGGTCCAAAAGTGCACAAAATTTACACTTAGCCCCCTAGGGTTCTAGTTTAGGGTTTTCGAGGGGTCTTTTCAGGGTTTTTAGCACTTTAGGGTTTTAGGGTCACTAAAGTCTATCAAATATGATATCTTATGATCATGTCTCATGTCTTTTAAGGTTTTCACATATTTGGGCTTCACTTATATCCATAAGCCTTGATATGAAGTTAAGCACTTTACCCTAGGGTTAACCACACATCAAGTCATATCAGTACAACTTGTTTGAAATTTTTACCTAGTGAATGCACTCTAGCTGGAACAAACACATGATATGCCCATGCACATGATGTTATGCTCAAGTTTTAGTGACAGTAACACCAGGGGTGTTACATTTTCCATCCCTGTTCGAGGATTATGCCTCATCTATTTCATCATTGGTTGCTCCCCTTTCTTTGACACATTGCAAGTCTTGTATAAAATACATCCTTTATTGTGTGTTTGTCAGTTATCACCTTAACCCCTATCATCCCTCGATCTTTTCCTTGTTGCTTATCCTGTACCTGCATTTTAAAGCCGCCTCTCCCATTTCATTTCAAGAGTGATGTCTTACCCATCCCGCTCTTGTTCATTCCCTTTTCCTCTGTCGCGTTGCAAGTCTTATCTTTTGCTCGGTATCACCCTTACTTTCCTAATATCTAGATCTTTCCATGATGCTTATCCTATGCCTACCTTTTGAAGTACCATCTTTCCCATCTCGATTTGAGAATGGTGTTTTACCTACCCTACCCTTGGTTGCATTTTCTCCCTTGTAGATTACAATCCTTGATTTAACTCCATCCCTTATTGTACTCATGTCCCTATCCTATGTGCCTTGTTCTTCTCGTTGTCCTTCAACAACCTTTAAGAGTAGTTATTCCCTTTATAAGAAAGACCACCATTTAATTAAAAGGAACATATAGCAACGAGATGTTTGTTGTTGTATGCTTGTGCTGTTTGTCTTTGTGTGATAACTGATTTGCTTATTTGTGATGAGTGTTGATGTGTTGTGGCCCTTGGTCCGCAATGACATCAGTGCACTAGATGAGTGCCAAATAGTTGGGTAGTTGGGTTCTCTTTTTCTGCTCTCTCCCTTTAATCCGTCTATGCTTACCTCTTTTATCTCTCTACCCTTTCCTCTTGTACCTGCTCAGTTGGCAGAGTCCGAGTTGAATCGAAGAATCTATGTGCCAACCTTGTTTTCTTGCTAGTCTTCCCTTGAAACACAATACCATCAACCTATCCATGTCAAAATACAACACCATCCTTGTTTCACGCTAGCTGACACTTCCTTTCTATTATAAATGTCTAAATGTCCTTTTTTCATATTTGCCCTTTGTATATATCATGAACCTTGTGAAACCTTGTCTCACTCTCCCTTTTCCCCTGCCTAGATGATGAATCCCAATGAAGATAAAGTGGATGAGGTCAACAACAAGATTCCAACCTCGACAGTGGTGAAAAGGAAGGATGAGTCACATAGATATCTGCTGAATGGAATGAAGAACAACAAGAGGACCAGAAAAATGTTTGGGTACAAGATTAACCCGCCTCAACCGCAAGCAGAAGCGCCAAAGCTCGTGAATACCCAAACAGGATAATCAAATCAAGCTCAGCTGTTCAACATGCAGGCAACCGATCAACCATCATCTGCTGGCAATCAAGCAAAGCTGACACACAGAGAGGTCAAAGTAAGAGGTGCTTGTTTCTACTGCAAGGAAGAAGGGCACTTCATTTGCCAATGCCCCAAGAAGTGTCTAGACTGGCTCGCGAAGAAGGCCTTCAAGCAAAACTCAACCAGTGATAATGCAGAAGAAATTGTCTTCACCCGCTCAAAGTACAAAGTAATTCAAACAACTGATGAAGGCGGCAGGTTACTGAACATAAGAGTTGAGCCGAGAGAGTGATCAGTCTCTTTTTAGTGGGTAGATCTGTTTGTAAGGTCTTGTGAACAACCGATGAACCAACCTTGTTTTTCTTGCTGGCTTCTTGAATCTCGGGGCGAGATTCCTGTTAAGGGGGTTAGATTTGTAACACCCTGAATTTGGGGTATAAAATTTCTTTTCTAATATCCACCAAATTCAGGCGTTACCCTCTTCTTTACCTGCTTTTCTTCTCTTTTTCTAAATGATGGAGGGTTATTTTTATTATATATACTGATATATATATATATATATGAGTTTTTGGAGTAGTAAAATAAAATCCTGGAGAAGCTTTGATTGTTGCTTTCATGTCGTTGCATAATGTTTATGGGTGTAAAGGTTTTTCAAACTATATCGAATTATCTTGATCTTGTTTCTAGAGGCTTTCAGAAACCTTCGAAATGTTCCTTCGAGTATTAAATATGAATTTCAGTCTCTCTAATATTAATTAGATACCTAAATTTTAGTATTTACGAAAACTACAAAAATCTTGGAAACACGATAATATATATGTATTATTCTTCCTCTCGTCGAACCTGTTCCAAACATCTTACCTTTTTTCGCGAGATCCGTGAATCGCGTCTTCTCGCGAATAGCATGCTGCCCACGTCGGCTATCCTCGTCATTTTGGGCCCGTAGGCCAGCTCTGACCGTCTTTGCCTAATTTTATCTAACCCTGTCTACCACCCGTCTGACTCAGTCTCCGTCGTACACTGGGTCGCGCAACCGCCCCTCTCGTCCAGTCATGTAGCGATCCGCGGCGAATTTGGCAACCACCTCTCGTGCCCTCTTTTTATATATACATACCCCTGCCATTGCATAACCTCTTGTCACTTTGTCCTCAGATCCAAATCACGCAGCGACGGTTATTGGTCATCGCGCACGCAAGTCTCCCCTCCCTCCCTTCGACGTTCTCTCCCTCAGCGTGCTGCGTTGTAGGCCCCTGGTCGCGGTCCCCTCGCCACCCTCCTCTTCTCCCTTGCGTGCGGTGCAGCCGGCGTGAGGCCAGCCCCGGCGGCCAGCGCCCCGACGAGCTCCACTCCCGGCTAGCCATGGCGCTCCCTGCCCAGCCCGCCTCTCTCACGTACCCCCTGCGCACGAGCTCCTGGAGGCTCGCCCCTATGCGTGCGGCGGCCCGATGGCCAGCCAGCGTGGCGGCCAGCCTCAGACAGCCACTGTGCGGCGTCCCGGGCCTGGTCGAAGCCCCTCTCCATCTCTGCTCATTCTTCGTAGGCTCGACTCCTTTTCCCTCTGTCCTCCCCTAGCAGCAATGGCGCTCGGCGCAGTGGCTAGCAGCCCCAGTGAATGGCCAATGGCTCCACGGCTAGCTGCTCCTGCCCTCTGCCGGTCGAGCCCTATGGCCGATCCCCTCTCCTTCCTTCTCCCCATGCCGTTCTCTGTTTTTTCCCAAGATTGAAGAAGAGAGATAAAGAGAGAACCCCAGTTGTGCGGTTCATGCCTCTAAGGAGAGAGAAAAAAAATCTGATCAGCCACATTTTGATCCCACCCGTCTAGACCTTCTGCGATGGTGCTCCTTGTGACCCTTGGTGTGACAATTGGTCAGCCGATAGGACTGTGCCACGTCGTCATTAATTTGCGATTAATAAAAATATATTAACTTTTGCGTTAAATATTTGTTTCATTCTATTCCGGCTGCGTTAATTTCGTAAGGATGTCGTGCACACGTTCAAAATAAATATCATTCTATCACGACACATATTTTATGCATTTAATTAGTTGCTAGTTTATCCATTTGTTTTTAAAATATAGTCAAAACCAATATCTCTACTACCTATTAAGACGGTAAGGGGTAGGCTGCCCCATTCCGTGTTCTGCCATTCCCATTCCTAGCTGCATGTCTTTCTCATTCCCCCTCCCTGCAAAGCCCATTCACATTTCCATTCCCGGCTATCACGTGTCTTTCTCATTCTCCCTCCCACAAAACCTATTCCCATTCCCACGTGCATCACACGCCTAGCTAAAATTAAATTAAAAACACAGGCTCCAAGGGGATTCGAACCCGCAACCTCTCAAATAAATGTGTTTGTAGCTACCACTACACCACATATGTGTTTATGTCTACATCTATTATAGTAAAAACATATAATACATCTCTCCCGAAGCCCACCTGCTACCCTTGCACAATGTGTAATAGTAGATAAGTATCACTGAGATTATTAAATTATATTTTTGGATTGAGGGAGTAGTATTTAAAGAAGAGCCTTGCATGCAATTTCTTTTGTTTGAATAATGTTTTCAACTTAAATACTTTTTTTTGCATGTGTAACATTTATTCTCCGTAATATTTTTCCATGGATCTAACTTATAAATCATTTTCATAAACCAATGTCAAAGGTGAATCCATGTTTCTTACTTGGAAACCCCGAACAAACACCACTAGCACGAGGCGCTCGCGTTGGCGTCGCTCACCGACGACGAGAAGAAACTTGGCGACTGCCAGTTTGACCTCTGGAAGCAGTCCTACATGGCCCATGCGCCACTGTGTACGGCAAGCTCCGGCGCAGCCGCCGCTTGGACGTGGTCCAGAGCGGCTGCACCACGCTGTCCATCGTCAAACATGGGGACCTCATGGTCGTCGCCAATGTCGACGACTCTCGGGTTGTTCTGGGCATCGCAACCTACGACGACGCCATCACGCCGTCTAGCTCATCATCCACCTGAAGCCTAACCTGCCACGTAAGTCGCTACTGACCGGCCATGAATTCTTGTGCGCTGGAATGACGACCATTGTTTTTGTTGTGTGAGTGTCCTCAAACAAGATGTATGTAGAGGAGTAGCACATCCGGTGGTGCAACGACCAGGTGTACTACCTCGCTGATGAGCCCGGGGTGCACTTCATTTGGCAGCCCAGCCAAGAGTGATCGGTACTCACCATATCGCGCGCGTTCGACGACTATTATATCAAGGATTGTGGCGTCATCTCGACACCGGAGGTGAGTAGAGGTGGACCGACAACAATGACCACTCGCCATCGTCAGGTACCTTTTGTGCCGGCCTGCCTTTAATTCTCTTCGCAAACACACACTTGAATTTTTTGTTTAAGCAAGCGTGTATGGTGGTGCGTGCCTGATGACTAACGATGTACGACGGAACTTCTACCGGTAGGTGTGGCACGTGCTCTCCAATAATGAGACCATGCAAATCATGACATATATCGAAGTCTGCATGACACTGATGGTTGCAATGTAGTAGTGAAACAACTAAATTAAAATAATAAAATTTATGTATGGCTAGGATCACAAATGGATTATGAAATATTTTCTTATAACAATATAAGACACATTTTGTATATAAGTTATCATGGTATTATATGTTCCCGTTGCAACGCACGGGTACTGGCCTAGTATAGTTTTAAGTCACACTTTTATAAAATTACTATAACGTGAGTAATACAAAATTAAATATCTTGATTTCATACCTGCCTAGTGTAATAGCGATGTGTGTTTAGCAGATCGCGTATATTGTGCCGTTTATGGTCTACAAATTGTCGATTATTCAATATGTTATGCGTCGTAAATCCATTTCAATTTGTTTCAGTCGTGTCAACTTCGTATCAACATCAATTTAGTGCTAGTAATATTACTTGGTCGCGACGCGTGTTATAATTAATTAGTTAGTTTGTCGCGGCACGAGATATCAATTAGTTATTCTTGCGTGTCAAACACGCCGATTTCACGCATGTCGCGCACGCCGTTTTCGAGCGCGCGCACCGTTCACATGTGTCGTTTGTGTCTGCGCGTGACAATAAATTGTTTTCGCTTATAAACACTCATGCTAATACGTTAATTCGTCAGGTCGCATATTTTAGATAGTTAATTTAAGGTTTGCTCGACTAATAATTATTAGATTAATATTCTAATTAGAGTAAATGTGTAGTGTTCAACTTGCGCTTTTATGATAAACATTAACATGGCAAATATTAACTTAACTACTTATTTAATAATTGTTTAGTATAAAAGCGTCACCTATTTAGTCTTTCTCGCCAGTCGCGCGATTTGTTCCGCACGTGGTGTCGTGCTGGTTCGCGCGTCGTTCACGCTGGTCGCGCACACTGTTTTCGTGCGTCGTCAGCGTGCTATGTCACGTGTGTCCGCGTGTCGTTCGTACGCTGCCATGCTGTTTCGTGCATCGTAAATTTGCCTCGCTTAGAATCTCTCGTTTTAATTAAATTACTTATTTAACTGACATTTGTTAGTGTAGCAGAATAATCGAACTAAATATTGGATATAATTTATATTTGATAATGTCGAATTAAATGTTCTGACTATTACTTGCGTAGCGTTAACGTTATAACTTCTCAACCATAGCTTCGACCATCGCGTTTCTTATCCCTGCGTAACCGTAGAAGCGCTCTCTAATTTTATATTGCTCATTTTGATAATATTTTATCTTGTATGGTGTAATGTTCTTATGCAAGTATATGTTTGCTTGTGCCTGTTTGCATTCGTTGCGCAACACGAATAGATTGCGATCTGTTCCCGAGCTTTGAGGAATCGACGATCCAGATTTGGTGAACCACCGGTCTTGAGATCAAGCTCTTCGAGTTCTACGAGGCTGAAGACCCTGAGCATCTGTTTGGTGAAGGCAAGTGTCCTCTGACCCATTATGTCCTATTTACTTTATAAATCACTATCCCGCATTACTCAATTGAAACCTAAGGATTGACTAGCTTTGTATTTACCTTGTCCTTGATTACCTTTTTGGTTATTTATGGTTAGCTTCATGCTATTGCTTTACTTTAATCAATGAACATGATGTGATTACTTATGATATGATGATGTTATCCCGATGATGATCCTGTGATACTTTAGGGGACTCAGGCTGTTTCCTGAGTGCCTCTCCGTAAGGACCTATTCGGGGAGCGACACCCCGGGAAAACATTGCAACCATGAGGGTGGTATGGGACGCCCTTGGCTAAGTAATTAGGGAAGTTTTATGTTGGGTGCTGGTTTTTGGTTATTGGGAAACAGAGGCATCTGTTATGGCTCCTATATTCTCGCTCAGGGATCTGGGTACGGGCATCGTCCCACGGCTTTTTCCTGAGGGTAGAGGTATAGGTTTTGGGATGTCAGATGGACTATATGCAATGGTCATTTCCAACATTCGCATAGTGAGGACCCTAGGGAAAAGCCACGTAGTGAGACCCTGCCAGTTCACCTTGGGAGTGATCAATGGGGAGTCGCGATCCTCGGGCAGAAAGGGAATCACAGCTCATGGGTAAAGTGTGCAACCTCTGCAGAGTGTTATGAAACTGATATATCAGCCGTGCTCACGGTTATGAGCGGCCTTGGGATCCTCTTTGATTAGAGATACAGATGGTTTGAGATTCAATGGTACTATTAATGGTTTTGGTTCGATGATGATAATGATGTTCCTCGATGAGGAAATGATTCACGGGTTGGTTATTGCTAAAACCTTGCTTCCACTAATAATAAATATCTAACCAACTAAAAGCAACTGCTTGAGCTTAACCCCACATAAAGCTAGTCCACCTCAGCCAAACGGGACATTTGCTGAGTACGTTGATGTGTACTCACCCTTGCTTTCACAAAACACCAGGTTGCCTTTGGTGTAATCTATGCTCAGGTAAAGAAGAAGACATCGAGGCGGATCTCCAGAAGTTCCAGGACTTCAACGAGTTCGAGGATTAGGCTAACGACCTCCCCCAGTCAGCTGCCTGTGGTGGGTTAATTTACGTTGGCTACGTTTCGATTATGTGTACTTTGATTTATATTATGTAAATGACTATAGTCTTTAATATCATTACTTACTCTTTATTGTAATTCGAAGCATTGTGCTATGATGAGTCATTTATGTAATCGCTATGTACGTGAATTTCTGATCCTGGCACGTACATGGTTCGCATTTGGTTTACCTTCAAAACCGGGTGTGACATAAGTGGTATCAAAGCCTTGCTGACTGTAGGACCGCTATCCTAGAGTAGCATTGGCCGTTTTAAGGACTTATTGATTATTACTTCACCTCATCCTTGATTCTGCTTCAAAATATTAGTCACCTCGACTAATTCTATGTTGTGCTCCTATATGCCCCCTTGCCAAAAAGTATTTTATTTTAGTACGGTCTATACTTCTCTCAATCTTTTAGATCTGATCTCACCCTTGTGCTTGCGACATCTTTGTAGATGCCTCCTGACCATAACCTTTTTGTGGTTTGGAATTCTTTCCTCTTCCACCATTAAATTGCTACCATTTGACCACCTTTGTTCCCTTGGTATTGACAAGCCCGTACCCCCTGGATTCTTTAATACTCTTGTTTCAAATACTTATCTCTGAATTTCTACTGCCTACTTAAACATTTTAGTTTATATATCCATGATCTTTGTGTCTTTTGAGACCCTTTAATATTCTGTTGTTAGGTCGTTATCTTTCGGCAATTTCCATTTCCTTGGTCTTGTTGTGCTCGTGTCCTTCGAGTCTTGCATATTCTCATATTTTTTTATGGATGCTTATCTTCATACTCCAATGCCCGTTTAAGACATTTCAGTTAATATGCACTTGATCACCCTTGCTTCTTGATGGTCCATGAGCGACCATTTCATTTCACACATCCTTGGTGATCTCGTTGTTTCCATATAACATCCTTCGGTAATGAATTTTTACCTAAACCCTCCTGTTGGAACCTTACCTATCGTACCCTTGATTGTTTTCTCCACTTCATAACTTCAAGAGTCTTGCCTTAACTCTATCCTTTGCTATGCTCTTCGTTATTATCATCTTTACCCTTGACACCTCTATATCTTTCATTGATGTTTATCTTATACCTGTCATTTTAAATCTCTTGTCTTCCATCTCAATCTGAGCGTTGAACTTTACCTATTTTCCCCTTGGTTGTATCCTCTTCTTTGATGCTTGCGAGTTTTTAACTCCATCCTTCTTTGTGCTTCCATTTGTTGTCGCCTTTACCTTCCTCATCTCTCGATCAGACCTTGGTGATTACACTATGTCTACTATCTAAAATATCCAATCTCTTATCCCAATTTGAGAGTGGTGTTTTACTTATCTCACCCTTGACAACATCCTCTTCTTTACCGCGTGCAAGCCTTGACATAACTCCATCCCTTGCTGTACTTGTACCACTTGCTCTTCTATGCCTTCATCTTTTCTCTTACACCCTTGTCCGTTATCGCCTTTGGCCCTTGCGACATTGATGTCTTCTACCTAAATGCTGATCTTGAACTTATCCTTTAAAAGACTCACCTTTATTTCAACCCAGTTTGAGAGCGGTGAGTTACCTATTTCCCCTTGATTTCCTTGCCCTTTTGTCGCCTTACAAGTGTCGTCTTAATCCCATCCTTTGATGTGTTTCTAATTGCTATCACCATTACCTTGTCATCCATCAATTCTACCTTGATACTTATCTTTATGTCTGCTCTTTAAAAATATTCTCTCTTCCACCCTAATTTGAGAGTGGCAGTTTACCCATCTGGCCTTTAGACGTACCCTCTCCTTTTCCACTTCAGATCATGTCTTAACTCCATTCTTTATGGTACTTATATCTTTTGTCTTATGCCTATTTACCTCCTCTCCTACATCCTTGTCTGTTATTTCCTTTAAAACCCTCGTGATATCTATGCTCTTGCCCTCCTACTTATCTTGAACCTATCCTTTGAAGCCTCCTCTTTTCCATCCCTGTTCGAGGATTATGTCTCATCTATTTCATCATTGGCTGCTCCCCTTTCTTTGTCACATTGCAAGTCTTGTCTAAAATACATCCTTTATTGTGTGTTTGTCCATTATCACATTAACCCGTGTCATCCCTCGATCTTTACCTTATTGCTTATCCTGTACCTGCATTTTAAAGCCGCCTCTCCCATTTCATTTCAAGAGTGATGTCTTACCCATCCCGCTCTTGTTCATTCCCTTTTCCTCTGTCGCGTTGCAAGTCTTATCTTTTGCTCGGTATCACCCTTACCTTCCTAATATCTAGATCTTTCCATGATGCTTATCCTATGCCTACTTTTGAAGTACCATCTTTCGCATCTCGATTTGAGAATGGTGTTTTACCTACCCTACCCTTGGTTGCATTTTCTCCCTTGTAGATTACAGTCCTTGATTTAACTCCATCCCTTATTGTACTGATGTCCCTATCCTACGTGCCTTGTTCTTCTCGTTGCCCTTCAACAAACTTTAAGAGTAGTTATTCCCTTTTTAAGAAAGACCACCATTTAATTAAAAGGAACGTATAGCAACGAGATGTTTGTTGTTGTATGGTTGTGCTGTTTGTCTTTGTGTGATAACTGATTTGCTTCTTTGTGATGAGTGTTGATGTGTTGTGGCCCTTGGTCCGCAATGACATCAGTGCACTAGATGAGTGCCATATAGTTGGGTAGTTGGGTTCTCTTTTTCTGCTCTCTCGCTTTAATCCGCCTATGCTTACCTCTTTTAACTCTCTACCCTTTCCTCTTGTACCTGCTCAGTTGGCAGAGGCCGAGTTGAATCGAAGAATCTATGTGCCGACCTTGTTTTCTTGCTAGTCTTACCTTGAAACACAATACCATCAACCTATCCATGTCAAAATACAACACCATCCTTGTTTCACGCTAGCTGACACTTTCTTTCTATTATAAATGTCTAAATGACCTTGTTTCATATTTGCCCTTTGTATATACCATGAACCTTGTGAAACCTTGTCTCACTCTCCCTTCACCCCTACCTAGATGATGAATCCCAATGAAGATAAAGTGGATGAGGTCAACAACAAGATTCCAACCTCGACAGTGGTGAAAAGGAAGGATGACTCACATAGATATCTGCTGAATGGAATGAAGAACAACAAGAGGACCAGAAAATTGTTTGGGTACAAGATTAAACCGCCTCAACCGCAAGCAGAAGCGCCAAAGCTCGTGAATACCCAAACAGGAGAATCAAATCAAGCTCAGCTATTCAACATGCAGGCAACTGATCAACTATCATCTGCTGGCAATCAAGCAAAGCTGACTCGTAGAGAGGTCAAAGTAAGAGGTGATTGTTTCTACTACAAGGAAGAAGGGCACTTCATTTGCCAATGCCCCAAGAAGTGTCTAGACCAGCTCGCGAAGAAGGCCTTCAAGCAAAACTCAACCAGTGATAATGCAGAAGAAATTGTCTTCACCCGCTCAAAGTACAAAGTAATTCAAACAACTGATGAAGGCGGCAGGTTACTGAACATAAGAGTTGAGCCGAGAGAGTGATGAGTCTCTTTTTAGTGGGTAGATCTGTTTGTAAGGTCTTGTGAACTACCGATGAACCGACCTTGTTTTTCTTGCTAGCTTCTTGAATCTTGGGGCGAGATTCCTGTTAAGGGGGTTAGATTTGTAACACCCTGAATTTGGGGGTATAAAATTTCTTTTATAATATCCACCAAATTCAGGTGTTACCCTCTTCTTTACCTGCTTTTCTTCTCTTTTTCTAAATGATGGAGAGTTATTTTATTATATATATTGATATATATATATATATATATATATGAGTTTTTGGCATAGTAAAATAAAATCCTGGAGAAGCTTTGATTGTAGCATTCATGTCGTTGCATAATGGTTATGGGTGTAAAGGGTTTTCAAACTATATCGAATTATCTTGATCTTGTTTCTCGAGGCTTTCAGAAACCTTCGAAACATTCCTTTGAGTATTAAATATGAATTTAAGTCTCTCTAATATTAATTAAATACCTAAATTTTAGTATTTGCGAAAACTACAAAAATCTTGGAAACACGATAATATATATATATTTCTTCCTCTCGTCGAACCTGTTCCAAACATCTTACCTTTTTTTCGCGAGATCCGCGAATCGCGTCTTCTCGCGAACAGCATGCTACCCACGTCGGCTATCCTCATCATTTTGGGCCCGCAGGCCAGCTCTGACCGTCTTCGCCTAATTTTATCTAACCCTGTTTACCACTCGTCTGACTCAGTCTCCATCGTACACTGGGTCGCGCAACCGCCCCTCTCGTCCAGTCATGTCGCGATCCGCGGCGAATTTGGCAACCACCTTTCGTGCCCTCTTTTTATATATACATACCCCTGCCATTGCATAACCTCTTGTCACTTCGTCCTCAGATCTAAATCACGCAGCGACGGTTATTGGTCATCGCGCACGCAGGTCTCTCCTTCTCCCTCCCTTCGACGTTCTCTCCCTCAGCGTGCTGCGTCGTAGGCCCCTGGCCGCGGTCCCCTCGCTACCCTCCTCTTCTCCCTTACGCGCGACAGCCAGCGCGGCTCGTGGCCTGCAGCGCGGTGCAGCCGGCGCGAGGCCAGCGCCCCGACGAGCTCCACTCCCGGCCAGCCATGGCACTCCCTGCCCAGCCCGCCTCTCTCACGCACCCCCTGCGCATGAGCTCCGGGAAGCTCGCCCCTATGCGTGCGGTGGCCCGGCGGCCAGCCAGTGCGGTGGCCAGCCTCGGACAACCCCTGTGTGGTGTCCAGGTCCTGGTCGATGCCCCTCTCCATCTCTGCTCATTCTTCGCAGGCTCGACTCCTTTTCCCTCTGTTCTCGGCTAGCAGCAATGGCGCTCGGCGTGGTGGCCAGCAGCCCCAGTGAACAGTCAGTGGCTCCGCGGCTAGCTGCTCCTGCCCTCCGCCGGTCGAGCCCTATGGCCGATCCCCTCTCCTTCTCCCCATGCCGTTCTCTGTTTTTTTCCCAAGATTGAAGAAGAGAGAGAAAGATAGAACCACTCCCTGTTGTGCGGTTCGTGCCTCTAAGGAGAGAGAAAAAATCTGATCAGCCACATTTTGATCCCATCCGTCCGGACCTTCTGCGATGGTGCTCCTTGTGACCCTTGGTGTGGCAATTGGTCAACCGTTAGGACTGCGCCACGTCGTCATTAATTTGCGATTAATAAATATATATTAACTTTTGCGTTAAATATTTGTTTCATTCTGTTCTGGCTGCGTTAATTTCATAAGGATGTCGTGCACACGTTCAAAAAAAATATCATTCTATCACGACACATGTTTTATGCATTTAATTAATTGCTAGTTTATCTATTTGTTTTTAAAATATAGTCAAAACCAATCTATAGTTTTAAGTCACACTTTTATAAAATTACGATAACGTGAGTAATACCAAATTAAATATCTTGATTCCATACCTGCCTAGTGTAATAGCGATGTGTGTTTAGTAGATCGCTTATATTGTGTCGTTTATAGTCTATAAATTGTCGATTATTCAATATGTTATGTGTCGTAAATCCATTTCGATTCGTTTCAGTCGCGTCAACTTCGTATCAACATCAATTTAGTGCTAGTAATATTACTTGGTTATGACGCGTGTTATAATTAATTAGTTAGTTTGTCGCGGCACAGGATATCAGTTAGTTATTCTTGCGTGTCACGCGCGCCGATTTCGCGCGTATCGCACGCGCCATTTTCGAGGGCGCACGCCGTTCACGTGTCGTTTGCATCTGCGCGTGATAATAAATTGTTTTCGCTCATAAAACACTCATGCTAATACGTTAATTCGTCAGGTCGCATATTTTAGATAGTTAATTTAAGGTTTGCTCGACTAATAATTATTAGATTAATATTCTAATTAGAGTAAATGTGTAGTGTTCAACTTGCGCTTTTATGACAAACATTAACATGGCTAATATTAACTTATCTACATATTTAATAATTGTTTAGTATAAAAGCGTCACCTATTTAGTCTTTCTCGCCTGTCGCGCGAGTTGTTACGCACGTGGTGTCGTGCTGGTTCGCGCTGGTCGCGCGCACTGTTTTCGTGCGTCGTCAACGTGCTATGTCACGTGTGTCCGCGTGTCGTTCGTACGCTGTCATGCTGTTTCGTGCATCGTAAATTCGCCTCGCTTAGAATCTCTCGTTTTATTTAAATTACTTATTTAACTAACATTTGTTAGTGTAGCAGATTAATCGAACTAAATATTGGATGTAATTTATATTTGATAATGTCGAATTAAATGTCCTGACTATTACTTGTGTAGCATAAACGTTATAACTTCTCGACCGTAGCTTCGACCGTCGCGTTTCTTATCCCTGCGTAACCGTAGAAGCGCTCTCTATTTTTATATTGCTTGTTTTGATAATATTTTATCTTGTATGGTGTAATGTTCTTTTGCAAGTATATATTTGCTTGTGCCTGTTTGCATTTGTTGCGCGACACAAATAGATTGCGATATATTCTCGAGTTTCGAGGAATCGACGATCAAGATTTGGTGAACCACCGGTCTTGAGATCAAGCTCTTCGAGTTCTACGAGGCTGAAGACCCTGAGCATCTGTTTGGTGAAGGCAAGTGTCCTCTGACCCATTATGTCCTATTTACTTTATAAATCACTATCTCGCATTACTCAATTGAAACCTAAGGATTGACTAGCTTTGTATTTACCTTGTCCTTGATTACCTTTTGGGTTATTATTGTTAGCTTCGTGCTATTGCTTTACTGTAATCAATGAACATGATGTGATTACTTATGGTATGATGATGTTATCCCGATGATGATCCTATGATACTTTAGGGGACTCAGGCTGTTTCCTGAGTGCCTCTCCGTAAGGACCTGTTCGGGGAGCGACACCCCGGGAAAACAGTGCAACCATGAGGGTGGTATAGGACACCCTTGGCTAAGTAATTAGGGAAGTTTTATGTTGGGTGCTGGTTTTTGGTTATTGGGAAACAGAGGCATCTGTTATGGCTCCTATATTCTCGCTCAGGGATCTGCGTACGGGCATAGTCCCACGACTTTTTCTTGAGGGCAGAGGTATAGGTTTTGGGACGTCAGATAGACTTTATGCAATGGTCATTTCCAACGTTCGCATAGTGAGGACCCTAGGGAAAAGCCACGTAGTGAGACCCTGCCAGTTCACCTTGGGAGTGATCAATGGGGAGTCGCGATCCTCGGGCAGAAAGGGAATCACGGCTCATCGGTAAAGTGTGCAACCTCTGAAGAGTGTTATGAAACTGATATATCAGCTGTGCTCACGGTTATGAGCGGCCTTGGGATCCTCTTTGATTAGAGATACATATGATATGAGGTTCAATGGTACTATTAATGGTTTTGGTTCGATGATGATAATGATGTTCCTCGATGAGGAAATGATTCACGAGTTGGTTATTGCTAAAACCTGGCTTCCACTAATAATAAATATCTAACCAACTAAAAGCAACTGCTTGAGCTTAACCCCACATAAAGCTAGTCCACCTCAGCCAAACGGGACATTTACTGAGTACGTTGATGTGTACTCACCCTTGCTTTCACAAAACTACAGGTTGCCTTTGGTGCAATCTATGCTCAGGTAAAGAAGAAGACGTCGAGGCGGATCTCCAGGAGTTCCAGGACTTCGACGAGTTCGAGGATTAGGCTAGCGACCTCCCCCAGTCAGCTGCCTGTGGTGGGTTAATTTACATTGGCTACGTTTTGATTCTGTGTACTTTGATTTATATTATGTAAATGACTCTAGTCTTTAATATCATTACTTACTCTTTATTGTAATTCAAAGCATTGCGCTATGATGAGTCATTTATGTAATCGCTGTGTATGTGAATTTCTGATCCTGGCACGTACATGGTTCGCATTCGGTTTACCTTCAAAACCGGATGTGACAGATAGTGAGTACCCTTCACATGTGTATAAGCTCTCAAGGGTGCTTTATGGGCACAAACAAGCCCCAAGAGCATGGTATGAAGCCTAAGAGTCTTTCTTATCACTAATAGCTTTAAAGTCGGAAAAGTTGACCCTACTCTCTTCACTAAAACAATTGACAAAGACTTGTTTATATGCCAAATTTACGTTGATGATATTATCTTTGGGTCTACTAACAAGTCATCTTGTGAAGAGTTTGGTAGAATAATGATACAGAAATTTGATATGTCCATGATGGGGGAGTTGAAGTATTTCCTTGGATTCCAAATTAAGCAACTCCAAGAGGGCACCTTCATTTGCCAAACAAAGTACATTCAAGATATTCTCAAGAAGTTTGGAATGAAGAATGCCAAACCCATCAAGACTCCCATGGGAATAAATGGGCATCTCAACCTTGACACAGAAGGTAAGTCTGTAGATCAAAAGGTATTTCGGTCGATGATAGGATCTCTACTCTATTTATGTGCTTCACGATCGAATATTATGCTTTCAGTATGCATGTGTGCAAGGTTCCAGGCCAATCCTAAGTAAATCCACCTTAGGGCCGTGAAAAGAATCATGAGATATTTAGTTTACACTCCTAAGTTTGGGCTATGGTGCCCCAAGGGATCTACCATTGATCTAATTGGGTATTCTGATGCTAACTATGCCGGATGTGAGATTGATAGAAAGAGTACATCAGGGACTTGTCAGTTTCTAGGGAGATCCCTAATGTTTGGGCTTCAAAGAAACAAAATTTAGTAGCTCTATCTACCGCCGAAGCTAAGTATATTGCTGCAGGACATTGTTGTGAATAATTACTCTAGATGAGGCAAACCTTTAGGGACTATGGCTACAAGTTGAGCAAAGTCCCTCTCCTATGTGACAATGAGAGTGCAATCCGCATGGCGGATAATCCTATTGAACACAACTGCACAAAGCACATAGACATCCGGTATCACTTTCTGAGAGATCACCAATAAAAGGGGGATATCGAAATTGCTTATGTTAGCACCCATAACCAATTAGCCAATATCTTCACCAATCCCCTAGATGAAAAAACTTTTAGCAAGCTTAGGAATGAACTAAATGTCTTAGATTCTCAGAAATTTGATTAAAATCTTGCACACATTGCTCATTTTATACCTTTGATCATATCTCTTTCATTTGGTACAAATGCATATCTCTTATTCTTCTTGTGCCAAAGCTAAGACTAATGTGCTTCCAAGAGTATTTCTATACTTAGTCTTGCATTGAAAGGGAAATGTAGTTATAGACAAAGGCAAGGCTTTCGCTCCATATTCGTCACTATCCTTTGCCCTACTCATGTATTTACTTTCATATATTTTTGATAAAGACATCTTGATTTCTCTATTTTTGGCGCTTAATGCCAAAGGGGGACAAAATTAATAGACCAAAGCAAAAGGACCGCACCACCACCCTGTTTTTTGAAAACTTTTACAAAACTTTGCATATGCAAAAACCCTCTTGATAGCTAAGGGGAGAACCTTTTCAGGGGGAGCTTTTATTTAGCCAAAGGAAAATCATTTGAAAAAGGGGGGTGAATCTTTCAAAACTTAAAAATTCTTTAGAAATCATACTCTTATACAATTGGCTAATCGCAAAAGAATTTGAAAAGACTTTTCCAAAAGATTTGCAAAAACAAGCTAAGTGGTGCAAAGGTGGTTCAAAATGTTAAATATATGAAAACAATCATATATGCTTAGAACTGCTTTCATTTCAATGTAACTTATGCCCATCTGACAAAATGCAAACTAGCTACATTTCTATACTTTGTATTTGCTTTGGTTTGTGTTGGCATCAATCACCAAAAAGGGGGAGATTGAAAGGGAAATGGCCTCAAACATTTCCTATAATCAATTTTGGTGTTTGACGACCATCATAAACCTTATGGACTAACTAGTTTGCCTAGTTGATCTTTTCTTAGGTTCATAAAGTTCACATACAATAAGGAAAATGACCCTTGGGCCAATTCTACAAGTATGGGGCAAATCAGGATTGCACCAACCTGGGGTGCACCGGACTGTCCGGTGTGCATCAGATAGTGTCCGGTGCCTAGGCTAAAGCGCCCAACGATCTGGCCGCTCTCGGGAAAACTCAGAGCTCCGCTGCTAAAATTCACCGGACCGTCCGGTGAGCCCACGACCAACGGTCGTCTTTGCAACAGTCGACTGCTACAGGACAACCATAGGGTCAGAAACCGTCAGAAGGTCAGAATCTGTCAGGGCACCATACTATCCGGTGTGCACCGAACAGTCTGGGTAGCGTTAGATCCAACGGTCGACTGCTACAAACCCCAACGAATAACTGACATGACATGCACCGGACACTGAACAGTGTTGTGTCCGGTGTGCTCGTCGACAGAAAGCACAACCAACGGCTAAAATTGTGGTTGGGGCTATAAATACCCCCAACCACCACCATTCAAGGTATCCAATCTTTCCACTCTCCACACTCAATACAAGAGCAAAGAATACATTCCAAAGACACATTTAAAGCTTCCAATCCTCTCCAAGTCCCACAATTAAGACAAGTGATCAATAGTGATTAGTGACTTGAGAGAGTGAGATTTGTGTTTCAATTGTTGCATGGTTGTGCTTTCTTCATCTCCTTCTAAACTCTCTAAGTGATTTGTAAAGCTAGCAAGAGACACCTAAGTGTGTGGTGATCCTTGCGGGGTCTTTGTGACCCTTGAGATTAAGACGAAGCACTCAACTAGTCTAGGTGACCGATTGAGAGAGGGAAAGGGTTGAAATAGACCCGACCTTTGTGGCCTCCTCAACGGGGAGTAGGTTCATTGGAACCGAACCTCGGGAAACAAATCGTCGTGTTCATTTGTGTTGATCATCACCATTCGATTTGGTTCTTCCCTCTCCCTCTCTCTAAAAGTTCTCTTGCTCACATTCTTTTGAGTTAGCTCCCAAAGTTATCCGCATTGATTGAGCAAATCATAGCAAGAAGAACTATCTTCCGCACTCTGTATTTCTTTCTAATCCTAACCACGGGTGAAGTTTGTGTTCAAAGTTTATAATTTTTAGGTTTTGCCTATTCACCCCCCTCTAGGCGACTTTCAGATGAGCACTATCGAGAGAGGAGCCATGCTTGTGCTATGCCTGAAAGTCGGCTAGAGGGGAATGAATAGGCAAAATCTGAAATTAACAAACTTAAGCACAACTTCAAACCCCAGGTTACCATTAGAACGAAAAGTAAGTCAATTAGAGTGAGGGAGAGAGGGTACTTCTTGCACAAGTTGCTTAAATGCTTGTAGATTACTTGGGGAGCAACTTAGTTTGATATAGTATCAAACACAAGCAAGAGAACAAGAGAGAGGAGAGAGGAAGAACCAAATCGCAAAGTACGATCAAGCGCAAAGAACACGGACGATTTGTTTCCCGAGGTTCAACTCTGAAGGGTTTACGTCCTCGTTCAGGAGTCCACTAAGGACGAGCACAAGAACTCGTAACACTCAAATGCACAAGCCGCTAAATCTCTCAAAACTCAAATCGATTGGATGCGACGAGTATATGGCTCGAATGCGTGCGTGATGTTGCTTTGAATGCATTAAGGATTGGTGTAGCTCTTGTGTATTCAATGTGCTAGTTGGGGGGTATTTATAGCCTCCAACCACCCATATAGCCATTGGAGTGAATGGGCTAAGAATTAGATTTTCTACGTGTGCACCGGACAGTGCACAGTACCGGTCAGGTGCACCACCAGACCCTCTGTCCCTCTGACTGGAGCAGGTTACCATTCTAACCTATTAGTGGCACCGAACCACCAACAGTAATGGTCCGGTGATCATCGAACCCCACCACGACGACATAGCCATTGAAGAACCAATCGACCGTTGAACCATGTCAGACGGTCTGGTGCGCCACCGGACTTGTCGAATGTTATAGCACCAAAGTGCCCGAAAACAACGTCTCTACAACAATAGTCGATGCCGCACCAGACTGGCTCCTTGTACACCAGACTAGTTCAACACTTTCTTCAGTTGAAGTCCTGTTGCAACCCTCTCTACACACTCGGTCCAGTGCACCACCGAACTAGTCTAGTGTGCCCGAGCACAGACCATTTTTTTGCAAACTTTGGCAAATCTTCTTCAAACAAGTTTGGCTAACATATCTAGTGACTTTCCAACTAGTCTAAGTCATGGAATTTGGTTGTTTTAAATCCTTCAACTCATATTCTTTCTTTTAGCTCAAATTGGCTCCAAATTGGTGTTTCTTTGAATCTGAGCTATCCAACACTTCTAGATAGGTGAATTAAGTTCCTAGGGGAGTTTACAACTTATCCAAAGTGTAGAACTAGGCGAAGCTCTTCTAATCCAAGTTTTACCCCTTATTGGTTGGTTTTGAGCTGATTTTGACTAGAAACAATATTGACAAACTTATGGACTTGTGAATCAAATACTAGGCTAACTAGTTATTCCAAAAGTTTGTGCATCAAGCACAAAATTTAATATAAGAATTGGTTTAAGGCCATTTCTCTTTCAATCTTCCCCTTTTTGGTGATTGATGCCAACACAAACCAAAGAAAATATGAAGTATGGAATTATAACTAGTTTGCAATTTAGACAAGTGTTCATAAATTATTGAAATGAAAGCAATTCTAAGTGAAAAATATGAGTGTTTTTTGACATAGTTAACATTTTGGACCACATTTGCACCACTTGGCTTGATTTTGCAAATCTTTTGATAAGATCTTTTAAAATTCATTTGCCTTTGGCCGAAAGTATAAGAATGGAATTTTCAAAAGCATTTCTAAGTTTTGAATAATTCTCCCCGTTTTTTTAAGATGCTTTTTCTTTGGCCAAATAAAAACCCCCCTGAATATATTCTCCTCTTTGGTATAAACATTTTTCCCTTTTAGCTGTCAAGAGGGTTTTCACAAATGAAAAGGTACCAATTTGGAAGATTGGAAAGTTCTGAAAAACTGGGTGGTGGAGTGGTGCTTTTTCTTTGGTCTGATAATTTCTCGCCCTTGGCATTAAGCGCCAAAAACGAAAAAATGGAGGCCTTTAGCAAGAAAGATATGAATTTAAGTATATGAGTTGAGCAATAAGTGTTGATACTGAATGAATAAGAAGTGGAAGCAATTCCTTTGCCTACAACTCAATTTCCCTTTCAATCTAAGACTAAGTTCTGAAATAAACTTCGAAGTACATTAGTCTTAGCTTTGGCATAAGAAGAATATGAAGTATGAAAACTGTATCAAATGAAAGAGAAGAACATGATCAAAGGTATAATAAATGAGCAATGTGTGGAATCTTTCAATCCAGGTTTCGAGAGTCTAAGGCATTAGTTCACTCCTAAGCTCACAAAACCTCTTTTCATCTAAGGGCTTGGTAAAGATACATCTAACTATTTCTCGATGCCAACATGGTCAATTATGATATCTCCCCTTTGTGAGTGGTCTCTCAGGAAGTGATACCTGATGTCTATGTGCTTAGTGCAGTTGTATTTAATGGGATTTTTCGCCATGTGGATAGCACTCTCATTATCACATAGGAGAGGGACTTTGCTAAACTTGTAGCCATAGTCCATAAGGGTTTGCCTCATCCAGATTAATTGTGCACAATAGTGTCCTACAACAATATACCCGACCTTGACGGTGGACATAGCAACTAATTTTTGTTTTTTTGAAACCCAAGACACTAGGGATCTCCGCAGAAACTGCCAAGTCCCTGATGTGCCCTTCCTATCTACCTTACATCCGGCATAATCGGCATCTGAATATGTGATGAGATCAAAGTTTGAACCCTTGGGGTACAAAAGCCCAAAGTTAGGCGTGTAAACTAAATACCTTAAGATTCTCTTCACGTCCCTTAGCTGACATTCCTTAGGGTCAGCTTGGAATCTTGCGCACATGCAAACTGAAAGCATAATATCCGGTTTAGATGCACATAAGTAGAGTAAAGATCCTATCATAGACCGTATACCTTTGATCTACCGAATTACGTCCTATGTCGAGGTCGAGATGCCCATTTGTCTCCATAGGAGTCTTGATGGCTTTGGCGTCCTTCATCCCAAACTTCTTTAGAATGTCTTGAGTGTATTTTGTTTGGCTGATGAAGGTGCTCTGCTAGAGTTGCTTGATTTTGAATCCAAGGAAGTATTTCAACTCCCCTATAACACCCCTGGTGTTACGAGAACTAAAATTTTAATATGTCATCATGTGCACTAGCATCATCTTGTTTGTAATCCACCTAGAATGCATTCACTAGGCCAAAAAAACTTGAAAAAAATGTAATGTTGTGTTTGCGAGAGTACGAGACTTAGTTTAAGAACATTGCTTAGGCTAAGCAGGAGTAAATCACTCCCTAAGCTAGTAACAAGATGGCCTTCTATCTTCAATACAAAAGGGAGATTTTCCTAAATAAGGTAGCTATGCCTTTAGGGTGTGGATTAGAGTTGGTGAAGCACTTAAATTAATTAAGTGTCTCTAAAAACCTGATTTAGAGCCAAAAGTAAATCTTGAGATCTAGCCACGTTTTGCCAAAAGTCAAAATACCAAACTTGTAGTGTTTCTAAAGCTAAGCAACTTTCATGTGTTGAGATTTTCAAGTTTTGTAGAAGATTTCAAAGTAAATTGCAAATTTCAGATTTGGTTCAGTTGTGAACTCTTGCAAAACAATGTGATTTAGATGATTTTGGGTCCTTATAACTTGAAATCCATGAGCTTTTAGTTAATGGTCACTATAACAAACTTGTAGACCTTCAATAGGTGTATAAACTTAGTTAAGCAACTTAACCCTAGAAACATTTGAAACCTAGTGAAAAACCTGCCCAAAGTGGGGTTGTCAGACTTGTGTTGTTTTAGTTGGGTGCAGATAACTGAAGTTTTGATTCAGTGAGTTTGGCAGAAGTTTGGATCCATTTTGTGGCTAATCTATGGGGGTATGAGTTAGGATTCCTATACCAAAGATGTAAAGCTATAGTAGGAGATTAAGTTTGGTGAATGCTCGTACCCTTTAAGATGTTTAGAACTTAGGCAAAACCTTGCTCCAAGATGGGTTGTCAGGTTGTGACTGTTTTCTGAATCGGTTCAGATGACTGAAGTGTAGTCACTGGATTTTGCCAAACTTTGGAGCTTTGTGGTTTTAGATCTATGGAGCTTGGGACTAAGGGTTCTCTAGCAAAGTGACAGACCATATGTTGGAGAACAAGTTTCCTTAAGTGATGTTGGTCTGGTGCTGCACAAAAACTTGAGTAAAATACCCCAAAAGAGTCACTGTCAGCCTGTGCTTTGGTCTGAATCTGATTTAGTAACAGAAACTGAGTTTTAGTGTACTGTTATCAACTTTAGAGCACCATAACTTTGGATCTATGCACTTTGGGTCTTGGACTGTTGTAACAAACTTGAAGAGCTATACTTGGTGAACAAGTTTGGTTAGATAAGGTCGATCTGTCCTTGTTTGGAATGGTGAGAACAGAGGGGTGAACAGAGAGATCTAGTCGAGCAGTGGAGATTCGATGTTGGTTCAAAATATCTGAAGAAAAGATCGCCCTCCACTACGAACTCCAGGCACTTCTAGGTCACGTTGGTGATAAGTGAAAGATTTCGAAGGGGGTAACTTTGGCTAGGTTCACTGCCCAATGGCTTGAGCTAGGAGAGTTTGAATCTATCCACCACGGCTGATTGTGCTACCTCCCTATTGTAACACCCTGAATTTTGGGGTATAAAAATTTCTTTGCTCTGTACTCAAAATTCGGGTGTTACTCTTTCTTTCTACGCTTTTATTTTCCCTTTATTAAAACAATATAGAGTTATTTTGTTCTATGTTGGCGGGAGACCTAGAAGTGTCTTGGTTGTTGCATTCATGATGTTGCATAGTGTTTCTAAGTGCAAGAAGTGTTTGAAACATATAAATATATCTTGTAGAAGTTTTCGGTAAATGTTCATAATTTTCTGAATATTTTTCTATTTTCCAAAATTCAAAATCTATTTATTTGAGATACTTAAAACATTTTCAAAAGTTCTAAAATGTTTTTTGAGTTCATTGGGTGCCAAATCATGTCTAGGAATTTTCCTAGAATTTTCGGATCCTTCGAGATATTTTTCAAAAATTAAAAACGATTTCAACCTTTTCTGAAATTATTTTTAATTTTAAAGATGGGATAATTACGAAAAATAAAATATCTTCAAACCCTAGCAATATATAAATGGATGGAACCCTCTCATCGTGCCCTTTCCAAATTTCAAAACCGTTTTGTTACACCCGGTTTTGAAAGATAAACCGAATGCGAACCATGTACGTACCAGGATCAGAAACTCACGTGCACAGCGATTACATAATTGAACATCATCACACAATGCTCGAAATAAATAGCGGAAAGGTACTTTATTACATCAAGATGTCTAAGACATCCACAGAGTCTATTACATAACTATTGTTCAACATAACTATCAAAGTGTGGAAATACGAAACGTAGATGCTAAGTCTACACAAGCAGCTGACTGGGGGTTTGCCACTAAGAAAGAACTAGAACTCGTCATAATCCTGTAACTCCTCGAAGTCTTCCATGTTGCTAGCATCACCTCCTGAGCACTGAGTACAATGGGGACAACCTGGGGTGGGGTGGCGTGTAAAGTAAGGGTGAGTACACATCAACGTACTCAGAAATGTTCCGTTTGACTAAAGTGGACTAGCTATATGTGGAGTTGAAGTTAAGCAGTTTCTTTTAATTGGTCAAGTATTTAATATTATCAGTAGAGCCAAGTTTTAGTAATAAACCTAGTTATTACCCAAAAGTACTCCCTCAAAAGAGGAAATACCAGAGATCAGACTTATAACATCATTGTTACCATCATCATAAAAGTAACTAGAAATTAATCAAAGAGGATCCCAAGGCTACTCTTAACCGTGAGCTCGGCTGATATACCAGTTTCTAACACTCTGCAGAGGTTGCACACTTTACCCACAAGTCGTGATCCCTTTATGCCTTGGGTCGATCAAACCCTCAAACACTACCAAGGTGAGTCGGCAAGGTTTCACTACGTAGCCTTTACAAAGACTCCCCTGGTGCATAGCTGCTCGTTAGGTTTCGCCAGTCATACAAATGCAGTACACCTCCCCAAGGTGGGCGACTAACAAAACCAAATCGAATGAACCTCTGCACCCCAACCTTGGCAGAGAGAGCACTACGCCCCGGCCCCTAATGACGGCCCTCCGGCAAATCCAACTACACCCCCTGGTTCATCTAATTAATCTGGCGTCCCATTCCACCCTCATGGTTGCACTGTTTTCCCGGGTGGTCACTCCACGAACAGGTCCTTACGGAGAGGTACTCAGGAAAAAGGCCTGAGCCCCCTAGAGTATCACAAGTTCATCAACATAATCAGGATAACAGTATCGTATCATAAATGTTCACATCATGTTCATTGATTAAAGTTAAGGTAATAGAAAAATGCTAACCATGATAACCCAAAAGGTAAACAAGGATAAGGTAAATACAGACTAGTCAATCCTTAGGTTTCATAAAGTAATGCAGGATAGTGAATCATAAAGTATGTAGGACATAATAGGTGAGAGGACACTTGCCTTCACCAAGTTGTTGCTCAGGGAGGTCTCCAACAACACACTCAGGAACCTCGGACTGCTCGTTGTCTAAATAAAGCGAGCATGCATTCAATACATTTGGAAAGTACAAATAAACAACACACCAAACATGTACAACAATAGGAATACATCTTTTTAAATGACACAATACTACATAAGGGATAATGAATTCAAAGTATAACATAAACTATAACATAAATTAACTTCATTTGGAAATAGGTTATTATTTCCCTAAGTGTTACTTACAAGTACATAGCATAGTTCAATTTAGTTTATTGTGAACTAAAAATTAGAATAGAGATGAATTTATGTAATACACATTATTAATCTCAAAAGCTTAAACATGTTTAAATCTCTAAGGTTCTCCTTTTATTTTATTAAATAAATAAAACTACATCTACATTAGTTCATACTTAATCATAAAAATTAGAATGTGCAGACAGTAAATGATACTATTTTATTTAGACAGAGAATAATCCTATGAACATTTTGCAATTTGAATCACTAAATTTGGAGTTCATATGCAAAAGTTATGAAATAAACAAGTTTGGGGATTCAAAATAAGAAATTAGGTCTAATTTTGTGAATATTTAAAAGTCCAGGGTTAAACCTGCAAGATTACAGGGGCCTGCGCGCAAAAACCAGGGACGGCAGGTTGATTTCCAATAAACCGAGGGTCTCTTTAATAAAACTACCGCGCGGAGGGGTATTAGGTGAATCTAACCGTCAGATCTAAAACCAACGGGTGAGATTAGATTTGCGGCCGAGGGCGCGCGCGCGTGGGCGGGCGAGCACTGACACGCGGGCCAGAGGCGTCAGCGACAGAGGGGGAGGGCGCACTGACTGAGCGGGCCCAGCGCCAGGGGACTTGGGCCCTGACAGGCGGGCCAGGCGCAGGGCGCACGTGCGCGAAGCGGTATCCCGCGATCTGGGTCGTGCGATTAGGATCAGATGGAGGGGATCAGACCGAGGAGGGGCGATCGGCTACGGGCGGCGCGACTCCTCTCCGTGGCGGTGAGGTCGCCAGAGTTGAGGCAGGCATGAGCTAGGGTGGCTCCGGGGTCGCCGGAGTTGGGCAGAGAGGGAGAGAACGCCACAGTGAACTCAATGGCGGGGAAGAGGCCATGAATCCGAGGGCAGAGAGGGGAGAACGGCGAAGGGAAGGTCTCGGGTGGGCCGGAGTAACTCTGGTGAGGAATCTCGGCTGCCAGAGGGCGCAATCGGCTATGATAGGGCTCAGGCTAGTTCAAGTAGAGGTGGGGGAACACCCTGGGCCAAAGCCCGGGCATTGGACAAAGTCGGGATGGCCGAACACCATGCGGGCGCAGCGAGCAAGCACGACCACACGTCGGCGAGGCCAAATTGGCTAAAAGCAGACACGAATAAAGTAAAACAAGCACGGGGGTGGAAGTCTCACCTCGGGGCGGAGCTCGGGGAGGCCTGGCGCGATCTCCGGTGAGCTAGATGGTTGGGAACGCGGATGCGGGTCTCCGGCGGATGCTGGCGGCGTGGGCAGAGCGTGAGAGAGGGCGGAGTTGCGCGAAATGAGGTGGGGGGGGGGGGCGATCGCGGGGCACTTGCGGGGCTCTAAGAAGGTATATGGGCACGTGGGCGGGCGTCGTGGCCGAGAAATCCGTCGACGTGCGCGAGTGCGCACTCGCCGGTCCACGGCGAGAGCGGGGAGGGCAGAACAGAGAGGGTAGGCCCACGGCACACAGAGAGAGAAGGGGACGCGCGGGGCAACGACTCAGCAACTTGCGAACCGGGCCCGCGAGACAGAGAGAGAGGAGGGGAGCGTGGGTGATGAAACCAGCGGCGACAGGTCGGCCCCACTGGGCAACGAGCGAGAGAGGGGGGCGCACAGGAGGGAGAGTTGCCGCTGACAGGCGGGGTCCGCCTGTCAGGCGGCGCGGGCGCGCGGCCTGGCTGGGCCGAGCTGGGCCGGCTAGGCTGCTGGGCTGCTTTCCTTTTTCCTTATTCTTTGGATTTTCTAATTCCTTTTCTATTTCGTTTCTATAGGGTTTTCAAATCCAAATTCAAATTAGGTTTCAAATTCAAATAAATTCAAACATGTGCAACACTTCAAAGAATATTTTAAGCTCAGCATGATGCAACATGTCATGACCCATAGTGTTTTGGCAAAAATAAATAATTAACCTCCACTAGCTTAAGCTAATTCTACTTAAAAGGAAGAGAGAGGGAGAGAGAGAGAATCTAGAGATAGATAGAAACTAGTAAGAGAAGAGTAACATATGAATTTGGGTGATAATTAGAAAGAAATTTTATACCCCCAAATTCAGGGTGTTACAGACCTATGCCCCTTAAAAGAATCTCGCCCTCGAGATTCAGGGCTGGCTAGAAAAGGGCTCAGGGTACTTGGCTTTCAAATCATCTTCTCTTTCCCAGGTTGCTTCTTCTTCTGAGTGGTGACCCCATTTGACTTTGCACATCCTGATGGTACTTCTCCGAGTGACCCGATCTACTGTCTCGAGAATTTGAGTTGGCTTCTCAATATAAGTCAGATCTTCTTTAACTTCAAGATCCTCTGCTGGCAACTGCTCTTCTGGCACTCTCAAGCATTTCTTCAACTGAGACACATGGAACACATCATGCACTGCATACAGATTCTCTGGTAAGCTGAGTTGGTAAGCCACTTCTCCATGTCTTGCTTGAATCTGATACAACCCAATATATCGGGGTGCTAGCTTGCCTTTGACTCCAAACCTTTTGGTTCCTCTGATGGGTGACACATTCAAATAGACATAATCTCCCACTTCAAAACTGAGTTCCCTTCTTCTGGTGTCAGCATAGCTTCGTTGTCTGGACTGTGCTGCCTTCAAATTCTCTCGGACCATTCTTATGTTCTCTTCGGCTTCAAGCAGAATATCTGGTCCGAACACCTGTCTTTCACCAGGTTGATCCCAATGCAATGGAGTTCTGCAATTCCTTCCATAAAGCGCTTCAAACGGTGACATCTTCAGGCTGGCTTGGTAACTGTTGTTGTAAGAGAATTCCGCATATGGTAATCTCTTGTCCCAACCTATCTTGTTTTGCAAAGCACAAGCCCTCAACATATCCTCCAGAATCTGATTGGTTCTCTCTGTTTGACCATCTATCTGTGGGTGATAAGCTGAGCTAAACTTCATGCAACTGCTGTCAAAAATGAGAGGTGAACTGGGTGCCTCTATCTGATACTATCTTCTTCGGAACACCATGCAAGCACACAATCCGAGCCATGTATAGTTCGGCTAACACCACACTATTGTAGGTGGTCTTGACTGGTATGAAATGGGTCGCTTTTGTCAAACGATCCACTACTACCCAGATGGAGTCATAACCAGTGCGAGTGCGGGGCAAATCGACTATAAAGTCCATTCTGATTTCATCCCATTTCCACTGAGGAATCTGCAACGGTTGCAACAAACCTGCAGGTCTCTGATGTTCTGCTTTAATCCTCTGACAACTGTCACATACAGCCACATACAGCCACATACTCTGCCATCTCCCTTTTCATACCGTACCACCAGAATCTTTTCTTCAGGTCTTGGTACATCTTCTCACTACCAGGGTGTATAGAGTATGCTGTCTCATGAGCTTCCTTGAGAATCAGTTCCCGGATCGATTTGATATCGGGAACACACAGTCTGTCCTTGAACCATACCACCCCTTCTGCATCTTCACAGAAATCCTTGCCTTTCCCATATATGATCATCTGTCGGATCTCGTTGATCTTCTCATCATCCTTCTGACCTTTCCTGATGTCTTGCTCTAGAGTGGGTTCCAACTCGATTGTCACTCCTTGAGTGTTGTTCAGAAATCTAACACTCAATCTGTCGAACTCCTTCGCTAGCTCATACGGCATCGGGTAAGCAGCCAACATATTGACTTGACTCTTCCTACTCAGAGCATCTGCAACCACGTTTGCTTTGCCTGGGTGATAATGAATCTCTAGCTCATAATCTTTGATCAATTCTAGCCATCTTCGCTGCCTCATGTTTAACTTTGATTGAGTGAATATGTACTTGAGACTCTTGTGATCCGTGTAGATATCACACTTCTGCCCATAAAGATAATGCCTCCAGGTCTTCAATGCATGAACCACGGCTGCTAATTCTAGATCATGAGTAGGATAATTCTTCTCATGAATCTTCAACTGTCGGGATGAGTATGACACTACTCTCCCTTCCTGCATCAACACACATCCCAGTCCGGTGTACGAAGCATCACAATATACTGAGAATGGCTTGTGAACATCTGGCAGAATCAGTACTGGTGCCATTGTCAACTTCTCTTTCAATGTCTCAAAGGACTTCTGGCATGCTGGGGTCCACTTGAACTCAACCTTCTTCACCAACAAGGCTGTCATTGGTCTGGCAATCTTGGAGAAACCTTCGATAAAACGCCGATAATAACTAGCCATTCCGATGAAACTCTTGATTCCTTGGACATCTTTTGGTGCTTTCCAGTCCAAGATAGTTGTTACCTTCTTCGGATCTACAGCCAATCCCTCTCGGTTTATAATCTGACCCAAGAATAGGACTTCAATGATCTAGAACTCGCCCTTGCTAAGCTTGGCATACAGCTGACAATCTCATAGCCTCTGAAGTACCTTCCTCAAATGCTCCTCATGCTCTTGCTCATTATGGGAATATATAAGAATATCATCAATAAACACCACCACGAACTTGTCGAGGTAGTCCATGAACACACTGTTCATCAAGTACATGAAGTAAGCTGGCGCATTCGTCAAACCGAATGACATGACCGTGAACTCATATAGTCCATACTTGGTGATGAATGTTGTCTTCGGTATATCCGAAGGTTGGATTCTAAGCTGATGGTAGCCTGACCTTAGATCTATCTTCGAGAACACACTGGCTCCTCTCAACTGGTCGAATAAATCTTCAATTCTGGGCAGGGGGTACTTGTTCTTGATAGTAACCTCATTCAAGGATCTGTAGTCAATGCACATCCTCTTTGTTCCATCCTTCTTCTCCACAAATAACACAGGAGCTGCCCAAGGCGAGGTACTCGATCTGATGTAGCCTTTCTCTGACAACTCATCAATCTGCTTCTTGAGTTCCACCAACTCTAGACCGGACACTCGATAGGCTCTCTTGGAAATAGGGGCGGTGCCTGGTATAAGCTCTATGGCAAATTCAACCTTCCTTTCAGGTGGCATACCTGGTAACTCCTCGGGAAACACATCTGGGAATTCTGATACTACATTGATAGCCTCTGATGGTTTAATCTCCTCAATATGGGCGGTGACTTGGTGACAATTCCCTTTCCTTGGTCCTGACAAGACCAACTCTACTAACACTTTTTCTCCTGATAGGTATACTAACTTCACTGTTCTCTTATCACAACTAAGACTGGCTTGATACTTGGTTAGCCAATTCATCCCTAGGATGACATCTATAGTTGTATCCTGGTTACCCATAACTATTAAATCAGCGAGGAACTCTATCTCCCTTATTTGAACCTTTGCACTAGGGCAAAATCTATCCGTTTGGGTCCTTCCACCAACTGAACTAACCCTCATAGGTGGGTACATGGGTGCTACTGGTATATTATGTGTTTCTACCCATGATGCAGTCACAAAAGATTGTGTTGCTCTAGTATCAAAGACATTTGCAGAATGGTACTCGACTGAAAACATACGTAGTGCCACTCCTAGAGTCTCCTGGACTGTGTCAGCCTCGAAGTGGTTCACCTTTCCATACTGGGAACGAGGTTGCCCACGATTCTTTCCTCCTTGCTGCATTGCATTATGTCTGACTGGGGCATTGGGAGCTGGCTGCTGCTGAGCTGCTTTCTTTGGGCAATGATTCGCCCAGTGTCCTTGTTCCCCACAGTGGAAACATGCACGACTTCCTCCTTGCGCTTACGCTGCTTGATTGTTCTGGTTGGTTGCTGGGGTAAGAAGACGGGCTGCTTGGTTGCTCTGACGCTGGTATTGATTTCCTCCTTGTTGGTTATTCTGATGGTACTGCTGCTGCTGCTGAGGAAAGTGCCTCTGGTACTACTGCTGCTGGTTCTGACACTGATGCTGGTGCTGGTGACCTTGCTTGAATGGCTGAGGTGGGTTGCCTGAGTAGCGAGGATGGCTGCTACTCCCAACCTGAGGTCCACCAATTTTGTGTTTCCTATCATCCATCTCTCGACGCTTCCTTTCTGTCATGATTGCTCTGTCGATCAGTTGCTGGAAGGTAGGGAAGGTGTGGTTCATTAGCTGATAGTGGAGGGGATCAACCAATCCTCTTAGAAAGCAGTACTGCCTCTTGGCATCCGTGTTGACATCTTCTAGGGCATAACACGACAGCTGTAGAAACTTATCCATGTACTTGCTGACGGACAGGGGACCCTGCTTCAAGGCGAGAAACTCCTCCTTCCTCACTATCATCAGTCCCTTGGGCACATGGTAGCGACGAAAGTTGTCCCTGAATTCTTCCCAAGTGATGGCTTTAGGGTTGGCATGGGTGGCGAGGTAAGACTCCCACCAAGACTGGGCTGCTCCCCTCAGCTGTCGGGGACCATACAACACCTTCTCACGATCGTTGCACTGGGCAGTGTGCAACTCACGCTCCACGATACACAACCAATCTTCAGCGTCCATGGGATCAGCAGAATGTGCAAAGACTAGGGGATGGCCCCTCATGAACTCTGCCCGCTTGTCTTTGGGCACTTGAGGCATCTGGACTTGCACTGGAGGCTGAGGCAGTGGTGGCTGCTGTTGCACCTGCTGCATAGCTGCTAAGGTCCGATGAATTGCCTAGACTACTTGGGTCTGCATCAAGAACATTTACTCAATGGTCATCGGTGGTGGCGGTGGCAAATGCTGCTGCGGGGCTGCCTCCTCTTGGGTTGCCTGCTGTTCAGGCTGAGCACGCCTTGCACCTCTGCGCCTGTTCTCAGACATCTATAGAAATCACACACATATATCAAATCTGATTCTGCAGTCTTTCAGCATAAGAAAAGATGTATAGAAAATCTTCATAGCACTAAACAATTGACCATCTTCACTGATAGCTTCTCAGATAAAGAGGAAAGTGGAAATAAATGGATTACCCAACTGAATAACTGACTTTATTAATAACTACACCAAGTTGCAGGGGATACCCACACCTTGGTGACAATCATTACAAAGATCCAACCTCAGTACATGTCCATCATAACAAGCATCCAACATAAAATAAGCAAACTAACTCTAACTAAGACTGACTAGACTAAGACACTGAACTAAGCATTATTACAGACTCTAACTCTATCGATCTAGGGATCCAAATCTATCTAGGTCCTGCAGTCTAGGTACCATAGTCGAAGCGACCACGGGGCGGTGAACGGTAAGGGTGCTGAATCCCGACAGGGGCGGGAGAACCACCATCCAGATAGTGGCGTGCTGCGCACTCAGCATGCAATTCCGCAACCTCCGCCCGAACCTTGCTTAGCTCGTCAAGGGCGTGGTCCAACTCCGTGTTGAGCATGGCAGCCAAGTTGACCATGCTGTTCAGCCTGGGATTGCCCTCATAAATTGGTGAGGCAATCACACCTCCAGCACTACCGGTCGAATGGCGAGGGTAGTACTTCAGGTCGAGGCCATCAGCTACCCCGCTAAACAACGAGCAATACTGCGAAAGTGCCCGTCGTGCTACATCTTGCATGGCTGCCTCGGCAGTATCCCTCTCAGTAATAGAATAGTGCTCTAAGAAGGCCTCTGCACCCCGGAGATCATCGTCCGGACGGTGCACCAAGCAAGTAGCCTCCCACTGGTCCGGGTATAGCCCGCGACGATGCTGGTAGACTACACAACGGTACTCGATGGACCAAGTGTGTCGGTCGAAGGCCCGACGTAGCAGGGTGTCGAGAGCGCCGTGGAAGTGACACCCGCGAGCGGCGTCACAAGTGATGGGTCTAGCGATCCATCCCTCTGGCTCCGGTTCCTCCGAGAGCTCCATGCCGTGGCTCGAACTTCCACCGGTGTCATCGTCGTCTCCGTCTCCATCATGGTCTCCTCCAGCAGTCGGGATGCCCTGTGGTGGTGCAGGGGGCATCTCTGGCTGAGGTGCAGGGGAAGGAGGCCTCTTAGACTCCACCTCCCGCTGAGGCGAGGGGGAGGAGTCCTACTGCTCCTGCTCCTGCTCCTGGCGTCGGTGCTCCTGCTCCTCGTGCAGGCGACGATGCAGTCTCTCCAGGTGACTGGACTGACCTGGCACCATGCGACACAGTGGACGCTCCACCAGGCGAGAAGGAAAAAAGGGGATCACAGACTTACGTGCAGTGCACCTGATACGGGCCATCTACAAAAGACATCGTAAGCACAAAAGTAAGAGTAGAACTATGAGACCAGAAAGTAAATAGAAAGAAAAGTGAGACAAAACTTTTTGAGATAAGTACATAACATAGAGTTGGTCAAGATGATCAACTTTTGAAAGAACTCTAAGGTCAAGGTAAGAGTAGGGGTCTATAATCCTTAGGTCGACCATTCTAGTCTAGGTTAGCGGGCCTACAGTCAGCAAGGCTTTGATACCACTTATGTCACACCCGGTTTTGAAAGGTAAACCAAATGCGAACCATGTAAGTGCCAGGATCAGAAACTCACATACACAACAATTACATAATTGAACATCATCACACAATGCTCGAAATAAATAGCGGAAAGGTACTTTATTACATCAAGATGTCTAAGACATCCACAGAGTCTATTACATAACCATTGTTCAACATAACTATCAAAGTGCGGAAATACGAAACGTAGATGCTAAGCCTACACAGGCAGCTGACTAGGGGTTTGCCACTAAGAAAGAACTAGAACTCGTCATAATCCTAGAACTCCTCGAAGTCCTCCATGTTGCCAGCATCACCTCCTGAGCACTGAGTACAATGGGGACAACCTGGGGTGGGGGTTGTGTGTAAAGCAAGGGTGAGTACACATCAACGTACTCAGAAATGTCCCATTTGGCTAAAGTGGACTAGCTATATGTGGAGTTGAGGTTAAGCAGTTGCTTTTAATTGGTCAAGTATTTAATATTATTAGTAGAGCCAAGTTTTAGTAATAAACCCAATTATTACCCAAAAGTACTCCCTCAAAAGAGGAAATACCAGAGATCAGACTTATAGCATCATTGTTACCATCATCATAAAAGTATCTACAAATTAATCAAAGAGGATCCTAAGGCTGCTCTTAACCGTGAGCTCGGCTGATATACCAGTTTCTAACACTCTGTAGAGGTTACACACTTTACCCACAAGTCGTGATCCCTTTATGCCTCGGGTCGATCAAACCCTCAAACACTACCAAGGTGAGTCGACAAGGTTTCACTACGTAGCCTTTACAAAGTCTCCCTTGGTGCATAGCTGCTCGTTAGGTTTCGCCAGTCATACAAATGCAGTACACCTCCCCAAGGTGGGTGGCTAACAAAACCAAATCGAATGAACCTCTGCACCCCAACCTTGGCAGAGCGAGCACTACGCCCCGACCCCCAATGATGGCCCTCCGGCAAAGCCAACTACACCCCAGGTTCAGGACACTTGCCTTCACCAGGTTGTTGCTCAGGGAGGTCTCCAACAACACACCCAGGAACCTCAGACTGCTCGTTGTCTAAATAAAGCGAGCATGCATTCAATACATTTGGAAAGTACAAATAAACATCACACCAAACATGTACAACCATAGGAATACATCTTTTTAAATGACACAATACTACATAAGGGATAATGAATTCGAAGTATAACATAAACTATAACATAAATTAACTTCATTTGGAAATAGGTTATTATTTCCCTAAGTGTTACTTACAAGTACAAATCATAGTTCAATTTAGTTTATTGTGACCTAAAAATTAGAATAGAGATGAATTCATGTAATACACATTATTAATATCAAAAGCTTAAACATGTTTAAATCTCTAAGGTTCTCCTTTTATTTATTTTATTAAATAAATAAAACTACATCTACATTAGTTCATACTTAATCATAAAAATTAGAATGTGCAGACAGTAAATGAAAATATTTTATTTAGACAGAGAATAATCCTATGAACATTTTGCAATTTGAATCACCAAATTTGGAGTTCATATGCAAAAGTTATGAAATAAACAAATTTTGGGATTCAAAATATGAAATTAGGTCTAATTCTGTGAATATTTAAAAGTCCAGGGTTAAACATGCATGATTACAGGGGCCTACACGCGAAAACCAGGGACGGCGGTTGATTTCAAATAAATCGAGGGTCTCTTTAATAAAACTACAGCGCAAAGTGGTATCGGGTGAATCTAACCGTCAGATCGAAAACCAACGCCTGAGATTAGATCTGCGGCCGAGGACGCGCGCGCGCGGGCGGGCGAGCACTGACAGGCGGGCCAGGGGTGTCAGCGATAGAGGGGGAGGGTGCACTGACCGAGCGGGCCCAGCGCCAGGGGACTTGGGCGCTGACAGGCGGGCCAGGGGCGCAGGGCGCGCGTGCGTGAAGCGATATCCCACGATCTGGGCCGTGCGATCAGGATCGGACGGAGGGGATCAGACCGAGGAGGGGCAAACGATTGCGGGTGGCGCGGCTCCTCTCCACGGCGGTGAGGTCGCTGGAGTTGACGCAGGCGTGAGCTAGGGTGGCTCCGGGGTCACCTTAGTTGAGCAAAGAGGGAGAGAACGCCACGACGAACTCAATGGCGAGGAAGAGGCCATGAATCCGAGGGCAGAGAGGGGAGAACGGCGGAGGGAAGGTCTCGGGCGGGCCGGAGTAACTCCGGTGAGGAATCCCGACCGCCTGAGGGGGGCAATCGGCCGCGATAGGGCTTGGGCTAGTTCCAGTAGAGGTGGGGGAACACCCTAGGCCAAAGTCTAGGCACTAGACGAGGTCGAGATGGCCGGACACCGTGCGGGCTCAACGAGCAGGCGCGGCCACACACCAGCGAGGCCAAATTGGCTAAAAGCAGACGCGAATAAAGTAAAACAAGCACGGGGGCGGAAGTCTCACCTCGGGGCAGAGCTCGGGGAGGCCTGGCGCGGTCTTCGGTGAGTTGGATGGTTGGGAACGCGGACGTGGGTCTCCGGCGGCTGCTAGCGGCGTGGGCAGAGCGCGAGAGAGGGCGGAGCTGCGCGAAATGAGGCGGGGGGGGGGGGGGGGGGCGAGCGCGAGGCACTGGCGGGGCTCTAAGAAGGGAGATGGGCACGTGGGCGGGCGTCATGGCCGAGAAATCTAGCGACGTGCGTGAGTGCGCACTCTCCGGTCCACGACGAGGGCGGGTAGGGCGGAACTGATAGGGCAGGCCTACGGCGCAGAGAGAGAAAAGGGGACGCGTGGGGCAACGACTTAGCAACTAGCGAACCGGGCCTGCGAGACAGAGAGAGGAGGGGAGCGCGAGTGAAGAAACCGGCGTCGATAGATCGGCCCCACTGGGCAGCGAGCGAGAGAGGGGGGCGCGCGGGAGGGAGAGCTCCGCTGACAGGCGTGGTCCGCCTGTCAGGCGGCGCGGGCGCGAGGCCTGGCTGGGTTGAGCTGGGTCGGCTAGGCTGCTGGGCTGCTTTCCTTTTTCCTTATTCTCTGGATTTTATAATTACTTTTCTATTTCTTTTCTATAGGGTTTTCAAATCCAAATTCAAATTAGGTTTCAAATTCAAATAAATTCAAACATGTGCAACACTTCAAAGAATATTTTAAGCTCAGCATGATGCAACATGTCATGACCCATAGTGTTCTGGCAAAAATAAATAATTAACCTCCACTAGCTTAAGCTAATTCTACTTAAAAGGAAGAGAGAGGGAGAGAGAGAATCTAGAGATAGATAGAAACTAGTAAGAGAAGAGTAACATATGAATTTGGGTGATAATTAGAAAGAAATTTTTTACCCCCAAATTCAGGGTGTTACACGTTTCCCCAGTTTAGATCCGTAACTCCCGGAATTGCTCGTCGTAGTTCGGGACACTTCCAACACCGACGAGCAATTACTTTTGATCCGTGCGTCGTTGACAGAATCCGAGGGTACCACAGTGTTTGTCTTGTCGAGAGCTTCGTCCCAATGCCTTCGATTCGTCGATCTGACCAACGGTTCGTCTCAAATCAACGTTTTTCTTCTCGGCTCCTGTGATGTTTTCTTCTATGAGCTCCTCCACCATTGTTACACCTAGAGTTCGTTTGTTTGATTCCCGTTACCGCAGCGCCTCCCCCTCTCTTCCCTCTCCTTCCCTGGCGGCGGCGCCCCCCCTTTCCCCGGCGGCGACAGCAGCGCCCGCCCCCCGACGCAGCGGTGGCTCAGCTCGCGCCCCCCGCGTGGCCTCCCCTTCTTGTTCCCCTCCCATTCCTTGGCATGGTGAGAGAAGATGATGGAGGGAGGAAGAAGATAGAGATTTTGCAAAAAGCCCCTGGACAATTTTAAAAATGTGTGCAGTGATGTGTTTCAATTTAAAATCGCGGTAACTTTTGTGTGTTAAATCCGATTCTCTCCGTTCAAGTCACGTTAGATTCATATTAAAATTGTCTACATGTTAGAAGTATTGTTCTCTACTATTATATATTTTATTTAATTTATTTAAATGTTTGTTTGACCAAAGGTTATTAAAGTAGCATTTCAATTTAAATCTAATTTAGGGTTTCAATTTGCGCGTTTAAAAACAAACACCAACATGGTTAATCTTAACTGAAATATTCTTTATTAATAATTGTTTGGTATAAACGTGTTATCTATTTAATAGTCCTCGCATATCGTGTTGGCCCGCGCGTCGTGCCCGTGCCGTGTGCGTGCTGATGTGCTGTTTCGCGCGTTGCGCATTTCGTCTAGCCATGTTAATTCGTGTGGTTTAGAGTCGCTAATATTATTTAAATTACTTATCTAACTGAAAGCTATTAGCATAGTAGATTAATTAGAACTAGGTGATAGCTCTAGTTGTATTTAATAAAAAACGATTAGAGTAAGTATGTCGAATTAAATATTCTATTTCATTTTTGTATAATGTAAAGACAATAACTTCTCAATTGTAGTTTCGATCTCAGAGTTTCCTTTTCTCGTGTGACCGTAGAAGCGAGTGCTATTTTGTATTGCACATGTTGTCCCTTGTATGGTGCATTGTTCCTTTCTGTTTCAAGATTGTTGAATGTGTGTTCGCACTCGCTTAGATAATGTTTCGTCCGTGGAGTACGAGGAAGTTGCAGGAGAAGCCCATGAGCAACAACAGTTTGGTGAAGGCAAGTGTCATCTGAACTATTATGTTCTATTTACTTTATAATTCAGTGCCCCGCATACTATGATTAACCTAAGGATTGACTAGCTTTCTATTTATTTGTCCTTGATTACCTTTTTGGGTTGGGTTATTATGATCAGCTACATGCTAGTGCTTTACCATAATCAATGAACATGATGAGAATTACTTTATGATACGAGCAGCCTTGGGATCCTCTTTGATTAGAGATACTTTGGATTCATTTATGTTGATGGTTTAATGATGATGGCTATACTTATGATATTTGGTACTTTCCTCTTAGAGGAAGTGCTTTCTTTCGGGGATATCAACTTAGGTTTGATGATAAAACTTGGCTTCTACTAATAATAAATACCTGACCAATTAAAAGCAACTGCTTAAGCTTAACCCCACATACAACTAGTCCAAAACAGCCAAACGAGACATTTGCTGAGTACGTTGATGTGTACTCACCCTTGCTTAAACACCAAACACTAGGTTGTCCCTATTGCAACCATTGCTCAGAAAAAGATGAAGGCAACGTGAAGGATTTTCAGGAATTTCAAGACTTTGAGGAATTTTAAACTAGACTAGCGGCAAACCCCCAGTCGGTTGCCTGTGAAGGCCTTATCTTACTACATTTCATTCAACACTTTGATTTATGTTTAAGTTAATGACTATGTGGATGTTTCAGACATCATGATGTAATAAAGTAATATTTATTTCTGCTATTATTTGAGGATTGTGTGATGATGTCCAATTATATAATCGCCGTGTACGTGAATTTCTGATCCTGGCATGTACATGGTTCGCATTTGCTTTACCTTCTAAAACTAGGTGTGACCTAAGTGGTATCAAAACCTTGCTGACTGCAGGACCGCTGACCTAGAGTAGAATGGCCGTTCTAAGGATTATTGACCCTTATTCTCACATTGGTCTTTGGTGTCACTTCAAAAGTCGGTCGTCTCACTTATCCTATGCTTCACTTTTGTATATATTATACCTTGTTGAAATCTTATTTTATTTTGCTTCCTAATATGTTTATGGTTTACTTGCTGGTCCTATTAGCTCTAATATTATCCTTATGTTTACAGTGTGTTTTGTAGATGGCTCGCCTTAGGCACACAACACGCAAATCAGTGATTCCTTTCCTGCCCTCTTGTCTTGTGGAGCTTCCGCTTCAGAGCACATTGACTGGTCAGTCGAGTCACTTGAAGAGGCTACACCACCGCCTACTTGAGGAGCAGGAACATCGGCGACAGAAGAGGGAGTAGTAGGATTCTTCTTCCCCACCTTAGCAAGAGGTGGAGTCTCTCCCTTATGCCCTCGCTGGAGGCGCCCCCTGCACCACCACATGGCGTCCTAGCTGCTGGAGGAGCTACTGGAGGAGACCCCGATGGAGACGACGATGGTGACAACTCAAGCCATAGTACCACAATTTCTGAGGAACAGGAGTCTGAAGGATGGATCATTCGACCCATCACCCATGACACTGCTCGCGGTTGTCACTTTCATGACACGCTCGACACCTTGTTGCGCCGGGCTATGGATCGACACACCTAGTCGATCGAGTATCGTTGGGTAGTCTACCAGCATAGTCGCGGGATGTACCCGGATCGCTGGGAGGCTACCTGTTTGGTGCGTCATCTGGAGGATGATCTCCGGGGTGTAGAGGTCTGCTCAAAGCATTATTCTATCTCTGAGAGGGTCACTATAGAGGCGGCCATGAAGGATGCTACATGGCGTGCACTCTCACAGTATTGCTCGTTGTTTAGTAGGGTGGCTGACAGTCTTAACCTCAGGTATTACTTCCGCCGTTCGACTGGCTACACCAGAAGTGTGATTGTCTCACCTGTTGGCGAAGGCAATCCTTGGTTGAGCAGCATAGTCAACCTAGTCGTTGTGCTCAACACTGAGCTAGGCCACACTCTTGATGAGTTGAGTAGGGCACGTGCTGAGATTGTGGAGTTGCGGGTTGAGCGAGCGGAGCGCTGTCACCAGGTTTATGGTTCTCCCGCCCCCATTGGGACTTAGTACCCATACCGCTCACCGCCACGTGAACACCATGCTTATGGCACCCCCGACTGCAGGACCAAGATAGATTTGGATCATTAGCCCGCTAGCGTCAGAACTTGTAATAAATTCTTAAGTCAAGTGTCTTAGTCTTAGTTGGTCAAGATAGTTTGCTTATCCTGTGTTTTTATGCCCATCATGGTGAACCTATGCTGGATTTGGATCTTAGTAATGACTGTCACCAAAATGTGGGTGTTCCCTACAGTTTGATTTAGTTAATAATGTTAATAAAGTTAGTTATTTAGTTGGGAAACCTTTTACTTCTACATTCGTCTTTATCTGAGAAGCTATGTTTGGATGTGTTGAGAATCAGTGAAGATGCTTGTTCATTCAGTGTTATGAAGATTTATGTGTGCCTTTTCTTATGCTGAAAGATTGCAAAGGTGTTCATCGATGATATTCTCATATATTCTTAGAGTGAGGAAGAGCATGTGGATCACTTGAGAAAGGTGTTGCAAAGGCTACGAGAGCACCAGTTATATGCCAAGCTGAGTAAGTGTGAGTTATGGATTCATGAAGTCCTGTTCTTGGGTCACATCATAAATAGAGATGGATTAGTGTAATACCCAAATTGTAAGGGAGAATAAAAGGAGGAATTGTTTCCGATCCTTTGAATATATGTGTATCTCCATTTATCATCACATGTGGCTACTCATGTCTAAAAATGAGTAAATCATTCATTACCAAGACACAAATAAATCATTGCATCATATTGGATTTTGTTTGTGCATTTTAAAACAATAATATGAATAAAAGTAAAATAATATTAAAGGGAACTCTATAAATGGAGAAAAGAGAAAGAAAAAGATAAAGATTTTGAAAATATAAATAATATATGTAAATAAATACCTCCAGAATTAGTATCTCTAAATGTTGCGAGTATAAATTGTAATAATTGGTCACAAGAGTTTGAATTAAATTTGAATACAACTTGAATTTGAAAAGAGAGAGAAAAGAAAATTAAAAGAAAAAAACTAAAACCTAGTTTGGGCTGGCTTCCACGAATTCGGCCCACTCTGGGAATCACCCCGCGCAGCCCACTAACCTGTTGGCGCTGACGCTCGGGCCCGCCCGTCGATCTCTCGCCCGTGCGTTTCTCCCTGGAACACGCGCGCCGACTAATGGGGCCGCTGGCCAGCCACCGGTCGCAAGCGCTGGCTTCCTATCCCTGGTCGTGGGTCCCACGTGCCAGATCCGCCCTCAACGGCTTCGCGTGGACCTCGGCGGAGCTCGCGGTCTCGATCACGGCGGGTCCGGTGCAAATCCGACCGATTCTTAGGGGTATAAGACCTAGCGCCATAATCCTCTACCTGTTACCCCACTTCTTCCTTCCTGTGCTCGCATCTTACTCCCGTGCTCGCATCCTCTTTCCTGTCGCATCACGCCACCGCCGTGGATTGCCGCCAGTAGGGCAATTTGGGCCCTAATCGGGTCACCCGAGCCTTTGGGAACTCACGAAGAAGTTGTGTGCGGAGTCAATTGGAAATCGGTGGGCGGGAGTCTTGGGAATTTCTCGCCACACTTCATCCTCCGTCACGGAACCGCACTACCGCGTGGCCAGAGAAGTCACCGCCCCGATTCGAGGTAAAACTACCCCCATCCTCCTTGGTTCCCTCTCCGCTACACGTAGCACCGTTGGGTTCGGAGTTTGAGGCGCTAGAGTGCGGGTTTGGAGCTCCCTAGTCATGGCGCCGCCGTGCCATGCTATTCCGTCGCCGCGTTTCGTCGCCTGGGTGGAGTAGATGATCTCGGTCGTCGATCCTTTGGCGAACGGCTAGGATTAGAACCTCGAATACCCTTTCGCGTGAGTAAACCGTAAACTGTCAAGATCCGATCGGGCGGACCTGGGCACTCAGGTTGTAATAAAATCGGCGCCATAGGATCTTGATCCGGTGGACGGTGTTGTGAACCGCTTCGCGAGCGGCCAGATCTAATCTGGGCGCTCGATCTCGGATCCAGCGGCTCATATTACATCATACCTTTCAGCCCTGGTAGAATTATCAAAGAACCCCCGCCAAATACTAAAATTAACCTGCAGTCCTTAGACAGGGTCGCCTGTGTCTCGGTTACTTTGGCGCCAAGGCCCCTGAGTTTTTCCAGGGAATGAGGCCCAGTCCAGTCAACTCGAAATTCAGATAAAAATAAAATAGAAATAGATTTTCAATGTATAGAACTTGTTTAATTTGTAGAAAATGCATATGAACTCCAAATTGGTCCATTCCAGTTTCTAAATTTTTGTAATATTATTGTCCATCCATTAGTGCCTCTGTTCTGGCATGACAAACACATTAAAATTTATCTATAACTTAATCTTGTACTAAATACATAAAACCTTGGAAAATCCATAACTTAAAATCTATAACTCCAAATTTAATGATTCCAGTTCCTATGATCTTATTTTATTGTCTAAATTATTATTGTGTATTTTGTTTACATGCTTGGTGTGATGTTAATTTTTGCTATACTATGTATGTATTGTGTTGATGCGAGTAGACGAGCAAGCTACAGGGGATTCTGAGGTTCAGCTGGTAGAGACTGCTGAGCAAGAGCTCGTGGAAGGCAAGTTGTGCCCTTGATCACTTCCTTTTACCCATTCATGTTATTATTAATCATAATGATCTGCATAGGTTAATTTTGATGAGACCCAATAGGTTACCCTAGATTTTGACTATCTTTATACCTTGTTTCACCACTGGTTTTACTACTAAAGTTTTGGGTAGTACATGCTATTGCTTTATGTGGCTTTGGGTATAAAGATATTCATCACTCATTGTTATACTTTTTATTATCTGTTTATTATTACTATTCATGATAAGATCATTATGTTAATGGGAACATGGAGAACCACCCAGGAAAATAGTGCTACCACAAGGGTTTAATGGGACACCCTTGGCTGATTAACTAGGAAAGCTAGTGGATGAATACCTTACCCGAAAGGGGCAAGGGCAGTAGGGGAGTGGTCAGTGTAGGGAGGTCCTTGGGTTGATTTTGCTGCGATGGCGGTCAGGCGAGGGATTCCTGCACTAGAGCTTCCTATAAACTGTAGCAGGTTTTTTGAAGCTAGTGGAACTTTGTAAAGGCCTCGTAGTGGTACCTTGCCTCGCTTCCTTGGTAGAGGTGTATGAGGTCTGATCAACTCCGTGGCAAATGGGTAACACGACTTGTGGGTAAAGATGTGCAACCTCTGCAGAGTGTAAAACTGGTATACTAGCCGTGCTCACGGTCATGAGTGGCTCGGACACTCACATGATTAACTTATGGAATTAAACTCAATTTGTCATTCCATTGCATCTGGGATTATTTTATTATTACTTTTATTTATTATTTCTAAGGTTTGGTATTTACTTACACTTAGTAATTGCTATTAAAAGTTTGACCAACTTATAAAAGCAATGCTCAGCTTTAGCCTTTATTTCATTGATCAGCCTTACACTTCATGAACTCCCACCTTTGGTGAGTTCATGCCACATTATTCCCCACAACTTGTTGAGCGATGAACATGTGTGAGCTCACTCTTGCTGTCTCACACCCCCCACAGGAGAAGAATAGGTGGTAGAAGAGGAGCCGCCTAATGCTGAGGCTTTCAACTTGATCTAGGTGGCGTCTCCCAGTCAGCTTTCTGGCGCCAAGGATAGATTTTAGTTCCTGCTATATTTATCGTTTATTTTTGTAAGTCTTCCGCTATGTAATAAGTACTCTAATTATATTATGACATTTATCTCTATACACTCTGTTATTATATATGTTGTCTTCTTTGGCGCATGTATGAGATGCACCTGGCTTTGTTCTTTAAAGCCCGGGTGTGACAATTAGTTGTGGATCCAAAGAAGGTAGCAGACATTCTGAACTGGAAAGCACCGGAAGATGTTCATGGAATCAAGAGTTTCATTGGAATGGATGGATACTATCGACGTTTCACTAAAAGAGAAGTTGACTACAACGCCTGTCTTAGTTCTGCCTGATGTTCACAAGCCATTCTCGGTGTATTGTGATGCTTACTACACTAGCTTGGGATGTGTGCTAATGCAAGAAGGAAAAGTCATTGCGTATTCGTCCCAATAGCTGAAGGTTCATGAGAAGAATTATCCCACACACGACCTAGAATTAGCAGTTGTGGTTCACGCCTTGAAGACATGGAGGCACTACCTATATGGGCAGAAGTGTGATGTTTACACAGACCACAAGAGTCTAAAGTATATGTTCACCCAGTCAGAGCCGAATATGAAGCAGCAAAGATGGCTAGAGCTGATTAAAGACTATGAATTGGAGATACATTACCATCCGGGCAAAGCAAATCTGGATGCAGATGCACTAAGCAGAAAGAGTCAAGTCAATATGATGGTTGCTCACCTGAGGCCGTATGAGTTAGCTAAAGAGTTTGACAAACTGAGTCTCGGATTTCTGAACAGCACGTAGGTGTGGCAGAAGCGCCCAAATTATTCCAGCTTAAGTGCCTAAGTCACGCCTCAAGGGCCGCAACACACTTAAATCAGAATAACCTGTCAGTCCCTCAGATCTAGTCTGATGAAGCCACTTAACCAGGATCAAATACCACATACTCACTCGAAGGTGAGTCACAAAAGAAATACAATAAAATAGGAAACCTCAAATTAAAGTACTGAATTATTACATAAATCGGAGTTTTTCAAGTTGCTGGTAAGAGTTCATAAAATAAGATGCAGCGGATAATCGATGTCGTCGATAGCGAGGAAATGTGCAAGGTCTAGCCCACTACTCGTGCTCCTCTCCGGCCGGAGCAGCATCCCACTCGACCGTCCAACCCGGTGACAGGGTGGTAGGCCAAGTCACACCATCAACCATATCCTGAAGCGTACCTACAAAAAATTATGCCACAAGAAAGGCTGAGTATACTAATACTCAGCTAGACTTACCCGATGTGAGGAATCTACTCCTCTACCTCTAGACCATGCAGCTATTTGGCTGAGGGGTTTGGTTTGCCAAAAGCACTAGCTGTTTCTAAAATCAATTTTTAGCTTTTCAAATTCTAGCATCATTATCTTAGCTAAGTTTGCTCCTTCTAAGCATACATGGTAACAAGCATTTAGTACAATCAACAAATTATCTCATGTAACCACATTTCACTTCTTACTCAATGTAGTACAAGGGGTCAAGCAGTCTCATTAGCTGCGAGAAGCAGACGATTCGAATCGAGTTTTTATCCTTCCAAGGTAAACCTAAACACACGACATGTCAGGGTACTCCGACCCCACACACGTCAACCGTCCCCATCGATTCCCCGTTCGCGTCCAGGCCTCACCGCCTTGGCATACAATGTTCCTGTGACCGCACTTGTACCCACCATAGCTAGCATGGGAGACCCAGTCTCAGGTCGCGTGAGGGATAAAGTCCGCGCCCGGCTTCACTCAGGTACTAGGTTTATCGGTTACTATATTTCCCGACATGTGCTTAGTACGTTCAAAGGCTTGACTCACGTATCCACATTAATCCTTAATTCCTTTTTCCCGTCTCATGGACAAGGCATCCTCCCTGGATCCAAGTCCATAGACTAACATAGATCTCGTTATCAAGATGAATACAATCAATTCCTGACCTCGCGCGAGTGCTAGAAAAATCACTCGACTTCTACCGAGATCCTGTTTAGCAAAGCAGCTACTAGACCTAGTATACTAGTATCCATCTCAAAAAGGAATCCTAAGTTCATGCAACTAGAGGTTTCAAGCAACTCCTACACTTAAGTGTACAATACAATCCTACAAGCATTAAGTGTAGTAAAGTAGCATATATATAAATACGGTTATGCATAAACCGGGGCTTGCCTTCAATAGCTGGGGCTACGGGGAGCTCCTCGATGGCAGTGTCGGAAGCTTGCTCCTGGTCTTCCTCTTGGCAGTTCCTTGCTCGGGGATGAGCACGTACTCTCCGTCAGCGAGATTACAATCTAATGAATACAATGAGTAAGATACATGCATGATATGATATGTGCTTTAGTAATTAACTTTGATGGTGACTGATCCACTTAAATCAGATAGAGTTTAATCTTGATATTAAGGATTTTCGGTGGTATACTTAGTATTTTAGATCACACTCGGTTAAACTAAGTGGTAAGTCCATTTTGATTTTCCACTGAATTCTTTTTAATGCCTTAGTGAGAATTTGTCAAGATTTCTATTTGAACTTATTGGGGCGAGGTTTATCTTTCATTTCTTTCCCTCTATTTCTTTTATGTTTTTAAAGTAGGTTTGAACTACAAGTTGTCTTAATAAATTTCCACAAATTCTGTAAAAATTACAGTGGCTTTTTACTGGTGTATAATCCTTTGTCCTAAAATTTGGGGCTTAAAGAGTGAATAGTTCTCTCTTGATAAAATTATCAAACATTAGGGCAGAAGGGGTGTTTTGAACTACAACTACCATTTATCAGTAGGTTATTCTCTAAGACTTATTTTTGTGGGCATTTTGATGTTATGACATGACTTTGTACAAACTTTTAGCCGCTAATATCCTTTAGTTATTTTATTATGATTTTCTAAAGTTTCTAGTCAAAGGGGTGCTTTCTACTACCACTATATTTGAAAAATATCAAACAACAGATTTCTGATTTTTCCTAGCTTCTTCTTTCTGCAAGAGCAATCATTCTGAAGTTTGGCATCTTTTTGCTTAAGGGAAGGGTGGTAGGAATTTATTTGGATTAAATGACTTTTTTCATGAAGTATGTCAATGGGTATTATTTTGCAGCTTTCCATTGGGTTTTGCATTTTTCTCTGGTGGCTTATCTCATTATTGATCTAGCAAAATTTTATTTACCCATTATTGCACTATTTTTGGGTTGCTCATGATTTAATTGAAATATGACCCATTATCAAGTTCTATTTGTTTACCCTACCTAAAATGATGGGCTGGGGTGTTTATCATTTTTGTAGTGGAATTCTAGTGGTTACAAGCCCACTGAATTTTTATAATTAATTTTGAAATTGTTTTTATAATTCTAATAATTGTTTTTCTGGTTTGATTAATGTCTAATAAAACATTTCATTTTGATTCTGTTCTGGACTAGAGGTCCCTTTATTTTTCTTAGGTTTTCTGTTACTTAAGTAGACTAGGAAAAATAATTGCACTCACTGTTCATTATTTTCTAATGCCTTTATGATTTTCCTAAGTTTTGAGCAAAAATGGCTTTTGATAGATATCCCTACTTAAATTTTTAATAATGGGGTTCTTACTATTTTTAAACAGTGTTTAAATGGGGTTCTTAGGTTTAGCACAGAAGCAAAACTAATTTTCTTTAATTTAATAAGGTTTGGTCAGTTTCTGTATTTAATTCCAAACTCTAAAATTTAAAACAGAAAGCATGAGGTTCAGTATTTTTATATGGTAGTCCATAATATTTAGAGTCCAGCAAATTTGGATTGACAATTTTTGGTTAATTATTTCTCAAGTTATGAATTTCCTAAGTTCTCTGTTCATTAAAAAGATTAAACAGAAATGATTAAATGTGGAAAGACTTTGCATCGGGGTCCCATGCGGGTGTTTTCAATTTCCCTTACAGACTAGTCCTTGGGTTACTATTCAAATGTGCCACTGACAGTTCAGAAAACCCCCTGGGGGTCCACTAAACCTAACCCAAGGTCCTTCCCCCAATTAAACAGTTCCCATGGCAGAGGAAAGGGCGGAGGGGCTTACCGGCGGCGAGACTGCTCCGGTGAGGTGGTCGAGGGTGTAGGTGAGGTCCTGAGTGTCACGGCGATGTGCGGGTCGCCGTCGGGGATGGCCGGAGTCGGCCGGTCCACGTGCACATGCGGGGGAGCTCGTCGGTGGCGAGGAGTCCGGCCTATCCAGGGCACAATTGATCAATCAAATGGGTCAGAGAGCTTCACTAGGGATCAAGGAAGGTGTGTGTGCGAGGAATCGAAGAGCGACTCACCGGATCGCTCGGTCTACGCGCGCAGGCGGGCGGTCGAAGTCCGGCGAGGACGATCTTGGTTTACCGGTGAAGTTCTGCCGGGTCCGAGAGCTTGGGAAGCTTCACAAGCTATTGGCGAAGCTAACCGAGTGGCTGGCATGGCTTGGAAGTGACTGGAGTGGGCTGGCCACGGTGGCCGGGGCTCGAGTGGCAATGGCGGGCGGAAGAGAGCTCGCCGGAGCTAAGGAGGGTCGTCTGGCCGGCGAAGGTGAGCACGGGGTGAGGTGAGGCGCGCCCGGGGAGGCTTTATAGGCGCGGGTGGGCACGGTCGAGGGCGAGGCTCTGACAAGTGCTCGGGGCGTGCGCGGGCGAACGCCAGTGCGCGCTCTGGCGCCTGGCACAACGTCGAGCACGAGGCAGCGCAGAGAGAGGTCGAGTTCAAGCGCGGATTGGCCCCAAATCTTTGAGATTATGGCCATGATCCCATTGAGAGAACTCTTCCCTGACATTCCTTTGTCGTTTGTGTGTGGAGGCTTGCAGGTTTTGCTGACTGGATGAAGAGATAGAGAGGGGAGAAATCGGGTTTGTCTCACTGCCGCGCACCGAGAGAAGATCCCGGGTTTGACGTGTCCAGAGCATGCGTCCCGATGCCATCTTCTAGTATGAGGTAGAGGGGTTAGTTAGGCACATTTTTGTCAATGGGGTCATTAGGATTCGAGCTAGGGATCAAGGTGAACACGCTCGGTCTTTGGCTGAAGGGCTGAAATTCAGAAATCTGAATTTCAGAAATCCCTATTGAACCTCCACTTGAGAAGCTTGTTTGGAGTTTTTATTAATCTATTTTGGCCAAGCTTCCATAATCTTTATTGTAGCTTATTTAGTATATTTCAATGTTTATAATTGGCCTAAGCCCTGATTTTATATTTTTCATGGTCTTTTACCCCTTTTCTTTATCTCTACTTAGATAGCTTGATTAGGGTTGGTGTTAGGGTTTCAACATTTTTCCCTTTGTGAAAATCTTATTTGTTAGGAACATGATTCTTTGGATATACACTTAGTAGATCTTTTATTCTTAAGTTAATTTGATGCTTCATGCTCAATTTGGCTCACATGAAATGTTGATTCTTGGGTTAGTACTGAGAGAAACCCTAGGTGACACTGGGGTGTCACAGTAGGGAGTGACAGTTGAGCTAGAACCTACCTTAGAGCGGGATATTAAAGAAGCACAAAAATATGATGAAAAGATCAGCGAGATCCACCAGCTAATCTCAGAGGGGAAAAGAAAAGACTTTCGAGAGGATGCGAAAGGTGTGATATGGTTCAAAGACCGACTATGTGTTCCCGACATTAAGTCTATTGGAGAGCTAGTTATCAAAGAAGCTCACGAGACAGCATATTCCATACACCCCGGAAGCAAGAAGATGTATCAGGATCTGAAAAAGAGGTTTCAGTGGTACAATATGAAAAAAGAGATTGCATATCATATTGCCATTTGTGATAGTTGTTAGAGAAACAAAGCAGAGCATCAAAAACCAGCTGGACTTTTACAGCCATTACAAATTTCTTAGTGAAAATGGGATGAGATCGGGATGGATTTCATAGTTGGCCTACCTCGTACCCGAGCCGGCTACGACTCCATCTGGGTGATTGTGGACTGCTTAACAAAGGTGGCCCATTTCATACCAATGAAGACACCATAAAATGGAGCAATGCTTGCTGAGTTATACATGTCCCGGATTGTTTGTTTGCATGGAGTTCTAAAGAAGATAGTGTCATATAGAGGAACACAGTTCACCTCTCATTTTTTGCAGCACCTGCAGGAAGCTTTGGGCACGCATTTGAAGTTCAGTTCAGCTTATCACCCGCGGATCCTACGGTCAGACTGAAAGAACTAATCATATTCTGGAAGACATGTTGAGAGCCTGTGCATTGCAAGATAAGGCAGGTTGGGATAAGAAACTACCTTATGCATAATTCTCTTATAACAAGAACCATTAGGCTAGCTTGAAGATGTTGCCGTTTCAGGCACTGTATGGAAGGAGTTGTAGAACTCCACTGCTCTGGGATCAACTTGGGGAAAGGTAGGTGTTCGATCTAGACGTTTTGCTCAATGCCGAAGAGAACATCAAAATGGTTCGAGAGAATATGAAGATATCACAGTCAAGGTAGCGTAGTTATGCTGACATAAGAAGAAGAAAATTGAGTTTTGAAGTGGGAGATCATGGCTATCTGAAGGTGTCACCCATCAGAGGACTCAGAAGGTTCGGAGTCAAGGGCAAGCTAGCACCCCGATACATCGCACGTACGAGATTCTATCAAAGCATGGAGAAGTGGCATACCAGCTCATCTTACCAGAAGATCTATCAGTAGTGCATAATGTTTTCCATGTGTCCCAGCTAAAGAAGTGTTTGTGAGTACTAGAGGAGAAGTTGCTAGTGGAAGGACTGGAAGTCCAAGAAGACCTGGCATATGTGGAGAAGCCAACGCAGATTCTGGAGACAACAAACAGAGTCACCCGGAGAAATACCATCAGAATGTGCAAAGTCAGATGGGGTCACCACTCTGAGGAAGAAGCAACCTAGGAACACAAAGATGATCTAAAAGACAAGTATCTTGAACTCTTTGCTAGCCAACCTCGAATCTCGGGGCGAGATTCTTTTAAGGGGGATAGGTATGTAACACCCTGGATTTTGGGGTATAAAACTTTCTTTGCTCTGTACTCAAAATTCAGGTGTTACTCTTTCCTGTCTTCACTTTTCTTTTCCCTTTATTAAAACAATAGATAGTTATTTTGTTCTATGTTGGCGGGAGCCCTAGAAGTGCCTTTATTGTTGCATTCATGTTGTTGCATAGTGTTTCTAATTACAAGAAGTGTTTGAAACATGTTAATATATCTTGTAGAAGTTTTCGGTAAATGTTCATAATTTTCTGAATACTTTACTATTTTCTGAAATTAAAAATCTATTTATTTGAGGTACTTAAAAATATTTTCAAAGGTTTTAAATATGCTTTTTAGTTCATTGGGAGCCAAATCATGTCTAGGAATTTTTCTAGAATTTTCGAACATTAAAAATGATTTCAACCTTTTTATGGAATTATTTTTAATTTTAAAAATGGGACAGTTACGAAAAATAAAATATCTTCAAACCCTAGCAATAAATATATATGGATGGAACCCTCTCGTCGAGTCATTTCCAAATTTTGAAACTGTTTCACCAGTTTATATCCTCCACTCCTGGAATTGATCGCACGAAGTTTAGGACGGTTACATCTTCGGGGAGAAATTACTTTTGATCCGTGCGTCATAAGTGGAATACGAGGGTACCACTACGTTTGTCTCATCGAGAGCTTCGTCCTAGTGCCTTCGATTCGTCGATCCGACCAACGGTTCGTTCCCAATCGACATTTTTCTTCTCGGCTCCAGTGAGGTTTTCTTCTCTGGTGAGCCCATCCACCATTGTTGCACCTAGAGTTCTTCATTTCTTTGATTCTCATTACAACAGCGCCTCCCCCTCCCTTCCCTCTCCTTCCACGGCGGCAGCGTGCCCCCCTCTCTCTCCCTCGCTCGGCCTTCCCCGGCGGCGGCACCCGCCTGCGAGCACGCCCGCCCGCCCGCCTCCCCCCCTCCCGGCGCGGTGGCGGCTCGGCTCGGCCCCCCTGCGGCCTCCCCTCCCCCTTCCCCTCCCCTTCCTTACCATGGTGAGATAAGAGGATGGAGGGAGGAAGAAGATGACGATTTTGCGAAAAGCCCCATGGACAATTTTAAAACTGTGCGTAGTGATGCGTTGCAATTTAAAATCGCTATAACTTTTGTGTTTTAAATCCGATTCACGTTAGATTCGTATTAAAATTGTCTACATGTTAGAAGCATTATTCTATGATGTTACATATTTTATTTAATTAATGTAAATGTTTGTTTGACCGATGGTTATTAAAGTATCGTTTCAATTTAAATCTAATTTAATGTTTCGATTTGTGCGTTTAAAAACAAACACCAATGTGGTTAATCTTAACCGAAATATTCTTTATTAATAATTTTTTGGTATAAACGTGCTATCTATTTAATAGTCCTCGCGTGTCGTGTTGGCCCGCGCGCCGTGCGTGTGCTGTCGTGTTGTTTTGCGCATTGCACATTTTGTCTCGCTTAGAGTCGCTAATATTATTTAAATTACTTATCTTACTGAATTCTGTTAGCATAGTAGATTAATTAAAACTAGGCGGTAGATCTAGTTGCATTTAATAACTATCGATTAATGCAAGAATGTCGAATTAAATGTTGTATTTCATATTTGTATAATGTAAATGCAATAACTTCTCAATTGTAGCTTCGGTCTTAGCGTTTCCTTTTCTTGTGTGTGCGTAGAAGCGAACGCTACTTTGTATTGCACATGTTGCCCCTTATATGGTGTATTGTTCCTTTATGTTTTAAGAATGTTGAATGTGTGTTCGCACTCGCTTAGATAACGTTCCGCCCACGAAGTCTGAGGAAGTTGCAGGAGAAGCCCCTAAGCAGCGGCACGAGTTTGGTGAAGGCAAGTGTCCTTTGACCTATTATGTCGTATTTACTTTATAATTCACTACCCCACATATTATGATTAACCTAAGGATTGACTAGCTTTCTATTTATCCTGTCCTTGATTACATTTTTGGGTTGGGTTATTATGATCAGCTACATGCTAGTGTTTTACCATAATAATCAATGAACATGATGAGAATTACTTTATGATACGATGATTCATTATGGTTATGATTATGAACTTGTGACATTTTAGGGGGCTCGAGCTGTTTCCTGAGTACCTCTCCGTAAGGACATGATCGTTGAGAGACTACCCAGGACAACAGTATAACCATGAGGGTGGTATGAGATGCCCTTAGCTAATTAATTGGAGGAACCTGGGGTGTAGTTTGCTTCGCGGTTGTGCCTTCAATGGGGGCTAGGGCATAGTGCTTGCTCTTCTAAGGGTGGGTGCCGAGGTTCATTCGATTTGGTTTTGTTAATCACCCACCTTAGGGAGGAGTATTGTGTTTGTACGGCTGGAGAAATCTAACGGGCGGCTACACACTAGGAGAATCTTTGTAAAGGCAACGTAGTGAATCCCTAGCCATTCACCTTGGTAGTGAAGATTGGGTCTTGCATACCCTGGCTGGAAAGGGATCACGACTTGTGGGTAAAGTGTGCAAACTCTGTAGAGGGTTAGAAATTGGTATATCAGTCGTGGTCACAGTTATGAGTAGCCTTGGGATCCTCTTTGATTAGAGATACTTTGGATTCATTTATTTTGATGGTTTAATGATGATGGCTATACTTATGATATCTAGTACTTTCCTCTTGGAGGAGGTGCTTTCTTTTGAAATATCAATTTGGGTTCTATGATAAAACTTGGCTTCTACTAATGATGAATACCTAACCAACTAAAAGCAACTGCTTAAGCTTAACCCCACATACAGTTAGTCCACTTCAGCCAAACGTGACATTTGCTAAGTACGTTGATGTGTACTCACCCTTGCTTAAACACCAAACATCAGGTTGTCCCTATTGCAAACATTGCTCGGGAGAAGATGAAGGCAACATGGAGAATTTTCAGGAGTTTCAAGACTTCGAGGAATTTTAAACTAGACTAGCGGCAAACCCCCAGTCGGTTGCCTGTGAAGGCCTTATCTTATTATGTTTCATTCAACACTTTGATTTATGTTTAAGTTAATGACTATGTGGATGTTTCGAATATCATGATGTAATAAAGTATTATTTACTTCCGCTATTATATGAGCATTGTGTGATGATGTCCAATTATGTAATTGTTGTGTACGTGAATTTTTTATCATGGCACGTACATGGTTCACATTAGGTTACCTTCTAAAACCGGGTGTGACACCTGTTCCCTGTTGAAGCACCACTGGTTGCCGATCGCTGCCTCACTGTGCCATCGAGTCTACGTGGTGTCCATGCGCTAAGTGGCATGTCCATGTGCTAGAAGTGGCTGGTCGTGCTTGCTTTGCTCTCTATCTCGGTAAAAAAACTAGCATGGATGACTCTCGGTGTTGTCGGTCCCCTCGGGTGCGGGTAAAAATTGTTGTGTCCATGCCCTCATTGCTCAAATTAGTAATTCACCGAGGTTTGCCATCCACTTACACTCGTATAGCCCAAGTCTTGTCATCTATCTCCATCTGTGCACCACTTGTAACACCCTGAATTTGGGGGTATAAATTTTCGTCTCCAATACTCACCAAATTCAGGCGTTACTCCCTTTTCTCTTCCCGTTTTGCTCCTTTGTTCCCATTTTCAAAGCAGTATAGAGACTGGTGTCTGTATCGCGTGTAAACAAAAACCTAAGTTGACAAGGGTGTTGCATCATGCCGAGGCATATTTCTTTTGTCTGATGTTGTGCCTAATCGTGTGTTCATATCGTTTCAGTTTTCGGTTCGCGATTTAAATTCGATTAAAGGTTAGTGTGAGCAGTTGGTTTCCGGTCTGTGGCCTGACCCGGCCTAGCCCCTGGCGCCCCTCTCCCCCATGCGTGCCCCACCTCTCTCTCTCTCATTTGCTTTTCCCGCACAGCAACTTCCATCTCCCTCTCTTCCACCTCTCTCCATCTCCCCTTGCCCTAGGTGGGATTCCGGTGAGCGGTTGTCGCCGATCGTCGAGCACCGAGGTGAGCTCCCCCCTCTTCCCCTCTCCCTCTCCCTCCCTCCCCCGGCGCGGCCCCTGGCTAGTGCCGCCCCCACTGTGCGGCCCCCTGCCCGCCCCTCGTGCCCTATCCATCCCCCAGCGTGGCCCCTCCTCGCCGGTGCGCGTGGCCCCCTCGCCCCCCCCCCCCGTGCCCCACCTCCCCCGACGCAGCCCTGCCCTTGCTGGCCGCCAGCCCCACCGCGTGGCCCTGCCCCCACCCGGCGTGGCGCCCTCGCCCAGCCCCGGCGCGGCCCCTCGCCCAGCCCCCTGCCTCGGCCGGCGCGTGCAGCCCTATTCCCGCGTGCGCAGCCCTAGCGCGCACCACGTTTAAATTCAGTTTTAAATTTAGTTTAATTCATGCGTTTCGTCGTGCGACGATTCGTTTTAAATTTCAGTTTAATTCGCGTGTGCTATCGCGCGTTTCATCGTGTGACAATCCAATTTAATTTCAGGTTGAGTTGCGTTGCGTCGCGTGCATCGCCGCACGACGTTTCGTTTATGTTCTTTTTAAATTATGTGTTATGTTGCGCGGTTCGTCGCGTGACAATTCTTTTAAATCTACCTAGAGTCGTTTATAATAATTAAGTACATAGTGTAACTTTGGTTTATGCATAGCGCGATTATTAAATTAATGTGGCTATGATCAGAAAGTATTTTACTTCATAGCTGCTTAACGTAATCACCTTTCGACTGTAGCCTCGACCGTTGTAGTTTCTTTTTCGCATAGTCATAGATGCGAGCCCTACGCCAAGCGTCTGCTTATTTGTTGCATTCTATTGCGTGGTGTATTGTTTCTTTTTATAATAAGTTTGTGGATTGTATGTTTGAACTTGTATAGATAACAGTTCGTTGGCGGAGTCCAAAGGAGTTGCAGGTGAAGACCCTGAGCATCAGCTGGTTGGTGAAGGGAGGTGTCCCTTGACCCATCTATTTCCTATACATTTTATTATTCACCTTCCCGCATTTACATAATTTATCCCTAAGGATTGACTAGCTTTGTTTATCATGTCCTTGTTTACCTATGTGGGTTGGATCATTTTGGTTTAGCTCTATGCTAGTGCTTTACCCTAATCAATGAACATGATGAGATTATCTATGATACGCTATTTCCCCTTTTGATTATGATGATGATACTGTGACATTTAAGGGGACTCGAGCGGTTTCTCGAGTGCCTCTCTGTAAGGACTGGTTCATTGGATGACCACCCGGGAAAACAGTACAACCATGAGGGTGGTATGGGACACCCTTAGCTGAATAATTTGAGGAACTGAAGTGTAGTTTGCTTCGCCGTCGTGCCATCAATGGGACTCGGTGTATGCGGTACATTTAGGAAACCTAACAGGCGACTACAGCCTCAGGGAATCTTTATAAAGGCTACGTAGTGAAACCTTGCCTATTCACCTTGGTAGTGTTTAAGGGTTTGATGGGCCTGAGGCAAAAGGGAATCACGACTTGTGGGTAAAGTGTGCAACCTCTGCAGACTGTTATGAAACTGATATATCAGCCATGCTCGCGGTTATGAGCGGCCTTAGGAGCTTCATTGATTAGAGACACATTGATCAAAGATACTTTGTTCGCAGATGATGATGAGGAAAATGTTGGTTTTTATTGTGATTATGATTATGATTATGGCTTCTGGTATTCTTTCCGTTTGGAAAGGGTACTTTTGGGTTAATAACTTGGGTTAATGCTAAAACCTGGCTCTCTACTAGTAATAATTACCTGACCAACTAAAAGCAACTGCTTGATCTTAACCCCACATAAAGCTAGTCCACTACAGCCAAACGGGACAATTACTGAGTATGTTGATGTGTACTCACCCTTGCATTACACACCAAACCCCCAGGTTGTCCACACTGCAACCACTGCTCAGGAGAAGATGAAAACATGGTGGAGGATTTCTAGGAGTTCCAAGAGTATGAGGATTTCTAGGCGTGGGTTAGCTGCAAACCCCTAGTCGGCTGCCTATGAAGGCCGTGTTTAGCTACGTTTCGTTTTCGCACTTTGATCTATGTTAATGGCTATGTGGATGTCTCGGACATCATGATGTAATCAAATATTACCCGCTTTTATGTTCTTATTTGAGCACTGTGTGATGATGTCCGGTTATGTAACTATTGTGTACGTGAATTGCTGATCCTGGCACATACATGGTTCGCATTCGGTTTGCCTTCTAAAACCAGGTGTGAAATAAGTGGTATCAAAGTCGTGCTGATTGTAGGACCGCTAACCTAAAGTAGAATGGCTGTTCTAAGGATTATATACTGCTATTCTCACCTTATCTTGGTGTCACTTCAAAAGTTGGTCATCTCGACCAATTATATGTTCTATTATATAGATTATACCTTGTCGAAAATTTTGTTTTATTATATTTCCTAATTTTTATGGTCTACTTGCTGGTCATACTAGTTCTGTTCTTACTCTTATGCTTACGTTGTCTTTTGTAGATGGCTCGTCTTAGACACACAGCACGGAAGTCAGTCATTCCTTTCTTGCCCTCTTGTCTCACGGAGCATTCGCTTCATCGCCTGGTGACTAATCAATCTAGCCATTTGGAGAGGTTGCACCACCGCCTACACGAGGAGCAGGAGCGTCGACGACAAGAGCTGGAGCAGCAGGGCTCTTCTTACTCACCTCAGCAGAAGGTAGAGTCCATGAGGCGCTGCTCTCCTGTGCCCCCGCTGGAGGCGCACCTTGCACCACCACTAGGCATCCCGGCCGCTGGATTAGCTAAAGGAGGAGACCCCGATGATGGCGACGACGGCAATAGCAGCTCGAGCCATAGCATCGACCTTTCGGAGGTGTAGGAGTCGGAGGGATGGGTTTCTCGACCCATCACTCGTGATGCCGCTCGCGGGTGTCACTTCCACGATGCACTCGGCACCTTGCTGCGCCAGGCACTCAACCAACGCACTTGGTCCATCGAGTATCGCTGTGTTGTCTTCCAGCCTAGTCGTGGGACATACAAAGACCACTGATAGGCGACTTGCTTGGTGTGCCATCGGAGGATAGTCTCCAGGGTGTGGAGGTCTGCTCGATGCATTATTCTATCTCTAAGCGGGACTCGGCTGAGGCGACCATGCAAGATACCGCACGACGTGCGCTTTCACACTACTGCTCAGTGCTCGGTGGGGTGGCCGATGGTCTTGACCCGAGGTATTACCCCCGCTATCCATCTCATAGCACAAGAGGCATCGTTGTCTCACCTATTGATGAGGACAATCCTTGGTTGAGCAGCACAATCAACCTAGCCGTCGTGCTAAACATAGAGCTAGACGACGCTTTGGACGGGCTGTGTAGGTCTTGTGCTGAGATCGCCTAGTTGCGGGCTGAGAGCGTGAAGCGTTGTCACCTAGCGGATGGCTCTCCTGCCCTTGTCGGGACTCAACACCCTTACCGCTTGCCTCGGCGTGGGCGTCATGTTTATGGCAACCCCGACTGCATGACCAGGATAAATTTAGGACAATAGATCATCAGCGTTGGATCTGGTAATTAATGTTTAAAATAGAATCCTTAGTCTTAGTATTATTCTCAGTTATTCTTAGTTAGTCAGGATAGTTTGCTTATCCTATGTTTTTATGCTTGTCATGATGAACTATGATGGATTTAGATCTTTGTAATGACTGTCGCTAGAGTGTGGGTACCCCTTGCATTTTGGTTTAACTGTTAATGTTAATAAAATTAGTTATCTAGTTGGGAAGTCTTTTTATCTCTACTTTCCTCTTTATCTGAGGAGTTGTGTTTGCCTGTGTAGGAAGTCAGTGAAGATGTTTATCTGTTCAGTGTTATGGAGGAATTCTATACTCTTTTCTTATGCTGCAAGATTTGCAAGATCAGTTCTCATATGTGATTGCATTCCACAGATGTCAGACAACAGGCGCAGAGGAGGAAGGCATGCTCAGCAGGAGCAGCAGGCACTGCAAGATGAGGCACCTCAGCAGCAGTTGCCACCACTACCCCCGATGACAATAGAGCAGATGTTTCTGATGCAGACCCATGCAATCCAAGCGATTGGTTAGACTCTGGCCGCCATGCAGCAAGTGTAGCAGCAGCAACCCCCACTTCAACCTCAGATGCAAGTGCAGACGCCTCAGATGCCCAGAGATAAGCGTGCTGAATTCATGAGAGGTCATCCCCCAGTGTTTGCCCCATGGATGCTAAAGATTGGCTGCGTACCGTGGAGCGGGAGTTGCACACCGCTCAGTGCGATGACAGAGAGAAGGTTATGTATGGTCCCCGTCTGTTAAGGGGAGCAGCTCAATCTTGGTGGGAGTCCTACCTTGCCACACATGCCGAACCCTATGCCATCACTTGGGAAGAATTCAGAGATAATTTCCATCGGTATCATGTTCCAGCCGGTCTGATGACAATGAAGAAAGAGGAATTTCTAGCGTTCAAGCAAGGGCCCATGTCAGTCACTGAGTACAGAGGTAGGTTTCTACAGCTGTCCTGCTATGCTCCTGAAGATGTCAACACAGATGCCAAGAGGCAGTACCGTTTCCTGAGAGGCTTAGTCGATCCCCTGCACTATCAGCTGATGAATCATACCTTCCCCACATTTCAGCACCTGATCGACAAAGCAATCATGATAGATAAGAAGCGCAAGGAGATGGAGGATCACAAGCGCAAGATTGGTGGACCTCAGCCTAGGAGCAACAGTCGCCCCCATTTCTCAGGCAACCCACCTCAGCGGTTCAAGCAGAATTAGCGCCCGCCTCAATAACAGTTTCAGAGGTAGTACCCTCAGCATCAGCAACAGTATCGCTAGAACAACCAGCCAGGAGGAAGTCAGTTCCAGAGGTAGAATCAGCAAGCACCTCGTCTTCCTGCCCCAGCAACCAACCAGAGTAGTCAAGCAACCCCAGTGCAAGGAGGAGGCAGAGGATGCTTCCATTGTGGAGAGCAAGGTCATTGGGCGATGCATCGTCTGAAGAAGGTAGCTCAACAGCAGCCACGCCCCAATGCCCCAGTAAAGCAGAATGTCCCTCAGCCAGGAGCAGGCAATCGTGTCCAGACGCGCTACTACCATGGGAGACTGAACCATTTGGAGGCCGAAGCAGTCCAGGAAACGTAAGGCATGATAGTAGGTATGTTTACAGTCGAATCCCATCTTGTAGAAGTGTTATTTGATATTGGAGCAACGCATTCATTTATTACTGCATCATGGGTAGAAGCACATAATCTTCTAATATACATCATGTCAACATCAATTCAAATTGACTCAGTCGGTGGAAAAGTTCAAGCTGATAGTGTATGCTTGAATGTAAGTGTGGAAATAAGGGGATAGAGTTTCCCGGTAACCTCATAGTGATGGGTACTCAGGGAATAGATGTTATCCTAGGGATAAATTGGCCAGATAAGTACCAAGCAGTTATCAGCTATGATAAGAGGACAGTGAAGTTAGTGTCCCCACTGGGAGAAGAAGTGGTGACTGAGCTAGTCTCACCTGAGCCAAAGAAAGGAGGTCGTCACCAGATGGATATTAATAGCACAGAGATCGATCCACTCGAGGCTATCAAGGTTGTGTCAGAATTTCCGGATGTGTTCCCTAAAGATCTACCAGGTATGCCACCTGAGCGGAAAGTTGAGTTTGCCATAGAGCTTATTCCTGACACTGCCCCCATTTCTAAAAGAGCCTACAGGGTATCTAGACCAAAGTTGGTGGAGATCAAGAAGCAAATAGATGAGCTGTTAGAGAAAGGTTACATCACACCAAGTACCTCACCTTGGGCCACCCCTGTCCTGTTCGTGGAGAAGAAAGATGGCACTAGGAGGATGTGCATTGATTACCGAGCTCTAAATGACGTCACAATCAAGAACAAGTACACCTTGCCCAGAATAGAAGATCTGCTCGACTAGCTGAGAGGAGCCAACGTGTTCTCGAAGATAGATATGAGGTCAGGTTATCATCACCTCAGGATCCGACCTTCAGACACCCCGAAGACGGCATTTATTAGCATATATGGGTTGTATGAGTACACAATTATGTCTTTTGGCCTAACGAATGCACCAGCCTTCTTCATGAATTTGATGAACAGTGTGTTCATGGATTATGTCGACAAGTTTGTGGTGGTATTCATTTATGACATTCTCATATATTCTCAAAGTGAGGAGGAGCATGTGGATCATCTGAAGATGGTATTGCAGAGATTGCGGGAGTACCTGCTGTATGCAAAGTTGAGCTAGTGCGAGTTCTGGATTGATGAAGTCCTATTCTTGGGTCACATTATAAACAAATATGGATTGGTTGTGGATCCAAAGAAAGTGGCAGACATTCTGAACTAGAAAGCGCCAACAGATGTAAGAGGAATCAAGAGCTTCATTGGAATGGCCGGATATTATCAGCGAATCATTGAAGGGTTTTCGAAGATTGCGAGACCGATGATAGCTTTGCTAGCAAACAAATTTGAGTTCAAGTGGACCCAAAAGTGCCAAGAGGCCTTTGAAGCATTGAAAGAGAAGTTGATTACATCGTCTGTCTTAGTCTTGCCTGATGTGTACAAGCCCTTCTCGGTGTATTACGACGCTTGCTACACTGGCTTGGGATGTGTATTGATGCAAGAGGGAAGAGTTGTGGCTTACTCATCCCGACAGCTAAAGGTTCATGAGAAGAATTATCCAATCCATTACCTGGAGTTAGGAGCAGTGGTTCATGCACTGAAGACATGGATGCATTATCTGTACGGGCAGAAGTGTGATGTTTATACAGACCACAAGAGTCTGAAGTACATATTCACCCAGTTAGAGCTGAATATGAGACAACGAAGATGGTTAGAGCTGATTAAAGACTATGAATTGGAAATACACTACCATCCAGACAAAGCGAATGTGGTTGCAGATGCTTTGAGGTGAAAGAGTCAAGTCAACATGATGGTCGCTCGCCCGATGCCTTATGAGTTGGCCAAAGAATTTGACAGATTGAGCCTTGGATTTTTGAATAACATGCGAGGAGTAACATTTGAATTAGAACCCACCTTAGAGCGGGAAATCAACGAAGCCTGGAAGAATGATGAGAAGATCAATGAAATCCGGTAACTGATTCTAGAAGGAAGAGGCAAAGATTTTTAGGAAGATGCGGAAGGTGTGGTATGGTTCAAGGATCGCCTGTGTGTTCGCAATGTTTAGTCCATTCGGGAGTTGATCCTCAAGGAAGCTCATGAGACAGCTTATTCCATACATCCTGGAAGTGAGAAGATGTATCAGGATCTGAAGAAGAAATTCTGGTGGTATAGAATGAAAAGAGAGATCGTTGAGCATGTGACTATATGTGATAGTTGTCAGAGAATCAAAGCAGAGCATTAGAGGCCCACAGGTTTGTTGCAGCAGTTGCAGATTCTTCAATGGAAATGGAATGAGATCTGGATGGACTTCATAGTCGAGTTGCCTCGCACTCGAGCCGGCTATGATTCCATTTGGGTAGTGGAGGACCGTTTGACTAAGTTAGCCCACTTCATACATGTCAATACTAGCTACAACAGTGCAGTATTGGGGAGTTGTACATGTCTTGGATCATTTGTCTTCATGGTGTGTCGAAGAAGATAGTGTTAGACGGAGGAACACAATTCACCTCTCACTTCTGGCGGCAGTTGCATGAAGCTTTGGGTACATATTTGAACTTTAGTTCAGCTTATCACCCACAGACAGATGGTCAGACTGATAGAACTAATCGAGTCCTAGAAGATATGTTGAGAGCCTGTGCGTTGCAAGATAAATCTGGATAGGATAAGAGGTTATCTTATGCAGAATTCTCCTATAACAATAGTTACGAGGCCAGTTTGAAGATGTCACTGTTTCAGGCGCTTTATGGGAGGAGTTGTAGAACTCCATTGCATTAGGATCAGCCTGGAGAAAAGCAGGTGTTTGGGCCCGACATTTTTCTTGAAACCGAAGAGAACATCAAGATGGTTTGGGAGAATCTGAAGATAGTGCAATCAAGGCAGTGATGTTATGTAGACACAAGAAGGAGAGAGCTGAGTTTTGAAGTGGGAGATTTTGTCTACCTGAAGTTGTCGCCTATCAGAGGAGTTAGAATGTTCAAAGTTAAAGGCAAGCTAGCACCCCGATATGTTGGTCCATATCAGATTCTCATGAAGCGTGGAGAAGTGGCCTATTAGCTCAGTTTGCCAGAAGATTTGTTAGTGGTGCATGATGTCTTTCATGTGTCTCAGTTGAAGAAATGTCTGCGTGTGCTAGAGGAGCAGTTGCCAGTGAAAGGTCTAGAAGTCCAAGAAGACTTGACCTACATAGAGAAGCCAACGCAGATTCTTGAGACTACAGATAGGGTCACCCGAAGGAACACTATCAGAATGTGCAAAGTCAGATGGGGTCACCACTCTGAGGAAGAAGCAACTTGGGAGCGTGAAGATGATCTGATGGCCAAGTATCCCAAACTCTTTGCTGGCTAACCTTGAATCTCGAGGGCGAGATTCTTTTAAGGGGGATAGGTTTGTAACACCCTGAATTTAGGGGTATAAATTTTTGTCTCCAATACTCACCAAATTTAGGTGTTACTCTCTTTTCTCTTCCCATTTTTCTTGTTCCCATTTTCAAAGCAGTATAAAGACTGGTGTCCGTATCGCGTGTAAACAAAAACCTAAGTTGACATGGGTGTTGCATCATGCCGAGGCATATTTCTTTTCTCTGATGTTGTGCCTAATCGCGCGTTCGTATCGTTTTGGTTTTCGGTTCACGATTTAAATTCGATTAGAGGTTAGTGCGAGCAGTGGGTTTCCGGCCAGGTCTGCAGCCCAGCCTAGCCCGTGGCCTGACCCGGCCGGGGCCCTGGTGCCCCTCTCTCCCCCTTGCGTGCCCCCTTTCTCTCATTTTCTTTTCCCGCGCAGCAACTTCCCTCTCCCTCTCTTCCACCTGTCTTCCATCTCCCCTTTGCCCTAGGTGGCATTCTGGTGAGCGGTTGCCGCCAATCGTCGAGCCCCAAGGTGAGCTCCCCCTATCTTCCCCTCTCCTCTCCCTCTCCCTCCCTCCCCCGGCGCGGCCCTTGGCTAGCTCTCCCCGGCGCACGCGCGGCCCCTAGCCCACCCATCGCGCCCACTCCCTCCCCCGGCGTGCCCCTCTAGCCGGCAGCGGCCTTTTGCGCCCCGCCTCCCCTGGTGTGGCCCTGCTCCTACCCGGCACGACACCCTCGCCTAGCCCCGGCGCGACCCCTCGCCCGACCCCCCCCCCTACACGCCCCCTCGCCTGGCCCCCTGCCTCAGGCGGCACGCCGTGTCTAAATTCACTTTTAAATTTAGTTTAATTCATGCGTTGCATCATGGCTTCGTCGCGCGACGATTCGTTTTAAATTTTAGTTTAATTCGCGTGTGCTGTCGCGCGCTTCGTCGCGCGACGATCCTATTTAATTTCAGGTTGAGTCGCGCGCTTCGTTGTGTTGCGCGTTTTGTCGTGTGGCAATTCTTTTAAATCTACCTAGAGTCGTTTATAATAATTAAGTGTGTAGCGTAACTTTGGTTTATGCATAGCACGATTATTAAATTAATGTGGTTATGTTCAGACAAGTATTTTAATTCATAGCTTCTTAACGTAATCACCTTTCGACCGTAGCCTCGACCGTTGTATTTTCTTTCTCACATAGTCGTAGATGCGAGCCCTGCACCAAGTGTCTGCTTATTTGTTGCATTCTATTGTGTGGTGTATTGTTTCTTTTTATATTAAGTTTTTGGAATGTATGTTTGAACTCGTATAGATAACGGTCCGTTGGCGGAGTCCGAAGGAGTTGCAGGTGAAGACCCTGAGCAGCAGCTGGTTGGTGAAGGTAGGTGTCCCTTGATCCATCTATGTCCTATACATTTTATAATTCACCGTCCCTCATTTACATAATTTATCCATAAGGATTGACTAGCTTTGTTTATCATGTCCTTGTTTACCTATGTGGGTTGATCATTTTGGTTTAGCTCTATGCTAGTGCTTCACCCTAATCAAAGAACATGATGAGATTATCTATGATACGCTATTTTCCCCTTTTGATTATGATGACGATATTGTGACATTTAAGGGGACTCGAGCGGTTTCTCGAGTGCCTCTCCATAAGGACTGGTTCGTTGGATGACCACCCGGGAAAACAGTACAACCATGAGGGTGGTATGGGACGCCCTTAGTCGAATAATTTGAGGAACTGAGGTGTAGTTTGCTTCGCCGTCGTGCCGTCAATGGGGCTTGGTGTATGCGGCTTGCTCTGCCAAGTGTGGTTTGCCCCTTGGGGAGGAGTGCGGTACATTTAGTAAACCTAATGGGTGACTAAATCCTTAGGGAATCTTTGTAAAGGCTATGTAGTAAAACCTTGCCTATTCACCTTGGTAGTGTTTAAGGGTTTGATCGGCCTGAGGCAAAAGGGAATCATGGCTCGTGGGTAAAGTGTGCAACCTCTGCAGAGTGTTATGAAACTGATATATCAGTCGTGCTCGCGGTTATGAGCGGCCTTGGGAGCTCCACTAATTAGAGACACATTGATCAGAGATACTTTGTTCGCAGATGATGATGAGGAAAATGCTGGTTTTTATTGTGATTATGATTATGGTTTCTGGTATTTTTTCTATTTGGAAAGGGTACTTTTGGTTTAATAACTTTGGTTAATGTTAAAACCTGGCTCTCTACTAGTAATAATTACATGACCAACTAAAAGCAACTGATTGATCTTAACCCCACATAAAGCTAGTCCACTACAGCCAAACAGGACAATTGCTGAGTATGTTGATGTGTACTCACCCTTGCTTTACACACCAAACCCCCCCAGGTTGTCCACACCGTAACCACTGCTAAGGAGAAGATGAAGTTGTGGTGGAGGATTTCCAGGAGTTCCAAGAGTATGAGGAGTTCTAGGCGTGGGTTAGCGGCAAACCCCTAGTCGGCTGCCTGTGAAGGCCATGTTTAGCCACGTTTCGTTTTCGCACTTTGATCTATATTAATGACTATGTGGATGTCTCGAACATCATGATGTAATCAACTATTACCCTCTTTTATGTTATTATTTGAGCACTATGTGATGATGTCCAGTTATGTAACTTATGTGTACGTGAATTGCTGATCCTGGCACGTACATGGTTCACATTCTATTTGCCTTCTAAAACCAGGTGTGACACCCCACGACATGTCCTGCTCTCGCCAAACATCGTCATGCCCGCCCACGTCCACCTCACCCTAGCCAGAGTTGTCTGAGGTACTTGTAGTTCAATTGGTATGTGTTTTGGGTTCCCTTAAGTGTCGTGATGCTCATCAACCCAACCATTTGAACTCTACCGCATTGTAACGCCGAAAACATCATGTCGACGCCGGTGAATGCTGCCTTGTTGTCATGGTCGTTGTTCCAAGTCGTTAGCGAGCGCATCTGTGGGTCATCTTGCTTCTTGGTGAGCGTCTAGTGCTTGTTCTGTCTTTATTTTGAACTCTACTACGCTATCACGTGTGGCTATCGCCTCGCTGGACGTCTGTGTCCGCCGTCGACGTGGGTAGCTTGGATCTAGGGTCGGGGTGGTTCGTTTTTCGTACGGGATGTAGTCAGTCGGGTTCAAAGTTGGATCTCAGACGCTTGCTTCCATCGGAGAAGGTCACATGTGACGGGTTTACCCAACCAGAGTTAGGTGTTCGGCCGGGGTTCAACCGGGGACGAGGTTTTGTGAATAAGATGAAGGGGAAGGGGTCGGGCGTGATGTCAGTCTCACATTGTAATAGTGTCCAAAATCTTTTCTCGGTTATTTAAATACTCAGGGGTCTCTGTGCAATAGGGCGGCCGCGCGAGCATTGTTTTCCCTTCTCTTTTAACTAATAACTTGTTTAATCTATCAAAAATTATAAAAATGCAAAATTGATGAAACAATTTTTGCTAGATTAATAAAATTATATAGTTTCTGGTAAAAATAGTTTTCATATTTTTTGTGCAAGTAATAATTTTTCAAGGATCAAAGAGTGTCTATTTTAGGATTATTTGAATTTTAGAAATAAAAATGTAGCACTAAAAATCCTGAAAATTTTTAGGAAACCTTGTTACCATCATATTAGCACTTAGTAAAAATTTAAGCCTGTTTAGAAACGGTTTGCTCAGAGAACCCCTTATTGCTTAAAATAAAGAGAGGTAATCCATAAACTAGTTTAGGGTTACATATTTAGAAAGCTAATTTAAGTTATCTTATTCATCCATGTGTTTTCTTGTTAGTTTTAGCCAACAAGGAAAATAACTTGCAATGTTCTTTGATTATTTTTAGGGTCTCATGACTATCTATTATGAAAGTCTGCATCTCCATGACATAACATAAGCATTCATAATCATTATTATGTGTAGAGCACAAAGGTGATCTTGTTTTAGAAGAAGAAGTTGTACCTTAGTCAGAGGATTCTCCTATTGATAATAGTTAATACCTTGATATCTGTGGAGTGAAACCTGAACCTTCTGCAACTCAAGGCAAGTCATGGTGCATTTACCAATTCCTTGTTGTTTATAAACTTTTATCACCCTATATGATGCATTAGGTGATAGGAGTTGTGTGGTAAACAATTGATGCATTACCATTCCTTGGAACTTGATTACCAAATCCTTCATACCTGCTTTATGAAAACTCTGTAATGCTTATCCCTGCTTATAGATTAAGGAAAAATGATTTTTTGATCTCTGAATAATGTTTTTAAAAATGAAATGAGCTTGGGATGATGAAGGCATCAAAGGCCTTGATGAATTCATCATTCAATCATGGTACCTCTCCCATGCACAAGTTTTGAAATATAGTATATAAAATTTGGAATGGGACGGGTGACTTGCTCAAAAAGGGAGTATTGGTGTAGTGTCTCCATCTGTGTCAATTAAGGACCGTTCAATATAGGCATATGTGGTTGAGACATTGTAACTAGCCACATACTCCGGGAAGCCTTGTCTCAATCGGACCAATACTAGAAGGGCTACTAGGCAATGAGAGTGGAGAGATGGCAAGAGTAGTGTGTACCCTCCATGACAAGAGGTTGGATGGTGGTGTACTTTGCTCTCGGTTGGCGTGAACGCGTACTAGTCTTAAGAAACTCGGATACGGGTTGACATATGCATGGGTTAAGTGTTATATATGTCAAGTAGTCATGGATCCCCAGCTGGGTATAATCAGTTTGAATCATCGTTTCTCCTCGGTTATGGAGACTCGGCTAGCTAACCACTCATCGTAGATTAAGAAGTGGAATATGATTTGATGGAAAAGTTAATAAGAAATAACAAGTGGTTGATCTAGATTAGGCTAATCTAGATTCAGGAAATTACTTAACTTGACAGTTAAAATGAAAGCTTAAGGACCAAATTTATTAAGCTTTTATGCAAAAGAGTCCTTGATTCTTGCTAAACCTCACCTTGATTCCCAAAGGCCACCATATCCTTGGAGTCTTTTTAGTCGGGTAAGACTTGTGAAAGTTCCTTCTTACTCAGGGTTCTTTGAACCCACCGTTGCAGGTGAACAACCTCTGGAGTTTTGTGGCTTCTGCTCCAAGATAGTTTCGAAGTAGGAGGAGGAAACATAAGTACAAGCCTTTGGAAGGTGTTTACCTTCTGGTTATGTAATAAGTGTACTGCACTCGAACACCAATAATGTAATAACTACTCTCTCTATGTTGTATACTTAAAACATCTAAATGTAAATTAAGTTATTGTAATCCTTTCTGCTCTTACTCTGATTTATGTTTTAAGAAATGTGAACTGTTGTAATGTCTACGAAATGGGTGAATCGCTCTAAGCGGGTCAAAGAAGATGCAAGATCCGGGTCCTGTTAAGCTATTTGGTAGACCTGCATAGCCGTCTAGGGTCCTTGGGACGAGGACAGGTGCATGTGGGCCTAATATCTTGGGAGGTTCTGTCACATCCCCCATCATGGACATCTCAACTTTCTGTATCAAAATCCTACTAAGCTCTTCATAAGATGATTTGTTAGTAGACCCAAAGATAATATCGTCAACATAAATCTAGCATACAAACAAATCCTTATCCTTAGTTTTGGTGGAGAGAGTACGATTTGCTTTACCAACTTTGATGTCATTTGCAATAAGAAAGTATCTCAGGAATTCATACCATGCTCTTGGGGCTTGCTTAAGCCCATAAAGCGCCTTTGAGAGCTTATAGACATGAGAAGGATACTCACAATCTTCAAAGCCAAGAGGTTGCTCAACATATATCTCTTCCTTGATAGGGCCATTGAGGAACGCACTCTTCACGTCCATTTGAAACAACTTAAAGCCATGGTTACCCCCTTTCGAATATCACCAATGATGGAATTGATGAGGTGGTCTCATTGAATTGTTTAGTGGACCCTTGGGTGTGGTGGTCTTTGAGCCTAAATTTCCTACTCATCGTCCTTGTCTTGCTCATCTTCACCTCCCCTTTGATCAACGCCATTTTTGGAAGCTTGGCCATTGTCATGGACTTGATCTTCTTCTTCTTGAGCTTTCTCCTTATCTTGTGTTGGTGGAGATACTTGTATGGAGGAAGATGGTTGATCTTGTGTTTGTGTAGGATCCTCATGCACTTGAGGGCACACATCTCCAATGGACATGTTCCTTAGTGTGGTGCCCGAGGCCTCCTCCTCATATAGCTCATCAAGACCAACTTGCTCTACTTGAGAGCCATTAGTTTTATAAATCACAATAGTGCAAGAAACTTCTACTAATCCTGTGGATTTATTGAAGACTCTATACGCCCTTGTATTTGAGTCATAACCAAGTAAAAATCCTTCTACAGCCTTAGGAGCAAATTTAGAGTTTCTGCCTCTCTTAATAAGAATAAAACATTTGCTCCCAAAAACTCAAAAGTAAGAAACATTTGGCTTTTTACTGATGATGAGTTCATATGATGTTTTATTTAGGATTTAGTGAAGGTAGACCAAGTTGATGGCATAGCCAGTAGTGTTGATCGCTTCCGCCCAAAATTGATATGATGTCTTGTACTCTTCAAGCATAGTCCTCCCCATATTCATAAGAGTTATGTTCTTCCTCTCTACCACACCATTTTGTTGAGGTGTGTAGGGAGAAAATAACTCATGCTTGATCCCCTCCTCCTCAAGAGATCCTTCAATCTGCGCATTTTTTAACTCATTTCCATTGTCGCTTCTGATCTTCTTGATCCTAAATCTAAACTCATTTTCAGTGCTTCTTAAGAATCTCTTCAGTGTACCTTGGGTTTCTGATTTTTCCTACAAAAATAACACCCAAGTGAAGCAAGAATAATCACCCACAATGACTAAACAGTACTTACTCTCACTGATGCTTATGAAAGCGATCAGGCCGAATAGATCCATGCGGAGCAGGCTGAGTGGTCGTTCTATCATCATTATGTTCATGTGTGGATGATAAACTCCAACTTGCTTCCCTGCATGGCACACACTATAAGTCTCGTCATTCTCAAAATGAACATTTGTTAGTCCTAAAATGTACTCCCCTTTTAGAAGCTTATGAAGATTCTTCATCCCAACAGGGGCAAGCTGGCGATGGCAGAGCCAACCCGTACTGGTTTTAGCAATTAAGAAAGTTTCAAGTTCATCATTAACTTTTGAAAAATCAACTAAATATAGCTTTGCCTTTAACACTCCCTTAAAAGCAATTGAATCATCACTTCTTCTAAAACTGGTAACACCAACATTAGTAAACAGACAGTTATAGCCCTTGCTACATAATTGAGATATAGAGAGCAGGATATAATCTAAAGAATCTATAAGGAATACATTAGAAATGGAATGATCAGGAGATATAGCAATTTTATCCAAACCTCTTACCATACCTTGATTCACATCCCTAAATGTAGTTGCATTTTGGGAATCCTCATTTCTTTCATAGGAGTGGAACATCCTCTTCTCCCCTGTCACATGGTTTGTGCATCCACTATCGATTATCTAGCTTAATCCTCCGGATGCATAAACCTACAACACAATTATGTTTTACATTTAGGTTTCCAAACGGTCTTGGGTCCTTTGACATTTGATACAAGCACATTAGACACCCGGACCATCACACCTGGATTTAAGGGCAAACTCGAGTGCGTCTCAAATGTGTGCTAGGATTAAGTCTCACACATATGATGACTCATGGTACAGAAATCAATGTCACATCCTAGAGCCTAAACCCTTGGAAGTTAGCTAAACTCTTGGAAGTTAAGTCATCCCGCCGGAAGTTTGGATCTCAGAAATTTTTTGTCGGAAGTTAGCTTAACTTCCTAGAGCCCTCTAGGAAGTTAGCTAACTTCCTACAACCAAAGAAGCCTCTCGGAAGTTAGTAGGTTCTCAGAAGTTAGTAGCTTCACGCCGTCAGCTGACTAACTTCCTACGACTAACTTCCTACGACTAACTTCCTACAGCTAACTGTAGCCCCTAGGAAGTTAGCTGGCTAACTTCCTACGACTGACTGTAGCCCCTAGGAAGTTAGCTAGCTAACTTCCTACGGCCCAATAAGCCTCTAGGAAGTTAATTTGACCAGCATTACAAATGTTGTTTATTTTTATTTTACACCACATTCCACAACATAACAAATATATCAACAACTATATAACACAACATATTTTCACATAAAACATGTCACACACAATCACATAACAATATTTAAATCCATAGTCTCATCAATTACATCACAAAAGTCCCATCCATAGTCATAATAAGACACATCTCATCATCCAGTACTAATAAGAGACAATATCTCATACATAGTCATAATAAAAGTCTCAAGTATCATAACACAATAACATGGAAGCTAACGGTCGCCGATCACCATCGGGTTACAGTGACGAGTGCTGGTCGATACCTCCACTAGCGAAGAGGGTTTCGACAAAGTCTAACCCGTCTTCTCGTTCATGCGTCGGCAAGGTAGCTGGAGGGGTCTAATATACATGTACAAATGAGTTACATCATAATATAACTAACAACAAGTAAATGATGATGAATTTGCATACCTGATGTTCGGTAGATGGAGATGTAGGTGTAGGTGGAGGTGAAGACCAAGGATAATGAACGGGAGGTGGTGGGGGGCACCGGGACATGTATCCCTTGGGCCTCTGCTAGTTGCTACAAATTTGTCGAACTCATTTACATCAACGTTTTAAATTAATACATATCCTAAGTTCTTATAATGTTTCTAAAAAAATAAGTATAGTTAAAATCCATAATGTGAAACAATCATCGAGATTACAACTTAACAAAAAATTCTAACATACCCAAAAGTCGTGCCAAACTGCAGCACAGTACGAGATTACAACTTGGCCTTCTAATCGACTTTAGAAGCATTCAATTTAGAGACATTTTCTATCTAGCCCAATGGTCTGAACATGCATCCATGAGTACGGCATAAACAGTCAATAATACACGGCAGCACAGTACGGGAGTTTGACAGCCTGTCACCTAATTAATCATGCATACAACCAAAATGAAGATGGCAGGGAATGGTACATGATGCATGCATGCATACAAGCATTATTGTTTGAGTAAATTTTGTCTGCATATCATATGATTACCTTGTCTGTTGTTAGCATGTTGGAGTTCCAAGAAAGACGCCCCCTTCTTTGTTCCCAGCCTCTGAACACTCTCTCCAGCGACAGTCTTCTGCAAGTAAAAACACAGTCAAATTTAACTTCAACTCTGGAATTTAGATGGTTTCCTGTTCAATCGTTTGAAGATTGTGAGGTTGTGACTGATCTATATATATGCTAGTGGACGCGCTTACATTTGGTATGGTGATAAGTGGCTGCAACCACAGAGCATGTTAGTATAGATGTTCTTGTCTGAAGAAGCTGGAGTGCTGCTGTCATCATGTGACACATAAGCGCAATAGTGGTCTTCACGACTCAAGAACATGTGCTTGCTGTTGCTCACCGTGATCGAGCACGCCGGCGGGCGGGGCCGGAGGCGGGGGCGGCGGGCAAGACCGAAGGCGGCCAAGCCGGAGGGAGTGGCTGGCGGAGGCGGGTGGCGGGCGCGGTGGGCGGGGCCGGGGCGGGCGCGCAGGCGGTGGCGGCGACGTCTTCCTCCTGGTGGAAGACACGGGTGTGAGAGGAGAATGAGAAGAGGATAAGATTGAGTAGGAGTTTAAGATAAAAAATTTAACTTCCTAGAGTAAAGCCTAACTTCCTAGAGTTTGTACATATACTCTAGGAAGTTAAATAACTTCCTAGAGCAGGTCGTAGTAAGTTAGCTTTTCGTTTGACTTGTCAAAAGCTGAAATCTAACTTCCTAGAGGAGGCCATAGGAAGTTAGCTTTTCGTTTGACTGGTCAAAAGCTGAAACCTAACTTCCTAGAGGTGGTCGTAGGAAGTTAGCATGGACAGCTAACTTTCTAGAGTCAGTCGTAGGAAGTTAGCGGCTTGTTTGACCACACCCGTGGATCAGCAACTAAATACTAACTTCCTAGAGGAGGTCGTAGGAAGTTAGCTGCCCATGCTAACTTCCTATGGTCGCCTCTAGGAAGTTAGCGGCTCACTTGACCGAACACACGGGTCAGCATGTGAAAGCTAACTTCCTACAGCTTTTATTAAATATCGTAGGAAGTTATGTTTATTTCCTAGAGCTACCAGTTGCCTCTCGGAAGTTGTTTATTTTCTAGGGTTCGTTATAAAAGTTGTAGAAAGTTAAAAAACCGTAGGAAGTGTATGATTTTGGTGTAGTGTATAATAGGGGTTCTGTATAAAAAAGCTAAATAAATACATCAAATTTAAGTATTTTATGCTCATGAATATGACATCCTAGAGATATCCACGTACCTCAAGTTGGCTCTTTTTTACGGTAATCGCTTCGGATTCGCGCATGCCTGATAAGTGGTGGTCTTACGTGACACCGCGCTGACCATTGTAACAATATTTACACTATATCTTACAGTATTTACACTCAAAATTCTGGATTTTATGATCATAAATACAACACACTAGAGTATCCATGTCTCTCACGTTGACCTAGTATTTAGAGTAACCACCTAGATTTGCGCACGTCTATTATGTGGGGTCTTACGTGACATTACGTCAACCATTATAACGACAGTTACGATATATGCTCAAACTTGAGGATTTTACAATATCCACATTTCTCACGTTAGCTCGGCAATCATGGGGAATCGCCTGAATTTACACACGTTTGTTACACGTGCATTTACTCTATATCTGATACTATTTACAATCAAATTTGAGGATTTTATGTTCAAACTTGGTAACGCGCCATCGGTGTACTGCATGCCATAGTTTCTGCGTGCACGACAAAAAAGAATCATCGGTGTACTGCATGCCATATTTTCTGTGTGCACGACAAAAAAGAATCATGTGATTTATGGTGTCCATAACTACCATAAAAAATTAAATCCCTCGATTAACTCCTCTAATTAAATGCTCTAATTAATTCCCCTAATCAACTCCCCTAAATTTTTGTGTGAATGTGGGTGGGGTGGTGGGTTAGGCGACATTTACGTTATATTTAGCACAATTTACGCTCAAACTTGAGAATTTTACGCTCATATTGGCACGGTATTTATGGTAACTACCTCAATTCAAACACATCTCTTACGCGAGGGATCATACATGACATCTCATTGACCATTATAACAACATTTACACTATATCTGATATTATTTACGCTCAAACTTAGGATTTTACACTAAAACCTAGGCTGCGCCCACCAGCGTCCCGCCTGCCATATTTTCCGCGTGCACAACAAACTAGAATCATGTGATTTATGGTGTCTGTACCTGTCATAAAAAATTGAATTCTCTAATCAACTCCCATGACTTGTCATATTTTTTGGATCTGAAAGCGATCAACAAATCGTATATGCCATAAAAATAGAGCTGCATGCACGCATGGTGGGAGAACGTGTCTGACCAGGGCTTCCTGTAACTATTAGAAGCCTTGAGCTTCCAATATACCTTCGTTATATATATACACGCACTTTTATATATATATATATATATATATATATATATATATATATATATATATATATATATATATATATATATATATATATATATATATATATATATATATATATATATATTACATATATGTGTATATATATGGCAGATTGAGGCGTTTCCTGTAGTATTTACTTATTATTTTTTTTCTTTACTCTGGAATTCTACAAGTATTGTCTATAGAATTCTTAGGAGTGGCTATAATAATTGAATAATACAGTTCCGTAGCATTTGTATGATCTACCAATTCATAAGATGTGGCAAAATACCGCGCTACAAATCCACATGATACAGTGTATTTATGTAATGATAAAAGGACTTACTACAACTAGCACTCACATGATTAGTAAGTCTTAAAACCATGTTGTATAAGCGCTTGCGGCTAATGAATTTCAACCAACATATGCGTGAATAGCTAAAATAAAACACGTACTGCTGTTACATAAAACATGTCACAGCTCTACATTTTTTTACAATCAGCCGCAACATAAGTGACATTTGCGTAAGATCGTGCCAAAGCTTTGGTGAATAATTGTATAATATTTAGAGACCATACAAGGTGCAATGTATATCCATGCCATCAACCTTTGAGTAGGTCTATATAACTAAATTTTATTCAGGCTAAGTATATCAACATTAACCAATAAAATTTATTGTTAAGACAAATGCTACCATACAACCTTGGTGCCAACCATCTGCTTTGTTGTGCTAGAACATAGGTGTTGACGCCTTTCCGGAGCGTCAAACACTCAACAAGAACCGTGGCGGTGCCCTCTGCACAGGGGCGGACGGTCCGCACGCGGGGCCGGACGGTCCGCAGCCTGGTGCGAGGCGCGGTGGTACCCTCTGCGCAGGGGCGGACTGTCCGCGGCCTGGGGCCGGACGGTCTGCGGCCTGGTGCGCGGCTAGGGCTTCTCTGCCTGACGGCCGGACGGTCCGCGCCCTGGGGGCCGGACGGTCCGCGTGTACGCAGAGGCGGCGGAAGTCGCCGGCGGCGCCTGGATCTCGCTCCCGGGAGGGACCCCGTCGGGGAGGAGAGATCCTAGGTGGTGTCTAGGCTCGGGCCGGCCGACCTAGACTCCTCTAATCGACGTAGAGCCGAAGAGAGACGAAGAATTTGGGGATTGGATAGCTAAACCTAAACTAGACTAGAACTACTCCTGGGATAAAATGTAAATTGTATTGATTGAAGGTTCGATTCATTGTTTTAAATCGGCCGTAGACCTCTCTATTTATAGAGGAGAAGGGCTGGACCCGTTACAAACAAATTTCCGAGTGAATCCCGCGAATCTAGCTAACAACCGTAGCACAAAACTCGGAACCCTAAACTGCTCTGCGCACGCGCGGACCGTCCGCCCTGCTCAATATGGGCTCCAACATATGCCCCCCTGCCTTTTGGTGGAGCTGAGCGAACCAAAAGCATCTTAACACGATGTGATTACATCGGTTTTCTTAAGCATTTTGCCACATACTGGGATGATACTGCTTGAGGAAACGCCCATTCAAAGCCTTAGGCAAATCTTTGCCTTGTAATGTTTGTAGCAAATAGGCGTTGCCAGACATCACCTGTTTTACTTTATAAGGACCCTCCCAGCTTGGCGACCATTTCCGGAACTTCCGGTCTTTATTCCTTAGAGGCAGAATGGTCTTCCACACCAGGTCCCCTACTTGAAATGATTTTGCTTTGACCTTCTTGTTGTAGGCCCTGGCTACCATGATCTTGTCCTTTTCTATTGCTCTCAAAGCTATCATCCTCTTGTCAGTCACCTCATCAATATTATCCATCATTGAATTATAATAATCAGTAGCAGTTAGATCATTTTGTCTGGCGAACCTGACAGCATTCAAACTTATTTCCACAGGCAACACTGCTTCCTGCCCATAGACAAGCTCAAAAGGAGATACTTTAGTAGCCCTATGTTTAGATATTCTATGAGCCCATAAAGCTTCAGACAAAACATTATGCCAATGTTTAGGATTATCAGATATTTTCTTTTTTATCAAATTAATCAATGTCCTATTGCTAGACTCGGCCTGTCCATTGGCCCCAGCATAATATGGAGATGAATTGAGCAACTTAATTCTGTATAATTCAGCAAATTCACGTACCTCCTTTGACATAAAAGAAGTACCTTGATCTGTAGTTAAGGTCTGGGGAATGCCGAATCTATGAATAATATGCTCAGTTATAAACTCAATTACCTCCTTGTGTGTCATGTTCTTTAGAGCAACGACTTCAGTCCATTTGGTGAAGTAGTCAGTGGCGACTAACACAAACTGATGCCCCTTTGATGATGAAGGATGAATTTCCCAAATAAAGTCTAATCCCCATCCTCTGAACGACCAAGGCTTGATGATAGGATGTAATTCGGCTGCAGGGACCAACTGTAGGTCGCCGAATTTTTGACATACTTGGCAACCCTTGTAGTACTTGAAACAATCAGCTATCATACTAGGCCAATAAAAACCAGACCTTCGCAACAACCACTTCATCTTTGGAGCTGATTGATGAGTACCACAAATCCCTTCATGTACTTCGGCCATGGCTAATATAGCATCATCTGGGCCCAAGCACTTAAGCAGGATGTCATTGACTGTTCGGCGGTAAAGTTCATCACTCATCAAAACATACTTGAAAGCTGTTTGCCGAATGTTCTTATCTGTTTTGATATTAGGATTTCGTAAATAATTAAGTATAGGTGTCCTCCAATCGCTTGCATCGGCTTCATTTCAGCCGAATCGATTAAGAGAACATTTCTGGTAACCCCGGACGGTCCGTCGCCATTACGCGGACGGTCCGCGACCTGGGAATTTAGCTCTGCACTGGTTATCAGATTTTTGGTCTTGTGAAATTTCCCTCTCTTTATCCGATAACCTGATGCATCTTGTGCCAAATCGTTAGCTCTATGATTCTCAACTCTAGAGATATGCCAAATACTGAATTCGTCAAAAGAATGAATTATGCTCCAACATTTCTCAAGGTAACTATTTAGAGTACCATCAAAACATCGATATTCTTCTAACACTTGTTGGACAACTAGCTGAGAATCACCAAATACCTTCACATGTTTTACTCCCATACCATTTAAAAGTTCTAAACCGAATAGGAGGGCCTCATATTCAGCTTGATTATTAGTGCAATAAGTTTTCAATCGGCTAGAGAAGTCAAAGGAGACATTACTTGGTCAAACAAGCACAATGCCAATTCCTTGACCTTCATTGCAAACCGATCCATCAAAATATAAAGTCCAAGGAGTAATAGTGAGGTATGACATGTCTAGTTCATGAATATCATTAACCCGATGTTCTACAATGAAATCCGCTATGACTTGGCCTTTCATAGATTTCAATGGTTCATAGGCCAAGTCATATTCTATGAGTGCATAAGCCCACTTACCAATTCTACCACTCATAATTGGGTTATGCAACATGTATTTGATCACATCGGCTTGACCAGAAACAGTGCAATGACTAGACAGTAAATAACATCTACATTTGGTGCATGCATAAAACAAGCATAAGCATAACTTTTCAATAAAAGTGTACCTTGTTTCAGCATCCACCAACCTTCGGCTTAGATATGTCACCACATGCTCCTTTCCCTCAGTTTCTTGTGTCAGAACAGCCCCAATGACCTTATCCTCAGCTGCAATGTATAATCGAAATGGTACTCCTACTCGTGGTGCTTTTAATACGGGAGCCGAAGATAAGTATTTTTTGATGAGATCAAATGCTTCCTGCTACTCTACCCCCCAAGCGAATTTGGCATTATTCTTAAGCCGAAGAATAGGGGTGAACGCGTCAATCTTCCCGGCTAGGTTAGAAATAAACCTTCGTAAATAATTCACCTTGCCGAGAAACTTCTGCACTTCGACCTTACAAGTCGGAGGTCCCACATTCCGAATAGACTTGATTCGGTCAGGGTCTATTTCTATACCATGTTCATGGATGACAAATCCTAAAAACTTACCAGCCGACACTCCAAAAGCACATTTACGTGGGTTCATTTTCAAACCATACCGACGCATTTTATCAAAGGCTTTGCGCAAATCAGCTATATGAGGACTAAACTCAGCCGATTTGACTACAATATCATCAATGTAGACTTCCACAGTGTTTCCTAACAACTCATGGAAGATCAGATTCATAGCCCTCTGATAAGTAGCACCAGCATTTTTAAGACCGAATGTCATGACAACCCATTCAAATAAACCAATGAAGCCTGGACATATAAAGGCCGTTTTAGACGTATCCTCTTCGGCCATGAAAATCTGGTTATATCCGGCATTACCATCAAGAAAGCTAATAATTCTATTTCCTGATGCATTATTGATTAATGTGTCGGCTATGGGCATGGGATATTCATCTTTAGGAGTTGCTCTATTTAAATTGCGAAAATCAATGCATACCCTAAGCTTACCTGACTCCTTCTTCTCCACCAGCACAATATTGGAGACCCACTCTGCGTATCTGCAAGGTCTAATAAAATTAGCTTCTAGCAGCCGGTGGATTTCGTCCTTGATTCGTGGGAGAAGATCTGGACGAAATGTTCTAGCTTTTTGCTTGAAAGGTCTGAAACCAGACTTAATAGGCAGCCGATGTTCGACAATCTCTTGGCTTAGTCCAGGCATTTCAGTGTAATTCCAAGCAAAACAATCTGAATATTCCTTCAATAGACCGATCATCTCATTTCTAGAATCGGTCTCCAGGGTCTTGTTTACAAAAGTCGGCCTTGGAGTTTTACCATCTCCTATGTCAATCTCCTCCAAAGGATTGGCCGATGTAAACCCCTGTCCTAGTTTATCAAGATCTCTGAATTCCTCTATCATGTCCCCCACAGAGGAATCAGATGATCTTTGTGTGATGGCGGACTTTCCAGTCTCGAGGGCCGGATCATCCGTAATACTGTCTTTTCGCTGTGGTAGATGTTTGGTCTTAAAGTACGAACTGTTTTGTGAAAGACCGGACCATCCGGCTTTGAGAGCCGAGTTGTCCGTGATCAACGACTCATGAACTTTGTGTGTATTCATCATTTAAACTTTATTTAGGATTTAGCCGATTCTCCATCGGCTCTAGCATTACAGGAATGAAACCTTTCTTATCTATACTTATGAATTGATAATCAAAAAAATCTACTCCTGTGAGACATGTAGCAGTCTCATAAGTCCAGAGTACAGGGGCATCGGCCACAGCGATGCAGGCCGATACATCAGCATGTACTTGTTCTATGTCATCGCCTACCCATTGTATTAGCATTTGATGTAATGTAGAAGGTATACATTGATTGGCGTGAATCCAATCTCTGCCTAGAATTAAACTGTAATTTCCTTCTACATCAGCGACGAAGAATGCAGCAGCAAGGGTCTTAGTCCCGATGGTTAATTCAACGGACGTGACTCCCCTGGCTTTGATCGAAGTATCAGTTCCAACACCGCTGAGGGTCATGTTGGTCTTGACAAGTTCGTCATCTTGTTTACCTAATTTTCTGTATAATGAATAAGGCATTAGATTTACAGCCGCCCATCCGTCTACCAACATCTTAGCAATCGGTATCCCATCAATGTGACCGCGCACGAAGAGCGACTTTAAATGATTTACCGATTCCTTTAGTTTAGTAAAGACGGCTTCTTTAGGACCAAAATCAAACTGGGCAACAACAGGTTCATCGTCGCCGTTAATAGTACAATCGGCGGAAAATGTATTAATATTTACATCCATACCTAGGCGTTCTGGAGAAGCCTCGTAGTCGACCAGGTCTTCTCCCAGCAGGTCGTCCTCCTCCATTGATGTTGTCGTGTCGTTGGAGGCTTCCTGGTGAACGGCGGACGGTCCGCGCCTGGTGCAGGTTGTCCAGAGGCTTCCTGGTGAACGGCGGACGGTCCGTGCGCGGGGGCCGGACGGTCCGCGCCTGGTGCAGGTTGACTTTCTATTTCTGTGGTCGTTTGTTTTTTCTCAACGGCCTTCGGTCTCCATTTCTTTTGTGGTGGCGGGTATAGTGGATGTGTGTCATTAAATGTCTTTTCCGCCTCCTTCTCCTGGCTCTCCTTTGCTCTTAGGCGCTGTAATTTTCTCTTTTGGGATCGTGTCAATCCTTCTGGGCACCATCGAGGCATGGAGTATTTTGGATCGGCTGTTTTGATCGTAGCCGTATCCTTTTCGGTTGTGTTGGCTGATTCGCCGAAAATCATCGGCCCTTTATTGTCTCCCTGTATGACAACATCTGCAGTGCCTATTTTGATGATATCCTTTTTTGTTGTTCTTTGAGTTGCTACAGGCATATGCCCCCCTGCCGGATTGGTCGGCCTAAGAGGCCGAGTAGTCCGGCAATCTTGTTGGGCTTGTGCCTGGTGACCGGATTCAGCAGCGCTCAATCAGTCTTGCACTGGCGGTGCCAGCCTATCAAAAATGGATGTTTGAGCTGCCCCCCAGGCGGGGTATTGTGGCATCCCAAATGGATATGGTGGCATGCCCCACATTTGATTTGGGACATATGGTGGAGGTAAGTATGTGTATGGATATGGCATAGATGGATAAGGGGGTGGAGGTGTCCATGTCGGCATGTTAGGTCTTAATTGTACAATAGGACCTTTCATTTCTTTCGATTGGTGAGGTGGTCCAATCGGCCTGACCTGACGTTGCTCATGAATGGGTGAGCGGGGTGGCTTTGGTGGCCGGTCGCTGGGGCCGGCCTTCTTTTTCACGTATTTAGACAACAATTGATCGAAAGTCGGGCCAGGCTTGATCAGCCGACCAGCTGCTTTAAATGTATTTGTTTTCCACGTACCTATCTCTGGTCGTCGTGGTTTGAAGGTACGTGGTCGCTGCGAGTCCTGAGCATGGCCGGACCGTCCGCCGGAGCTCTCCGGACTGTCCGGTGGGGTCCTGGACTGTCCGCGCCTACGTGCCGGACCGTCCGGGATACGCAGCACAGGTTCCTGCATCTGTCTCCCTGTCTGCGCTTGCCCCCCAGTACTGTAGGCTGTGATGGTCACCTTTAGGGTCTCCCCTCCATCGGGAGTCTTCTCGGCTACCACTTTCCTGCAAGAAACTTTACGATCCCCATCGGCCTCTTTAGCATTGCCGATGATTGTCTCTTTGCCTTTGTCTTTATCGGCTGTGTTTGGCCGAACTAGGACTTTCTTGCCCTCGAAGTCAATCATGTTCATAGGAAAGGGCTCTGTATCCACCTGCATTTCCTGAAATTTCAATCGTCCCTCGTTAATGGCCGATTGAATCTGTCGCCGAAATACATTACAATCATTAGTGGCATGAGAAAATGAGTTATGCCACTTGCAGTATGCACGACGTTTTAGCTCGTCGGCAGATGGAACAGTGTGATTTATTTTAATGTTGCCATTTTTTAGTAATTCATCAAATATTTTATCACACTTGCCAACATTAAACGTAAACTTTACATCCTCCTGCCGTTTCTTTTGAATCGACTGTAGGGAAGCACAAGCCGAAGATTTGGCCTGCTTTGGCCAAACCATTTCAGCAGCATATATTTATGTTGACTCGTCCTCTGAGCTACTTTGACCGCACTCTATTATATGTACGTTATGACGAATTGTTTTAGCAGTTTCTTTGCTTCGGCTTTCACAAGCCGAAGCTCTCTAGTGTAACTATGCTAGTGTAAAAAATTGGATGCCTTCTAATCTTTCTTTTAAATAATATCGTAGACCATTAAAGGCTAATCCTGCTAGCTGTTTCTCTGCTAAATGAATTTGGAAGCATCAGTTTCTTGTATCTCGGAATCTCCGGATGTAATCATTAACCGACTCATCTTTTGCTTGTCGTAATGACACTAAATCTACCAAATCCAACTCATAGTCACCGGAGAAAAAATGATCATGAAACTTTTGTTCTAGATCCCCCCATGATGAAATGGAATTAGGAGGTAAAGTGGCGTACCACGCAAACGCAGTTCCTGTTAAAGATAATGAAAATAAACGTATGCGAAATGCCTCCGTGTCGGCCAACTCTCCTAATTGTGCTAAAAATTGGACTATGTGTTGACATGTGTTCTTTCCTTGATCACCCGAAAATTTTGCGAATTCGGGTATCCTGGTTCCCTGTGGGTATGGGTGGTGATCAAATCGGCTATCATAAGGTTTCCGATATGATTGCCCCCTAGGGACCATGCTTACTCCGAGCTTATCTCGGAACGCCCCGGCAATTTCTTCCCTTACTATATCAATGGCAGCCGGTGCGAGACCACCGGCTCTCTGGTCAAACATAGGTGGGGTTGGCTAGATATTAGCATATTGTCTTTCCCCCCATTGGTTTGAACTACGTGGTGCATTGCCACTTGCCCTATATGGTTCATACGTTTGATCGTTCCTTTCCGGCCTTCTCGGTGGGGCTGGAAAGTTTTCCTGGGCTCTAGATCTCGAATTAATGGGTTGATGCATTGTATAGTGAGATGGGAAGTGCTGCTGGGACGGGTGAGGATTCAGGTAACAATCCTCCTCAAAAAGGTCATGTGCGGACTGTCCGGACATTGGCCCGGACTGTCCGTGATTATGTGCGGACTGTCCGTCGTTGTACGCGGACGGTCCGACTGGGTAGTTTAGATTCTGTGTCGTGTGTGGTGGTTCGGGCGCATATCTAGGTAACTCATTAAAAATCGGCCCGACTGTTGTTGGTCCGGACGGTCCGCGCTCACGTGCGGACGGTCCGGGCATGTGCAGATCGGCTGATTTGCTGCCGATTTGCGGTTGCTCAGGGTATGTGTCCATCGGCATCCCATAAAGGGGTTGTGACTGGTCGTGACAACCTGTAGCCGATGTGTTACGCGTGTTACCTCCTAACTCAACCTCGTGCGAAGGAAAATTTGTGATACTAGATTTATCAAATGCATGTACTAGTCTCTTAAGATCGCTTTGCATACCCCCTATGATGTTCTGCATTTGTTCATGCTGATCTTCTACATAATTTCTAAGAGATTGCAGATCGTTGGTATTACTTACATTGGGGATATCTGGCGTTGGTTGGAGCGAAGCCGGATCCGTTGCCCGATGTCGGACGACCTTGTTGTTCCTGTCCACTTTGAAGTTGGCCAAGAACTTTGCTTTCTCCTCCTGGATCATGCGCTCCTTGTGCTCCTCGAACTAGAGCTGCTCGTCAGCCGGCAAGGTTTCCCAAGTCGGCTCTATGATGTTGCTTGGAGAAATATCAGAGCTATCCCTTGAACCGGCCATTGAGGGCCGATTTGATGAGCTTAGATATGTGTGTCCCCAGCGGAGTCGCCAAAAAGTATGTTGACGCCTTTCCGGAGCGTCAAACACTCAACAAGAACCGTGGCGGTGCCCTCTGCACAGGGGCGGACGGTCCGCGCGCGGGGCCAGACGGTCCGCAGCCTGGTGCGAGGCGCGGTGGTACCCTCTGCGCAGGGGCGGACTGTCCGCGGCCTGGGGCCGGACGGTCCGCGGCCTGGTGCGTGGCTAGGGCTTCTCTGCCTGATGGCCAGACGGTCCGCGCCCTAGGGGTCGGACGGTCCGCGCGTACGCAGAGGCGGCGGAAGTCGCTGGTGGCGCCTGGATCTCGCTCCCGGGAGGGACCCCGTCGGGGAGGAGAGATCCTAGGTGTTGTCTAGGCTCGGGCCGGCCGACCTAGACTCCTCTAATCGACGTAGAGCCGAAGAGAGACGAAGAATTTGGGGACTAGATAGCTAAACCTAAACTAGACTAGAACTACTCCTAGGATAAAATGTAAATTGTATTGATTGAAGGTTCGATTCGTTGTTTTAAATCGGCCGTAGACCTCTCTATTTATAGAGGAGGAGGGCTAGACCCGTTACAAACAAATTTCCGAGTGAATCCTGCGAATCTAGCTAACAACCGTAGCACAAAACTCGGAACCCTAAACTGCTCTGCGCACGCGCGGGCCGTCCGGACCGCGGACAGTCCAGCCTCAGGGCCGGACCGTCCGCCCTGCTCAATATGGGCTCCAACAATAGGATTTCATTGCGAAAAATCTTTTACCAGTCAATGAACCTAGTTCTTAGTCAGAATAAATGCGACCATTAATGGTGCTAGCCATCTATCTTGATTTTCCCTATAGATGCACATTCACCACACAGGTCCGCTTCACTGCTTCTTAAATAATAGTTTGTATGTGCATATGTCCAAAATACCATAGACTGATGGACATACGAATACATATCCATTTGAGTCAAAATCTTATCGTAAATAGGGTAAATATCTCTAACATGACAAATTTGTCATTTAGAGGACAAGAATGTCGCCTCCAGATTGACGACATGTGATTAAAGCGTGAAGAATGAGGGTAATAAAGTTTTCTTTATAAAAATGTTGCCTTTCCTTCGCATCACCAAGGTATATGATAGCGAGCAACAGTGCCACTAAAGGATATGATTGGCATCATATCTCGAATTTTCAACATGATTTTCATTTGTACTTTAGCTTCCTTGTGTTGTCCGTGTATCAATGGTTAGTACTTCCTTATGACCTCTTAAGGCTAGGCGGACATGTAGGATTATGGGGAGGCTACGCTAGTGCAAAAAAATTAACTCTATAAAACCAAGATCTATTGTTGTTATAGGTCATGGAATTCCCATTAGACACGCAGGGCAGCGAAAGTCGTCTTGATGCAGACGAACGCGCCAAGCAGTGCCATGTAGTCGTCGACACCCTTCATGTCCTCGCACGGTTTGGTCCTAGTGATCCAGATACAGCATCGCCGAGGTATCCACACGTACAGGGAGGAAGCGTCGCGTACCGAACTGTTAGGTTCGCGACGACGGCTTAGCGAGGGCACGAGGGGCGTGGCTACTGGTTTGCTGGTGGCCAATTAGGTTAACCCTAACTGCACCCACCTCTCATTATATAGGCATTATGGTGGGCTTCTGACTTTGAGGCTCATCATCAACCCTAAACCAAGTCTAATTCGGATCCTATCTAAGTTAGGCTTCCTTCCCCTTAAGTGTGTGACCCTATAAGTTCACATACACACAGGGGTGGACTCACCAGCCAAGCACCACAAGCGGTGGACTGGGCTGCCTCACCGGCTGCAATGGACAAGAGCAGGTAAGTATTGTACGTAGAAGCAAGCAGCACAGGGTGTGAGAATAGGCAAGAAGGATCACAACATAATCTCGCCTAGGCTGCCTTTGATTCCTAGGACAAGGTTCGAGTACTCTTACTTGGCCCAATAATTGACAGCGGCCTCTATCAAGACATGTCAACTCCTATGCAAACGTAAAAAATCATTTCAGACGAACCATTGCAACATTACGTACATATTGTTCCCTTTGTCTTACGATATTTGGTCTGGCGCTAAGCTGACCTCTCTTTCTCGATACTGTGAATTGGAATCCTTTCAGGATTAGAACTTAACCCTAGCATGAACATGCATCTCTTGATCTAATCACTTGAGGGGCCCAAAGATATCTTTCTCAAGTACAGATGGATAAATACCATCTTAACTGGCCATGCTTCACAGCATGCTTCCTGACAAACCCAAAACTACCTTCATAAGTACCTATTTACGAAGTAGCGTTTGGTAGTCCCTAAGTAGGTCAATTCACATCTTGAGAACATGCGACAAACTTAGGTCTAAGGACACATTGTACATGTTGCAAAAAAGAGAACTATATTACAATATCTCATGTTAGGTCGGTCCAACCTCATGTCATACATGCACCCATATTATTAGTTTGATATCTCCATGTCCATAACTTGTGAAACATAGTCATCAACTAATACATGTGCTAGTCATCGACTTTGACCATTGACACTATTTAGAATAACCATACAAGTAAAGAATCTCACAAACAATTCACAAAATTGATAATCAATACAAGTTGCCTTTCATAGATATTCAATTAAGCAATATATATAATCATGGATACAAAGAAATATGCTCATCTCTATGATTATCTCTAGGACATATTTCTAACAGGACCATCATCAGACCTCCCTTCAGTCATATGCCTCTTGCCATTCACATCAGTCCAACGAGGAATGTGGGATTTGGTTAATATTTTTGGGTAAGGTTTAGGAATATGGTTGAGGTGATTGTTTTGCCATTACTTTTGTCGAGGATGGTGGATAGATATCCTCCACCTTCAAATTGCTTTGCTTGAGTTTGCACAACACACGATTAATTCTTAGAGATTGACGTAGAGGGACACTTCATTGGCACCCCTCCTTTTCTTTCTTCTTCTTTTTCTGTATTGATTGCTTAGCACTTGTTGTGAATTTATGGAGGGCAGCATCCACCTTTGGTGACTAAAGTCCTCGCTGGCCATATATATTTTTTATCAGGCCCTTGTTGATACCTCATTAGGTGGCATGTGGCTTCACACAAAACCAGACTTTTTGTCAAACTTGGTAGCCCTTTCATGCTCTTTTCGCTATAGTTTCCCTTGAGGCTTAGCATTCCCAAGTTGGACAAACATAGATGGCATGATAAATCCACCACATCTAGAGTCAATTTGAATCCAGGTTCGGCTAGCTCTTTTTGTCACTTGTCGGCGTAGACCAGGTGCTTCTATTAAGGTCACTTTAGAGCAAAGTTTGATCGGTTGGGACATCCCATGTCTAGGGCCACCTCCTAAAATGGCAACCAATTGTTGGCATACCAGATGAAAGGTGGAGGAAAGCCTTTTATGTAGGATTATGAGTCCATATTTTTAAACCTTTTTTGAAAAGGATGAAAGAAAAATAAAGCTATAGACAAAGGGGTAAACAATTGCATCGACATTTGGTCATGCAAAGTATTTCTTCAGGTATCTCCCATTAATAGGAGGCATGGGACGACAACCTTGATGATCCACCTAGGGATGAAAACGGGACGGATACAGCCAGATACATGATCTCTTACCCTAATGTATTTCTCTTAGATACAGGACCGAATACATGTAATTAAGATTCGGGACAGATACAGGACAGGACCAGGTAATAATCCAGACGGGTAAGAAACGAATAACGGATACTACTCGTGTAGGTACCAGATAGATGTCGGGTAGTTCGTCCCGATGATATTAATTGCCCAACCATCCAACAAACACATAAATTAAGCAATACATGATCATGTCTATGATAGATCAAATGTAGGAAAGGAAACCGATAAGATTGACATCATGCAGTTCAAAGTTACTAATCACAAGGACATTATAGAACCAACACCACAATATAAAAATTCATAAAATATTCTAGTTTCACTCAAAAATTGCAAATAAGTTACAAAAACTAATAACCATTTTATACGAAGATAACTAAAGTCCTCGTATGAAAATGATAAAGTAAAGTACTGATTATGTTGAAACTTGGATACTTACAGTGATTTCACATGTAACTCATGCAAATAAGTGAAAGTAAAATGGAAGAAACGTGAACATCTTATAGATCTTATGACCCAAACATTTGTTATAGTTATATATGGACATATGTTGTGCCTCTTTAAAATTTCATGATTTTTTAGGCTATTTATGTATTATTAATTTCTTGTCGTAGAAAATCATCAAAATACAATTAAAATCCATAAAATATTGTAGCGTCGACTAAAAATTACAAATAAGTTACCAACACTAATAAATAGTCTATAAAAAGATAACCTTAAGTTCCCACATGGAGATAACCTTAAGCCCCCACATAAAAATGATAAAGTCTATTAATTTGATATAAATTTGGACATTATTTCATTGATTTTGGCCTAAAGATGTGCTTAAACAAAACATTGATGTACTACAAAGTTATAGATCTCTTCGAGCTCTACAATTTTCATATAAACTTTATCTTAATCCGATTCATATGTAAAAGTTATGATTTTATAATTATATTATGCAGAAAAAGAAAAAATGGGTACCCGAATTCTGGGTACTCGTATCCGACCCGAATATCCGGGTATTTACCGGATAGTACTCACTCCGTATCCCACCCGAATCCGAAGCTTCACTATCCGGGTATTACCTAGCCTGTATCCGTCCCAAATATATAAATACCCGAATTCGTATCCGAAAAAACAGGTATTTGCATTATCCGTATCCGGTACACGATGAGTATATCCGACCCGTTTTCACCCCTAGATCCACCATTTGGTATGCACCACCATCATAAACTTGTTCAATAATAAATTGTCATTCCCATTTTGGCTCAAACATTCTGAAAGGGAAATGTGCCCTTGGGCCATTTCTAAGTGTTTTGGTGATTTAGTGTCCAACACAAGTGCCTAAGTGTCAAATGGTGGACAAAGTACAAATCAAGTATAAAGGTATGTTTCTCAGACTTAGTACATTGTTTTAGTAACTAATGTATTGTGTCTAAGTGCTGGAAACAAGAGAAATCGAATTGGAGAGAGATGGCCTTGTTCAGCCAAAGCCAGCTATGTCTGGGTGCACCGGACTGTCCGTTGTGCCAGGCTGGCTCAGACGAACTTGCCGCTCTCGGGAGTAAATTAACGGCGTACGACTATAATTCACCGGACTGTCCGGTGAGCCAACGGTCGGCCGGGCCAACGGTCGGCTGCGCGATCCGCGCGAGACACGTGGCCGAGCCAACGGTCAGGAGGGGGCACCGGACTGTCCGGTGTGCACCGGACAGTGTCCGGTGCGCTAATGGCTCCAAAGCGCCAACGGTTGGCTTCGCCAAAGAAGGAAAGAAATCCGCACCGGACAGTGTCCGGTGGTGCACCGGACTGTCCGGTGCGCCAGGCGACAGAAGGCAAGAATTGCCTTCTTGAATTGCTCTCAACGGCTCCTAGCTACCTTGGGGCTATAAAAGGGACCCCTAGGCGCATGGAGTAGAAGACCAAGCATTCCTTGAGCACTCTTGATCACTCACACTCCATTCTTGCGCACTTGTTCGACATTCTAGTGATTTGAGCTTCGTTCTAGTGTGCTAGTCTTTTGAGCTTAAGTCTAGGTCTTGTGTGTGCGTATTTGTTGTGATCTTTGAGTCTTGTGTGAGTTGCTAATCCCTCCCTTACTTCGTGCTTCTTTGTGAACATCTTTGTAAGGGCGAGAGACTCCAAGTTGTGGAGATTCCTCGCGAACGGGATATAGAATAGAAAAGCAAACACCGTGGTATTCAAGTGGGTCTTTGGACCGCTTGAGAGGGGTTGATTGCAACCCTCGTCCGTTGGGACGCCACAACGTGGAAGTAGGCAAGTGTTGTACTTGGCCGAACCACGGGATAAACCACTGTGTCTACCTGTGTTGATTCTCTTGTGGTTATTGTGTTTCGCTAAGACTCTTCTCTAGCCACTTGGCAATACCGTGCTAACGCTTAACCAAGTTTTTGTGGCATTAAGTTCAAGTTTTACAGGATCACCTATTCACCCCCCCCCTCTAGGTGCTCTCAATTGGTATCGGAGCCGTTCTCTTCAAGAAAGGGACTAACCGCCCGAAAAGATGGATCCTAAAGGGAAGGGAATCGTGATCAATGATAAGGAGAAGGAGTCCTTCGTTAACAAGCCGAAGGATGACAAGCCTTCCGGTTTCGGGCTCGGGCCACAAACGAAAGGATGGGAAGAAGAAGAAGACAAGGTGCATCAAGGAGATCGTCTACTACGACGACAGCGACGAGTCCACTTCTTCCCAAAAGGACAATGACGACAACGACTACGAGAGAAGGAAACCGGTTAATTCGAACTTTTCTTTTGACTACTCTCGTATTCTGCAAAGTACAAATGCTCATTTGCTCTCCATTCCACTTGGCAAACCTCCTCACTTTGATGGAGAGGACTACGGATTTTGGAGCCACAAAATGCGTAGTCACCTGTTCTCTCTCCATCCGAGCATATGGGAGATTGTGGAAAGTGGAATGAAATTTGATAGCTCGGATAGTCCTATGTTTATCAATGAACAGATTCATAGAAATGCACAAGCTACTACTGTGTTGTTAGCCTCTTTGTGCAGGGACGAGTATCATAAGGTGAGCGGCTTGGACAATGCCAAGCAGATCTGGGACACCCTCAGGAACTCACATGAGGGGAACGACGTCACCTTACTCACCAAAATGGAGTTGGTGGAGGGCGAGCTTGGAAGATTCGCAATGATCAGGGGAGAGGAGCCAACCCAAACATACAACAGGCTCAAGACCCTCATCAACAAGATAAGGAGCTACGGAAGCACACGATGGACGGACCACGACGTCGTTCGTCTAATGCTAAGGTCCTTTACTGTACTTGATCCACATTTGGTGAACAATATCCGTGAAAATCCTAGGTACACCAAGATGTCGCCCGAAGAAGATCTTGGGAAATTTGTAAGCGGGCGAATGATGATCAAGGAGGCGAGATATGTCAACGACGCGTTGAACGGTCCAATCCATGAGCCTCAACCCATTGCTCTCAAGGCAACGAGGAGCAAGGAGGCGCTACCTAGCAAGGTGGCGCAAGTTGAGGCGGTCGGGCTCAATGATGAAGAGATGGCCCTCATCATCAAGCGCTTCAAGAGGCGCTAAAGGGTCGCAAGGGGCAGCCAAGCAAGACCAAGACAAAGGGGAAGCGCTCATGCTTCAAATGTGGTAAGGTTGGTCATTTTATTGCTAACTGTACCAACAATGATAGTGACCAGGAACAAGGGAACAAGAGGGAGAAGAAGAAGAACTATAAGAAGGCAAAAGGCGAGGCACATCTTGGCAAGGAGTGGGACTCGGATTGTTCGTCGTCCGACTCCGACAACGAAGGACTCGCCGCCACTGCCTTCAACAAGTCATCCCTCTTCCCCAACGAGCATCACACTTGCCTCATGGCAAGGGAAAAGAAGGTATGCGCTCGTAACACTAGTACTTATGCTTCTTCAAGTGAGGATGAGTCTAGTGATGATGATGAAATAGATTATTCATGTTTATTCAAGGGTCTAGATAGAACCAAGGTGGATAAAATAAATGAATTGATTGATGCTTTGAATGATAAGAATAGATTGCTAGAAAAGCAAGAGGATCTCTTATATGATGAACATGATAAGTTTGTAGAAGCTCAAAAATCCCTTGCTTTAGGAATAAAGAGGAATGAAATGCTTTCTTGTGAATTGTCTACATGCCATGACTCTATTTCTAGTTTAAAAAGCATAAACGATGACTTGAATGCTAAGTTAGAAATAGCTAATAAATCAACATCTTGTGTAGAACATGTTGTGGTTTGCTCTAGGTGTAAAGATTTTAATGTTGATGCTTGTAGTGAACACCTAGTTTCAATTTCTAAATTGAATGATGAAGTGGCTAGTCTTAATGCCCAACTCAAGACTAGCAAAAGCGAATTTGATAAGTTAAAATTTGCAAGGGATGCCTACACGATTGGTAGACACCCCTCAATTAAGGATGGACTTGGTTTCAAGAGAGAAGCCAAGAACTTAACAAGCCATAAGGATCCCATCCCCGCCAAGGAGAAAGGGAAGGCCCCTATGGCTAGTAGTGCTAAAAATAACCATGCTTTTATGTATCATGATAGGAGACATGCTAGAAATGCAAATAGAAGTTATGATGCTTTTGATTCACATGTTTATGATTCATATGCTATGTTTTCTTCTAGTTCTTCCTATATGCATGGTAGAAATGTGCCTAGGAGAAATGGTGTTAATGTTCCTAGGAAAATTAATGAACCTTCTACCATATATCATGCTTTAAATGCTTCCTTTGCCATTTGTAGAAAGGATAGGAAGATAGTTGCTAGAAAATTAGGGGCAAAATGCAAGGGAGACAAAACTTGCATTTGGGTTCCCAAGACAATTGTGACTAACCTTGTAGGACCCAACAAGAGTTGGGTACCTAAGACCCAAGCCTAAATTTGCCTTGCAGGTTTATGCATCCGGGGGTTCAAGCTGGATTATCGACATCGGATGCACAAACCATTTGACGGGGGAGAAGAAGATGTTCACCTCCTACGTCAAAAACAAGGATTCCCAAGATTCAATAATATTCGGTGATGGGAATCAAGGCAAGGTAAAAGGGTTAGGTAAAATTGCTATTTCATCCGAGCACTCTATATCTAATGTGTTTTTAGTTGAGTCTCTTGGATATAATTTGTTATCTGTTAGTCAATTATGCAATATGGGATATAATTGTCTATTCACAAATGTAGATGTGTCTGTCTTTAGAAAAAGTGATGGTTCATTAGCTTTTAAGGGTGTATTAGACGACAAACTTTATTTAGTTGATTTTGCAAAAGAGGAGGCCGGTCTAGATGCATGCTTAATTGCTAAGACTAGCATGGGCTGGCTGTGGCATCGCCGCTAAGCACATGTGGGGATGAAGAACCTTCACAAGCTTCTAAAGGGGGAACACGTGATAGGTTTAACTAATGTGCAATTCGAAAAAGATAGACCTTGTGCAGCTTGTCAAGCAGGCAAACAGGTGGGGAGCTCTCATCACATCAAAAATGTGATGACCACATCAAGACCTTTGGAGATGCTTCACATGGACCTCTTCGGACCCGTCGCCTATCTAAGTATAGGAGGAAGTAAGTATGGTCTTGTTATAGTTGATGACTTTTCCCGCTTCACTTGGGTATTCTTTTTGCAGGATAAATCTGAAACCCAAGGGACCCTCAAGCGCTTTCTAAGGAGAGCTCAAAACGAGTTTGAGCTCAAGGTGAAAAAGATAAGGAGCGACAATGGGTCCGAGTTCAAGAACCTTCAAGTGGAGGAGTACCTTGAGGAGGAAGGGATCAAGCACGAGTTCTCCGCTCCCTACACACCACAACAAAATGGTGTGGTAGAGAGGAAGAACATGACGCTTATAGACATGGCGAGGACGATGCTTGGAGAGTTCAAGACCCCCGAGCACTTTTGGTCGGAAGCCGTGAACACGGCTTGCCACGCCATCAACAGGGTCTACCTTCATCGCCTCCTCAAGAAGACGCCGTATGAGCTACTAACCGGTAACAAACCCAATGTTTCGTATTTTCGAGTTTTTGGGAGTAAATGCTACATTCTAGTGAAGAAGGGTAGGAATTCCAAATTTGCTCCCAAAGCCGTAGAAGGGTTTTTGTTAGGTTATGACTCAAATACAAAGGCGTATAGAGTCTTCAACCAATCATCAGGTTTGGTTGAAGTCTCTAGCGATGTTGTATTTGATGAGACTAATGGCTCTCCAAGAGAGCAAGTTGTTGATTTTGATGATGTAGATGAAGAAGAAGTTCCAACGGCCGCAATACGGACCATGGTGATTGGAGATGTGCGACCACAGGAACAAGATGAATGAGATCAACCTTCTTCCTCAACAATGGTGCATCCCCCAACTCAAGATGATCTTGCAATGGAGGAAGAAGCGCAACCGGCACCTCCAACCCAAGTTTGAGCAATGATTCAAAGGGATCATCCCGTCGACCAAATTTTGGGTGATATTAGCAAGGGAGTAACTACTCGATCTCGATTAGTTAATTTTTGTGAGCATTACTCCTTTGTCTCTTCTATTGAGCCTTTCAGGGTAGAAGAGGCTTTGCTAGATCCGGACTGGGTGTTGGCCATGCAGGAGGAGCTCAACAACTTCAAAAGAAATGAAGTTTGGACACTGGTGCCTCGTCCCAAGCAAAATGTTGTGGGAACCAAGTGGGTGTTCCGCAACAAACAAGACGAGCACAGGGTGGTGACAAGGAACAAGGCACAACTTATGGCAAAAGGTTATGCCCAAGTCGCAGGTTTGGACTTTGAGGAGACTTTTGCTCCTGTGGCTAGGCTAGAGTCCATTCGTATCTTGCTAGCATATGCCGCTCACCATTCTTTCAGGTTGTTCCAAATGGATGTGAAGAGCGCTTTCCTCAACGGGCCAATCAAGGAGGAGGTGTACGTGGAGCAACCCCCTGGCTTCGAGGATGAACGGTACCCCGACCACGTGTGTAAGCTCTCTAAGGCGCTCTATGGACTTAAGCAAGCCCCAAGAGCATGGTATGAATGCCTTAGAGACTTTTTAATTGCTAATGCTTTCAAGGTTGGGAAAGCCGATCCAACTCTTTTTACTAAGACTTGTGATGGTGATCTTTTTGTGTGCCAAATTTATGTTGATGACATAATATTTGGTTCTACTAACCAAAAGTCTTGTGAAGAGTTTAGCAGGGTGATGACTCAGAAATTCGAGATGTCGATGATGGGCGAGTTAAGCTACTTCCTTGGGTTCCAAGTGAGGCAACTCAAGGATGGAACCTTCATCTCCCAAACAAAGTACACACAAGATTTGATCAAGAGGTTTGGGATGAAGGACGCCAAGCCCGCAAAGACTCCGATGGGAACCGACGGACACACCGACCTCAACAAAGGAGGTAAGTCTGTTGATCAAAAAGCATACCGGTCTATGATAGGGTCTTTACTTTATTTATGTGCTAGTAGACCGGATATTATGCTTAGCGTATGCATGTGTGCTAGATTTCAATCCGATCCTATGGAGTGTCACTTAGTGGCTGTGAAGCGAATTCTCAGATATTTAGTCGCTACGCCTTGTTTTGGGATCTAGTATCCAAAGGGGTCTACCTTTGACTTGATTGGATATTCAGACTCTGACTATGCTGGGTGTAAGGTCGATAGGAAGAGTACATCGGGGACGTGCCAATTCTTAGGAAGGTCCCTGGTGTCATGGAGTTCTAAGAAACAAACCTCTGTTGCCCTATCCACCGCTGAGGCCGAGTACGTTGCCGCAGGACAGTGTTGCGCGCAACTACTTTGGATGAGCCAAACCCTCAGGGACTTTGGCTACAATCTGAGCAAAGTCCCACTCCTATGTGATAATGAGAGTGCTATCCGCATGGCGGATAATCCTATTGAACACAGCCGCACAAAGCACATAGACATCCGGCATCACTTTTTGAGAGACCACCAGCAAAAGGGAGATATCGAAGTGTTTCATATTAGCTCCGAGAACCAGCTAGCCGATATCTTTACCAAGCCTTTAGATGAGCAGACCTTTTGCAAGTTGCGTAGTGAGCAAAATGTCTTAGATTCGCGGAACTTGGATTGATTTATAGCATACATGTGTTTATGCCTTTGATCATGTTCCTTATGCATTTTGTTGGTTATTTATGGTGCTCAAGTTGTACAAGCACTCCCCGGACCTTACAAGTCCATTTGCAAGTGATGCACAAAATTAGGGGGAGATGTGTTACAACTTGACCCTTTGAGACTAACCATGTGCTTGAGGTTGCTTGATTTAGTCTCGAAGGAGGATTGAGAGGGAAAAGGTGGACTTGGACCATGCAAGACTTCTACTGCACTCCGATGAGAGGGTAACTTATTCCAAGTTCATCTTTATGATCTTATTGCCTTTTACTCTTAGTTGAAGATTTTGGTGAGGCAATGGGGTTAAAGGGCCAAAATTGATCCCGTTTTGGTGCTTGATGCCAAAGGGGGAGAAAATAAGGCTAAAGCAATAAATGGATCAGCTACCACTTGAGAATTTTGAAAAAGTAGAGTTAGAGTTTTTGTTTGTCAAAATACTCTTGTTTGCTTCTTATTATCAAAAGTTAGTCTCTTGTGGGGAGAATGGTTGATTATGGGAAATAGGGGGAGTTTTTGATACTGTGATCAATTTCTATTGGAACAATTCACTTTATGTCTCTACAAGTGTGTTTGACTTAGAGTTAGGAAATTGAGGTCGATTTGCAAAAACAAACCAAGTGGTGGCAAAGAATGATCCATATATGCCAAATTTGATTCAAAACAAATTTGAGTTCTTATTTGAATTGATGTTGTACTAGTTCTACTTGCTTTATGTTGTGTTGGCATTAATCACCAAAAAAGGGGAGATTGAAAGGGAAATGTGCCCTTGGGCCATTTCTAAGTGTTTTGGTGATTTAGTGTCCAACACAAGTGCCTAAGTGTCAAATGGTGGACAAAGTACAAATCAAGTATAAAGGTATGTTTCTCAGACTTAGTACATTGTTTTAGTAACTAATGTATTGTGTCTAAGTGCTGGAAACAGGAGAAATCGAATTGGAGAGAGATGGCCTTGTTCAGCCAAAGCCAGCTCTGTCTGGGTGCACCGGACTGTCCGGTGGTGCACCGGACAGTGTCCGGTGTGCCAGGCTGGCTCAGACGAACTTGCCGCTCTCGGGAGTAAATTAACGGCGTACGGCTATAATTCACCGGACTGTCCGGTGTGCACCGGACTGTCCGGTGAGCCAACGGTCGGCCGAGCCAACGGTCGGCTGCGCGATCCGCACGAGACACGTGGCCGAGCCAACGGTCGGGAGGGGGCACCGGACTGTCCGGTGCGCCAACGGCTCCAAAGCGCCAACGGTCGGCTTCGCCAAAGAAGGAAAGAAATCCGCACCGGACAGTGTCCGGTGGTGCACCGGTCTGTCCGGTGCGCCAGGCGACAGAAGGCAAGAATTGCCTTCTTGAATTGCTCTCAACGGCTCCTAGCTGCCTTGGGGCTATAAAAGGGACCCCTAGGCGCATGGAGGAGAAGACCAAGCATTCCTTGAGCACTCTTGATCACTCACACTCCATTCTTGCGCACTTGTTCGACATTCTAGTGATTTGAGCTCCGTTCTAGTGTGCTAGTCTTTTGAGCTTAAGTCTGGGTCTTGTGTGTGCGTATTTGCTGTGATCTTTGAGTCTTGTGTGAGTTGCTAATCCCTCCCTTACTCCGTGCTTCTTTGTGAACATCTTTGTAAGGGCGAGAGACTCCAAGTTGTGGAGATTCCTCGCGAACGGGATATATAAAAGAAAAGCAAACACCGTGGTATTCAAGTGGGTCTTTGGACCGCTTGAGAGGGGTTGATTGCAACCCTCGTCCGTTGGGACGCCACAACGTGAAAGTAGGCAAGTGTTATACTTGGCCGAACCACGGGATAAACCACTGTGTCTACCTGTGTTGATTCTCTTGTGGTTATTGTGTTTCGCTAAGACTCTTCTCTAGCCACTTGGCAATACTGTGCTAACGCTTAACCAAGTTTTCGTGGCATTAAGTTCAAGTTTTACAGGATCACCTGTTCACCCCCCCTCTAGGTGCTCTCACATTCCCTTTTTCTTGTGGGTGATTGCAATCAGACGCCAAAGAACAAGCACAAGTTCATCTTTTCGGAATACTCATTGTTTGACAAGCTTATCATAAGCTCTCACCATGTTTTGGCGATATAGCTCAAGATTTTGAACGGCTTGAAGACGTCCTTCTTCTGGCGCATAAAGCTCTTAAAATCTAAGTTTGGTTTGTTCATCATTGCTAATTCCTTCATGAACAGTAACCCATGGTGAGGTAGCTGTACTTCAAGGGGTACGACTATTTCACTCCCATAAACAAGAGAGTATGGAGTGGCTTGTGTTGGTGTAAGCACATAGACTCGATATGCCCATAATCATGTCAATCTCTTCGATTCTTTGTGACTGTCTTCTTGAGTATTTTACCAAGCGTCTTGTTAAATGCTTCCTCTAAGCCATATGCTCGCGGATAATTACCCACACTGTAATTTCACACGATATTATATTTTGCAATGAATCTTTGTGTCTTGTTTGATTTCAAAGTCTTTCCATTATCAGAAGTGATACAACATGGCACTCCAAAGCTCTAGAAAATTAATGACATGTCCAACTTTACTTCTCTCAATGGTATAACTTAAGCCCACTTAGATAAATAGTCAATGGCAGCTAGGTGCCCCCTAGCAGACGAAGGTTTAATGGCACCGATGACATCAATTCCCCAAGCATCAAATAGTCATGAGGGAACTATAGGATGAAGAGGGAACTATAGGATGAAGAGGTACCGATGGTAGATATTTAAAATTGTCACGAACTTGGCAACTGTGACAAGGCATGGTGATCTTGAGACAATCTGCCATAATTCCAGACTAAAAGTAACCAATCAGCCTGGTACTAGGATACATTTTAGCTCCGCTTTGATGTCCACCACACACACACCCTTATGCATTTTTTGCAATATTTGATTGGCTTCTTCCGTCGACATACATCGTGAAAGAATTTCTTGACCAAAAGACATGTACAATACCCCAACCTTTTAAGTATAAATAGGTAGAAACTGTAAATGGCGCCTTTCCACGGGATTGTTTGGGAGAATGCATGATTGAAATAATCCAAATTGGTTTACGCCAATCACTTTCGTCAACAACCATAGCGATGACGTGGTTAACTTCATATTCTTGTGGAACTAGCTATAAGACGGACGATAGAAGCCACCTTTTTAGAAAAAAATATTTGAGCGGGCTCCCCATGTGGAAGCACTAGCGCAGCTGCAAGTTTAACTAAAGTATCAGTTGAGTAATTTTTACCTCGCGTAATGTGAGAGATGAATATGAGCAAAAAAAATCGTGAGCTGCTTTGTAATAAGGCACCAACCCAACCCAGTCTTACGTCACTACAGTAAACGGAAGAACTTCCGACGGCTAAAGCCGTCGGACATAAGCTTTGCACCGTCGGAGATAGGTTATGTCCGACGGTATTAACCTATCTCCGACGGTTTTAAGCCGTCGGGGGTAAGGCGTCGGAAATAGCGTTATGTCCGACGGCCGCCGTCGGACATAAGCTATCTCCGACGGCCCCATCCGACCGTCGGATGTAAGGCGTGGCAACCGTTTTAACCGTCGCCTGTGGGGCCCACTGTTGTTATGTCCGACGGTTTTAAGCCGTCGGACATAACATATATCTTATGTCTGACGGCTTACACTAGGCCGTCGGACATAACATATTCCAGAAATTGCACAAAATTCTGAATTTTAAAAAATCTGACATTTGCAAATACAAAACAGATTTCATACACATATACAAATTCACAATCACAAATATACTCACATAAGTATACACATTCACAAATATAGTCACATAAGTATTCACATTCACAAATTTAACATAATGACATAGAGTTCCAAATGGTTGCAACAAATGTTTACATCAACATAGTTGTCCAAAATCCAAAATGAACATTGTTCGACGGATAGTCTTTCACATGAAAGGTTGCAACAAGTGTTTTACATCATTATCACTCATATCCATTGCCACCTCCTCCGGCAGGACTCTGCGTGTTGAAAAGGTTGTTCACCCACGAATGTGATGTGTCGTCTTGACCAGACCCATCTCCAGGTGCGGCAACTGAAGCGGGTGGTGTCTGAAATCCCTATAACACAAGCACATGAAATAGTAACCACTCAGTTGTTCATTTAAACACATAAGACAACTATGAACATGTCACACACACATATGTGTACATACCATAGGGAATTGTGACGGAGGCGGAGGTGGAGGCGCCAACATTGGCATTGGCAGTGCAAAGTCTGGAGGCGGCATCCCATATGTCGGCATCGGGACGCCCGCCAATATTATGTGGTAGTCATGACTCTTCAACCCAAAAAACTTGCCCGTCTTCAAATTCACAGACCTTCTAAAGCCCGCGGCGTAACCATCTGGGAACTTTAAGTTTTTCAACCATTTCATCAATTATTTCTTCCTTTTAGGTTTAATACTGAAAGGAGCACGTGGCTTATTCTGATTCTCTCCTATCTCCATAGTTGGTCTTCTACAGATTAAGGCCAAGTCTTTCCTTGACTTAGGGTTGTCTTTTGTTTTGTCAGTGATATTCATGCAAGTGCTGATAATGCTTTCACCCATATTTCGTTCCTAGTGCATGACATCAATGTTATGCATTAGAATCAAGGCTTTCATATAAGGGAGTTCCCATAGACCACATTTGTGAGTCCAATTATGCTCGGTTCGATAACCTTCAAAACGATTTCCATGTTCGTTTAGTTTCAAATCATTAAGTCTCGCGAGAATCTCTAGACCACTTAGACGCTTGGGTGGTCCCCTCGTCACAATCGTGTCCTTTTTAAAAGCGTTCCTATCGAACCTGAACGGGTGATCCTCTGGCAAAAAACATCTATGGCAATCGAAGTAACATATCTTTCCACCAAACTTTAGTCGAAAGCATAAAGTGTCTTCAACGCATATCGGACATGTCAAAATCCCATGACAACTCCATCCAGCAAAGATACCATAAGCCATAAAATCATGAATAGACCATAAAAACGCGGCTCTCAGGTTGAACTTATGTTTCTTGTAACAATCGTACGCCTCGACTCCTTCCCACAAAATTTTCAATTCTTCAATCAGGGGTCTCATCATCACATCGATCTTTGTTCCAGGATGATCCGGACCAGGTATTACAAGACACAAGAAAATATATTCATATTTCATGAAAAGAGCTGGTGGAAGGTTGTATGGAACAGCAAAGACGGGCCAACATGAGTAGGACGTTGCAGTTAGATTAAATGGCAAGAAACCATCTGTTGCCAAACCGAAGCGGACATTCCGCACTTCATCAGCAAAGCTGGAATCAAAAGCATCTAGTGCCTTCCATGCATCTATATCAGCTGGGTGCACCATGACATTTGGATTCTCACGTACCCCTTCTTTGTGCCACCTCATGTGTCTGGCTGTATTCTTGGAGATGAACAAACGTTTCAACCGAGGTATAAGAGGCATGTAACGAAGCTGCTTACGTGCAATCTTCGTAGTCACGGTCAAACCATCGTCGTTTTCAACCTCAACGAATCTACGCTCACCACATACAGTACACTTCTTCTCACCCACGGTCTCCTTCCAGAAAAGCATACAATTATTTTCACAGACATCGATTTTTTCGTAGTCCATACCGAGCCCAGATAACAACTTTTTAGACTGATACATGTCCTTTGGCATCTTGTGATTCTCCGGAAGTACATCACTGATCAAGTTCAAAAAGCTCCTTGTAACAGTTGTTTGAGAATGCAAACTTAGACTTAATAGCCATAAGTCGAGTCACAAATACAAGGACGGTCACTTTTGTGTGCTCATGCAATGGCTCTTCGGCAGCTTTAAGGAGCTCGAAGAACTTCTGAACCTCAGGTGTAGCTGGATCCTCAAACTCGGTGGGTTGACCGGGGTTCTCCGAATCGATGGTTAGAAGCTCATGGTGTACATCGTCAAGCATCTCTTCCATCCTATCGTAGTCCTCCTCTTCATGTGACTGAACTTCCGATACAATACGAGGAGGTGGGTCCTCACCGTGGTGCACCCACACCTCATAGCCTGGCATATAACCGTTCTTACAAAGATCTATCGACATAGTCCTCCTGTCAAGGAAATAAATGTTCCGACACTTGGTACAATGGCACCTAACATCAGTTCCAGTCTCTGACCGAGCAAAAGCACGGTCGAGAAACGCGTCAGTCTTGGCAACCCACTCACTTGATAGAGCACCTCTTTTCTTCCAACCTTCATACATCCATCGACGATCATCCTCCATACTAGATACGAGATGTTAACTTGATTAGTTAAGTTAATCACGCCTCTAATCTAATAAACCACACTAATACAAGGAAAATAATTTAACGGGACCCTAAATCATATAAAATAACTTTATTTCCAAGGGCATAATAATTACCCTTAGAAATTAATAATTTAAATTATATAGACACCACTACATAACATTATCACGGGTGACAAATCATATAAAATGACCTTATTTCCGAGGGCATAATAATTACCCTCAGAAATTAAAAATTTTAATTATCTAAGCACCACTAAGTAAACGAAAACAAATTAAATTAATTACATAATCAAATTTCGGCCATCGCACACAATAACTTAAACAATATTTAACATACTAATTATTTAACAACAAAAATTGCAACTACAAAACAATATTAACATATACAAAATAATACTTAAACTACTCACTTGAGAGTGCGGGGCGGGGCGGGCGAGGCTTCGGCGTGAGCGAGGCTGCGATCGGGGCGGCAGCACACCGGGCGGGCGGGGCTCCGGCGAGCGGGGCGGCAGCACACCGGGCGGGCGGGGCAGCAGCGCGGCGAGCGTGGCAGGCAGCGCGGCGGCGGCCGGGGCTGGCAGCACGGCGGCCGGAAGGATGTGGTGGCGGCGGGAGCTGTCGGGGACGATGGTGGCTGGAAAGTTGGAAAATGAAAGGGTGTTCCTTGGCCGCGCGCGGTTAAATCGTGTTATCTCCGACGGCTGAAGTACGGGCCGTCGGAGATAACCTTATGTCCGATGGCCCTCTGACAGCCGTCGGACATAGGGTGTTATGTCCGACGGCCAGCCCAAGCGCTCGGACATAAGGTTACCTCCGCCGGTCTCCTGCGCGGTCGTCGGAGATAACAAGGCCGTCGGAGGTGTTTGTTTTTACTGTAGTGCGTACCACATAAATATTATTAACTGTTGAATTAATGTGGGACTCATCCATATTAATAGTCAATAATAGTCAATGCTAGAGGCCTAATTTAATGCTACGATGTGCTAGTACTTTAGTAACATACCGGAAGTTTAAGGAACAATTCACTGAACTTAAATAGGTGGACCATTGATGTATCTATTGAGAAGCTAAGAAAAGGATGAAGGACTCCCACACGCGCGTGCGCCGCCGGTGAGGCCGGGCCGTGCATTGACCGTGGTCATGGTAGATCGGACCTTGGTCCGAATATTCCTTCCTAACGGTTGCACATTTTGCCTAGAGTAATGACCGTCCATTACTGTCGTACGTTACTGGTCGTTTCCTGTGTTATGGCTAGTAACGGACGAGCTGTAATGGCTATCAGCTATTAACGGACGTCACTGATGGCGTCAGTTTCTAGCTGGCTGTAACGGTAGCTCTGATGGTGACCGTTTCTGTCCGTTAGCCTCCCTCCGTGCGTGTATATATACGAGGAGGGGAGGCTGCTTCTGGTGACGAGAGAACACACGTCCAATTCTCAGACGCGTTGCGTACAGCCCATCCCCGTCCCACCTTCTGCGAGCACAGAGAGTGTGGGAGAGTAGGCCTCCGAAATCGCCATCCCCAGACAGACACTTGCATGGGTGTGTGGGCGATCAGGTTTTTGGGGAGCGTACTCGCGACTGCTCGCTTCGTCCACTCGACCACCGCTGATCAAGTTCCTCGTCGTCGGCGCCGTTCGTGAGACTGCACTCAGTACATCTGCCTGCGTACGACTACATCGAACATACACACGAGATGTCTCGTGTGAATGGAGCCACTGATGCCTTGAGCATCGATCTCTCTGCGGGGTACAATTTGTTCTTTGTATTTGTGCATATTTTATTGTTGTTTACTGCTTATGTGAGTAGTGATACACATATGCACATACATGTCATCACATGCATCACTGTGATTTTCTGGATTAAATTAAAATTGAGAATGCATACTTCTCCAACAATTCAAAAACCTGATATTAGGCATTTTTCTGTTAGTGGTTTTTGTCGGGTACCGTAATTAGGGGTACCCCCAACACTCCTAAACGCGGTTGGAAAACATATTCAGAGCAAACCATAAACAGCTGATAAAGCGCAGTACAAGTCAGGGCCTCGTCTACCAAGGGACGCGACCTCATCCGAGCCCAGCCTCGGCCTCGGGCGGGAATAGTAGTCCCGGGCGGATTCACGCCTCACCCGAGGGCCTCCTCAGGCAGTGAGCGCACCCTCGGCTCGCCTGAAGCCCAGCTTGGGCAAACTTTGTCGTGCAGCGACCTCGGCCGAATCGCCCTACCAACCGACCGTATCGCATGCACATTTAATGCGGGGATCGCCTGACACCTTATCCTGACATGGGTGCCTCAGTCGGCAAGGTCGAAGTGACCGCAGTCACTTCGCCCCTTTACTGACTGATCTGACGGGAAAACTGCGCTATTCACCCCATTCTAACTGCTGTGCCAAACACCAGGGTAAAACTGACTCAAGATCTTCCACGAGTTCGGCCTCGGGCGCAACAGGGAGCTCCGCCTCGCCCGACCTCAGGCCTCAGCCTCGGCCTCGGGAGAAGGTCTTTGCCTCACCCGACCTCAGGCCTCGGCCTCAGCCTCAGCCTCGGGAGAAGGTCTCCGCCTCGCTCGACCTCAGGCCTCGGCCTCAGCCTCAGCCTCAGCCTCAGGAGAAGGTCTCCGCCTCACCCGACCCCAGGCCTCGGCCTCAGCCTCGGCCTCAGGAGAAGTCTCCGCCTCGCCCGACCTTAGCCTCGGACCGACTACGCTAAAGGGGACACATCATTACCCTACTCCTAGCTAGCTGCCTCAGGCTATGAAGGAACAAGACCGGTGTCCCATCTAAGGTTACTCCGGCAACAGGTAATGATGGTTCCCCGCGTGCGCCCATGACGTCGGTTGCTCTCAAACCCCCTACGGAAGCAAGCAAACGTCAGCAGGATCCATGTCACCCGACAGCTGTGCTTCTACAGGGCTCAAGGCACTTCTCCGACGGCCACGTTAGCTCGTGTATAGGGCTCAAGGCACTTCCCCGCCAGCCACGTAGCGCATAGCTACACCCTGTTGTACAACTGGACATCTCCTTGCATCTATTAAAGGGGATGTCCAGGGCCTTCCAAAAGGAGGTGGACGTGGAGGTGGGCGCAGGTGGACGTGGACACACACAGGCACGTTGACAACGGGGCCTCTCTCTCTCTCACTCTCGCTCTCACTCTCGCCCTCGCCCTTGCCCTCTCGCGACGCTTGTAACCCCTACTACGAGCACCCCGGTGCAGGATAACATAAGCCTCATTTTCCCTCTTATGTTCCATCTTGCATCAACCCATCTGGGCAGGGGCACGCAGCAACAAATTCACTGGTTGGCTGACAGACCTCGCGGGTCCAAAACGCCGACAGTTGGTGCGCCAGGTAGGGGCTCGCTGCGTGTTTACGAATACTTTCCTGTTGAGTTCCAGATGGGTAGCCTTCAGCAGCCTCTTCAGCCGGGGATGGTGCTCCGCTTCGAGAGCCTTGAGTTCATGTCCCGCGATGGCGGCTATGACATGGTACTCCTCCCCACGCAGCGCGACAGCAACAACGGTCGTCGGCTCGCCTGTAGGCAGCGAGCTCGACGACGGTTTCCCACCGTGGCAGAAGAGGAACACCCGGGTTTGCCCCGCCACCCTCCTCGCTGGAGGAGGAGGAGACGGGGCAACCGTGGCCATGCAGGCGGTGGCACCTCGTCGGCTGTCGGGCCAGAGCGAGTCGACGACACCGGCACCCCTGCGGGGGCCATGTTGGGTGTTGTCCTCGCACCTGAGACAACAACGGGTGTCGCTTCCCCGCAACGCGCCAACCCCAAGCGGACTGATGACGCTAGCACCCTCGCGAAGGTCTTGCTGGGCGTTAGCCTCGTACCTAAGATAACGGTGCAGTCCATCCCCGACGCGACTTCCCCACCGTCCATCGACCAAGAGGTACCGTCCGTTTTCCACCCTATCCCTTTTAGATTCAGCTTCGATCCACCAAGCGACACCGCTTCGGTAAGCGCTTTCGTAAAGGCATATCCTAACCTTCCAGGGTACCATATGTGGTCATCTTGGGACCGACTGACGGCCGTCTCAACCTCCAGACTCGCGGGTTCCGAGGAAGACGACGACTCTGACTTCGGTTGGGATTTCTCCGGGCTCCGTGATCCCAGTGCCATGTGAGACTTCATGTCCGCATGTGACTACTGCCTCTCCGGCTGCTCTGACGATGACCACAGCCTCGGCGACGAGGGTTGCGACCCGAGTCGCGAGTGTTTCCACATCGATCAGGGGGATCACGGCGGAGACAACCACCTCGGCATGCCGGAAGATGACAACGCCCCTGTGCCTGCGTCTCGCGTTGACATCCCGCGAGAGCTAGTTGTGGTCCCAGTCCCTGCGGGGGGTCAGGACACACAGCTCGAGCAATTCCGCGAGATGCAGGCCAGGCTCGACGAAGAAGCAGGGCGGCTTGTGCAGCTCCGACAAAACATCAAGCAAGAATGGGCAGGCCGAGCACTCGCCGGAGGAGCGCGTCATCAGGCCCGGGACATCCAGCGCCGTATCATTGACGGTGCCAGGGCAGGGCTGCTCCCAGCCTCCAGAGGGGTCGGCCAGAATCTAGCTACAGCAGCGATGCTGCTTCGAACGATGCCGGAGCCATCCACTACCAAGGGGCGGTGTATCCAGGGCGAGCTCAAGGATCTCCTGGAAGATGCCGCATTCCGACGAGCTGAGAGCTCTGCCTCCCGAAGGCAATGATGCCCCTCGGAGCATCGCGCAACGCCCTCCCAACGTGTACGGGAGGCCTCGGTCCGCACCGAGCGCACACGGGACGAGACGCCCGCGGCCCTGGATCGCCTCAGCAACGAGCCACACCGCCGTGACCGTCAAGCCCACCTCGAGGAAAGGGTGCGCCGAGGCTACCACCCCAGGCGCGGAGGACACTACGACAGTGAGGAGGATCGGAGTCCCTCGCCCGAACCGCCAGGTCCGTGAGTCTTCAGCCGGGTCATACGACGGGCGCCGTTCCCGGCCCGGTTCCGACCCCCGACTACCATCACCAAGTACTCAGGGGAGACAAGGCCGGAGTTGTGACTTGCGGATTACCGACTGGCATGCCAGTTGGGAGGGACGGACGATGACAACCTCATCATCCGTAACCTCCCCCTCTTCCTCTCCGACGCTGTCCGGGCATGGCTGGAGCATCTGCCTCCTGCTCAGATCTCTGATTGGGACGACCTGGTCAAGGCCTTCGCGGGAAACTTCCAAGGTACGTACGTGCGCCCTGGGAACTCATGGGATCTCCGAAGCTATCGCCAGCAGCCAGGGGAATCCCTGCGAGAGTACATCCAGCGGTTTTCTAAGAAGCGCACCGAGCTGCCCAACATCACCGACTCGGACGTCATCGGGGCATTCCTCGCCGGCACCACGTGCCGGGACCTGGTGAGCAAACTGGGGCGCAAGACTCCCACCAAGGCGAGCGAATTGATGGACATCGCCACCAAGTTTGCCTCTGGTCAGGAGGCGGTCGAAGCCATCTTCTGGAAGGACAAGCAGCCTCAGGGAAGACCGAAGGAAGACGCCCCCGAGGCGTCCGCCCAGCGCGACACGAAAAAGAAGGCCAAGAAGAAGGCACAAGCCCCGGAAGCCTCCTTGAGGAGTCAACACGTTTGACAAGATGCTCAAGGAGTTGTGCCCCTATCATAGGGGTCCCGTCAAGCACACCCTTGAGGAGTGCGACATGCTCCGGCGCTACTTCATCAAGGCGAGACCCTCGGCATAAGGTGGCAAGGACCAAGGCAACAACAAGAAGGGGGCGACAAGGAAGAGGAGTTCCCGGAGGTCCGCGACTGCTTCATGATCTACAACGGACAGGTGGCGAACGCCTCGGTTCGGCACCGCAAGAAAGAGCGCCGAGATGTCTGCTCAGTGAAGGTAGCGGCGCCGGTCTACCTAGACTGGTCCAACAAGCCCATCACCTTCGACCAATGCGACCACCCCGACTGCGTGCCGAGCCCGGGAAGGTACCCGCTCGTTGTCGACCCTGTCATCGGCAACGCTAGGCTCACCAAGGTCCTCATGGACGGAGGCAGCAGCCTCAACATCATCTACGCCGAGACCCTAGGGCTCTTGGGGATCAATTTGTCCATAATCCGGGCCGGTGCAGCGCCTTTCCACGAGATCGTCCCCGGTAAGCACGTCCTGCCCCTTGGGAAACTTGACTTGCCCGTCTGCTTCGGAACTCCCTCCAACTTCCGAAAGGAAACCCTCACCTTCGAGGTGGTCGGCTTCCGAGGGACCTATCACGCGGTGTTGGGAAGACAGTGCTATGCCAAGTTCATGGCCGTCCCCAACTACACGTACCTCAAGCTCAAGATGTGGGGCCCCAAGGAAATCATCACCGTCGGATCCACATACTGCCACGCTTATGAGTGCGACGTGGAATGCGCGGAGTACGCTGAGGCCATCACCGTCCGAGGTCCTCATCGTCGACCTGGATTGCCTCGCCAAGGAGGCGCCTGATGCGAAGCGCCGTGCCGGCAACTTCGAACTGGCCGAGGCGGTCAAATCTGTCGCCCTCGACCCCAGCAACGACGCCTGCAAGCACGTCAGGGTCGGCTTTGAGCTCGACCCCAAATAGGAAGCAGTGCTTGTCAACTTTCTCCGCGCAAATGCCAAAATTTTTGCGTGGAGTCCCTCGGACATGCCAGGCATACCGAGGGATGTCGCCGAGCACTCGCTGGATATCCGAGCCGGTGCCTGACCCATGAAGCAGCACCTGCGCCGTTTTGATGAAGAGAAGCGCAGGGTCATAGGCGAGGAGGTCCACAAGCTGATGGCTGCAGGGTTCATCAAAGAGGTATTCCATCCAGAATGGCTAGCTAACCCTGTGCTTGTAAAGAAAAAAGGTGGGAAATGGAGGATGTGCGTAGACTACACTGGTTTAAACAAAGCATGTCCAAAGGTTCCCTACCCTCTGCCTCGCATCGACCAAATCGTGGACTCCACTGCTGGGTGCGAAACCCTGTCATTCCTCGACGCCTATCCAGGTTATCACCAAATCAAGATGAAAGAGTCCGACCAGCTCGCGACTTCTTTCATCACACCTTTTGGCATGTATTGTTATACTACTATGCCATTTGGCTTGAGGAATGCAGGTGCAACCTACCAAAGGTGCATGAACCATGTGTTCGGAGAACACATCGGCAGAACAATCGAGGCTTACGTCGATGACATCGTTGTCAAGACAAGAAAAGCCTTTGATCTCCTCTCCGACCTTGAAGTAACTTTCGGGTGCCTGCGTGCAAAAGGCGTGAAGCTCAATCCTGAGAAGTGTGTCTTCGGAGTCCCTCGAGGCATGCTCCTAGGGTTCATCGTCTCCGAAAGAGGCATCGAGGCCAACCCGGAGAAAATCGCAGCCATCACCAACATGGGACCCATCAGGGATTTAAAAGGAGTACAAATGGTCATGGGATGCCTTGTGGCTTTGAGCCGCTTCATCTTGTGCCTTGGCGAGAGAGGATTACCCTTGTACCGCCTCTTAAGGAAGGTCGAGCGCTTCACTTGGACCCCCGAGGCCGAGGAAGCCCTCGGAAACTTAAAGGCACTCCTTACTAACGCACCCATCTTGGTGCCCCCCGCTGCGGGAGAAGCCCTCTTGGTCTACGTAGCCACAACCACTTAGGTGGTCAGCGTCGTGATCATAGTCGAGAGACGAGAAAAAGGGCATGCACTGCCCGTCCAAAGGCCAGTCTACTTCATCAGTGAGGTACTATCCGAGACCAAGATCCGCTACCCGCAAATCCAGAAGCTACTGTACGCAGTAATTCTAACACGGCGAAAATTGTGACACTACTTCGAGTCTCATCCGGTGATTGTTGTGTCAACCTTCCCCCTGGGAGAGATCATCCAGTGTCGAGAGGCCTCGGGTAGGATAGCAAAATGGGCAGTGGAACTCATGGGCGAAACAATTTCATTTGCCCCTCGGAAGGCCATAAAATCTCAAGTCTTGGCAGACTTCCTGGCTGAATGGGTCGACACCCAATTGCCGACAGCTCCAATCCAGCCCGAGCTTTGGACCATGTATTTCGATGGGTCGCTGATGAAAACAGGAGCAGGTGCTGGCTTGCTCTTCATCTCACCCCTTGGGAAACATGTGCGCTACGTGCTGCGCCTCCATTTTCCGGCGTCAAACAACATGGCCGAGTACGAGGCTTTGGTTAATGGGTTGCGCATCGCCGTCGAGCTAGGGGTTCGGCGCCTCGACACTCGTGGCGACTCGCAACTTGCCATTGACCAAGTCATGAAAAACTCCCACTGCCGCGATCGAAAAATGGAGGCCTATTGCGACGAAGTTCAGCGCTTGGAAGATAAGTTCCACGGGCTGGAACTCAACCATGTTGCTCGATGGTACAACGAGACCGCAGATGAGCTAGCGAAAATAGCCTCAGGGAGGACGACGGTTCCCCCGAACGTCTTCTCCAGGGATATATATCAACCATCTGTCAAACTCGATGGTGCGCCCGAAACCGATGAGACCTCGGCCCAGCCCGAGGTACCCTCGGTCACCGAGGGTTAGGCCTTGTGCATCGAGGGAGAGCGGAATGAGGTTGCGCCAAACCAAAGCTAGCAGACCCCATACCTGCAATATCTCCTCCGAGGAGAGCTGCCCCTCGACAAGGCCGAAGCTCGGCGACTGGCTCGGCGCGCCAAGTCGTTCGTTTTGCTGGGTGACGAAAAAGAGTTATACCACCGCAGCCTCTCAGGCATTCTCCAACGATGCATATCTATCGCCCAGGGACAAGAGTTGTTACAAGAAATACACTCGGGGGCTTGCGGTCACCATGCAGCACCTCGGACCCTCGTCGGAAACGCTTTCCGACAAGGTTTCTACTGGCCGACCGCGGTGGCCGAGGCCACTAGGATTGCGCGCTCCTGCCGAGGGTGTCAATTCTACGCGAGACAGACACACCCGCCCGCTCAGACCCTGCAAACAATACCCATCACTTGGCCGTTTGCCGTATGGGGTCTGGACCTCGTCGGTCCCTTGCAGAAGGCACCCGGGGCCTTCAAGCACCTGCTGGTCGCCATCGACAAATTCTCCAAGTGGATCAAGGTCCGACCCCTAACCAGCATCGGGTCCGAGCAGGCGGTGGCGTTCTTCACAAATATCATCCATCGCTTTGGGGTCCCAAACTCCATCATCACCGACAATGGCACGCAGTTCACTGGGGAGAAGTTCCTGGACTTCTGCGAAGGCCACCACATCCGTGTGGACTGGGCCGCCGTGGCTCACCCAATGACAAATGGGCAGGTGGAGCGCACCAACGGTATGATCTTGCAGGGACTAAAGCCGAGGATTTACAACGACCTCAACAAGTTCGTCAAGCGGTGGATAATAGAACTACCCTTGGTGGTTTGGAGTTTGAGGACGACGCCGAGCCGAGCCACGGGTTTCTCGCCGTTTTTCCTAGTCTATGGGGCCGAGGCCATATTACCCACGGACTTGGAATACGGTTCCCCGAGGACAAAGGCTTACGACGACCAAAGCAACCAGACCAGCCGAGAAGATTCGTTGGACCAGTTGGAAGAGGCTCGGGACGTGGCCTTACTACACTCGGCACGGTATCAGCAGTCTCTGCAACGCTACCACGCCCGAAGGGTTCGGCTCCGAGGCTTCCAAGTGGGAGACATGGTACTTCGGCTGCGACAAGACGCCCGAGGGCGCCACAAGCTTACTCCTCCCTGGGAAGGGCCTTTCATCATCGCCAAGATTTTGAAGCCCGGGACATACAAGCTGGCCAACGATCAAGGCGAGGTCTACAGCAACGCTTGGAACATCCAACAGCTACGTCGCTTTTACCCTTAAAAATGTTTCAAGTCGTTCATGTATCTCGCTTTTCTTTACATGCACAAATAAAGTCTAACCGTCAAGGAAGGATCAGCCTTGCCTCGGCAAAGCCCGACCCTCCCTCGGGGGCTAGAAGGGGGGAACCCCCTCTGCGTCAAAATTTTCCTCGGGAAAGTCTTTTACTAGAACGTCTTTTGTGCTTTTTGACTGCGTCGATAACAGAATCCTAACGACGAGCGAGAGAGACCTTGAACGGCAAGGCCGAACGAGTCGAGGGACTCCTACGCCTCTGAGATATGGATACCTCACTCATCACCTTCCACGAAAAGTAGCTCACGCTCGGATAAGCGATTCTGCTACCGAACAAGTCCTAACGCTCGGAAACTTTTCTACCAAAACGACTTTCGTGCCTTTTTGACTGCGTCGACAACAGAATCCTAAAAACGACGGGAGAACACGTAAGCGGCAAGGCCGACCGAGCCGAGGGACTCCTACGCCTCCGGGATACGGATACCTCACTCATCGCCTTCCGCGAAAAGTAACTCACGCTCGGACAAGGGATTCTGCTACCGAACAAGTCCTAATACACGAAACGAGAGGAAAACGCAACTTTATAATCCGACAATTGCAATGTTTTGGTCTCATCGGCCGCAAAAAACATACGCATACTTCAAGCAAACTGTTCTTGCAGGCTCAGACATCAGTAGGGGGAGGAGCAGCACGCTCGGCGTCATTTCCACCCTCGGCAGAAACTGGCCCGGCCTCGGACGGCGACACGAGCGGAAGGATCTCCACCTCAAAGGAGGAAGCCAGCGCCGCGCTCGGGCCCTCCACAGCCGCGTCAAGCCTCTAGACCTCGGCTAAGGCAGCCTCCTCTTCGTCGGGTAAACAGTACCCATCGCTAACCCGCTCCAGATCCACATCGTAGTGGGAAGCGAGCACCACGAAGGCCCGCCTAACGTCGTGGTGCAGCGCCCCGCGGAGTCTGTCACACACATGGCCGCCCAAGGCCCGCAGATGACTCCGGGGGGAGCTACCCGAGGAGACACCATCGAGGCCGAAGGCCTGGCAAAAGGCCGAGATAGCCTCGGACATGGCCACACGGTCGGCCTCCTTCTGCTCAGCCGCCTCGGCAAGCGCCTTGCAGTTCTTGATGGCCTCGTTAAGAGTCGTCTCGAACCCTGTAGCCAGCAGGACAACATTCTTCAGACGAAAGGAGAAGAATGGAGACATAAACAAAGTCACAGAGCGGGCAAAACATACCTTCAGCCCGGTCACGCTGCTGTGAGGCCTTGCCTTGGGCAGACCGGGCAGACCCGACGACCACAGCCAGACCCTCCGCAAGGGTCCCGGCCCGAGCAGTCGTCTCGGGTCTAGAAAGGAGGAAGCCCCTTCTGCGTCAAATCTTTCCTCGGAAAAGTTTTCCGCCGAAATGACTTCTGTGCCTTTCGACTGCGTCAATGGGGGAATCCTAATGACGAGCGAGAGAGACCTTGAACGACAAGGCCGACCGAGCCGAGGGACTCCTACGCCTCCGGGCTACGAATACCTCACTCGTCACCTTCCGTGAAAGGTAGCTCACACTCGGATAAGTGATTCTGCTACTGACGAACAAGTCCTAATGCTCAAAACAAGAGGAACATGGCCTAACGCTCCCGAGGTACCCTAGGACATTTCCGAGACCAGCGGGAACGATTTTGTAACGGAATCCCACAAGAGGGAGGCATCGAGCCCTCGGACCCTATCGAATGGGTCCGGGTCCGGCAAATCACCTACAGGTACTTTTGGAGCACGCCTCTGGGCCACTAGCTGACCCTTATCGAATGAGGCTCGGGCGTCCACTCGGATCACCCGCTAGCAACTCACTGGAAACACCATGTTCGACACCCTCCGAGGGAAACATGGCGCTTTCCCCCCTTCCTCCTTGCGCAAAGGCGACGAAGGGGCATATAATAAAAGTCGAGACGGTCCTTGATCGTCCTCTCGCTCCGTGCAGAGGCTCGGGGGCTGCTCTCGCACCAGGCTACGGCCGAACCATTGACCACGTCAACAAACCAGCGTGAAAACTCGGAGCCTGACCGTGCACCCGGGCTACAGCCAGGCCGCATGAGGGAACAACAAGGCCGACCGAGGCATCGCAAAATAATTAAGACCTTAGAGGAGTCAAACCACTCCTCCGAGGCCTCGGGGGCTACACCCGGTGGGTGCGCTCGCGTGCACCCACCGGAACAAAATATAACCGAGAAGGGCCGGTCCCCTTGCAAAAATCCGACAGAACCTCCAAGCGAGTGCCCGCACTCACTTTGAGGCTCGGGGGCTACTGTCGGGTACCATAATTAGGGGTACCCCCAACAGTCCTAAACGCGGCTGAAAAACATCTTCAGAGCAAACCATAAACAGCTGATAAAGTGCGGTTCAAGTCAGGGCCTCGTCTACCGAGGGACGCAACCTCATCCGAGCCTAGCCTCGGCCTCGGACGGGAACAGTAGTCCCGAGCGGATTCACGCCTCGCCCGAGGGCCTCCTTAGGCAGTGAGCGCACCCTCGGCTCGCCTGAAGCCCAGCTTGGGCAGACTTTGTCGTGTAGCGACCTCGGCCGGATCGCCCTACCAACCAATCGTATCGCATGCGCATTTAATGCGGGGATCGCTTGACAGCTTATCCTGACATGTGTGCCTCAGTCGGCAAGGTCGAAGTGACCGCAGTCACTTTGCCCCTTTACTGACCGATCTAACGAGAAAACAGCGCTATTCACCTCGTTCCGACTGTTGTGCCAACCACCAGGGTAAAACTGAGTCATGATCTTCCACGAGTTCGGCCTCGGGCGCAACAGGGAGCTCCGCCTCACCCGACCTCAGGCCTCGGCCTCGGGAGAAGGTCTCCGCCTCGCCCGACCTTAGGCCTCGGCCTCAGCCTCAGCCTCGGGAGAAGGTCTCCGCCTCGCCCGACCCCAGGCCTCGGCCTCAGCCTCGGCCTCAGGAGAAGTCTCCGCCTCGCCCGACCTCAGCCTCGGACCGACTATGCTACAGGGGATACATCATTACCCTACTCCTAGCTAGCTGCCTCAGGCTATGAAGGAACAAGACCGGTGTCCCATCTAAGGTTACTCCGGCAACAGGTAATGATGGTTCCCCGCGTGTGCCCATGACGTCGGTTGCTCTCAAACCCCCTACGGAAGCAAGCAAACGTCAGCAAGATCCATGCCGCCCGACAGTTGTGCTTCTATAGGGCTCAAGGCACTTCTCCAACGGCTACGTTAGCTCGTGTACAGGGCTCAAGGCACTTCCCCGCTAGCCACGTAGCGCATAGCTACACCCTGTTGTACAACTGGACATCTCCTTGCATCTATAAAAGGGGATGTCCAGGGCCTTCCAAAAGGAGGTGGACGTGGAGGTGGGCGCAGGTGGACGTGGACACACACATGCACGTTGACAACGGGGCCTCTCTCTCGCTCTCGCCCTCGCCCTCTCGCGACGCTTGTAACCCCTACTACGAGCACCCCAGTGCAGGATAACATAAGCCTCATTTACCCACTTGTGTTCTATCTTGCATCAACCCATCTGGGCAGGGGCACGCAGCAACAAATTCACTGGTTGGCTGACGGACCTCGCGGGTGCGAATTGCCGACAGTTTTGTTGCTGCATTAAAACCAAATGAACCTTTTGACGGCACATTTTACAAGAGGTGGCGTAGTAAGATGATACTGTGGTTGAATGCAATGCACTGCTATCACGTCGCACAGGGAAAACCCGAACAGTTCACTCCTGAGGAGGAGAGAATGTTCGACGTTGCCGATAACCTGTTTCGAGGCGCCATGATTGGCGCTCATGCTAACAAGTATGTTGATTCTTATCTAACGTGCACATCTGCAAAGGAGTTATGGGATACATTAGATGAGAAGTTCAGTGTTTTTTATGCTGGTAGCGAGCTGTACATCATGGAGCAACTCTACAAGCACAACAAACGTATACGTATGAGCATGAGAAAAGTTATGAAGAAAATATTTGTAGAGACTTGAAAAAATGATTCTGAAGGTATTTCTCAGGAAGAAAATACTTGGAGATATATCGGTGGAATATTTGGGCAGTATTTCTGGAAAGAATCAGAGGGGATCACTCGGGAAATATCTGGGTAGTATTTCTGGAAAGAATTTGAAGGGGATCATTGGGGAAATATTTGTAGGATATTTGAGGAGGATTTTGGAGAGAATATAGACCACTATATTTTATTTGTTGATATCAACTCGCAAACAAACATTTTGAAATGAAATTTGAAATTCATTTTGAATTTAAAGCGAGTTTGAGAAAAAATTCAAGATTTGAATTTTTGGTATGATACAGCTAACTTCTCGGGGCACAGTTGTTGCCTTCATGAAAACTGGCTGCACACATGGGAAAATCGTTAATAGACCAAACTTCAGCTTATCACCAGCGGATCTGATTGATATCCCTAGCCTAGCTGAAAGCATAGGAAATAGATTCATAACACAAATCTGGACAAAGGGCGGGCGAAGATTAGCTAGTGACGAAGCTCGAAGCCACCTCAAACCGATAATAAATTCATAGCTGATGCTTACCTTCTCCTTGAAACTTGAGTTTAGCTTATAACGGTTTGTTATGTACAGGATGACGAAGCCGAAGAGCAATTATCCGAAGCTTGGCGGATGGTGATGAAGCTGAAGATACTGCTATGAAAAATTCTAGAGAAATTCTTGAATTATCGTTGTAAAAAACATTGTAATTTAAGGATCAGATACTACTCTGTAAATTTGTGCATACCTTGTAATATATTTTTACCTTTTCCGTCCATGTGTGAATTGCTTTGATGTGGACGAAACTTGTATTTTTTTGAGCCGAAGGAGAAAAACACCTTCCCTTATTTTCGTACACAACAAAGCATAAATTTGCTTCTTCCCTTTTTTTTCTTTTGTCGAAGCCTTATTATTGAAGCCGAAGCAACTGTCTGTACTTCTGTGGTATGATGATGATGATCCTACGAATGTCTAAATGAATGTATATGAATGCAATGAACGATGTGATGTATTGTGCAAATGAATGTCCAGACACACACTTACGAAGCCACATCAAAACTCTGCATTCCCTTAGGAATGACTGAAATCTCTTTGCCGTTTATTTTTCGGCTACACCGCTTATTTTTCGGTGTAAGTTCTGCATCCCCTTAGGAACGACTTTTGAACTTCTTCGCCTTCTATTTCGGCGGTATCACCGTTGACTTTTCGGTGTAAGTTCTGCATTCCCTTAGGAACGTCTTTTGAACTTCTTCGCCTTATATTTTGGCGGTATTTGGCTCTGCATTCCCTTAGGAACGAATTTTGAGCAGAAAACTTACGCTGTGCTCCCTTAGGAATGACTTTTAGTAGCTTCGTCGTGCTCTGCATCCCCTTAGGGACGACTTTTGAGATTCTCCTTGGTTTTTTTCTCTCTGTCCCCGATGGTGCCCGCTCAGATGTTACATTTTACATTCTTATGGGGGATTTTGCTCTCATGGAGCTAAATAAAAAAAGAAAAAATTACAAACTATGGACCCATTAAAAACCTTTCTCCCCCTTTGGAAAGGAAAAGGGTGCCATAGGGAAAAAAGATTACATCAGATTACACATAATATTGTCGAAGCTCATCCGCATTCCAAGATCTAGGAATATCGTTGCCGTCCATGTCCTTCAACCTGTAAGAACCGGGCCTTGACAAAGATACCACCAGAAAAGGTCCTTCCCACTTCAGCTGTAGTTTGCCTACTGTGTTCGGATTAGCCACTCTTCGAAGCACCAAATGGCCTGGCTTGATATTTTTCAGCCGGACTTTTCTGTCGCGCCATTTTATTGTTTCGGCTTGATATTTGTTGATATTTTCCACAGCCTGAAGTCTAGTCCCTTCTATAGTGTCTTTTGCCATGTGATAATCAGCTTCGTCTTCAGCCGAAGATGTTGTTCTTATTGACCCCGCTTTAGCTTCTTCTAGGGTTATAGCTTCGTCACCAAATAATAACTTGAATGGCGTAAAACCTGTTGATCTTGATACGGTCGTATTGTGGCTCCACACCACTTTAATCAACTCCTCTGGCCACTTTCCTCTGGGCTGATTAAAGATTAGCTTCATTATTCCTATCATTATTATAATACCATTTGCTCTTTCGACAAGTCCATTTGACTCTGGATGTCTGACTGACGCAAAATGAATCTTTGTGCCAATTTGATCACAGAATTTCTTGAAAGCTTCGGCATCAAACTGTGTTCCGTTGTCCACAGTTATAGACTTCGGCACGCCGAAGCGACAAACAATGCTTTGCCAGAAAAATTTCTAGACTGTGACCGAAGTTATTGTGGCCAAAGGCTTTGCTTCAATCCACTTGGAAAAATATTCTACAGCCACCACGACATATCTTAAATTGCCTTGTGCTGGTGGAAGTGGACCTAACAAATCTAGGCCCCATCTTTGCAATGGCCAGGTTGGCTGTATTAACTGGGTCAGCGATGAAGGTTGTTTCTGGTCTTTTGCACATTTTTGACAATTTTCACACTTTTGAACTAGATCTGCTGCATCCGAAGCTGCCTTCGGCCAATAAAATCCTTGTCTGAAAACCTTCCCTATTAAAGGCCTAGACCCAATGTGAGAACCACACAAACCTGCATGTATTTCCTTCATCAGCTCTATACCTTTGGTTCTGGATAAACACTTGAGAAGTGGAGAGCAGACTCCATGTTTGTATAACTCCCCTTCTATTATCACATATGGTCTTGTTCTTGCCTCCATTCTCTTATTATAAGCTTCGTCATCTGAAAAACAATTACCTTGGAGGAAAGATATAATTTCAGTCTTCCAATCTTCACTATGTACCGGAGAAATAGTAAGCACTGCTCTCTCCATGAGCTCAACCGAAGGTGCCTTTATTGTTTCAAAAAATACTTCCGAAGGTAGAGAGCCCCTGGGCCGCCGATTTTGCTAGTAAATCTGCGTACTCATTTTCACCTCTTGGAATATTCTTAACAGAAAAACCTTCGAAAGAAGCCTCCAACCTTCAAACTGTATCCAGATATCTTTCAAGCTTTGGATCTCTTGCCTTGCTACTTTTGTCCACATGGCCTGAAATAACTTGAGAATCAGTTTTCAGAATGGCCCTTCTTATTCCCATAGCCCTTAACTTCCGAAGCCCCAACAGAAGTGCTACGTACTCAGCAATATTATTTGTGCAACTAAAATCAAGCTTGGCTGCATAACATGTTTTAACTTTTGAAGGTGCCACTAGGACCGCAGCCGCTCCTGCGCCGAAGGTTCCCCAAGAACCATCGCAGAACACTGTCCAAGCTTCGTCATCTTTGTTTACTTCTTCTTCGTGAGCCCCTGGCGTCCAATCAGTGATGAAGTCTGCTAATGCCTGGGACTGGATTGAGGATCTATGCACATAATCAATGGTGAACTCATTAAGTTATGCAGCCCATTTCCTAATCCTACCAGTGGCTTCTCTATTTCTCATAATATCCTTTAGTGGCTGTGACGAAGGAATTATTATGTGATATGCTTGAAAATAATGCCGAAGCTTTCTGGAGGCCATTAACACAGCGTATAGCACCTTTTCCAATTCTGTGTAATTTTTCTTTGACGGACTCAAAACTCCGGAGACGAAGTACACTGGAGCTTGCTTTTTAACTTGGCTATCTAGCTTCTCCTGTACAAGTGCCACACTCACTGCAGAATGTGAAGCTGCAACATATAAGAACAATGGAGCCCCTGGCGAAGGTGGAGTTAACGTTGTTAAATCAATCAAATATTGCTTCAACTCTTCGAAGGCCTTTTGCTGAGCCGGACCCCATTGGAAGACTTCGGCTGACTTTAGTACTTCAAAGAAAGGCATATTTCTTTCGGCTGATCTATATATAAATCTGTTCAATGATGCTAATCTACCTGCCAGCCGTTGAGCTCCTTTCTTTGTGCTTGGCGGTTCCATACGAAGGATAGATTCAATCTTGCTTGGGTTAGCTTCAATTCCCTTCGTTGATACTAGACAGCCAAGGAACTTGCCCTTCTTTACCTCAAAAACACAATTTTCTTGATTCAACTTCAAACCAGCTTGCCTGAAGTTGGCAAATCTCTCTTGCAAATCAGCAATGTGATTTTTTTGCTTCGTGCTTTTAACTATGATATCATCAACATAAGTCAACACATTTCTACCTATTTGGGAATGAAGGACTCTGGCTGTCATTCTGCTGAAGCTTCCTCTAGCATTTTTGAGCCCCCAGGCATCCGAAGATAGCAATATGTGCCACTGGGGGTTATGAAGCTAGTTTTCGGCTCATCTTCCTTCTTCATCCAGATTTGGTGGTAGCCTGAGTAACAATCTAGTAGACTCATGAGCTCTGACGAAGCTGCTGCATCTACTAGAGAATCTATCCTTGGCAATGGGAACTCATCTTTTGGACAAGCTTTGTTAAGATCTGTAAAATCAATGCACATTCTCCATTTACCATTGGCCTTCTTCACCATAACAGTATTAGCTAGCCACTCTGGATATTTGACTTCTCTGATAACTCCTGCGCTAAGAAGCCTCTTTACTTCGTTCCGAGCACCTTTAGCTTTGTCATTAGACATTTTCCGAAGCATTTGTTTTCTTGGCCTGAAAGATGGATCCACATTGAGTGAATGCTCAATGACATCTCTGTTGACACCGCAAAGATCATTGGCTGACAAAGCATAGACATCTTTGTTGTTGAATAGAAATCTCAGCAATTTTTTTCCTGCTCTTCAGATAACTGAGACCCCAGCAGTACCTTTTGTTCTGCTATATCTTCACATAAAAGCATAGGCTTCCGCTGATCTGCCGAAGCAGCCTTATGAAAGGAAAATGTGCCTTTGGGCCATTTCTATAATGTTTTGGTGATTAAGTGCCCAACACATATTCTTTAAGTCCTAATGTGCCAAAGATTGAAAAAGTGCAAATCAAGACATGAGGTATGTTTCTAGACTTAGTACATTTGTTTTTGAATAATAATGAAGTTATCTAAGTGCTAGAAATAGTGAGAAAAGAAAAAGAAAAGAAACCAAAAAGACTTGGCTCGGTGCAGCCAAAACTCAGCTCAGTCTGGCACACCGGACTGTCCGGTGGTGCACCAGACAGTGTCCGGTGCGCCAGGCTGGTCTCTGGTGAAAAGGCCGCTCTCGGGAAAAGATCGGCGGTGTACGGCTATAATTCACCGGACTGTCCGGTGAGCCAACGGTCGCCAGCGCAACGGTCGGCCGCGCAAGCGGGCGACGGGTGGCCCGCACCAACGGTCAGCAGGGGGCACCGGACTGTCCGGTGCGCTATCGGGCTTGAAGCTGCAGCGGTCAACTGCGCCTTTTCTTGGAAGGCAATCGCGCACCGGACAGCTACAGACTGTCCGGTGCACCACTCGACAGAAGGCAAGATTAGCCTTCCAAGATTGTCTTCAACGGCTCCTAGCTGCCTTGGGGCTATAAAAGTGACCCCTAGGCACATGGAGGAGTCACCAAAGCATTCACTAAGCATCCTAAGGCATCCAGACTCTGTTCCCGCACATTTGTTTCTTTGTGTTAGAGATTTGAGCTCTATTCGACTCCCTGTGTTGTCATTTGAGCTCAAGTCTTCTCTTGTGTGCGTGGGTGTGCTGCGATTTGTGTCTTGTGTGTGTTGCTCATCCCAACCTTACTCCATGATTTCATTGTGATCTTTGTTGTAAGGGCGAGAGACTCCAATCTTGTGGAGATTCCTCGCAAACGGGAATAATCATCTAAAGGAAAAACCGTGGTATTCAAGTTGATCATCGGATCACTTGAAAGGGGTTGAGTGCAACTCGTCCATTAGGACGCCACAACGTCGAAGTAGGTAAGTGTTACTTGGCTGAACCACGGGATAAAAATCGTGTGTCTTGTGTTGATCTCTCCGTGATTGTTTGTGTTCGCAAGAGCTCGCCTCATAGACTTGATTAACTCGCACTAACATCTTTATAATCAAGTTTGTTGGAATTTAGTGTTGAATTTTACTGGATCACCTATTCACCCCCCCTCTAGGTGCTCTCAATTGGTATCAAAGCTGTACTCTTCATCTAAAGGACTAACCGCCCAAAGAGATGGATCCTAAGGGAAAGGGGATGGTGGTCAACGACAGGGAAAAGGAGTCCTTCCTCAAAGAGCCTAGAGATGACAAGCCAACCGATTCTAGCTCGAGTCACAAGAAGAAGGACGGGAAGAAGAAGAGGCGCATCAAGAAGATCGTCTACTATGACAGCGATGCATCTTCTTCTTCACCAAGAGACGACGACGATGACGATTCTTCGTCAAAGAAAAGGACGGTTAATCAAAACTATTCTTTTGACTATTCTCGCATGCCGTACAATTCGAATGCACATTTACTTTCTATTCCTCTAGGAAAACCTCCACACTTTGATGGAGAGGACTACTCATTTTGGAGTCAAAAAATGCGTAGCCATCTATTTTCTCTCCATCCTAGCATTTGGGAAATAGTGGAAAATGGAATGCATTTTGATAGTATGGATAATCCTATGATTATTAATGAGAAAATTCATAAGAATGCCCAAGCTACTATTGTGCTGCTAGCATCTCTTTGCAGGGATGAGTACAATAAAGTGAGTGGCTTGGACAATGCCAAGCAAATTTGGGATACCCTCAAGATATCACATGAGGGAAACGACGCCACCATGATCACCAAAATGGAGTTGGTGGAAGGCGAACTGGGGAGGTTCGTGATGATTAGGGGAGAGGAGCCAACACAAACATACAACAGGCTCAAGACCTTGGTCAACAAGATTAGAAGCTATGGAAGCACAAGATGGACGGACCACGACGTCATCCGACTAATGCTCAGGTCCTTTACAGTGATTGACCCCCATCTTGTGAATCTTATCCGTGAAAACCCCAGGTACACAAAGATGACGCCCGAGGAGATACTCAGAAAATTCGTAAGTGGGCGCATGATGGTTAATGAGGCAAGATATGTAGATGACGCCTTGAATAGCCCACTACCCGTCTACGAGCCGCAGCCCATTGCGCTCAAGGCAACAAGCAGCAAGGAGGCGCTACCAAGCAAGGTAGCTCAAGTGGAGGCTGCTGGCCTCAACGAAGATGAGATGACGCTTATCATCAAGCGCTTCAAGACCGCTCTTAAAGAACGCAAGGAGTACCCCAACAAGAACAAAATAAGGGGAAAGCGCTCCTGCTTCAAATGCGGTAAGACTGGTCACTTTATTGCAAATTGTCCAGATAATGATAGTGACCAGGGACAAGAAAAGAGCGGGAAGAAGGAGAAAAAGAAGACCTATAGGAAGGCAAAGGGCGAGGCGCACCTTGGAAAGGAATGGGACTCGGACTGCTCCTCTTCCGACTCCGACGACGAAGGACTCGCTGCCTCGGCCTTCAACAAGTCTTCTCTCTTCCCCAACAAACGCCATACATGTCTTATGGCAAAGGAAAAGAAGGTACATGTTGAAGATACCCCTAAGTACACTACTTCTAGCGATGATGATTCTTTTGATGATGAAGTAGATTACTCTAGCTTATTCAAAGGTTTAGATAGAGCTAAGGTAGAAAAATTAATGAATTAATTGATGCTCTAAATGAAAAGGATAGATTGTTAGAAAAACAAGAGGAGCATGACAAATTTGTTAGTGTGCAAAAATCTCTTGCTTTAGAGATTAAAAGAAATGAAATGCTTTCCTCGGAGTTATCTATTTGCCATGAATCTGTCTCTAGCTTAAAAAGTTTAAATGATGAATTAAATACTAAGCTAGAGGAAGCCAAAACTAGTTCATGTGTTGAGCATGTCATTATTTGTAATAGATGTAAGGACTTTGATGTTGATGCCTGTGATAAACATCTTAATTGTATTGCTAAATTAAATGATGAGGTGGCAAGTCTTAATGCTCAACTTAAGACTTGCAAAATTGATTTTGACAAATTAAAATTTGCTAGGGATGCCTACACCATTGGTAGACACCCCTCAATTAAGGATGGGCTTGGTTTTCAAAGGGAAGCCAATAACTTAACAAGCCATAGGGCTTCCGTTCTCAACAAGGAGAAAGGAAAGGCCCCTATGGCTAGTAGTCCTCAAAGAAACCATGCCTTTATCTATAATGAAAAGTTGCTAGTCATTCTCATTATAATAGGAGTTATGATCATGATGCTTTTAATTCACATGCTATGTTTGCCTCTAGCTCTACTTTTGTGCATGGTAGAAGTAGGCCTAGGAGAAGTAATGTTGTGCCTCATGTGCCTAGGAGAATGTGCAATGAATCTTCTACCATTTACCATGCTTGCAATACTTCATTTGCGCTTTTATGTAAGAATGAAAAAGTAGTTGCTAGAAAGTTGGGATCCAAATGCAAGGGAGACAAGACTTGTATTTGGGTTCCAAAGGCTATTGTGACTAACCTTGTAGGACCCAACAAGACTTGGGTACCTAAAACCCAAGTGTAAATTGCCTTGCAGGTTTATGCATCTGGGGGCTCAAGCTGGATTATCGACAGCGGATGCACAAACCACATGACGGGGGAGAAGAAGATGTTCACCTCCTACGTCAAGAACAAGGATTCCTAGGATTCGATCATCTTTGGAGATGGGAACCAAGGCAAGCATTCTATCTCCAATGTGTTCTTAGTTGAATCGCTCGGGTACAATTTATTGTCTGTGAGTCAATTATGTAACATGGGTTATAATTGTCTATTTACCAATATAGATGTATATGTCTTTAGAAGGAGTGATGGTTCATTAGCTTTTAAGGGTGTATTAGACGACAAACTCTACTTAGTTGATTTTTCGAAAGAGGAGGCCGATCTAGATGCATGCTTAATAGCTAAGACTAGTATGGGCTGGCTGTGGCATCGCCGTCTAGCACATGTTGGGATGATGAACCTTCATAAACTTCTAAAGGGAGAACATGTGTTAGGACTAACCAATGTTTGCTTCGAGAAAGATAGACCTTGTGCAGTTTGCCAGGCAGGGAAATAGGTGGGAAGCACTCATCACAGCAAGAATGTGATGACAACATCAAGACCACTGGAGCTTCTCCACATGGATCTCTTCGGATCCGTTGCCTATCTTAGCATCAGGGGAAGTAAGTATGGTCTAGTAATTGTTGATGATTTTTCTCGCTTCACTTGGGTGTTCTTTTTGTAGGATAAATCAGAAACCCAAGGGACCCTAAAGCGCTTTCTAAGGAGGGCTCAAAACGAATTTGAACTCAAGGTGAAAAAGGTAAGAAGCGACAACGGGTCCGAGTTCAAGAATCTGCAAGTGGAGGAGTATCTTGAGGAGGAAGGCGTCAAGCACGAGTTCTCCGCTCCCTACACACCGCAGCAAAACGGTGTGGTAGAGAGGAAGAATAGGACACTTATCGACATGGCGAGGACGATGCTTGGAGAGTTCAAGACACCCGAGCGGTTTTGGTCGGAAGCTGTGAACACAGCCTGCCACGCCATAAACCGACTATATCTGCATCGGCTCCTCAAGAAGACCTCCTATGGACTCCTTATCGGTAACAAACCAAATGTTTCTTACTTTCGTGTATTTGGGAGCAAATGCTACATTTTGGTGAAGAAAGGTAGGCATTCTAAATTTGCTCCCAAAGATGTACAAGGGTTTTTACTAGGGTATGACTCAAATACAAAGGCGTATAGAGTCTTCAACAAATCATCAGGTGTGGTTGAAGTCTCTAGCGACGTTGTATTTGATGAGACTAATGGCTCTCCAAGAGAGCAAGTTGATCTTGATGACATAGATGAAGATGATGTTCCGACGATCGCAATGCGCACGATGGCGATAGGTGATGTGCGACCACAGGAACAACAAGAGCATGATCAACCATCTTCCTCTACAATGGTGCATCCCCCAACTCAAGATGATGGATAGGTTCCTCAAGAAGAAGCGCGTGATCAAGGGGAGCAGAAGAAGAACAAGTTATGGAGGAAGAAGCACCACTGGCCCCTCCAACTCAAGTCCGAGCTACGATTCAAAGAAATCACCCCGTCGATCAGATTCTGGGTGACATAAGCAAGGGAGTAACAACTCACTCACGTTTAGCTAATTTTTGTGAGCATTACACATTTGTCTCTTCTATTGAGCCTTTCAGGGTAGAAGAGGCCTTGCAGGATCCGGACTGGGTGTTGGCCATGCAGGAAGAGCTCAACAACTTCAAGAGGAATGAAGTTTGGAGCCTGGTGCCACGTCCAAAGCAAAATGTTGTGGGAACCAAGTGGGTGTTCCGCAACAAGCAAGACGAGCACGGAGTGGTGACAAGAAACAAGGCTCGACTTGTGGCAAAAGGTTATGCCCAAGTCGCAGGTTTGGATTTGGAGGAGACTTTTGCTCCTGTGGCTAGGCTAGAGTCTATTCGAATATTATTAGCCTATGCCGCACACCACTCTTTCAGGTTGTTTCAAATGGATGTGAAGAGCGCTTTCCTCAATGGGCCAATCAAGGAGGAGGTGTACGTGGAACAACCCCCTGGCTTTGAGGATGACAGGTACCCCGACCATGTGTTCAAGCTCTCCAAGGCGCTCTATGGACTTAAGCAAGCCCCAAGAGCATGGTATGAATGCCTTAGAGATTTCTTAATTGCTAATGCTTTCAAGGTTGGTAAAGGCAATAAGAAGAAAAAGCACAACAAAGCATGAGGTTACAAACTCGCGAGCCAAAGAAGAGGATACGACCAAGAGAAAGAAGGTATGAGACGGAAGAGGGGCGATTTTAAAGGGCAGGTATGAGACAAACATCACTGTAGGATATAGAGGTGTCAAGGGTGCATATGATAATAATTAAAAAGCATAACAAAGGATATAGTTAAGACAAGACTCGCGAAACGACAAAGTGGAGAAAACAATCAAGGGTAAGATCGGTAAGGTTCCAATAGAAGGGTTGAAGTAAAGATTCATTACCGAGTGGAGTTACAAGGAAACAACGAGATTACTACATGTGTGCAAAATAAAATGATCACTCATGGATCATTAGGAAACAAGGGTGGTCAAGGGCATGTTAACTGAAATATTTCAAACAGATATTGGGACATAAAGGTAAGCATATATAAAAATAAGAGTATGCAAGATTCCAATGATACGAGCATACCAAGACCAAGAAAGTACAAATTGCCAAAAAGATAGCGACTTATCAATAGAATAGGAATGGGTCTCAAAAGACAGTAAGATCATGGACATATAAACTGAAATGTTTAAATAGGTAGTAGAGGTACAAGGGTAAGTGCTTTAGATTAAGGGATAAGGGTATTAAAAATGCAAGGATACGAGCATGTCAAAAACAAAATGGAATAGAGATGGTCAAATAGTACCAATTTAATAATGGATGAGGAAAGAGTCCCAAAAGACTAAAGGTTATAGTCAGGGGGCATCTACAAAGATGTCGCAAGCACAAGATGAGATCAGATCTAATAGATTGAGAGAAGTATAGACCATACTAGAATAAAATACTTTTTGGCAAGGGGGCATATAGGAGCACAACATAGAATTAGTCGAGGTGACTAATATTTTGAAGCAGAATCAAGGATGAGATAAAGTAATAATCAATAAGTCCTTGAAACGGCCAATGCTACTCTAGGTCAGCGGTCCTACAGTCAACATGGCTTTGATACCACTTGCTCTTCTATGCCTTTATCTTTTCTCTTACACCCTTGTCCGTTATCGCCTTTGGCCCTTGCGATATTTATTCCTTCTACCTAAATGCTTACCTTAAATTTATCCTTTAAATCCTCCCCTTTCTTTCAACCCAGTTTGAGAGTTGCGAGTTACCTACCTCTCCCATGATTTCTCTTCACTTCTTTTCGCCTTACAAGTGTTGTCTTAATTCCATCCTTTGCTGTGTTTTGATTTTCTATCACCATCACCTTGTCATCCATCGATCTTGCCTTGATACTCATCTTTATTCATACTTAAAAAAATCTCCGCTCTTCCACCTCAAATTGAGAGTGGCAGTTTACCTATCTGGCCCTTGGACGTACCCTCTTTTTTCACTTGCACGTCCTGTCTTAACTCCACCCTCTGTGGTATTTATATCCTTGGTTCTCACTACAGGAATTCACTTAATTCCCGTCGGCCTGAAACCGACGGGAATAAGCCCTAAACCGACGGGAATAAGCAATTCCCGTCGGTTTAGGGCTTATTCCCGTCGGTTTCTGGCCGACAGGCGTCCCCTGTCGGGGATAAGGTTATCCCCGTCGGCGGCTGACGGGAATAATTAATTCCCGTCGGCTAGATAGTGGCCGACGGGAATTAAGGATAATTCCCGTCGGTTTTGCTGGCCGACGGGCGTCACATATTAATTCCCGTCGGTTCCCCAGGCCGACGGGAGTTATTAATTAATTCCCGTCGGCCCTATGTGGCCGACGGGAATTAACTGGGCCGACGGGAGTTAGTAATTAATTCTCGTCGGTTCGACCATAGCCGACGGGAATTAACTGGGCCAACGGGAATTACTCTATACTGCTACAAAAACAGCACTAAATTATGTCACTATTTCTACACACATAACATATATCAAACATAACATAAATCACATATAACAGCCACATTACAAACACATGTAGAGATACGACATCCACAAATACATGCATTTAGACATAAACACTTGCTTTTATAATTAAAACATCCACCAACGTGTACGACATAGTATTCAAACATAACATCCACCAACATCAAACAACGAGTACGACATAGTATTGAAACATAACATCCACCAACGAGTACGACATTTCAAACATAAGTTTAAGTGTTTAGAGATAACCACCACTTGGGTGGTTAGAGCTTTGACCGCTGCCGCCACCACCACCAGAAGGAGGGAACGCGAAGAGTGAGTCAACAAATCCAGTCCCTACTGCTGGATCAGACCCACTGCCACCCGCTTCAGGCGTAACCTATGCAAGTTAGCAAATATCAACACGTTAAATGCAAATATCAAAAAGTATACAAGTGTATAAATTAATGGAGAGCTATCAAACGTACCCTATCTCCAGGTGCAGGTATATGTGTCGGAGGGGTGGTGAACTGTGGTGGTGGAACTGGTGTGTTTGCAAATTGGCTCCATTGTGGTGGCGGTGGAAAATTTGATGTCATGCCCTGTTGCTGCATTAACTGTTAAACACATATGTGTTACTACCGAAGATGTTGTATTGAAATATAATAATTTAGAGTTCGGATTATGTGTACTCACTTGATACATCGCTTGGTTATGTGCGTTGCAAGCCTCCATAAATTCGCGTTGTTGTCTCATCTCTTCACGCATCCTCATAATCTCCAACTCCTGCTCGTTCGGTCGACGAGAGCATGAGCTACGGGAAGATGAACCCGTCCTCTGAGATCTCACCGACGACGAGTCAATAAATCCGTCGAAGAGTGCGTATCTATAAGTTATTCAAAAAATGTGATTACTGTATAATCAATTTAGTGTCAACCATATAATTTCATAAGTTAGAGCTTACCGTCCATGCGCTTTGCCACCACCACTTGCGTACACCACCGAGGGATCCACCTGTTCATGGCGCCAGTCGAAGTCAGGGCCATGGCGACGAACCATCTCCTCCCCATATGCCGCCTATACATCATTCACAACCTTACAAATGCAGGAATTTATATACTTTGAACGTTTGAACTTTTGAGCCAAAACTCACCAAGCGATCCGTGGCTGTCTGGCTGCAGAGCTGGTCAGGGTTGTTCGGGTCTGGTCCTTTGTGGCCCTCCTGGTAGACCTCAATGTCACTAGGCTTTTGGCCACTCGTAGCTTCCTGTATAAACAAAAAACATTCATAAGCAATCGTATTATTTGTTGATCGACATAGAAAGATCAAACTTACCATTCTTTTAGCTTTTCGTATCATGTCGTCGCCGCCAAACTTGTGGTTAGGATTGGTTCCTCGACATTGTCTGTGATGCGCTGACGCTTTCTGGAAGCCTTCGGAAGCCCAATATCGACACCAAGCATAGTACGCATTAGGCACGGGCGCCATCCATGGAACCATCACCTGCACACACACAATGTTACATATTATATCAATCACAACAATAAATATAAAGGGTAAAACAAATTGAATACTAACCTCACGATATTGATCCTCAGTCAAATATATCTTTGAGGACCCTTCCTTTTTATTCAAGGGGCCTGCTTCTTCTGGATGCTTTTGAAAATACAGGTTTGTAGCCTGAATTCTCGCATAGTATATGGCATCCTTCACCAGCTTCTTTGCATTGTTTTGCAAGACACGTTCAGCGTGCCCCATGTAATCCTCTCCGTCAGGCAACCGATATCGAAGCTACAACATAAAGAATACAAATACAATGGTATAAGTCATAGATTTACCATATTAAGAAACATAACAAAAATAATAAAGAATTCATACCCAAAAGTCATTACGCACAAGTCCCTGTCTGTCGGTGTGGTTTCGTTCCTTTTTAAACTTGTACTCATCCCAGGTACTGACGAGCACCTCATCCTCGGTATCACCGTTTGACACCTTCACTATACCAGGGTAGTGAAGGCGGCAAAGAGAACCCAACGTAAGGTTAACCTGAGTGTGGTGTCCCTTGCCGTCAAAGGACAGGTCCTCCCAATTCCTACATTACACAAAAACATTAACAATACACATAATAGTTATATTAGATAAGTTAATATATTACACTCACCGATCTCCATGTGGCATGATTAAAGTCCTATCAGCCTCTCGCTCTATCACGTGACGAGGCTTTACTGAGTGGCTTTTTCTTGAGCGACGTGTGCGTGTCGCTGAAGAGCCTCCCGAGCCATCATCCATCGGGTTGTCAGCCGGTTCGCCCAGTTGGCCCCACTGGTCCCACGCCTGTTGCTGTTCTCTCTGGTGGTCCCACTGGTCCCATGGCTGGTGATGCTGTGCGGCCTGGTCCCATGTCACGTGCTCCACCTCCTCATTGTGCTCCACCTCCTCATTGTGCTGCTCAGCCTCATTGTGCTGCTCCTCCTCAATGTGCTGCTCCTCAGTGTGCTGCTCATCCTGGTACATATAACTCAAGATTTATTTGTAAATATGTAAACAAATTTATTTGTACAAGATATGTTACCTCATCTCCATGTACCGCGCTCAACAGCTCTCGACGTCTGCTACTGCTCGAAGAACTGCCCTGAAAAAGGCCCAGGCCCTTGAACAACCCCTTCACTGACTTCTTTGATTTTGGCGGCATCCTGCATAAAAAATAAGAAATTATTCATTAGTGCATCAAAAATGACATAATACTTAAAATATAAACAAATGAAATAACAAAACAACTTTACTTGTTAAATATCATCAAAATCAGGATCTATTTGTTCTCTTCTATGCAGAGGTCGCCATGTAACTTTTCTCGTAACAAGTTGTCTTCTCCGTCTCTCGGGAAAAGTTAAGTCGTTAACGTCTGCAACTAGTGAATCTAATGCCGGTGCAGGATCAATATGAAAACTAGTTGGCAACTCTTCTTCTTGAAACACCTCATCAACCTGCTCAAGGTGACCAATTTGATATTCGTCCTCACCAGGAGTGTATAGGCGTTCACGGGGATTTACATTGTACACAACCCTCCATTTAGACAACTTTTTGCATGGATATGTCAAGAAATAAACTTGGTCTGCTTGATGGGCAAGGATATACGTGTCGTGTCCTTGAAGCAATTTTTCAGGTTGGATCTGTGTCATCCCAAATTCGGTCCTATAATACTTCGGGTCATACCATTTACACTCAAAGAAAACTAGCGCTAAAGGCTTATTTCCAGCAAATGTAATCTCGATTATATTTTTGATTTTCCCGTAATAGCAGGGTTCGTGTCCTTCCATGTCGGTTGCCCTAGTAACGACTCCACTATTTTGAGTGGCGGGCATAGGATGACTTGATTCGAAAATGCTTGAATGAAAGCAATATCCATTGACGTCGTAACGTCCATAGCTTTTGGCAGTTACGCTTCCAATAGATAACTGACGTAAGTCATCATTCAAATTCATTTCCTCCCCAAACTGTCAATCATGCCACAAAGCATTAGCAAATTCTGTAATATTAGTTAAATGAAATTAGCTCTCAGAGCCACATAATTAAGACTTACACGGTCCCGAAGCCACATAATGAAATTAGGTCGCCCATGCATACCATCGCGTCGCAATTTGTCTATGTCTCTCGCTGTTGGCCTACCGAGACACCTCATGTTTTGTTCATCAAACTCGCTGTCAAATATTATTGTATGACATGAGATATTTGATAACATAAACTAATTCACATATGAACAGTTTAAGAAAACAAGTCTTACACAAAGTATTTCTCCACCTCAGGCATATTCGTGAACATGTACAGTAAAGCAGACTTTCGTTCTTCCATACTTAGGTGATATGCCTTGGGTGGACCAACGGCTTTGCCGTTTGTCTGAAAAATCGAAAGATCACTACACGGAGGCATCTCTCGTTCATCATCATGGTACCTTTTCTTTCGAGCAAATACATTATGTTCTTCAGCAAAGTAACAACTTGTGAAGTGTGCTACCTCCTTTAGTTTAAATTGTTCCGCAATACATCCTTCAACTCTTGCCTTATTGCCCACCATTGCTCTAAGCTTCTTTAATGCTCTTTCTATATGAAACATCCACCTATACTGAACAGGACCACCGACCTTAGCCTCATATGGAAGATGTATAAAGAGATGCTGCATAGGATTGAAGAAACCCGGTGGAAATATTTTTTCCAATTTGCACAAAAGCACCGGCGCCTCTTTCTCCAGCTGTTCCATCACATCTCTTCTAATTTCTTTAGCACACAACTGTCTGTAGAAATAGCTAACTTCAGCTAACGTTTTCCACACAACTTCGAAAATGTACCCACGAAACATTACAGGCATGAGCCTCTCCATAATTATGTGGAAGTCATGGCTCTTCAGTCCATTCATCTTCATTGTCTTCAAGTTCACAGATCTTCTAAAACCAGCGGCATAACCATCGGGGAATTTAATATCCTTCATCCACTTCATCACTTCTTTCCGTTGCTTAGATTTCAGACAATAGTCAGCATTTGGTTTGCCTCCGTTTTCTCTAAGCACTTGGGTTGGACGATCACATATCACTGCTAAGTCCATGCGTGCCTTGTCATTGTCTTTCGTTTTATCAGGGAAATCCATGCATGTATTTATGAGGGCTTGGCAAAAGTTACTCTCTTGATGCATGAGTCGATGTTGTGCATCAAAATCAATGACTTAGCATAAGGAAGCTCCCACAAGCCACATATGTGAGTCCAGTTATGCTCCTCACCAAAACCTTGATACCTTTTCCCACTCTCGTCTAGGACAAGTTTCATATGCTCTTCTGTAATTTCTATCCCACTACGTCGCTTGGGCGGTCCCTTCGTGACAATGGTGCCCTTCCTAAATTCCTTTCTCTGCCTTCTGAAGGGGTGATTGAAGGGTAGAAAACATCTATGGCAATCAAAGTAACATATCTTGCCACCAGCACTAAGACGAAAACAATCTGTATCTTTAGCACAATAAGGACACGTCAATCTACCATGCAGGCTCCATCCAGAGAAAATACCATACGCCATAAAATCGTGAACCGAGAACAGATATGCAACACGAAGATTGAATTTCTGCTTCTTGAAGCAGTCATAGGCTTCCACACCTTGCCATAGCTTCTTTAACTCTTCAATCAGTGGTTGAAGCATCACATTGAGGCGTACGCCAGGATGCTTAGGCCCAGGTATAACAAGACATAGGAACATAAACTCATATTTCATGCATAGAGCAGGTGGAAGGTTGTACGGTATGGCAATGACAGGCCAACATGAATACGACGCAGCGGTCATATTGAACGGCGTGAAACCATCAGTTGTCAAGCCGATACGAACGTTTCTTGCATCGCTGGCAAAATCTGGATCAAATTTGTCAAGAGCCTTCCATGCATCACCATCTGACGGGTGCACCATTAACCCATCTTGTCTGTCCGTACAATCTTTATGCCACCTCATGTGCATAGCGGTCTTCCTCGAGAGAAACAAACATTTCACTCCAGGAGTGAGAGGCATGTACCGAAGCTGTTTATGTGCAACCTTTGTCACCACCTTCTCCCCATCTTCATTTACAAGCTCCACGTACCTCGACTTCCCACATTTTAAGCATTTTTGTTCTCTGCCATGTTCCTTCCAAAAAAGCATACAGTTGTCTTGGCAAACATCAATCTTCTCATACTCCATACCAAGACCTTCAAGCAATTTCTTGGACTGGTACATGTCTTTGGGCATCTTGTGACCCGTAGGAAGAACCTCGCTAATCAAATCCACAAGCTCCTTGTAACAATTAATTGAGAATGCAAACTTGGACTTGATTGACATCAGCCGGGTCACGAATTCCAGTACGGTCACGTCAGTGTGCCCGTGAAGAGGCTCTTCTGACGCTTTGAGTAGGTCGAAGAACTTCTGAACCTCCGGTGTAGGTGAATCATGATGATCTGGTGCCAGTTCAGGCTGCAGATCCTCAAGCATCTGGTCCATCCTATCAACATCATCTTCACCATCATCAACTTCTACTTCTGCTGCTCGTTCAACATCTTCACCATGGAGATACCAGACCTTATAGCCTGGCACGAAACCATGCGAACACAGGTGTAGTGTGACCTGCCTCTTGGTGTGGCTCGTCATATTTCTACATTTATTGCATGGACACCTAATATTATCTATTTGTGATAAAGCAGCTGCATGGTCCAGAAACATCTGCGTCTTGGCAAACCATTCACTTATGTGACACCCACCCTTCTTGAAACCTTCATACATCCAATCACGTCTATCACCCATTATTGTGGCTGTGTGTATGAGTAAAGAGTGCGTGTGAGACATTCATGTTTCCACACGTCACACATATATCTATAGGTAAGTAGTAAAACTATATATATATATATACATAACATCACCTTCATCACATTAACATGATAATAATTAATTAACAATATTGCAACATCCAATTTTAAGTCAAATCATAGTAACAAATAACATGTGATATTAAAACCGACGAAAATTAACATGTGATATTAACTAACAAATTGTAATCGTATTACAGTTAACTCCCGTCGACCATAAAAACCGACAAAAATAAACAATAATCACACTCTAATCAAGCCACATAAACTAACTCTAATCACACTCTAATCACATGTTATATTAAACTAACTCTAATCACATTAAAGCTAACTCCCGTCGGCCATAAAAAACCGACGAAAATAATCACATGTATTTATACCTCAACGAGGGCTAGAGGCGGCGTTCGGGCGGACGGCAGCGCTCCGGGACGAGCTGCGGGCGTTGGCGGCCTCGGGGGCGGCGTTCCGGCCTCGGGTGGCGGGCCTCGAATGGTGGCGGCGTGGAGGAGCGGTGGCGCGCAGCCTGCGCGGCGCGCGGAGGCGCGGCGGTGCTGCGGTGCGGTGGCACGGCTGCGCAGTGGAGCCGGGGCGCGGCGGCGCGGTGGCGTGGCAGCGTGGTGGCGTGGGGGCTCGGCGGCGTAGGAGCTCGGTCGCGCGGCTGCTCGGGCGGGCGGCGGCTCGGGCGGGCGGCTACTCGCTGCGGGCGGCGGCTCGGGCGGGCGGCGGCGTTGGGGGCGGCTCGGGCGGGCGGTGGCGTTGGGGGCGCGGGCGGGCGCCGGCGTTGGGGGCGAGGGCGGGAGGCGGCTCGGGCGGGCGGCGGCGGCAGCGGCTCGTCGATTTCAGACGAGAGAGAGGAGGAAGAATGAGTCCACGCGGGCTCGGACGTGGCTCTAAAACCATTAATCCCCATCGGCCTATGACGTGGCCGACGGGAATTAAATAACCCCCGTCGGCTTAGGGACAAAGCCGACGGGAATTACTTAACCCCGTCGGCTAGGTGACGTGGCCGACGGGAATTAAATTAATTCCCGTCTGCTAGTTGACGACCGACGGGAGTTACTTAATTCCCGTCGGCTTTTGCAGTGGCCGACGGGAATTAATCTGGCCGACGAGAGTCAACGGAATTCCTGTAGTGTCTTATACCCATTTACCTCCTCTTCTACATCCTTGTCCATTATTACCTTTAAATCCCCGTGATACCTATGCCCTTGCCCACATGCTTATCTTGAGCCTAACCTTTAAAGCCTGCTCTTTTTCATCGCTGTTTGAGGATAATGCCTCACCTACTTCACCATTGATTGCTTCCCCTTCTTTGATGCCTCACAAGTTTTGTCTAAAATACATCCTTGGTTGTGTTTGTCTGTTATCACCTTAACCCTTGTCATCCCTTGATCTTTACCATGATGCTTATCTTGCACCTGCATTTTAAAGCCTCCTCTCCCATTTCATTTCAAGAGTGATGTCTTGCCTATCCCTCTCTTGTTCATTCCCTTTTTCCTCTGTCGTGTTGCAAGTCTTGTCCTAACTCTATCTTTCGGTGTGTTTTTGCCTTTCACCTCCCTTACCTTTGTAATCTCTAGATCTTTCCATGATGTTATCTTATGCCTACCTTTTGTAATATCATCTTTTCCATCTCGATTTGAGAATGGTGTTTTACCTATCCTGACCTTGGTTGCATTCTCTCCCTTGTCGGTTACAATCATTGCTTTAGCTCCATCCTTTATTATGCTCATGCCCCTACCCTCCATGTCTTATTATTCCCCTTGCCTTTTGTTGGCCTTAGAGGAAAGGCCACCATTTAATTAAAAGGAACGTATAGCAACGAGATGTTTGTTGATGTGTGCTCATGATGTTTGTCCTTCTGCTATGACTGATTTGCTTCTTTGGAATGAGTGTTGATGTGTTGTGGCCCTTGGACCGCAATGGAATCTGTTTACTAGGTGAGTGCCATAGAGTTAAGTATTTGGGTTCTCCCCCTGCTCTCTCTAATGTGTCTATACTTACCTTTTCTCATTATTCTTTCCTCTTGCACATGTCCTTTTGGCAACCTCCAACTCCTCCAAATCAGTCAAGATCAGAGTCGGCAACATCTTCATCAAGTGTGTATCAATGCTCTTGTTAAGGGGGTTAGCCGCTAACCCCAATGAAGACAATGCAATCAACATCAACCAACAAGATCAGAGTGGCGCAGCGAAAGCGTGTGTGGGTCCTAACCCACAGGTCCAGGAGATCCTCAAGAATTGCATCAATCGGTCTCAAGCATCTGAAGGTCAAAGCAATCAGTCCAGAAGTTAAAGTTGCCAGAGTCAAAGTTGAGTGAGGAGAAGCTATGAAAGACTAATGAACCAATCTCATTTTCTTGCTAGCCTCTTCTTGAATCTCGAGGACGAGGTTCTGTTAAGGGGGTTAGATTTGTAACACCCTGAATTTGGGAGTATAAAATTTCTTTTCTAATATCCACCAAATTCAGGTGTTACTCTCTCAGTTCTTCGCTTTCCTTTCTCTTTTCCCTAAAAATGGAGAATTATTTTGTTTTATATTAGTGTAAACCTAATGGAATGAGCCCTAGAGGCACTTCGGTTGTTGCATTCATGCTGTTGCATGGTGTTTCTAAGTGCAAAATGTGTTTGAAACATGTTAACATATCTTATAGAAGCGCTCGGTAATTTTTCATATTTTTCGGAATATTTTTCTATTTTCCGGAAACCAAAATCTATTTATTTGTGGAACTTAAAAATGTTTTTAGAAATTCTAATTATGTTTTTTGAGTTCATTAGGTGCCAAAACATTTATAGGAATTTTTTTCTGGAATTTTTGAAAGTATCTATAATATTTTGAGCACAAATATGGATTTTAGGCTTTTTTCGAATTTTAAAAATAGTAAAATCCGAATTTTAACTGAATTTTCATCTCATCCAAACCCTAGATATATATACATGTCCGGCTTCATCTCGTCAAGCCCGTTCCAGAACACGAAACGTTTTCTCCAAATCCAATCTCTAGCTCCTGGTATTGCTCGCCGAAGTTCGGGGCGGTTCCAACTCCGGCGACAACTCCGGCGAGCAATTACTCCCAATCCGTGCATCGCCTGCAGAATCCGAGGGTACCGCTGCGTTCGTCTCATCGAGGGCTTCGTCGCAGCGCGTTCGGTTCGTCGATTGAATCCCCGCATCTCCGGCAATCGATGGATTTCCTCTCGACTCTGGCGAGGGTCTTCTTCCCCGGTGAGAACCTCCATTGTTGTACCTAGGGTTTCTTCGTTTTTCCATCCGCGCAGGGCCTCCCTCACTCTCCCCTCACCTTCCTCGGCGGCGGCGCCCCTCCCCCTCCGTTTCCCCTCCCTGGCGGTGGCCCTTTCCCCCTCCCCGGCGGTGGCGGCGGCGCCCGCGTTCCCGTGCTCCCGCGTCCGTGGGCCCCTCTCCGGCGGAGGTGGCCGCGCCCCTCGTGCCCCGTGCGGCCGCGCCCGTCCCCGGCCAACCCGACCCGACCTCCCCTGCGCAGCCCCCTCCTCTTCCCCTCCTTTATCTTCCATGGATGGGAGGAAGAAGATTAGAGAAAGAAAACGATGGTAGTCTCGTAAATTTAGTCCGCGCGAATTACAGTATGGTTTAAAACATTCATAACTTTTGCGTTTTAAACCAGATTCGATCCATTCAAGTTGCGTTAGATTCGTATTAAAATTGTCTTAACTTAGAAATATTTATCCCAATTTTTGCACATTTTATTTAATTTAGTTAAACGTTTGTTTAACCAGTGGCTACTAGAACAACGTTTCAATTTAGAAACCTAATTTAGGAATTCGATTTGCGCATTTATAATTAGTCACCAATATGATTAACCTTAACTGAAATGTTATTTATTAATAATTATTTAGTTTAATCATGTTGTTTATTTATTAGTTTCGTATGTCGGTCCGCGCGTGCCGTGGTGCTGTTTCGCGCACGTCGTAGCGAGTCGTTCGAGAGTGTCGCGCGTGTTGTTCGCACGCGTTGTCGTGTGCCGTTCGCGTGTGTCGCGCGCCTTGACGCGTTCCGTTCGCGCGTATCGCGCGTTGCCCGCGCGCTAAGTCGTTTGTGTCCACGCGCTGCGCACATTGTGTTTGCACGTCGTGCGTCGTTAATTCGTCTCGCTTAGAATCGCTCATATTCATTAAGTTACTTGCTTAACTGTCAACTATTAAAATAGTAAGTTAGTCAAAACTAAGTAGTAGTATTAATTTACATTTGATTAATTTCCATTAATATAGAAATGTTGGATTAAATATTCTAATTAATACTTGCTTAACGTAAACGCGCTAACCCCTCGACCGTAGCTTCGACTATCGTGGTTCTTTTCCTCGCGTAACCGTAGAGGCGCTCTCTATTTTATATTGCTCGCTTTTATAACATTTTATCTTGTATGGTGTAATGTTCTTATACATATGTATATGTTTGTTTGCTTGTGCCTGTTCGTCTTCGCGTCGCGTTGCGATTAAATCGCGGTTCGTTTCTGAGCTTCGAGGAATCGACGGTCAAGCTTCGGCGACCAAATGTCCCAGCTCTTCGAGTTCTACAAGGCTGAAGATTCTGAGCATTTGTTTGGTGAAGGCAAGTGTCCTCTAACCTATTATGTCCCATTTACTTTATAATTCATCAACCCGCATACCATGATCAACCTAAGGATTGACTAGCTTTCTATTTACCTTGTCCTTGATTACCTTTTGGGTTACTATGGTTAGCTTCATGCTAGCGCTTTACTTTAATCAATGAACATGATGAGATACAATGATGATACTATGGTTTTATTCTGGATATGATGATATACTTGTGGCATTTAAGGGGACTCGAGCTGTTTCTCGAGTGCCTCTCCGTAAGGACTGGTTCGTTGGATGACCGCCCGGGAAAACAGTGCAACCATGAGGGTGGAATGGGACGCCCTTAGCTGAATAATTAGAGGAACTGGGGTATAGTTCGCTTCGCCGTCGTGCTGTTAATGGGGCTCGGTGTATGCGGCTCGCTCTGCCAAGGTTGGTTCGCCCCTTGGGGAGGAGTGCGGTGCATTTAGGAAACCTAACGAGCGGCTACAGCCTTAGGGAATCTTTGTAAAGGCTTGATAGTGAATCCCTGGCCATTCACCTTGGGAGTGAATAAGGGTCTTGCAAGCCCGGGCTAGAGAGGGAATCATGACTTGTGGGTAAAGTGCGCAACCTCTGCAGAGTGTTATGAAACTAATATATCAGCCGTTCTCGCGGTTATGAGCGGCCAAGGTAGCTCCATTGATTAGAGACACATTGATCAGAGATGCTTTGGTTACAGATGATGATGAGGATAACGATGGTTTTTATGATGATGATTATGCTTATGGTTTCTACTATTCTTTCCATTTGGAAAGAGTACTTTTGGGTTAACAACTTGGGTTAATGTTAAAACATGGCTCTCTACTATTAATAATTACCTAACCAACTAAAAGCAACTGCTTGACCTTAACCCCACATAAAGCTAGTCCACTTCAGCCAAACGGGACATTTGCTGAGTACGTTGATGTGTACTCACCCTTGCTTTCACAAAACACCAGGTTGCCTTTGGTGCAATCTATGCTCAGGTAAAGAAGAAGGAGAATAGTGTCGAGGCGGATCTCCAGGAGTTCCAGGACTTCGACGAGTTCGAGGATTAGGCTAGCGACCTCCCGCAGTCAGCTGCCTGTGGTGGGTTGTTTACGTAGGCTACGTTTCGATTCTGTGTACTTTGATTTATATTATGTAAATGGCTTTAGTCTGTAATATTATTACTTACTCTTTATTGTAATTCGAAGCATTGTGCTATGATGAGTCATTTATGTAATCGATGTGTACGTGAATTACTGATCCTAGCACGTGCATGGTTCACATTCGGTTTACCTTCAAAACCGGGTGTGACATAAGTGCTTTCCACCTATGTCACACCCGGTTTTGAAGGCAAACCGAATGTGAACCATGTACGTGCCAGGATCAGCAATTCACGTACACAGCAGTTACATAACTGGACATCATCACATAGTGCTCAAATAATAACATAAAAGGGGTAATAATAGTCGATTACATCATACGTCTGAGACATCCACATAGTATTTACAATAATCAAAGTGCGAAAACGAAACGTAGATAAACGCGGCCTTCACAGGCAGCCGACTGGGGGTTGCCGCTAACCCACGCCTTGAACTCGTCGTAATCTTGGAACTCCTGAAAGTCTTCTTCCACGGCTTCATCTTCTCCTGAGCAGGGGTTGCAATGCTGACAACCTGGGGAGGGGGGTTTGGTGTGTAGAGCAAGGGTGAGTACACATCAACATACTCAGCAAGTATCCTGTTTGGCTGTAGTGGACTAGCCTTATGTGTGGGTAAATCAAGCAGTTGCTTTTAGTTGGACAGATTGTTATTACTAGTAGAGAAAGCCATGTTTTAGAATTAACCCACGTTATTAACCCAGACGTACTCCTTTCCAAACGGAAAGAGTACCACTTGCCATTACCAGAGCCAATACCAAAACCAACAATCTCATTGCCACATGTAATCCGAACATCTCTGATCAAGTAACACTAATCACTGGAGCTCCCTTGGCCGCTCATAACCGCGAGCACGGTTGATATATCAGTTTTCATACACTCTGCAGAGGTTGTGCACTTTACCCACAAGCCGTGATTCCCTTTCTGCCCGGAGATCATGACTCTCCATTGATCACTACCAAGGTGACCCAGCAGGGCATCACTACATAGCCTTTACAAAGAATCCCCGGGGCTGTAGCCGCCCGTTAGGTTTCCTAAATGCAGCGCACTCACCGAGCCCCATTAACGGCACGACGGCTAAGCGAACTACACCCCAGTTCCTCTAATTATTCAGCTAAGGGCATCCCATTCCACCCTCATGGTTGCACTATTTTCTCGGGCGGTCATCCAACGAACAGGTCCTTACGGAGAGGCACTCGAGAAACCGCTCGAGCCCTCTTGAATGCCACAAGCATAACATCATAATAAAGGAGGGGAAAACAGCGTATCATTGATAATTCTCATCATGTTCATTGATTAGAGTTGAGCAATAGCATAAAGCTAAACAATAATAATCCAACCCAGTTAGGTAAACAAGGACATAGATAACAAAAGCTAGTCAATCCTTAGGTATAACTTTGAAATGCGGGAGGTGAATTAAAGAATGTATAGGATAGAGATAGGTCAAGGGACACTTGCCTCCACCAACCGACTGCTGCTTAGGGGCTTCTCCTACGAGTTCTTCGGGCTCTTCGACCAGATCGTTCTCTATGCGAGCGCAAACATACATACATCCATTCATTCGAATTAGGAAATAGACAGTACACCATACAAGAGAGCAGATAAGTCAAATATGCATAGAGTATGACATACGATATTACATTCGCCATGGCTAGAAAACGAAGAAAGAAGGTCTCGCAGTGGTTAACGCTATACTCGAAGCGTATTACGGGTAGATGCATAACTAATCATTACTTGATCTAGTTCCATCGAGTTACACTAACAAGTATTAGCCACATGCACTAATAAAATTATAACTATTTTCAATTGATCAACATTAAACGAGGTCCAAGATTAGCTACATGAAATAACTAACGTAACCAATTTCTAAATTGAGTTTCTATTTCATTAATATGAACAACGTGATTAGCGCGCATAAAATACACAGGGGGGGTAGACGGGCACGTCTAGGGGTAGACGGGCACGTCTAGGGGTAGACGGGCACGTCTAGGGGTAGACGAGCGCGCCGGGGGCACGTCGAGCCGTGCCAAAGCACCGTGCGCACCACGCGAGCACGTGCGCGTGCAAAGCCACGCACAAGTCGGGGCCAAGCTGCGCACGCGCCGCGAGCGGCAACGAGGCCATGCCGAGGCCGACCGTGCGGGACCGCGCGCTGGCCGAGCTCAAGGCCGCGCGCCATAGGCATGCCGGTCCGAGCTCAAGGCGGCGCCGGGCCAACACGCCGTGGCTACGCCGGGCAAGGGCGGGGCACGCCGAGGCAGGTGGGCTGCCGGGGACGGGGGAGGGGGCACGCCGGGCGGGGCAGGGCACGCCGCGCCGCGGGAGGGCGCCGCGCCGGGGCAGTGGAGCACGCCAGGCCGGGGCGAGGCACGCCGCGCCGCGGGAGGGTGCCTCGCCGGGCGCGCCACGGCCGCGCCGCCACGGGGAGGGGCTGGGGCGTCGCGCGCGCCGGGGACGGGGCTGAGTGGGCTGGAGCGGGGCCGCGCGGGCGCACTGAGCAGGGGAGGGAGGGGATCGATGCGAGGCGAAGCGCTGGGGTCGCAGGCCGCGCCGAGCAGCGGGCGCGAGCGCCATGGCCGGTGAGCCGGGCCGTGCCACGGCCGGGGCAGGGGAACACGCCGGGCGGGGCGGGGACGCTGCACCGGGAAGGGCCAAGGCCGGTCCGCGCGCCACGGCCGTGCCATGGCCGGGACGCGGGGGGGGGGAGGGGGAAGCCGAGGGGCACCGGGGCCGGGCCGCGTAGAGGCTGGGACAGGGCGGAACGCCGGGCGGGCGCGCCACCGCGCCGAGGGGAGCCAGGGCTGGGTCGGGCGGCGCCAAGGGCGAGCCACCACGGTCGTGCCGTGCCAAAGCCGGGGAGGGGAAGGGGAAGGCGGGGAAGAGAGGGGGAGGGGGCTTACCGCGACGGGAGGGGTGAGGGCGGTGCCGGACGGGGCAGGGGGCTGCGCGGGCGGGGGTGGGGATCGTGCGTGAGGGAGAGATAGAGAGAGGTTTTGGGGAGGGGAGAGGGATGACAGGCGGGGCCCATAGGGGAAGGCGGCGGCGGTTCCAACCGCCGCGCGTTCCACGCGCGTGGGGAGCGGGGGAGCTGGGCCGTGCGGGGGGAAGGGGAGGGGCGACTGGGCCGCGCGAGAAGAGGGGCGGCTGGGCCGCCGAGCCAGCCGGCCCAAGGGGGAAGAGGGGAGGGGGGGCGGCTGGGCCGCGCCAGGAAGCCGGCCCAAGAGAGAAGGGGGGTTCTTTTCTATTTATTTCCCTATTTTACATTATCTATTTCCCTCTAACCTTCTACTAAGTGCATTCTTTATGGAAACCAAGCAAATACTCACAAGGAAAAGATGCGTGGTTCGGCATGATGCAACAACCAAAGAAAATATTTCTAGGGTTTACTTACACCAGCTGTCGAGCTAATTCTCGCTATAACTTTGGAAAAGATCAAGGCTTAGTGAGGAGAAAAGGAAAAAGGAAAGGGTAACGCCCGAATTTGGCGAGTGAAGAAAAGAAAAAATTCAACTCCAAAATTCGAGGTGTTACAAACCTATCGCCCTCGAGATTCAAGGTTGGCCAGCAAAGAGCTCAGGGTATTTAGCCATCAGATCATCTTCATGCTCTCAGGTTGCTTCTTCCTCAGAGTGGTGACTCCATCTGACTTTGCACATTCTGATAGTCTTCCTTCGGGTGACTCTGTCTACAATCTCAAGGATTTGCGTTGGCTTCTCAATGTAGGTCAAGTCCTCCTGGACTTCAAGACCCTCCACTGGCAACTGCTCTTCTGGCACATGTAGACACTTCTTCAACTGAGACAAATGAAAGACATCATGCACTGCGGACAAGCCTTCTGGCAAACTGAGTTGATAGGCCACTTCTCCACGCCTTGCGAGAATCTGATACAGACCAACATAGCGGGGCGCTAGCTTGCCTTTGACTCCGATTCTTCTAACTCCTCTGATCGGTGACACTTTCAGATGGACAAAATCTCCAATTTCAAAACTCAGCTCTCTTCTTCTTGTGTCTGCATAACTTCGCTGCTTTGATTGCGCTATCTTCAAATTCTCCTGAACCATCTTGATGTTCTCTTCAGCTTCAAGCAGAATGTATGGCCCAAACACTTGCTTTTCTCCAGGCTGATCCCATTGCAACGGAGTTCTACAACTCCTTGCATAGAGCGCCTGAAATGGTGACATCCTCAAGCTGGCCTGGTAACTGTTGTTATAGGAGAACTCTGCATAAGGCAACCTCTTGTCCCATCCGGACTGATTTTGCAACGCACAAGCTCTCAACATGTCTGCGAGGATTTGATTAGTTCTTTCGGTCTGACCATCTGTCTATGGGTGATAGGCTGAACTGAAATCCAGATGTGTGCCCAAGGCTTCATGCAGATGCTACCAGAAATGAGAGGTGAACTGCGTTCCTCGGTCTGACACTATCTTCTTTGGCACACCATGAAGACAAACGATCCGAGACATGTACAACTCTGCCAATACTGCACTACTGTAGTTGGTCTTGACTGGTATGAAGTGGACTGACTTGGTTAAGCAGTCCACTACTACCCAAATGGAATCGTAGCCGGCTCGAGTGCGAGGCAATCCGACTATGAAATCCATACCGATTTCATCCCATTTCCACTGAGGAATTTGCAACGGTTGCAACAATCCAGCTAGTCTCTGGTGCTCTGCCTTGATCCATCGACAGCTATCGCACATAGCCACATGCTCTGCGATTTCCCTCTTCATTCCATACCACCAGAATTTCTTTTTCAGATCCTAATACATCTTCTCACGACCAGGGTGAATCGAATAAGCTGTCTCATGAGCTTCCTTGAGAATCAATTCTCGAATAGACTGGACATTTGGAACACACAAGTGGTCTTTGAACCATATCACACCTTCTGCATCTTCTCAAAATTCTTTGCCTCTTCCTTCTAGAATCAGTCGCCGGATTTCACTGATCTTCTCATCATTCTTCTGTGCTTCTTTGATTTCCCACTCCAGGGTAGGTTCCAACTCAATTGTGACTCCTTGCGTATTATTCAGAAATCCGAGACTCAACCTGTCAAACTCTTTGGCCAACTCATAAGGCATCGGATGAGCGGCCATCAGATTGACTTGACTCTTTCTGCTCAAAGCTTCTACCACTACGTTCGCTTTGCCTGGATGGTAATGAATCTCCAATTCATAGTCTTTGATCAACTCTAACCATCTTCGTTGCCTCATATTCAGCTCTGACTGAGTGAATATGTACTTTAGACTCTTGTGGTATGTGTAAACATCACATTTCTATCCATACAGATAGTGCCTGTAGGTCTTCAATGCGTGAACCACTGCTGCCAACTCTAGGTCATGGATTGGGTAATTCTTCTCATGAACCTTCAGCTGTCGGGACGAGTAAGCCACAACTCTTCCCTCTTGCATCAACACGCATCCCAAACCAGTGTAACAAGCATCACAATACACCGAGAAGGGCTTGTGCACATCAGGCAAGACTAAGACAGGCGCTGTAGTCAACTTCTCTTTCAGCGCTTCGAAGGCTTCTTGACATTTCTGGGTCCACTTGAACTCAACCTTGTTGCCTAGCAAAGCTATCATTGGTTTCGCAATCTTCGAGAACCCTTCAATGAATCACCGATAATATCTGACCATTCCAATGAAGCTCTTGATTCCTCGAGCATCTATTGGCGCTTTCCAATTCAGAATGTCTGCCACTTTCTTCGGATCCACGGCCAATCCTTCTTTGTTGATTATGTGACCCAAGAACAGGACTTCACTGATCCAGAACTCGCACTTGCTCAACTTTGCATACAGCTAGTGCTCTCGCAATCTCTGCAATACCATCCTCAAATGATCTGCATGCTCTTCTTCGCTTTGAGAATATATCAGAATGTCATCAATAAATACCACCACAAACTTATCAAGATAGTCCATGAATAAATTGTTCATCAGATTCATGAAAAAGGCTAGTGCATTTGTTGGACTGAAAGACATCACAGTGAACTCATACAACCCATACTTGGTAATGAATGTCGCCTTCAGAATGTCTGAAGGTCAAACCCTGAGCTGATGATAACCTGACCTCAGATCTATCTTGGAGAACATGCTGGCTCCTCTCAACTGGTCGAACAGATCTTCTATTCTGGGCAAGGGGTACTTGTTCTTGATGGTGACCTCATTTAGAGCTCAATAATCGATACACATCCTTTTGGTACCATCTTTCTTTTCCACGAATAAGACAGGGGCGGCCCAAGGCGAGGTGCTTGGCCGGATGTAACCTTTCTCTGACAGCTCATCAATCTGTTTCTTAAGCTCAACCAACTCTGGTTCAGATACTCTGTAAGCTCTCTTAAAGATGGGGGCGGTGCCAGGAAGAAGCTTTATAGCAAACTCAACTTTCCGCTCTGGTGGCATACCTGGTAAGTCCTTTGGAAACACATCTGGGAACTCGAACACAACCTTGATGATCTCTAGTGGGTCTGATTCACTGCTATCAACAGCCATCTGATAACAACTTCCTTTCTTCTGCTTAGGCAGGACTAACTCGGTCACCACTTCCTCTCCTAGTGGGGACATCAACTTGGTTGTCCTCTTATCACAACTGATAACTGCCTGATACTTATCTAGCCAATTTATCCCTAGGATGACATCTATTCCCTGAGTACCCATTACTATGAGATTAGCGGGAAACGCTATCCCCCTTATTTCCACACATACATTCAAACAAATGCTATCGGCTCGAATTCTACCACCGGCTGAGTCAATTTGAATGGGGGTTGACATGGTAGTTATTGGAAGATTATGTGCTTCTACCCATGATGCAGTAATGAATGAATGCGTTGCTCCAGTATCAAATAGCACTTCTGCAATATGGGAGTCGACTGGAAACATACCTACTATCATGCCGAGGGTCTCCTGAACTGCTTCAGCCTCCAAGTGGTTCAGTCTCCCATGGTTATAACGTGGCTGAGAGTGGTTGCCTGCTCCAGGCAGAGACACATTCTGCTTTGTTGGGGCATTGGGGCCTGACTGCTGCTGGGCTGCCTTCTTCAGGCATTGCATCACCCAATGGCCTTGCTCTCCATAGTAGAAACGTGCTCTGCTTCCACCCTGAGCTGGTGCGGCTTGACTGTTCTGCTAGTTCGTTGGGGCAGGAAGACGAGGTGCCTGCTGATTCTGCCTCTGGAACTGACCTCCTCCTGACTGATTGTTCTGGCGATTCTGATGCTGATGCTGATGCTGAGGATACTGCCTTTGGAACTGCTACTGTTGAGGTGGACGCTGGTTCTGCCTAAACTGTTGAGGTGGATTGCATGAGAAACAAGGACGATTGTTGCTTCCAGGCTGAGGTCCACTGATCTTGCGCTTGCGATCCTCCATCTCTTTACGCTTCCTCTCTGTCATGATTGCTCTATCAATCAGGTGCTGGAATGTCAGGAAGGTATGATTCATCAGTTGATACTGCAGAGGGTCAACCAAGCCTCTCAGGAAACGATACTGTCTCTTGGCGTCGATGTTGACATCTTCAGGAGCATAACGAGACAACTGTAGAAACCTGTCCCGGTACTCACTGACAGACAATGACCCTTGCTTGAGGGCCAGGAACTCCTCCTTCTTCACTGTCATCAGACCTGCAGGAACATGGTACTGACGGAAGCTACCTCTGAACTCTTCCCAGGTGATGGTGTCGGGGTTGGCATGAGTGGCAAGATGAGACTCCCACTAGGACTGAGCTGCTCCTCTCAACAGACGAGGACCATACTGGACTTTCCCCCTGTCATCGCACTGAGCGGTATGCAACTCCCGCTCCACTGTGCGTAGCCAGTCTTCAGCATCCATGGGGTGAGAAGAGTGAGCGAACGTTGGGGGATGACCTCTCATGAACTCAGCACGCTTGTCCCTGGGCATCTGAGGCATCTGAGGCTGAGGTGGTGGCTGCTGCTGCTGAATGGAGGCCACAATCTGACCGATGGCCTGAACTGCCTGAGTCTGCATCAGGAACATCTGCTCGATGGACATCGGGGGCGGGGGTGGCAGTTGCTATTGCTGGGGTACCTCATCCCGCTGAGCTGCTTGCTCCTGCTGAGCACGCCTTCCTCCTCTGCGCCTGTTTTCTGACATCTGCAGAATGCAACCACACATCAGAACTGATCTTGCAAATCTTGCAGCATAAGAAAAGAGTATAGAATTCTCCACAACTCTGAACAGATGAATATCTTCACTGATCTCCAACACAGACCAACACAGCTTCTCAAATAAAGAGGATAGTGGAATAAAAGGCTTCACAACTAGATAACTAACTTCATTAACTTATAACAGGTAAACCAGAACGCAGGGGATACCCACACTTTGGTGACAGTCATTACAAAGATCCAAATCAAACATAGTTCATCATGACAAACATAAAAGCACAGGATAAGCAAACTACCCTGTCTAACTAAGGCTAACTAAGAGCGAGACTAACGCTAGGACTGAGACTGAGACTAAGACTAAAACTTCTATATTAAGCATTTATTACAAGACTCAATACTGATGATCTATGGTTCTAAGTCTATCTTGGTCTTGCAGTCGGGGTTGCCATAAGACTGGTGTCCACGCCGAGGTGAGCGGTACGGGTGCTGAGTCCCGACGGGAGCGGGGGAACCATCATCTAGGTGACGACGCTCCGCGCGCTCAGCCCGCAGCTAAGCGATCTCAGCACGAGCCCTACTCAGCTCGTCTAGCGCATGGTCCAGCTCCGTGTTTAGCACGATGGCTAGGTTTACTGTGCCGCTCAACCTAGGATTGTCCTCACCAACAGGTGAGACAATCATGCCTCCTGTGCTGCCAGATGGACGACGGGGGTAATACTTCAGGTTGAGACCGTCGGCTACCCCGCCGAGCACTGAGCAGTAGTGCGAAAGCGCACGCCGTGTGGCATCTTGCATGGCCGCCTCAGTTGAGTCCCGCTCAGAGATGGAATAGTGCTCTGAGCAGACCTCAGCACCCCAGAGACTGTTCTCTGGACGGCGCACCAAGCAGGTCGCCTCCCAGCGGTCCGGGTAGACCCCGCGACTGTGCTGGAAGACCACACAGCGATACTCGATAGACCAAGTACGCTGGTCAAGTGCCCGACGTAGCAGGGTGTCGAGCGCATCATGGAAGTGACACCCGCGAGCAGCGTCGCGAGTTATGGGTCGAGCAACCCATCCTTTCGGCTCCTGGTCAGCAGAAAAGTCGGTGTCGTGGCTCGAGCTGTTGTCGCCACCTTCGTCGTTCGGGTCTCCTCCAGCAGCTAATCCAGGGGCTAGGGCGCTCAGTGGTGGTGCAGGGGGCGCCTCCAGCGGGAGCACGGGGGAGCAGCTCCTCACAGACTCTATCTCCTGCTGGAGCGAGAAAGAAGAGCCCTACTGCTCCTGCTCCTGTCGTTGACACTCCTGCTCCTCATGCAGGCGGTGGTGCAGCCTCTCCAAGTGGCTGGACTGACCAGTCACGTGACGGCGAAGCGGACGCTCCGCGAGACGAGAGGGTAAGAAGGGGATGACAGACTTCCGCGCAGTGTGTCTAAGATGAGCCATCTACAAAAGACACCGCAAGCATAAGAGTGAGAACAGAACTAGTATGACCAGCAAGTAATAAACCATAAATTAATGAGGAATTAGAATAAACAAAAATATTTTTATCAAGGTATAATATATAGTAGAACATAGGTTTGGTCGATATGACCAACTTTTGAAGGGGTACCAAAGTCAAGGCAGGGACAGAGGTCTACAATCCTTAGAACGACCATTCTACTCTAGGCTAGCGGTCCTACAGTCAGCACGGCTTTGATACCACCTATGTCACACCCGGTTTTGAAGGCAAACCGAATGCGAACCATGTACGTGCCAGGATCAGCAATTCACGTACACAACAGTTACACAACTAGACATCATCACACAGTGCTCAAATAATAACATAAAAGTGGTAATAATAGTCGATTACATCATACGTCTGAGACATCCACATAGTCTTTACAATAATCAAAGTGCGAAAATGAAATGTAGATAAACGCGGCCTTCATAGGCAGCCGACTGGGGGTTGCCGCTAACCCACGCCTAGAAGTCGTCGTAATCTTGGAACTCCTGAAAGTCTTCTTCCACGGCTTCATCTTCTCCTGAGCAGGGGTTGCAACGCTGTCAACCTGGGGAGGGGGGGGTTGGTGTGTAGAGCAAGGGTAAGTACACATCAACATACTCAGCAATTATCATGTTTGGCTGTAGTGGACTAGCCTTAGTGGGGGTAAGTCAAGCAGTTGCTTTTAGTTGGACAGATTGTTATTACTAGTAGAGAAAGCCAAGTTTTAGAATTAACCCACGTTATTAACCCAAACGTACTCCTTTCCAAACAGAAAGAGTACCACTTACCATTACCAGAGTCAATACCAAAACCAACAATCTCATTGCACTTGTAATCCGAACATCTCTGATCAAGTACCACTAATCACTGGAGCTCCCTTGGCCGCTCATAACCGCGAGCACGGATGATATATCAGTTTTCATACACTCTGCAGAGATTGTGCACTTTACCCACAAGCCATGATTCCCTTTCTTCTCGGAGATCATGACTCTCCATTGATCACTACCAAGGTGACCCAGCAGGGCATCAGTACATAGCCTTTACAAAGATTCTTTGGGGCTGTAGCCGCCCGTTAGGTTTCCTAAATGCACCGAACTCCTCCCCAAGTGGGCGAACCCGAACTTGGCAGAGCGAGCCGCATACACCGAGCCCCATTAACGGCACGATGGCTAAGCGAACTACACCCCAGTTCCTCTAATTATTCAGCTAAGGGCATCCCATTCCACCCTCAAGGTTGCACTATTTTCCCGGGTGGTCATCCAACAAACAGGTCCTTATGGAGAGGCACTCGAGAAACCGCTCGAGCCCTCTTGAATGCCACAAGCATAACATCATAATAAAGGAGGGGAAAATAGTGTATCATTGATAATTCTCATCATGTTCATTGATTAGAGTTGAGCAATAGCATAAAGCTAAACAATAATAATCCAACCCAGTTAGGTAAACAAGGACATGGATAACAAAAGCTAGTCAATCCTTAGGTATAACTGTGAAAAGCGGGAGGTGAATTAAAGAATGTATAGGACAGCGATAGGTCAAGGGACACTTGCCTCCACCAACCGACTGCTGCTCAGGGGCTTCTCCTGCGAGTTCTTCGGGCTCCTCAACCAGATCGTTCTCTATGCGAGCGTAAACATACATACATCCATCCATTCGAATTAGAAAATAGACAGTACACCATACAAGAGAGCAGATAAATCAAATATGCATAGAGTATGACATACGATATTGCATTCACCCATGGCTAGAAAAAGAAGAAAGAAGGTCTCGTAGTGGTTAAAGCTATACTCGAAGCGTATTACGGGTAGATGCATAACTAATCATTACGTGATCTAGTTCCATCGAGTTACACTAACAAGTATTAGCCACATGCACTAATATAATTATAACTATTTTCAATTGATCAACATTAAACGAGGTCCAAGATTAGCTACATGAAATAACTAACGTAACCAATTTCTAAATTGAGTTTCTATTTCATTAATATGAACAACGTGAGTTTCAATTTCTAAAGCCACGCACACGTCGGGGCCGAGCTGCGCATGCACCGTGTTGCGCGCCACGAGCGGCAACGGGGCCATGCCGAGGCCGACCGCGTGGGGCCGCGCGCTGGCCGAGCTCAAGGCCGCGCCAGGCCGACACGCCGCGGCCACGCCGAGCAAGGGCAGGGCACACCGAGGCGGGCGGGCTGCCAGGGACGGGGCAGGGGCATGCCGTGCCGCGAGAGGGCACCGCGCCGGGGCAGGGTAGCACGCCAGGCGGGGGTGGGGCACGCCGCGCCACGGGGAGGGGCTAGGGCGTCGCGCGCACCGGGGACGGGGCCGCGCGGGCGCGCCGAGCAGGGGAGGGAGGGGATCAGGGCGAGGCGGGGAGCCGGGGTCGCGGGCCGCGCCGGGCGGCGGGCGCGAGCGCCATGGCCGGGGCAAGGGAACACGCCGGGCGGGGCGAGGACGCCGCACCGCGGGGAGGGCACGCCACGCCAGGCGGGGCCGAGGCTAGTCCATGTGCCATGGTCGGGACGCGAGGGGGGGAGGGGGAAGCCGAGGGGCATCGGGGCCGGGCCGCGCTGAGGCCGGGACGGGGCGGAATGCCGGGTGGCGCCAAGGGCGAGCCACCACGGCCGCGCCGCGCCCAAGCCGGGGAGGGGAAGGGGAAGGCGGGCTTACCGCGCGGGGAGGGGCGAGGGCGGCGCCAGACGGGGCAGGGGGCTGCACGGGCGGGGGTGGGGATCGTGCGTGAGGGAGAGATAGAGAGAGGTTTTGGGGAGGGGAGAGGGATGATAGGCGGGGCCCACGGGGGAAGGCGGCGGGGGGGGAAGGGGAGGGCGGCTAGGCCGCGCGAGAGGAGGGGGCGGCTGGGCCGCCGAGCCAGCCGGCCCAAGGGGGAAGAGGGGAGGAGGGGGGGCGGCTGGGCCACGCCAGGAAGCCGGCCCAAGAGAAAAGGGGGGTTCTTTTCTATTTATTTCCCTATTTTCCATTATCTATTTCCCTCTAACCTTCTAGTAAATGCATTCTTTATGGAAACCAAGCAAATACTCACAAGGAAAAGATGTGTGGTTCGGCATGATGCAACAACCAAAGAAAATATTTCTAGGGTTTACTTACACCAGCTGTCGAGCTAATTCTCGCTATAACTTTGGAAAAGATCAAGGCTTAGCGAGGAGAAAAGGAAAAAGGAAAGGGTAACGCCCGAATTTGGCGAGTGACGAAAAGAAAAAATTCAACTACAAAATTCGGGGCATTACAACTGTTGGAACTTGCTCTCCTGGCCAAGTTGATCCAACGGGGGAATGAAAGCAACGTAAACAAGGTTTCAACTCGAGATGGCAATAGCTCTGTTAATCCAGCCTCTCAAGGGCACTATACGGGGGTATTTATAGGTGCCTAAGTGCCCAACGTCTCAATGTAAGGACGCATGTACCCTCAGGCACCTGGACTATCCTCGGAATATTCTTATAAAGGAGGGTTACAGACTGTCATTACAGAAAAGCTATTACAAATCGGGCCCGTAACACGCTTCTCCATGCGGGGCCTGTTACAATGGGTCGAATCCCACGTGGGCCTCCAGGCTGAGTGAGGACGTCGGACGGGGCGACGTCGTCATAGGCCTTCATATCATAGTGCACAAGGCGAAGGGTGGACCTCGTCGGTTCTTCTGCTTCCGTTGGCGCAGCGAGAAAGACGAAGGCTGGAGCGAAGGGTAGCGTCTTCGCCTTCGCCCCAACATTTGCCCTCCGAGGGACCAGTTCGACTGAGTCATCTGGTGCCGAAGACATCGCTAGATGGTGGAGACGCTGCCCTCGCTCGAAATGGTTCCGCGGGGGTTTTTGATGTGACCGTTGACGGACGCGGTACTGTTGGACTGTGGGTTTCCCGAAGCGTCGCGCCCTGTGTATAAAAAGGAGGGCGGGGCGACGTGGTTCAGGTGCACTTTCTGCGCGCCGCAAAACCCTAGCCTCCTTTTGAAACCGCTCGTCCGCACGCCTGCCCTTCTTGCTCCTGCCCGTCGGAGATCTGGCCCGCGTCAAGCAGACCGCCCGCCGCCACCGACAGTACGTAGCCATGCCGTCCTCTTCCTCATCTACTGCAAGTACACCGCCGGCCGGCGCATCGTCCGAGGACACTTTGAGCAACTTGGCGGCGGAGGAGTTAGATCCTGGTGATACAGTGGAGTTTGGCGTGTCGTGGATCTCCTCGGTCCGCGTTCAGGATATGTAGCACTTGGGTATTTTGGCAGAAGAGTGGGGCGTGTTCCGGGGGCGGAGGAGGTCCCCGAGCCAGGGGCGAGCTGGTCGTGTTTGAAGATTTTTTCACCGCTGGCCTTCGTCTGCCTGCACATCGATTCGTGGCGGAGGTCCTATGGAGATTCGAGGTCCAGGTCCACTAGTTGACGCCGAATGCCGTGGTGGCCCTGGCGAAGTATGTCTGGGCGACGACTTCGTATGGTGGTCAGCCCTCTGTGGAGGTCTTCACAAAGCATTACTGTCTGCATTGGCAAAAGAGGAAAATTGGACATGAGATTGCATAATTTGGATCGTGCACATTTACCCCGAGGACCGGGAAGACTTCGATGGAAGTCGTGGAGTTGGTTCCCTGCGCCCACAATAAGTGGGGCAACTGGTGGGATTACTGGTTTTATGTTTCCGAAGGCGCAGTCGAAGACCACCCAGGGCTCCCCGTGGCCGTCATGTGCTCACATTATTACGTGGCGTACCCACAATTTGAGGTGGCGGAGGATGATGAAGACGAAGGAGCCCTTCGTCGCGCTGCCTACATGAGTAGCGGGCGCGACTTAGTTGAGGAGTTTGTTAGGTATGGGGTATGGCCCTTGGCGCATGGTTGGGCGCTGGGCGAAGTATGCCATCGCGAGATGCCCTCCCGGGGCAGGCAGCGGGTGCGAAGTCCTGCCTTCGCATTGGATTTGCGTGGCCGGGATCCCGCCGCATTCGTGCGTGAAGCGGAGGACTGTGCAGCAAGGATCGTGGGGCGCTACGTGCCGAAGACAGAGGGTCTGCGGAGCTGGGATATCCGTGGGTCCAACGATAGATTGAACCGGGTCTTCGAATTGAACCGCTTGCCATATGGTGGTTGTCCCGGGGAAGACGCCACCGACCGCCGCGGGAAGAAACCGATGGGCGTGACAGAGGAAGGGCCTTCGCACGAGGCTGCCCCGGCCACTAAGAAGAGAAAATTATGTACTATAGTGGGTGGAATGGGGGTGTCTGATAGTTTTGCTGTGGATTTGATGGGACGTGCGCAGCCCACGGGGGAAGGATGTCTTCGCCCAAGCTCCGGGATTCTTCGACGCGAATGCTGGAGGTTACCGGGGGTCGATGGCCCAAGAATGTTCCGATCCCCCGCGCGGCTGGCGAAGACTTCTATACGTCCCGCATGGCATGCGACTTGAAGGTGTTTCCTTATGGACGGAATATTGCTGCTATTGTGTCGGCAGTGATGAACAAGGATCATCAAGACGCTGCGCAGAAGCGTCAGGCCATCGTCAGGATGGCAGATCCTGCACGCGAGGCGAAGAGGACGCGGGGGAGCGCGAAGGCTGCTGCCTCCGACAGTAGCAAGCCGGTGCCGCCTGCAAAGGCAGCTGCCCCCGGGTTCCACAAGGCGTCGGCGGGCGCGAAGGCTGCCGCCTCTAGCGGAGGTAGGCCTCCCCTGGGCGGACCTACGAAAGGACAGAAGCTGCCTTCGCCGGGTAGACGCGTTGCTGACTTTTCGACACGAATATCAGTGTCGAGGATTATCTTGTTGGTAAGTTTTTTTTAACTGGAGATACGTTGCAGGGTCGGGTGAGGGAAAATTGGTTGTTGTCCCGCCTCCGGTGGCAACCACTTCGCCATCGGCGGTGTTAAGGGTGAAGGGAGCCACGCAGGACCCGTGGGCCACCTTCTGCACGAGCGGCGAGATTCTGACAGCCGCTGCCGCTAAGAACGTGGCGGGCACCATGTCCCAGCGGCTGAGGGAGGCGTCGCAGCAGGTGACGCAGCAGCTGAAGCAAGTAAGTTATGCTGGACTTCGATGTTTGTTGTTTTGTTGAAGGTTTGGGTCTCATGTGTTTTTGTTAGGCGGTCGACTTCGCCGACCATGTTGCGTCGGGCGTCCTGACTGCAGACGTCGCTGCCAAAGTCGAGAGTTGTTGGGACCATGCTTCGTCGCCGAAGGTCCTGCAGGAAGAAACAGCTTCGGCTGAAGCTGTCCGCATGTGATGACCGAAGGTTTCTCTTCATGAAGCTTCGGAATTACGAACCGACTTAAGAGTAGAATGACCTTTTAGTCCATAAATGTTTGAGTCGTTGTTGTAAACTTTTATGAGGGGCATAATTGTAATTCTTCACAGGCTGTGTCCCGTGCCTATAAATAGTGAACAGTATTCCTTTACTGTTCACGCATTCCTGTAATTGCAATCGCGTCAATTGGGAATTAATCTTTGTCAAGGCAGAGGTATAAATGTATTGAGTATTTGAATACATAAAATTGAGATAATATAAAAGTGATGTTGTTCATTTATAATTTATTTATTTGTCTTTAATGCTTCGTATTTTGTACTATTTTATATAATCTATTAGAGTTCAATTACGAAGATTTAACCTTCGTAATTGCATCGTTTTTAACCTTCGTCCGAAGTTCATTAGTCCTGAAAGGGATAATGCTTCATTGGACGAAGGACATTAACATTTAACATTTTATGTTGCCTTGTTCTTAATTCATAGCATTTGAGAACGAGTCCCCGACATTGGCGCCCACCTCCGGTGAACTCACTTCCACTTTTCTGAGCTAATGGCTTCGTTCAATATTCAAGCTGGAACTGCTTCGGTTCCGAAGCTGGTACTTCCGATAACGGGCGGTTCATGTTCAGAACCAGCCAACAAGAAACAGAAGAAGGAAGCACAGAGAAGGGTACAGCATGTCGGGGTGCAAGGACCCTTTGTCAAGTCAAGATGGTCTCACATTCCTATTACCTTTTCCCAAGAGGACCTTCAACTCAAGGATTACCCACACAATGATGCTATGGTTATCTCTTGTGTTATCAAAGGATTTCTGGTCCACAATGTTTTGGTTGATACAGGCAGTGCAGCTGATATCATATTTGCTAAGGCCTTCAGACAGATGCAAGAGCCCGAAGATAAAATTCTTGATGCCACACATCCCCTCTGCCGCTTCGGAGGAAGGCAGATTGTAGCACTTAGCAAAATCTCAATGTCAGTGGCCTTCGGATTCATCAACAACACAAGGACTGAGCAAGTTATGTTTGATATTGTTGACATGGAGTACCCTTACAATGCAATCATTGGTCGTGGCACTCTTAATGCCTTCGAAGCAATTCTTCATCCAGCATATCTTTGCATGAAGATACCTTCGGACCAAGGACCCATTGCTATTCATGGAAGTCAGGAAGCTGCCAGAAGGGCCGAAGGAAACTGGACAGACTCAAAAGCAATCCATAACATAGATGGAGCTGAAGCTTGTGAGCAATACAAGTTCAGAAGGGAGAAAGCTGCTTCGGCTGACCAGCCGAAACCCATGCTCTTGTGTGAAGATATAGCAGAACAGAAGGTGTTATTGGGATCTCAATTGTCTGAAGAGCAGGAGAAAACCTTGATAAGGTTTTTGTTCAACAATAAAGATGTTTTTGCTTGGTCAGCCAATGATCTTTGCGGAGTTAATAGGGATGTTATTGAGCACTCGCTCAATGTTGATCCATCCTTCAGACCCAGGAAGCAGAGGCTTCGGAAGATGTCTGATGATAAGGCCGAAGGTGCTCGGAATGAAGTGAAACGACTCCTTAGTGCCGGAGTTATTAGAGAGGTAAAATACCCAGAATGGTTGGCTAACACTGTTATGGTGAAGAAGGCCAATGGTAAATGGAGAATGTGCATCGATTTTACTGATCTCAATAAGGCCTGTCCGAAGAATGAGTTCCCATTACCAAGGATAGATTCTCTAGTCGATGCAGCAGCTTCATCAGAACTTATGAGTTTGCTGGATTGCTATTCAGGCTATCATCAAATCTGGATGAAGAAGGAGGATGAACCAAAAACCAGCTTCATAACCCCTAGTGGGACATACTGTTACCTTCGGATGCCTGAAGGGCTTAAGAATGCTGGAGGAAGCTTCAGCAGAATGACAGCAAAGGTTCTCCATTCTCAGATAGGCAGGAATGTACTAACTTATGTTGATGATATCATTGTAAAGAGCACGAAGCAGGATAACCACATTGCTGATTTACAAGAGACCTTTGCTAATTTTAGACAGGCTGGTCTAAAGCTGAATCCAGAAAAATGTGTCTTCAGAGTAAAGAAGGGGAAATTTCTTGGTTGCTTAGTTTCAACAAAGGGAATTGAGGCCAACCCAAGTAAAATCGAAGCTATACTTAGAATGGAGCCACCAAGTACAAAAAAGGGGGCTCGAAGATTGACAGGATGGCTGGCATCTCTCAATAGATTTATATCCAGATCAGCAGAAAGAAACTTACCATTCTTCGAAGTGCTGAAGTCAGCCGAAGTCTTTCAATGGGGACCAATCCAGCAGAAGGCCTTTGAAGAACTGAAACATTATTTGATAGATTTGACAACACTAACTCCACCTACGCCAGGGGCTCCTTTGTTATTATATGTGGCAGCTTCGCACTCAGCGGTAAGTGCAGCACTTGTTCAGGAGAAGCTTGAAGGCCAAGTTAAGAGGCAGGCCCCAATATATTTTGTTTCCGAAGTTCTTAGTTTGTCAAAGAAAAATTATACAGAGTTGGAGAAGGTACTGTATGCTGTCTTGATGGCCTCCAGAAAGCTTCGACACTATTTTCAAGCTTACAACATAATTGTTCCTTCTTCACAACCTCTGAAGGATATTATGAGGAACCGAGAAGCTACTGGAAGGATAGGAAAATGGGCTGCAGAGCTCAATGAATTTTGTATTGAATATGTTCATAGATCTTCGATTCAGTCCCAGGCGTTAGCAGACTTCATTGCTGACTGGACGCCAGGGGCTCAGGAGGAAGAAACAAATAAAGACGCCGAAGCATGGACAGTGTTTTGCGATGGGTCTTGGGGAACCTTCGGAGCAGGAGCAGCTGCTGTGTTGATTTCACCTTCCAAAGTTAAAACTTGTTATGCGACAAAACTTGATTTTAGTTGCACAAATAACATCGCCGAGTATGAAGCTCTGCTTTTGGGTCTTCGGAAATTAAAGGCAATGGGAATCAGAAGGGCCATACTTAAAACTGATTCCCAAGTTATTTCTGGTCATATTGACAAAAGTTACAAAGCAAGAGACCCGAAGCTCGAAAAGTATCTAGATATAGTCCGAAGGATTGAGGCTTCCTTCGAAGGTTTCTCTGTCAAAAATATTCCTCGTGGAGAAAATGAATACGCTGATCTATTGGCTAAGTCAGCAGCCCAGGGGCTGCCTGTACCTTCGGAAGTATTTTTTGAAACAATAAAAGCACCTTCGGTCGAGCTTCTTGAAAGAGCAATCCTTAACATATCCCCTGTTTATAGTGAAGATTGGAGAACTGAGATCATCTCTTTCCTTCAGGGTAATTTTCTTTCAGACGACGAAGCTTATAACAGGAGAATAGAAGCAAGAGCTCGACCATATGTTATAATAGAAGGGGAGTTATACAAGCGCGGGGTCTGTTCCCCATTACTCAAGTGCTTATCCAGATCCGAAGGTATAGAGTTAATGAAGGACATACATGCAGGTCTGTGTGGATCACACATTGGATCTAGGCCATTGCTTGGGAAAGTTTTTCGCCAAGGATTTTATTGGCCAAAGGCAGCTTCGGATGCAGCGGATTTAGTTCAAAAGTGCGAAGGTTGTCAGAAATGTGCAAGAGATCAAAAACAACCTTCGTCTTTAACTCAGTTAATACAACCCACTTGGCCGTTGCAAAGGTGGGGTCTGGATTTGCTAGGTCCATTACCACCGGCACAGGGGAACTTAAGATACGTGGTGGTGGCAGTAGAATATTTTTCCAAATGGATTGAGGCGAAGCCTTTAGCCACAATAACTTCGTTTACTATTCAAAAGTTTTTCTGGCAGAACATTGTTTGTCGCTTCGGAGTACCGAAGGCTATCACTGTGGATAATGGGACACAATTTGATTCTGAAGCCTTCAGAGAATTTTGTAATCAAATCGGCACGAAGATCCATTTTGCATCAGTCCGACACCCAGAATCAAATGGACTTGTTGAAAGAGCCAATGGGATCATAATGACAGGAATAATGAAGTCAATCTTCAATCAGCCGAGGGGAAAGTGGCCAGACGAGTTAATCAAAGTGGTATGGAGTCATAATACAACCATCTCAAGATCAACAGGCTTTACACCCTTTAAACTATTATTTGGTGACGAAGCAATAACCCAGAAGAGGCCAAAACAGGATCAATAAGGACAGTAGCTTCGGCAGAGGGCGAAAACGAAGCTGATAGTTCTGTAGAAAAAGATGCTATTGAAGGAATCAGACTCCAAGCTATGGAAAACATCAATAAATATCAAGCTGGAATAATAAAATGGCGCGATAGAAAGGTCAAGTTGAAGAACATTGAACCAGGACACTTGGTACTTCGAAGAGTAGCTAACCTCGAAACAGTAGGCAAATTACAGCTGAAGTGGGAAGGCCCCTTTTTGGTAGTATCTTCGTCAAGACCTGGTTCCTACAGGTTGAAGGATTTGGACGGCAATGACATTCCTAGATCGTGGAATGCGGATGAGCTTCGGAGATATTATGTTTAGTTTGATGTAATTTTTTATATTCTTTTTTTTTGTGGCACCCTTTTCCTTTCCAAAGGGGGAGAAAGGTTTTTAATGGGGACACAACATGTAATTTTTCTTTTTCTTATTTTAATTCTATAAGAGCGATATCCCCCAAAAATGTAAATGTAAAAGCTGAGAACGCACCCTCGAGTGCAAAGAGAAAGAAAAGAAAACAGGGAAAAACTCCTAAGGGAGGCTTACAGCGAAAAATAAACGCTGATTCCGCCGAAAGTAAAAGGCGAAGAAGCTCCTAAGGGAGGCTTACAGCAAAAAATAAACGCTGATTCCACCGAAAGTAAAAGGCGAAGAAGCTCCTAAGGGAGGCTTACAGCGAAAAATAAACGCTGATTCCGCCGAAAGTAAAAGGCGAAGAAGCTCCTAAGGGAGGCTTACAGCGAAAAGTCAACGCTGATACACCGAAAAGTAAACGGTGAAGCCGAAAAGTAAACGGCAAAAACATTTTTATCATTCTTGAGGGGACGAAGGGCCGTGCTTATGATTTTTTGAGCATGTGTCCTAATATTCAATTGCACATAACATATCATCATGTCATTTGCATTCATGAACATTCATTTAGACATATATAGAATCATCATCATGCTACACAAAAAAGATAGGTGCTTCAGAAAAAAAAGAGAGAAGGGAAAAAGATTCGAAGGAAAAATTTTCTATGCTTCGTTGTGTACGAAAAGAAGGGAAGGTGTTTTTCGCCTTCGGCTCAAAAGAGAAGTTTCGTCCACAGCAAAGCAGACTGGATGCGCTTAAAGGAGACAAAATATATTACAAGGTATGTACAAATTTACATAAGTTACTCCATATCTATATTACAGAAGTTTCTCCAAGAATTTTTGCAGGAAAGCACATTATAAGTAATTTTAAGCTTCAGCTAAGGCTTCGTCTTCAGTTTTGTCAAACTTCAGCACTGTCAATCTTCAGCTTCGTCATCCTGTATATATCAAACAGCACACTAAGAAAGGTACAAATTTCAAAGGAGAAGGTAAAAGTAACAAACATAAGTTTTTTACCGGCTTAAGATGGCTTCGAGCTTCGTCGCCTGCCATTTTCCGCCCGCCACTTACCCAGATCTGGGTCATGAATCTATTTCCGATGCTTCTGGCTAAGCTTGGGATATCTAACAAATCTGAAGCTGACAGGCTGAAGTTTGGTCTGTTCACAATGTTTCCATGTGTGCAGCCAGCCTTCAAAAAAGCAGCAGCTGTGCCCCGAGAAGCTACCAGGGCGCAGAAGTCAGCGTGCCCACCAATAACTTCATCAAGGGCATCAACTTCGCCTTCAATATGTTCTAATGCTCTTGGCAGGTTTTCAGCTGAAGGTGTAAATTTCGAAGAGCTAGCTCCGATAGAGTGAAACACGTCCTTCAGAAGCTGCACACATCGGATGCCGAAGCTTAAGCATTTCTCCTGAAGTTCTGTAAAGGATTTCTGCAGATTTGAGTATTTGTCCACTTCAGTCTTCAGGCTTGCTTCAAAGTATTTCTTTTCTTGCTCGAATTTTTCTGATTGACGGAGCAATTCATTTTTTAATTTGTCATTTTCAGTTTGGACTTCAGCCAAAGAGCCCTCCATGGTCTGAATGATAAAATCCTTCTTTTCTAGTGCACCTTCATGCTCTTTGACCATGATTTCAAGATCTTGAATTGCGAAGTCTTTCTTTTTTAGATTGGCTTCATGGTTTTCAACTTTTTCAGCCAAATCTTGAATGACGGTTTTGTTTTTCTCTTCCTCCAGATCTTGTTGCATCTTCAGAACCTTGCTTAACAATATGCTCTGTCGAAATGATCTTCGTCAGAACACAACACAAAAGTTAACAATAATAATAACAAAATAACAAAAATATTTGTTACCTTGAAGTTAGCATAAAGCAAGCTTCCGGCGATGTGGTGTCGTTGATAACGACACAAGTCCGCTTCCAGCTTCGGCAAGCCAATGCTTTTGGAAAGGGTTCTAACAATTTTGGCTTCGGTGCGGTTCCGAAGGCATCTTAATTTCCCTTCGTTGACCCCACCAAAAAGCATAGCCCCCGATTTGTATCTGCAAGATATGGCATATTTTCTCAATTCCTCTTTTTCGGCGTCCGTTAATTCTTGTCCGAGTAAATCTTGAAAGTTAAAATCTTCTTCTTCTGAAATTTCATCAATTTGCTCCTTCCCCTTCTCCGTTGTCGTATTCACTTTGGCCACGGTAGCTTCCTCTTCAGCCATTTTCAGCAGTATGTTGTCAATAACCTCAAGTGTGGTTTCCAGGCCCGACTCTTCGGTGGCCCTGGCTTCGGCCCCGGAAGCTTCGGCTTCGCCGGATTCAGCTTCAGCAGTTTTCATTTCAGTAGCTTCGGCTTCGGCAGTTTTAGCAAAAACAATTTTTGACGCCGTTGCCGGCGGCGGCGTCTGATGGATCACATCTGTTACTTGAATAATTCTCCGCTTTTTTGGCTTCGCAGGACTTTCTACTGCCGAAGCTGCCTTCACCGCTTTTTTGGCTTCGCAGGACTTTCTACTGAAAAAACTTCGTCAGTTCCAGTGCCAGCGGACTTAGCCTGAAAGGCAAAGGTTCAGTCATTACCTTCATAATTTCTTCTACGTCAATAGCAGAAGGAGAAGCAGGAGTGTCTTCTTGGACCGGCGTTTCTGGCTCTGGGGATGCACTTTTTCTCTTTTTTGCCGTATGCACCTTCGGCTCAGGATTTAACTCTTCAGCGCTAATGTTATCAGAATCTTTCTTTTTCTTTTTTGCTGCCTTGACGACTTCTTCGTCAGTAGTGCTAGCAATCCTTTTTCACTTCGGGCCCCCAGCATCTCCGCCCAGTCGACCGTAGTCAGCATATTCAAATCCTATGGCATCAAGTACTCTGTTCAGCCTTCGTTTCGGCCGAGTGCCGAAAGCCGCTGTCATAAGTTGGTCCTCTTTTTTAGAGTAATTACCAAGAATTTCATTGCTCATTATTTCAATTGTATCAAGCCATTCTTGGCAGGGTACTTTAAAGTATTTCTTGAACTTATAATGGTAGGGCAGCCGGACGAGTTCCCCCTCTTTCTTTTCCCCTTTAAGCTTCGGCATTGTCCACTCTTTCATAGTTGGAAAAACCCTGAAGGCCAGGAATTCTTGCACTAAATCTCTAGTGCCTATATGTTCTGCAATAATTTTGAATTCGCCCAGTGCAGCCCAAGTTGGACCTTCTACATCCATGCTGCATCGGGGTCTTGTTTCTCCGAAGGTTAGTTCAAGAGGGCTCTGAACCAGCTTCTCTTTGTCTTCATCAACTTTGACATAAAACCATTCTGATTTCCAGCCTGCCAGCCATTTGCTTCGGTAGCTGATCACGGGAAATTTCGTGGTTTTTCGATAAGCAAAGTTATAGCAACCAAAATTTTCATGCAATCCATCTTTTCTGGCTTTTGTTTGGTAATGCAGCTCATGAACTCGACAGAAGCTGTCGGCAAATGGCTCCACCGCCTGGCTTCGGAGAGCCCAGATATAGACGCTGAGCCTGACAATCGCGTTGGGAGTCAGTTGGTGAAAATAGATGCCAAATTTTTGCAGCACGTCAGAGATCATCCTATTTAAGGGAAATCTCAACCCAGCCTTTAGGAAGCTCTTGAAAATGACTATCTCATCCTTTTCTAGCTTCGGGGTAGTTTCTTCCCCCCCGAAGCGAAGTAGCTTCTTCTCATTCTCAGTGAAATAACCCGACTTCACCATCTTGGAGAGATCAGCCTTAGAGACAGTCGACTTTCCAAAGTCCAAGTGGCTGGGCTTGCTTGGCACGGCAATATGGTAGTCATCATCGGGATCAGCTTCCTCAATATTTCCTTCTTCTGCTTCGGCAGCAACTTGTTCTGTCTCGGCAATAGTCTGCTCTGTATCCGCAGTACGGATTCCTTCCGAGGTCACCAGTCCGGATTGTTGCATCGCTTCGGAGATGGGAACAGTCTCTGATCCTTCAGCTTCGCCTCCCTCACGCTCAACCCTAGCGGTAGAGCGCACTCTGGCCATTTAATTCTGAATTTTTTGGGAACTAAAAACTTTTTCTTCCGAAGTTTTTTCTTCTGACGAAGTAGGCTTTAAACTGGAGCTTCGTTTGATTGCGAGAGTCAAGCTTCGGCTATGGTTAAAAATTTTGGCAGCAAAACAGTGCAATAGCAATGAATGCTGTGGTAACTTCACACCTACCCATCTGTTTATATAGTGCTGCAGGTAAGAAGGTGAATCGTCAGGATTTTTACACCAGACGAACAGCTGCTCGCACCCGCTGCGCGGTGGACCACAGAGACCAAATAGTAACTCTGCAGGGTAGGACCGCTACGCGCTCGGAAACTGAATCGTTTCTCGACAACGAGCTCAGGGAAGGTGTTTTTCGGACCTTCGGCTCCCCGAAGCCTAAGAAACTTTTTTCACGGATCAAGCTCGTTACGAAAAACGATCTAGCACCACGAAGGGGCTACTGTTGGGACCATGCTTCGTCGCCGAAGGTCCTGCAAGAAGAAACAGCTTCGGCTGAAGCTGTCCGCATGTGATGACCGAAGGTTTCTCTTCATGAAGCTTCGGAATTACGAACCGACTTAAGAGTAGAATGACCTTTTAGTCCATAAATGTTTGAGTCGTTGTTGTAAACTTTTATGAGGGGCATAATTGTAATTCTTCACAGGCTGTGTCCCGTGCCTATAAATAGTGAACAGTATTCCTTTACTGTTCACGCATTCCTGTAATTGCAATCGCGTCAATTGGGAATTAATCTTTGTCAAGGCAGAGGTATAAATGTATTGAGTATTTGAATACATAAAATTGAGATAATATAAAAGTGATGTTGTTCATTTATAATTTATTTATTTGTCTTTAATGCTTCGTATTTCGTACTATTTTATATAATCTATTAGAGTTCAATTACGAAGATTTAACCTTCGTAATTGCATCGTTTTTAACCTTCGGCGAAGTTCATTAGTCCTGAAAGGGATAATGCTTCATTGGACGAAGGACATTAACATTTAACATTTTATGTTGCCTTGTTCTTAATTCACAGCATTTGAGAACGAGTTCCCAACAAGAGTCTTCAGGCGCAGCATGCGGACGCTGTCCTGGAGAAGTCAGCTGCGGAGAGCAAAAACCGCAGGCTGGTGGAGAAGGTGGCTGCCTTGGAGGCCGAGAAGACGGACCTCTGGCACCGGCTGGCGGAGGAGAGGAGGGAGGCCAACGAGGCTATCGCTGAAGCGCAGGCTGCGCGAGCGGAGGCTAAAGTGGCGCGGGCGGAGAACAGTCTCGCCAGCCAACGCGCCGAGGAGTGGGAGGCAAGGTTCAACGCCCTGCTCGGCCGCGTGGACAAGGCCGAGGCCTCGGCGCGCTCGGAAGTCGGGCGGACGCACGCACAGTTTGTGGATGCGTACCGCGATCTGGGTGCGCGGACGGCAGACTTCGAAGTGCCCGACCAAGAGGCAGCCCTTCGCTTCCTCGAATGGTTGCAAGAGGAGCTGGTGGTGCTCCCGACTATTGTGCAGGGTTTCATGTCCTTCGCCTCCCTCGTCACCTGCGAGGGGACCCTGAATGCGTTGGCCCGCGAGGGGTGTCGACACTACGAGGTCTTCGACCAATCAGACGAGAACTTTGAACGTGAAATTTTCAAGGCCGAAGACCCTGTGGTGAAGCAGTTGGCGGGGGCACTCTTCGATAGGATGTGGGGTCCGCACGGTCGGGAGGCGGTTAAGGAGCGGTCTGACCGGGCGATAGAGCAGGTAAGGGTTATCTTTTGTTTTGTGTGGTTGTGTGGATATGTGTGGTTTTGCTGAATGAGTGTGCTGTTGCTGCAGATGGCGCGTGCCGAGGATGTCGAGGACCTTGGAGATCTGGTCGACGTGCCGCCCGAGGCTGAGGTCGACCCGGTGCCGCCTTTGAGTGCCGGTGAAGGCTCCTCGGCTGCACCCGTGCCTACCGTGGCCGGTGAAGGCCCTTTGCCAGCCCCTGCGCCAACAGCCGAAGATCCCCCGAAGGTGGCGGCTGAGCCGGTGGCCGAAGACCCCATGGTCGCGGCCGGGCCTTCGCAGGTGGCTTAGTAGGAGTTTGGGGAGTTTGTAAATTTTGGCTGTGTTACTGAACCTTGGTTGCTGCGCAGGTTGAGGATTTTGGGCCTGCGCAAGCAATCGCTACTGTCAATGATAATTATGTGGCGGCTTCGACCGTGGGTGCTGAAGACGATTCTGATGATTCTATGTCTAAGTGTTTTGAGTCTGATGATTCTGGGAGTTCGATTGTGTGGACAGAGGAGTCTTCGGATGAGGATTTGGATTACTTTGCGGCATTGGATGTGGCTGCGGCGGAGGCTTCACCGCGTGGAATGGGTGGTGGGGATCTTCCGGGTGCGAGTGTTAGGCATAGGCAACGAAGGGCAGTGGCGAAACGAAGGGTGAGTGAGTTGCCACGAGGTGATAGGCGTCCTCGTGGTGAGGTGGGAGGTGGTCGCCTTCGTGTGGACGGGGCTGGCAAGTGGGAATTGTTGTCCTCGCCGGCTGGGGCGAGTGTGGGTGAGGGGGAGCTGCGAAGTCTGTTTGCGGGTGAGGAATTGAGGATAATGTTGTTCAACTATAAGGAAATGGGTATCATCCCGAAGGTTGAGCCAATGTAATGTGCGATGCCCTCGCTGTATGTGTGTAACCATACTCTTGTGTGATGAAGCTGCGCGTTTTCGTTGATCACGCCGCTCCCGTAGGCTTCTGTACGAAGTTCTTTAGAAAAATTCGATTTTTCCGTACTAGTATTCTGGCTGCACCCATAGGCGACTTTTGCGCGGAGGGTCTTTTTGAAAAAGACTTTGATTTTTCGCACTTATTGTGCTAGTCCGGCTGCACCCTTGGGTGACTTTTGCACGGAGAGTTTCTTGGGAAAGACTTCGATGTTTCGCACTTATTGTGCTAATCCGACTGCACCCTCAGGCGACTTTTGCATGGAGAGTCTTCTGGAAAAGACTTTGATTTTTTCGCACTTGTTGTGCTAATCCGGCTGCACCCTTAGGCGACTTTTGCACGGAGAGTCTTTTGGAAAAGACTTCGATTTTTTCGCACTTGTTGTGCTAATCCGGCTGCACCCTTAGGCGACTTTTGCACGGAGAGTCTTTTGGAAAAGACTCCAATTTTTTGCACTTATTGTGCTAATCCGGCTGCACCCTTAGGCGACTTTTGCACGGAGTGTCGCACGCGAGGGAGGCTTCGCTGCCCCTCGCGGTGACTTCGATGTGGTCGAATGCCGAAGACCGTCGATGCGGTCTTTTTCGACATTGCTTTAATTTTTTGCGGGGGATTTTCGTGTGTATATTACATGGCTCCGCCTCATTAAAAACCTCACCCCCCGGGAGGAAAAGAGTGCGGGCCGGAATAAGACTGTTTGGTGAATTACAAGTGCGTGTTAGCCCTGAGGATTTAAACAAAAAATTTACGGAGATTGTCAATATTCCAGGAATGTTCTAGGTCTTCGCCAGATTGTGTTGTTAGTCTGTACGCGCTGGGAGACGACTTCGTCTTGACGATAAATGGTCCTTCCCACTTTGGCTCCAACTTACCCCGTGACTCTGTCTAGGTTGTGCGGACAAGTACGAGGTCCCCTTCGTTGAATTCTCTTGGGACGACTGCGTGGTCGCGCCAGGCCTTCGTTTGGGCTTGGTATTTGTTAAGGGCCTAGAGGGCAAAGACACGGTCTCCATCGATGAGATCTTTGGAGGTTAGCTCGTCGACGACGGGTACTGCTGAAGCGCTCGTCCGCAGGGACCCATGTTTGATTTCCTGCGGGGTCATGGCCTCTGATCCGTATAGCAGGCGAAAGGGAGTGAATCCAGTCGCCCGACACTCGGTCGTGTTCAGTGCCCAGACTACTTCAGGTAGCAGGTCGGCCCATTTACCCTTTGTGTCGTCGAGGAGCATTTTCTTGATTGCCGTGAAAATCTTGCCGTTGGCGTGCTCCACGATGCCGTTGGATTGTGGGTGGTACACCGAGGCGAAGGCAAGCTTGGTGCCAATGGAGAAGCAGAAGTCTTTGAAGTTCTGGCTGTTAAATTGTTTGCCGTTGTCAACTATGAGCTCGGACGGGACTCTGAATTGGCAAACAATGTTTTGCCAGAATAATTTCTGGGCAGTCTTCGATGTTATCGTGGATACTGCCCTCGCCTCGATCCACTTGGTAAAGTACTCGACAGCGACGAAAGTGAACTTGAGGTTCCCTTGGGCCGTGGGTAGCAGCCCGACAATGTCCAGGCCCCAGCGCTGAAGAGGCCATGTGTGGGCGATTAGCTTTGTGAACTGCGAAGGGTTTCCCGAGCATGGAGAAAATTTCTGGCAGGCTTCGCAGGACCTCGTTACCCGATTCGCGGCACATATCATAGCAGGACAGTAGAAACCCTGACGGATCACCTTGGCGGCGAGGGCCCTGGGCCCTGCGTGAGAGACGCAAGTTCCGCTGTGGACTTCGCGAAGGATCTAGACGCCTTCGGTCTCGGTGACGCATTTAAGCATGGGTTGACTAACCCCCTTCTTGTAAAGCTGTCCCTCAATGAGTGTGAAGCCCCGGCTTTGGTGTTTGAGGCGCTTGGCCTCGTTGATGTCGTTTGGATGGTAGTATCCCTGCCGGAACAGGGTTATTGGTGCCCGCCAGTCTTCGGTCATAATGAGGTTGACTATGCGGTGTCCCTCGATGTCGTTGGTTATTTGGAGGCCTTCTGGGCTGCGGACGGCTGGCGTGTCGATGACATGGTAGAACACGTCGGAGGGCAGGGCCTCGCCCCTGGCGGCTGCCTTAGCCAATGCGTCGGCCTCCTCATTCTTGGCGCGGTCCACGTGCTGCATGGTAAAGCCCTTGCATTGTCTCTCGAGACTGCGGACAGCCGCGAGATAGTGCATAAGTGCAGGGTCCTTTGCTGTGTAATCTTTCTCGACTTGGCCGGCAACTACCTTGGAGTCTGTTCTGATTATGCAGGTAGTGACACCAAGTGCCCGTAACTTGTGAAGGCGGAGGATGACGGCTTCGTACTCTGCTACGTTGTTGGTACATCTATCGAACTCCAAAGCAAAGCTGAGTCGTGCTGCATACCGGTGCTTGACCCCTGTGGGTGAAGTAATGACTGCAGCTGCGCCTGCCCCCGCATGGCACCATGCGCCGTCGTAGTGGATGGTCCACACCTTCTCTGTAGCCGTGTCCGGCTGCGTTATTGGCCCGGTCCAATCGACGATGAAGTCTGCTAGGACTTGTGACTTGATGGCTGTTCTGGGCTCGAATGTGATATGGTATCCGGAAAGCTCGGCTGCGACGTAGAGCAACAGGGGTTGCGAGGGGTTGGGGCTTGTAAGAACCGCCAGCTCTGACAGGTGCTACTTTAGTGAAGCGAAGGCCGCTGCTTGCTCTGGTCCCCATGCGAAGTCTTTTGCAACGCGAAGCGTTTTGAGGAAAGGTAGGCTTTGTTCTGCGGACTTGGAAATGAATCTGTTGAGGGCGGCCAGTCTTCCTGTCAGTCGTTGGACGTCTCTAACTGACTGCGGGGGCGTCATGTTGATGATGGCCTAGATTTTGGTCGTGGTTGGCTTCGATCCCTCGGTGCGACACCAGGTACCCCAGTATCTTCCCCTGGCGGACGCTGAAGACGCACTTTTCGGGGTTTTAGGCGAAGTCGTGCATCCCGCATGTTCGCGAACGTTTCTGCGAGGTCAGCCAGATGGTCTTCTTTGCTTTTGCTGGCGACGACGATGTCGTCCACATACGTGAATATGTTTCTGTCGACTTGGCTCTCGAGCACCATTTTGCTGAGGCGAGAGAATGTGGACCCAGCGTTCTTAAGTCCCTCTGGCATTCTGATGAAGCAATACGTGCCGAAGGGTGTTATGAAACTGGTGATGGCCTTATCATCCTCCTTCATATATATTTGGTGGTAGCCGGAGAAGCAATCGAGGAGTGACATGACTTCGCACCTGGCCGCACTATCGACGATCTTGTCGATCCGAGGCAGCGGGAAATTGTCCTTAGGGCAGGCCTTGTTGAGGGGGGTGAAATCAATGCACATCCGCCACTTGCCACTCTTTTTTTGCACCATGACTACGTTGGCGAGCCACGTAGGGTAGGCGACTGGCCCGATGAAGTTGGCCTCAAGCAGGCGGTGTACCTCGGCCTTGGCGGCTTCTGTCTTCTCATCAGACATCTTGCGCAGCCGCTGCTTCTTTGGCCTCACCGAAGGGTCGATTCCCAAGCTGTTCTCGATGATAGAGCGACTGACTCTGACCAGGTCGAGGGCGGACCAGGTGAAGACGTCCTTATTTTTGGACAGACAGGAGAGGAGTCTCTCCTCGTCATGCGAAGTAAGGTCTTCGCTTATGATGACCATTTGCTTGGGCGTTGCCTGGTCAAGGGGAACAGTATTGGTCCCATCGTTGCTCTGCAGCTGTGCCTTTTCATGCTCTTTGGCGGTTGGGCTGGTAGCCTCGGGGACCTCACGCTGCGCCGTGAGGCAGTGTATGTTCCTTTGCCCTAGAACGAATTCTTTTTCTATGTTGTGTGCGGCCTGCTGGTTGCCGTAGACTGTGATCGCGCCTTGCGGACCCAAGATCTTCATGCACAGGTAAAGTCCGTGAATGGCTGCCTCAAACTTGTTGATGGAGCCCCGACCCATTATGGCGTTGTACGGGTACACCATGTCGACAATGTCGAAAGTGACTTGCTCACTTCGTGCATTGGGTGCTACACCGAAGGAGAGGGGTAGCTCTATTTTGCCGACAGGAAAGGTGCCCTTGCCGTCGAAGCCATACAGTGGGTTGTCCGAAGGTTTAAGCAAGCTGTGGCTGATGCCCATGCGGTCGAAGGCGTGAAGGAAAATAATATCCGCCTGGCTGCCGTTGTCAACTAAGACTTTGTGCAGGTCCCAGCTTGCCACGCTGCAGTTGATAACCATGGTGTCAATGTGGGGTGTGCTTCGCAGGTCGACGTCTCTGGCGTCGAAGGTCAATGGCACATGGGACCACTTTGTCTGCACGACTGGACCGGTGACGGTGACGTGGTTGATGCTGCGGTAGTGGTCCCTCTTCTGTCGCTTTGTGTCAAAGTCGGCGCTGGACCCCCCAGTGATCATGTGAATGACCCCGCGATACGGCTGATCAGCGAAGTCTTCTTGTTTTGGTGCTTGGGGGTGGTTGGGGTGGTGGATGTTTGGCTGTTGCGGGTGTGGAGGTGGGAGAGGGGGAGGTACGATTTGTACCTCCTGGTGGTGTTGGTATGCGTGGTTAGGTGGATGCTGAGCGGGGACGTGGTTGTATGGTTGTGGGAGTTGTTGATATGTGTGCGCGACAACTCTTGGGTTGTTGGCTGGTTGCGCCCGAGACATCCTGTCTCTGGTGGCCTTCGTTTCCGGGTAGTCCCTTGTTGGGTGCGCGCAGTCTTCGTCGTGGAACAAGCAGTAAAATCTGCGCGGCTGCTGTGCCCGACCTCGGCCCCGACCATGAGTTTCCTTGCTGTGGCCCTGGGGGGGATAATCTTGGCGGCGAGGGGCCTCACCACGGGGTGCTGGTTGGCGATGTTGTGTACCTGGTGCTGACTGCGGCTGTCCCGACCGGAGTCTGACTGCGAAGGTCTCGTCCACGTTCGGCTGGATTGCGGAGGGTCTTTGGGTTTCCTCTGGGACTCGACCTTGCGCTGGTGGAGCTCTTCGGATCTGGCATATTTTCGAAGAGCTGATACAGCTCCTGGAGGTTCTTGGGTGGATCCCTGATGCAGTGGCTGTAAAGGACGCCAGCCCGAAGGCCACTAATGGCGTAGTGAATGGCGATTTGGTCATCAACCGAAGGCAGTTGTGACTTGAGGGTCAGAAACTTGCGGTAGTACTCCCGCAGAGTTTCTCTTTCCAGCTGCTTGCAGAGTGACAATTCAGCCAATGCATCGGTGTCTAGGGGGTACCCTTGGAAGTTGAGCAGGAATTTGTCCCGGAGACTTCTCTAGGAGTCGATGGACAACGGGGGCAACCTGGTGTACCAGGTGAGAGCCGGGCCTTTGAGGGCAATGATGAATGACTTGGCCATCATGGCGTCGTCCCCTCTGAACGATGCAACGACGATTTGATAGCTCATGATATACTGTGCTGGGTCAGTGCTGCCATTGTATTTGGGGTAGGTCCCTACCCTGAAGTTGGCGGGCCATGGTGACACTTGCAGGTGCGGCGCCAGAGGACTCCGCTCGTCGAGGTAGTTGACACCTTGGAATGTTGTGGCATGCGGGATGGCAGGTCCGTGCTGAGGAATGAATAGGTCTTCGAATGGCGCGCTGTTGGAAGGGTGGGCCGTGTTGCAGATCAAGTTGGCCTTCGCTCTGCATGAGCGCAATCTCTTGCTCAAGCTCCTAAGCCCTCTGCTCCTCGTCGCGTATCATCTGGTGCACCTTGGCCTGCGCAGAGACACGTTGGCGCTTGGCCTCGAGGATCTCTTTCTGCTTCTGGAGGTTACGGTTCTTGATGCGCAAGGCCCGCAACTGTAGTTGTTCCTCTTCTGAAATGCCGATGACTTCGCCATCCTCAGTGGTGTCCTCGCCGTCTAGTGGAGCGAAGCCTGGGGGAGGTTGCGGTTGTCCTCCGGAGTTGCAGGTGTGGAGGGTGCCTTCGGGTGTAGGTTATTCATTGTGCTGTCTCTTGCTGAGTGCGTCGTCTTCGCAGGCTTCTTGGTGGGTGGTGTCGACAAGGGCCTTGCCCTTTTTCTCGGCCAGCAGCGCTGCCTTCGCTGCTTCGTCAACGGATGGGGCTGCCTTCGAGCTAGCTCTCTTGGGTGCCATCACGGGTGGTTTTTTCGTAGCATGAACGGTGGGCGCCAAATGTTGGAACTTGCTCTCCTGGGCAAGTTGATCCAACGGGGGAATGAAAGCAACGTAAACAAGGTTTCAACTCGAGATGGCAATAGCTCTGTTAATCCAGCCTCTCAAGGGCACTGTACGGGGGTATTTATAGGTGCCTGAGTGCCCAACGTCTCAATGTAAGGACGCATGTACCCTCAGGCACCTGGACTATCCCCGGAATATTCCTATAAAGGAGGGTTATAGACTATCATTACAGAAAAGCTATTACAAATCGGGCCCGTAACACGCTTCTCCATGTGTGGCCTGTTACAATGGGCCGAATCCCACGTGGGCCTCCAGGCCGAGTGAGGATGTGGGACGGGGCGACGTTGTCGTAGGCCTTCGTCTCGTAGTGCACAAGGCAAAGGGTGGACCTCGCCGGTTCTTCTGCTTCCATTGGCGCAGCGAGAAAGACGAAGGCTGGAGCGAAGGGTAGCGTCTTCGCCTTCGCCCCAACAACAACTTGTGATGGTGATCTTTTTGTGTGTCAAATTTATGTCGATGACATAATATTTGGTTCTACTAACCAAAAGTCTTGTGAGGAGTTTAGCAGGGTGATGACTCAAAAGTTTGAGATGTCGATGATGGGTGAGTTGAACTACTTTCTTGGGTTCCAAGTGAAGCAACTCAAGGACGGCACCTTCCCCTCCCAAACAAAGTACACTCAATACCTTCTCAAGAGGTTTGGGATGAAGGACGCCATGCCCGCGAAGTCACCGATGGGAACCAATGGGCATGTCGACCTCAACAAAGGAGGTAAGTCTGTTGATCAAAAGGCATACCTATCTATGATAGGGTCATTGCTTTATTTATGTGCTAGTAGACCGAACATTATGCTTAGTGTATGCATGTGTGCTAGATATCAATTCGACCCCAGGGAATGTCACCTTGTGGTCGTTAAGCGAATTCTAAGGTATTTAGTTGCCACGCCTTGCTTCGGGATCTGGTATCCAAAGGGTTCTACTTTTGACTTAATTGGATATTCAGACTCCGATTATGCTGGATGCAAGGTTGATGGGAAGAGTACATCAGGGACGTGCCAATTCTTAGGAAGGTCCCTGGTGTCGTGGACTTCAAAGAAACAAACATTCGTTACCCTATCCACCGCTGAGGCCGAGTATGTTGCCGCAGGACAGTGTTGTGCGCAACTACTTTGGATGAGGCAAACCATCCAGAACTTTGGCTACAATCTGAGCAAAGTCCCACTCCTATGTGACAATGAGGGTGCAATCCGCATGGCGGATAATCCTGTTGAACACAGCCGCACTAAGCACATAGACATCCGGCATGACTTCCTGAGAGACCACCAGCAAAAGGGAGATATCGAGGTGTACCATGTTAGCACCGAGAACTAGCTAGCTGATATCTTTACCAAGCCGTTGGATGAGAAAACTTTTTGCAGGTTGCGTAGTGAGCTAAATGTCTTAGATTCGCGTAACTTGGATTGATCTACAACATACATATGTTCTATGCCTTTGATCATGTTACTTTATGTATTTAAATCCATTATTGTTTATTTGTGGTGCTCAAGTTGTACAAGATCTCCCCGGACCTCACAAGTCCAATTGCTAGTGATGCACATATTAAGGGGGAGATGTGCTACAACTTGACCCCTTGAGACTAACCTATGTGTTTGAGTACACTTGATGTAGTCTCAAAGGTGCATTGAAAAGGAAAATGGACTTGGACGTTGCAAAGACTTCCACTACACTCCGGTATTGGTGTATTTAATTCCAAGTTCATACTTATGCTCTTATTGCCTTTTTGCTCTTAATTGACCATCTTGGTGAGGCAATGGGGTTAAAGGGCCAAGAATGACCCCGTTTTGGTGCTTAATGCCAAAGGGGGAGAAATTAAGGCCAAAGAAAATGGATCAGCTACCACTTGTGAATTTTGAAAACAATAGAGTTAGAACTTTTGATTTGTCCAAAATACTCTTATTGCAAATTTTGTCTCTTGTGAGGGAGAATTTATGAATATAGGAAAAAGTGGGAGTTTTTGGCACTTGATCAATTTCACTCTTGGATTATCTCTCTTTATGCCCAAACAAGTGAGTTTGACTTAGAGATAGGAAAATGAATTTGATTTGCTAAAACAAACCAAGTGGTGGCAAAGAGCGATCCAAATATGCCAAATAATAGTCAAAAACAATTTGGTCCTCAATTGCATTGATGTTGCACTTCTTTTGGTTGCTTTTGGTTGTGTTGGCGTAAATCACCAAAAAGGGGGAGATTGAAAGGGAAATGTGCCTTTGGGCCATTTCTATAATGTTTTGATGATTAAGTGCCCAACACATATTCTTTAAGTCCTAATGTGCCAAAGATTGAAAAAGTGCAAATCAAGACATGAGGTATGTTTCTAGACTTAGTACATTTGTTTTTGAATACTAATGAAGTTATCTAAGTGCTAGAAACAGTGAGAAAAGAAGAAGAAAAGAAACTAAAAAGACTTGGCTCGGTGCAGCCAAAGCTTAGTTCAGTCTGGCACACAGGACCGGACAGTGTCCGGTGCGCCAAGCTGGTCTCCGATGAAAAGGCCACTCTCGGGAAAAGATCGGCGGCGTACAGCTATAATTCACCGGATTGTTCGGTGGTGCACCGGACTGTCCGGTGAGCCAACGATTGCCAGCGCAACGGTCGGCCGTGTAATCCGCGGGCGACGCGTGGCCCTCACCAACCGTCGGCAGGGGGCACCGGACTGTCCGGTGTGCACCAGACAGTGTCCGGTGCGCCATCGGGCCCGAAGCTGCAACGATCGACTGCGCCTTTTCTTGGAAGGCAATCACGCACCAGACAGCTACAGTGACTGTCCGGTGGTGCACCGGACTGTCTAGTGCACCACTCGACAGAAGGCAAGATTAGCCTTCCAAGATTGTTTTCAACGGCTCCTAGCTGCCTTGGGGTATAAAAGGGACCCCTAGGCGCATGGAGGAGTCACCAAAACATTCACTAAGCATCCTAAGGCATCCAGACTCTGTTCCCGCGCATTCGTTTCATTGTGTTAGAGATTTGAGCTCTATTCGAGTCAAGGACTCCCTGTGTTGTCATTTGAGCTCAAGTCTTCTCTTGTGTGCATGGCTGTGCTGTGATTTGTGTCTTGTGTGTGTTGCTCATCCCAACCTTACTCCGTGCTTTCATTGTTATCTTTGTTGTAAGGGCGAGAGACTCCAATCTTGTGGAGATTCCTCGCAAACGGGAATAATCATCTAAAGGAAAAACCGTGGTATTCAAGTTGATCATCGGATCACTTGAAAGGGGTTGAGTGCAACCCTCGTCCATTGGGACGCCACAATGTGGAAGTAGGTAAGTGTTACTTGGCCGAACCACGGGATAAAAATCGCTTGTCTTGTGTTGATCTCTCTGTGATTGTTTGTGTTCGCAAGAGCTCGCCTCATAGACTTGATTAACTTGCACTAACATCTTTATAATCAAGTTTGTTGGAATTTAGTGTTGAATTTTACAGGATCACCTATTCACCCCCCTCTAGGTGCTCTCACCTTCTCTCGTTTGTATCGATACTGCTCACAGCCTTCAACTCCATCTATGTTATGGATTGCCTTTGAATGTGTCCAATTTCCTTCGGCCTTCCTGGCAGCTTCTTGACTGCCATGAACAGCAATGGGCCCTTGTTCCGAAGGTATCTTCATGCATAGATATGCTGGATGAAGTATTGCTTCGAAAGCATTAAGTGTCCCACAACCAATAATTGCATTGTAGGGGTACTCCATGTCAACAATGTCAAACACAACATGTTCAGTCCTTGTATTGTGAAGAAAGCCGAAGGTTACTGGCATTGTGATTTTGCCAAGTGCTATAATTTGTCTTCCTTCGAAGCCACATAAAGGATGTGTAGCATCATGAATCTTATCTTCTGGCTCTTGCATCTGTCTGAAGGCCTTAGCAAATATGATATCCGTTGCACTGCCTGTATCAACCAGAACATTATGGACCAGAAATCCCTTAATGACACAAGATATGACCATAGCATCATTATGAGGGTAATCTTTGAGCTGAAGGTCCTCTTGGGAGAAGGTGATTGGGATGTGGGACCATTTCGACTTGATGAAGGGTCCCTGGACCCCAACATGCTGCACCCTTCTTCGTGCTTCCTTCTTCTGCTTCTTGTTAGCTGGCTCTGAACCTGAGCCGCCTGTTATCGGAAGCACCAGCTTCATAGACGAAGATGCTTCGGCTTGGTTGCTAAACGAAGCCATCAGCTCAAGAGTGGAAGTGAGTTCACCGGAGGTGGGCGCCAATGTTGGGGACTTGTTCTCAAATGATTTATACCTTCGGCTTGACAGAAGGAGATAGTACAAGCGTGATGCACGAGCAGGTACAAATCAGTGTGTACAGTACGGGGGTACTGTTCATCTATTTATAGGCACAGGGCGCAGCCTATGTGAAATTACATTTATACCCTTTACAATCATGACACAAACTGTCATGGGTCAATCTATCTTTTCATCTTTAAGTCGGTGCAAACCCTCGTCTTAAGCATGTCGTTATGCCGAAGTTCCCTGTAAGGTAGCTTCGGCGTTATTTGTGTGCTGATCTTTCGGAGGTGTTTCTTCTTACAGGACCTTCGGCTACGAAGCAGACCCCCAACACCGCCCACCCTGGGATCAACGACCCATGATAGCCCACCCCCGATCTACTCCTAGGCGCAGGATAGAAATCCTACGGTCCTAAACACTTCATGGTCCCATCTAATCGTGACCGCCATTCCTAAGATCGACGGCCACCAGATCCTCCTCTCATCTCTCCGGCGTAGCAACCAAACGCAACCGCAGAACAGTGGCGACATGGCCGGAGTAGGGCGCCCCATGCCACAGCAGCCCAAACCGGTCGATACTAGTCCTATCACGATGCTGTGATCAAGGCAAAACTAGTCGTGGGTTGCTTACCGGGGTTGGAGGAACAGTCGAAGCGGTCCTCGTTGTAACGCGGATCTTCGACGGTGCGCCAAAACCGGCGAGAAATTGCTGGTGATATGGTGGAGGTCACTCTCGCCCGAGGTCGGCACCAAACTTCCTTCACCTAGATGACCCTCTGGTGTAGTCCTGAAAAATGGCAGGCCAGCGAGGATACGGATCCTGCGGCGATCCCAGCTCTGCCCTGGTATGGTACCCCGCGCGCCACTGCACTGTTTTGCCTGCGAAGACCCGGAGCATAAACTTGGCGGCGTGGTGAAGCTCCCAGGGTCGAGCTCGTGCTCCGAATGGCAACAAGGTTTTGGACCCACGGTGGCGACGCGGATCCCGTCCGCGGCGGCGCGAATTCTCCCCCTTTCTCCTCGTTTTCCCTCAGCGAACTCTCTTGGTGGCTCTTGTGCGAGATAACAGGAGGGAATCATAAGCGCTCCAGGGTTTTTATTCCTACGATTGGGTTCGGTCAGCGACGGTTTCACGGAGCTCGCGCAGGTCCGCCATTGCCGCGCTCCATTCGGGAGGTCGTTGGCGATCCTGCTTGGTTGGGTCCATCGGTCGACGTAGCAGTGCACGACACGGACTGGGCGACGGACGAGTGACTGACTCGCCAGTCCCATTTGCGCAGTGACCTATGTGCTCCGGAGTCCGCTGGGCCGTGTACAATGAACTAACGGGCCGAGCTAAGAAGAATCCGGCCCAGCGCACAATTTCTCTTTTCTTTTATTTTTCTTTTTATTTTCTATTTTCTCCCCTCTTTATTTTAAAAATCCAATGGATTTAAATATTTGTTGTGAAATTGTACTGTGTATTAAACATTCAATTTCATGATGCCAACATAAAATAATAACTTTATTTATACATTTATTTACTTTGCATGTAGTCTCCCTTTTCTATTTCCTCTCTAAATTCTAAGTTTCAAATTAGGTCAAAACCTTCTTTTCATTATTATATTCCCATATTATTCCTTTTTGACTTACAAAATTCAAATTCCAATCTAAGATGAAGTTTAAGAATTTCAATTTGATTACCACTAAAATCAATCCTTATGAAGTAGATATCTACTTATTCTAATTAATTTATTTGTTTGATAAAGGTTTGAAATGTGAGACACACTCATATTGTTTTCTTTCTATTTAGAAAAATAGTATTTTGATTGTGGAACAAGAATTTAGAGTTACTTCAAAATTAACTATTCATGTAAATAAATGCTTATAGTGGATCACTTAATGAAATGAATAGTCATTTAGTTGAATTGAAAACCTTTCCACTACTTCTTTTCTAATATAATTCTTGGTTTTCAAAATTCAGTCCTTAATTTTCAATACTCAAGTATAATTTGAGATATCTGAATTTACTATTTTATTTCTTCATATATTTATTGTATTATTATTAATTTTTTTTTCTCATACTAATTTTTGGGCCTTACAAATCCTACCCCCCTTAACAGAAATCTTGTCCTCGAGATTTGTAAGAAAAAGGGTGTATTCTCATATTGTCTCATCACATGTGCACAAACAAAAATCTCGGCATGATGCATAATTTATTAGCAACACATGGGGTTAATTAGACCTTATTATTCCTCCTAAAATAGTATCATACCATCTACTAACTAAAGTAACATTTAGATCTTACAAATAATAGTAATTTATATATATGTTTATGTAGCTTGGTGGAGTTGGTGGTGGTGGTGGAGGTAGTGGGCATTGTTGTTGTTGTCTTTCCAACAGTGCTTGCCTTATTTCTCGACGTATCTCCAGTGGGTCCTGATGTATTTCCTCGCGTTCTTGTCTTATCTGGTTTTGCATTTCGGTAACCATGTCTGACATTAGTTATATTACCAGCATTTGGGCAGCAACCACTTGATCGATTCCAGCTGGTGGAGGGTCTGGGGAATTCATTTCTGTTTGTTGTGGCCTGATAATCCTCCCTTCCTGGTATTGACCATGAGAGTTAGAAGCATATGGTAGGGTAGTTTTGCAATAAAAAGTATTTGGTAAGCAAAATAAATAGGCCAGTAGCTGCTTATGATCTGAAGATTCTTTAGCAGGGCTAAATCTTTGTTTTATGTTCAGACTGGGGTAACTGGTCGTATAAGGTGAATTTCCAAAGGTAAGATAGAATTTGTCAAGATAAGATAGTCTACATGATGTAGGTTAAAATTTGTTTGAGATTAGGTGGGGATGGATAGGTTGAACAGTTTTTTTACTTGTAAGATAAATGGGTTGGACAACCTATAATATAGTCTAGGTCTTGGTTTCACGGATGAGTTGGTCCAAGACACCAATTTAGATTAAAATATATTTATAAGAGTAGGATCCAATCTTATTTTACTAGTATTATCTAACATGTATGTCCATTAGGTTAGATCTAATCTGATTAGATGGGATCAGATTTAAATTGGTGTAATCAGATTAGACTAGATAAGATCTACTTAATTTATTTTGGAATAGATCATGTGTGTTACACTATTATGAGATAAGCTAAGTGGTGGGAATAAGTATGCTTATTGGGACAAGATGAGTCTCTAAGAACAAGATAGAATCTTTTGAGATTAGTTAGATCTATTAGGGTAAGATAGAATCTTTTCGAAATAAGATGAATCTATTACGATAAGAGAGAGTCTTTTAAGATGAGAGGGATCCATTAAGATAAAAGGGAACCTTTCAAGTTGAGATGAATTTATTAAGATAAGAGAGAATCTTTTAGGATAAGATGGATCTATTACGATAAGAGAGAGTCTTGTAAGATAAGATGGATCTATATGAAATTGGTACACTTTAATGGAGGATAATCTAAGTTGTTTAGTTATCTTATGAATTTTATTTTTTTATATTTATGTCTATACGTATATGCAAATGTAATCGTGGACATTACTCCACAACTAATCACACTCAATCAAAGATCCAAATCAGACAAATATCATAAGAACAACCACTCAAGCGTATAGATAACTATAAAAATAGTTTTATTTTTGTTCCGAAGGATAGGTCTCCTATTCCTAAAGGTCACTTTAGGTACAGGATTTCAGTGTGAAATCCACATTTGTCTTTAGAAAGAACATGTAAGAATAATCAGAGTAAAGCGGAAATAGATGAGAAAAGATTAAGATAAGTTTAGAAAAGAATCAGAGTAGCAAAGGTAAGGTTAATCAGAGTAGAACAGTAGGAGGTGAGACAGGATCAAGATAAGTATAGAAAGAATCAGAGTAAGGTAAGTAGGTGATGGTTATGTCCATTTCTATCTAGGTTTCATCCCACAATCAACATTGCTCTGATACCACTTCTGTAACACCCCCGGCTTTAAGGGACAAGCCGAGTGCATCTCATACATGCGCAAAGAAGACAACATATATAATAACATAGTGTATATAGATAAATGTCACAATAATCAGAGTATTTATTACATAGCGGAAGTCTTACAAAATAAAAGATAAATATAACAGGATCTAAAATCCATCCTTGGCGCCACAAAGTCAACTAGGAGATGCCACCTAGATCGAATCGAACTCCTCGATGTGTGGCTCCACTTGAACCACATGTTCTTCTCCTGTGGGGGGGGGTGTAAGACAACAAGGGTGAGCTCACACATGTTCATCGCTCAACAAGTTGTGGGGAATAATATGGCATGAACTCACCAAAGGTGGGAGTTCATGTGATGTGTAAGGCTGATCAATAAAATAAAGGTTGAAGCTGAGCATTGCTTTTCTAAGTTGGTCAAAATTTTATTAGCAATTACTAAGTATAAGTAAATACGGAACCATGAAAATAATAGAACAAAATAAATAATCCCATGCAAATGCAAATGACAAATTGAATTTAGGTTCCATATTTAATCATGTGAGGGTCGGAGCTGCTCATGTCCGTGAGCACGGCTAGTATACCAGTTTTACACTCTGCAGAGGTTGCACATCTTTACCTACAAGTCATGTTACCCATCTGCCAAGGGGTCATGAATCCCATACACCTCTACCGAGGAGGCGAGGCAGGGTAACACTACGAGGCCTTTACAAAGTTCCACTAGCTTCAGAAAACCCGCTACAGTTTATAGGAAGCTCCAGTGCAGGAATCCCTCGCCTGACCACCATCGCAGCAAAATCAACCCAAGGACCTCCCTACACTGACCACTCCCCTACTTCCCTTGCCCCTTTCGGGTAAGGTAGTCATCCACTAGCTTTCCTAATTAATCAGCCAAGGGCGTCCCATTAAACCCTTGTGGTAGAACTGTTTTCCCGGGTGGTCGCTCCATGTTCCCATTAACATAATGATCTTATCATGAACATAAATAACATAACAGAATAATAGGAGCATGGATGTAATGAAATGTTAATCCCAAAACCATATAGAGCAATAGCATAACTACCCAAATTGATTCAAGGATAAACAAGGTGAAAAGGATAAACATACTAGGGTGACCTATTGGGTCCCATCAAAATTAAACCTGTGCATGAATAAGTGATATTAAAGAACATTACTGGATATCAAAAGTGATCAAGGGCACAACTTGTCTGGCACTTGAGATTTCAGTTACCAGGGTGATTCTTCGGATCCTTGTGACCGCACTGCTAGTCGTAGCAATACAAACAAACATGGTATAGGCAAAATTAACATCACACCAAACATAAGTACAAACTGAATAATAATAATCTACGCGTTGCTATGAGATCACGGGATCTAGAACCACTAAGATTGGAGTTATGGTTAATGAGTTGTGATCTATAAAAGCTCTACGTGATTTAAATATTAAACTATATTATAAATTGGTTAGTATATATCATGTGAGAGGTTATTCTATAAATAATTATCTCAACTTTAATCTAAGTTATGAATTGACCATAGATTATATTCTAGTAGATTATAATGATAAGTAGATTAACAAGACTAACCAACATAAGTTAAATAAAGATCTATTTATAAAAGAATGAGACATGACACAATAAATGTTGTTATTGGATAGTAAATATTTATACAAGACTAACGCAACTTGAACGGGTCAAATCGGATTTAAAATGGAGGAGATATGAATTTCCTAAGGTTTTAGGTATTTGATACGAGATTAATTAAGAAATAAATTTTAATACCATTTTCATGTTAAAACAGAGACACAGGGTGATAAACAACATTATTACAAAATTATAGGAACTGGAATAAATTAATTTGGTCGCAATATGAATTTTCTATAGATTAAACAAGTTTCTAGAATTATTTATATACTAAAAATCAATTTCTATAATCCTTTATTCTTTTTCTCTGACCTCTGGACTGCGCACATAAAACAAATAACCTGGGGGTCTAACGCATAAAATCCCTGTGACTCAGATCTTCCCCGCAGGGATGGCGGGTTTATTTCCTAATTATTCGGGGTCTCTTTAACAAAATAGTCGAGGCGAAGGGGTACGCGTGAATCACGACCGTCCGGTCAGATCCCGACGCGCCCGATTAGATCGCAATTCCCCCGAGCTGGCGCACAAAGATGACCACAGGATCGTGGATCAACAGTCCCGCTTTAACTATGACCAAGTCGTATCGGACCACCCACCCTAGGATCAACGGCCCACGATAGCCCACCCCCGATCTACTCCTAGGCGCAGGATAGAAATCCTACGGACCTAAACACTTCATGGTCCCATCTAATCGTGACTGCCATTCCTAAGATCGACGGCCACCAGATCCTCCTCTCATCTCTCCGGCGCAGCAACCAGAGGCAACTGCAGAATGGTGGCGACATGGCCGGAGTAGGGTGCCCCACGCAACAGCAGCCCAAACCGGTCGATACTAGTCCTATCGCGATGCTGTGATCAAGGCAAAACTAGTCGTGGGTTGCTTACCGGGGTTGGAGGAATAGTCGAAGCGGTCCTCATTGTAGCGCGGATCTACGGCGGTGCGCCAAAACCGGTGAGAAATTGTCGGTGATACGGTGGAGGTCACTCTCGCCCGAGGTCGGCACCAAACTTCCTTCACCCAGACGACCCTCTGGTGCAGTCCCGAGAAATGGCAGGCCGACAAGGATACGGATCCCGCGGTGATCCCAGCTCTGCCCTGGTTTGGTACCCCGCGCGCCACTACACTGTTTTGCCTGCGAAGACCCGGAGCACAAACTTGGCAGCGTGGTGAAGCTACCAGGGTCGAGCTCGTGCTCTGAATGGCAACAAGGTTTTGGACCCACGGCGGCGACGTGGATCCCGTCCGCGGCGACGCGGATTCTCCCCCTTACTCCACATTATCCCTTAGTGAATTCTCTTGGTGGCTCTTGCGCGAGATAGCAGGAGGGAATCGTAAGCGCTCCAGGGTTTTTATTCCTACGATTGGGTTCGGTCAGCGGCGGTTTCGCGGAGCTCACGCAGGTCCGCCATTGCCGCGCTCCATCCGGGAGGTCGTTGGCGATCCTGCTTGGTTGGGTCCACCGGTCGGCGTAGCAGTGCACGACATGGATTGGGCAACGGACGAGTGACTGACCCACCGGTCCCATTTGCGCAGTGACCTACGCGCTCCCGAGTCCGCTGGGCCGTGTACAATGAAATAACGGGCCGAGCTAAGAAGAATCCGACCCAGCGCACAGTTTCTCTTTTCTTTTATTTTTCTTTTTATTTTCTGTTTTCTCCCCTCTTTATTTTAAAAATCCAATAGATTTAAATATTTGTTGTGAAATTGTACTTTGGATTAAACATTCAATTTCATGATGCCAACATAAAATAATAACTTTATTTATACATTTTTATTTACTTTGCATGTAGTTTCCCTTCTCTATTTCCTCTCCAAATTCTAAGTTTCAAATTAGGTCAAAACCTTCTTTTCATTATTATATTCCCATATTATTTCTTTTTGACTTACAAAATTCAAATTCCAATCTAAGATGATGTTTAAGAATTTCAATTTGATTCCCACTAAAATCAATCATTATGAAGTAGATATCTACTTATTCTAATTAATTTATTTGTTTGATAAAGGTTTGAAATGTGAGACACACTCATATTGTTTTCTTTCTATTTAGAAAAATACTATTTTGATTGTGAAACAAGAATTTAGAGTTACTTCAAAATTAACTATTCATGTAAATAAATGCTTATAGTGGATCATTTAATGAAATGAATAGTCATTTAGTTGAATTGAAAACCTTTCCACTACTTATTTTCTAATATAATTCTTGGTTTTCAAAATTCAGTCCTCAGTTTTCAATACTTAAGTATAATTTGAGATATCTGAATTTACTATTTTATTTCTTCATATATTTATTCTATTATTATTAGTTTTTTTTCTCATACCAATTTTTGGGCCTTACAAGACCATAAGCTATCGTCGTTCAATTTGCGCTTAGCCACGACCCAACCCTTGGCGTGCGGGTTTCAGTGGTTCACCAAGTCGTGAGGAAACCGTGGGAGGCTTCGGCGGGTGCAAAGACCGATTTGGAAGCAGCGAATTTCTCACCGGAGGAGCGCATACGTCATGGAACCACCCCTCCCTGTGGTCAGGGACCTCTACCGTGAACCGCGGTGAGTAAAACCTCACATCAAGCTCTCATGATTCCCTTATTCGCGTTGCATCAATTAGTCTTGAGTTTGGGGCATGGGGCCTGATGGTTTGCCGTTGCCGGCGATGGCGCCGCCGCGCCTTGGCCCACCGCCGTTCATCTAGATGTCGGATTTAGGGTGAAGGGCCAACGACCATTAGATCCTCATCGGGCGGTGCAGAACATTGTGTTTGCGTACCCCTTCGTGTATGGAATGGCAGCCGTAGATCTTCGATCGGACGAAACTGTGTGGCTCTCGGTTGTTCGCCACCATTGGATTCAGATCCAGTGATCATCTGTGCGTACCGATTCGTGTATGACAAGATCTAATCTAGGCCCTTGATCCCGATCAAACGGTCCAGAGCAACTGCTAATGCATAGACATAGCATTTTTCATTATGAGACCCTGGGTTTTATTAAATTCCGCCTGCCGTCCAGCGGAGATCAAAAGATATATCATTTAGGTCCGGAATTTCATAAAACGAACCCTACAATTTATAATAACTATGTCCGCAACATAGAAGTTTATAAAATTATGATGATTAAAATAGAAATGAGTTTTTAGCATGAAATTAATTCAATAAACTTAGGAAATTCGTATCTCCTTCGTTTTAGCTCCGATTTTAGTGGTTCTTGAACCTATAGTTTCGTATTGACGTGTAGAATCTTATTATCCAGTTTGTTCTGATGTTTAATGTGATGTTAATTTTTCCTATGCAATGATTGTTTGTATCGCTGCGAGTAGACGAGCAAGTGCGCGAGGAACCCGAGGCAACCCAAGTCAAAGATTCTGAGCAGGAGCTCGCAGAAGGCAAGTTGCGTTCTTTATCACTTTTCTTTAACCTAATAATGTTCTGTTAATCACCATGGCACAGTTAGGCTAAGCTGATGGGACCTAATAGGTTGCCCAGTTTGTTTACCCTACACCTTGCAAACTAATAAACTATTGGGTAGTCTTGCTACTGCTCAACCGATATATGGAGTAATGTTACTTATGATTCATGCTCATGTTCCACTATGATTCATTATGGTTGGCTTTATTATGATACATGTTAAGATCATTTTTGTTAATTGGAATATAGAGTGACTACCCGAGGCAACAGTGGGCGTACCCAGTGTCGTAGGCTTCCCACATAGTGCAACCACAAAAACTATATGGCTCTCATCTTGGCCAATTAATTAAGAAAGCTAGTGTGGGATAATCATTTCACAAAAGGGGCAAGTGGGGAGGCATCACTGCAGACATTAATTACTAGCATTTTAATTTGTTATTCCAAGGTATATATATTACTTCTTCCAAAGTGTTGAAATTGTATACTTGGTGGTTTCTTAATATGTGTTCTTTTAAAGGACCTTAGACCAACTCCAGCAGTGCTGGCTCCGAATCCGTATCCTACGAAGTGGCAGGCGTGGATACGGAGGTGCGCATGGAGGGTGCTTTCCAGGAACGCTCCGTATTTACACTCCCTATTCGCGTGCATGCAGACGGTGACAGCTGGGTCCTGCGAGCATAGGCTTTTAATTGCACTATTTCTCAGACTTGTGCGGAGAGGAGTGTGACAGAACCGCCCAAATTATTCCAGCTTAAGTGCCTAAGTCACGCCCCAGGGGCCGCAACACACTTAAATTGGAATAACCCGTCAGTCCCTCAGACTAGTCTGATAGAGCCACTTAACCAGGATCAAATTCCACAATCTCACTCGAAGGTGAGTCACAGAAGAAATACAATAAAACAGGAAACATCAAATTAAGTACTGAATTATTACATAGATCGGAGTTTCTCGAGTAGCAAATAAGAGTTTACGAAATAAAATGCAGCGGATAATCGATGTCGTCGGTATTGAGGAATTGGGCAAGGCCTAGCCCACTACTCCTCGTGCTCCTCTCCTGCCGGAGCAACATCCCACTCGACCGTCCAACCCGGTGGCAGGGTGGTAGGCCAAGTCACACCATCAACCATATCCTTAATCGTACCAGCAAAAATTATGCCACAAGCAAGGCTGAGTATACTAATACTCATCTAGACTTACCCGGTGTGAGGAGTCTACTCCTCTACCTCTAGACTTTGCAGCTGTTTGGCTGAGGCGTTTGGTTTGCCAAAAAGTGCTAGCTGTTTCTAAAATCAATTCTTAGCTTTTCAAATTCTAGTATCATTTTTTTAGCTAGGTTTGCTCCTTTTAAGCATACATGGTAACAAGCATTTAGTTCAATCAACAAATTGTCTCATGTAACCTCATTTCACTTCTTACTCAATGTAGTACAAGGGGTCAAGCAGTCTCATTAGCTGCGAGAAGCAGATGATTCGAATCGAGTTTTATCGTTGCAAGGTAAACCTAAACACACGACATGTCAGGGCACTCCATCCCCACACATGTCAACTGTCCCCATCGATTCCTCGTTCGCGTCCAGGCCTCACCGCCTTGGCATACAATGCTCCACTGACCCCGGCTGCCGCCGTGCAGTGACCGCACTTGTACCCACCATAGCTAGCATGGGAGACCCAGTCTCAGGTCGCGTGAGGGATAAAGTCCACGCCCGGCTTCACTCAGGTACTAGGTTTACCGGTTACCATATTTCCCGACATGTGCTTAGTACGTTCAAAAGCTTGACTCAGGTATCCACACATTAATCCTTAATTCCTTTTTCCCGTCTCATGGTCAAGGCATCCACCCTGGATCCAAGTCCATAGACTAACATAGATCCCGTTATCAAGATGAATACAATCAATTCCTGACCTCGCGCGAGTGCTAGAAAAATCACTCGACTTCTACCGAGATCCTGATTAGCAAAGCAGCTACTCGACCTAGCATACTAGTATTCATCTCAAAAAGGAATCCTAAGTTCATGCAACTAGAGGTTTCAAGCAACTCCTACACTTAAGTGCACATTACAACCCTACAAACATTAAGTGTAGTAAAGTAGCATATAATAATACAGTTATGCATATAAACCGGGGCTTGCCTTCAATAGCTGGGGCTGCGAGGAGATCCTCGATAGCAGCCTCAGGAGCTTGCTCCTGGTCCTCCTCTTGGACATTTCCTTGCTCGGGGATGAGCACGTACTCTCCGTCGGCGAGATTACAATCTAATGAATGCAATGCGTAACATATATGCATGATATGATATGTGCTTTAGTAATTTAAACTTTTGATGGTGTATGATCTACTTGAGTTAGATAGAGCTAAATCTTGCTTATACGAGATTTTTGGTGGTATACTTGGTAATTTGGATCAAACTTAGCTAAGTTAAGTGGTAGATTTATTTTTGGGGTTCCACTGAATTCTTTTAAGGTCTTATTGGAGTGAGGTTTATCTTTCCTCTTTTTCCCTTGATCTTCTTTAGGGTTTTAGGGTGGGTTTGAACTACATGTTGCCTTAATAAATTTCCAAAAATTCTGTAAAAATTACAGTGGCTTCTTACTGGTGTATAATTCTCTGTCTCAAAATTTAAGGTTCTAGAAGTGAATAGTTTTCTCTAGACAAAATTGCCAAATTTCTAGCCATTAATACTTATTAGTTATTTTATTAAGATTTTCTAAAGTTTCTAGCCAAAGGGGTGCTTTCTACTACCACTATATTGAAAAATATCAAACAACAGAATTCTGATTTTTCCTAGCTTCTATTTTGTGCAAGAGCAATCATTATGAAGTTTGGCATCTTTTTGCTTAAGGTAAGGGGTGGTATGCATTAATTGAAATAAATGACCTTTTTATAAAATATTGGCAATAGGTATTATTTTGCATCTTTCCAATGGGTTTGTATTTTTCTCTGGTGGCCTATCTCATTATTGATCTAGAAAAATTTTATTTGCCCATTATTGCATTATTTTGGGTTACTCATGATTTATTTGGAATATGACTCATTATCATATTATATTTATTTACCTTACAAAAAATGATGGGCTTGGGTGTTCAATATTTTTGCAGTGGGGTTTTGGTGGTTACAAGTCCACTGGATTTTTATTATCAATTTTGGGTCTGGTTTTATAATTCTAATAATTGATTTCTAGTTGGGATAATGTTAAATAAAACATTTCACTTTGAATCTAATCTGGACTGGAGATTCCTTTATTTTTCCTAGGTTCTTTGTTACTTAAGCAAACTAGGAAAAATAATTTCATCCACTGGTCATTAATTTCTAAGGTCTTGTTGATTTTCCTAAGGTTTGGAAAAAAATGACTTTTAATAGATATCTCCACTAAATTTTTCAATACTGGGGTCCTCACTATTTTTAAACAGTGTTTAAATGGGGTTTGAACATCTACAAATTTTCTTAGGTTCAGCACAGAAACATAACTAATTTTCCTTAATTAAACAAGGTTTGGTTAGTTTCTGTATTTAATTTTAAACTCTAAAAATTAGAACAGAAAGCATAGAGTTCAGTATTTTTAATTGATAGTTCATAATATTTAGAATTTAGCAAAATTGGTTTGACAATTTTTGGTTAAGTATTCATCAAGTTATGAATTTTCTAAGTTCTATGTTCATTAAAAAGATTAAACATAAATGATTAAATGGAAAACTACTTTGCAACAGGGTCCCTGGCGGGTGTTTTAAGTTTTCCTTACAGACTAGTCCTCGGGCTACTATTGAAATGAGTCTTTGACAGTTCAGAAAACCCCCTGGGTTCTTCTAATCCTAACCCGAGGTCCTCCCCCCAATTTAAACAGTACCCGCAGCGGAAGAAAGGGCGGAGGGCCTTACCGGCGGCGAGACTGCTCCGGTGAGGTAGCCGAGGGTGTAGGGGAGGTTCTGAGGGTCACGACGATGTGTGGGTCGCCGTCGGGGATGGTCGGAGTCGACCGGTCCGCGTGCGCAGGCAGGGGAGCTCGTCTGCGGCGAGGAGTCCAGCCTATCCAGGGCACAATTGACCAATCAAACGGGTCATAGAGCTTCCCTAGGGATCAAGGAAGGTGTGTGCGAGGAATTGAAGAATGGCTCACCGGAGTGCCCAGTCTACGCGTGCAGGCGGGCGGCCGAAGTCCGGTGAGGTCGATCTTCGCCTTCCGGTGAAGTTCTGCCAGGTCCGAGGGCTTGGAAAGCTTCACAAGCTAATGGCGAAGCTAACCGAGCGGCTGGCGCGGCTTGGGAGTGACTGGAGTGGGTTGGCAACGGTGGCCGAGGCTCTGGCGGCAATGGCGGGCGGAAAGGAGCTCGCCGGAGCTAAGAGGGGCGTCTGGCTGGCGATTGTGAGCACGGTGTGAAGTGAGGCGCGCCCGAGGAGGCTTTATAGGTGCGGGTGAGCACGACCGAGGGCGGGGCTCTGACAAGCGCTCGGGGCGTGCGCGGCGAACGCCAGTGCGCGCTCTGGCGTCTAGCACAGCGTCGAGCACGAGGCAGCACAGAGAGAGGTCGAGTTCAAGCGCGGATTGGCCCCAAATCTTTGAGATTATGGCCATGATCTCGTTGAGAGATCTCTTCCTCTCAGGTTCCTTTGTCGTTTGTGTGTGGAGGCTAGCAAGTTTGGCTGACTGGATTAAGAGATAGAGAGGGAAGAAATCTGGTTTGTCTCACTACCGCACACAGGGAGAAGATCTCTGGTTTGACGTGTCTAAGGCACGCATCCCGATGCCATCTTCTGGCACAAGACAGAGAGGTTAGTTATGCGCGTTTTTGTCAATGGGGTCATTAGGATTTGAGCTAGGGATCAAGGTGAACACGCTTGATCTTTGGCTCAAGGTCTGAAATTCAGAATTCAGAATTTCATAATTCCCTATTGAAACCCCACTTGAGAAGCTTGTTTGGAGTTTTATTTAAATTGTTTTGGCCAAGCTTCCATAATCTTTGTTGTTGCTTATTTAGTATACTTTAATGTTTATAATTGGCCCAAGCCATGATTCTATATTTTTCATACCCTTTTGCCCTTTCTCTTGAATTTTGTTTATAGGGCTCAATTAGGGTTTTTATTGTGGTTGCAACATTTTGCCCCTTTTGAAAACCCATTTGTTTTGAACATGATACTTTTAAGTATAAGCTTAGTGGATCCTTTATTCTTAAGTCAGTTTGATGCTCATGCTCAATTTGGTTCACATAAAATGATGGTTCTTGGGTTAGCACTTGAGAGAAACCCTAGGTGACACTGGGGTCTCACAGCCTTCCCCCCTTAAAGGAATCTCGTCCCGAGATTCGGGTGAGAGTCCTCCCGGGGTGAAGCGAAGGGTGAGACTTATAGGAAGTGGGTGCTTATTGTTATTATTAGGGCAAACTGCTCTTCGAATGTCATTCTCTTTGCAACTTCAGAAGGAAGTCCTATTAAGCTCTGTTTCATAATTGCTTCATTCTGTTTTAAGATTATATTTCTGAAATTTAGATTCGAAGGGCAGGAGGAGGGGTTGGGTGTGATTACGTACCAGTTTCCTTAGGTAGGCAATCGGGGAAGTTGGATCGCAAGAATTCCTCGGTCTCCCAAGTAGCTTCTTCCTCTGAGTGATTACTCCACTGGACCTTATACATTTTGATTGATTTAGCCCGAGTTGATCTTTCTTTGCAATCCAGAATCTTGGAAGGGTATTCTTGGTATGATAGATCTGGCTCTATCTCCAATTCTGGCTCTGCTATGATCTCGGTCGGCAATCGAAAACACTTCTTCAGCTGAGATACATGGAACACACTGTGAATGGCAGACATTTTTGAAGGTAACTTCAGTTTATATGCCACGGGTCCACAGGCTTCTATGATCTCATAAGGTCCAACATAACGAGGGGCTAGCTTGCCTTTGATTCCAAACATCTGCACTCCCTTGGTGGGTGATACCTTGAGGTACACGAAATCTCCCACCTTGAACTGGAGAGGTTTCCTTCTTTTATCATGGTAACTCTTCTGCCTGGCCTGAGCAACTTCTAGATTTTTCCTGATTAGTTTGACCTTCCTTTTGGCTTCAGTCACTAAGTCAGGTCCGAAAACTTCTCTTTCTCCAGGCTGAGACCAATTGAGTGGTGTCCTACACCTTCTTCCATAGAGGGCTTCAAAAGGTGCCATCCTTAGGCTGGATTGATAATTGTTGTTATAAGCAAACTCTGCCAAGGAGAGGTGCTTATCCCAGTTCTTGCCACAATCGATTGCACAAGCTCTCAGTCTGACCATCAGTCTGTGGGTGGTAAGTTGAACTTCTGATTAGCTTGGTTCCCAAAGACTCCTGCAGTAGTTCCCAAAATCTGGCAACAAATTGGGCTCCTCGGTCAGAAACAATGGTCCGAGGTAATCCGTGCAAACACACGATCCGGTCAATGTACAACTCTGCATACTTTTGAGCCTTATCAGTGGTGTGCACACAGAGAAAATGTGCCACTTTCGTCAGTCGGTCCACAATAACCCAAATCGAATCATGATGACGAGAGGTGTTGGGCAGACCCACGATGAAATCCATGTTGATGTCATCCCATTTCCACGAAGGTATAGATAGGGGTTGCAAAGCTCCAGCTGATTTCAAGTGGCTTGCCTTTATCCTCTGACAGGTGTCACATTCCGATACATACTGGGCTATCTCCCTCTTCATTCTGGTCCACCAATACAAAGGCTTCAGATCATGGTACATTTTGGTGCTTCCCGGATGCATAGAGAATTTGGAGAGATGAGCCTCGTCCAAGATTTTCTTCTTGAGGTCCTTGTTTTTAGGAATCACCAATCTGCTTTTGAACCATAATACACCCTTTTCATCTTGGCGGAAACATTTATACTTTTCAACCTTCTGATGGAGATTTTCCTTGATAATCTGCACTCCCTTGTCACTGAACTGGGCCATGATGATCTGGTCTTGCAAAGCTGGCTCGACAGAAATGTGAGACAAAGCACCAGAAGGAATCACTTCAATCTGCATCTTGCTCAACTCATCACATAAGGTGTTGATGTGAGAATCCATCAGAATACAATTGCATTGCAACTTCCGACTCAAGGCATCTGCTACAACATTGGCTTTCCCTGGTGATAATGTACCTCCAGGTCATAATCCTTGATCAGCTCTAGCCATCTTCTCTGCCTCATGTTGAGATCAGCCTGAGTAAAGATGTACTTAAGGCTCTTATGATCAGTGAAGATGTTGCAGTGGGTTCCCATTAAATAGTGCCTCCACATTTTTAATGCATCAACCACTGCTGCCAACTCGAGGTCATGAGTGGGATAATTTTGCTCATGAGGCCTGAGTGCTCTTGAGGCGTAAGCAATGACTCGATTGTCTTGCATTAAAACACAACCTAGTGCAGTGCCAGAGGCATCACAATACACATCAAAAGGCTTGCTGTTGTCGGGTTGCGCTAACACTGGTGTTGTGGTCAGATGCTTCCTTAATGCATGGAAGGCATCTTCGCACTTCTGACTCCAAACAAACTTGGCTTCTTTCTTCAGTAGCTCAGTTATAGGCTTCGCAATTCGAGAGAAATCCGGAATAAATCTTTGGTAATAACCAGCTAATCCCAGAAAACTCCGAATCCGACGGACAGTCGTTGGTGGCTTGTGGCTTCCAGTTCATCACCTCTTGCACCTTATCAGGATCAACAACTATTCCTGCCTGAGAGATAGTGTGACCCAAGAATTTGATTACCTTTAGCCAAAAATCACACTTTGACAACTTGGCATAAAGGTGGTGCTCTCGCAGACGTTGAAGCACTACATGCAAATGCCCCGCATGTTCTTCTTCGTTCTTAGAGTACACCAAGATATCATCGATGAACACCACTAAGAATTTGTCCAATTTAGGCATGAAAACAGAATTCATCAGATACATGAAATATGCTGGTGCATTAGTCAGCCCAAAAGACATTACCAAGAATTCATATAGCCCATATCTGGTTGAGAATGTCGTCTTCGGAATATTGCTTGCTCGTATCTTGATCTGATGGTAGCCGGAGCGAAGGTCTATTTTGGAAAACACCTTAGCCCCGACCAACTGGTCAAAAAGGACATCAATACGAGGCAAAGGATACTTGTTCTTGATAGTTACCGCATTAAGAGGGCGGTAATCTATACACAGCCTCAAGCTTTCATCCTTCTTCTTCACAAACAGTGCTGGACATCCCCAAGGCGAAGTACTTGGGCGAATAAATCCCTTATCCAGCAACTCCTGCAATTGCTAATTCAATTCTGCCAACTCAGCAGGTGGCATTCGGTAAGGCTTCTTGGAAATTGATGTCGTTCCCGGTTGCAACTCGATGGCAAATTCAATATCCTGGTCGGGTGGCATTCCTAACAATTCATCAGGAAAGACATCTGCATACTCACAGACCACTGGGATCTTCTTCAGAGGTAACTCCGTCATAGAGAAAGCACATGACTGAGTAGAACCCTGACTGGGCAGAATCAAGGTGAAATTCCCATAGAATGGAGAATTGATTTCCACGATATGGCTAGCTACATCAAGCACAACTTGGTGCAGGGTCATCCAATTAGCTCCCAGAATAATGTCCACATTTTCCAAACCCAAAACAAGAAGGGTGGTTTTGACAATGTGGCTTCCCAGTTGAATAGGCACACTTTGGTTTAATTGATTAGTTGAAATTTTACCCCCAGGTGTGACTATCATAAATGACCCTTTTGAGTGAGAGAATGGCAGTTCACATTTAGCAGTGAACCTTTGGCTAATGAAACTATGAGATGCACCAGAATCAAACAGAATTAAAGCAGGTTGATTATAAACTGAAAAGATACTGGTCATGATAGGAGCTCCCTCAGGTACTTCCTCCAGAGTAGTGAAGTTGAGCTTCCCTTGCCTGACTTGTACCTTCTGCTTTCTTCCCTTGTCTTGACTTGGTGCTGGCATCTGCCTTTGCTGGTTCCTGGGACAATTCTTGGCATAGTGGCCCACATTTCCACAAGTGAAACATTTGTTCCCATTGATCGGTGGAACTGCTGCTGCTGCGGAGGCTGATTGTTCCTTGGAGCGGGAGCTGGAAAGCGGTTGGGTGCCGGCTGTTGCTGCTGAGGTGGCCTGATCACCCATCTGCCTGCCTACTGCTGGAAACCCCTGCTCTGATAGTGAGAAACAATCCTGAACCTCTAGGCCTGAGCGGATGGTGCTGCCATTGGTGCCTTTCTATTCTTCTCTGCCCGGTGGGCTACAATATAGTTCTCCTAGGAGATGGCCAGGTTGACCAACTCATTGAAGCTATCAGCCCGAACAGTGTTGAGTCGTTCCCGCAGCTTGGTGTTAAGATCCCTGCGGAAGCGATCTCTCTTCTTCTCATCAGAATCAGCATGGTAACCTGCATACTGGCATAGGTCGTTGAAGGCTTGCTCATACTGCAGTACCGTGCGGGTTCCTTGATTGAGTGCCAGAAACTCATTCAACTTGCGATCAAGAATGCCAGCTAGGATGTGGTGCCCTCTGAAAGCAGTCTTGAATTCCTCCCAAGACACTTCACGATCAGCGGGAAGCATAGCACGGAAGTGGTCCCACCAAGTCCGAGCAGGGCCGCGAAGCTACTGCGTTGCGAAACGAGCCTTGGCTTCATCAGGGCAGTCTCCCGTGAGGAGGGGAAACTTGGACTCAACGACGCGGAGCCATACGTCGGCGTCCAACGGATCCTCTGCCTTGGTGAACAAGGGTGGCTGCATGCTCAGGAACTCCTGGTAGGTTGCCGCTGCCGGAGGTCGCTGATGCTGGCCTCCACCATGCTGCTGAGGGTGGGGCTAGCGCTGCAAGAGCTGTCGCAGAATCTCATTCTGCTGGGCCATCAGCTCCTGCACTGTGGGAGATGGAGGAGGTGGCGGGGGAACCTGCTCGTTATGCCCTCGACGCTGCCTAGCTGCCATCTGAAAATAGATATTGTCACCATTGTTATCCCAACTCACAATTTCGAACGACAAGATATTATCTCATATGGAAGGAAAATGCCATAATCATAATATTAGGTTCGAAATGAAGATAACATGGTTACAAACATCCCACAGATTTCGAAAGTTCACAGGGTTACATCAATCAGGGGAAAGTACCCGTAAGCCTAGTCCAAAATCTGGCATTAACTAAGCTCGCATAGGTTTCTATCCGCCTAAAAGTGTTGAAATGACTGATCAACCCTGAGCGGTGGAAGCGACACTGGATATGGGTGAGGGAGGCATCGCGGAGGTAGTCCCATTGGCACCAGGGGCTGGTCCTAGCTCCTCGAGAGCCTCTTCTCCCTTGCTTCCGGCTTCATTGGCCTACATCTCCAAGTGGTGCATGTCCAGGTGGTCATTCGCTTCTTCGAGTTCCCTCTGCACATCGTGGAGCTGGTTCTCCAAGACATCAATAGTGTTGTCTCGGATCTCCACCTGCTGCTTCAAGGTGGTAATGCGCTGGCCCAGCCTTTCCACCTACAGATCCTTCTCCACCAACTCGGAGGATAAATCAACCACAAAATCTTCTCGACTGTCGAGAGTGAGCTTGGTGGTTTGAGCGATGTTAGCAAGGTGTGCCATAGCGTCGCTCTGAAGGGTCTGGAGAAGGTACAGCACACTCATGCACTGAACAGTGACCCTCCCAACCAAGTCAGGATACATTGCCCACACATCTTTCACATGGCTCACGTGGTTACACCACATGGGTTCATCCTTCTTCTCAGCAGGGAAGAGTCCCAAGGGGTGCATCACCATCTACAGGGGATGGTAGCCACAGAAAGTCGTCAGAGTCTTCATGGCTGCCGCTTCAGTGGTGTCGTCCGTCCTGAATCCAACTGTCTCGAAATCAAGAGAACGCCAACCCGGCTGAAGGGGATGAGCCTCCAAAGTCAGCCAGACCTGACAACGAGGTACCCGATGCTCCTCATACAGCTGCACCGTGTACAAAGGGGGCGTAGGGTAACCGGCAGAGTTAAGCACTTCCCACAAGATGGAAGGAAAGCCATCGTGAGAAAGGAAGTCAGAACTGAAACAAGTGTCTCCTCCACTGGCGGGGGTGGGTGAATTCATCTGCGGAAGGGTATCAAAGGTAAAGATTATGGTGGAAGGAAAGAAAAATAAAAGAGCCCGGATGGTTTTTAAAGGAAGTGGGTTAGCTCAAGTTTTAATTCCCTTTTGTGTTTATAATGCATGCATGCTGGAAGTAATGTCTCCTCTCCAAATAATAGGGTGATCTTAGGGCATCCTTAAAAAGTCTAAGTACTGGCCCACGGGGCCTACTTAATTAGCCACCTATTTCTCCCTCTATGCCTAAGGCCTTTCGTCCTAGGTCTAGCGGTCTAGTCCTGACGATCCGTAGCAGTTTCTAGGCAAGTTTTAGATTTTGAAAATGGTATTCATGGTTTTTTGTCCTTCTCTGTGGTGGAATTTGCTCCGATACCAGCTGTGGCGGAACCGCCCAGATTATTCCAGCTTAAGTGCCTAAGTCACGCCCCAGGGGCCGCAACACACTTAAATCGGAATAACCCGTCAATCCCTTAGATCTAGTCTGATAGAGCCACTTAACCAGGATAAAATTCCACAATCTCACTCGAAGGTGAGTCACAGAAGAAATACAATAAAACAGGAAACCTCAAATTAAGTACTGAATTATTACATTGATCGGAGTTTCTCAAGTAGCAAATAAGAGTTTACGAAATGAAATGCAGCGGATAATCGATGTCGTCGGTATTGAGGAATTGGGTAAGGCCTAGCCCACTACTCCTCGTGCTCCTTTCCTGCTGGAGCAACATCCCACTCGACCGTCCAACCCGGTGGCAGCGTGGTAGGCCAAGTCACACCATCAACCATATCCTGAATCGTACCTGCAAAAATTATGCCACAAGCAAGGCTGAGTATACTAATACTCAGCTAGACTTACCCGGTGTGAGGAGTCTACTCCTCTACCTCTAGACTATGCAGTTGTTTGGCTGAGGGGTTTGGTTTGCCAAAAAGCGCTAGCTGTTTCTAAAATCAATTCTTAGCTTTTCAAATTCTAGTATCATTATTTTAGCTAGGTTTGCTCCTTCTAAGCATACATGGTAACAAGCATTTAGTTCAATCAACAAATTGTCTCATGTAACCTCATTTCACTTCTTACTCAATGTAGTACAAGGGGTCAAGTAGTCTCATTAGCTGCGAGAAGCAGACGATTCGAATCGAGTTTTATCCTTGCAAGGTAAACCTAAACACACGACATGTCAGGGCACTCTGTCCCCACACATGTCAACCGTCCCCATCGATTCCCCGTTCGCGTCCAGGCCTCACCGCCTTGGCATACAATGCTCCACTGACCCCGGCTACCGTCGTGCAGTGACCGCACTTGTACCCACCATAGCTAGCATGAGAGACCCAGTCTCAGGTCGCGTGAGGGATAAATTCCACGCTCGGCTTCACTCAGTACTAGGTTTACCGGTTACCATATTTCCCGACATGTGCTTAGTACGTTCAAAAGCTTGACTCAGGTATCCACACATTAATCCTTAATTCCTTTTTCTCATCTCATGGTCAAGGCATCTTCCCTGGATCCAAGTCCATAGACTAACATAGATCTCGTTATCAAGATGAATACAATGAATTCCTGACCTCGCGTGAGTGCTAGAAAAATCACTCGACTTCTACCGAGATCCTGATTAGCAAAGCAGCTACTCGACCTAGCATACTAGTATTCATCTCAAAAAGGAATCCTAAGTTCATGCAACTAGAGGTTTCAAGCAACTCCTACACTTAAGTGCACATTACAACCCTACAAACATTAAGTGTAGTAAAGTAGCATATAATAATACGGTTATGCATATAAACCAGGGCTTGCCTTTAATTGCTAGGGCTGCGGGGAGATCCACGATAGCAGCCTCGAGAGCTTGCTCCTGGTCCTCCTCTTGGACAGTTCCTTGCTCGGGGATGAGCACGTACTCTCCGTCGGCGAGATTACAATCTAATGAATGTAATGCGTAAGATATATGCATGATATGATATGTGCTTTAGTAATTTAAACTTTTGATGGTGTATGATCTACTTGAGTTAGATAGAGCTAAATCTTGCTTATACGAGATTTTTGGTGGTATACTTAGTAATTTGGATCAAACTTAGCTAAGTTAAGTGGTAGGTTTATTTTTGGGGTTCCACTGAATTCTTTTTAAGGTCTTTAGTGAGAATTTCCAAGAATTCAAGTTGGACTTATTGGAGTGAGGTTTATCTTTCCTCTTTTTCCCTTGATCTTCTTTAGGGTTTTAGGGTGGGTTTGAACTACAGGTTGCCTTAATAAATTTCCAAAAATTCTGTAAAAATTACAGTGGCTTCTTACTGGTGTATAATTCTCTGTCTCAAAATTTAAGGTTCTAGAAGTGAATAGTTTTCTCTGGACAAAATTGCCAAATTTTAGGGCAGAAGGGGTGATTCGAACTACAACTATCATTCAATAGTAGGTAATTCTCTATGACTTATTTTTGCTGGTTTTAGATGCTATAACATGACTTGGTACAAATTTCTAGCCATTAATACTTATTAGTGATTTTACTAAGATTTTCTAAAGTTTCTAGCCAAAGGGGTGCTTTCTACTACCACTATATTGAAAATATCAAACAACAGAATTCTGGTTTTTCCTAGCTTCTATTTTGCGCAACAGCAATCATTCTGAAGTTTGGCATCTTTTTGCTTAAGGGAAGGGGTGGTATGCATTAATTGGATTAAATAGCCTTTTTTATAAAATATTGGCAATAGGTATTATTTTGCATCTTTCCAATAGGTTTGTATTTTTCTCTGGTGGACTATCTCATTATTGATCTAGCAAAATTTTATTTGCCCATTATTGCATTATTTTGGGTTACTCATGATTTATTTGGAATATAACTCATTATTATATTATATTTATTTACCTTACTTAAAATGATGGGTTTGGGTGTTCATTATTTTTGCAGTGGGGTTTTGGTGGTTACAAGTCCACTGGATTTTTATTATCAATTTTGGGTCTAGTTTTATAATTCTAATAATTGATTTCTAGTTGGGATAATGCTAAATAAAACATTTCACTTTGAATCTAATATGGACTGGAGGTTCCTTTACTTTTTCTAGGTTCTTTGTTACTTAAGCAAACTAGGAAAAATAATTTCATCCACTAGTCATTAATTTCTAAGGCCTTTCTGATTTTCGTAAGGATTGGGCAAAAATGACTTTTAATAGATATCTCCACTAAATTTTTCAATACTGGGGTTCTCACTATTTTTAAGTAGTGTTTAAATGGGGTTTAAACATCTACAAATTTTCTTAGGTTCAACACAGAAACATAACTAATTTTCCTTAATTAAAAAAGGTTTGGTTAGTTTCTATATTTAATTTTAAACTCTAAAAATTAGAACAGAAAGCATAGGGTTCAGTATTTTTAATTGATAGTTCATAATATTTAGAATTTAGCAAAATTGGTTTGACAATTTTTGGTTAAGTATTCATCAAGTTATGAATTTTCTAAGTTCTATGTTCATTAAAAAGATTAAACATAAATGATTAAATGGAAAACTACTTTGCAACGGGGTCCCTGGCGGGTGTTTTAAGTTTTCCTTACAGACTAGTCCTCGGGCTACTATTCAAATGAGTCTCTAACAGTTCAGAAAACCCCCTGGGTTCTTCTAATCCTAACCCGAGCTCCTTCCCCCAATTTAAATAGTACCCACGGTGGAAGAAAGGGCGGAGGGGCTTACCGGCGGCGAGACTGCTCCAGTGAGGTGGCCGAGGGTGTAGGGGAGGTTCTGAGGGTCACGGCGATGTGCGGGTCGCCGTCGGGGATGGTCAGAGTCGGCCGGTCCGCGTGCGCAGGCGGGGGAGCTCATCGGCGGCGAGGAGTCCGGCCTATCCAGGGCACAATTGACCAATCAAACGGGTCAGAGAGCTTCACCAGGGATCAAGGAAGGTGTGTGCGCAAGGAATTGAAGAATGGCTCACCGGAGTGCGCAGTCTACGCGCGCAGGCGGGCGGCCGAAGTCCGGTGAGGTCGATCTTCGCCATCCGGTGAAGTTCTGCCAGGTCTGAGGGCTTGGAAAGCTTCACAAGCTAATGGCGAAGCTAACAGAGCGGCTGGCACGGCTTGGGAGTGACTGGAGCGGGCTAGCCACGGTGGCCGAGGCTCTAGCGGCAATGGCGGGAGGAAAGGAGCTCGCCGGAGCTAAGGAGGGGCGTCTCGCCGACGATGGTGAGCACGGGGTGAAGTGAGGCACGCCCGAGGAGGCTTTATAGGCGCGGGCGAGCACGACCGAGGGTGGGGCTCTGACAAGCGCTCGGGGCGTGCGCGGCGAACGCTAGTGCGCGCTCTGGCGTCTGGCACAGCGTCGAGCACGAGGCAGCGCAGAGAGAGGTCGAGTTCAAGCGCGGATTGGCCCCAAATCTTTGAGATTATGGCCATGATCCCATTGAGAGATCTCTTCCTCTCAGGTTCCTTTGTCGTTTGTGTGTAATGGCTAGCAGGTTTGGCTGACTGGATTAAGAGATAGAGAGGGGAGAAATCTGGTTTGTCTCACTGCCGCACAAAGGGAGAAGATCTCTGGTTTGACGTGTCCAAGGCACGCGTCCCGATGCCATCTTCTGGCACAAGACAAAGAGGTTAGTTATGCACGTTTTTGTCAATGGGGTCATTAGGATTTGAGCTAGGGATCAAGGTGAACACGCTTGATCTTTGGCTCAAGGTCTGAAATTCAGAATTCAGAATTTCAGAATTCCCTATTGAAACCCCACTTGAGAAGCTTGTTTGGAGTTTTATTTAAATTGTTTTGGCCAAGCTTCCATAATCTTTTTTGTTGCTTATTTAGTATACTTTAATGTTTATAATTGACCCAAGCCATGATTCTATATTTTTCATACCCTTTTACCCTTTCTCTTGAATTTTGTTTATAGGGCTCAATTAGGGTTTTTATTGGGGTTGCAACATTTTGCCCCTTTTGAAAACCCATTTGTTTTGAACACGATACTTTTAAGTATAAGCTTGGTGGATCATTTATTCTTAAGTCAATTTGATGCTCATGCTCAATTTGGTTCACATAAAATGATGGTTCTTGGGTTAGCACTTGAGAGAACCCTAGGTGACACTGGGGTGTCACAAGGAGAGAGAAGACGTGGGGAAGGGGAGTGCAAATACATGGCGTGCTTTTTAGGGAGAGGGATACAGAGTCCGTTGGACTGATGAATAGTGTACTGCGCAGTGCAAAAAGGAGATACGGAGTCGCATACGGAGGCTGCTGGAGTTGGTCTTATGTAGATGATCCTAAGCTCGGTTGGCTGGCTGCGCAGAGGTTGCCCTCCCCACCAGCAACATGAGAGCTCTGGTGGCGTCAAGCCTCGAGGCCTCATGCGCAGGCCAAACACGTCGCTACAGGCTTGTGTGCACTACCCGTCAGCTGCACCAATATCCCCACAACCCGATAACTTACGCTCTGATCCCTTCTTCCTCGTTGGGTTTGGCACTGAACCACCTAGCCCCGTCGCTAATTTCTGTTAGTTGTGCAACTTTGCTCCGTTTTGCTTCGCTGAGTAGTCGTAGAATGGCACAAAACAATCGGGAAGCGGATAAGATGTGAGCAATTTTGTTCTTGTGAAATCCCCCCCTCGTCCAGGTTGATTCCGTTGTTTATGGTGCAGGCTCGACGTGTATATCTATGACTACCTGCTGAAGAGGAACGTACAAACGACGACCTAGGCTTTCATGGCCGAGGAAAGGTTGTTGCTTACCATGTTGTCAATTGTTGCCTCCTCTCCTATTGCTTTGTCGTTCCACATTTTGTTGCTGGGTTAGGTTTCGTTCATGGCAGTGCACAAGAGTTTAACTATTAGTTGCATGCGTGAATGTGAATTTAGGACCAGATAGACTGGACAATGCTTTTCATCTCTGGTATGAATTTTCAGTATGGAATACTCCATAGCTTTTTTGTGTGTTTGACTAAAGTAGGGTACATTATTGGAACATGAATTGATATAAAGTTTTATCAAATAATTTGTGTGTTGTCGCAACACACGAACATGGTACTAGTTGACTTGATTCATGGCTAAAAAGGAAAGAAAATTGAGAATGGATAATAACAGAAAAAATAAAATGAGAAAGAAAAATATAAAACACTACTTCAGTTTTTCTACACACATATGGTTCCTCCTTTCAGAACATAAGTTCACAACTTTGCAATAATCATTGACATTTACCGATTTTCCACTAATATGGTGGCTACTTATCCTGTTGCCATCTTTAGAAGTGTGAATACATATTCGCCTCTTAAAATAACACTACTGAAAAAAGTACGAGGTGACCGCATATAGTACCAGATTCACAATCGGTACTATGTAATCGGGACTAAAGGCGCCAATCTTTAGTACCACTATTAAAACTAAAAGTGACTTCTAGTACCGCTTTTTTGTTAGAACTGTTAAGAAAGACCCCTCTTTAGCATCAGTTCGTGGCTAAAACCAGTACTAAATATGAACCTTTAGTACTGGTCCTAGCCGCGTACTTGTACTAAAGGGGGACCTTTAGTATCGATTCTAGCCAAGAATCAGTAATAAAGTGTTTTTTTATTTTTAGAAGATATAAATTGATATTGATTAATAGTACATTAATTAATATGTGTACATACAAATGTATAAAAAGTTCTTTCCAATAGGACGCATGTTCAAATGTATAGGCCGTTATTTTTTCCTTAAAGTCGGAGGCTGCTATGTTCAACCACAATGAGCAAGTTTGGCAAACATTGTTCTCATTAACGTATCAAATGCGTACAATCTCTAGAGTTTTTACAAATCAAATCTCTGGAGTTGGTGATAAAGTAATTAGACCTTCGCAGACTGCTTTTATACCAGGGTGGTTTATTTTGGAAGGCATTGTCACTCTACATGAAACTCTGCATGAGACGCGTAAGAAGAAGGCATATGGGATAATCTTAAAATTAGATTTTGAGAAAGCTTATGATAAAATTAAATGTCCGTTTATACAACATGTTATTAGGATGAAAGGGTTTTCGGATACCTGTGCTCTTGGATTCAAAAAATAGTTTCAAAGGGGAGTGTTTTAGTTAAGGTAAACGAGGATTGTGGCCACTACTTCCAAACTAGAAAAAGGAGTGAGGCAAGGAGATCCCCTTTCACCTATCCTTTTTAATATAGTTGTGGATATGCTGGCCATACTAATTAGTAAAGCTAACGATGCTGGCCTTTTTTGGGTGATCATTTTGCATCTAGTGAACGGGTCTTTCGATCCTTCAATATGCGGATGATACTATCTTGTTCTTGATAATGATCTGGAAGGAGCTAAGAATCTAAAATTACTGCTTACGACTTTTGAGCAGCTCTCAGGACTAAAAATTAATTTCAATAAGAGTGAAATATTTTGCTATGGTTCAGCAAATGACTCGATAATAGAGTATTCATATTTTTTTGGGTGTGACAAGGGACAACTACCTTTTAAGTACCTTGGAATTCCTATGCATCATAGAAAACTTAATAATGCCGACTGGATGGTAATTGAGGAAAGGTTTAAGAAAAGACTAAATGGATGGAAAGGAAAAGTTTTGTCCACTGGTGGGAGTTTGGTCCTTGTTAATTTAAGTCTTGATGAGTCTCACGTTGTTTATGTTATCCTTTTTTGAGGTGCCTAGAGAGGTACTCGCTAGATTGGATAAATTTAGATCCCGTTTTCTTTGGGACAGGAGGAACACAAAAGGAAATACAAAATTACCAAGTGGAACATAGTCTGCTTTCCAAAAGACTTGGGAGGTTTGGGATAATAAATCGTGACCTCCAGAACAAGTGCTTATTGAGTAAATGGCTTTTTAAGCTGATTAATGAGGATGGTGTATGGCAGACAATTCTGTGAAATAAATATATGAGAGGAAAAGCCTTTACCCAAATAGAGCATATGCCTGGTGATTCTCACTTTTGGGTAGGTCTAATGAAGGTTAAACACATGTTTTTGGGTCTAGGGTGTTTCAAGCTCGGGGATGGGACCCAAATTAGATTTTGGAAAGATAGATGGTGTGGCAATGTAGCTTTCAAATACTTATCTCCTAACCTTTACGCCATTGTCAGAAAGAAGAAAGTGATTGTTTCGGATGTTTTTAGAACTACACCGCTAAATGTGGCTTTTCGAAGATCTTTGGTTAGTAATAACTTAGTGGCTTGGCTGCAACGCACATCCACAGTTATGAATACTCAACAAATTGATTAGAGAGACACATTCGAGTGGTCTCTACATCAGCATGGTCGTTTCACGGTTCAGTCAAAGTATCAAGCCCTTATAATGCCACATATTGCACCTAGAAGACATCCTATATAGAAACTTAGGGTTCCTCTAAAGATAAAGGTTTTTATGTGGTATCTTATCAAGAACATAGTTCTTACCAAAGACAACCTAGCAAAAAAGCAATGAAAGGAAGTTTAAAGTGTGTTGCATGTATTTAGATGAATCCATCCAACGCCTGTTTTTTATTGCTATATTGCTAGATGTGTATGGCAGTGTGTTTAGGTCTCCTTTAATATCTGACCACCTAAAAGCATACATCATATGTTTGGAAGGTGGATGGAAGGGGTAGAGGGGAACCTTAGGAACAAGATTTGGTTCGAAACTTGTGCCTTTTGCTGGACAATTTGGTTATGTAGAAATGATGTTACTTTTAACAATGCACAATTGCCTACACCTTTGCAGGTAGTATCTAGGGGAACCACAACAGTAAAACGACAAAGTTCCAACGGCCTTATTATGTCCACTGCCTTCTGCTAAGCCATAGGACATAAGGGACGTGGGCCCCGCCAACAGCCGTTAAGACCATTATTGAGGATAAATGCTGACGACCGAAAGAGGCCATCATATATAGCTTATTTCTGATGGTCGTCGTCGGAAATAAGGTTATTTCTGACCCTTTACGACCGAGGGACAGGTACTGTCGGACATAAGCCTTCGGCCATCGAAAATAGCTTATGTCCGACAGCTTAGGGCTTATCTCCGATGGCTTTAGTCTTTGGAAATTTCATGTTTTACTGTAGTGAACGTACTGGATGAGTTAGTGGACAATACTACTAAAGAGAGAAGACGAACCACAAAGCTAGGATGTCATCTGCTTGAAACGACCATGATGCATATTTTCGCTTCTAATGGATTGTCACACCCGGATTTAAGGGATAAAGCTGAGTGCGTCTCATATGTGCGCCAAAGAAGAACATCACATATAATGACAAAGTGTATAGAGATAAATGTCACAAATATCATAAATGCTATTATTACATAGCAGAAGTCTTACAAAAATAAATGATAATAATAAAGCGAACTAAGTATTATTCCTTAGCGCCACAAAGTTGACGGGAGACGCCACCTAGATCAACTCGTACTCCTCATTGTACGGCTCCTCCTGGACCACCTGTTCTTCTCCTGTGGGGGTTTATATATCCCAAGGGTGAGCTCACAAAAGATCATAACTCAGCAAGTTGTGGGGAATAATGTGCATGAACTCACCAAAGGTTGGAATTCATGTGAAGTGTAAGGCTGACCAATAAATAAGGGTTAAAGCTGAGCATTGCTTGGTCAAGTTTTATTAGCAGTTACTAAATGTAAGTAGATACCAAACCAGAGTAATAGTAGATCAAAATTAAGAATAAATCCCAATGCGATGTAAATGAAAAATTGAATTTAATTCCATAAATTAATCATGCAAGAGTCTTGAGTTGCTCATGACCACAAGCACGGCTAGTATACTAGTTTTACACTCTGCAGAGGTTGCACCCTATACCCACAAGTCGTGTATCCGTCTAGCCAGGGTTAGCTAGACCCTAAGACACTGCCGAGGTGAATGGCTAGGGATTCACTACGAGGCCTTTACAAAGTTCCACTAGCTTCAGAAAACCCGCTACAGTTTCTAGGAAGAGCAATGCAGGAATCCCCTATCTGACCGCCATCACAGCAAAATCAACCCGAGAACCTCCCTACACGTCTACTCCTCTACTGCCCTTGCCCCTTTCGAATAAGGTAGTTCTCCACTAGCTTTCCTAGTTAGTCAGCCAAGGGCGTCCCATTCCACCCTTGTGGTGGCACGTGTTTGTCAAGTTAAGCTTGTAAGGAAAATGGACCCTGGGACATTTGGCTAAATAGATTTTGGTGTTTGATGATCAACGCATTTTGTGGACTAATGTGTTTGCTAGTGTTTATATTTGTAGTTCACAGGATGCGAAGAGGATTGGACTAAGGCAATGAGGACGCAACACCTCAAAAGAAGACATAAAAAGAAGCATAGAAGTCAAAGACTCAAGAACAAAAGAAGCCCAAAAGAATCAGCGAACAAATCCAAGACAAGAGCAGTCAGCCAGTGCCTGGTGGCGCACGGGATAGTGAATAGTAATTGTCCGGTGTGCATCGAACTGTCTGGTGGGACAACCGGATAGTCTGCGCAGAGGGGCCCGCAGACAGGGACCTTCGGGCTGTAGCACCGGACTGTCCGGTGTGCACCGGACAGCCTGGGTAACGGTCGGATCCAATGGTTGACTACTATAGACCACAACGATCAGCTGACGTGGCATGCACCAGATAGTGAACAGTGCCTGTCCGGTGTGCACCGGACTGTCCGGTGCGCCCATCGACAAAAAGCTACTGCTTTCTGTCTAGCAGCTAGAAAATAGGGTTGGGGCCTATAAATACCACCCCAACCGACAATTTCAAGGGGTGGAAGCCCAAGCAACATACCAAGGCATATAGTGCACATTTCCAAGAGCTCAAACACCCAAGTGCTCAATAGAATCACTCGGTGATTAGCGTAGGTGCTTTGCGAAGTGCTTAGGTTAGTTAGTCCGCTTTAGCGCTTGCTCTAGATGAACCCTAGTTAGTTGAGTGAGTTTTGTAAAACCACACAACCCCTCGGCTCTTGCGCGAGCCGTTGTATTTGTACCGAGCGGGGCGAGAGTGTTGCGAGACCGTGACAACCGCATTTGTGTCACGGACGCCACCGTGTACCAGAGGGAACGAGGCCCACGATGTTTCGGCCGGAAGCTCGATAGTGGAGATAGCGGGGAGCGTCCGAGATGAGCCGGAAGCGGAGCACCACTTGCGCATGGAGAAGGCCCACGGCTCTCTACGGAGTTACTCGACCGAGGTGCTTGGCCCTCGCATGGACTTCCCTTTGCATAGGGGCACCAACGAGGATTAGTCGGGACCTTGCGCGGTTCCGAATACCTCGGTAAAAATACCAGCGTCATCCACGAGAGTTTGCATTTCTACCTTGCTCTTTAACTTCCGCATTTATATTAAGCCTTTAAGTTTCAATCTTGTCTTTATGCTTATATAGTGTAGATTGAAACTTAGCCATTGCGGTAGAGATAGCAACACTTAGACAAAACCTAGTTTGCACATTCTAGTTTGATTATCTGCATAGGTGTTTGCTCTAGGGATTTATTTGTGGCCTAGTTTAGTTAAAGTTTTAGAAGTCCTAATTCACCCCCTCTTAGGCGTCACCTGTTTCCTACAATTGGTATCAGAGCCTAGTTTGGCTCAATTGAAACCTTTTAGCTTCACCACTAAAAGAGTCGACACTTTTTAGAGGAAGGGATGGATACCCATAGGCCACCACACTTCGACGGCACTAACTTCCCATACTATAGTGCTAGAATGGCCTGTTACCTAGAAGTCGTGGATCTAGGTGTTTGGAGAGTCACTCGTGATGGGATGAAACCACCCAAGAATCCCAAGAAACCCACCACGAGTGAGGAAAAAGAAATTCATTTGAATGCTAGAGCCAAAAACTGCTTGTATGAATCTCTTAGCATGGATATTTTAATCAAGTTTTTACATTAAAAACTGCTAATGAGATTTGGTTAAAATTGCATGAGCTCCATGATGGCACATCCAATGTCCATGAGCAAAAACATTGCCTAGTCTTAAATGAGTACAATTCTTTTGCTATGAAAGAAAATGAGCTTGATAGATATATGTATTCTCGTTTGAATCTAATTATCAATGAGCTCAATTCTATTGGCATTAATAAGCTAGGTGATGCGGACATTGTGAGGAAGATTATCTCCCTGCTACCACAACAAAGATATGGGAGCATCATCACTATTATTCACTACATGAAGGACTTGAGTAAAATGACCCTGACCATCGTGATTAGGAAAATCGCGGCCTTTGAGATGTCACGAAAAATGGGTCAGGGAGAGGAGCCAACTTCCTCAAGGCCATATGCTTTTGCATGTGATAAAGGGAAGGGTAAAAAGAAGGCTTCCACTCCAAGTTCCTCAAGTGAAGAAGAGGAAGAAAAAGAAAGTGACAATGAAGAAGATAATCAACCATCAACATCATCCTCTAAGGACGAAGAAACAATTCAACGCGTCAGAAAGGTAATGGGGATGATCTGCAAGATTAATCTAATGGGTGTGCCCCTTCAGGTAGAAGATCTTCTCTTTAACATTGACTTGAAAAAGAAAAGAAAGAGAGGATGCTTCGCATATGGGGAGAAGGGCTAGTTCAGGGACAACAGTCCAACTATGGCCGAACCCAAAAAGGGAAGGAGCAAAGGCAAGGCGCTAACAAGTTGAAAACTTGGCACGATTCTTCAAGCGAAGATGAACCTCCAAGGACGCGCAGCCACCGATCCTCATCACGCTCATCACGGTCACCACACAAGTGCCTTATGGCAAGAGGTAAAATGAGTATGCCATCCTCTAGTGATAAAAGTAGTAGTGATGATGAAGGTGAAGGAGAGCCCTCCGTAGATGACCTTGCGGAAGCCGTTAAATTTTTTCAGGACGTTTGCACTAAGCAAAAGGCTCAACTTAAAACTTTGAAAAATAAGTTGATTAGCTCTCAAAATGACTATAAAGGTTTGCTAGAAAATTTGAAGCTTTTGCAAATTTGAATTGTGAGCTATCAACTAAAATTGAGCAATTAGAGTCTAATGCTACATCCACAGCTACCGATGATGGCCTTATTAAAAAGAATGAAAAACTTAAGGCTAAATTAGCTAGCTCTCAAGAAGCTATTGAAAATTTGCTAGGGAAAATGGAAATTCTTAGCATACACAATAATGAGCTAACTACTAAGCTTTAAAACATTGGTAGCACCCGAGGGGCATCTTTAATTGAAATTCTTGAAATTATCAAAAAGGATGCTTATAGTTCTTGCTTTGATTTAATTGATGATTCTAACTCCTGCAACCAAGTTCTTGTTGAGAATATTGTTGTAGAAACATGTTCGGATGAGGTTGCAAAGGAAAATGAGCAATTAAGGCAAGAAGTGACTCGCCTTGGCAAGACTTTGTATGACAAGAAAGGCAAAGCCAAACAAATCCAACCTGTACAGGATAACACCACTGCGGGAGTGAACAAGCCTATGGAGGGAGAAACCGTGATTTATAGGCTATGCCACATGGAAGGTCATAAGTTTTTCCAATGCAAGGCGATGACCGGGGATAAGCAAAAGCAAAAGCTCAAGCAAAAGCCAACATGCAAAATCTCCAACACCTACATAAAAAAGGTAGATGAAAAGGCTGCTACACCATATTTGATAAAGAAGAAAAAGAATGGAAAGGTGATAGCAATCAAGGCCAATAAGCAAGCCAACAAAGTAAAAGGGGCCAGACGCATCTGGGTGCCAAAGGAAATAATTTGAATCATGAAAAGCACCAAGAAGGTTTGGGTTCCGAAAGGGAAGTAAGGAGTCCGAAGGACGACGTGAAATTTGGAGACTTGGCAAATTAGGGATGTATATCATGGGATACATCATATTGGATCAAGTTTATTGCCAAGTGGGTTAGTGAATATTTTGGACCCAAATTACCCCACTCATGACCAAGGTAACTAGATTTATTGTATTTCTGATGTTTAGATATGCATATCTATTCTTCTTGCATTTAGTTTATCTTTTATGCCTAGTATTACAATTGGTATTTACTTTTGTTTAAATGCATGCTACTAGGTCAATCATATGGTAGGATTGCTTGTATTCAATAAACTTGAGCAAACCTACATGTTTTAGAATGTTTAATTAAGCACGACAACATAGCTTATTTAACAGCCCTAAGTAAATGACACTAATGCTTCAGAAATTCATATTCTATAAATAGTACTCCCTCTGTTTCTTTTTAGTTGTCGCTGGATAGTGCAAAATTGAACTATCCAACGACAAGTAAAAAGAAACAGAGGGAGTATCATTTAACTTATATGTGCCAAAAGCTCAGATTATAGATAATTTGCCCCTATTGATATCAAATCAAAGTGCATGTCTCCTACAAGTATTCAAAACGTGTATGCACACATTCAGGGGGAGGTTACTCTATAATCTAAGAATTTGGGACTAATACCTTTTTCAAGTCTATTTCATGTAATAGTCTTATTGTAAGGAAAATGAAGTCCCCGGAGAAAGACAACAAGCTTCCACTGCAAATCTACAAGAACTCTTACGTCTCACAAGTCTACCACTTGTCTTCAAATGGTCCGCCAATGGTTTCAATTGGTAACTTTGAGACTACATTTAGCATTGCATACATGTCTTCTCCAACACTTGGTTAGACTATATTTCATATCTTATACTTCCATGTTCCTACATGCATATGTGGTTAAATCATAGTCTGTTACCTATGCATAAGGAAGTTAGTCTAATCAAATCATGTCTTGCACCTCTATTTTCACATGCTTTCTCCTAAGTAGAAGATCTCTGTCAGGGGGAGTATTTCTTCATCTCTAAAAAGGGGAGAAATTTCTTTCTAAAGAGAACACTCATTTAGGGGGAGTAACAATTTGGTGTTTCAATTGGTATCCTACAATTGGTATCAATTGACAAATCCATTATGAGGGCAAGTTTTATTTGTTTCCTACATGCTTTTAATGTCTTCCTTTTCGGTGGTTGATGCCAAAGGGGGAGAAGTTTAGGGACCAAAGCAATGAAAATTGTATCAAACAACAAACACCACAATTTAAATTGTTTTCTTCAAGTGGTTCTTCAAGTGGTTTTGGTGCTCTGGTCTAAAATAGGAAGTAAGTGAATTATGGAGTTAGGGGAGGCTTAAGTCCATAATATCACATTGTGGGGACAAACATGCATCCTAGCAAATAGATTGCATATTTTCATTCAAATGTTTGTTATATTTGCTTGCTTTGGTTGTGTTGTCATCAATCACCAAAAGGGGGAGATTGTAAGGAAAATGGACCCTAGGCCATTTGGCAAAATAGATTTTGGTGTTTGATGATCAACGCAACTTGTGGTCTAATGTGTTTGCTAGTGTTTATATTTGTAGTTCACATGATGTGAAGAGGATTGGACTAAGGCAATGAGGATGCAACACCTCAAAAGAAGACATAAAAAGAAGCATAGAAGTCCAAGACTCAAGAACAAAAGAAGCCCAAAAGAATTAGCGAAGAAATCCAAGAGAAGGGTAGTCAGCCAGCGCCTGGTAGCGCACCGAACAGTGAATAGTAACTGTCCGGTGGGACAACCGGACAGTCTGTGTAGAGGGGCCCACAGACAAGCACCCTCGGGTTGTAGCACCGGACTGTTCGGTGTGCACCGGATAGCCTGGGTAACGGTCGGATCCAACGGTCGACTTCTACAGACCACAACGGTCGGATGACGTGGCATGCATCGGACAGTGAACAGTGCATGTCCACTGTGCACCGGACTGTTCGATGCGCCCGTCGACAGAAAGCTGCTGCTTTCTGTCCAACGGCTAGAAATAGGGTTGGGGCCTATAAATACCACCCCATCTGGCCATTTCAATGGGTGGGAGCCCAAGCAACATACCAAGGCATATAGTGCACATTTCTAAGAGCTCAAACACCCAAGTGCTCAATAGAATCACTCGGTGATTAGTGTAGGTGCTTTGCGAAGTGCTTAGGTTAGTTAGACTGCTTTAGCGCTTGCTCTAGGTGAACCCTAGTTAGTTGAGTGAGTTTTGTAAAACCACATAACCCCTCGGCTCTTGCGCGAGCCATTGTATTTGTACCGAGTGGGGCGAGAGTCTTGTGAGACCGTGACAACCGCGTTTGTGTCACGGTCACCACCGTATACCAGAGGGAACGAGGCCCACGATGTTTCAGCTCGAAGCTCGATAGTGGAGACGGCGGGGAGCGTCCGGGAGGAGCCGGAAGCGGAGCACCACTTGCGTGTGGAGAAGGCCCGCGGCTCTCTACGGAGTTACTCGACCGAGGTGCTTGGCCCTAGCATGGGCTTCCCTTTGTGTAGGGGCACCAACGAGGATTAGTCGGGACCTTGCGCGGTTCCAGATACCTCGGTAAAAATACAGGCGTCATCCACGAGAGTTTGCATCTCTACCTTGCTCTTTAACTTCCGCATTGATATTAAGCCTTTAAGTTTCAATCTTGTCTTTATGCTTATATAGTGTAGGTTGAAACTTAGCCATTGCGGTAGGGATAGCAACACTTAGACAAAACCTAGTTTGCACATTCTAGTTTGATTATCTGCATAGGTTTTTGCTCTAGGGATTTATTTGTGGCCTAGTTTAGTAAAAGTTTTAGAAGTCCTAATTCACCCCCCTCTTAGGTGTCACCTATTTCCTACAAAGCTCGATGTTCCAATTAACATAATTGTCTAATCATGAACAAAAATAGAAGAGTAATAAAGAATGATCATGTGTAATAGTTATCTCAACACCTAAAACCATATATAGCAATAACAAAGACTACACAGAAGTTCAGGGGTAAACAAGGTGAAAAGATAACCAGACTAGGGTGGCATATTTGATCCCATCAAAATTAAGCCTATGCATGATAAAATGATTATAGAGAACATTATTGGGTAAATAAAAGTGGTCAAGGGCACAACTTGCCTTCAATAAGCTCCTGCTCAGCAGCTTCTACCTACTGAACACCTAGATCCTCTGCCACTGGCTCATCTACTCGCCACAATACAAACAAACATGGTATAAGGGATAAATTAACATCACACCAAATATGAATACAGAATATATAATAATAATCTACGCATCGAAACAAGATCGTAGGAACATGAATCACTAAATTCAAAGTTACAGATTGCGAGTTATGAATTTCCGAAGTTCTTAAGTGTCTGGTACAAAATTAATTGAGTGATCAATTCTAATATGGTTTTCATGTTAAAACAGTGTTACCAAGTGATAGACAATATTAATACAAAATTATAGGAACTGGAATGGATTAAAAAGGAGTTAGAATGAATTTTCTAGGAATTAAACAAGTTTCTGCAATTAATTTTGTACTAAAAATCATTTTCTAAATAACGTTCTCAGGTTTTCTGATTTTCCTAGACTGCGTGCATGAATAACAGAAAGCTCAGGGTTCACTCTATAAATTCCAGGACTCTTCGGTAATTACTTTATTACTAGGTTGGACAGTGGGTTCATTTTTATAAAGTTCCGGGACAGTTACGCAAAAGCGCACGGCCGAAGGGTTACTGGTCGAGGTTAGCCGTCCGATAACACCGGACGCCTTGGATTAGATCGCTCATGCCATGAAGCGGTACGCCACGCTATCCATCCGATCTGTTTCCGACGCCCCAGATTTGAATACCCAAAATCTACCCTCGATCGATCGATCCGAATCGGACGGCCCTCGACACACTTGATCGAATCGGTATCCGATACAAATCGTGTCCGTCGATTCAGGATCCAGTAGCCCAAATCTTATCTTCCCCAACGCAAACACCAGCGCGGTGGCTTTCCCCCAATCATCCGCACGTCGGTGCCATTTGTGAACAACCGCGATCATCCGCTCTACCGGACTAACCCCCAAGCTACTTGTTGCGACATGTAACACTGAACCGACCGAAACGGGGAAGCCACAACTCACCGAGGATGGCGCGCACAGGAGCCTGGTCCACAGCGAACTGCGGCTCGGCGCGGCCGTTGAACTCCGACGAGCAATTCCCTGGTAGTACTCCCTTCCCGATGCCGACAGCACCAACCCGCTTGCTCGGGGCACCTTGGCGATGGCCCCTGACCCCTTCTAAGGCCTCGAGTGATGATGAGGACAAGGATCCACGGCGGCACGAGTCAAATCGAGGCAAGGTCGCCACTCTCCTCACCCTCTCGGATTGAGCTCCGGTCGTCTACGCGATTGAATCGGTCATAGGAACGTGACACGAACGATTTTCATATGCAAAACGAGTCCATAGGATCCGGGCGGTCATGGCCGAAGATCCCGCTTCGTGTGCCGACCGACCCGAGGATGTGGGTGATTCTGTTGAAGGAGGGGGGGTCTGACCGCGTGGCTCCACACGTCAGTCACAGCGCGGTGTAAAACGAACTGCTACGTGGGCCCATCCGTCAGTGGGACAACGCAAGCACTGGTGCACCGCAGCATATGACACGCGGGACCCGGACATCAGTGCCAGTTCACGCAGCAAGACGCGCACGCAGAGAGGAGGGGCGAGATGGGCTGGGATCAGGCATAATCGGCCCAAGCGGTCGTTTCCCCCCTTTTCTTTTTCTTTTCTTTTTGCTTTTCTTTTCATCTTATCTTTTTGAATTTCAAATTTGAATTTGAATTTCATGGTGAGTTTCACATTTAGGCTAATTTCACAACTTCAACTACTAGAATAGGAAGAATATATATTTATTTATATATTTATTTTTCTTTATATAATATTTTCTTTCTCTTCTTTTCTTTGTTATTTCCCATCTCTAAATTTTCAAAATAGGTATTAAATCCGCAATTTGGATATTAATTTATTTCTATCACTATGATTACTATTATTATTTAATGCACCACCAAATAACTCCAACATGATGTACAAGTTACTTTGAATGTCACTAGTTAATCAATCAATTTAAATGTGGTTGTTCACATGCTTAGTTAAATAAAAACAAAGCACGTAAAAGAATTATCCCCATTACTATGTTTTACAAATTTGGGTATTACATGCACTACCGGAATCGACGGCTTTGCCGAGTGCCTGAAGCACTCGGCAAGGCCTTAAAAACACTCGGCAAAGTCTTCGCCGAGTGTCGCACTCGGCAAATAGGGATCGGCACACAGTGCATCGGCAAAGCCTTCTTTGCCGAGTACTTTTTCTCGGGCACTCGACAAAGACTTTGCCGAGTGCCAGGAAGTACTCGGCAAAGAAAAGAAACTGCCACGACGCCAGGTGACGGAGACAGCATCTTTGCTGAGTGTCCTAGGTGACACTCGACAAAGGAGTTACCTTTGCCGAGTGTCTGCCGGCCAGCACTCAGCAAATAATCCGTCAACGGGGTCCCCATGTCAGTTTCTTTGTCGAGTGCTTTGTATGGCACTCGGCAAAGCGTGCTTCTTTGCCGAGTGCTTTGTATGGCACTCGGCAAAGCGTGCTTCTTTGCCGAGTGCCAGAGCCACTACGCTCGGCAAAGAACCTATACCGGTGCCCAGGTCTTGGTTCTTTGCCGAGTGTTATGGTCCTGACACTCGGCAAAGTGACCAGTACACACCTTTTTTATTTGTTTTTCCTATTCCATCCAAACAAACAAAAGATATTTCACAGATATCACATATATACATCATAGATCATCACAGACATATATATCCAACACAAACATTAATATACAAACATAAGTTCAGAAGTTTTCAACACAAACAGTATCAACACAAGTTCAGAAGTATCAACACAAGTTCAGAAGTATGAACACATAATTCTAAAGCTTTGACATAAGTATTCAACATAAGTTTTGTAGTCTAAACACTAAACTCATTGAGGTGGGCGGTTGGACTAGTGCTACATTGGGCTGGGCGAACCATGAGGGTTGTTGGTTGCCGCCCCAGATTGGCCCTGCACAGAGAAGAGATTGCATATGTTATACCAGATGTATTACCAACATCTAACTACAATTTTGATACCCACAGGAGTATGGAATAGAGCGGGGTCAACTACAGGGAACAATGGAGGTGGCGGAGCGAAACCCTGTGTGGCTCCAAGGCTCTACATGTACTGGAACATCTCCGCCATCCTCTGATGATCTGCCTCGCGAGCCACCCACTCCGCCTCCCGCTCCGCCATCATCCTCGCCTCCATCTCTTCAAGTTGGGTCTATAATATTACAAGCCAACGTTATAGTAACTCAAAGAGAAAGTATATAACTCAAGTAAGGACGAGTTACAGAAGCACTAACCTCGAGTTGCTGTATGCGATGCTGTGAGCTGTCGTGCCGAGGTCGTATGGCTGGACTCGAGCCCGTGCTCCTTGCTTACACCTGAGACAGAGTGGGAGTGGAGGACGAGTCGATTGCCCCATTGGCAATCCAGTACCGCCCATGTCTCTTGCCTCCTCTAACCCTCATGAGCACATCGGGGTCGATCTGCTCGGTGCTCGGATCATATTCTGGGCCATGGACCTATTGTGCCATGGCGGTGTAGTCATGAAGGTGGTTGTAGACGGCGGGGTTGGTGTAGGCCTCGGACCTGTCATCCGGGTTGTAGGTGACGTAGGACGTCGCCTTGCCCTTATGAGCCATAGCATAGGCCGAGAAGATGGAGCAAGGCCAGCCACCATGTGACGTCGACTGCAAGAAAACCAACGAGATAGTTAGAAATAATATCTAATCCAGTGCTATATACCTAAATAAAAAAGAGGGCTTACCCATGCTTCTGCATATTGGCCCAGGCTCCAATGCCTTGGTGGTGGGAGGGACCTTGCATCATCATACGCCGTTTCCGGCTAGCGTTGTGCGCCTCGTCCCACTCAGGCGAGCACCACCTATCCACCATCTGCTCCCAACACAGAGGATGTGCGGCGCACCAATGTGGAATCAACTACAAAGTAAACACGTAAAGTGCATATGAGAAGATAAAATAAAATTCATGCATGGAGTAATGGTACCAAACATGCATGACTTTACCTGCAGGTATCGGTCCCTGGTCAACGACATGGTTCGGGCTTGCTGCTTGGTCACCCTCTCCCTAAGGACGGAGCCGTGGTAGCTGATGATGGCCTGGATTCGGGCCTCATAGTGCATGTCCACGACGAGCTTCTTGCAGCTCGTGGTGGCCACCACATCCATCCTAGCCTTGTATCCAGCCTCGCATCTGAAGAAATCCTGCATACAAAAACGATGTATCCATACATTATTTCAAGAATTTACAACGAATGCGACATATTTTACATTATACTAAGACTTACCAACAGCTCTTGCTTTACCCGCTCCGCCTTGTTATTGAATTTCCGGCCGTCCCGGTTTACTGCATCGGGGGCGACGGCGTAGTGGTCGAAGGTGTAGGCTGGGCCCGTCACTCCGGCGTACTCAACCAGTCCAGGGAAGTGTTCCCTGCACAGCAGGCCGAGGATGCCATTGGGGAGGCGACGATGACCCCCAGCATAATCCACAACCATCCAAGACCTGTCCAAGTGATAAATAAAAAGTATTAGTTTATATTATGATTTTGAACACATAATATGAACAAGAATGAAGAACATCAAGTTACATGCCTCTCCCCATCCGACCGAATCAGCGGCCGCCTATCCCGAAGTATGGGACGCTGAGGGAGACTCGTGGGACCTCGCAGGTAGATGCTCCTCAAACTCGAGGCACCAGAACCTGAGGCAGTCTGCTGAGCTTCGTTGTCGTCCTGCTGCTGGTCGTCGTCGCCCTGCTGCGCCACCTACTGCTGGACAAGGTCGTCCTACTGCGTCGCCTGCTCTGCCTCGTCCGCCATCCTGCTCCTCCTCCCCCTCCTCCTCAGCCAATTACCGCCCACCATATTTGTCCAAAAATCTGCAATTAAGAGTAAACAAATAAGCACATATAAAAAGATGTATTTACAAATAGGTGCGAAATAAAAAGTCATATGGCATTACATTGATTAAAAATAATCTTAATATGTGTCGGGGTTAGCCGGATCATAACTCTCATCATCACTATCAACCATTTCATAGTCAACACCATCGAAAGACGCAAGTTTGTCATTAATGTCATTGCCTTCAAGGATTACTAAGTCATTATCATTTTGCACCTCATCATCCTCCTCATCAACAACCATTTCAATATCTACGTCCATTCCGATAGCTTCGAGTTATAATCTTCATCGTTAGGAATAGGTAACCTCCCGTGCGGCGATACCTTATACACAACATCCCAACCCTTAAGATGTTCTTTCATTTGACATGCATATGGGAGATAATACACTTGTGTGGCCTGTTGGGCCACGATATAGACATCGTCTCCTGGTAAGGTGGAATCTTGTCGAATTTTGACTATCCCAAGATTAGAATGTGTTCGTCTTGTCACTTGAGGGTCAAACCAATGACATTTGAATATCACTGGAGTAAGAGGTTTGGAACCATAAAAATTGAGCTCATATATTTCTTTGATTCGTCCAAAATAATCGACATCGTCAAGGCCGGGCGTAAAGACTCCATAACACGTTGTTTTCCGATTGGGCCGAATTTTGTCGTAGTTTGTTGTGCGAAAACGGTATCCATTGACGCCATACCCAGAATATTTCTTGACCCTATAAGCAAAGTCGTTGGCTACTTGTCTCAACTCGGCACTCATAGACGGATCTCTTTGGCCCTGCAAGTATTCGCAAGTTAAAAGACGCTAAATTGAGTTCATAGACGGATATCTTTGACAAACTAAGCACGTACCTTATGTTTGAACCAGGAAATGAAATCGGGCAACCCATTTCTCGCACCCTTTCTAAGAAGAGTGTCATATTCGTGTGGTGTGGAGTCCCTTGATCGACGCCAGAATTCATGAAGAAATTGTTCCATGTATGGCGTCACCTCTTCAAGGTTGGTCAATACATATAGCATGATATGTCGCCACTCTTCATGTGTCAGGGTCTTGGTGGTCGAGCCACTTGCGCTTCCGAGTTGGCCTCAAAATATGCTAAGGTTCGATTCATTGTCGCCATCATTGTAACGAGGGGGTGGATTATGCACGCTCGGCAGTTTATCACCATAATAAGTTGTTCTAAAGTTTGACACCTCCTCTAGAATGTATGCCTTTGCAATGGAAGCCTCGATTTTGCATTTATTTGTACATTTCTTTTGAATAGTCTTTAGACATCTCTCGATTGGATAGCACTAACGTCCCTGCACGCCCCCCCCCCCCCCATTCATGCCTCATAGGGGAGATGAAGAATCAAATGCTGCATTGGATTGAAGAAGCCGAGTGGAAATATCTTCTCAAGCTTACACATGTACGAGGCACAGAAAGAACACACCAGGGGGAGATTGATTGGGATAACAAACGGGCCAACATGTGTACGGGGCAGCGCTCATTCCATAGGGATTGAACCCATCTGTGGCCAACGCAACACGCACATTACAAGCCTCTTCGGCTTTCTCACGGTGAATGGCATCAAAGTGTTTTCATGCTTCATCATCGGATGCGTGCACCATCTTGTCAGGATTGTATCGTTTTCCATTTTTGTGCCATGTCATCTGTTTCGTGGATTCCTCTGTCATGTACAGACGCTGGATCCTCGGTATGAACGGAAGGTGTCGTAGGATTGTCAAGGGGATGTCAAGCTGCCTCTTCTGTCCATCACCAGAGTCTACCTCCATGAACCTAGACGATTTACACTTGGGACAGTACTTTGCCTCCGTGTATTCTTTCCTAAATAGCACGGAGGCCTTCGGACAAGCATGAATCTGGTCATACGTCATCTTGAGTGAACGAAGGAGTTTCTGTGCCTCGTACATGCTCTTTGGTAGAACGTGATCATCCGGAAGCAGGCTCCCAATAACCGTCAACAAGCCATCGAATGCGTCTCTACTCATGTTGTACTGTGACTTGAATGCCATTACACGCCCAATGTCATCCTGTTGAGAAACCTTTGTCTGGCCGTGAAGGGGCTTCTGTGCCGCGTCAAACATGTCGTAGAACGCCTTTGCAGTTGGCTTTGGCTCGTCATCCATACATCCTCTCGTGTACTGTGCCTCCTGATAGTCGTTCAACATATCCGCTACCCCCGCATCGGCATCATAATCCTTGACGCGTTGTCTCAGCACCTCCTCTCTCGTACTATGCGCTTCACCATGAAAGATCCACCGAGTATAGCCCGACGTAAATCCATTCTTCCAAATATGTTCTACCATGGCCTTCTTTGGTTTTCTTTTCCGGTTGGCACATTTGCTGCACGGGCATGGGACTAGACTCACTCCTTTAGCAGCTTCACCATATGCCCATTCCACGAAATCATCGGTCTTTCTAATCCATTCAGTGGTGACATCGTTCCTTCCTCTACGGCCCGTGTACATCCACTCACGGTCATCCATCCTCTAACATATATAACGGACTATAGTTTAATATAACATGTAAGACATTTGCAAAAAAATAACTCAAGCCTATCAACAAAAAAATTTGGCAGCACCTCCCCTGTACGGGGATGTTTCCAAAACCTGCAAATAAAACTAGCAGCACGATGGCTGACATCCACAAATATATCTACAGGACGATGGCCGACAATCATACTAAAGTAATTAAACTCAGTAAACACACATACTAAAGTAATTAAACTCATTAAAATCAGTAAACTCACTAATTGACACACGTAGTATAAACTCATTAAACACACATACTAAAGTAATTAAACTCAGTAAACTCACTAAATTCAATAAACATGTAGTATAAATTTAATAAACACACATAATGAACTCACTAAACCCACTAAATTCATTATACACACATAATATAATATGAAAATCACTAAATCACATATGACAATATAAAACTCACTGAATTCGGAATGGAACCGGGATTGAAGACGAGTGCGATGGCGGGCGAGGGCACGGCAACGGCGGGGCAAGGCGAGGGAGGGTGCAGCCGGCGGGGGAGGGTGCGGCCGGCGGTGGAGGGTGCGGGCAACGGCGGGGGAGGGTGCGGCCGGCGGTGGAGGGTGCGGGCAACGGCGGTGGAGGGTGCGGCCGGCGGTGTCCGGTCGCAGCGTCGACGGGCAAGGAGAGGGAGCGGCGGCGGCGCGGGCGAGGAGAGGAGAGAGCGGCGGTGGTGCGGGCGAGACAGAGAGGAGGAGATGAATGAGGGAGCGGCTCTGCCGGATAAGTTAAAGTTCTTTGTCGAGTGCCCACGATCCGGCACTCGGCAAAGATCTTTTTTTTTAAATATGCTTTGCCAAGTGCCCACGATCTGGCCTCGACAAAGAATGGATTTAGGTATTTTGCCGAGTGCCCCGCGGCGGGCAATCGACAAAGAATGGATTTAGGTATTTTGCCGAGTGCCAAAAGGCTGACACTCGGCACAGTATATTTTTTTATTTTCCTTACCAAACTTTTTGTGTTATGTTCCCACACTATGTAAATCTACATGTACAATTTTGGCACAATTATAAAAGTTTTTTCTATAACTATTGGATTTAGTTTGTTTAATGGAATTTTTTTAGATAATTCAGATTTGAACTGTAAGTCACTCGAAACTTGGAAAAACGTGCATGCAAAAATGATATTCATGCTATTTAGCACAAGGTACGACCAATTTCAGGAGCGGACCGGAAACTTCAAGCACCAAGCTCACCAAACATGGTCGTGAACTTGCCATCCAACTGTTTCAAAATTGTATAAAACCCAAACAAAGTCAAAAAATCATGAAACTTGTCCACATGTCATGATACCATATATAGAGGCTGTGATAAAAATTTGATAATGTTTCAAGAAAGTTGTGAGGCAGTATGTGTAGAAACCTAAGCGATCTACATTGAAACTCTATGATTTCATGTGTGGATCTCTTAGGTTTCTACACACAGTGTGTCACAGATTTCTCGAAACTTTCTAAAATTTTTATCATAGCCTCTATAAATGATATCATGACACGTGGACAAGTTTCATGATTTTCTGACTTTGTTTGTGTTTTATACAATTTTTAAACATGTGGATGCCAAGTTCACGGCCATGTTTAGTGAGCATGTTGCTCGAAGTTTTCGGTCCGCTCCTGAAATCGGCCGTAACTTGTGCTAAGTAGCATGGATATCATTTTTGCATGCACGGTTTTTCAAGTTTCGAGTGACCTGCAGTTAAAATCTAAATTTTCTGAAGAAATTCAAATAAACGAACTAAATCTACTACATATTGAAAACTATGTTATAATTGTCCCAAAATAGTACATGTAGGTCTACATAGTGTAGGAACATACCATAAAAAAATTTGGTTGCCAAAATTAGAAACATAAAAATATGCTTTGCTAAGTGTTCAAAGAAGACACTCGATAAAAGAGGTCTTTGCCGAGTGCCGGTCCTCGGCCCTCGGCAAAGGCTGACGGCCGTCAGCTTTAGATGGCCGCTGACGGCCTTTTGCCGAGCGCCACCTTTGCCGAGTGTTTGCCACTCGGCAAATATGTCTTTGCCGAGTGTTCTGCACTCGGTAAACGAGCTCGTTACCGAGAGCATGACTTTGCCGAGTGCAGCTCTCGGCAAAGGCTTTTTTGCCGAGTGCCCGATAAAAAGCACTCGGCAAAGGCCCGGATTCCGGTAGTGATGGATGAAACTTTTCTAGCCGGGTAACATTATAGTAGCTTATGTTTGTCTCTGCTTGAATTAGCATGTTATGTTTGTGCTGTCAGAATTATCCTTGTTATGTTACTGATGTTGGGAGTATCTTTGTATGTTGGACAGCTTCGTGCATATGGAATTATATATTCCCTTTTCTAAAAAAAATACACGTACAATCTTCACGCTTGACGTCAAGTCAAACAAAATGAGCAAGTTTGGCAAAAGAAAGAGTGGCCAGTTCGAGTACATCTTACCTTACTTGAGATTCTACGCCCCAATCTAAGGTATATAGTTGTAGCTTTGCAGTGTACCCATTTTATATATATATCAGATATTTTTAAATGTCAAACTATAGCTTTGCATGTGTACGTACTGTGCCATACACAAGGATTACAGATAAGATCTCTTCTAAGAGCTAACTAACCACGGAAAGATAGAGGGTCTGTTTGGTTGGGCTGTGACTGTGGAAAAAGTTGCTGTGGGCTGTGAGCTGTGGAAAAAGCTGCTGTAGGCTGTGTGCTGTTAAAAAGCTAAAAATCGTTTGGTGGAAACCACTAAAAGTCGTTAAAAGTTCTTTGATATATGTTTTCACAGTTCCATCCAAAAGCCACTAAAAGCAGGTCCAGGGGTGCTTTCAGTTTTGCACTACGAGAAAGTCGGCTTTTAGAAAAAGCTGCTTCCTAGATCTAGCCCTTTGGTTGGCTTTTGGCTTTTAGGGGGCAAAAGCCAAAGCCAAAAGCCAAACCAAACACACCCAGAGATTACAATTATGTTCGTTTTCTCTTAATCCTGGATAAAGATAACCAGCGGCGACGCAAGCACCGAGAACGACTCCGATAAAATAGAGAATCCGTTTTTCAAACGATATATTCGTATTGCTGCGTAGACATAATATCTATATATAAGTATATATAGATACCCCATAGTATATATCTATATATCTATTCTATAGCGACTCGTTCCGGGTCATAGTCATATAGCATCTAGTCTAGAGATCCAAACATCATATCATGATGGCGTCTTCGCTGCCGGACCACCTCGTGGAAGAGATCCTGGTGCGCCTTCCCCAAGACGAGCCCGTGCACCTAGCGCGCGCCAGCCTCGTCTGCACGTCGTGGCGCCGCGTCCTGGTCTCCGACCGGGACTGCTTCCTGCGCCGCTGCCGCGGATTCCACGGAGCGCCGCCGCTGCTGGGCTACTTCGACCTCAGCTACGGCAACGACGCTAAGCGATTCGTGCCCGCGACCTCCACCACCTCGCCCGTCCGCATGCCTGCGCTCCATCGCAGACGCTGGTCAGCAGTCGACTGCCGTCATGGCCGCGTGCTGATCCACTACGAGGACGAGGACGAGGACAGGTCAAAGAGGGGATTCATCGTCTGGGACCCCCTCACCGGCAGGCAGCAGCACCTGGGCATGCCCAGCGCTAGTTACCCGTCACACATGTGCCTCTACACCTCCTACACCGGAGCCGTGCTGTGCGCCAAGGACGACGGCGGCTGCGACCACCTCGACTGCCAGGCCGCCGCCGGTCCGTTCCGTGTGGTCTGCGTAGAGACCAACCTGCTACGCCCTATATTCGCATGCGCGACCAGCTACTCGTCGCTGACCGGCGAGTGGAATGCTCCGGCGCCCAAGCCCAACCATGACAACCACGACTTCTTGAGAGGCCATGCCAAACACAGCCTTCTTGTTGGCGACGCCATATACTTCCTCTTCCAAGATGACCGGACCATCCTCAGGTATGACCTGGGTAGACACTGGCTGTCTGAGATGGACTTGCCGCCATTTATGTGGAACGCAGCTCTCATGACGGCGGAGGACGGGGGCCTAGGACTCGCCGCCCTGCCCAACAATGACAATCGCATCCATACATGGTCATGGCATGACGACGATGGCAGTGGTGGTGGATGCTGGGTGGAGCAGAGGGTCATCGAGTTTGAGACGTTGCTCCCAAGACGTATGCGAGACAAGCACTATCGAGTGGTTGGCTCCGCGGAGGGCACAAGCACTGTTTTCGTTGACATATCTTTTGGTACCATCTTCGTGCTTGACGTCAAGTCAAAGAAAATGAGCAGGTTTCGCAAGAGAAATGGAGGCCTGTTTGAGTACGTCTTACCTTACGTGAGATTCTACGCCCCAAGCGAAGGTATATCAAATATTTGTAGATGTCAAACTATATAGAATGCATGCATGGTCATAATAAGTTTACTCTGTTGTATCTTGTCAGATCTTGCAATAAAGGGTCAACTGCCACCACGCGCGATATGAAGATGCACCGATCTATCCATGATCCTGCTCCTGTAGAGGATGCTTAGAGCAAGAAAAAGGATAGCCAATAAATAAAGATATGTTTTATTTATTGGCCAATAAATAAAACATATCTTTATTATTGGTCACAAAAAGAAGCGTGAAGGGGTATAAACTAGTACAATTTTTTAGTTCCAGTTCCAGGAAAGAAAGTGTTTGTCGACGTAGAGATGATTTTATTTTGTCTTTTGTTTTCAGCTGTGCAGCACACCTGTAATACTCAAAATTTTGTACAAGAAATACAAAGTGATTTCCTTATTTTATGTGTCATATTTGCATCATGAAAAGAGCATACATGTAATTAAGAGGATTTAATCCAAATAAATGATTCTAAAATAAAATAAAGTACATCTTGTTGGAGTTTTATGTTTTGTGCATTAAATAAAAATAATAATAATATAAAAAATTGACTAGAAATTGGATTAAACCCTAAATTAAAAGTTAGGGTTTGAAAGTAAGAAGAGAAATGATATAAAAATATAAATAATATAAATATATTTCTAAAATTTGTATTTTTTTCATTTCATAATATGATTTGATAACAAATTTGCACAAGGTTTGAAACTAAATTCGAATTCAAATTGAACTTGAAAATAAGAAAGAAAAGGGAAATCAGAAAAAGAAAAAGAATAAAAAGCTACCTGGGCCGCGGAGCACTCATTTCGGCCCATCCAACCATCTCTCCACTCACGCACGGCCCAAACTACAGAACCGGCGCCGACAAGTGGGGCCCATCGGTCATTCCCTGCCCTCGTGCGCTTCACCTGTGTCACTGCCGCATGGACCCACACGTCATCCCGCCGTTCGTCAGCGCCCGAACTCCGCGCGGGACCCACCCACCTCGCGCACATCCCACTGCCATTGCCGGTGGAACATGGAAGACCCCTTCCACCCTCGTGCCGAGTCCACAGGCGTTAAATGGGCGGCCTATGCCCCCTGCTCCACCTCTCCCATCTACCCAGCACCGACCCGAGCTCACTGCTAGCCCCTAACAGCGCCACCGCACCGATTCGCGCCGCCGCCGGTGAACCTCGTCGCTGCCGGACCTCTGTCCTCGGAGTAGGGCCAAGGGGGGCCATCGGTACCTGGGGCAATCGTCCGCGACCACTAGTGGAGGTTGGGACCTGCGGTGCGTGAGCAATTCCTCGCCGGAGGCGCATCGCCGCCGCGGACCCGCCATTCTCCGTGGCCAGGCTCGCCTGCGCAATAATCCGTGGTGAGAACTCCACTCCTACCTTCACCATGTCGGTCTCGTCATGTAGAACGGTCCAATTTTAGGTTTGGGGCAGTGATTAGCCGGATTGCGTGCCGCCGGCGAGCGATCCGCCGTGAGTAGTGCGCCACCGCCGCCGTGCTCGCTGTAGATTGGTGCGCGCGAGCTCGACCGTCGATTCTCGGTTGGACGGTCGGGATTAGAAAACCAAATAACGCTTCGGCCTGGGCATATAGCGACCGTCGGATGAATATCCAGTGGCGGGAAGTGGCTCCAGCGTTCATTAGATCTAAACCGTAGGATCTAGATCCTGTGGTCGTCGTGGCGTACTGTTTCATAATAAGTTAAATCTAATCCTGTGCGCTGGAATCAGATCGGACGGCTAGGAATCGTTAATACCCCTTCGGCCTCGGCTTTTTATTAAAGAACCCATGGGTTTATTGAGATTCAACCCGCCGTCCGCGTTCACTGTGTTCTGAGTCTCGGGAAAACTTACGCGCTAGCCCCTGAACTTTCTGAAAAATGAGGCCCAGTCTAGAGATGTTTAAAAACAGAGAAATAATATTAGAAATTCATTTTTAATACAAAAACAACTCTAGAAACTTGTTTATTCCATAGAAAATTCATTTTAGCTCCAAATTGAGTCATTCCAATTCCTAAAATTTTGTAATATTATTCTCTATCATTTAGTAGCTCTGTTTTGACATGAAAACAGTTAGAAAATTAATTTCTCATCTAATCCTATTTTAATCACATTAAACCTTAGGAAATTCATAACTCCAAATTTAGTGATTCCAGTTCCTATGATCTCATTTTAATGTGTAGATTTTTACTGTGTATTTTATTTGCATGTTTGATGTGATGTTAATTTATACTATACTATGTATGTATTGTGTTGATGCGAGTAGACGAGCAAGCCACTGTGGATCCTGAGGTTCAACAAGTAGAAGTAGTTGAGCAGGAGCTCATTGAAGGCAAGTTGTGCCCTTGATCACTTACTTTTCCCAGCCATGTTCTTATTAATTATAATGATCTGCATAGGATAATTTTGATGGGACCCAATAGGTTACCCTAGTTTTGGCTATCTTTATACCTTGTTTACCACTGAAATATTTCTTTGGGTAGTACCTGCTATTGCTTTATGTGGATTTGGGTATGAAGATACTTTATTCATAATTACTCTTTTATTCTCTTTTATTATTACTGTTCATGTTAAGATCATTATGTTAATGGGAACATGGAGTGACCACCCGGGAAAACAGTGCTACCACAAGGGTATAATGGGACGCCCTTGGCTGATTAACTAGGAAAGCTAGTGGAGGTCTTCCTTACCCGAAAGGGGCAAGGGCAGTAGGGGAGTGGTCAGTGTAGGGAGGTCCTTGGTTGATTTTGCTGCGATGGCGGTCAGGCAAGAACCCTGCATTGGAGCTTCCTATAAACTGTAGCGGGATTTCTAAAGCTAGTGGAACTTTGTAAAGGCCTCGTAGTGTTACCCTGCCTCGCCTCCTCGGTAGAGGTGTATGGGATTGGCCATCTCTTGGCAGATGGGTAACATGACTTGTGGGTAAAGATGCGCAACCTCTGCAGAGTGTAAAACTAGTATACTAGCCGTGCTCACGGTCATGAGCGGCTCGGACCCTCACATGATTAATTTATGGAACTTAAATTTAATTTGACATTTGCATGGCATCTGGGATTATTTTATTATTACTTTTCTTTATTATTATTAAGGTTTGGTATTTACTTACACTTAGTAATTGCTAATAAAATTTTGACCAACTTATAAAAGCAATGCTCAGCCTCAGCCTTTATTTCATTGATCAGCCTTACACTTCATGAACTCCCACCTTTGGTGAGTTCATGCCACATTATTCCCCACGACTTGTTGAGCTATGAACGTATGTGAGCTCACTCTTGCTGTCTCACACCCCCCCACAGGGGAAGAACAGGTGGTCGAAGAGGAGCCGCCTAACACCGAGGCATTCGACTTGATCTAGGTGGCGTTTCTCAGTCGACATTAGCGCCGACGATCCTTAGTTCGTTTTACATTTATTCCTTTATTTTGTAATAAGTCTTCCGCTATGTAATAATTACTCTGATGTTTTATGACATTTATCTCTATACACTCTGTTATTATATATGTTGTCTTATTGGCGCATGTATGAGATGCACCCGGCTTTGTTCCTTAAAACCGGGTGTTACAACACCCAATACTGGTTTATACCCCTTCACGCTTCTTTTTTGTGACCAATGCCCAATATTTATATAATGCTATGTTTATCGTTTCTATACTTCACTTGGAATCTAGACAATGAATCTATCTTTAAAAAACATAGAACATCGAGTCTTTCTTGCCTGTCTAGGATTTTATATCTATAATAATAAAGCCTATTATGGCGCCACATCGGTATACAGTTTCAAATGGGCTTTTATTCAGATTAAATGGAAAAAAAAGAAGATGAGCTTAAATGAGAGTTTGTCTTCTCATCCTTTTTGGTCGGCTTCCTGGCTTCCTGAACCTGCTGTTGGTTTCAAGCCCAAGTTTGTGGTGACGCCCAACTTAATGTTTGAGGTGAGGGTGTACCCTGATTGCTGAATTTGCTCTGATTTAGTCTAGTGACAAGGGTCTCTGCTATGAGGCCCCGAAGCCTCGTCTTGAGGCTATGTGTGCCGATGTGCTTGGAGCTTCGAGATCGACGGAAGTTGCGCTGAGATGCATCAAAAGGGTTGTGGTTCAGCGTGTGTCTGAGATGATCGACGATACTTTCTCCGTTTCGTTTTAGTTGTCGCTGGATAGTGCAAAATTGAACTATCCAGCGACAACTAAAAAGAAACAGAGGAAGTACCATATTACCAAGCCCTTTAGTCAACTGCCATACACCACAACTAAACCTCTTCTCTAATATCCTAAATAACGATATTATGCCGCCCAGATTCTGCATTGCACATACAGTATGAGATCGATGCATCCATGTCTTGTCAACTGCATGAACTTGCCGCTAGAACATTCAGTTCCATGTCTGACCAAACGCATTCCGAGCAGTCTAAAGCATATTTAGTATCTGAAGTCTTGATGTTCCATGCTGCTTCATTTAAGCAGAACTCCAGCTTGCTACTAGACTGTTGGTGCCGACCTGGGCGCCAAACACTTGAACGAGCCACCTGGCGGTGCTCTCTACGGAGGCGCGGACGGTCTATGACGAAAAGCCGAACGGTCTGCGATCTAGGTGGAGGAGCGGCTCCTCCTCTTTGTACGTCCGGACGGTCCGCGTCTGGGGCTCGGACGGTCCGCTGGCACAGAGGGTCTTCTTCTTCGCAGCAGACCGAGATCTCGCCTCCCGAGAGGGACCCTATTGGCTTCTTTGTTCGCTGATTGAGTAGAACAGCCTTCTTGCTAATGTATTTAGAGAGCAATTGATCAAAAGTAGGGCCGGCTTTGACTAGCCGACCATATGTGTTACATGTGCTTTGCCCTTGCATCCTCTTCCTTGCTTTGTGTGGAGACCGACGCCTCTGACCATGGGCGGACTGTCCAGCTGAGTCAGCTGGACTGTCTGCATGAGCACCAGACCGTTCACGCATAGGTGCCGGATAGTCCATGATGCTCGAGTCAGGGAGCTTTGCTTGGCTGCTCGATTGAGCCTGCCCCCCGACACCTCCAGAATTGTTAGTCTTTCTATCAAAGCTCTCCGAGCAATCCCTCCTTGTGATATATTTGACGTGTGAAGATCACCAATGATGATGTTTTTGCTTATGCCTTTATCGACCACTTTCGACCGAACCAAGACCTTTGTGCTTGCTAGCTCCATTATATTGATGGGAAATGGTTGTGTGTCCACTTGCATTACCTGAAAAATCAACTAGTACTCATTTATGGCCGATTGTATCCGTCGACGAAAAACATTACAATCATTGGTGGCATGGGAAAGAGTATGAGTTACTTTAATGTTGTCATTTTTCAATAGTTCGTCAAATATTTCATCACAGTTGGCGATATTAAAAGTAAATTTAACTTCTTGCCGATTCTTTTGAACTGAATGTAAAGAAGATCGAAGTGAAGATTGGCCTTTGTTGGCCAAATAAGTTTAGCGGTACATATATCTGTGGATTCGTCATCCGAATTATCACGTTCCACTAGATGTATAGTACGACCGACCGATTTTGATGTTTCTCTACATCGACTTTCACAGACCAAAGTCCGCTGATGTAGTTCAGCTACTGAATAGAACTGAGTACCATCCAATTTGTCTTTTAAGTAGGATAGCAACCCATTAAAAGTCATCCCTGCTAGATGTTTGTCCGCGACATGGATTTGGAAGCATCGGTTTCTAGTGTTCCAGAACCTCCGGATATAGTCATTAACCGATTCCCTATTCCCCTGTCGAACTGAAGCCAGATCAGCTAGTTCTAACTCATGCTCTCTTGATAAAAAGTGTTCATGGAATCTTTGCTCTAATTCTTCCTAGGAGTTGATAGAGTTAGGCGGCAGAGCTGCGTACCATGCAAATGCGGTACCGGTAAGGGACAATGAGAATAAATGAACACAGTAGACTTCCCTATGAGTTAATTCTCCTAGGTCTGCTAAGAACTAGCTTACGTGCTCGTGCGTGCTTTTCTCGCTTTCAGTGGAAAATTTATAGAAATCTAGTATCCTTGTCCCTTGCGGATATGTCATGGTGTCCAATAGGTGATTATAAGGTTTCTGATACGACTGTCCCGATATGGCTACACTTACGCCAAGCCTTTCTTGGAGTAGTTTAGCCATTTCTTCCCTAATTTTTCCATAGCACCCGGAGGCAAGCCATCGGTGTCGGTGTTTGGAGTCCGACCACACACCCGGGGTTACCCCTCGAGGTGCTTTTGGGTAGGACAGTATTGCTGATTGTAGCTCAATGGTTCATGCGAGACGCACGAGAGACGGTAGAAAGTTTTCTGTAGGTTCGGGCCGCTTTGAGAGGCGTAACACCCTACTTCCTGGTGAGAATCTTTATGTGGTGGGTTACAGGGGAATTCTCAAGTATGGAGAATGCTAAAGAACTGCATAGATGGCTGATGAATGACTTGTCTTTGATGGGGTGCCCCCTAGGCCTTATATATCCGACCGTGGGGCACTACATGCGTGTATGATAACGATGTATACCTAAGTAATAGTGAATCGACTGAACTTATCTTCCTACAATCTTGCCGACTTATTCTCATTTGGTTCCGATGTCCAAGGTGGTCACGTGGGAGAATCGGATCAGAGCTGTGGATAACGCTCAAACCCCACGAGCCGCCTTGGCCCGCGTTCGCTCATTCCCTGCGTCGGCCCATTTTGCCAGCAGTTCTCCCCTGGCCCACGAACGGATGGCCTTGCGAAACAATAGGCCCAAGGCCTTTCGCGAGGCCTTCTAGCCTTCTAGTGGACCCGGGGGATATCTGTCCCCCACAAGCCCCCAATCTTTTAGTTGATTTTGAAATAATCGGCCCAAAGATTCTAGGTCCAGCTTGCGGTTTTGATTTTCATTTTGGTGATGGGCGCTTCGAACGTGCACCTGTTGAACGTTGCTTCTGAACTCTGAGTGACTCAGTAAAAAACCATCTTCTGTTGTCCTCCTTTGGTACATTCAACAATATTCGTCTCATGCCACAGAAATCGGCGCTCTGTCATCAGCTTATGCTTTAGAGATCAGCATTCTGTCCTTTGGAGTTAAGGATTCATTGGGTGTAGCCCCCAAGCTTTGAGTGGATTGTTGAAAATAATCCACTCAAAGATCTTCATCTCATGCTTTAGGGATCAGCATTTTACTTTCGTCTCATGCTTTAGGAATCAACATTTTATCTTTGTCTCATGCTTTAGAAATCAGCATTTTGTCTTCATCTCATGATCTTGCGAACTCAAACAACATGGTCTACCCATGCCTTGTTAGGTTTGAAATTTATTTGATCGGCGACAGATTGGACGTCTAGTAGATGGCTCTTGGCTGGTCTTCATTTCGCTTTGTGCTTCAATGCTTCTGCTGACTAGACTTGCAGTTCAGTAGCTATATTTGGCTTTCCTTTGATCTCTATCGATATCTTCCTTCTGTCTCAATACATTCATTGCGTATACTGTGTGGATGTGACTTGTTCAGAAAATCTATTGAAAATTCCTAGCCATCCCCCCAATGGGTGTGACCAAGGGACGTCTTGGTATGCAGAGCGTTTAGGCCACTGTCCTGGAGTAGTAACTTGACATGACCGTGGGGTGTAATCATATCGCCCAAGCAGTTGACCTTAGTCCAAATGGTGTCGTGTTACGTGAAGCGGCGTCTGCTGCCTGACTTGCTTTCAGGCGATTTGAATTGCTTATTGAATACTTGCGACTGTTCGGTGAGCGTGGTAGGAGATGAACAGTTGCCTCTGACCTCTATAAATAGCCTGCTTGCCCCGTTGTTGTCTTCACACATCCTCTGATCATCTGTTGCTTCTTTTCCAACTCCCTCTTCTCTTCCATCTAGCCATGGGCAAGGACAAGAAAGGTTAGGGTTCGCCGTGTCGCTCCGACTACAAACGGAAGCGTGAGCCAAGTCCTTCGTCGGAGGACTTCGGTGACTCCGAGTACTCGGAGGAGGAGTTTTCCTCCGAGTCCGAGGGATCGCCGGCCTACGCTTCCCCCCCAGGCATCGTTCGACGACTCGGACGATTCCCTCGTCCGAGGAAGGGAGCGGCGGCGACGGCGACGACGAGGGCGACGGCGGCGGTGACGGCGGCGACAACGACAATGACGACGGCAAGGACGACGGTGGAGGCAGCGGCGACAGCAAGAGCGACGACGACGGCGATGGCGGCAGCGGTAGCAGCAAGGCTAGTGGCAAAGCACCACTGGCTTAAATATTAGTATAGGTAATTAGTAGTAGTAATGGAATAATTTAGTAGTACTAAGTAGTATAGTGTAGCATGAGTAATGTAGTAAAAAGGGGAAAAAGGATGATTCATAATGGGTCAGTCTTTGAGTTTGTGAAGACCCCTTCCACTATGTAATGAAAAAGTTTCAGTTGCTCTTTCGCTTTTTCGCCGCTCCTTCTTTGTAACACCCCTGGTGTTACTATAACTAAAACTTGAGCATGGCATCATAAGCATTGGCATTGCATATGTTTGACACACCTAGAGTGCATTCACTAGGCAAAAATTTCAAACAAGTTGTATTGTTTTAATGTTTTACAAATAGGACCCTGGATAGGAAGCTTTACCCTAAATAAGGATTAAAGGGGTAAAACTTAACCCAATATGAGAAAACCTAAAAGCTTTAGAGTAAAAGTCGTAAAATGACCCCAAAAACAAAGTGGAGTCACATTTATACCCCTGGGATACCAGAAACCCTAATTGGAATCCTGGAAACCCTAAAACTAAACCCTAGGGGCTTATGTGCAAAAGTGGTGAACCTTTGGACTAAAGTGTAAAAACTACTATGTTTAAACATATAAAGTCATTTGGTTCACAAATATGTGAATTTGCAAGTTAAACCCTAAGTTTTGGGCTTATTTGCAAAAATCACCTTTTAAGCACTATAGAGCCTAAGTCTGAAATTCAGTTTAGTTGGTTCAACTTTGGAGCCCTGTATCTTTTAAAATATAGGGATTTTGCCCAAAGTGACCACAACAAGTTTGTAGACCAATTAATGGAGAACAACTTTGCTTAAGGTTGTAAGCTCACTTGTTGAGAAAAATCCAGAGATATTTAAGCCTGAAGTCAGGCTGTCAGACTGATTTGGTCTGAATTTTCAGACTAACAGTGAATTACCACCAACTTCAAACCCAATTTCGGACATGATTCAGTGACTTTTTGTGACAACACCATTTAGCAAAGTTGTAGCTGGTATGTAGCACTACAACTTTGATGCAGAGACTTGGACCTGTTGTCACATGAAATTGGAAGAAAACTCCCTCGCAAATTGTTCTGTTAGTTGTCTGATGGAGCGCTCACGATGGTATAGTGCCCAACCGGATAAGGTCGCCAGCAAACCCACCGCCGGTGGCTTTCCGCCGTGATTCACGTCGCCGGCGTCACGATTCGCGCTTGGGTATGTGGATAACTTCGCGGCGTCAAAAGATCGTCACCCCCCCGTGACCTGGAAGCCACTCCGACTAGCTGTAGTCCATCTCCCCTGGCTCACCGCCCGCGGTAAAGTGTTCACCGCCACCGTGCCCTCGCCGTTGGCCACCGCGTGTCCCAATCGCGCCATCGCATTGCCATGACCTCCTTTGAACTCCCCGTAGACCACCGGAGTTACTGCCACGCTATAAGACACGTATTCACCGCGCCAGGCTTCTTCCTCATCTCCGGCCGCCACCGCGCCATCGTCAATTCAAGCGCCACCGCTCGCTCCGCCTATAAATTGAGCCCCCAGCCAGCTGCTCTAGGTCGTACCAAAGCCACAGCCACCACTCCCGTCTCCGATTAACCCCCATAGCTAGAGAATTGCTCATTTCCCCCAACTTCGTTCTCCGCCACTGTGAAACGAGCCTCGCCGCAGCCAGCGCAAATCAGGTCCGATACTGTCGTCCTCAGTCTTGTTCTAACATTCTCATGTGCCCTTGATGCTCTCCAAACCATCCAATTGAACTAGACTGCCATGAATTGACGGGAACACATTCATCTGCCCGCAAGGTCCACGGTCACTGCGGCTAGAGCAAACCTAGTAGCCATCCTTGCAATTGATTTGGGGGAAATGCTCGGGGTAGTACTGATTTAGTGTCCGCTACTCGGAGAACCCTGTCGTTGCCCTAATCGGCCGGTGCTAGTGCTCGCCGGAGCTCGGCTGTGCGCGAGCGCCGTCGTGGACTTCCAACCGTGAATAGATAGAAGTGCGGGGGTCTTTTTGTAACGGTCAGTGACTCTGTTAAACAGAGAGAGAACCTGTTTGCGATTAGTAAAAACCCCAAGGGCCTCTGTGCAAGTCTGCCAGCACGGGCGCGCGCGCGGGCGCCTTTCTGCCCTAGCTGGGCCGCCTGGGCTGGATTCGGCCCAGTGCTATTCATCTGTTTTTCTTTTTCTTTTATCTCCAGAGCCAAAACAATTATAGAAAATGGTAGGAAAATGATAAAATTGTGAAACCAATTTTCTTAGGCTCCTTATTTTCCCTAGAATTTAATAAAAATAGTTTTATGATTTTTAGTGGAAATAAGAAATTTTAGGGTATTTAAAGTAGTTAAAAGTATTAGTTATGGATTTTTAGAAAATAATTGGTAAACCCAAAAATGCCCAAACTTTTTATGAGAACTTAAAACAATATTTAGAAGCCTTGGGTAAAGTTTGAATTGATTTGGACCTTGTTTGATCACCAAACCCCAAAACACCCCCCTACCCTGTGAACTCCTTTACCGACTCCGGAAACCCTAAGTTCTCGGAGTTCCGTGAAGGAAAGTTGTATTCAAGACATAGATAATAAGTTTATATTATCTTTGCATCCTCATGAGCATCCCATGGCATCCATTCTTATACATATGTATGGTTATGATTAGAACGTGAAGAAGAAATCGAAGTAACTGAAGAGGAGACACCACCACCTTCGGAATCTCAGGCCGGGAATTGTTTCTACTTTGATATCTGTGGATCTGAGCCTGATTCACCTGTGAACGAAGGCAAGCCCCGGTGCATGCAACCCCTTTCCTTGTGTTTTTAAATACTTTTTGCACACTTAAGTCTAGTGAAATGTGCATTAGGTTCATAGGAGTTACTTGAAACCCTTTGATGCATTACTTTCCTTGATATCCATACCTTTATAGATACTTCTGTGAAGTATCAAAATTATGATTTACAAAAATGCTTAGCCTTGCTTAGATCTTGTGGATAGAGGTTGTCCTCAGTCTAACCCAGGAGAGGATGGCTTCTACCTGCAAGAATATTTTCATTTGGAGCAATAGTGGGATCTTACTGCAAGTTCCCTGTGATGCTCTTTCATCCTAAGGAACAGACACAATCCTAAGGATGGAAATACTTAAATTGAGACTTGGGTTAGGAACAGGTGATGTTCTACCCAGGTTGGTTAAGGATTAACGCGTATGTAGGCGTGCTGACCGAGGACCCTTTAACTGGTCACATGCCTCGTCATGGGTAAGCCTTGCCTCGGGCAGACTAAGGCCAGAATAAGATAACACGAAATGGTCGTGGAGCGGTGGCGAGAGTAGTGTGTACCCTCCGTGGCAAGAGGCTGGACGGTGGTGTATCTGTGCTCTCGGTTTGCGTGAACCTGATCTGGTCTTAAGAACCCCGGTGGCGGGTTGACATATGCAAGAGTTAAGTGCTACATATGTCGTGTGATTGGAGATCCTCAGCTGAGTATAATCGATTCGGATCGCCGTACCTTCGCGGTTATGAAGACTTGGTCACTTCCCTGCAACCTAAAGTCAGGATGTGAACACTATGGATAAAAATGATGTTGTATTGATGAGATGATTGATATTAGACTAGATGCAAATAGAGTCTATTAATACTTAATATGGCGTTAAAAGATTGAAAGTAAGGACTCACTTTAGTAAGCTACTTCTGCAAAAGTATAAATTGATTTTTGCTAAAGCCTCTCCTTGACTCCTATTTATCCAGCATACCCTTGAGAGTCTTTTCCTTAGTCGGGTAAGACTTGCTGAGTAATTCCATACTCAGGGTTTATCCCTTTGTTGTTTTTAGGTGAGGAAGCGACAAATTTTTGTTGCTTTTGCTCCAAGGTGGTACCAAATGAGGAAAAACAAGACTGAAGTGCGGGAGGACTTGGTCCTCCACATAGGATCTTTTGCTTAAACTTATCGGGAGGAGTTTGTGCCTCCCTTGGTTTGTATAATATTACTACTCTGCACTCACTTTTAATTCTGGTCTGTAATAAGTAACTTAATCTTACTTTCTAAATAAATGTACGTTTATGTAATTGCTTCCGCATTTCTTTATCTCCGATGTTCTGTAATGTCTGCAAGACGGGTGAAACGTTCCTGGTAAGGTAAGGAAAGATACCGAACTTGTCAAGTGACTTAGGAACATCTACAGGGTGTCTGATGTCTGTTAGACAAGGACAACTGTAGGTGGGCCTAATTACTTGGGAGGTTCCGTCACAGCTGGTATCGGAGCGTAGCCCTTCTTTGCAGATATTATGAGGCATCTTCAAAAGGATTTTCAAAAAGTCTTACCTAAAAACTCTTTTCTCTTCTTACCTAAGTATTCTGAAGAGTCTATCTTAAAGACCAGATAGGAAGAGTGCAATGTATAGAAGGTTGAATCGACTAAGGTTGATTCTGTAATTATACATGCATCATGCTAAGAATCATACTAATAACATTTTCCCCCTTAGAAAAGATGCCGCCACGCACAAGGCTAACGGCACGCAAGTCTACGGGACCAATTGGAGTGCCTCGGCATCAACTGGCTCCCCGACACGAAAGCAGCAGCAGTGGAAGTAATGACCCCATCGGAGATCTTGAAGCTCGAGTGAGTCGACTTCAAGCAGCGCTTCAACACAGGACCGATGCTTGGGTCGCAGATGGAGATAGAATCAATGAACTAAGAAGGGACATCCGACACCTGCAGGATCAGCTTGCTGATCGAGACTTAGCACTTGACTGGGCAGTACAGTCTCGTCTGCTGGCATGTGCTAAGGAAGCGAGGGCTCAGGCCTGAATTAAAGAACTTAGCTCAACTGTCGATAACCTGCAGGTTTACTGCAATACGTTGCATGAGGAAGTCCATATAATATACTCACAATTACACCCTAGTGTGCCTGCACACCCTGCTGAGGCGGAAGCCGGACCCTCTCACGTTGCGGGACGTGCGCTGGGTGGGGAGTTAGACCTTTTTGAGCCCCCTCCTTCTTTGAGGTTGGTTGATGTCTGGACTCCCACACCTGACGATGAGGCCGCCAAGAGTAATGGAAAGCAGGGCTAATGGTGTAATAGAAGTAAAAGTAGAGTAGTGTATTGTAGGGAGTACTGTTGTATAATAGGTTGAACTTTTGTATAATGGGTAATGTATCCTGTTATGTAATAGCGAGTCTGTATCATTACTTTTTATAGTAATGTAAAATGGAAGGTTCTCTGGCATATTATGTTTACTTCAAATGTTCTTTGCCACAGATGCCGACCAGGACTCGAGGACAGGACGCAGCCGAAACTTCTGGGGGAAGGGATGTTACCCCAAACCCACCTCCGGTTCCTCCCACGTTAGCCGAGGCGATTGCCGCCTTGGTGAATGCCACCGCAGACAATACCCGCTTCCTTAGGGAAATGGCGGGTCAGCAGCAATTCCAGCAGCAGGCAGGAAGGGGTTTTCAGCATGGCCCCCGTGAAACTACTTATTTGGATTTCTCGGAAACCCGTCCACCCCTATTCGTCAAAGCTGAAGATCCACTAGAAGCTGATGAGTGGATACGGGTTATTGAACAAAAGTTTGGTCTTCTCCGTTGTTCAGAGACGCAGAAGCCGTTATTTGCAGCACAACAACTACGTGGTCCTGCAAGTACCTGGTGGGGAAATTTTGTGGCCATTCAACCTGTCAACCATCAAGTCACTTGGGAAGAGTTTAAAGCAGCCTTCCGTGAGCACTACATACCCGAAGGAGTGCTGCATATGAAACAAGAGGAATTTATGAAGTTAAAACAAGGGGGAGATACCGTCAATCAGTATCTCAACAAATTTAATCACCTGTCACAGTATGCCATCGACCAGGTGAATACTGATTTAAAGAAGAAGAACTGTTTTATGCGAGGTTTAAATGATCGGCTACAGAGAAAGATGGCCACATGCATAGATCTCACGTATGGAAAGGCTGTCAGCACAGCCTTATCTGTTGAAGCCAAATACGCAAATTCTGGGAAGAATAAGGGATTCGGTGGTGAGAGGCCTAATCAGGGCCAGGCGAAGAAGCAACAGTTTGTGATCCGACCTTCAAGCCAAAATCGCACTTTTTCTCGTCCACCCTCATTCCCTTTCAAACAGCCAATCATTATCCGCCCCAACAATACCCCCACTACCCCAAATCAGCCGGGTGCCCCAGGCACTCGATTCCCTGCCTTGCCTAGTTCTTCAACTGGGTGTTTTAATTGCGGCAAGTCGGGACATTTCATCAAATACTGCCCATATCCTAGGCAAAATCAATCAAATGCTCCGCAAGGATCTGGGAGATCAGCTCAGCCCAAAGGAAATGCTGTGGGGAAAAATACAAAGAAGACGGGGCGTGTATATTACACCCAAGTGGCCACTACACCGGAAGGAGAGCCGGTGATGATGGGTACGTTTCCCGTGGCCAGTCACCCAGCAATTATTCTTTTTGATTCTGGTGCTTCGCATACATTCATTAGCAAGAAATTTGTGGAGCAACATCACATTGCATACCATGAATCAAAAGAGGGATTTAAAATTCATTCACCTGGGGGACACATTTTTACTAGAGAAGTGGCCTATGAAGTGCCAGTAACAATGGCCGGACGGGACTTTCCTGCTAACATGATTGTTCTAAAAGGCCAGGATATAGATGTAATTTTGGGTATGAATTGGTTAACCCAACACAAGGCAATTCTCAACACTGAACTCAGAACCGTCAGGTTGAGCTATAATCAAGAAGAGATTCTTTTGTCTCTCCCCGTAACCAATCCAGCCAAAGCTTCTAGTAGAGTATATGAAGCCATTGTACCGGAGATCAAGAACATTCTGGTAGTATGTGAGTTTCCCGATGTATTTCCGGAAGATTTGCCTGGACTGCCCCCTGAAAGAGATGTAGAATTCGTAATTGAGCTAAAGCCTAGTACGGCTCCCATCTCCCGAAGATCGTACCGTATGCCCCCTAATGAGTTGGCGGAATTGAAGATTCAATTACAAGATCTACTGAATAAGGGATTCATCCGGCCAAGCTCGTCCCCATGGGGTTGTCCCGCCATTTTTGTTAAGAAGAAGGATCAAACCTTGCGAATGTGCGTGGATTATCGACCCCTGAATGAGGTCACCATCAAGAATAAGTACCCTCTTCCAAGGATCGACATCTTATTTGATCAACTGACTGGGGCGAGGGTATTTTCCAAAATTGATCTCAGGTCGGGCTATCATCAAATCCGTATTCGGCCCGAGGATATACCGAAGACCACGTTTACTACGCGGTATGGATTGTTTGAATACATGGTAATGTCTTTCGGGCTCACAAATGCTCCTGCCCACTTCACCTATTTGATGAACTCGGTGTTCATGCCCGAGTTGGACAAGTTTGTGGTAGTCTTCATCGACGATATCTTGATATATTCTAAAAATGAAGAAGACCATGCTCAGCATTTACGGATTGTATTGACGCGCCTCAGGGAACATCGGCTATATGCCAAGTTCAGCAAGTGCGCGTTCTGGCTGGAGGAAATTCAATTTTTGGGGCACGTGTTATCAGCTAAAGGAATTGCGGTAGATCCTAGCAAGGTCAAAGATATCCTAGAGTGGAAACCCCCAACAACTGTTCACCAAGTCCGGCGTTTTCTTGGACTAGCTGGATATTATCGCAGATTCATACCAGATTTTTCTAAGCTTGTGAAGCCAATCACAAGTTTATTGAAGAATGACATTAAGTTCAATTGGTCTTCTAAGTGTAATGAAGCCTTTGAGCAATTGAAGACACTATTGACCACTGCTCTGGTATTAGCTCAGCCGGACATCACTAAGCCTTTTGATGTATATTGTGATGCATCTAGCAGTGGACTCGGCTGTGTACTGATGCAAGAGGGCCGAGTAATTGCATACGCTTCAAGGCAGTTGCGCCGACATGAGGAGCATTACCCAACTCATGATCTGGAGCTAGCTGTTGTGGTTCATGCTCTGAAGATTTGGCGTCACTATCTGCTGGGAAATATCTGTCACATATATACAGATCATAAAATTTTGAAGTACATCTTCACCCAGTCAGAGTTAAATATGAGGCAAAGACGATGGCTTGAGCTTATTAAAGACTATGAACTGGAGATCCATTATCACCCAGGCAAAGCCAATGTGGTGGCAGATGCACTGAGTCGTAAGACTTCCTGCCACTGTCTTATGGCGAGGACCTCCGAGAACACTTTGTGTCAAGAGATGGAGAAGCTAAACCTGGGGATAATCCAACAAGGAACTCTAAATCAACTAAAGCTTGAGTCAATCATTTTGCAAAGAATAATTAATGCTCAAAAGGATAATCTGGGTATGAAGCACATACGAGAAAAGATAAGGGCTGGAGTAGCCAAATGTTTCAAGGAAGACGATCAAGGTGTGATATGGTTTAAAAACCGCATAGTAGTGCCAAAGAACGAAGAACTCCGCCAGCAAATTCTTGATGAAGCACATCTTAGTCGTTATTCTATTCATCCTGGAAGCACTAAGATGTACCAAGACTTAAAGCAACATTACTGGTGGACAAAGATGAAGATCGAAATTGCACGCTATGTGGCTAAGTGTGACACTTGTAGACGTGTCAAGGCCATACACATGAAAACCGCTGGTCCATTACAATCTTTGCCAATCCCAACATGGAAATGGGAAGACATAAGTATGGACTTTATTGTGGGACTGCCCAGGACGGCCAAAGGGTATGATTCTATTTGGGTTATTGTTGATCGACTCACAAAGATTGCCCACTTCTTACCCGTCAGGGCCAAATATACATTAGCCACTTATGCAGCATTATATATCAGCTGTATTCTCAGTTTGCATGGTATTCCAAAGACCATAGTGTCGGATCGTGGACCTCAGTTCGTATCCAAGTTTTGGGAAGAACTTCATAAATCCTTGGGTACCAAATTGCTTCACAGTTCGGCCTATCATCCTCAAACAAGTGGGCAGACTGAGAGGGTCAATCAAATACTAGAAGATATGCTGCGGGCATGTGTTCTGGACTTCTCACAAAAATGGGATGAATGTTTGCCCTTAGCGGAGTTTTCATACAATAACAGTTATCAAGAAAGTATCAAGATGGCACCTTTTGAAGCTTTATATGGGCGACGGTGTTGAACTCCGCTAAATTGGTCTGAACCTGGAGAAAGATACTTCTTTAGACCTGATATGGTGAAAGAGGTCGAAGAAAAGGTTCAGAAAATTATTCATAATATGAAGAAAGCTCAGACTCGACAAAAGAGTTATGCAGACCGACGACGACAACCCTTATGCTTTCTGGTAGGCGATTATGTCTACATAAAAGTTTCACCAATGAAGGGTGTATCGCATTTCGGGGTTAAAGGGAAGCTTGCACCCAGGTACATTGGTCCATTCCTGGTGATTGAGCAATGTGGACCAGTGGCATATCGACTCCAACTACCCGAAACATTGTCTGCTGTGCATAATGTGTTCCACGTGTCACAATTGAAGAAGTGTCTTCGGGTTCCCGATCGAACCATTGAAGTGACTGATGTTGTCCTGGAACCATATTTAACATACTCAGAACATCCTATTCGAGTTCTGGATCAAAAGGACAGGGTTACCCGGAGAAAAACTCTCAAGTTTTATAAGATACAATGGAACCAGCATTCTGAAGAGGAAGCTACATGGGAAACTCAAGATTTTCTAGAAAAGAATTTCCCAGGCTTTTTAGCCTCATGTAAATTGTAAAGCCTGTATAATTGTGTAATAAAGGAATGAACCCCCACACCACCCCTGCCTTGTACCAGAATTAAGGAAATAAAAGTATTCCGTGTTTCCTTTTCCATTACTTACCCTAGGACTTTTAATCTCGGGACGAGATTCTTTTATGGGGGGAAGGATGTAACACCCCTGGTGTTACTATAACTAAAACTTGAGCATGGCATCATAAGCATTGGCATTGCATATGTTTGACACACCTAGAGTGCATTCACTAGGCAAAAATTTCAAACAAGTTGTATTGTTTTAATGTTTTACAAATAGGACCCTGGATAGGAAGCTTTACCCTAAATAAGGATTAAAGGGGTAAAACTTAACCCAATATGAGAAAACCTAAAAGCTTTAGAGTAAAAGTCGTAAAATGACCCCAAAAACAAAGTGGAGTCACATTTATACCCCTGGGATACCAGAAACCCTAATTGGAATCCTGGAAACCCTAAAACTAAACCCTAGGGGCTTATGTGCAAAAGTGGTGAACCTTTGGACTAAAGTGTAAAAACTACTATGTTTAAACATATAAAGTCATTTGGTTCACAAATATGTGAATTTGCAAGTTAAACCCTAAGTTTTGGGCTTATTTGCAAAAATCACCTTTTAAGCACTATAGAGCCTAAGTCTGAAATTCAGTTTAGTTGGTTCAACTTTGGAGCCCTGTATCTTTTAAAATATAGGGATTTTGCCCAAAGTGACCACAACAAGTTTGTAGACCAATTAATGGAGAACAACTTTGCTTAAGGTTGTAAGCTCACTTGTTGAGAAAAATCCAGAGATATTTAAGCCTGAAGTCAGGCTGTCAGACTGATTTGGTCTGAATTTTCAGACTAACAGTGAATTACCACCAACTTCAAACCCAATTTCGGACATGATTCAGTGACTTTTTGTGACAACACCATGTAGCAAAGTTGTAGCTGGTATGTAGCACTACAACTTTGATGCAGAGACTTGGACCTGTTGTCACATGAAATTGGAAGAAAACTCCCTCGCAAATTGTTCTGTTAGTTGTCTGATGGAGCGCTCACGATGGTACAGTGCCCAACCGGATAAGGTCGCCAGCAAACCCACCGTCGGTGGCTTTCCGCCGTGATTCACGTCGCCGGCGTCACGATTCACGCTCGGGTATGTGGATAACTTCGCGGCGTCAAAAGATCGTCACCCCCCGTGACCTGGAAGCCACTCCGACTAGCCGTAGTCCATCTCCCCTGGCTCACCGCCCGCGGTAAAGTGTTCACCGCCGCCGTGCCCTCGCCGTTGGCCACCGCGTGTCCCAATCGCGCCATCGCATTGCCGTGACCTCCTTTGAACTCCCCGTAGACCACCGGAGTTACTGCCACGCTATAGGACATGTATTCACCGCGCCAGGCTTCTTCCTCATCTCCGGCCGCCACCCCGCCATCGTCAATTCAAGCGCCACCGCTCGCTCCGCCTATAAATTGAGCCCCCAGCCAGCTGCTCTAGGTCGTACCAAAGCCATAGCCACCACTCCCGTCTCCGATTAACCCCCATAGCCAGAGAATTGCTCATTTCCCCCAACTTCGTTCTCCGCCACCGTGAAACGAGCCTCGCCGCGGCCAGCGCAAATCAGGTCCGATACTGTCGTCCTCAGTCTTGTTCTCACATTCTCATGTGCCCTTGATGCTCTCCAAACCATCCAATTGAACTAGACTGCCATGAATCGACGGGAACACATTCATCTGCCCGCAAGGTCCACGGTCACTGCGGCCAGAGCAAACCTAGTAGCCATCCTTGCAATTGATTTGGGAGAAATGCTCGGGGTAGTACTGATTTAGTGTCCGCTGCTCGGAGAACCCTGCCGTTGCCCTAATCGGCCGGTGCTAGTGCTCGCCGGAGCTCGGCTGTGCGCGAGCGCCGTCGTGGATTTCCAACCGTGAATAGATAGAAGTGCGGGGGTCTTTTTGTAACGGTCAGTGACTCTGTTAAACAGTGAGAGAACCTGTTTGCGATTAGTAAAAACCCCAAGGGCCTCTGTGCAAGTCTGCCAGCGCAGGCACGCGCGCGGGCGCCTTTCTGCCCTAGCTGGGCCGCCTGGGCTGGATTCGGCCCAGTGCTATTCATCTGTTTTTCTTTTTCTTTTATCTCCAGAGCCAAAACAATTATAGAAAATGGTAGGAAAATGATAAAATTGTGAAACCAATTTTCTTAGGCTCCTTATTTTCCCTAGAATTTAATAAAAATAGTTTTATGATTTTTAGTGGAAATAAGAAATTTTAGGGTATTTAAAGTAGTTAAAAGTATTAGTTATGGATTTTTAGAAAATAATTGGTAAACCCAAAAATGCCCAAACTTTTTATGAGAACTTAAAATAATATTTAGAAGCCTTGGGTAGAGTTTGAATTGATTTGGACCTTGTTTGATCACCAAACCCCAAAACACCCCCCCTACCCTGTGAACTCCTTTACCGACTCCGGAAACCCTAAGTTCTCGGAGTTCCGTGAAGGAAAGTTGTATTCAAGACATAGATAATAAGTTTATATTATCTTTGCATCCTCATGAGCATCCCATGGCATCCATTCTTATACATATGTATGGTTATGATTAGAACGTGAAGAAGAAATCGAAGTAACTGAAGAGGAGACACCACCACCTTCGGAATCTCAGGGCGGGAATTGTTTCTACTTTGATATCTGTGGATCTGAGCCTGATTCACCTGTGAACGAAGGCAAGCCCCGGTGCATGCAACCCCTTTCCTTGTGTTTTTAAATACTTTTTGCACACTTAAGTCTAGTGAAATGTGCATTAGGTTCATAGGAGTTACTTGAAACCCTTTGATGCATTACTTTCCTTGATATCCATACCTTTATAGATACTTCTGTGAAGTATCAAAATTATGATTTACAAAAATGCTTAGCCTTGCTTAGATCTTGTGGATAGAGGTTGTCCTCAGTCTAACCCGGGAGAGGATGGCTTCTACCTGCAAGAATATTTTCATTTGGAGCAATAGTGGGATCTTACTGCAAGTTCCCTGTGATGCTCTTTCATCCTAAGGAACAGACACAATCCTAAGTATGGAAATACTTAAATTGAGACTTGGGTTAGGAACAGGTGATGTTCTACCCAGGTTGGTTAAGGATTAACGCGTATGTAGGCGTGCTGACCGAGGACCCTTTAACTGGTCACATGCCTCGTCATGGGTAAGCCTTGCCTCGGGCAGACTAAGGCCAGAATAAGATAACACGAAATGGGCGTGGAGCGGTGGCGAGAGTAGCGTGTACCCTCCGTGGCAAGAGGCTGGACGGTGGTGTATCTGTGCTCTCGGTTTGCGTGAACCTGATCTGGTCTTAAGAACCCCGGTGGCGGGTTGACATATGCAAGGGTTAAGTGCTACATATGTCGTGTGATTGGAGATCCTCAGCTGAGTATAATCGATTCGGATCGCCGTACCTTCGCGGTTATGAAGACTTGGTCACTTCCCTGCAACCTAAAGTCAGGATGTGAACACTATGGATAAAAATGATGTTGTATTGATGAGATGATTGATATTAGACTAGATGCAAATAGAGTCTATTAATACTTAATATGGCGTTAAAAGATTGAAAGTAAGGACTCACTTTAGTAAGCTACTTCTGCAAAAGTATAAATTGATTTTTGCTAAAGCCTCTCCTTGACTCCTATTTATCCAGCATACCCTTGAGAGTCTTTTCCTTAGTCGGGTAAGACTTGCTGAGTAATTCCATACTCAGGGTTTATCCCTTTGTTGTTTTTAGGTGAGGAAGCGACAAATTTTTGTTGCTTTTGCTCCAAGGTGGTACCAAATGAGGAAAAACAAGACTGAAGTGCGGGAGGACTTGGTCCTCCACATAGGATCTTTTGCTTAAACTTATCGGGAGGAGTTTGTGCCTCCCTTGGTTTGTATAATATTACTACTCTGCACTCACTTTTAGTTCTGGTCTGTAATAAGTAACTTAATCTTACTTTCTAAATAAATGTACGTTTATGTAATTGCTTCCGCATTTCTTTATCTCCGATGTTCTGTAATGTCTGCAAGACGGGTGAAACGTTCCTGGTAAGGTAAGGAAAGATACCGAACTTGTCAAGTGACTTAGGAACATCTACAGGGTGTCTGATGTCTGTTAGACAAGGACAACTGTAGGTGGGCCTAATTACTTGGGAGGTTCCGTCACATTCTTTATAATCGCTGGATAGTTCGTCCTTGCGCCTAACGCTTCCGACGTTTCTAGAAATAATCGTCGAGCTATAACCGATGACATTGGCGTTTTAGAGGTAACCGCCGAGGCGTGCTTGACACTATTGGCGTTTTAGAGGTAACAGCCGAGTGGTGCTTGACACTGTCGGCATTTTTAGAGGTAAACACCGAGTCGTGCTTGGCACTGTCGGCGTTTTTTAGAGGTAACGGCCGAGTTATGTTTGACACTGTCGGCATTTTTAGAGGTAACAGCCGAGTTATGTCTGAAGTCTCGCTTTCCCAAATGATGACTTGGCACTTTTTAGAAACGGCGCCCAACCCAGGAAAACCACATTTATACTCATGTCGACGTGCGTTTTTGATTTCTGAGCCCTAACTTCACATTTCTACCTCGAACCACTCCTCTGTTTCCCTGAGATTTTGCTCCTGTTCGTTCCGCCAGCGAGATTGCGATGACGCCGAAATGGAAGAAGCAGAGCTCCGTCGTGACAATCATCCCGCCAATCGACCCCAACAGTCAGTTGCCATTTGCGGGTAACCATATGTCTGTAATTTCAGAGTCTGATCTTCTTCACCTTGTGGATGTTGGGGTTTTACCTCCAAAATGACTCTATTCTTGGCGGATTTGCCGCGGGGTTATTGTTCCGACGGAGGACACTCATGAGTCCGTCGTCTATGTTCCTTTTCATATTCCTGCCCTTGCTCTTCCCATTTCTCCCTTCTTCCACGGTCTCCTTGATTTTTACGATCTGAACTTGACCCACTTGAACCCTAATTCTATCTTGCAAGTTTCCATTTTTATTCATCTGTGTGAGGCCTATCTCGGGATTCTTCCCCATTTCGGCCTCTGGAAGTATCTGTATCATTGTTGGCCCGGCATGGCTGGAGGACAACACCAACTTGTTGGTGGCGCCAGTCTGGAACTGCGTCGTGGGAGGAAAACAGATTACCTCGACATCCCCCTGAAGGATAGCATCAAGGGGTGGCACCTCGAGTGGTTCATCATAGAGAATCACTGCAAGTCCCTTCCCCTCGGTCAGGGAGGCAGCCAGATGTCCGTACTCCAAGCTGGGTAGAATCTTTGACCCTTTCAAAGATAACAGAGGCAAAAGTGTTGCTTGCTGAGGTCTACTTGTTGAAAGACAGAGGTTTGACTGCTGAAGTTGTGGTTGCTGATTTCGTCTTCAAGAATATTCAGCCTTTGAAGGACAGGGCGTACCCGGCTTATCTGTACAGTGGTATCAATGACTCTACCAGGGTCACAAACAAGAGAATCCCCACTAAAGATCTAGTGAGCCAACTGGATATGATTCTGAGGGGCAGAGTGTCAAATGTTGGTGCTCCTGTTGCCTATTCTGCCTGGAATCTGCCACCTCATAGGTCATTTTCTGAATTTGTGTCCAACCCTCCTGCTAGTGATGGTAGTCTGGGTCTTAGAGTGCGACCCTCTCTCGAGGACATTGAGGCTCTGATTGCCCCTCTTCGGAATCTTTCCAATGATGAGAGGCAAACTCATTTTGAGATGCCAGCTAGCACAAACGATGCAGAGATATATGTTGTGCTTAGTATGCTAACTGGGGAATCTTCCGACTCGACCCATTCTGAGCTGATGGCTATCACGGCTGGACAAGGACTTGGCAAAGCGATGGAGACTCGGAAGCCTGAAGGTGCTCGCCCAAAGCGTCCCTGCCGAGTTAGCCGCCCGACTGCACCTGTTGAGGAAAAGAAGAAGAGGCAGCTTCGGCGACTGTCATGCTTGGACCAGGGTGCAGGTCCTTCTGCTCCGGCTCGTGATGAAGTGCCAGTAGAGGTCCTTCCTGAGGCTGATGCCAAGGGTTGTGACCATGCACCGGCTGCTGTCTGTATTTATGATGAAGAAGAAGTCTCGCTGATCCGTAAGAACAGCCAGCATTACAGAGGTAGTGAGGGGGGAGTGATATTCCTTCTCCAGCTCTATCGGCTCTTGTTAGTCTTCAGGGACTGTCAATATTAGATTTTGATCAGGCCCTCGAGGAGGTCATCCCTGAGGATATGCTGTCAGAGGCAACTGTCGATGATGTGATGGCTGTTTGTTCAGAAATTCCAGATGTTGGATTGGAGGTATCCCGAGCAATGTCTCGTGCATCGTCGACTTTGGAAGGAAGTCTTCAAAGCCAAGACGTTGGTCCGAGTTGCCCAACTCCCATGGAGGTGAGAGGGGAGCCCTCATCCTTACAGGCGGCTACTGCAGAAAACCTAGCCCCGAGGGTGGTGATGGCAGTTACCCAACCCCCGAGGGTGTTACTGGTAGTGATCCGGCTCTGGTGGGTAGCGCAAGCTGCAACCCAGCCCCCGAGGGTGTTCAAGTGAGCTCTCCTTCCCACACCTCCATGGACGTTCACGTTGGGTCGTCTCCACCTCGATCCGATGGGGTGACGGCGATGCAATCTTCCATGGCTTTGAACAAACAAGTCACCTTGGAGGTCGGCGAGCTAGATGCAAGAAGTCTATTATCTGTTTGGCGGGGCTGAGCTCACCCCTAACAACGTTCTTCAAATTGTTCCTGCTGATCTTCCTCCGTCAAGCCATGACATAGCTCCCTCTGACTTGGGTTTACCATCATTCCTCTCCAATCTTCAGGTGAGTTAACTACTTGCCTTTTATTGTTCGTCTTGGTAAATTATCTTTTTTATACTTATTTGTCTTCGATCACAGGCTTTGGTTGATGGAATGTCTGCCCAGCTGAGGTCGTATGGTGCCACAGTCCTAGAAGGAGCTCTGTCTCTAATGCAGTGGAACCCATTGCTGCTTCAAAAACAGATTGCTGACTTAAAGACGTCGAACGCTGGTTAGTGACCTCGTTTCTTCCTTAGTTGTTTTTATTGATCAACCTGTTTTTTAATCATGTACCCCTTTCAGCTGCATTGTCAGGTATGGCCCGGTGGTGCTCTGAGCTTGAGGAAAAATATCTTTGAAGTCAAACCGATTTAACCCGGAGGTACTCTGATCTTGAGGAGAAGTATTCTCAAGGTCAAGCCAACCTGGCCCGAGTTTCTGCTTCTCTGGATGACGCACGCTCTTTGAACTCTTCTCTCAATGCTCAGCTTGACACGGAAAGGATGGCACATGAGGTAAACTCCCTTGGTTGACTTTGCCATGCTTATTGTTGAATGGGTGCTGAATGTTGATTCTTGTTCGTAGGAGAAAAGATGGGCACTTGTGGCCTCTCGTGATAATCTGGATAGATTATATCGTGACGCTAGCAACTCATTGACCATTTTGGAAAGGAGCCACCGCTTCACTATGTCGGACCTGGACCATCATCGTCATGAGCTGCAAGTATCTCAGGATGAAGTTCAGCGGCTTGGACAACATTTATCGACCAAGGATTTGACCATTAAAGATCTTCGTGCTTCAAAGAAACTCACCGCACAGGAGCTAGAAGATGCTCAACTGGCTGTCAAAGCTTCAGAGGACAACTGCGTCGTTCTTAAGGCTCAGCGCGAAAAGGCTATGGATAAAGCCATTCGCGCGGGGCGGATCTTGATGAGGAGGCCCAGCGTAGTGGTTCCTGATGACATTGTCGCCAACGTCAAGGTTGTGCCTGATGCCTCGAGTCGCCCTTCTTCCTCGATTGCTCCTGCAAAAAACATTGCCAGCAGAGACGTTTCGATGCAGTGACATCCTGCGAAACACTGAATGTACTATGAATTCTATGTGTGTGTGATGGTTGTGTTTGAATATTTTGTGGATAGGGCACTAGAACGTGTCCTTGGTGTTGACAAGTATAACATTCTGTTTCCCTGGAGTACTGATTGTTTTGTTGTTAGGGTATAACAGTCATCCTGAACAATTGTGAAAGTAAATGTGGTGTGTTGGTTTTTTGAACTTTTTCTGACTTAGGCCAATCGCCTGGCTGGTAAGGCATAGTGGTCACCCTAAGATAGGTAGATGTGATCGTATCGTGCTGACTTAAGTCATTGCTGACTTGAGTCGATTGTCCCGTTAGTATGGTATAGTGGTCACCCTAAGTCGAGTAAGCGTGAGCATGTTGCACCATCTTAAGTCGTCGCCGACTTAAGCCGATTGCTCCGTTAGTACGGTATAGTGGTCACCCTATGTCGAGTAAGCGTGAGCATGTTGCACCATATTAAGTTGTCACCGACTTAAGTCGATTGCTCTGTTAGTAGGGTATAGTGGTCACCCTAAGTCGAGTAAGCGTGAGCATGTTGCACCGTCTTAAGTCGTCACCGACTTAAGTCGATTGCTCCGTTCGTAGGGTATAGTGGTCACCCTAAGTCGAGTAAGCGTGTTCATGTTGCACTGTCTTAAGTCGTCACCAACTTAAGCTGACCGCTCCGTTAGTAGGGTATAGTGCTCACCATAAGTCGAGTAAGCGTGAGCATGTTACACCGTCTTAAGTCGTCACCGACTTAAGCCGATTGCTCTGTTAGTAGGGTATAGTGGTCACCCTAAGTCAAGTAAACGTGTTGATTCCAAGTCCAATCGAATCGAAGTTAGTTGATAGTCAATAGTTTGAATGCTTTTGAAAATGAAAACTTTATTGATGACGGATTCTCTAATTACAGAGTACAATGTTGCTCCGATAGCTTTCGAGACCTTGCTAAGGGTAAAACTTTCTAAGATGCTCTATGTTCCATGAATTCCCCACTTCCATGTCGTCCATTTGAGTAAGCCGGTATGATCCCGACCGAGTGACCTCTGACACAATGAATGGCCCTTCCCATAGTGGTGACAATTTGTGAAGTCCTTCCCCCATTAGAATCCGGCGAAGGACCAAGTCTCCCACTACAAAGGATCGGTGTCGTATGGCTTTATCATGATAGCGCCTCAAGGTCTACTGGTATCTGGCTGACTGAATTACTGTGTTCAATCGTTCTTCCTCTAGCACATCAATATCCTCTAGCCTGGTAGCTTCTGCTTCAGCTATGCTTTCGAAGACCAGCCTCGGTGCCCCGAACCTGAGGTCGGTGGGTAGCACTGCCTCCGAACCATAGACCATGAAGAACGGGGTATTTCCATGTAGAGCTCGACTGGGTTGAGTTCTCAAGCTCCAAACCACATATGGCAGCTCTCTGATCCACTTTCCTGCAAACTTTTCATTTTTGTCAAACACTTTCTTCCTGAGGGCTTACAGTATCATTCCATTGGCCCTTTCCACCTGACCATTGGCTCTTGGTTGTGCTACTGATGCATACTTGATCTGGATACTCCGTTGTTCGCAGAAATCAAAGAATTTAGAGCTAGTGAAGTTGGATTCCAGGTCAGTTATGATGCTATTTGGTATCCCGAACCTGAATATTATGTCTTGTATGAACTCCACTGCCTTGGCTGAGGTTAAAGAAGGAATAGGCTTGTACTCTATCCATTTAGTGAACTTGTCAATGGCAACCAGCACGTGAGTATAGCCTCCCTGAGCTTTCATGAAGGGTCCAATCATGTCCAGCCCCCAGCATGCAAATGGCCATGTTATAGGTATGGTCTGCAGCTGTTGTGCCGGTAAATGTTGTTGCTTTGACAAGAACTGGCAAGCTTCACATCTCTAGACTAACTCGACGACATAACTCTTTGCTGTTGGCCAATAGAAACCAGACCTGAAAACTTTCTCAACCAGAGTTCTGGATGCTGCATGTATTCCACACTGTCCGGCGTGGATTTCATCCAATAGCTGCTTCCCAGAAGTTGAGGAAATGCACTTCATGAGGACTCCTGTCGCACCCCTTCTATACAGTGCGCCCTCTATGAGGGTGTAGTGGGCCGACTGTCTCATGATGTGTTCTGCTGCAGCCTTATCATCCGGTTCTTCTTCATTCTTTATGTACCTGATGGTAGGTTCTCTCCAATCATTAGGGTCCGATTCTAGTTGGCACAAGGTGTTGCATTCTTCCGTCTGATCTGAGGGAATACTTGGGCGCGATACTTCCTGGACGAAGATTCCGGGTGGGACCTGGGCCCGACTGGATCCCAGCTTCGACAACGCGCCTGCTGCTGTGTTGCGGTCTCTTTCCACGTGATGGAATTCGAACCCTTCAAACTTGTCTTCTAATTTTCGGACGGCTGTACAGTACTTGCCCATAGAATCAGTCGAGCAATCCCAATCTTTATTTATCTGGCTTATGACCACTATTGAATCTTTGTATACCATCAACCTCTTAACGCCCAGTGATACAGTGATTTTCAACCCGTGGATGAGTGCCTGATATTCTGCTGCATTATTTGATGCTGGGAATAATAGCTGAAGCGCGTACTTGAGTTGTTCACCTCCAGGGGCAATGAAGAGGATCCCTGCGCCTGCCCCTTGCAGTTTCAGCGAGCCATCGAAATACATTCGCCATACTTCATTAGCCTCTGGGTTGTCATGAACTTGTTGTTCAGTCCACTCTCATACGAAGTTAACAAGTGCTTGAGTCTTTACTGCCGTGCGAGGCCGAAACTCTATGTCATGAGCTCCCAGCTTGCAAGCCCACTTGGCTATTATTCCAATGGCTTCTTTGTTGGGAAGGATATCCCCTATTGGAAACCCGGTGACTACTATGACTTTGTGGTCATCAAAGTAGTGACGGAGCTTGCGAGCGGTTAGAAGTACCGCGTACAGTAGTTTTTGAACTTGGGGATACTTCTTTTTAGAGGGTCCCAGAACTTCACTGATGAATTTGACTGGATGTTGTACTGGATATGTGTGTCCTTCCTCCACCCGCTCGACTACTAATGCGGTGCTCACCACGTGAGTCGTGCAGGAGATGTATAACAACAGATCTTCTGCCGGCTGATTCGGTGTGGCTCGGCGTGGCGGCTTGAGTACTGGTGGCATGGTCAGGAACTTTTTCAATGCTTCTAGAGCTTCCTGTGCTTCTGTGGTCCACTGAAACTTGTCCACCTTCTTGAGCAATTTGTAGAACGGTAGGCCCTTTTCGCCTAGCCTTGATATGAACTTGCTCAAGGCTGCCATGCATCCAGTAAGCCTCTGTACTTTCTTCTGTGATCGCGGCACTTCCATTCTCATGATGGCCTCGATTTTTTCTGGGTTGGCTTCGATTCCTTGGTGGCTGACAATGAATCCGAGTAACTTTCCTGCTGGTACTCTGAAAACACATTTCTATAGGTTGAGCTTCCACCGGTATCGCCTCAGGCTGTTGAAGACCAACTGCAAATCTTCGATGAAGTTTTCTGAGTTTTTCGTTTTGATTACCACGTCATCGACATAAGCTTCTACTCGCTTTCCCCAGTGATCGGCTAAGCATGTTTGAATAGCTCTCTGATAAGTCGCTCATGCGTTCTTGAGGCCGAACGACATGGAGGTATAACAGAAAGCTCCAAACGGGGTAATGAATGCAGTCTTTTCCTCATCTTCTTTTGCTAAGCTGATCTGATGGTATCCAGAATAGCAGTCTAGGAAGGACAACATAGAACATCTAGCGGTCGAATCAACCACCTAATCTATTCTAGGGAGTCCGAAGGGATCCTTCGGACAGTGTTTGTGGAGATCTGTATAGTCGACGCACATGCGCCAATCCACTTTATTCTTTTTGAGTACAAGAACAGGATTTGCTAGCCACTCAGGATGTAGTACTTCTCTAATGAACCCTGCCGCAACTAAGCGAGCTAACTCGGCGCGAATAGCCTCTCTTTTGTCAGGCATGAAACGACGCAGTTTTTGTCGGATCGGCCTTGCTTGGGGATAGACCTTCAGTTTGTGCTCGGCCAGTTCTCTTGGGACTCCCGGCATATCCGCAGGCTGCCATGCGAATACGTCTCGATTATCTTGCAGGAACTGGACGAGCGTGGTTTCCTATTTGTCGTCCAGGCTAGAGCTGATGATGGCTGTCTTGCGTTCATCAGCGAACCCAAGGTTGATCCTTTTCGTCTCCTTAGTCGGCCGCATAGAGGTCATGGCTTGAGCTTCGTTCGCAGGTACTACGAGGTCTCCCTCAGGCTTTGTGTTTGCCTGCGCGGAGGAAGTTGTCGGTGGTTTAGTAGTGAGGGCCGCCTGGATAGCTACTCGGAAACATTCCGCGGCGCTTTGGAAGTCAGCGAGCACAGTGATGATCCTTTGTGGCACTGTCATCTTCAATATCATGTACGAATAGTGCGGAATGGCCATGAATTTTGCCAATCCTGGCCTGCCGATGATGGCATTGTATCCGCAGTCGAAGCTCACCACCTCGAACCTCAGGAACTCAGTTCTGTAGTTTTCCGGAGTTCCAAAGGTAACAGGCATATACATGTGTCCGAGCCAGTATTCACCTTCGGTCGACACAATGCCGAAGAAAGGGGTGTCTGACTCGTGGAGCTCTTTGAGTGCAACTCCCAAGTATAAGAGTGTCCGGGGGAAGGTGACGTTGATGCTGCTTCCCCGTCCACTAATACTTTTTTACCGTGCTCTCTCGGATCACCAGATCGACGAGGAGCGGATACTTGCCCGGATGATCAAAGTTGAGCCATTGATCCACCCGGGTAAAGGTGATCGGGTATTCTGACCACCGATCGGGGGCGGGGGCACTAGTGGTTGCCACCAGTATCTGTCGGTCGTTGAGCTTCTGTTGCCTTTTGTTCTCCAGCGACCCGTGTCCTCCGAAGATGATGTTGACCTCCTCGTCGACGCGCGGGAATGCTCCACCTCCTCCCCCTTCCTGTTGCTGAGGTCGCCGAGGCTCGCCGGGCCCTCCTCGCGGTGGGGGAGGTGGTAGAGGTGCACTCAAAGAGCTCCACGAGCCAGTATTCCCCCAACTGAATGCTTGAAGTCTCTGCAGTTTCGCAAGGTGTGGCGCATATCCTTGTGATACGGGCACTGGGCATTGAGGATGTCATCCAGTGTCCGCTCGCCTCCGCGGGGTGCACCTCGGGCACGAGAGACGGGTGGTCCAGCGGCGTGAACCTCTTCACAAGGCCTCTTCTCCCAACGCTTGTCGGGTTGCTGGTTCGCGTCACGCCACAGTGCAGAAGGAGCAGGCTTCGCTCCCACAATGAGGTCCTGAGCCCGTTCGTCGGCGGTGATGTAGAGGTCCGCTTCCCGGAATAGCTGCTTAGAGGTGGTCGGTGCCTTTTGCAGTATGGCTCGGACGAAGGCCGAATCATTTGATCCCTGGTAGAAATCCTCTTGAGGTACGACCAAAGTGTTTCATCCCCCCGGCGCCTGATGGATTTGAGGTCCCACGGCTGCACCGGCTTGTCGGAGAGGGATTGAAAGTTGGCGATGAAGCACCGACTGAAATCGCTCCAATCGTCGATGCAGTATCACGGTAGGTGTCGTAGCCATTGCAATGCATCTTGCCCGAGGATGATGGGCAAGTATGCAGTCATTACGTCTTCAGTTGACCCAGCGGCCCGGGCAGCGGTTGTATAGATAGCTAACCAGCCTCCCGGGTCCTGCTTAAGCTCGTATTTGTCGATGTTGGAGACCTTGAAGTTTGGGGGCCACTGGATGGCCCTAAGATGCTGAGTAAGCGCAGATACTCCACACGTGTACTCCTGTCGATGATTGTTGTGTCGGTCCCGGGGAGGGGAGTTGCTGATGTGCTGTCTCGACCGTCCCCGGGTTGTGCCACCAGTTGAAGCCGTTACCGACTCAACTCTGGTGGCATGAATTCATGCCAGAACGCCATGGTCCCAATCGTACTCCTCTCGGCGCCGTATCTCATTCTCATGTCGTCGTTCGCGTGAAGCATTGATGGAGCTTCGCGCGTCCCGCCGACTGTAGATGGCATGCCGCAGATCGCTTGGGGGATGAGCGAGGGGTAGAATATGATTAGCCGCCCAAGTGAGCAGCCGTCGATAGCCTTCAGCATCTGGGGTTCAGGGGAGGCCATCAGCTATCCGAGCCAACACTCCTCTGACTTCACTTGGTGTGTTCATTGCACGAGCGAAGTCAGGGTTCAGGTTTCACATGAAGAGAGGGTTCTCTCGGCGTAACCTCACATCCTGCTCATCTTGCTCTTGAGCTGGCCGGCGATCACGTCGACAAGAGTTCCTCCTTTCTCTGAAGACTCGCTCGTCAGGAGTTTCTCCTACTTCCGAGACTTCATCTCAGGTTACAGGCTATGTTGGGTCCCGCTCCCCAGCTTTGTGATGTCGCCGAATATTCCAGCGTCGGTTCCTCCGTCGCCGAGCTTCTCGCTGAGGAGGTTCTTCCCCCGGCATGGTTGGCTCGTTGTCAGATATGGGAGATGACTCTATTCTCCCCCCGATAAAGAGGATGTCGGGGTAGAAAGGAGTTGCTGCGGTGATGAATTTATTTCTGTCCTTCTTTGAGGGCGAAGGTGTCGGAAGGATGACCTGACGGGCCTCTATCCCTCTTGCTTCTTTTTTTCTCGTAATCCGTGTCCACTCTTCTATGGACAAGGTGGACAACGGGGTTCTTTGGGTAAATGAATTCCCAGCTCTTGACTTGCAGGAGGTAGTCTTCGCCCGGGGCGCTAGAGGTTGCGCTATCTGCTGCCTTGTTCCAGTTTTCCCGGAGATTTTCGGGGAAGGCCTCTTCTCTGGTGGATCCGCTATACGGTGTAGAATTCCTTCTTCATCTGCCATGGACGAGATGGTCCCAAAGCAGAAGACGGATCCATGGCGGAGAGCGATCTTGCACTAGAAGGTGATAGCCATTGAGCTAGCTTGGATCAACGACACACCCCCAACCTGGCGCGCTAGCTGTCGATGTTTGGAGCCCGACCGTGCACCCGGGGTTACCCCTCGAGGTGCTTTTGGGTAGGACGATGTTGCTGATTGTAGCTCAATGGTTCGTGCGAGACGCACGAGAGGCGATAGACAGTTTTCTGCAGGTTCGGGCCGCTTTGAGAGGCGTAACACCCTAATCCTGGTGAGGATCTTTATGTGGTGGGTTACAGGGGAATTCTCCAATATGGAGAATGCTAAAGAACTGAGTAGTTGGCTGATGAATGACCTATCTTTGATGGGGTGTCCCCTAGGCCTTATATATCCGACCGTGGGGCACTACATTCGTGTTGATAACGATGTATACCTAAGTAATAGTGAACCGATTGAACTTATCTTCCTACAATCTTGCCGAATTATTCTCATTTGGTTCCGATGTCCAAGGTGGTCGCGCGGGAGAATCGAATCAGAGCTATGGATAACGCTCAAACCCCACGAGCCACCTTGGCCCGCGTTCGCTCATTCCCTGTGTTGGCCCATTCTGCCAGCAGTTCTCCCCTAGCCCACGAAGGGATGGCCTTGCGAAACAATAGGCCCAAGGCCTTTCGCGAGGCATTCTAGCCTTCTAGTGGACCCGAGGATATTTGTCCCCCACAATCGGTCCTTGGGATGTAGGGCTCATTCGGTCGGGCATTGCTATGCCAGCCTTCCCGCCATGGCCGACCGAGAACGACGCTCGGCCTATGATCGCATGGCACACCATGGCTCTAATATGTAGGGTGAGGAACATATTGTTGTTGTGGTATATAATAATTTGGTGTGTTTTGCGCCACAACAGGTTCTGCATACGCGTATCCGGACGGTTCGACGCACTGACGGATAGTCCGTGGATATGGCCAGACTGTTCGGTCATGTTTGCCACCATAGGGGGGCCACGTGGTGGCACTGCTGTGGGTACAAACTGTCCGGCAGATAGAGTAAGATTGTCTGCGTTAGAGCCAGAAGATCCGCGATTGGATGCTGACGGTCCGGTCATATCCAGATTCACTGATCTATCAAGCAGGGACGACGGTGGTGGAATTTGCCCTAGATGTGAATTCATTGGCATACCATACAATGGTTGGAGCTGCGAATCCCCATTTGTTACCGATGTATTAGACACATATATCCTCTTACTTGTTTCGTATGATGGAAAACTAGGAGCAACATATTTCTCAAATTTATGTGTTAATTTTCTTATTGTTTCTTCCAACCCTCCAATTTGTTGTTTCATTTCATCTTGCTGTTGCTTAATAGATTGGAGGTCATCAGATTTACTTACATTTGAGATTTGAAGCAAATGTAGTAGGGATGCAATCTTGATCTCTCCGTGCTTGGTAATCTTATGGTGGCGATCCACCATGAAGTATGATAAGAATTTCTTCGTCGCCTCCTCCTCAGCCTTGGTTATTTGGCGACGTGCATCCTCCCTCATTCGACTCATCAAGTCTTCATATAGCTGTTGCTAATTGGTCGACAGGCTTCCGATAGCCGACCTAAGGATATTGTCTGGCGAAATATCATTATTGTTGGGACCATGCTTCGTCGCCGAAGGTCCTGCGGAAAGGAAATAGCTTCGGTTGAAGCTGCTTGAACGTAATGACGAAAGTATCATTCATGAAGCTTCGGTATTACAGCATGTCCGAAGATGAGGGATCGAACCGACTTAGAGATAGAATGACCTTTTAGTCCATAAGGGTCTGAGTCAATGTTGTAAACTTTTATGAGGGGCATGATTGTAATTCCTCACAGGCTGCGTCCTGTGCCTATAAATAGTGAACAATATTCCTTTACTGTTCACGCTTTCCGGTAATTGCGAACGCATCACTCGGGAATTATTGTTTGTCAAGGCAAAGGTATAAATGTACCTAAACGTTATATTGAAACATCTTAGATTTATATAATAAGATATGTGAATGATGTTATTTATTTCCAATATATTTATCTTTAATGTTTCATGTTTTACATTACTTTGTATTATCTTTATAAGTTTAATTACGAAGGTGAAACCTTCGTAATATTATGCTCGAGACCTTCGTCCGAAGTTCATTAAATCCTTATGGAGATAATGCTTCGGCGGACGAAGGGTATTGATATTTAACATTTTATGTTGCCTTGTTCTTAATTCATAGCATTTGAGAACAAGTCCCCAACATTGGCGCCCACCGTGGGTGAACTCACTTCCACTTTTTTGAGCTGATGGCTTCATTCAAAAATCAAGCTGGAGCTGCTTCGGCTCCGAAGATGGTACTCCCGATAACAGGCGGTTCCTGCTCAGAGCCAGCCAACAAGAAGCAGAAGAAGGAGGCACAGAGAAGGGTACAACATGTCAGGGTGCAACGACCCTTCATCAAGTCAAGATGGTCTCACATTCCAATTACCTTCTCTCAAGAGGATCTTCAACTCAAGGATTACCCACACAACGATGCTATGGTTATCTCTTATGTGATCAAAGGATTCCTGGTCCATAATGTTTTGGTTGATATAGGCAGCGCAGCTGATATCATATTTGCTAAGGCCTTCAGACAGATGCAAGAGCCCGAGGACAAAATCCATGATGCCACACATCCCCTTTGTGGCTTCGGAGGAAGACAGATCGTAGCACTTGGAAAAATCACAATGCCAGTAACCTTCAGATTCATTAACAACACAAGGACTGAACAAATTGTATTTGATATTGTTGACATGGAATACCCTTACAATGCAATCATTGGTCGTGGTACTCTCAATGCCTTCGAAGCAATTCTTCATCCAGCTTATCTTTGCATGAAGATACCTTCGGACCAAGGGCCCATTGCTATTCATGGTAGTCAGGAAGCTGCCAGAAGGGCCGAAGGAAATTGGACAGATTCAAAAGCAATCCATAATATAGATGGAGCTGAAGCTTGTGAGCAATACAAGTTCAGAAGGGAAAAAGCTGCTTCGGCTGATCAGCCGAAGCCCATGCTCTTGTGTGAGGATATAGCAGAGCAGAAGGTGCTCTTGGGATCTCAACTGTCCGAAGAGCAGGAGAAAACCTTGATAAGGTTTTTGTTCAACAACAAAGATGTTTTTGCTTGGTCAGCTAATGATCTTTGCGGAATCAACAGGGATGTTATTGAACACTCGCTCAATGTTGATCCATCCTTCAGACCCAGAAAGCAGAGGCTTCGGAAGATGTCTGATGACAAGGCCGAAGGTGCTCGGAATGAAGTGAAAAGACTCCTCAGTGCCGGAGTTATCAGAGAGGTAAAATACCCAGAATGGTTGGCTAACACTGTTATGGTAAAGAAGGCCAATGGTAAATGGAGAATGTGTATCGATTTTACTGATCTCAATAAGGCCTGTCCGAAGAACGAGTTTCCATTGCCAAGGATAGATTCCCTAGTTGATGCAGCAGCTTCATCAGAGCTTATGAGTCTGCTGGATTGTTATTCAGGCTATCACCAAATTTGGATGAAGGAGGATGAGCCAAAAACTAGCTTTATACCCCCTAGTGGAACATATTGTTACCTTCGGATGCCTGAGGGGCTTAAAAATGCTGGAGGAAGCTTCAGCAGAATGACAGCGAAGGTTCTTCATTCTCAGATAGGCAGGAATGTGCTAACTTATGTTGATGATATCATTGTAAAAAGCACGAAGCAAGATAATCACATTGCTGATCTGCAGGAGACCTTCGCTAATTTTAGACAGGCTGGTTTAAAGTTGAACCCAGAAAAATGTGTCTTCGGAGTGAAGAAAGGGAAATTTCTTGGTTGTCTAGTCTCAACAAAAGGAATTGAGGCTAATACAAACAAAATCGAAGCTATCCTTCGAATGGAGCCACCAAGTACAAAGAAGGGGGCTCAAAGATTGACAGGAAGACTGGCATCTCTCAACAGATTCATATCTAGATCAGCAGAGAGAAATTTACTATTTTTCGAAGTGCTGAAGTCAGCCGAAGTTTTTCAATGGGGACCAGTCCAGCAGAGAGCCTTCGAAGAGCTGAAGCAATACTTGATAGATCTAACAACACTAACTCCACCAACGCCAGGGGCTCCTTTGTTGTTATATGTGGCAGCTTCGCACTCAGCGGTAAGTGCAGCACTCGTTTAGGAGAAGCTTGAAGGCCAAATCAAAAAGCAAGCCCCAATATACTTTGTGTCAGAAGTTCTTAGTCTATCAAAGAAAAATTATACAGAATTGGAGAAGGTACTGTATGCTGTTTTGATGGCCTCCAGGAAGCTTCGGCATTATTTTCAAGCTTATAATATAATTGTTCCTTCTTCACAACCGTTGAAGGATATTATGAGAAATCGAGAAGCTACTGGAAGGATTGGAAAATGGGCTGCAGAGCTCAATGAATTTTGTATTGATTATGTGCATAGATCTTCGATTCAGTCCCAAGCGTTGGCAGACTTCATTGCTGACTGGACGCCAGGGGCTCAGGAGGAAGAAACGAATAAAGATGCCGAAGTATGGACAGTGTTTTGTGATGGGTCTTGGGGAACCTTTGGAGCGGGAGCAGCTGCTGTGTTGGTTTCACCTTCCAAAGTTAAAACTTGTTATGCGACAAGACTTGATTTCAGTTGCACAAACAATATTGCTGAGTACGAAGCTCTGCTCTTGGGTCTTCGGAAGTTAAAGGCAATGGGAATCAGAAGGGCCATTCTTAAAATTGATTCCCAAGTTATTTCTGGTCATATTGATAAGAGCTATAAAGCAAGAGATCCGAAGCTTGAAAAATATTTAGATACAGTCCGAAGGATTGAGGCTTCCTTTGAAGGATTCTCTGTTAAAAATATTCCTCGTGGAGAAAATGAATATGCTGATCTATTAGCCAAGTCAGCAGCACAGGGGCTGCCCTTACCTTCGGAAGTATTTTTTGAAACAATAAAAGCACCTTCAGTCGAGCTTCTTGAAAGAGCAGTCCTCAACATATCCCCTGTCTATAGTGAAGATTGGAGAACTGAGATAATTTCTTTCCTTCAGGGTAATTTTCTTTCAGATGACGAAGCTTATAACAGGAGGATAGAAGCAAGAGCTCGACCATATGTCATAATAGAAGGGGAATTATACAAGCGGGGGGTCTGTTCCCCGTTACTCAAGTGTTTATCCAGAGCCGAAGCCATAGAATTGATGAAGGAAATACACGCATGCATGTGTGGATCTCACATTGGATCTAGGCCTTTGCTCGGGAAAGTTTTTCGTCAAGGATTTTATTGGCCAAAAGCAGCTTCGGATGCAGCGGATTTAGTTCAAAAGTGCGAAGGTTGTCAGAAATGTGCAAGAGATCAAAAACAACCTTCGTCTTTAACTCAATTAATACAACCCACTTGGTCGTTGCAAAGGTGGGGCCTTGATTTGCTAGGTCCATTACCACCAGCACAGGGGAACTTAAGATATGTTGTAGTGGCAGTGGAATATTTTTCTAAGTGGATTGAGACAAAGCCTTTAGCCACAATAACTTTGGTTACAATTCAAAAGTTTTTCTGGCAAAATATTGTTTGTCGCTTCGGAGTGCCGAAGGCCATTACTGTGGATAATGGGACACAGTTTGATTCTGAAGCTTTCAGAGAATTTTGCGATCAAATTGGCACGAAGATCCATTTCGCATCAGTTCGACATCCGGAGTCAAATGGACTTGTTGAAAGAGCTAATGGGATCATAATGACAGGAATAATGAAGTTAATCTTCAATCAGCCCAGGGGAAAGTGGCCAAACGAATTAATCAAAGTGGTGTGGAGCCATAACACAACAGTGTCAAGATCAACAGGCTTTACACCATCTAAACTATTATTTGGTGATGAAGCAATAACCCCGGAAGAAGCCAAAATGGGATCAATAAGAACAGTAGCTTCGGCAGAAGTCGAAGATGAAGCTGATTATTCTGTGGAAAAAGATGCTATAGAAGGGATCAGACTTCAAGCTGTGGAAAACATCAACAAATATCAAGCTGAAACAATAAAATGGCGTGACAGAAAGGTTAGGCTGAAGAACATTGAACCAGGACACTTGGTGCTTCGAAGAGTAGCCAACCCTGACACAGTAGGCAAATTACAGCTGAAGTGGGAAGGACCTTTTTTGGTAGAATCTTCGTCAAGACCCGGTTCCTATAGATTGAAGGGTATGGACGGCAACGACATTCCTAGATCATGGAATGTGGATGAGCTTCGGCGATATTATGTTTAGTTTGATGTAATTTTTTCTATTCTTTTTTGTGGCACCCTTTTCCTTTCCAAAGGGGGAGAAAGGTTTTTAATGGGGCCACAACATGTAATTTTTCTTTTCCTTATTTCAATTCTATAAGAGTGATATCCCCCAAAAAATGTAAATGTAAACGCAAAGGAAAAAGAAAAGAGAACAGGGAGAAGCTCAAAAGTTGTTCCTAAGGGAATGCAGAGCTTACAGCGAAAAATAAACGCTGATTCCACTGAAAGTAAAAGGCGAAGAAGCTCCTAAGGGAGGCTTACAGCGAAAAATAAACGCTGATTCCGCTGAAAGTAAAAGGCGAAGAAGCTCCTAAGGGAGGCTTACAGCGAAAAGTCAACGCTGATACACCAAAAAGTAAACGGTGAAGCCAAAAAGTAAACGGCAAAAAGATTTGAATCATTCCCAAGGGGATGAAGGGCTATGATTATGGTTTTTGAATATGTATTTCTATATTCATTTGCACGATACATTACATCATGTCATTTGCATTCATAAACATTCATTTAGACATATATAGAATCATCATCATCATACCACACAAAAAAGACAGATGCTTCGGCAATGAGCAAAAACTTTGAAGAAAGAGGAAATTTTCATGCTTCGTTGTGTACGAAAAGAAGGGAAGGTGTTTTTCGCCTTCGGCTCAAAGGAGAAGTTTCGTCCACAGCAAAGCAGATTGTACACGGGTAAAGGAGACAAGATACATTGCAAGGTATGTACAATTTTACATAAGTTTTTTCCACAATTATATTACAAAAATCTCTCCAGAATTTTTTACAGGAAAGTCTATTATAGCAACTATTAAGCTTCAGGCCGTCATACTTCAGCTTCGTCATACTTCAGCTTCATCATCCTGCACATATTAAAGAACAGAATAAGAAAGGTGCCAATGTCAAGGAGAAGGTAAAAGTAACAAATATAAGTTTCCCACTGGCTTAAGGTGGCTTCGAGCTTCGTCACCAGCCATTTTTCGCCCGCCATTTACCCAAATCTGGGTCATAAATCTATTTCCGATGCTTCGGGCTAAGCTTGGGATATCAACCAAATCTGCTGCTGACAAGCTGAAGTTTGGACTATTCACAATCTTTCCGTGCCTATAGCCAGCCTTCAGAAAAGCGGTAGCTGTGCCTCGAGAAGCTACCAGGGCGCAGAAGTCGGCATGCCCACCAATAACTTCGTCAAGAGCATCAACCTCGCCTTCAATATGTTCCAAGGTGCTGGGCAGGTTTTCGACTGAAGGTGAAAATTTTTCAGAACTGGCTCCGATAGAGTAAAATACGTCCTTCAGCCGCTGCACGCATCGGCTGCCAAAAGTTAGGCATTTCTCTTGGAGATCCTTCAATAATTTTTGCAAATTTGAATTTTTCTCGATTTCAGTCTTGAGACTTGCTTCAAGCTTCTCCTTTTCTTGCTCATATTTTTCTGACTTTTTCAGTAATTCATTCTTTAAACTGTCATTTTCGGCTTGGACTTCAGCCAAGGAGCCTTCCATAGACTGAATAATAAAGTCTTTCTTTTCTAAGACACCTTCGTGTTCTTTAGCCATGATTTCAAGGTCTTGAATGGTGAAGTCTTTCTTCTTCAGAACAGCTTCGTAATTTTCAACTTTTTCTTCTAAATCCTTGATGATAGCTTTATTCTTCTCATCTTCAAGATCTTGTTGCATTTTTAGCACTTTACTTAACAGTATACTCTGCCAAAACAACCTTCGTCAGAAAACGACATAAAATAATAATAATAAAATAATAATATTTTTTACCTTAAAATTAGCATAGAGCAGGCTACCAGCGATATGTTGTCGCTGGTACCTGCAAAGGTCCGCTTCTATCTTTGGCAGGCCAACGCTTTTGAAGAAGGTTCTAACAACTTTGGCTTCGGTGCGATTCCGAAGGCATCTTAGCTTCCCTTCGTTGACCCCACCAAATAGCATAGACCCTGGTTTATATCCGCAGGATATGGCATATTTTTTCAGCTCTTCTTTTTCAGCACTTGTCAAATCTTGTCCAAGTAAATCTTGAAAGTTAAAATTTACTTCTTCCAAAATGTCTTCAACCTGCTCTTTTCCCTTTTCAGTAACCGTGTTCAACGCAGCCACATCAGCTTCTTCTTCAGCCATTTTCAGAAGAATATTGTCAATAACTTCCAGTGTGGTTTCTAGGTTTGAATCTTCGGTGGCCCCGGCTTCGGCTCCGGTAGCTTCGGCTCCGGTAGTTTCGGCTCCGGCAGGTGCAATTTCAGTGATTTCAGCCCCGGTACCTTCGGCTGCGGCGGCTTCGGCTTCGGCGGTCTCGGGAATAACAATTTTTGACGCCGATACCGGTGGCGGCGTCTGATGAATCACATCTGTCACTTGGATAATTCTGCGTTTTTTCGGCTTTGCAGGACTTTCTGCTGCCGAAGCTTCTTTGTCCTTCTGAAAAAACTTCGTCAGTTCCGGTGCCAGCGGACTTAGCTTGACAGGCAAAGATTCAGTCATTACCTTCAGAATTTCTTCTACTTCGGCAGCAGAAGGTGTCGCAGAAACTTCCTCATCTCGGACCAATCTCACTGGTTCTGTAGATGCAGGCTTTGGAGATGCAGGCTTTGGAGATGCAGGCTTTGGAGATGCAGTTTTTCTTTTTCTTGGAGCAACTACCTTCGGTTCAAACTTTTCTTTCTTCTTTTTTGGTTGATCTTCGTCGTCTTTAATTAAAGTGCTAGCTACTCTTTTCCTTTTCTGCCCTTCGGCACCCTTGTCTAGCCGCTCGTAGTCAGGGTATTCAAAGCCTATAGCATCAAGCACTCTGTTTAGCCTTCGTTTCGGCCGGGTGCCGAAGGCTGCTGTCATCAATTGATCTTCTTTTTTAGAATAATTCCAAAGAATTTCAGTACTCATCACTTCGATTGTTTCGAGCCATTCTTGGCAGGGTGTTTTAAAATATTTCTTGAACTTATAGTGGTAGGGCAGGCGGACAAGCTCCCCTTCCTTCTTCTCTCTTTCGAGCTTCGGCATAGCCCATTCCTTCATAGTTGGAAATATTTTGAATGCCAGAAATTCCTGCACCAAATCTCTAGTGCCAATGTGCTCTGCAATAATTCTGAATTCGGCCAACGCGATTTGCGTTGGACCTTCTGGTGTCATACTGCATCGGGGTCTGGTCTCTCCGAAGATCAGTTCAAGCGGACTCTGTACCAGCTTCTCCTTGTCATCGTCAACTTTGACGTAGAACCATTCCGATTTCCAGCCTGCCGGCCACTTGCTTCGGTTGCTGATCACAGGAAATTTTGTAGTTTTCCGATAGGCAAAATTGTAACAACCAAAATTTTCATGTAACCCATCCTTTCTGGCCTTGGTTTGGTAATGTAGCTCGTGCACTCGGCAGAAACCTTCGGAAAACGGTTCCACCCCCTGGCTTCGGAGAGCCCAAATATAAACACTAAGCCTAACAATAGCATTAGGAGTTAGTTGATGAAGATAGATCCCAAACTTTTTTAGCACATCAGCAATCATCCTATTCAAAGGAAATCTCAAACCAGCTTTGAGGAAACTCTTGAAAATCACTATTTCATCTTTCTGTGGCTTCGGGGTAGTCTCTTCTCCACCAAAGCGAATCAGCTTTTTCTCATCTTCGCTAAAGTAGCCCGACTTCACCATCTTAGGAAAATCGGCCTTAGAGATGGTTGACTTTCCAAAGTCCAGGTGGCTAGGCTTGCTTGGTACTGCGATATGTGATCACCTTCAGAATCAGTCTCTTCAATATCTGCTTGTTCTGCTTCGGCAGCAGGGGTGTCTTCCGATGTCACCAACCCAGATCGCCTCATTGCTTCCGAGATGGGAACAGTTTCCACAGCTTCGGCTTCGTCTCCTTCGCGCTCAGCTCTAGCAGTAGAACGCACTCTGGCCATTTGATTTTGAATTTCTTGAAAATTGCTTGGAAATTAATAACCTTTCTTCCGAAGCTCTTCTTCTGACGAAGCAGAAACTAAACTGGAGCTTCGTTTGAATGCGAAAGTCAAGCTTCGGCTATGGTTAAAATTTTTGGCAGCAAAACAGTGCAATAGCAATGAATGATGTGGTAACTTTACACCTACCCGTCTGTTTATATAGTGTTGCAGGTAAGAAGGTGAATCGTCAGGATTTTTACACCAGGCAAACAGTTGCTCGCACCCGCTGCACGGTGGGCCGCAAAAACCAAAATAGTGAACCTGCATGGTGGGACCGCTACGCGCTCGAAAACTGTATCGTTTCTCGACAACGAGCTCAGGGAAGGTGTTTTTCGGACCTTCGGCTTCCTGAAGCCTAAGAGACTTTTTTCACGGATCAAGCTCGTTACGAAAAACGATCTAGCACCGCGAAGGGGCTACTGTTGGGACCATGCTTCGTCGCCGAAGGTCCTGCGGAAAGGAAACAGCTTCGGCTGAAGCTGCTTGAACGTAATGACGAAAGTATCATTCATGAAGCTTCGGTATTACAACATGTCCGAAGATGAGGGATCGAACCGACTTAGAGATAGAATGACCTTTTAGTCCATAAGGGTCTGAGTCAATGTTGTAAACTTTTATGAGGGGCATGATTGTAATTCCTCACAGGCTGCGTCCTGTGCCTATAAATAGTGAACAGTATTCCTTTACTGTTCACGCTTTCCGGTAATTGTGCACGCATCACTCGGGAATTATTGTTTGTTAAGGCAAAGGTATAAATGTACCTAAACGTTATATTGAAACATCTTAGATTTATATAATAAGATATGTGAATGATGTTATTTATTTCCAATATATTTATCTTTAATGTTTCACGTTTTACATTACTTTGTATTATCTTTATAAGTTTAATTACGAAGGTGAAACCTTCGTAATATTATGCTCGAGACCTTCGTCCGAAGTTCACTAATCCTTATGGAGATAATGCTTCGGCGGACGAAGGGTATTGATATTTAACATTTTATGTTGCCTTGTTTTTAATTCATAGCATTTGAGAACAAGTCCCCAACAATTATGATCTTTAGAACCGGCCATTTGGGGGCCTAATTTTAGTAAATATATACACCTGATCCCCATCTAGGCGCCAAACACTGGAACAAATCACCTGGCGGTGCTCTCTGTGGAGGCGCGGACAATCTGCGGCTCAAGGCCGGATGTTCCGCGGCTCAGGCGCGGAGCAGCTCCTCCTGCGTACGTCCGGATGGTCCGCGCCTGGGGCTCGGACGGTCCGCGATGGCGCAGGGAGTCTTCTTCTTCACAGCGGACCTAGATCTCGCCTCCGGGTGGACCCGATTGTGAGGTGAGATCTTAGGGTGTGTCTTGGCGTCGGCGGGCGACCCAAGACGCCTCTAGTCGACGTAGAGCCGAAGAGAGGTAAAGTTTGGAGGTAGAGGAAGGCTAAACTAGGGATAAACTAGGGCTACTCCTAATGCATAAGGTAAAGACGAGAAGTAAAGTTGGTTGGATCGATTGTGGGGGTTCAATCGGTCGTAAGGCTTCATTTATAAATAATAAAGGGAGCAAGTCAGTTCCTGTTACAAGTCTGGACCTGTTAAGTGATTAGATATGTAGCCATAGCTATGATTTATATATGTTGCAAGGTAATCCATACAATATTGTAAGTATAAGTATTGTAGAAAATTACTATTGTTATTATGCGTACTGTACAAATTTACACAACTTTTTATGTACAATGTACAAATTTACAGAAAACTGGTATTGCAAAAAAATAGTGGTGCTAACCCTGGTATTTGATCCTGCGACCTAACCTATGGGCATACCATAATCCATGCTTTAGTAGCCAACTGAGCTCATAACCAATTGTGATAGAAAAGTGTTTATATTTTACTTATTCAATCTTCTGAACGCGGTGGAGCCCGAGCTGGGGAATGGAACCTCATTTTTCCTTATTATTAAACCAGAATCGTACCCTCATTTCTCTGGCCATCGGGATTCCCAAATTGGACGGCGGCCACCGCGTCAGCGAAGACGAGGAAGAGGTAATTCCTCCTTCGTATTCCCCATTCAATCTCGAGTTCTAGGTTTTCTCTTGACTGTTCCTGCATTGCGACTTGGCCTTGCCCTCGATGCGTCACTTCACTCGTCGTCATCCTTGTCTTCGGTCTCGGTCGTCCTGGAGTACACGCTGTGTTGCGCCGTGAGCTACGCGCTAGCCTTTCCCCCTCCCTTCTATCCAAGCCGGCACCTAGAAGAGGATGCTGTTGTGGCTGCCATGGATCTGTTCCATGCGCGTATTGTTCTATCTCATGGGTGATGCCTGCTATATGTTTGTATTCCTCAGTGGAGGATGGGAGCCTGATAGATTCAGCTAGTGCCTAGTTGTTGCTGCAAAGGCTTGAACATTAGAGTAGCTTCTCGTAGACTTTGTAGGCCGCAATAGTTTAAGTTATTTGATTTGTACATAGTAGATTCTCGCGGACTTTATAGTAGAATTAACATTAGTATTTGTTATAGTTTCATAATGGATTTGGAGGTGGTAAAGCTTCTTTTGCATTGTTCTAAAGGCTCGGCTCAATATGTAGCCGGTGTAAAAGGCTTCTTAGAATTTGCATTCAAAGATAAGCATGAAGGAAGCAAGATTTATTGCCCTTGTCAGTCATGCGTGCACACTACTGTGCAGCCAAGTGATGTTATGTTTGAGCATTTGGTGTGCAATGGGATACTTGAGAATTATGACCAATGGGCATGGAAATAATAATATGGGTCAAAATAGTTGTAGTAACGAAAGACAAGTTAATATGACACAAATGATTCATGATACAATACAACACATGTATGATGACATACCTATGGTTGATGGCAATGCTCCTACGAAAGGGTCCTATTTGGATGCAGCAAAGTTTTATAAGCTGATTGAGGAATCAAATCAGCTGCTATGGATAGGATGTGAGTTGACAATTCTCCGTCGCCTCCTCCTCAGCCTTGGTGATTTGGCGACGTGCATCCTCCCTCATTCGACTCATCAAGTCTTCATATAGCTGTTGCTCATTGGTCGACAGGCTTCCGATAGCCGACCTAAGGATATTGTCTGGCGAGATATCATTATGATCTTTAGAACCGGCCATTTGGGGGCCTAATTTTAGTAAATATATACACCTGATCCCCATCTAGGCGCCAAACACTGGAACAAATCACCTGGCGGTGCTCTCTGTGGAGGCGCGGACGATCTGCGGCTCAGGGCCAGATGTTCCGCGGCTCAGGCGCGGAGAGCTCCTCCTGCGTACGTCCGGATGGTCCGCGCCTGGGGCTCGGACGATCCGCGATGGCGCAGGGAGTCTTCTTCTTCACAGCGGACCTAGATCTCGCCTCCGGGTGGACCCGATTGTGAGGTGAGATCTTAGGTTGTGTATTGGCGTCGGCGGGCGACCCAAGACGCCTCTAGTCGACGTAGAGCCGAAGAGAGGTAAAGTTTGGAGGTAGAGGAAGGCTAAACTAGGGATAAACTAGGGCTACTCCTAATGCATAAGGTAAAAACGAGAAGTAAAGTTGGTTGGATCGATTGTGGGGGTTCAATCGGTCGTAAGGCTTCATTTATATATAATAAAGGGAGCAGGTCTGGACCTGTTACAAGTCAGTTCCTGAGTTAATCCCATAAATTTTACTAACAAATTCCGCTAGAAATCCGAAACACTAACTGATTCTGCGGACGCACAGACCGTCCGCGGACGGTCCGCCTGCCCATTTTTATATTCAACACAGACCATCGAACAGCACTGTGGCATACAAACTCTTGCGGCATCTCAGTTTCATGACAGTGCACGGCATCTTTAGAAGAACAGAACTGTTGATGCAGAGCTAGTCTGCTTGGGAGATTTAGGAAAAGACGCCATACCCTTTGGGTTATGTACACTACAACAGAACAACCCTGTAGCTACGCATGTCTAGCAACACATGGTTTTATATGTTGCAAGGAAGCATATAACAACACTTATTATGTGTTGCAAGTGTTATGTGTTGCTTATGAGCACAAAGCAACACATATTATGTGCTGCAAGTGTTGTGTTGCTAACGAGCACAGAGCAACACTTATTATGTGTTGCAAATATCACCGGTGTAGTTATTGTATGTTGCAATTAAACCGTTAAGTGATTAGATATGTAGCCATAGCTATGATTTATATATGTTGCAAGGTAATCCATACAATATTGTAAGTATAAGTATTGTAGAAAATTACTATTGTTATTATGCGTACTGTACAAATTTACGCAACTTTTTATGTACAATGTACAAATTTACAGAAAACTGGTATTGCAAAAAAATAGTGTGCTAACCCTGGTATTTGATCTTGCGACCTAACCTATGGGCATACCATAATCCATGCTTTAGTAGCCAACTGAGCTCATAACGAATTGTGATAGGAAAGTGTTTATATTTTACTTATTCAATCTTCTGAACGCGGTGGAGCCCGAGCTGGGGAATGGAACCTCATTTTTCCTTATTATTAAACCAGAATCGTACCCTCATTTCTCTGGCCATCGGGATTCCCAAATTGGACGGCGGCCACCGCGTCAGCGAAGACGAGGAAGAGGTAATTCCTCCTTCGTATTCCCCATTCAATCTCGAGTTCTAGGTTTTCTCTTGACTGTTCCTGCATTGCGACTTGGCCTTGCCCTCGATGCGTCACTTCACTCGTCGTCATCCTTGTCTTCGGTCTCGATCGTCCTGGAGTACACGCTGTGCTGTGCCGTGAGCTACGCGCTAGCCTTTCCCCCTCCCTTCTATCCAAGCCGGCACCTAGAAGAGGATGTCGTTGTGGCTGCCATGGATCTGTTCCATGCGCGTATTGTTCTATCTCATGGGTGATGCCTGACTATATGTTTGTATTCCTCAGTGGAGGATGGGAGCCTGATAGATTCAGCTAGTGCCTAGTTTTTGCTGCAAAGGCATGAACATTAGAGTAGCTTCTCGTAGACTTTGTAGCCCGCAATAGTTTAAGTTATTTGATTTGTACATAGTAGATTCTCGCGGACTTTATAGTAGAATTAACATTAGTATTTATTATAGTTTCATAATGGATTTGGAGGTGGTAAAGCTTCTTTTGCATTGTTCTAAAGGCTCGGCTCAATATGTAGTCGGTGTAAAAGGCTTCTTAGAATTTGCATTCAAAGATAAGCATGAAGGAAGCAAGATTTATTGCCCTTGTCAGTCATGCGTGCACACTACTGTGCAGCTAAGTGATGTTATGTTTGAGCATTTGGTGTGCAATGGGATACTTGAGAATTATGACCAATGGGCATGGAAATAATAATATGGGTCAAAATAGTTGTAGTAATGAAAGACAACTTAATATGACGCAAATGATTCATGATACAATACAACACATGTATGATGACACACCTATGGTTGATGGCAATGCTCCTACGAAAGGGTCCTATTTGGATGCAGCAAAGTTTTATAAGCTGATTGAGGAATCAAATCAGCTGCTATGGATAGGATGTGAGTTGACAATTCTCCGTCGCCTCCTCCTCAGCCTTGGTGATTTGGCGACGTGCATCCTCCCTCATTCGACTCATCAAGTCTTCATATATCTGTTGCTCATTGGTCGACAGGCTTCCGATAGCCGACCTAAGGATATTGTCTGGCGAGATATCATTATGATCTTTAGAACCGGCCATTTGGGGGCCTAATTTTAGTAAATATATACACCTGATCCCCATCTAGGCGCCAAACACTGGAACAAATCACCTGGCGGTGCTCTCTGTGGAGGCGCGGACGATCTGCGGCTCAGGGCCAGATGTTCCGCGGCTCAGGCGCGGAGCAGCTCCTCCTGCATACGTCCGGATGGTCCGCGCCTGGGGCTCGGACGATCCGCGATGGCGCAGGGAGTCTTCTTCTTCACAGCGGACCTAGATCTCGCCTCCAGGTGGACCCGATTGTGAGGTGAGATCTTAGGGTGTGTCTTGGCGTCGGCGGGCGACCCAAGACACCTCTAGTCGACGTAGAGCCGAAGAGAGGTAAAGTTTGGAGGTAGAGGAAGGCTAAACTAGGGATAAACTAGGGCTACTCCTAATGCATAAGGTAAAAACGAGAAGTAAAGTTGGTTGGATCGATTGTGGGGGTTCAATCGGTCGTAAGGCTTCATTTATATATAATAAAGGGAGCAGGTCTGGACCTGTTACAAGTCAGTTCCTGAGTTAATCCCATAAATTTTACTAACAAATTCCGCTAGAAATCCGAAACACTAACTGATTCTGCGGACGCACAGACTGTCCGCGGACGGTCCGCCTGCCCATTTTTATATTCAACACAGACCATCGAACAACACTGTGTCATACAAACTCTTGCGGCATCTCAGTTTCATGACAGTGCACGGCATCTTTAGAAGAACAGAACTGTTGATGCAGAGCTAGTCTGCTTGGGAGATTTAGGAAAAGACGCCATACCCTTTGGGTTATGTACACTACAACAGAACAACCCTGTACCTACGCATGTCTAGCAACACATGGTTTTATATGTTGCAAGGAAGCATATAACAACACTTATTATGTGTTGCAAGTGTTATGTGTTGCTTATGAGCACAAAGCAACACATATTATGTGCTGCAAGTGTTGTGTTGCTAACGAGCACAGAGCAACACTTATTATGTGTTGCAAATATCACCGGTGTAGTTATTGTATGTTGCAATTAAACCGTTAAGTGATTAGATATGTAGCCATAGCTATGATTTATATATGTTGCAAGGTAATCCATACAATATTGTAAGTATAAGTATTGTAGAAAATTACTATTGTTATTATGCGTACTGTACAAATTTACGCAACTTTTTATGTACAATGTACAAATTTACAGAAAACTGGTATTGCAAAAAAATAGTGGTGCTAACCCTGGTATTTGATCCTGCGACCTAACCTATGGGCATACCATAATCCATGCTTTAGTAGCCAACTGAGCTCATAACCAATTGTAATAGGAAAGTGTTTATAGTTTAATTATTCAATCTTCTGAACGCGGTGGAGCCCGAGCTGGGGAATGGAACCTCATTTTTCCTTATTATTAAACCAGAATCGTACCCTCATTTCTCTGGCCATCGGGATTCCCAAATTGGACGGCGGCCACCGCGTCAGCGAAGACGAGGAAGAGGTAATTCCTCTTTCGTATTCCCCATTCAATCTCGAGTTCTAGGTTTTCTCTTGACTGTTCCTGCATTGCGACTTGGCCTTGCCCTCGATGCGTCACTTCACTCGTCGTCATCCTTGTCTTCGGTCTCGGTCGTCCTGGAGTACACGTTGTGCTGTGCCGTGAGCTACGCGCTAGCCTTTCCCCCTCCCTTCTATCCAAGCCGGCACCTAGAAGAGGATGTCGTTGTGGCTGCCATGGATCTGTTCCATGCGCGTATTGTTCTATCTCATGGGTGATGCCTGACTATATGTTTGTATTCCTCAGTGGAGGATGGGAGCCTGATAGATTCAGCTAGTGCCTAGTTTTTGCTGCAAAGGCATGAACATTAGAGTAGCTTCTCGTAGACTTTGTAGCCCGCAATAGTTTAAGTTATTTGATTTGTACATAGTAGATTCTCGCGGACTTTATAGTAGAATTAACATTAGTATTTGTTATAGTTTCATAATGGATTTGGAGGTGGTAAAGCTTCTTTTGCATTGTTCTAAAGGCTCGGCTCAATATGTAGCCGGTGTAAAAGGCTTCTTAGAATTTGCATTCAAAGATAAGCATGAAGGAAGCAAGATTTATTGCCCTTGTCAGTCATGCGTGCACACTACTGTGCAGCCAAGTGATGTTATGTTTGAGCATTTGGTGTGCAATGGGATACTTGAGAATTATGACCAATGGGCATGGAAATAATAATATGGGTCAAAATAGTTGTAGTAACGAAAGACAAGTTAATATGACGCAAATGATTCATGATACAATACAACACATGTATGATGACACACCTATGGTTGATGGCAATGCTCCTACGAAAGGGTCCTATTTGGATGCAGCAAAGTTTTATAAGCTGATTGAGGAATCAAATCAGCTGCTATGGATAGGATGTGAGTTGACAATTCTAACTTTATTGGTGCTTCTATTTAATATAAAATCAATGAACAAATGGATGGATAAATCTTTTGGTGATCTTCTTGACATTCTTCGTATGGCTATTCCAAATGGACAACAACTCCCTAAGAATTTTTATGAAGCCAAAAAATTATTTCAAAATTTGGATTAGGGTATGAGGATATTCATGCTTGTCCAAATAATTGCCAACTATATTGGAAGGGAAAAAAGATGATGATTTCTGCTCTACCTGTAAGGCCTCACGATGGAAGGGTATGCAACCTGAGTTGGTTTTAATAAAGAAACAAAGAACGAAAGCTAGTCCTTGCAAAGTTTTGCGATACTCTCCTATTAAAGATAGGCTAAAAAGATTGTTTATGTGCAAGGATATAGCACCTCTCATAAGGTGGCATGATGAAGAGCGCATAAAGGATGGTGCATTACGTTATCCAGCATATGCACCCGTATGGACCAGGTTCGATGAAAAGTTCCCATTTTTTTGCATCAGACTCTCATAATATCGTTTTTGGTTGGCTACAGATGGGTTTAATCCATTTGGGATGTTGAGCAGTACTCATAGTTGTTGGCCAGTAGTTTTAACAGTATAAAACCTACCTCCGTGGTTATGCATGAAAGATCATAATCTTATGTTGTCCTTATTGATTCCTGGTCCTAAAAGTCCTGGAGACCAAATTCATGTGTTCTTGGAACCACTATTGGAGGACCTGAAAGATATATTTCAGAATGGCATGTCCACATATGATGCATCGAGAGATGAACTATTTAATTTGCGAGGGGCTGTTTTAATGACGACAAGTGACTTGCCAGGTTTAGGAATGCTCTCATCACATATGGTTCATGGCGAATTTGCTTGCCCGCCATGTGGTGACAATGCATGGACCAAACGTCTAAAGCACGGTCGTAAGTCATCTTTTATGGGACACCGTCAATGGCTTGATGAAGAGCATCCTTATCGTTTTGATGCAGATTCATTTGATGGAACAACAGAGCTAAGATCAGCTCCTATGACCTATTATGATTGTTCGATTTTGCCTAACATAATTTCACTAGGGGATTTTAAGAATTCTAAAACTTACAAGTCAGTAAGTATCCTGTTCACATTGCCATATTGGGATCATAATATTCTTAGATACAATCTTGATGTGATGCATATTGAGAAGAATGTTTTTGATAATCTACATGGTACACTGTTCCATTTAGATGGAAAGACAAAAGATAATTACAAATCTCGTCTAGATTTACAAGACATGAACATTAGACAAGACCTGCACCCCCAAGAGAAACCTTCTGGCAAATGGTATTTGCCACCAGCAAGATATGCTATGAATAAAAGTGAGAGGCAAACATTATGTAAAGTACTTCGAGGAATAACAGTTCCTGATGGGTATTGTAGGAATATAGCGACATGTGTTAATGTTGCGGAAGGGAAAATTGTAGGTCTAAAAACTCATGATTGTCATGTCATGATGCAACAACTTATGCCTATTGCTTCTAGGGGGATTCTTCCAGATGATATTACAGCACTACTGTTTGAGTTGTCTCAATTTTTTCGAGGGATATGTTCAAAAGTTCTCCGTGTCGATGAGTTGGACCATTTGGAAAAATTGATTATTATTACTCTATGCAAAATGGAGATGGTTTTTCCTCCTGGTTTTTTCACGGTGATGGTTCATTTAATAGTTCATCTTGTGGCTGAATGTAAGATTGCTAGACCAGTCAATTATCGATGGATGTATTATATTGAGAGGTACTAATGAGCTATGGTAACAATATTCGTTATACAAATATTTTGGTTGTTCAATCTAATAATTTAGTTATTTTGTTTGTGTTGTAGGTACTTAGGAAAGCTAAAGTCATATGTTCGTAATAAAACTTATCCAGAAGCTTGTATTGCAAATTCATTTTTGGCAGATGAATGCATGGTGTTTTGTTCTAGGTACATCGATGGTTTCTCGACTAAACATAACAAACCATCAAGGAATGATGATACAATAGATGAGTTTGCTTCCAGCTTGTTTGGACATGCTCCTTCTTTGTTTCCTCCTACTGGGAAAGCTTTAGGAAAATCATCAAATTTCATTTTATCTGAGGTTGAGAAATTGCAAGTGCATAGATATGTACTTTTAATTGTGAAGCTATGATTCCTTACCTCAAGTAAGATAATATACTTACTGTTTGATTTATTCCATATTTTTATTGTAATTTTGTGTTAAATACTAAGTAGGGAGCATGCAAGTCATCTGAAAAGGAAAAGATGCCAATGTCGCCTAACTCCAAAAGCAATTGAACAACTACAGAATAAAGAATTCCCTCATTGGTTTACAGAACATGTAAGTAAGTGGATAGGATTTTAGTATCGCAATGGTTATAATTATAACTATTTAAACTATGTTTTTCTTACGATACACAGATCCTGCACCTGGAGGAAGCAAATGGAAGTGATACCATCAATGAAGACATTAGATGGTTAGCTCGAGGGCCCCTAGATTCAGCAAAACGTCATAGATCATATAATATTCGTGGTTTCAGATTTAGATCCAAAAGGTATTACAAGGCAACTCAGAATAGTGGCGTTGTTGTTAATGCAAAGACATCAAGTTATTCTTCTGCGGCTGATAGTAACCCTATTCTTGGAGATATTATGTACTATGGAAGGATAATTGATATAATTGAGGTCGATTATTACAGTATATTTTCAGTGGTTTTGTTCAAATGTGAATGGGTCGATGTGACTAGAGGTAAAGGAGTGCAAACAGATAAATATGGGTTAAACCTAGTTAATTTTTCTCATCAAATTCATAAAGGTGACAAGGTTGAGGATGACCCATTTGTATTTGCCAATCAAGTTGATCAAGTTTTCTAAATAAGTGACATATTAATGAAGGATGGTTAGTTGTTATGAAGATGAAGCCTAGAGATGTATTTGACATGGGAGATGAATGGAATGATGTAGAATGTGACCACTATCATGTCAGTACTGTGGCAGAACTATTTAATAATGCATATAACAAAAAATCATGGACTAGGCGAGATCAGGAAGGAATTACTGTAGATGCAGCAACAATATATACTTGTCCCAATTCAGATGAAGAAAATGAGTAATAATGTCAAAGGTGAGCGTTTTTTGTTAGCAGTGGTTAAATAGATTTCTACTTTTCTTGCTAATATATTTATTTTTGTGCACTCAGATATTGGGCCACCTGTGTATGAAGATAGTTGATGTCAACAAATGTGTGGTGGTGTGATTCGACTAGAAGCCATGAAGCAGGAAATTTATGTTCGTGATTTTTTTTGCTGAACTGTCCTTTGTGAATTGTAGTGTATGAATTGTAGTGATCACTAATTCTGTATGCTAAGGAGCTAATTTGTGATCACTAAGCATGTCTTATTTCTTCTCTTTCTGGTGATACACCCACATTGTTTACTAATTTACAGAGTTCCGAAAAAGCAAATCCTCAGTACGGTGCATCCTCATCTGGTTCACATGAAGATCTGTATACTGATACTGAATTTCTAGGTACATTAGTTATATTCCTTTTATTTATTTACCAATACTTAGCGTTGTATACTTACATTGTAGAGCTTTCGGCTGTCAACATGGAAATCTGCTGGGATGCTTTCGACTGTCAGCTCGAGCTCAATTCGTTTTATTGCTGGTATCATCCAACTTGATGGCCTCACTTTCAGCAGCGGCTCCGGTCGGTGGCCCTTGTAGAAGAATGGAGACTTGAGTTTGCTTGTCTCTTTTGTTGTGGAGGGCGACGTGGCATCCAAGCTCCCTGTTGGTCTTGGGCGTGCTACTCGGATTAGCACCGTTCCCATGGTGCTGCGCAGTGGGTTTTACCTTTTCTTTATGTCGGCCATGATTCTCTTGTTTAGCTACAAAGTAGGGTCGTGTATCTACAACCAGACCTGTGGGCTGTTTATTTTAGTTCAACATGTGGATCATTCCCTCAGTGATGGGGTCTGTTGTTGTTTGTAATATGTGATATTGAATAGCCTTTTATTTCATGAACTGGCCAATGGCCTTTGTGGTTCAATTATCGTGCTTCCTGTGTTCTTCAGTTTTTGCCAGTGGCCAATGGTGAATGATGGTCTGGACTGCAACTCAACTGCATAGCCAAACTGTGAAAAAAGCAGGCAAACTGAAACTATTTCAGCAGCTCAATTGCATATCCAAACTGAACTAGTTTTTCTTCTTGTGTAGACAAGAGCATTGCTTGTTTCAGCAGCACATTGACAGTGTCTTCCAGAATTTCAGAAGCACATTGACAGCTATTGCCAAGATGAATCCACTAGTTGCAGCGATGGATTGAGGGAGAGCCATGTCTCGTGCACAAGATTGGCGCTCCCTACAAACTCCTCTGATGACCATAATGAGGACAGTGCGCCACCGACCTCGTCGACTGGGAAGTCCGGCGATGGGCCCGGCGGTCGCTCCATTGGGGATGGCTCCAACTCCAGCACACCTGCCTGGGACTACTTTTCAACGGGGAAAGCAACAGAACAAGACGAGGGGAAAGGAAGTCCGATCCGTTTCAAACAAACCGACTTGAGCTCTTCAACATAACACAAGGGGCATATTTGTCCACACACGGGATCACTGTGACCCGTTACCTGTAGATAGCTGTGTATGCCGGGTTAAGACGAGAACAATACCAAAACTACAAAAGATAGACTGTTATAATAACAGGAATCTAATTGGCACCTTCGGGATACCACTTTTACGAAGCCGCGTGATCGGGATACCTGAGATCCAAAATACTCAACGAGGGGGGATTGAAACGCAAGAAACTCTAACAGTTGTAACGTGAAGCTTCCAGGAGCAGCGGATGCGTACACCAGCTGCAGGTGGAGAGACATGTTTACGCCTACCGTTGCTATATGATCGGACGATGAATATTAAATAAGACGACGTGGACAACGTGATAGAGCCCGTTTTGAACCCACTTTCATATATAGAAAGAAATTTTTTATACCTATTTTATAGGAAAATCGTAGAAGTGCAGGTTACGTACATCAAGCGAACCGACCAAGCTACAGGAATTGGAGTCCCACCCAAAGGTTTAGATATTAATTTAGATATTAAAGGATATAGACTATTTGTGCAGGGCAGGGCAGGGGGTATAGATCCTGGCACTCGCCCTCTTATCAGAAGAGCATCCAGTCCAAGCGCTAGAGCATGTCGTGTAGGTCACGGGTGTGGTTGACGGGGTCGAGGACATGGACAACAGGGATGCCAGTAGGTCGAACATCTCTCACCATGGCAGGGGGTGGACTACGGCCTCGTGAGTCTACGAGAGAGAAGGGGATGGGGGTGCAGTACGAGGCGGCGACGATGTGAGGATGGGAGAGAGAACATAGAAGGATTGACGGAGGATTCGGAACAAGCGATCAGATGGACGGCCGTGGTCTTTTGGGAGAATCCCACTCGGTAATATTATATATATATAAGAGATTATATTTGTCAATATTTTATAATCAATTTAAAAACATTATAAATTTTATTATATTTGTAAATATTTCATAACCAATTTAAAAACATTATATTCAATATTTTTACATCTTTGTAATTTTTTAGCTCGGTTCGTATAAACTTTGACCTCATCTCCGACTTGTGTACTCCTCTATCGAGATGTCCTAGAATAAAGTTGCATTTGTTTAGGGTTTAGGGTTTAGGAAAAGGAACGCGAGGACTTTTAAACCGCATTGAACTTTTAGACCCATGATTTTTTAATACATATAGTTAAAAATTATTTTTATTTATGACCCATGATTTATCAATGTATGGAAGTTAGATTCGGCAAAGCTTCCTTTTTAATTCCATCTAATAAGTATTTCCCTCCATTTTACCTTTGTCTCCAAATTGTCTATCGATCTGGTAAGTATTTCCCTCCATTTTTACTGCTAAAGCAAATCTCACGACACCTCCGTAATCATTGTGCAGCTTCCATCTTCAACTAGATAACCTCACCCGGGCTCCTCTCCTCTCATCTTCCTCACCCGGGCTCCTCTCCGCTTCATCTTCCATCGCCGCGCTAGGGCCATCGTCGGCCCCCCGCCCCGCGCTCGTGCCACCGTCAGGAACGTCCGCTAGGGCCATCGTCGGCCCCCCGCCCCGCGCTCGTGCCGCCGTCAGGAACGTCCGCTAGGGCCATCGTCGGCCCCCCGCGCTCGTGCCGCCGTCAGGAACGTGCCGCTCAAGTCATAGAAGGTTAGCAGCCGACGAGAAGAATATTCTTTATTGGGATTGGATCTGGAATCATTGTTGTTAATAATGTATCACAAATATGAATTGTTGGAGTTGTTGCCGATAGAACCACTGACTCTCTATCTATAGTTTCTGCTATTTTTTGGGTGGCTAGGAGGTGGTGTTGCTTCTCAGTATCTTGTCAGGTAACAAAATGTCCTATATTTACCCATCTATTTACTCTTTGAAACAATTTCTTATCCATTTCACATTGTTTTTGGCCTAGCCGTATATGTTTACGATCTCGAAGTGGAAGCATTCAAGTCTTGCAAGTGCAGTGAAAGGTTGAACTATTTTAAAGTCACCTACAATTGCAGATCCTAAGTACTAGTAGTGGTCCCTCCTCTTGGGTTGCATTTTTTCTAGTTAGTTATGAAATTCAGGAATTATGTTGAGGTTGCCTTGCTTCAGGGATAACATTTTGTTAGGTTTAAAGGACTCCCAGTAATTTCATCTGACCACTTAGGGTCATATGTTATAGGATTCTAGTACAGAATATTTTCTAGCATATGTTATAAATTGTTAGAAAAATTCAGTGTATACTAGTTACTCGACAGTTGCTACCTGAGTTATATCAGTATTTGTCGTTAGTCGGTATGCTAGTCCACAAATAATGCAGTAGCACTAGCACAAGTAATCTGATAATTTGAGAGTCATGAGACTAAAAAAACACCATCCTCTAGTCCATAGGTATGCACATTTGAATCCTTTAAATTTGATACTGCAACTCATATGCAAACAATGACCCAAACAATTTCACTCATATACCAGTTATTTAATAAATTTATGTCATTATGTAGTGGAGATGCCAAGGGGAAGGAGGAAGTAGACCATTGAAAGCAATGAGGAGTATCTATCTGAGGACCATGTAGGGTGTTGGGGCGAAGGCGAAGACGCTACCCTTCGCTCCAGGCCTTCGTCACCTCGCCGCACCAACGGAAGCATGATGAAGGCGTGGCCCACCCTCCGTCCTCCTCACCGCAAGGCGAAGGCCTGCAATGAAGTCTTCCCGTCCCACGTCGTCACCAGATTTGGAGGCCCACGTGGGATTCGACCCATCGTAACAGGCCCCGCATTGAGAAGCGTGTTACGGGCCCAACTTGTAATAGCTTTTCTGTAATGACAGTCTGTAACCCTCCCTTGAGGGAATATTCTAGGGATAACCAGGTGCCTGAGGGCACAAGCGTCCTTACATGGAGACGTTGGGCACTCGGGCACCTATAAATACCCCCGTACAGTGCCCTTGAGAGGGTGGATTAACAGAGCTATTGCCATCTCGAGTTAAACCTTGTCTGCATTCTTTCCACTCCCTCGTCGGATCATCTTGCCCAGGAGAGCAAGTTCCAACATTTGGCGCCCACTGTTTGTGCTACGAACAAACCACTCGCGATGGCACCCAAGAGAGCTAGCTTGAAGGCAGCCCCATCCGTTGACGAAGCAGCGAAGGCAGCGCTGCTAGCCGAGAAAAAGGGCAAGCCCCTTGCAGACACCACCCACCAAGAAGCCTGTGAAGACGACACCGTCAGCAAGAGACAGCGCAACGATCAACCAACTCTCGAGGGCAGCCTCCGCACCTACAGCTCCGGAGGACAGCCACAGGAACCACCCCTAGGCTTCACTCCACTAGAGGGCGAGGGCGCCACAGAGGACGGCGAAGTCATCAGCGTTTCAGCAGAAGAACAGCTACAGCTGCGGGCCCTGCACATCAAGAACCGCAACCTCCAGAAGCAAAAAGAAATCCTCGAGGCCAAGCGCCAACGTGCTCTGCGTAGGCCAAGGTGCGCCAGATGATATGAGACGAGGAGCAGAGGGCTCAGGAACTCGAACAGGAGATTACGCTCATGCAGCGCGAAGGCCAACATGATCTGTAGCACGGCCCGCCCCTCCAACAGCACGCGCCAGTCGGAGACCTATTCATTCCTCAGCGCAGACCCTTCATCCCGCACGTCGTAGCATTCCAAGGCATCAACTACCTTGATGAGCGGAGCCCCCTAGCGCCGCAACTACAAGTGTCACCATGGCCCGCCAACTTCAGGGCAGGGACCTACCCCAAGTACAACGGCAGCACTGACCCAGCACAGTATATCATGAGCTATCAAGTCGCTGTCGCATCATCCGGAGGGGACGACGCCACGATGGCCAAGTCCTTCATCATTGCCCTTGAGGGTCCGGCCTTGACCTGGTACACCAGGTTGCCCCCATTGTCCATCGACTCCTGGAGAAGCCTCTGGGACAAATTTTTGCTCAACTTCCAAGGGTACCGCCCAGACACCGATGCCTTGGCCGACCTGTCACTCTGCAAGCAGCAGGAGAAAGAAACCCTGCGGGAGTACTACCGCAAGTTCTTGACTCTCAAGTCACAACTGCCCTCGGTCGACGACCAAATTGCCATACACTACGCCATCAGTGGCCTTCGGGCTAGCGTCCTGTACAGTCACTGCATCAGGGACCCACCCAAAAACCTCCAAGAACTCTATCAGTTGTTTGAAAAGTACGCCAGATCCGAAGAGCTCCACCAGCGTCAGGTCGAGTCTTAAAGGAAGCCCAAGGACCCTCTGCAGTCCAGTAGAACATGGACAAGACCTTCGCAGTCAGACTCCGGTCAGGACAGCCGCAGTCAGCAGCAGGTGCATAATATTGCCAACCAGCACCCCGCCGGCGAGACCCCTCGCCGTCAAGATTATCCCCCCCAGGGCCGCGACAATGGCACGCGTGGTCGGGGCCAAGGACGGGCGCAGCAGCCGCGCAGATTTTACTGCTTGTTTCACGGCGAAGACTGCGTGCACCCAACGAGGGACTGCCCGAAAACGAAGGCCACCAGGGACAGGATGTCTCGGGCATAACCCGCCGACAACCCAAGAGTTGTCGCGCACACATATCAACACCACCTCCCACAACCATACAACCACGGCCCTGCCCAGCATCCACCTAACCACGCATACCAACACCACCAGGAGGTACAAGTCGTACCACCCCCACTTCCACCTCCGCACCCGCATCAGCCAAACATCCACCACCAAAATCACCCCCAAGCACCAAAACAGGAAGACTTCACTGATCAGCCGTATCGCGGAGTCATTCACATGATCACTGGAGGGTCCAGCGTCGACTTCGACACGAAGCGACAGAAGAGGGACCACTACCAAAGCATCAACCACATCGCCATCACCGGCCCAGTCGTGCAAACGAAGTGGTCCCATGTGCCGCTGACCTTCGACGCCAGAGATGTTGACCTGCGCAGCGCACCCCACGTTGACGCCATGATAATCAACTACAGTGTGGCAGGCTAGGACCTGCACAAAGTCTTAGTTGACAATGGCAGCCAGGCGGACATCATCTTCCTCCACGCCTTCGATCGCATGGGCATCAGCCACAGTTTACTCAAGCCTTCGGACAATCCCCTATATGGCTTCGGCGGCAAGGGCACTTTCCCTGTGGGCAAGATAGAGCTACCCCTGTTCTTCGGTGTAGCGCCCAATGCGCGAAGCGAACAGGTCACCTTCGACATCGTTGACATGGTCTATCCCTACAACACCATAATGGGTCGGGGCTCGATCAACAAATTTGAAGCAGCCATCCACAGATTATACCTCTACATGAAAATTCCAAGTCCGCAAGGCGTAATAACGGTGTACGGAAACCAGTAGACTGCGTGTAATATTGAGAGAGACTTCGTTCCCGGTCAACGGAACGTACACTACCTCACGACGTAGCGCGAAGTCCCCGAGGCTACCCGCCCAGTCGCCAACGAGCATGAAAAGGCAGAGCTGCAGAGCAATGACGGAACAAAGACAGTTCCCCTTGACCCGGCAACGCCCAAGCAAACAGTCATCATAAGCGAAGACTTGACTTCGCAAGACGAGGATAAACTCATCTCCTGTCTCTCCAGAAATAAGGACGTCTTCGCCTGGTCTGCCCTTGACCTGGTCGGAGTCAGTCGTGCTGTCATCGAGCATAGTCTGGGCATCGACCCTTCGGTGCGCCCAAAGAAGCAGCGGCTTCGCAAAATGTCCAATGAAAAAACAAAAGCCGCCAAAGCCGAAGTACACCGCCTGCTGGAGGCCAATTTCATCGAGACAGTCGCCTACCCTATGTGGCTCGCCAACGTAGTCATGGTGCAAAAGAAGAGTGGCAAGTGGCGGATGTGCATCGATTTCACCAGCCTCAACAAGGCCTGCCCCAAGGATAATTTCCCGCTTCCACGTATCGACAAGATCATCGATAGTGCGGCCGGATGCGAAGTCATGTCACTCCTCGACTGCTTCTCTGGCTATCACCAAATATATATGAAAGAGGAAGACAAGACCAGTACCAGTTTCATTACATCCTTCGGCACGTACTGCTTCATCAAGATGCCGGAGGGACTCAAGAACGCTGGGTCAACCTTCTCTCGCCTCACCAAGACGGTGCTCGAGAGCCAAGTAGGCCGGAACATCTTCACGTATGTGGACGACATCGTCGTCGCCAGCAAAAATAAGGCGGATCACCTGGCTGACCTCGCAGAGACATTCGCAAACATGAGGGACGCACGACTTCGCCTCAACCCCGAGAAGTGCGTCTTCGGGGTCCGCCAGGGGAAGATACTGGGTTACCTGGGGTCGCACCGCGGGATCGAGGCCAACCCAACCAAGATTTAGGCAATAATCAACATGACACCCCCGCAGTCAACCAGGGACATCCAGCGTCTGATAGGAAGATTAGCCGCTCTGAAGTCAATAACACTGTATACCATTTTCGGCGGCAGGGTTATTTTCGGCGGCTTGGCCCTGGCCACCGAAAATTATAAGGTATTTTCGGCGGTCCGAGCAGGCCGCCGAAAATAGCACTAATTTCGGCGGTCTCTGACACAGCCGCCGAAAATAGAGTTATTTTCGGCGGCCACTTGACACGGCCGCCGAAAATAGTGTTATTTTCGGCGGCCTCCTGACACGGCCGCCGAAAATTGAATATTTAAAACCGCACCTCCTCCTCTGTTTTCTCTCTTTCTCTCTCTCGCTCGATCTAAATCAACGCCCGCCTGCTCGTCCGTCTGCCGCCAGACGTTGCCGCCTGCCCCTGCCACCCGCCCGACGGTCGCCCCCGCCGACCGCCCCCGCCGGCCGCTCGCGGTCCGCCCCCGCCGCGCCGTGGACGCCTGGCCGCACAGCAGCGCCGCCCACCCGCCCACAGCCAAGCTGCGCCGCCCGCGCCTCGCCGACGCGTCGCATGCAAGCCCCGACGCTCGGGTCGACCTCGGCTCCATTAAGGTATTTTTTGCCTATTTTATTTTGTATTTTCGACGGCCTTTTATTTAATTGCCGCCGAAATTAGTATATTGTTGTAATTGTGTTTGTTGATTAGTGCATTTGATTAATATTATTGTTTAGTATATTTTTGAAATTATTGTGTATTTTCGGTCGTCTTTTATTGTATATGTGTTATATGTTTATGGAAGGCATATGTGGTATAATATGTGGTTTATTAATGTATTAGTGGTATATATATATATGTTTGTTGATTAGTGCATGTGATTAGTATTATTGTTTAGTTCGAGGCATATTATATATGTGGTTTATGTCGTTTAGGAAAGACATATGTACGTGGTATATGTGGTTCATTCTTATATTGTTTAGTGGTAGCGAGGTTATGCTGCCGAATTTTTTTGGTCCTGCTAGCTTGTTGTGGGTTTAGAACCTATTCTTGCCTATACATATAGGACCGAAACCATTAACGTAATTGAATAATGTTTTCACGATATGGTTCGGTTTAACAGTCTCAGGCATGGCTGAAGATCGTGCATGGATGTACAATGGTTGGAGTAGAAATGGACGTCATTCTGATGAATGGGTAGCCAAGACCAAAGATTTTGTGTACCACATATTCTCCTTGTCCTTAACCAGCACTGTCAGATGCCCTTGTAGGTGGCACGAAAACAGTATATTTCTTAATAAGGAAAGAGTTAGCCTAGATCTTTGTCAGTTTGGATTTATGCCCGGATATGAGGTGTGGGAACATCATGGTGAGGTAGTACCCAACCGGAATGTAGAAGAGGAGGAGAACAATGATTGTGCTGGCGATGATGCGATGCATGAGATGCTAGATTTGCTACGTCCAGAATTAAACCTAAGCTCCGAGGATCCTGCCACACCAGAGGTTTCCAGATTTTTCAAACTACTAAAAGACTCTGAAGAGCCGTTGCATGAACACACAGATGTGAGTATACTCGCTTTTGTGACTCGGCTCATGGCCATTAAGTCCAAGTACTTTTTCTCGAACAATTGTTACAATGAGATTTTAAAGTTATTAGGAGATGTGCTCCCAAAGCCCAATAAGTTGCCTAAAGACATGTACCATTCAAAGACAATTATCAAAGGTCTCGGTATGGATTATGAGAAGATTGATGTGTGCAAAAATAATTGTATGCTTTTCATGAAGGAGCATGCGGAAGAGAAAAAAAGGTCTGAAATGTGGACAATCTAGATTTGTGGAAGTTGTTAATGATGAGGGTGAGAAGGTGATGACAGATGTTGCACATAAGTAGCTCCGCTACTTGCCACTAACTCCTAATTCGGCGGCAAAGGCCTTATTTTCGGCGGCTTCTGGCCACCGAAAATGACTGTAGCTCTTGTAGTGAAGATGGTTGAGAACCGTCCTATAGTTGAACAGGCTCATGAAATATAGACACCGGCTAAGGAACTCGAACAGTTCCCATGTGTCTTGCCTGACAAGTTCGTGGCTGGTGGTATTATCGCTAAGTTGCCACCTTCTTGGACGGATTTTGCTACCACTATAAAACATAAGAGACAAGAGTTTAGCGTGGCTGAGCTTATTGGGTCTCTTGATGTTGAGGAGAGGGCGAGAGCAAAAGACACTCGTGGAAAAGGAGTTCAGACTTCTAGTGCCAATATGGTACAAAAGAAGAACTCCAATGCGTCACATAATATAAAAAGAATAACAAGCAACAGAATGCCACGAAGCCCAAGCAGGCAGCCTCGTTTAAAAGGAAGAACAAAGGAGTTGGTTGCTTTGTTTGCGGGAGTACTAATCACTGGGCAAGCGCTTGTCCAGACCGCAAATTTAAGCAAGAAAAGAAACCAGCTTAAGAGAAGAAACAACAAACATGATTATTAGCGAGACCGCAGAAGGAACATCGGGGTATGGTAATATTTTACCTACTATTCTTTTAGTGTGCCAGTCCCCTGAGTGGTGGGCTGACACTGGTGCTAACATTCATGTGTGTGCTGATATTTCTTTGTTCTCTTCTTATCAGTGCAAAGGGGCTAGAGCCTTGTTGATGGGGAATGGATCACATGCGCATGTTCTTGGTGTTGGTACAATCATTCTGAAGTTTAATTCGGGATATACGGTGCTATTGAAGAACGTAAAAAATTTCCCTTCATCAAAAAGAATCTTGTTAGTGGCTCGTTGCTATGTCGAGATGGCTATAAACTTGTGTTCGAGTCCAATAAATGTATACTGTCAAAGTATGGAGCATTTGTTGGAAAAGACTATGACAGTGGAGGCTTGTTCCGCTTATCTTTGATGATGTTTGTAATAAGTCTATGAACAATGTGATTTCGAACGAGTCATACATTTGGCATTCACGACTTTGTCACATCAATTTTGGTTGTGTGTTGCGGTTAGCAAATTTAAATTTAATCCCGAAATTTGATTTAGTCAAAGGTTCTAAGTGTCAGGTGTGCGTGCAATCTAAGCAACCTCGCAAGCCTCATAAGACTGCGGAGGCGAGGAACTTGGCACCACTAGACTTAATACATTCTGATTTATGTGAGATGAACGAAATATTAACTAAGGGAGGCAAACAATATTTTATTACTTTTATCGATGATTCTACTAGATTTTGTTATGTGTATCTCTTAAAGTCAAAAGACGAAGCTTTGTATTATTTTAAGACCTATAAAGCTGAAGTGGAAAATCAACTCGAGAGAAAAATTAAACGGTTAAGGTCTAATCGTGGTGGAGAATATTTTCAGGTGATTTTTCTGATTTTTGTGTGGAACATGGTATTATTCATGACAGGACACCACCATACTCACCACAATCCAATGGGGTTGCTGAGAGAAAGAACCGTACTCTAACTGATTTGGTTAACACCATGTTAGAGACTTCGGGACTATCTAAGGAATGGTGGGGTGAGGCGATCTTGACGGCATGTCATGTCCTAAATAAAGTTCCCAAAAAGAACAAAGAAATCACACCATTCGAGGAATGGGAAAAGAGGAAATTAAATATTTCCTATTTGCACACCTGGGGTTGTTTGGCTAAAGTGAATGTGCCAATTAACAAGAAGCGCAAATTAGGACCGAAAACTGTTGATTGTGTTTTCCTTGGGTATGCTTTTCACAGCATTGGATATAGATTCTTAATTATAAACTCTAGAGTACCGGACATGTTGGTAGATTCTTAACAAGAAGCGCAAATTAGGACCAAAAACTGTTGGTAGGTACTATTATGCTTTTCACAGCATTAGATAGAGATGCTACGTTCTTTGAGGACGAATTTCCCATGAAAGCTACACATAATACATCTAGTGATGAACCAACGATACCCCATGAGCATTTTATTCTGGTAGAACACACTGAGGAATCCCATATACATAGTCATGTGGAAGATGACAATGTATCAACTCGAAAGAGTAAGAGACTAAGGATTGCAAAGTCCTTTGGTGATGATTACATTGTATATCTTGTGGATGACACCCCAAGTACCATTGAAGAGGCATATTCCTCTCCTGATATTGACTTTTGGAAGGAAGCAATAAGGAGTGAGATGGATTCTATTATGTCTAATGCAACTTGGGAGGTCGTTGAGCGTCTTTATGGGTGTACGCCCATTGGGTTTAAATGGGTGTTCAAGAAAAATCTTAGGCCTGATGGTACTATTGAAAGCTACAAGGCGATGCTTGTAATTAAAGGCTATTCACAGAAAGAAGGTGAGGATTTCTTTGATACTTATTCACCTGTGGCTCGATTGACCACAATTCATGTGCTACTTTCTCTGGCTGTCTCTCATGGTCTTCTCGTCCATCAAATGGATGTTAAGACAACATTCCTAAATAGAGAGCTAGATGAGGAAATCTACATGGAGCATCCAGCAGGGTTTGTAGCAAACGGTCAAGAAGGCATGGTGTGTAAGTTATTGAAATCTTTATATGGCCTAAAACAAGCACCTAAGCAATGGCATGAAAAGTTCGATAAAACTTTGACATCTGTCGGCTTTGTTGTGAACGAAGCTGACAAATGTGTATACTATCAGTATGGTGGAGTGAGGGAGTAATCTTATGCCTGTATGTTGATGACATTCTAATCTTGGGGCCGAGTCTTGATGTGCTTAAAGAGACAAAAGACTTCATGTCCAATAATTTTGAAATGAAAGATTTGGGAGAAGCTGGTGTTATTCTTAACATTAAGCTACTAAGAGAAGACAATGGTGGGATCACACTTGTGCAATCCCATTATGTGGAAAAGGTTTTGAGTCGCTTTGGTTATAGCGAATGTGAACCTGCTCCAACACCTTATGATCCTAGTAAGCTTTTGAAGAAAAATCGAAGGATATCTATAGATCAATTGAGATATTCCCAAATAATTGGTTCACTCATGTACTTAGCTAGCGCTACGAGGCCTAACATCTCGTTTGTTGTGAGCAAACTTAGCCGGTTTGTTTCAAATCCGGGAGATGATCACTGGAGTGCTCTTGAGAGATTTTGCGCTATCTAAAAGGTACTATGAGTTTAGGCATTCATTATACCGGGTACCCAACAGTACTGGAGGGTTATTGTGATGCAAATTGGATATATGATACTGATGTGATATATGCCACAAGTGGATATGTGTTTTCATTTGGAGGTGGCACTATTTCATGGAAGTCTTACAAGCAGACCATCTTAACGAGGTCGACTATGAAAGCATAACTCACAGCATTAGATACCGCTTCAGTTGAGGTTGAGTGGCTTCGTGAACTCCTTATGGATTTATGGTGGTTGAAAAACCTATGCTGGCTATTTCTACGAACTGTGATAATCAGACTGTGATAATCAAGATAAACAGTTTGAAGGATAATATGAAGTCGGCAAGGCACATAAAGAGGTGTTTAAAATCTGTCAGGAAATTGAGAAACTCCGGAGTAATAGAATTGGACTATGTACATACGTCTAAAAATCTGGTAGATCAATTTACTAAGGGGCTATCACGTAGTGTGATAGATAGTGCATCGAGTGAGATGGGCCTGAGACCCACCTAAAGTTTATCATAGTGGCAACCTGTTCTATGTGATCGGAGATCCCATGAATTAGAATGGTGAAACAAGCTAGTGGTAGACTGAGAGGAAAGACCCTTAATAAGGTTTATTTCAGATGCACATCTTTCCTTACTATATGGTAGGTTGGTGTTTACACCTTAATATGTTCCAAGTGGCTTTGTGAAGCAAAGATGTTGTCCTACAGAATATCTTTAGAGGAACATACCTATATGGGTCAACTACTAGTCATAGTTTATGAGATCTGGGTGGTCTCTAGATACCCATGAAAGGCTATGGAGTTTGACTTATATGCTCCAACCAGAGGGGATACGCTCGGTAACCTAGTACTGGTAAAGAGTTTAGATGAAACTTATTCCACGCAAAACTACCAATTCAAGGCCTAGACCATTGTGCAGTTGTGGTCAAGTGTAGTCTAGATTCTAGGTGGATGTTCAACTTAACAGTCTCCATCGAAACACCGGTATATCAAACGTTTGAGATGATGAGAGCATTTTAGTGTGACTTAGCATTTGGTGAGGATTGTTGAATTAATGTGAGCCTGGCCCACATTAATATTAAATAATAGTCAATGCTAGAGGCCCACTTTAATGCTACGGTGTACTAGTACTTTATAACATACCGGAAGTTCAAGGGACAATTCACTCAACTTGAATAGGTGGACCATTTGTGCATCTATTGAGAAGATGAGAAAGGGATGAAGGATTGTCACACACGCGCGCGCCGCCGGCCAGGCCAGGCCGTGGCCATGGTAGATCAGACCTTGGTCCGAATATTCTTCCTAACGGTTGCGCATTTTGCCTAGAGTAATGACCGTCTATTACTGTCGTACGTTACTGGTCGTTTCCTGTGTTATGGTTAGTAACGGACGAGCTGTAATGGCTGTCAACTATTAACGGACGTCACTGATGGCGTCAGTTTCTGGCTGGCTGTAACGGTAGCTCTGATGGTGACCGTTACTATCTGTTGGCCTTCCTCCGCGCATGTATATATACGAGGAGGGGAGACTGCTTCTGGTGACGTGAGAACACACGTACAATTCTCAGACTTGTTGCGTACAGCCCATCCCCGTCCCACCTTCCGCGAGCACAGAAAGTGTGGGAGAGCAGGCCTCCGAAATCGCCGTCCGCAGAGAGACACTTGCATGGGTGTGCGGGCGATCAGGTTTTTGAGGAGCGTACTCGCGACTGCTCGCTTCGTTCGTTCGACCAGCGCTGATCAAGTTCCTCGTCGCCGGCGCCGTTCGTGGGACTGTACTGCGTACATCTGCCTGCGTACGACTACATCGAACATACACACGAGATGTCTCATGTCAATGGAGCCACTGATGCCTTGAGCATCGGTCCCTCCGTAGAGTACAATATGTTCTTTGTATTTGTTCATACTGTATTGTTGTTTACTGCTTATGTGAGTAGTGATACACATATACGCATACATGTCGTCATATACATCACTGTGATTTTCTGGATTAAATTAAAACTAAAAATATCTATTTCTCCAACATTAACTTGTCAAACGACAGGCTCTGAGTCACCATATGCTAGCAGATTCCGAATATCCATGGAAAGTGCAAGCAAAAGACCAAATATGAGGGCCTCATATTTTGCTTCATTATTCGAGCATTCCACTTTAAGTAGAGATAAGAAATGATAAATTGTTTTGCCTTTGGGTCTTGAATACTATCTCTGCACCGACCCTTCTCCTTCAAAAATCGTCAGGATTAGTCTAGACGTCCATCAAAATAAAGCTTCCATGGTGACTCTATGTCGACGCTAAAAACATCGCCGTCGGGTAAGTCTATCACCAATGGGGAATCACCTGACACGGGATGAGCAGCAAGAAAATCAACTAAGGCTTGGCCTTTAGTCAAAGTATTGTTTTACATTGTAGATAATACTATTTACATAGTGTAGTTTAAAATGAAAGGTGAGATAGAGAATGAGATAGGAGAGATTCTTGTTGGAGATATCCTAAAAATCTTCTACTAATAATTAGCTAGCTAACAGTTATCAGGATTTTAGCTAGGACTAGTGGATCTGGACCATAAATCTCAAGCATCTTAGCCAGCTAGTGCTGTAATCAACATGTGCAGTTGGCCAACATGAGCAATGTTCTTGGGTCCCCCCCTAACACGCTTACAACTGTTGCTGGTAAGTCCGGCGAGCTCGTCGTGATTCTACATTTATTTTTTATGTTGGCCACTCCAACTGGTCACCAACCTTTTTCCAGCTCTTCGTTTTGTTTTTACCTCGCGCAGATGCGAAGTAGGAGCACACCAATGAACTGGTCGATCTCATTAAGACATTAACCACGCCGGCCGCACCTATCACACACTCCTGGGGACGCCGTACGTAGCCAACAGAGATTCCCCCCGCACGTACACCATGTGGCTAGTGTCCTCCCTCCGTGCCGCTCTGTGCCTGTTGCTCGCCGTCCTCGCCAGCCACCGCCAGCCTGCGGCGGCCGTCGTCACGCTGTCGACGTCGTCGCGGTGGATCGTGGACCCGGCCGGGCACCGGGTGAAGCTGGCCTGCGTCAACTGGCCGTCGCACCTGGAGTCCGTGGTGACCGAGGGGCTCGGCAGGCAGCCCGTGGGCGCCATCTCCGGGATGATCGTCTCCATGGGGTTCAACTGCGTCCGCCTCACGTACCCCATCGCGCTGGTGACCAACGCCTCTCTGTCGGTGCTCACCGTGCGCCAGTCCCTCCTGGCCAACGGCCTCGCCGAGACGGTCGGCGGCGTCGAGGTCAACAACCCCAGCTTCCTTGACCTCACGCTCATCGAGTCGCTCAAGGCAATGCGTGCACGCTAGCTCTAAACCAGCCATCTCCTACCTTCCTGAGAGAAGGAGCTAGTCCTGTTCGTTTCGATAATCTTCAAGCAATAATGCCTGCAGGCTGTGGTGAACGCCCTGGGGGAGAAGAACGTCATGGTGATCCTGGACAACCACGTGAGCACGCCGGGGTGGTGCTGCAGCAACGACGACGGCAATGGGTTCTTCGGCGACAGGGACTTCGACCCAAACGTCTGGGTGGACGGGCTGGGCAGCATGGCCACCATCTTCGCCGACGTGCCCAACGTCGTCGGCATGAGCCTGCGGAACGAGCTCCGAGGCCCGAGGCAGAATCCCCAAGATTGGTACACGTAAGCTAGTTGTTCATGATGCGCATACACTCTCGCCGTCGCCGCTGCAGTCGATCGAACTCAAAATCTCAAATACAATGCAGATTTTTCACGTGCATTTTGCTTTTTTTAACTAAAAAAAAAATCTGAAACTGCACTGGACTGCTGCCGCCGGCAGGTACATGCAGAGGGGCGCGGAGGCGGTTCACGCGGCGAGCCCGAGGGCGCTGGTGATCATGGGCGGCCTGAGCTACGACTACGACCTGTCCTTCCTCGCCGCGAGGCAGGTGGGCGTGAGCTTCGCGGCGGAGAACAAGCTGGTGTTCGAGGTGCACTGGTACAGCTTCTCGGACGCGCGCGCGTGGGAGACGGAGAGCGCCAACGAGGTGTGCGGCCGCGCCGCGCGCGACTTCGCGCGCCGCGGCGGGTTCCTGCTCGCACGGGGCTTCCCGCTCTTCCTCAGCGAGTTCGGCGCCGACTCCCGCGGCGGCGACCCCAAGGACAACCGGTTCTTCCCGTGCGCGGCCGCCGTGGCCGCGGAGCACGACGTGGACTGGGCGTACTGGGCGCTGCAGGGCAGCTACGCGCTGCGGCAGGGCGTCGCCGGGATGGACGAGGTGTACGGCGTCCTCGACTGGTCCTGGAGCAAGCCCCGCAACGAGACCGTGCTCCCGAGGATCCAGGCGCTGCAGCGGCCGCTCCAAGGTTAGTCGAAGACGTTGCTGCTTGCTCCAGGTTCCAATGGCGGTGCGTGCGTCTCTGCAATCTGCAGACACACTGACTGACGCGTGGTTTTGCTCTGACCGGGCGGGCGCGTTCGTCCAGGGCCTGGCTACGGCGAGGCGCTGCCGTACACCGTGCTGTTCCACCCGCTCACGGGGCTCTGCGCGGTGCGTCGCGCAGCCGCGGTGACGACGACGCTGGAGCTGGGCCCGTGCAACGAGACGGACGCGTGGGCGTACGCGCCGCCGTCGTCGACGCTCGTTCTAAGGGACGCTGCGGCCGCGGGGCTCCCGTGCCTGCGGGCCGAGGGGCCTGGCCAGCCCGCGCGGCTCGGCATCAGGGACTGCGGCGACCCCATGTCGACGTGGCGCCTGGCGACAGACTCCGGGATGCATGTCGCCGTCGACGCCGCTCTTGGGCTGGGCGGCGGCGAGGACGGCGGCGGTGGCGGTGGCATGCTGTGCCTGGACGTGGGCACGGACGGCAGGAGCATTGTGACGAACCCGTGCGCGTGCCAGCGCGGGGACGGGACGTGCGACCCGGAGGGCCAGTGGTTCAAACTGGTCACCAGCACGAGGCGCGTCGTGCGCAGGCCGCCAACGCTCGCCTAGGTCGTTCTGCGGCGCTTTCATAATCTTTCCGGATTCATTCATAGCGCTCAGTCATTTCTTGATAAATTTGGTATTTATTTCAAACCTCTAATCTCGAAAACTTATTGCCACATAAACTCATCGAATGTGCCTTTGCAATTTTCTCTCCATGAGGAAATTAGAATGTTCTCTTCTTCCCACTTCACAAACACAAGGTTCGGTCCGACACCAATTTTCAATTATACTATACGCCAAAAGCTTCGGTCCTCTCGAAAACATTGGTATTTTGAGCTAGAGCTGTTATTTGCCTTGTGGAAAGTTGAACCTACAATTGCGGGTGATAAAAAAAATGCTTGTAAGAATTTCTCAAGTTGTTTACCATAGTTCTTTCCCGCAGTTAATTAGCGAATGTGATCATTCTAGTCCAAAAGGCTATTTGGTCTAGTTTCATCTCTCCTACAGTGTGTTGAGGAGCCAAATTTGGTAAGCCCAAAACAATAACTTTGTCGGCACATTTCAAGGGAAAAAATAAAAACAGCTCCATGCCAATATGCCATAACGGGCTCAATAGTTTGGGTGACACTTCTTCGGTCCCTCCATTTTTATTTATTTATTTATCACGTTTTAATTTAAAAATGAATTAGCGGACGATAAATGTTCAAAAATAGAGGTATTACATTTTTTTCTTAAATATTTAGTTTAAAAGAACAAAGTTTACTTATTGTCATAAATCAAGTTAATTTCAAATAACCTTAACTTTAACTTTTAAGAAAGCTGTACCATATACATAATACTGAAAAGTTCTGTTTTATTATAAAAAGAAAGTAAAAATGACTAGTCTCTACTATACCTAAACCACCGGTCGTCCTACGTCATCTTTTTTACAAAAAAGTTCATACATTTCTCTCAAATCAACTCAGCGTAAAATATTAAAAAGTGATGTAGCAAGTGGGGTTTGAACCCACACCCTGATGGAAGAATGGTGGAATACACTGGGTAAAGCTGTCTAACTAGTAGAACATCAAAATCAAGTGTTTATAATATTAAATATAAATTGTACATATGTATATATGATTTTTTTGTAAAATTAAAAAATAATCGTGTCGGACCGGGCCAGCACTACGGGCCGAGGCTACGGCCCAAGCACCGCACGACGCTCGTGCCGGGTTGGCCCAGGCACTATTAAATGGGTCGTGCCTCGGGCCGGCTCGCCAGACACGGTCCATGTAGCCATCTATACCTCCGTACGATAATGATGGTACTTGCCTCAGTTGCCACCACCTCATTCGCCATTATACTTCTTTTCTCTCTCCCCTCATGCCTCCATCTCCGCTCCACCCCATTCTCGGTAGAGGGCGTAGGAGCAGGCGCCTCCACCCTGTATTCGTCCGACACCAGCCCCGACACCGACTCGCGCAGTGGCTATTGCACGTTCACGAGGACGTTTCACATCATGCGCGCACCATCGTTTTCGCTGTCGTGGGACGTCCCATTCGTCTTTCCTGCCTTTGCCCTGTTCTTCCACCCCAACCTGCTGCCCCGCCCACGGTCGCTGTCGTGAGCCGACCGACGCTCGTCGACGCGGGTACGGGGCGAGTCGGTCATGCTCCTGACCTTTCTCCATGCGTGTCGTCGAGGAGGACATGGTGGCGCCTACCACGCTCAGGTTATCTTAGCGATGAGGAGTCCAAGTCTGAGATATTGGACAACTAAGGCTCGTAGCGTGGCAGCAGTCGACATATGCTACGGAGTTGGTAGTGGTGTTGTCTCGCTTTGGTGGGTCCAGGGCTAGGAAGACACTAGCATTCTCTCGTCCTTCTCAGACTAACGTCTGGTGCGGGTGCCTCTTGGTTTGGAGCTGCTTCAGCTGGGCTTCTTTCTCCGCTTGCGTGCTCTATCCCTATATATCTAGCGGTATACTACCCATGTCGCCTCCAGATGCCCAGGTCTTCGTCGTGTCCTTCTCCGGCAACGAGCAGGTATGCCCGCCTCTTCCCTTCCCCTCCTGCTCTACGAAACCTTGGAAGTGGGGGAGGCGAGGGATGGGGGTCTCTGATTTGCTGCCTATGGTACCCATGCGTTCATAAAAAATATTATACGAAGAGTGAAGACAACCAATAGAAAATCTTGAGATCTTTTTTGGTGGATAATTTACGTGGGTATTGTTATGAGCCGTCGCAACGCACGAGTAACCGACTAGTCTTATTATAAGATTTAGATTTTTTTAGATATTCATGGGCATAAAAGTCGAAGGGTTAAAGCTCTTCATCTAGTAAACAATCTAATCCTTCACATGAATGAAGCATTCCTGATCCACCTCTTTTAGAGACACATTCTACTTCTACAACAAGGATAGAGCAACATAGACTACATCAGTCGGAGTCTTTACAATATCTTTTCAATGGCCATCTTGCTCCAAGTGGTCTAAAGAGCCTAAATAAAATCTACGAAAAGAAACATGATTGACCGAATCGGTAGACGTCCCTCGCCTTGAAGCCAAAAGTCTCACAAAACTCCGACAAAGTCACACGTTCTCATTTAAAATCAGCTTGTAGAATTGACTAAATCAACTGAGGCCCCGTTTGGATGGCTAGAAATGAAACATTTTCCAAGAAATGAATTATTTAGAATTCAATCGACTAAAAAGTGATTGAATTCCATTATTTTCGTTTGGTTATACAAGTAATTGAATTCCTAGAATTAAATTCTAGATGTTGTTTGGATACTTTGCATACGGAATTTTAATACAAACAAGTAAGAATATCTAGACTTTGCATCTGCTTTAATAATGAGCGTGAACAATTTACAATTGTTAGGAACTATTAAGTTCATATATATAATAGTTCCACAAAGGTAAGTCACACATAATAGTTTCATAAAGGCATCAAGTTAGCACATAAAAGTTCCACAAAGACATCAAATTTTCACACGGCAGATTCACAAAGCCACCAATTTCACACACAACAGTTTCACGAAGCCATCAAATTCACACACAACAGTTTCACAAAGCCATCAAATTCGCACACAACAATTTCACAAAGACATCTAAGTTCACACATAAGCTGTTCACTTCCTTAGCTGCATCATAAGCCACCTCTTCCTTCTTTCCATTGGGAGTGCCATCATCGACTCGAACTTACTGTGCATTAGAGGTGAGGATGTCACAAAGCTCAAGATCTGTGTCTTCATCAAGTCCGTCAACCTCTTGTAATGCGGCGATAACTTCGGTGGAAGAGGGTAGCTTCAGACCGTCATCTTTCAATGCAGCAGTAAGCATGTCAAACTTCTCACACCACATAGAGTTAAATGAATCATCTGATCTTTGTCTTTTTAAACTACTCGAGGAAGATACAGAAAATGGAGCATCCTTGCCTCCGATATCATTCTCTTTTGTCATTTCCTTTGAACTTTCAGTTGTTGTTCTAGCATCCTCTCCATTTGCTTGGTCTTTATTGTACACTAGGCTGAGTAGATCCCAAAACTTCACAACCTTATGTCTATATCCTTTTGCTTCCTTATTCCTCTGCAAAAATTGTTACAAAGATACATCAACAAATAAACTTGGTATTGAAACAAAAATTGAACTAAAATGCAAAAAATGTAAACTGTTAAGGACCACCATGAACATTTATCCCATCATTTTCATTTGATCCCATAGGCCACAACCACTATAGGTTGCAGCATGATACCCTACAAAACTGATTAAACTATCCTACAAAACTGATTAAACTACCCTACAAGCGTCATGGAACCATAAAAAAGGCAAAGATGGATGGGGGTTTTATTCATAAGGACAACGAAACTGATTAAACTTGTCGTTAAAGGGTTGTCATCTCTCTTCAAGCTTACTGTGCACAATAAAAAGAGATACAGAGTCCCAACCATACCTAAAAAAGAGCAAAAAGAATAGAATGCAAAAACCTGACATTGTGGCTAAAACATGGGGTGATCAATGTGTAAGATGGCTAAAAACATGTACAATATAATGTTGAAAACTTTCTTACCTCAACATACTCATCCCATACAGTGTCACTATCAACTTTGAGCTTGTTCTTCTCCCAATCCCATCCAAAACCACTAGTGGACAACAACCCATTAATGACATTGTAGTGCTTATCAAAGGTCTTGCTGCGAGAGCTAATATTTTCCTTTGTAATGGTGACATTACACTTCTCATAAACATTCTTCACAGCAGCTATGTATACATGAGACTTCCACCCATTCTGACATCTATCACCTTTATTGTAATACTCCACAAATGTATCAAGAAGTACCTTATCCATATCATCATTCCAAGGAACATAGCCCCTTGTTTTCTTGTCCTGCAATCAAAGAAAGAACCACACATATAAGTACATCTAAGTTCAAGAACTCTATTACGCATTGCATGTTCTTGTGCAGAATGTTGAAATATTCATAATGAGTAAAAGTAGAATGTTGAAATATTCATAAGACAACTCCAATGAATATAGGAATCCATGCATTACATTGAGTAACATTGCATCAATAAAGGTTCAACAAACAGAATGATAATCAACAAAGGTTCAAAACAGACACACACACAAAAATATAGAAGCGTACATAGACACAGGCAAAAGGTTTAGAACAGACACAGACATAGAAAATAGAAGCATACACATACACAGAAAACAGAAGCATACAAGTATCAACTTTGACCACGTCTCGCTTGATAATCAGCAAACATTTCACTAACTTTGGTGTCTCTAAAATCACGCCACTCATTAGTTGATTCAACATGCGTAATCAGACTCATTTCTCTTTGATTTCCAATACGAGTAACAGAGATGATACTATCAACTTCATGTATTAGAATATCATCCATATCTCTTTGTCAATCCCTCAAAAAAAATTATGCAATATGCAGCAGGCATGTATGATCCTAATCTGCATAGAAAAATATGGCTAAGTCAATACACTATTAAAAACTAACAATTGAATTTTAATTGAGTACCTACTATGTTATACCTGATTTTCTAAATCAAAATACGAGTTGGTCCTCAAGATTGCCCATCTCATCTTCAATAGCCCAAAAGTTCTCTCTATCACATTCCTAGTTGTTGCCTAGAAATGAAACCTTTTCCAAGAAATAAATTCCAAGAAATGAATTATATAGAATTCAATCGACTAGAAAGTGATTCAATTCCATTATTTTTGTTTGGTTGTACAAGCAATTGAATTCCTAGAATTAAATTCTAGATGTTGTTTGGATACTTTGCACACGGAATTTGAATTTGAATACAAACAAGGATCTCTTGACTTTGCATCTGCTCAAAAATGAGCATGAACAATTTACAACTATCAGAAACTATTAAGTTCACAAATAACAATTCCACAAAGGCAAGTCACACATAACCGTTTCACAAAGTCATCAAATTCGCACATAAAAGTTCTACAAAGACATCAAATCTTCACATAGTAGTTTCATAAAGCCATCAAGTTCGCACACAACAGTTTCACATAGCCATCAAGTTCACACACAAAAGTTTCACAAAGACAAGTTCACACAATCAGTTCAACACAGAGATCTAAGTTCACATATAAGTTGTTTCACTTCCTTAGCTGCATCATAAGCCACCTCTTCCTCCTTTCCATTGGGAGTGCCATCATCGACTCAAACTTGCGTGCATTAGAGGTGAGGATGTCATAAAGCTCAAGTTCTGTGTCTTCATCAAGTCCCTCAACCTCTTGTAATGCGGCGAGAACTTCGGCGGAAGAGGGTAGCTTTGGACCGTCATCTTTCAATGCAGATGTAAGCATGTCGAACTTATCACACCATATAGAGTTAAATGAATCATCTGATCTTTGTCTTTTTAAACTACTCGAGGAAGATACAGAATATGGAGCATCCTTGCCTCTGGTATCATTCTCTTTTGCCATTTCCTTTGAACTTTCAGCTGTTGCTTTAGCACCCTCTCCATTTGCTTGGTCTTTATTGTACACTAGGCTGAGTAGATCCCAAAACTTCACAACCTTATGTCTATATCCTTTTTCTTCCTTATTCCTCTATAAAAAAATTGTTACAAAGATACATCAACAAATAAACTTGGAATTGAAACATAAACTAAGCTGCAAGAAATGGAATAAACTACTAGGCAACAGTAGCATGCATGACCAATTTGGAGTAAAAATAAGAACAAAAATTCTTCACAGTTTACAGTTCAGCAGTAGAATTTGGAGTAAAAATGGAATAAACTACAAAAATTGAAAGTAATGGCAGTAGTGGCAGACAAAGTAGTTTACAAAGCTAACAAAAATTCTTCACAGTTTACAGTAGCGCACGGTGAACAAAACAGGCCTAAGCAGTAGCGCACGGTGAAGAAAATTCTTCACAGTTTCCTTAAAACTAAGCTTTGCTAACACCAGTAGTGGCAGACAAAGTAGTGCACAATTGAAAATATACACTACTTTGTTAGCCGCCCAACAAGACAGGCCTAAGCAGCCAAGCTAAGCTTTCCTTAAATATACACTCATATGTACAGTTTACAGATAGCCTGACCAGTGCACGATGAACAAAAATTGAATTACAAAAATTGAACTGCAAATATTGAACAACAAAAATTTTCTTACCTCAACGTACTCATCCCATACAGTGTCACTATCAACTTTGAGCTTGTTCTTCTCCCAATCCCATCCAAAACCACTAGTGGACAACAAACCATTAACGATATTGTAGTGCTTATCAAAGGTCTTGCTACGAGAGCTAATATTTTCCTTTGTAATGGTGACATTACACTTCTCACAAACATTCTTCACAGCAGCTGTGTATACATGAGACTTCCACCCATTCTATCTATCACATTTATTGTGATAGTCCACAAATGTATCAAGGAGTACCTTATCCATCTCATCATTCCAAGGAACATAGCCCCTTGTTTTCTTGTCCTACAATCAAAGAACCACACATATAAAAAACACAAACACAAAAATTCATAAATGACAAAGACATAGAAAACAGAAGCATACAACTATGAGCTTTGACCACGCCTCGCTTGATAATCAATAAACATTTCACTAGCTTTGTGTCTCTAAAATAACCCCACTCATTAGTTGATTGAACATGCGTAATCATACTCATTTCTCCTTGATTTTCAGCAGGAGCAGCAGAGATGAGACTATCAACTTCATGTATTAGAATATCGTCCATATCTCTTTGTATATCCCTTAAAAATTATGCAATATGCAGCAAGCATGGATGATCCTAATCTGCATAGAATAATATGGCTAAGTCAATACACAATTTAAAAACTAACGATTGAATTTTAATTGAATACCTATTATGTTATACCTGGTTTTCTAAATCAAAATATGAGCTAGTCCTCAAGATTGCCCATCTCATCTTCAATAGCCCAAAAGTTCTCTCTATCACATTCCTAGCTGTTGCATGGCGTAGGTTGAATAACTCTCTCGCAGTAGATGGATTGTTGCCTTGAATAGCCCATTCATTCAAGTGGTACCGTGTAGATCGGTATGGGGCATGAAATCCCGGACCATTTGTATATCCAGCATCCACTAGATAGTATTTACCACTAGGAACAACAAATGAGTCCTCCCGTGACATGGCATCACGTAGTATGCGTGAATCCGAAGCCGACCCTTCCCATCCAGCCAAGACATACAGAAACTTCATTTATCGATCACAAACCCCCAATATATTAGTGGTGATTCGTTGCTTCCTATTTCTGTACCTACCTTGGTCAGTCAATGGAACATTCAGATCGATATGTATGCCATCTAGTGCACCTAGGCAGTCCTCAAACAATTTCCACTTTGGATCCTCAGGTAGAGTGGTTTCTGGATTAGGGAGCTTGATGAACTCATGACTTAAAGATAGAATCCCTCTAAGCACTTCGTTGAAGTGTCGACTGATTGGTTCAAGGGACCACCCATAAGTGCTACGAATCAACCTCATTTTGGTGTTATGACCTACTATAAGCAGAAAAATTACAAGCTTTTCTTCTACCGACACATTTAGGGTATCTTGTAGGCCACTCTTTTCCCGTAAGATGGCACTCAAGTCACTAAAAGATCTCTTAGTTAGGCGCAAACTGTCATAGCAATAGACATTTGAACCATGGTACATATTACGTAGCATTTGTTTTCTGCACTCGACATTTCTCTCTTGAACTTTGTTAGCATCTGCGATGTGTCTAGGTCTCCTCCGTTGATACCGGTTTGCAATAATAGCCATAATAGACACAGCTAATACAACAACTCTCTTTCGCTTCTTTCTCTTCCTTTTAATTTCCTCCTATTGAGTTGATATCTAGAACAAGTAATTTATATGCAATTAGACATGCTAGTTGAAAGCAAAATGCTCTACTCAAGAATAAAAACACTACTAGTAGGAGCACAAGGTGGAATAGGAGAAGTACCGATGTAGCCATGGAGATTGAAGGATTTGTTCGAGGTAGCTAGATGAAACTTGAGGCGGCAAATCCCAAAATAGCGAGCTGTTTTAACACTCCTGCAAATGATTTGTTGGAGGTAGTTAGGCGAGACTGCAAAAAAACTTTGTTGGAAACATTACTTAACACACAAAAGAAGAAAAAGTAGATTCCTGAACAGCAGTAGCACATCTCTATTGATCACATAGGTTTCAAGTGAGGGAGTTCAGAAGACATCAGAATAGCTACATTTCTTAAAAATGGACAGGAACCAAATATCCACACAGATTATTTATGCCCTCGGACAAAGCTACATTACAGTCTCCCCGATCGAAGCAAACTAATGGAACAAATGCTAGTAAATGACAGCCTGCAAGCTAAGGTACGAACTATGTCTGCACGATTATAACTATCAATAGTGGATTTAATTCTATGTATGAAGTGGTAACTATATCCTCCCCTGCATGATTAACCAACCAATAATTGATTACAAGGACCAGCCAAACAGCCCTCGCAGTCAGTTCCAGTTCATCGGCAGTTCAGACTTCAGACTACCTCTGATCTGCTAATGCCTTCCTGTCATAAGAGTTCAGAGCAACGTAATAATGTACCCTTAAGACTGATGGTGAAGAATAACAAGAACATGTGGGGATTGCCGTATAGTATTCGTTTACACCAGCGCATACACCAGCGCATACACCAGCGCTACCTGTATTCTTGCTAAAACTACCTATAGCGCATACATCACCGCTACTTGTATTGCTAAAACTACCTGTATGCCTTCCTGTATTCTTGCTAGAACATGTGGGCATCGCATACACCAGCGCTACAAAGGCAAATACGAATTAATCACGCGACGGCAAAAGATTTTTCAAGGACTACATGTATTCTTGCTCAGAATTAACCAGCGCTACAAAGGCAAAAACTACCTGTATTCTTGCTTGGAATTAATCACGTGGCATAAGATTTGGAGGGAAGAGGATCAGTAGAGAACTCACCCAAAGAACAGGGGAAACGGAGTCTGGCGAGGCTGCGATGGCTGCCTCCGTGTGACTTGGAGTGGAGCGGCGGATTGGAGCAGAGCGATGCCGCGAGCAGGGAGCGGGTCGGCGTGAGCGACGAGCAGGGAGCGGGGCGGCATGAGCAGCGAGCGATGTCGCGAGTAGGGAGCGGGGTGGCGTGAGCGGCGAGCAGGGAGCGAGACGGCGTGAGCGGCGAGCGATGCCGCGAGCGGAGCGGGACGGCTAACCCTAGCCACTTTCTGACGCTTTCCGATGGGTGATGGTCTAAAATGAGACAAGGCCAAATTTTTAGGGACGAGAAATGGGCTGAAATGGCCAATTCAATTCTAAGGGGATCCAAACAGGCCGAGATATGGAATTTAATTCAATTTGGACCAATTCTAGGGAACCAAACGGGCTGTTACGCCCCGTTTGGATGCCTAGAAATGAAACCTTTTCCAAGAAATAAATTCCAAGAAATGAATTATATAGAATTCAATCAACTAGAAAGTGATTCAATTCCATTATTTTTGTTTGGTTGTACAAGCAATTGAATTCCTAGAATTAAATTCTAGATGTTGTTTGGATACTTTGCAACGGAATTTGAATTTGAATACAAACAAGGATCTCTTGACTTTGCATCAGCTTAAAAATGAGCATGAACAATTTACAACTATCAGAAACTATTAAGTTCACAAATAACAATTCCACAAAGGCAAGTCACACATAACAGTTTCACAAAGTCATCAAATTCGCACATAAAAGTTCTACAAAGACATCAAATCTTCACATAGTAGTTTCATAAAGCCATCAAGTTCGCACACAACAGTTTCACATAGCCATCAAGTTCACACACAAAAGTTTCACAAAGACAAGTTCACACAATCAGTTCAACACAGAGATCTAAGTTCACATATAAGTTTTTTCACTTCCTTAGCTGCATCATAAGCCACCTCTTCCTCCTTTCCATTGGGAGTGCCATCATCGACTCAAACTTGTGTGCATTAGAGGTGAGGATGTCATAAAGCTCAAGTTCTATGTCTTCATCAAGTCCCTCAACCTCTTGTAATGCGGCGAGAACTTCGGCGGAAGAGGGTAGCTTTGGACCGTCATCTTTCAATGCAGATGTAAGCATGTCGAACTTATCACACCATATAGAGTTAAATGAATTATCTGATCTTTGTCTTTTTAAACTACTTGAGGAAGATACAGAATATGGAGCATCCTTGCCTCCAGTATCATTCTCTTTTGCCATTTCCTTTGAACTTTCAGCTGCTGTTTTAGTACCCTCTCCATTTCCTTGGTCTTTATTATACACTAGGCTGAGTAGATCCCCAAACTTCACAACCTTATGTCTATATCCTTTTGCTTCCTTATTCCTCTATAAAAAAATTGTTACAAAGATACATCAACAAATAAACTTGGAATTGAAACATAAACTAAGCTGCAAAAAATGGAATAAACTACTAGGCAACAGTAGCATGTATGACCAATTTGGAGTAAAAATAAGAACAAAAATTCTTCACAGTTTACAGTTCAGCAGTAGAATTTGGAGTAAAAATGGAATAAACTACAAAAATTGAAAGTAATGGCAGTAGTGGCAGACAAAGTAGTTTACAAAGCTAACAAAAATTCTTCACAGTTTACAGTAGCGCACGGTGAACAAAACAGGCCTAAGCAGTAGCGCACGGTGAAGAAAATTCTTCACAATTTCCTTAAAACTAAGCTTTGCTAACACCAGTAGTGGCAGACAAAGTAGTGCACAATTGAAAATATACACTACTTTGCTAGCCGCCCAACAAGACAGGCCTAAGCAGCCAAGCTAAGCTTTCCTTAAATATACACTCATATGTACAGTTTACAGATAGCATGGCCAGTGCACGGAGAACAAAAATTGAACTGCAAATATTGAACAACAAAAATTTTCTTACCTCAATGTACTCATCCCATACAGTGTCACTATCAACTTTGAGCTTGTTCTTCTCCCAATCCCATCCAAAACCACTAGTGGACAACAAACCATTAATGATATTGTAGTGCTTATCAAAGGTCTTGTTGTGAGAGCTAATATTTTCCTTTGTAATGGTGACATTACACTTCTCACAAACATTCTTCACAACAGTTTTAACACAGTAGGAGCACAAGGTGGAATAGGAGAAGTACCGATGTAGCCATGGAGATTGAAGGATTTGTTCGAGGTAGCTAGATGAAACTTGAGGCGGCAAATCCCAAAACAGCGAGCTGTTTTAACACTCTTGCAAATGATTTGTTGGAGGTAGTTAGACGAGACTGCAAAAAAACTTTGTTGGAAACATTACTTAACACACAAAAGAAGAAAAAGTAGATTCCTGAACAGCAGTAGCACATCTCTGTTGATCACATAGGTTTCAAGTGAGGGAGTTCAGAAGACATCAGAACAGCTACATTACTTAAAAATGGACATGAACCAAATATCCACACAGATTATTTATGCCCTCGGACAAAGCTACATTACAGTCTCCCCGATCGAAGCAAACTAATGGAACAAATGCTAGTAAATGACAGCCTACAAGCTAAGGTACGAACTATGTTTGCACGATTAGAACTATCAATAGTGGATTTAATTCTATGTATGAAGTGGTAACTATATCCTTCCCTGCATGATTAACCAACCAATAATTGATTACAAGGACCAGCCAAACAGCCCTCGCAGTCAGTTCCAGTTCATCGGCAGTTCAGACTTCAGACTACCTCTGATCTGCTAATGCCTTCCTGTCATAAGAGTTCAGAGCAACGTAATAATGTAACCTTAAGACTGATGGTGAAGAATAACAAGAACATGTGGGGATTGCCGTATAGTATTCGTTTACACTAGCGCATACACCAGCGCATACACCAGCGCTACCTGTATTCTTGCTAAAACTACCTGTAGCGCATACATCAGCGCTACTTGTATTGCTAAAATTAAACTACATGTATGCCTTCCTGTATTCTTGCTAGAACATGTGGGCATCGCATACACCAGCGCTACAAAGGAAAATACGAATTAATCACGCGACGGCAAAAGATTTTTCAAGGACTACCTGTATTCTTGCTCGGAATTAACCAGCGCTACAAAGGCAAAAACTACATGTATTCTTGCTCGGAATTAATCACGCGGCATAAGATTTGGAGGGAAGAGGATCAGCAGAGAACTCACCCAAAGAACAGGGGAAACGGAGTCTGGCGAGGCTGCGATGGCTGCCTCCGTGTGACTTGGAGTGGAGCGGCGGATTGGAGCAGAGCGATGCCGCGAGCAGGGAGCGGGTCGGCGTGAGCGACGAGCAGGGAGCGGGGCGGCGTGAGCAGCGAGCGATGCCGCGAGCAGGGAGCGGGGTGGCGTGAGCGGCAAGCAGGGAGCGAGGCGGCGTGAGCGGCGAGCGATGCCGCGAGTGGAGCGGGACGGCTAACCCTAGCCACTTTCTGTCACACCCGGTTTTAGAAGGCAAACCGAATGCGAACCATGTACGTGCCAGGATCAGTTATTCACGTACACAGCAGTTACATAACATGGACATCATCACACAGTGCTCAAAATAGTATTAAAAGGGAAATAATAATCGGTTACATCATACGTCTGAGACGTCCATATAGTCTTTACAATAAATCAAAGTGCGGAAAAGAAACGTAGATAAACGCGGCCTTCATAGGCAGCCGACTGGGGGTTGCCGCTAACCCACGCCTAGAACTCGTCGTAGTCTTGGAACTCCTGGAAGTCTCCTCCCACGGCTTCATCTTCTCCTGAGCAGTGGTTGCAATGCTGACAACCTAGGGATGGGGGGGTTTGGTGTGTAGAGCAAGGGTGAGTACACATCAACATACTTAGCAAGTATCCTGTTTGGCTGTAGTGGACTAGCTTTATGTGGGGATAAGTCAAGCAGTTGCTTTTAGTTGGTCAGATTATTATTTACTAATAGAAAGCCAGGTTTTAGCATTAACCCAAGTTATTAGCCCGATGTACCCTTTCCAAACGGAAAGAATACCACTTACCAGCACCATAGTCATGACCAGAACCATCGATCTCATAGCCACCTGTACCATAATGTCTCTGATCAAGTACCACTAATCACTGGAGCTCCCTTGGCCGCTCATAACCGCGAGCACGGCTGATATATCAGTTTTCAAACACTCTGCAGAGGTTGTGCACTTCACCCACAAGCCGTGGTTCCCATTCTGCCCGGAGAGAGCTACTCCCCATTGACCACTACCTAGGTGGCCTAGCAGGGCATCACTACGTAGCCTTTACAAAGATTCCCCGAGGCTGTAGCCACCCGTTAGGTTTCCTAAATGCACCGCACTCCTCCCCAAGGGGCGAACCCAAACTTGGCAGAGCGAGCCGCATACACCGAGCCCCATTGACGGCACGACGGCTAAGTGAACTACACCCCGGATCCTCTAATTATTCAGCTAAGGGCATCCCATTCCACCCTCATGGTTGCACTGTTTTCCCGGGCGGTCATCCATAGAACAGGTCCTTACGGAGAGGCACTCGAGAAACCGCTCGAGCCCCCTTGAAGACCACAAGTACAACATCATAATAAGAGAAGGGAAAATAGCGTATCATAGATAATCTCATCATGTTCATTGATTAGAGTTAAGCAATTGCATAAAGCTAAGCAATAATAATCCAACCCAAATAGGTAAACAAGGACATGGATAACAAAGCTAATCAATCCTTAGGCATAAATGTGTAAAGCGGGAGGTGAATTAAAGAATGAATAGGACAGAGATAGGTCAAGGGACACTTGCCTCCACCAACCGACTGCTGCTCAGGGGCTTCTCCTGCGAGTTCCTCGGGCTCTTCAACCGGATCGTTCTCTATGCGATTGCAAGCATACATACATCCATCCATTCAAATTAGGGAACAAACAGTACACCATACAAGAGAGCAAATGAAGTAAATATGCATAGAATATCACATACGATAATGAACTTACCATGGTTAAAAAGAAATGGGGAAAGGTCTCGCGAGAGTTAAAGCTTATGCCCGAGACGCACTACGGGTACACAAATGACTAAACGTCACGTGCTCTAGTTCCAATTGGTTCTAACAAAAGAATTAGCTACATGCACTAATGTAAACGTGACCACTTTTAGTAGATTATCATTGAATGAGATAGATGATTAGCTATACAAATTAACTAACGTAACCAATTTCCAAATTGAGACTCCTATCTTATTAATATAAACACGTGATTAGCGCACATAGGACACGGGGGGGTAGACGGGGCGTCTGGGGGGTAGACGGGGCACGACGGGGCGTCTGGGGGGTAGACGAACTAGTCGTGCGCACATTGGGGCCGAGCGCTAGCCGAGCTCAAAGCCGCGCGCTAAAGGCACGCTGGGCCGAGCTCGAGGCCACGCCGGGGCCGTCACGACGCGAGCAAGGCACGGCGGGGCGAGCGGGCAAGCGCGCCGGGGCAAGCGAGCACGGGCGAGCAAGGACGCGGCCGGGCGAGGACACGGCCGGGCGCGGGGGCGGGCGGAGCTCGCCGGAGCGGGGACGGGCGCGAGCCCGGGGCGGCGCGCCGGCCGAGCGGGGCCGAGCGAGCACGGGGAGGGCGGCCCGGGGCGGGGCCGAGCGTGGCTCGCCGGGGGCAGCCGGGCACGGGGCGGCGCGGGACGAGGCCGGGCGCGGCGGGGCGCGGCTGCGGTGGGGCGGGGCGGGCTCGCCGGAGCGGCCGAGGGTGGGGCGGACGGGCCCGCCGGGGGGCGGCCGAGCCGGGGCCAAGCGGCACGGGGAGGGCGAGCGCGACCGGGCGCGGGGCTCGCCGGAGCGGCCGAGGGGGCGGCCGAGCCGAGCGGCCGGGGGCGGGGCCGAGCGGGGCGAGGCAGCCGAGGCCGGGCGCGGCCGGGCCGGGCTCGCCGGAGAGCGGCGCGGGGAGGGCGGGCGCGGCCGGGCAGGGCGAGGCCGGGTGCGTCCGGGCCGGGTGCGGCCGGGCCGGGCTCGCCGGAGAGCGGCGCAGGGAGGGCGGGCGCGGCCGGGCGTGGGGCCGGCCGAGGTCGGGGGCGGGGGACGCCGGCGCGGGACGGGGGCGCCGGGGCGGCCGAGCCGAGCGGCCGGGCGGGCGAGGTCGGGGCCGGGGCCGAGCTCGCCGGGGCCGGGGCCGAGCGCGACGAGGTCGGGGCCGGGCGCGACGGGGCGTGGGGAGGGCGCCGGAGGGAGGGGAGGGAGGAGGGAGGGGGAGGGAGGAGGGAGGGCCTCACCGGAGGGGAGGACGGCGGCGGCAGCGCCGGGGAGGGCGGGCGACGACGCGAGGGAGGGGCGGCGGCGGCTAGGGTTAGGGTTAGGGTGAGGGAGAGAGAGAGGGGGATGACGGGCGGGGCCCGCGGGGAGGATTTTTGGAAAAAAAGAAAAGGGGAGGGGCGGTTGAGCCAGCTGGGCCCAAAGGGGGGGGAGGGGGCGCGCGGCTGGGCCGCCAGGCCGGCCCACGGCGGGGGAGGGGCGGCTGGGCCGCATGGACCAAGGGGAAGGGGGCGGCTGGGCCAAAAGGGGAGAAGGGGGGAGAGAGAAAAAGAAAAGGCTTTTCTTTTTCTAATTTCCACATTTTCTATATGCCTATTTCTCCAATTCACTCAACCACAAACACAAGAGTGCATAATCCGGCATGATGCAACAAACAAAAATAGCTCTAGGTTTTGGTTACACAAGGTGTCGAGCTAATTCTCGCTATAACTTTTAGAAAAGATCAAGGCTTAGCGAGAAGAAAAGGGAAAAAGGAAAGAGTAACGCCTGAATTTGGTGAGAGAAAAGAAGAAAAAATTCTACCCCCAAATTCAGGGCGTTACAAACCTATCCCCCTTAAAAGAATCTCGCCCTCGAGATTCAGGGTTGGCTAGCAAAGAGCTTAGGGTATTTAGCCATCAGATCGTCTTCACGCTCCCAGGTTGCTTCATCCTCTGAATGGTGATTCCATTTGACTTTGCACATTCTGATGGTCTTCCTTCGGGTGACTCTGTCTGCAACCTCAAGGATTTGCACTGGATTCTCAACGTAGGTCAAGTCCTCCTGGACTTCGAGACCTTCCACTGGCAACTGCTCTTCTGGCACACGCAAGCACTTCTTCAACTGAGACACATGAAAGACATCATGCACAGCGGACAAATTCTCTGGCAGACTGAGCTGATAGGCCACTTCTCCACGCCTTGAGAGAATTTGGTACGGACCAATGTAGCGGGGTGCTAGCTTGCCTTTGACTCCGAACCTTCTGACTCCTCTGATCGGTGACGCTTTTAGATAGACAAAGTCTCCAACTTCGAAACTCAGCTCTCTTCTTCTTGTGTCTGCGTAGCTTTGCTGCCTCGATTGCGCTATCTTCAGATTCTCTTGAACCATCCTGATGTTCTCTTCAGCTTCAAGCAAAATGTCTGGCCCAAACACCTGCTTTTCTCCAGGCTGATCCCATTGCAACGGAGTTCTACAACTCCTTCCATAGAGCGCCTGAAATGGTGACATCTTCAAACTGGCCTGGTAACTGTTGTTATAGGAAAACTCTGCATAAGGCAATCTCTTGTCCCATCCGGACTGATCTTGCAACGCACAGGCTCTCAACATGTCTTCAAGAATTTGATTGGTCCTTTCGGTCTGGCCATCTGTCTGCGGATGATAGGCTGAACTGAAATTCAGATGTGTGCCCAAGGCTTCATGCAACTGCTGCCAGAAATGAGAGGTGAAATGTGTTCCTCTGTCTGACACTATCTTCTTTGGCACACCATGAAGACAAACGATCCGAGACATATACAACTCTGCCAATACTGCACTGCTATAGTTGGTCTTGACAGGTATGAAGTGGGTTGACTTGGTTAAGCGGTCCACTACTACCCAAATGGAATCGTAGCCGGCTCGAGTGCGAGGCAATCCGACTATGAAATCCATACCGATTTCATCCCATTTCCACTGAGGGATCTGCAACGGTTGCAACAATCCAGCAGGTCTCTGGTGCTCTGCCTTAATTCTTCGGCAACTATCGCACATAGCCACATGCTCTGCGATTTCCCTCTTCATTCCGTACCACCAGAATTTCTTCCTTAGATCCTGATACATCTTCTCACTACCAGGGTGAATCGAATAAGCTGTCTCATGAGCTTCCTTGAGGATCAACTCCCGAATAGACTGGACATTAGGAACGCACAAGCGGTCTTTGAACCATATCACACCCTCTGCATCTTCTCGAAAATCTTTGCCTCTGCCATCTAGATCCAGTCGCCAAATCTCACTGATCTTCTCATCATTCTTCTGCGCTTCTTTGATTTCCCGCTCCAAGGTAGGTTCCAACTCGACTGTGACTTGTAATACCCAAAATCTTATTTTGGATTTGTTAACAAAATTCTTCAAGATCTAAATAAATGTGGTTCCTAAAAATTTAAATCAGTAGATCCTTATATGAGTTTAGTTAATAATGTACTTATAAATTTTCTCTAGAAGTTTTAAATTAAAATATATTATAACAAAGATTATACCCTAGAAATTATTAAAACCAATAGGGTAATGGTTATTGAGTTCTAAAGTAAACTTTTGATTGGACCTCACATTTAAAATGAACAATATGTGTGTGCATTTCATATCGGGAACATTGTCTAGATAAATAAATAAAGTAACTAAAAATAACTATAACTTGCATCTCATGCTGGAGATCTTCTGATTGTGCATTTAAATTTAAAGAGATTGCAATAAAAAAATTAATAAAAAAAAACAAAAGACCTAAACCGTGCTTTGGCCAAATCTTGCTTGGCCCATTTGACTCCTCACGTAATTGCCACCAGCACACATGTTCCTTTATTCTTTTTTTATTCTCTTGCCGCGGATGACATCATCTTGATGTCACGATGACATCAAGCAAGCCAAGAACTCAGCACATCCGTTCCACACACATCACTCGCACGCATGCTTTGGTTGGACTCATGGGGCCTAACTTGTCAGCATTTTCTTCCTCCTTGAAACCGAAATGAAGCACGCCGTCAAGCCTTGCTTGGACTCCATGAAACCACTTCTTGGCATCGTTCTGGTTGTTGCGTTTCCACAGGACCGGTCGCACGGAAATAACTTTTTCCCTGCATCGGCTGTAACTGAAGCACGGTAAACCAGGAATCGATGGCCGCTTTGACCGCCATGGCCAGACTCCAAACAGTAGCTAGCCCGGCTGACGTTGATCCGCGGAGATATGCTTTAAGCTCTAGGCTAAATACAGCCGGATTTTTCTCGCCGACCGTTTTCCCCACATCGGACTCTACCGCCGCACTATAAAATCGCGTGGCCTCTGGCTCCCTTGCGGCATCCTCAACGCTGCTCCTCTCCCCTCGCATGGGCGGCATTCACCATCGCCATTTAAGCTCGTACAGGTGTCCTGGGAGGTTCGCCGGGGTGCATCGCCTGTGCGTTGTACTACGGTAAGACGCTGCCTATCCTATCTCCTATTGTCTCCGCTCCCTATTTCACGTAGCCGCAGTCGGATTAGGGCCCTAGATCACCGGCAGGCCGAGCACCGGTGACGGCACCGCCATAGTTGCGATGTCTGTGGTGCCCAGACGTTGGATGAAGAAGACAATGCGTCCACCGTTGATCCTCTAATCAACAGCTAGAATTAGCTGTAGGCATACCCTTTCGCACAATGGATCTCGATCGCAGATCGGCAGATCAACGATCCCGATTCACGCACGCCACTCAGCCATGGCAAACTTACTAAAGAGTCCCCGAGTTTCTTAAGAATAAACCCACACTCCATCTCAGTTATAAAACCATCACGGTTAGGTCCAGATTCATACGCTATGGCCCCTGAACTTTTTATAAATCAGAGCCGCGGTCTGTAAATGTATAAAATAAATGGAGGAAATGATTATTGGTATAAAAATATATCCAAAGAATTGTTTAATTCATATTTAATTTATTTTAACTCTAAATTGATCTATTCCAGTTCCTATAATTTTGTATTAATATTTTCTACTACTTGGTAACACTGTTTTAACATGAAACCCGTACTAGAATTTATTACTCAATTAATTTTGTGGCTAGCACATACAAACTTCGGAAATTCATAACTCCTTAACCATGACTCCGATCTTAGCAGTTCTCGAACCACGATCTCGTAGCAACGCGTAGATTATTATTACGCAGTTTGTTCTTATGTTTGGTGTGATGTTAATTTCGCCTATACATGTTTGTCTGTATTGCTACGTTTAGCAGTGAGGTCACGTGTCATCTGAAGAGCAAGTTGGTACCTGGAATCTCAAGTCCCAGGCAAGTTGTGCCCTTGATCACTTCTTTTTACCTACTCATGTTCTGATTAATCATAATGATCTGCATAGGTTAATTTTGATGGGACCCAATAGGTTACCCTAGTTTATCTATCTTTATACCTTGTTTACCACTGAACTTTTTGGGTAGTACTTGCTAGTGCTTTATGTGGTTTTGGGTATGAAGATACATTATTCATGATCACACTTTTATTATCTGTTTATTATCACTGTTCATGATAAGATCATTATGTTAATTGGAACATGGAGCGACCACCCAGGAAAATAGTGCTACCACAAGGGTTTATGGACGCCCTTGGCTGATTAATTAGGAAAGCTAGTGGAGGACTACCTTACCCGAAAGGGGCAAGGGCAGTAGGGGAGTGGTCAGTGTAGGGAGGTCCTTGGTTGATTTTGCTGCGATGGCGGTCAGGCAAGAACCCTGCATTGGAGCTTCCTATAAACTGTAGCGGGTTTTCTGAAGCTAGTGGAACTTTGTAAAGGCCTCGTAGTGTTACCCTGCCTCGCCTCCTCGGTAGAGGTGTATGGGAAGTCGCGATCCCTTGGCAAATGGGTAACATGACTTGTGGGTAAAGATGCGCAACCTCTGCAGAGTGTAAAACTGGTATACTAGCCGTGCTCACGGTCATGAGCAGCTCGGACCCTCACATGATTAACTTATGGAACTAAATTCAATTTGTCATATGCATTGCATCGCAGGTGATGTTGTTACTTCTGTTCTACTATTTAATCGGGTTGGTATTTACTTATACTTAGTAACTGCTAATAAAATTTTGACTAACTTTAAAAGCAATGCTCAGCTCTAACCATCCTCTTTGGTAAGCCTTACACTTCACGTGAGCTCCCACCTTTGGCGAGTTCATGCACATTATTCCCCACAACTTGTTGAGCGATGAACGTATGTGAGCTCACTCTTGCTGTCTCACACCCCCCCCCACAGGTCAAGAACAGGTACCGCAGGATGAAGCGCATGGAGGATGCTGTGGCGAGTTCGTGAGAGGTCTAGGTCCTCGTCTCCCAGTCAACTTTGGGTTGCTGGACCGTTGTCTCCTTATAATGTAATTATTTATTTATTTTTGTATAGAACTCCTATTATATAGTAAAGTTGTGACATTCGATCCTGTGCCATGATTCATCATATGGGTGAGACTTGGTCCTAGCACACCTGGTGATTATGTTTGCGCCCGGGTCTTGGTGCCCCGAAACCCGGGTGTGACAGAAGTGGTATCAGAGCAATGTTGACTGTAGGACGAAACCTAGATAGAACTGGACAACCATTACCTACTTACCTTACTCTGATTCTTTTTATACTTATCTTGATCATGTCTCACCTTCTACTGTTCTACTCTGATTAATCTTATCTTTGCTACTCTGATTCTTTTCTAAACTTATATTAATCTTTTCTCATCTATTTCCGCTTCACTCTGATTATTCTTACCTTTTCCTTCTAAAGACAAATGTGGATTTCACACTTTTAAATCTCGTGCTTAAAGTGACCTTTAGGAATAGGAGACCTATCCTTAGGAACAAAAACAAAACTATTTTTTTATCTATGAACTTGAATGTTTGTTCTTATGATACTTGTCTGATTTGGATCTTTGATTGAGTGTGATGGGTTGTGGAGTAATGTCCACAATTACATCTACATATACATATAGAAAAAAATGCTTATAAAAATAACTAGATAAACTAGATTATCCCTCATTAATGTAGCTAGCCTAACAATATCTATCTCATCTTAAAAGATTTTATCCTACACTCATAGATCCATCTCGTCTCAAAAAAAATCCTAACTTATCCTAATTAAAATATATCCTGTTTAATAGATCTACCTTATCTTAAAAGATACTCTATTGCCTTAATAGAATCATCCTATTTTGAAAAGATTCTATCCTATCCTAATAGATCTAACTAATCTCAAAAGATTCTATCTTATTCTTAGAGATTTATCTTGTCCTAGCCACTTTGCTTATCTCATCCTAGAGTAACAACCAGGATCTAAACCAAATTAATTAGATCTTATCTAGTCCAAACTAGCCATACCAATCTAATCTAGATCATATCTAATCTAATCAAATCTAATGTGAGTTACTTAAACACGTTAGTTAATACTGGTGAAATAAGACTAGACTCTTCCCCCAACATGTTCTAACCTAAATATCATAATCTACATATCTATGTTGGGTTGCATAATTTAACCAACCCAGCATCAAACCATATCTTGACATGTTTAATGTAGTCTATCCTACTCATACCATCTTAACCACATGTTCCTGACTCGGATGATCACACCAAGACTAAGGGAAAGAAGAAGGTCAACCTCGACAAGGAAGGATGTAAATAGAATCAGAACTTCAATTCAATCAAGATCCACTATGCAGGAGGGAGTCTTCCCTTGCCAAAGTCTTTATTCCTTATACTGGTCTTGATCTTTCTTACCCCAACTATCTTTACCAATAGCTAAAACATGATTGTTGTTACCTATTGAAAACTAGAAGCTAAATACAAACAAAACCTTCTATATCCCTTTTCTTAGTAATCTCGGGGACGAGATTATTTTAAGGGGGGTAGGATTTGTAATACCCAAAATCTTATTTTGGATTTGTTAACAAAATTCTTCAAGATCTAAATAAATGTGGTTCCTAAAAATTTAAATCAGTAGATCCTTATATGAGTTTAGTTAATAATGTACTTATAAATTTTCTCTAGAAGTTTTAAATTAAAATATATTATAACAAAGATTATACCCTAGAAATTATTAAAACCAATAGGGTAATGGTTATTGAGTTCTAAAGTAAACTTTTGATTGGACCTCACATTTAAAATGAACAATATGTGTGTGCATTTCATATCGGAAACATTGTCTAGATAAATAAATAAAGTAACTAAGAATAACTATAACTTGCATCTCATGCTGGAGATCTTCTGATTGTGCATTTAAATTTAAAGAGATTGCAATAAAAAAATTAATAAAAAAACAAAAGACCTAAACCGTGCTTTGGCCAAATCTTGCTTGGCCCATTTGACTCCTCACGTAATTGCCACCAGCACACACGTTCCTTTATTCTTTTTTATTCTCTTGTCGCGGATGACATCATCTTGATGTCACGATGACATCAAGCAAGCCAAGAACTCAGCACATCTGTTCCACACACATCACTCGCACGCATGCTTTGGTTGGACTCATGGGGCCTAACTTGTCAGCATTTTCTTCCTCCTTGAAACCGAAATGAAGCACGCCGTCAAGCCTTGCTTGGACTCCATGAAACCACTTCTTGGCATCGTTCTGGTTGTTGCGTTTCCACGGGACCGGTCGCACGGAAATAACTTTTTCCCTGCATCGGCTATAACTGAAGCACGGTAAACCAGGAACCGATGGCCGCTTTGACCGCCATGGCCAGACTCCAAACAGTAGCTGGCCCGGCTGACGTTGATCCGCGGAGATATGCTTTAAGCTCTAGGATAAATACAGCCGGATTTTTCTCGCCGACCGTTTTCCCCACATCGGACTCTACCGCCGCACTATAAAATCGCGTGGCCTCTGGCTCCCTTGCGGCATCCTCAACGCTGCTCCTCTCCCCTCGCCTGGGCGGCATTCACCATCGCCATTTAAGCTCGTACAGGTGTCCTGGGAGGTTCGCCGGGGTGCATCGCCTGTGCGTTGTACTACGGTAAGACGCTGCCTATCCTATCTGCTATTGTCTCCGCTCCATATTTCACGTAGCCGCAGTCGGATTAGGGCCCTAGATCACCGGCAGGCCGAGCACCGGTGACGGCACCGCCATAGTTGCGACATCTGTGGTGCCCAGACGTTGGATGAAGAAGACAATGCGTCCACCGTTGATCCTCTAATCAACGGCTAGAATTAGCTATAGGCATACCCTTTCGCACAATGGATCTCGATCGCAGATCGGCAGATCAACGATCCCGATTCACGCACGCCACTCAGCCGTGGCAAACTTACTAAAGAGTCCCCGAGTTTCTTAAGAATAAACCCACACTCCATCTCAGTTATAACACCATCACGGTTAGGTCCAGATTCATACGCTATGGCCCCTGAACTTTTTATAAATCAGAGTCGCGGTCTGTAAATGTATAAAATAAATGGAGGAAATGATTATTGGTATAAAAATAAATCCAAAGAATTGTTTAATTCATATTTAATTTATTTTAACTCTAAATTGATCTATTCCAGTTCCTATAATTTTGTATTAATATTTTCTACTACTTGGTAACACTGTTTTAACATGAAACCCGTACTAGAATTTATTACTCAATTAATTTTGTGGCTAGCACATACAAACTTCGGAAATTCATAACTCCTTAACCATGACTCCGATCTTAGCGGTTCTCGAACCACGATCTCGTAGCAACGCGTAGATTATTATTACGCAGTTTGTTCTTATGTTTGGTGTGATGTTAATTTCGCCTATACATGTTTGTCTGTATTGCTACGTTTAGCAGTGAGGTCACGTGTCATCTGAAGAGCAAGTTGGTACCTAGAATCTCAAGTCCCAGGCAAGTTGTGCCCTTGATCACTTCTTTTTACCTACTCATGTTCTGATTAATCATAATGATCTGCATAGGTTAATTTTGATGGGACCCAATAGGTTACCCTAGTTTGTCTATCTTTATACCTTGTTTACCACTGAACTTTTTGGGTAGTACTTGCTAGTGCTTTATGTGGTTTTGGGTATGAAGATACATTATTCATGATCACACTTTTATTATCTGTTTATTATCACTGTTCATGATAAGATCATTATGTTAATTGGAACATGGAGCGACCACCCGGGAAAACAGTGCTACCACAAGGGTTTATGGACGCCCTTGGCTGATTAATTAGGAAAGCTAGTGGAGGACTACCTTACCCGAAAGGGGCAAGGGCAGTAGGGGAGTGGTCAGTGTAGGGAGGTCCTTGGTTGATTTTGCTGCGATGGCGGTCAAGCAAGAACCCTGCATTGGAGCTTCCTATAAACTGTAGCGGGTTTTCTGAAGCTAGTGGAACTTTGTAAAGGCCTCGTAGTGTTACCCTGCCTCGCCTCCTCGGTAGAGGTGTATGGGAAGTCGCGATCCCTTGGCAGCTGGGTAACATGACTTGTGGGTAAAGATGTGCAACCTCTGCAGAGTGTAAAACTGGTATACTAGCCGTGCTCACGGTCATGAGCAGCTCGGACCCTCACATGATTAACTTATGGAACTAAATTCAATTTGTCATATGCATTGCATCGCAGGTGATGTTGTTACTTCTGTTCTACTATTTAGTTGGGTTGGTATTTACTTATACTTAGTAACTGCTAATAAAATTTTGACCAACTTTAAAAGCAATGCTCAGCTCTAACCATCCTCTTTGGTAAGCCTTACACTTCACGTGAGCTCCCACCTTTGGCGAGTTCATGCACATTATTCCCCACAACTTGTTGAGCGATGAACGTATGTGAGCTCACTCTTGCTGTCTCACACCCCCCCCACAGGTCAAGAACAGGTACCGCAGGATGAAGCGCATGGAGGATGCTGTGGCGAGTTCGTGAGAGGTCTAGGTCATCGTCTCCCAGTCAACTTTGGGTTGCTGGACCGTTGTCTCCTTATAATGTAATTATTTATTTATTTTTGTATAGAACTCCTATTATATAGTAAAGTTGTGACATTCGATCCTGTGCCATGATTCATCATATGGGTGAGACTTGGTCCTAGCACACCTGGTGATTATGTTTGCGCCCGGGTCTTGGTGCCCCGAAACCCGGGTGTGACATGACTCCTCGCGAATTGTTCAAAAATCCGAGACTCAACCTGTCAAACTCCTTGGCCAACTCATAAGGCATCGGACGAGCGACCATCAGATTGACTTGACTCTTCCTGCTCAAAGCATCTGCCACTACATTCACTTTGCTCGGATGGTAATGAATCTCCAACTCATAATCTTTGATCAACTCTAACCATCTTCGCTGCCTCATATTCAACTCTGACTGAGTGAATATGTACTTCAGACTCTTGTGGTCTGTGTAAACATCGCATTTCTGTCCATACAGGTAGTGCCTCCATGTCTTCAGTGCGTGAACCACTGCTGCCAACTCTAAGTCATGGATTGGGTAATTCTTCTCATGAACCTTCAGCTGTCGGGATGAGTAAGCCACAACTCTTCCCTCTTGCATCAACACACATCCCAAACCTGTGTAACAAGCATCACAATACACCGAGAAGGACTTGTGCACATCAGGCAAGACTAGGACAAGCACTGTTGTCAACTTCTCTTTCAGCGCTTCAAAGGTCTCTTGACATTTCTAGGTCCACGTGAACTCAACTTTGTTGCCTAGCAACGCTGTCATTGGTTTCGCAATCTTCGAAAACCCTTCAATGAATCGCCGATAATATCCGGCCATTCCAATGAAACTCTTGATTCCTCGGGCATCTGTTGGCGCTTTCCAGTTTAGAATGTCTGCCACTTTCTTTGGATCCATAGCCAATCCTTCTTTTTTGATTATGTGACCCAAGAACAGGACTTCATTGATCCAGAACTCACATTTGCTCAACTTTGCATACAACTGGTGCTCCCGCAATCTCTGCAATACCATCTTCAAATGATCTGCATGCTCTTCTTTGCTTTGAGAATAAATCAGAATGTCATCAATGAATACCACCACAAACTTATCGAGATAATCCATGAATACACTGTTCATTAAGTTCATGAAAAACGCTGGTGCATTGGTCAAACCAAAAGACATCACTGTGAACTCATACAACCCATACTTGGAAATGAATGTCGTCTTCGGAATGTCCGAAGGTCGGATTCTGAGCTGATGATAACCTGACCTCAGATCAATCTTGGAGAACACACTGGCTCCTCTCAACTGGTCGAACAGATCTTCTATTCTGGGCAAGGGATACTTGTTCTTGATCGTGACTTCATTCAAAGCTCGATAATCGATACACATCCTTTTGGTGCCATCTTTCTTTTCCACAAACAAGACAGGAGCGGCCCAAGGCGAGGTGCTTGGCCGAATGTAACCTTTCTCTGATAGCTCATCAATCTGCTCCTTAAGTTCAACCAACTCTGGTCCAGATATTCTGTAAGCTCTCTTAAAGATAGGGGCGGTTCCAGGAAGAAGCTCTATGGCAAACTCAACTTTCCGCTCTAGAGGCATACCTGGTAAGTCCTTTGGAAACACATCTAGGAACTCAGACACAATCTTGATACTCTCGATTGGGTCTGCTTCACTGCTACCGACAGCCATCTGATAACAACTTCCTTTCTTTGGCTCAGGCGGGACTAACTCGGTCACCACTTCCTCTCCTAGTGGGGACACCAACTTGATTGTCCTCTTATCACAACTGATAATTGCCTGATACTTATCTAGCCAATTCATCCCTAGGATGACATCTATTCCCTGAGTACCCATTACTATGAGGTTAGCGGGAAACGCTATCCCCCTTATTTCCACACTTACATTCAAACAAATGCTATCGGCTCGAATTCTACCACCGGCTGAGTCAATTTGAATGGGGGTTGACATGGTAGTAATTGGAAGATTATGTGCTTCTACCCATGATGCAGTAATGAAAGAATGCGTTGCTCTAGTATCAAATAACACTTCTGCAATATGGGAGTCGACTGGGAACATACCTACTATCATGTCGGGGGTCTCCTGAACTGCTTCAGCCTCCAAGTGGTTCAGTCTTCCATGATTGTAGCGCGACTGAGAGCGGTTGCCTGCTCCAGGCTGAGACACGTTCTACTTTGCTGGGGCATTGGGGCCTGATTGCTGTCGGGCTGCCTTCTTCGGACATTGCATCACCCAGTGGCCTTGCTCTCCACAGTGGAAACATGCTCTGTTTCCAACCTGAGTTGGTGCTGCCTGACTGTTCTGCTGATTTGCTGGGGTAGGAAGACGAGGTGCCTGCTGATTCTGCCTCTGAAACTGACCTCCTGACTGATTGCTCTGGCGGTTCTGATACTGGTGCTGAGGATACTGCCTTTGGAACTACTGATACTGCTGAGGTGGACGCTGGTTCTGCCTGAACTGCTGAGGTTGATTGCCTGAAAAACGAGGGCGATTGCTGCTTCCAGGCTGGGGTCCACTGATCTTGCGCTTACGATCCTCCATCTCCTTACGCTTCCTCTCTGTCATGATTGCTCTGTCAATCAGGTGCTGGAATGTTGGGAAGGTATGATTCATTAGCTGATACTGAAGAGGGTCAACTAAGCCTCTCAGGAAACGATATTGTCTCTTGGTGTCGGTGTTGACATCTTCAGGAGCATAGCGAGACAACTGCAGAAACCTGTCCCGGTACTCACTGACAGACGATGACCCTTGCTTGAGGGCCAGGAACTCCTCCTTCTTCACTGTCATCAGACCTGCAGGAACATGGTACTGACGAAAGCTACCCCTGAACTCTTCCCACGTGATGGCGTCAGGGTGGGCATGGGTGGCGAGGTAAGATTCCCACCATGATTGGGCTGCTCCTCTCAACAGACGGGGACCATACAGGACTTTCTCCCTGTCGTCGCACTGAGCGGTATGCAACTCCCGCTCCACAGTGCGCAGCCAGTCTTTAGCATCCATGGGGTCAGAAGAATGAGCAAACGTTGGTGGATGACCTCTCATTAACTCAGCACGCTTGTCTCTGGGCATCTGAGGCATCTGAGGCTGAGGTGGTGCCTGCTGTTGCTGCTGCTGCTGCTGAATGGCGGCCAAAGTCTGACCGATGGCTTGAACTGCCTGAGTCTGCATCAGAAACATCTGCTCGATCGACATCGGGGGCGGGGGCGGCAGGTGCTATTGCTGGGGCACCTCATCCTGCTGAGCGGCTCGCTCCTGCTGAGCACGCCTTCCTCCTCTGTGCCTGTTCTCTGACATCTGCAGAATGCAACCACACATCAGAACTGATCTGGCAAATCTTACAGCTTAAGAAAAGAGTATAGAATCCTTCAACAGAACTGAACAGATGAGCATCTTCACGGATCTCCAACACAGACCACACAGCTTCTCAGATAAAGAGGAAAGTGGAATAAAAGGTTTCCCAGCTATATAGCTAACTCCATTAACATATAACAGGTAAACCATAGTGCAGGGGATACCCACACTCTGGTGACAGTCATTACAAAGATCCAAATCAAGCATAGTTCATCATGACAAACATAAATGCACAGGATATAGCAAATTACCCTGTCTAACTAAGACTAACTAAAAGCGAGGCTAACGCTAAGACTGTAGCTTCTACGTATATATATTTTGTATTAATTACAAGATCCAACTATAACGATCTATGGTTCTAGATTTATCTTGGTCTTGCAGTCGGGATTGCCATAAGACTGGCGTCCACGCCGAGGTGAGCAGTACGGGTGCTGAGTCCCGACGGGAGCAGGGGAACCATCATCCAGGTGACGACGTTCCGCGCGCTCAGCCCGCAGCAAGGCGATCTCAGCACGAGCCCTACTCAGCTCGTCTAATGCATGGTCCAGCTCCGTGTTTAGCACGGCGGCTAGGTTGACTGTGCTGCTCAACCTAGGATTGTCCTCACCAACAGGTGAGACAATCACGCCTCCTGTGCTGCCAGATGGACGGCGGGGGTAATACTTTAGGTCGAGACCGTCAGCTACCCCACCGAGAACCGAGCAGTAGTGCGAAAGCGCACGCCGTGCAACATCTTGCATGGCCGCCTCAGCTGAGTCCCGCTCAGAGATAGAATAGTGCTCTGAGCAGGCCTCTGCACCCTGGAGACTGTTCTCCGGGCGGCGCACCAAGTAGGTCGCCTCCTAGCGGTCCGGGTAGACCCCGCGACTATGCTGGTAGACCACACAGCGATACTCGATGGACCAAGTATGTCGGTTAAGTGCCCGACGTAGCAGGGTGTTGAGCGCATCATGGAAGTGACACCCGCGAGCAGCGTCGCGAGTGATGGGTCGAGCAACCCATCCTTCCGGCTCCTGGTCAGCAGAGAAGTCGGTGTCGTGGCTCGAGCTGTCGTCGCCACCTCCGTCGTCTGGGTCTCCTCCAGCAGCTACTCCAGAGGCTGGGCCGCCCAGTGGTGGTGCAGGGGCGCCTCCAGGGGAAGCACAGGGGAGCAGCTCCTCACGGACTCTATCTCCTGCTGGAGCGAGAAGGAAGAGCCATGTTGCTCCTATCGTCGACGTTCCTGCTCCTCATGCAGGCGGTGGTGCAGTCTCTCCAACTGGCTGGACTGTCCGGCCATGGGACGGCGAAGCGGACGCTCAGCAAGGCGGGAGGGTAAGAAGGGGATGACGGACTTTCGTGCAGTGTGTCTAAGTCGAGCCATCTACAAAAGACACCGCAAGCAAAAGAGTGAGAACAGAATTAATATGACCAGCAAGTAATAAACCATAAGTAAATGAAGGATCAGAATAAAACACAATTTTCAGCAAGGTATAATATATAGTAAAACATAGGTTTGGTCGGTATGACCAACTTTTGAAGGGATATCAAAGTCAAGGCAGGGACAGAGGTCTATAGTCCTTAGAACGACCATTCTATTCTAGGTTAGCGGTCCTACAGTCAGCACGGCTTTGATACCACTTATGTCACACCCAGTTTTAGAAGGCAAACCGAATGCGAACCATGTACGTGCCAGGATCAGTTATTCACGTACACAGCAGTTACATAACATGGACATCATCACACAGTGCTCAAAATAGTATTAAAAGGGAAATAATAATCGGTTACATCATACGTCTGAGACGTCCATATAGTCTTTACAATAAATCAAAGTGCGGAAAAGAAACGTAGATAACCGCGGCCTTCACAGGCAGCCGACTGGGGGTTGCCGCTAACCCACGCCTAGAACTCGTCGTAGTCTTGGAACTCCTGGAAGTCTCCTTCCACGGCTTCATCTTCTCCTGAGCAGTGGTTGCAATGCTGACAACCTGGGGATGGGGGGGTTTGGTGTGTAGAGCAAGGGTGAGTACACATCAACATACTCAGCAAGTATCCTGTTTGGCTGTAGTGGACTAGCTTTATGTGGGGATAAGTCAAGCAGTTGCTTTTAGTTGGTCAGATTATTATTTACTAATAGAAAGCCAGGTTTTAGCATTAACCCAAGTTATTAGCCCGATGTACCCTTTTCAAACGGAAAGAATACCACTTACCAGCACCATAGTCATGACTAGAACCATCGATCTCATAGCCACCTGTACCATAATGTCTCTGATCAAGTATCACTAATCACTGGAGCTCCCTTGGCCGCTCATAACCGCGAGCACGGCTGATATATCAGTTTTCAAACACTCTGCAGAGGTTGTGCACTTTACCCACAAGCCGTGATTCCCATTCTGCCCGGAGAGAGCTACTCCCCATTGACCACTACCTAGGTGGCCTAGCAGGGCATCACTACGTAGACTTTACAAAGATTCCCCGGGGCTGTAGCCACCCGTTAGGTTTCCTAAATGCATCGCACTCCTCCCCAAGGGGCGAACCCAAACTTGGCAGAGCGAGCCGCATACACCGAGCCCCATTGACGGCACGACGGCTAAGTGAACTACACCCCGGATCCTGTAATTATTCAGCTAAGGGCATCCCATTCCACCCTCATGGTTGCACTGTTTTCCTGGGCGGTCATCCATAGAACAGGTCCTTACGGAGAGGCACTCGAAAAACCGCTCGAGCCCCCTTGAAGACCACAAGTACAACATCATAATAAGAGAAGGGAAAACAGCGTATCATAGATAATCTCATCATGTTCATTGATTAGAGTTAAGCAATTGCATAAAGCTAAGCAATAATAATCCAACCCAAATAGGTAAACAAGGACATGGATAACAAAGCTAGTCAATCCTTAGGAATAAATGTGTAAAGCGGGAGGTAAATTAAAGAATGAATAGGACAGAGATAGGTCAAGGGACACTTGCCTCCACCAACCGACTGCTGCTCAGGGGCTTCTCCTGCGAGTTCATCGGGCTCTTCAATCGGATCGTTCTCTATGCGATTGCAAGCATACATACATACATCCATTTAAATTAGGGAACAAACAGTACACCATACAAGAGAGCAAATGAAGTAAATATGCATAGAATATCACATACGATAATGAACTTACCATGGTTAAAAAGAAATGGGGAAAGGTCTCGCGAGAGTTAAAGCTTATGCCCGAGACGCACTACGGGTACACAAATGACTAAACGTCACGTGCTCTAGTTCCAATTGGTTCTAACAAAAGAATTAGCTACATGCACTAATGTAAACGTGACCACTTTTAGTAGATTATCATTGAATGAGATAGATGATTAGCTATACAAATTAACTAATGTAACCAATTTCCAAATTGAGACTCCTATCTTATTAATATAAACACGTGATTAGCGCACATAGGACACGGGGGGGGGGGGTAGACGGGGCGTCTGGGGGGTAGACGGGGCCGCACGCACATGCCACGAACTAGCCGTGCGCACATCGGGGCCGAGCGCTAGCCGAGCTCAAAGCCGCGCGCTAAAGGCACGCTGGGCCGAGCTCGAGGCCACGCCGGGGCCGTCACGACGCGAGCAAGGCACGGCGGGGCGAGCGGGCAAGCGTGCCAGGGCAAGCGAGCACGGGCGAGCAAGGACGCGGCCGGGCGAGGCCGGGCGCGGGGGCGGGCGGAGCTCGCCGGAGCAGGGACGGGCGCGAGCCCGGGGCGGCGCGCCGGCCGAGCGGGGCCGAGCGAGCACGGGGAGGGCGGCCGGGGGCGGGGCCGAGCGCGGCTCGCCGGGGGCGGCCGGACACGGGGCGGCGCGGGACGAGGCCGGGCGCGGCGGGGCGCGGCTGCGGCGGGGCGGGGCGGGCTCGCCGGAGCGGCCGAGGGCGGGGCGGACAGGCCCGCCGGGGGCGGCCGAGCCGGGGCCGAGCGGCGCGGGGAGGGCGGGTGCGGCCGGGCGCGGGGCTCGCCGGAGCGGCCGAGGGGGCGGCCGAGCCGAGCGGCCGGGGGCGGGGCCGAGCGGGGCGAGGCGGCCGAGGCCGGGCGCGGCCGGGCCGGGCTCGCCGGAGAGCGGCGCGGGGAGGGCGGGTGCGGCCGGGCGCGGGACCGGGCGGGGCGAGGCGGCCGAGGCCGGGCGCGGCCGGGCCGGGCTCGCCGGAGAGCGGCGCGGGGAGGGCGGGCGCGGCCGAGCGCGGGGCCGGTCGAGGTCGGGGGCGGGGGACGCCGGCGCGGGACGGGGGCGCCGGGGCGGCCAAGCTCGCCGGGGCCGGGGCCGGGGCCGAGCGCGACGAGGGCGGAGCCGGGTGCGACGGAGCGCGGGGAGGGCGCCGGAGGGAGGGGAGGGAGGAGGGAGGGCCTCACCGGAGGGGAGGACGGCGGCGGCGGCGCCGGGGAGGGCGGGCGGCGACGCGGGGGAGGGGCGGCGGCGGCTAGGGTTAGGGTTAGGGTGAGGGAGAGAGAGAGCGGGATGACGGGCAGGGCCCGCGGGGAGGATTTTTGGAAAAAAAAAAGAAAAGGGGAGGGGGCGGTTGGGCCGGCTGGGCCCAAAGGGGGGGAGGGGCGCGCGGCTGGGCCGTCAGGCCGGCCCACGATGGGGGAGGGGCGGCTGGGCCGCATGGGCCAAGGGGAAGGGGGCGGCTGGGCCAAAAGGGGAGAAGGGGGGAGAGAGAAAAAGAAAAGGCTCTAATTTCCACATTTTCTATATGCCTATTTCTCCAATTCACTCAACCACAAACACAAGAGTGCATAATCCGGCATGATGCAACAAACAAAAATAGCTCTAGGTTTTGGTTACACAAGGTGTCGAGCTAATTCTCGCTATAACTTTTAGAAAAGATCAAGGCTTAGCGAGAAGAAAAGGGAAAAAGGAAAGAGTAACGCCTAAATTTGGTGAGAGAAAAGAAGAAAAAATTCTACCCCAAATTCAGGGCGTTACACTTTCTGACGCTTTCCGATGGGTGATGGTCTGAAATGAGACAAGGCCAAATTTTCAGGGACGAGAAATGGGCTGAAATGGCCAATTCAATTCTAAGTGGATCCAAATAGGCCGAGATATGGAATTTAATTCAATTTGGACCAATTCTAAGGAACCAAACGGGCTGTTAGCTAAAACACATTTGAGGAAAATGTTGTGATCACTTGATTCTGGAGTAGCACTGACACAACAATTACCATTACCCTTCCAACCTCTATCAATCAAAGTTTGGATTAAGTTTGTCATTAAAACTTTGCCAAAGGGAATTTTGATTTCCAATGTACGCAATCGTGAGCTTCCCCCTTGTGGCCACAAGCTTGGTGTACCCGAACTCGCCGCCACAGTAGGGCTTATTCGGCTATTCCTGATCCCATAACCATGCACAACCCTTAGCATTGCTGATGACCTGATGTCACCGACGATATGTGAAACGACTGCAGGTCTGTCCTTATGGGCTTCAAGGTCACTAAGGATCCATTCACAGTTTACAAGGTTTCTTGAGGTGTTCGGACGTAGGTGTTGTAAGGAACGAACATAGGTGCCCAGGTCGCCGAAGAGGAACACAATTGTCTCATTGTCCTGAATCATTGTCGCTGCCAACCTACCAATGACAGTTCAGACTTCAAAAGATCAGGTGAATACGGCATGTATAATGGAGTACTTATACCAAATACTGACTATGTTGGATGCTCATCGTGGTTGAAACTTGAAACTATGAGCTATGAAATATAATTATTTGTTTGACCTAGTTTAGCTTCTTATCATGCAGATGTGGTCGTTGGTTCAGAAGACCAGAAGTCAATCATTTGTTGATATATATTAAGACATTTCTTCAAAATGGACGAAATATAATTATTTGTTGACCTAGTTTAGCTTGTCATGCTGAAGTCAATTATTTCTTCAAAATCATTTGTCAGGTGTGATTTTATGGGTTTACGATCTTAGTTTATTAGGTTGATTCTACAATTCTATTAATTACAATTTATGATTTTAGTAATTATTATTCAATAATTTGAGATGCCACCATTAGAGTTTGAATATAATTCAATATCATGATTTTGACTAGGGATGAAAACGGTTTCGGAATTTTTTGGTATTCCGGAAACCGATTTCAAAATTTTTCGATCGGATTCACCGGTAACGGTATTTTTCGAAAACGGAATCGGTTTTCGGAATTTTCTATCGGAATCGGTATCGGCGTGGTGTTTTACCGACCGTTTCCTTCGGTTACCGGTTTTTGTCGGAAATTACCGGATTTGTGTCTCGGAATTTTCCGAAATTGTGTCTCGGAATTTTTCGAAATTTTCCAGCATGTGATTTTTCGCATCGCTTATACGTCTCTAGATAAGGATTACTTATTTTTGTATTTTTGGACGCCTTAAGATTTTTTTGGGATAGATGGTGTTGGAAGGCAGTTGGGATTAACGATTTGGTCTTTTCCACACACTAGGTTTTAGGGTTTTCCTATGAGATTGTGAAAAACTCTTTATGTGAGGAAAAGAATATTTCATAAGTAAGCATGCCATGTCAGCTAGATCGAGTGGATATTGTGAATTGTGAACTTGTGATCTTTATGAACTTGTTATACTGTGAACTTGTTATATTGTGAACTTTTGATCTTTGTAAACTTTTTATATTATAAATTTGTGATCCTTGTGAACTTGTTATATTGTGAACTTGTTATATCATGAATTGTGAACTTGTGGTCTTTGTGATCTTTTGTCAACTTAATTGTATTATGAAGTTTGATATGTTTACCGATCCTATTTTAGATTTCGACCGTTATCGGTGTATTTTCTAGACCAAACTTTCGTTTCTGATGTTTTCGAAATACCGATATCGTTTCCGTTTCCGGAGTTACCGTTTTCGATTTGTTTCTGATAAAAAAATATGAAAACGGTAATGGTTTTAGTGTTTACCGACCGTTTTTGATCATTTTCATCCCTAATTTTGACAAACATGCTTTCGAAGTCACGGCTCATGATAGATAGGCTATGTCGGTACCCTGAATCAGGGGTACCCTCTTCTACAGTATGAAGATGCTATACCCGTACAACACCTCTAGGTCACACGGAGAGCGGCACTCGACCCCACCACATGGGCAGGCCTAAGGGCACCATGTGGCAAGGAAGGATAATACATCCCAGGAAGCACCGTTGGGTCCGGACCTCCACAGAGGAACACCGGACCCCTGTGAGTGCCAGTCTGGAGCTCCCGAGGAGACATGCCGGGTCTCCTGGGTGGGTCCCCCCCCCCGAGTGAGGTCCGGGCCTTGGCAAGGTCCCGGGACGGGCAAGACCCCGGCACAGGCAAGGGTCCGGTGCCGACACGTGTCCAGGCCTTGCCCTACGCTCCCCGCTCAGGCGGAAATCCGCTGTGGCCGCGTGGCTTGTGGCTCGTGACGTAAGCCAACGGGCCGAGCCTGACGTAAGGCCCATATAGCTGTGCAGCCTTTGCATTTATTGCGGAGAGGACGCGTCGCCTGCCACCACGCTGACGGACGACGCGCCCTCTCAGCATTTAATGCTTCCTGTCCAATCCGCCGGCAGACGGCGTCAGGGTCACCAAGCAGACGGCGCGACTGACCAGTCTATTGGCAAACAGTGCACCCGTGCCTAGCGGCGCACAGTACTCATCATCCCTTCTACAAGAAGCTTCCCCTACACACCGAGGATACGGAGATCTCGGGCGTCAGGGCACAAGAAGATTGCCCCAGCAGCAAACATTTGTGGCTCCAAGCGCTATATTCTTTATGCCCCTGGGCCCACATGTCGGGGCCCGGTACCTTTGTGCATGCCCCCCTTCAGCTATAAAAGGGGAGGCATGCGACGTTACACACAAGCTCAATCGTCCAGACCCAATCTTGGTCTCACAAGTTCATACAAGCTCTCAAACAATACATCACACAGTGGAGTAGGGTGTTACGCTCCAACAGCCCGAACCACTCTAAATCCTTGTGTTCTTCCCACTTTTCCAACTAACAAGCAAAACGCTTAGGCCCCTCCTCATCTTAGGACTTAGGGCGGGTGCACTCCGCCACCCGGCCGGAGATTTGCTCTCCGACATTTGGCGCGCCAGGTAGGGGGCTAGGCATTAGGTTTTTGCTTGTCTCCTTGCTCAAGGATGATGGTGCAAATCGTTGAGCACCGTGCTGAGACTTTGGTGGATTTCACGGCGGAGGAAGAGGATGCTTCCTCCACGCCGCAAGTTCCCAGCCGCCTCATGCCAGGCACTGCTGCTGTGCACGCTGCACGGCAGCACACGGCTGCGCAGACATCCCGGACTCCATCGAGAGCTTCTCCGGGGGCATTATCGGTAGCCAGGGAGTTGTTGCGACACCCTCCAAGCTCCACGGCCTCACCAGGGGCCATGAAGCAATGGTGGGACTATGTCGACCGACTACTCGGTATGGCACATTCTACTTCGATCAGATCAAGGGCGCGGTCATCCCGGTGCCAACACGAGGCGTCAGCGTCTGTGCGCTCACCCTCAGTAAGGGGCGCACATACCAATGACCTCCGGGCAGAACTCAACCGCAGGCGTGCGGGAGAGGATGCCCGGGTATCTTTGGAAAGGGCACGCGAGCACCGCCAAAACATAGATGGTCGCAACCTTGATCAAGACTTCGCGGCGGTTGCAACGCAGACGCCAATGGGCACCCGGTCCCAAATGGGTGTCCCCTTGGCCGGTGTGGGCTGCGCCGCTCTTGCGGATCATCTCCACGCGGCGTCATGGCCACCCAAGTTCCGGCCACACCTGCCGGAAAAGTATGACGGAACATCAAACCCGTCGGAGTTCCTGCAGGTGTACGTCACTGCCATCACGGCAGTAGGTGGAAACACCGCTGTGACGGCAACATATTTTCATGTAGCCTTGTCTGGACCTGCCCGGACCTATCTCATGAACCTCACCCTGGGGTCAGTCTACTCCTGGGAGGAGCTCTACGTGCGGTTTGTTGCGAACTTTGCCAGTGCTTACCAGCAGCATGATGTGGAGGCCCACCTCCATGCGGTGAGGCAGGAGCCCGGGGAGACTCTCCGGAAGTTCATCTCCCGCTTCACCAAGGTGCGAGGTACTATACCTCGTATTTCTGATGCTTCCATCATCACGGCCTTCCGACAGGGAGTACATGATGAAAAAATGTTGGAGAAGTTGGCCACACATGACGTGGAAACTGTCCCCACACTCTTTGCTTTGGCCGACAAATGCGCCAGAGCCGCTGAAGGCCGGGCATGGCACTCAGCCCCACAAACCGGAGCTGCCCAGTCGGGTGGCTCGGGTGTCGTCCTCCGGGATGGAAAGAAGAAAAAGAAGAAGGACCGCGACTACCAGAAGCCGCAGTCCACCGCTCTGGTGGTCGCAGCCACGACCGGAGGCCAGGGCGACCACAACAAACGCCCACGGACGCAGAGGGGTAACAGTGGCTCATGCCCTATGCACCCCAACGGTCGCCACAGCACCGCGGAGTGTCGCGAGATCATCGACCTTGTGAAACGCGTCAGTGAGCGGCGCGAGCAGTCTTCCAAATACGGCTCTCCACCACACTGCCGACCTGGCAAAGAAAAGGTGGACGACGGCGAGGTGGCCGTGGCTGAGCGGGACCTTGGGTATCAGTCACCCGAGGGGGACCTGAAGGATGTCTTCGCCGGAGGCTCCTACTTCGGTGAAGACAACTAGACGGGCCCCAAAGGGATCCCATGCTCCTCGATCTACGGAGCTGAAGCATGCCTTCCTCCGGAAACCCTTCTGGATTCCCCACGGGTCTAGGCTTCCGACAGGTACATACAGGAGTGACCACAGCAAAAGACAAGGGCTCCCGTGTCAAATGCAGATGGAGACCCAGGGTCAGGACCTAGCCCTACGGCAAGTACCAAACCAAGAAGGGCTCTGCAACTCTCCCCCCAGCTGGGAAGGACCCTTCAAGGTAACGGGAAAACACCGACCCAGGGGCAACCATCTAGCTACGACTGAAGGAATGCCTTACCCCGATGCCGAAACATCTCTGTAAGTTCTATCCATAGGGCAAGGCTAAGGGGTCGAATCTGTTTCCCTTTTTGTAACTAGATAACGCATACGTGTATGACAACCCGGTGGGGTCTGTCCCCATAAACCCGGCCTATTGGTCTGCACACATGCAAGACGAGTTATAAAGAAAAACTACCCCCTCACTTGTGCCCCTATGATAGATCCATCTTGCTGCTCCATGGTCCTACCTTGCAGTCTTTCAGATAGTACTTTTTATCTAACCCACCCGTACGGTTTCTATCTATCTGACATGACGGCACCCGAATTGAGCAGCCAGGCTAGTAGTTTAGGGCCCCCGATACAAAAGTTGGGAGGTCCGATAGCCTAGGAGCCGGCTCCAGAGAACGGGACCTCGTTCCATGGGGTGGTCCGGAGCCTGTGTGGCCGCTTAGCCTGGTTCTGTACCCAAAAGCCTGCACACTCCACCGCTCCATGACAGGGTACCTAGTATTTGGGGCTATAAGTCCTGTGAGTCCGACAACCTCGGGACCGGAGCTAGAGAATGGACATTAGTCTCCTGGGGTGGTCCGGAGCCCCTGTAGCCGCCCAGCCTGGTCCTGTACCGTGGGCCTGTACGCTCCACCGCCCTGCGACAAGTGTCCTAGTACCTAGAACCGCGACCCAAGGGGGTCTGGACACACAACTTGGCCACCCGGACTGAAACCTGCGAGTCCTGAGCATGTATCAAAGGATGGCGAATGTCAGACAGGGAACCCTATGGGTGTACTACTAACGCTCCCTAGATGAAGCTATGTACAGATCCAGTTCTCGGTGAGATTACCTCCCGAGAATTGTTGACAACCCTTTCAGATACGCCGGTATCCAGCCTCAACACAACAAGCCTGCATCCCAGGCGGGGGACTAGGTACCAGGGAGGAGTCAGCAAAATCGCACACAGCAGAAACAAGTTGAAAATAGGTAAGTGCTAATACTGCTTAATAAATAGTACTCTTGGGTACTGAAAGGGAAATAGGCTTACACCTTTTCCTATTTGAATTTTGGTCGTTGAATTGCCCAACACAAATTAATTGGACTAACTAGTTTGCTCTAGACTATGAGTTCTACAGGTGCCAAAGGCTCAACACAAACTAATAAAAAGACCAAGAAAGGGTTCAAAAAAAGAGAGCAAAAGACAACCCAAAGGCAGCCCTGGTCTGGCGCACCAGACTGTCCGGTGTGCCACCGGACAGTGTCCGGTGCACCAGGGAACTCAACTCCAAACTTGCCACCTTCGGGAATTCTGGGAGCCACTCCGCTATAATTCACCGGACTGTCCGGTGTGCCAGCGGAGTAACGGCTATAATGCACCAACGGTCGTCTGCAGAGGAATAGTAAAACGCTACAGTGCGCGACTGCGCGTGTAGAAGTCAGAGCAGGCACAGAAGGCGCACCGGACAGTGAAAAGTGATTGTCCGGTGCACCACTGGACTGTCCAGTGGCCCCACTTGTCACAGCTCCAACAGTCGGAACCCAACGGCCTGGTGACGTGGCTAGCGCACCGGACTGTCCGGTGCGCCATACGACAGCAGCCTCCACCAACGGTTCTTTTGGTTGTTGGGGCTATAAATACCCCCCAACCACCACACTTCAACGCATCCAAGTTTTCAGCCATCAAACCTCATACAAGAGCTATAGACTTCATTCAAAGACACAACCAAAGAGATCAAATCCTCTCCCAGGTCCGGAATCACTCCAAAGAAATTAGTGACGAGAGAGAGAGACATTTGTGTTCATTTGAGCTCTTGCGCTTGGATTGCTTTTCTTCTTCATTCTTTCTTGTGTTCAACTCACTTGTAATCAAAACAAGAGACACCAAGTTGTGGTGGTCCTTGTAGTGGACTAAGTGTCCCATTTGATTGAGGAGAAAGGCTCACTCGGTCTAAGTGACCGTTTGAGAGAGGGAAAGGGTTGAAAGAGACCCGGTCTTTGTGACCACCTCAACGGGGAGTAGGTTTGCAAGAACCGAACCTCGGTAAAACAAATCACTGTGTCATTCTCTCTTATTTGCTTGTGATTTGTTTTTCGCCCTCTCTTTCGGACTCGATTATATTTCTAATGCTAACCCCGGCTTGTAGTTGTGCTTAATCTTTATAAATTTCAGATTTGCCTATTCACCCCCCCCCCCTCTAGGCGACTTTCAATTGGTATCAAAGCCTAGTACTTCATTAGAGCCTAACCGCTCGAAGTGATGTCGGGAGCATCCGCCATGAGGGAGATCGGGACCGGCAACAAATCCGCAAGCTCGGGGAGAACACACTCAAGGGAGTCCGCCCACAAGCACAAGGAGGAATCCTCTTCCTCCATCAAGTCCCAATGTAAGGGTGACAAAAAGAAGAAGATGAAGAAGGTGGTCTACTACGAGACCGAATCTTCGTCACCCTCCACCTCCGTCTCGGAATCAGCATCCGCCACATCTAAGCGCCATGAGCGCAAGAAGTATAGTAAGATGCCCCTTCGCTACCCTCGTATTTCAAAACGCACTCCATTACTCTCCGTTCCATTAGGCAAACCACCTATGTTTGAAGGTGAAGATTATTCTATGTGGAGTGATAAAATGAGGCATCACCTAACCTCACTCCATAAAAGCATATGGGATATTGTTGAGTATGGAGCGCAGGTACCAAAGAAGGGGGACAAGGATTATGATTCGGAGGAGGTCGAACAAATCCAACACTTCAACTCCCAAGCCACTACTATACTCCTCGCCTCTCTAAGTCGAGAGGAGTATAATAAGGTGCAAGGGTTGAAGAGTGCAAAGGAGATTTGGGACATGCTCAAGACCGCGCACGAAGGAGATGAGGTGACCAAGATCACCAAGAGAGAAATGATCGAGGGGGAGCTCGGTCGCTTCATGCTTCACCAAGGAGAGGAGCCACAAGCCATGTACAACCGGCTCAAAACCTTGGTGAACCAAGTGCGCAACCTCGGGAGCACCAAATGGGATGACCATGAAATGGTCAAGGTTATTCTTAGATCACTCGTATTTCTTAATCCTACTCAAGTTTAATTAATTCATGGTGATCCAAGATATAAACTAATGTCTCCCGAGGAAGTAATAGGAAAATTTGTGAGCTTTGAATTGATGATCAAAGGCTCCAAGAAAATCATCGAGCAAGGCGCCACCTCAACACCCGAGGTGCAACCCGTCGCATTCAAGGCGACGGAAGAAGAAAAGAAGGATTCTACACCAAGTAGGATTCCCATCGACGCCTCTAAGATCGACGACGAGGAAATGGCGCTCATCATCAAGAGCTTCCGCCAAATCCTCAAGCAAAGGAGGGGGAAGGATTACAAACCCCGCTCCAAGAAGGTTTGCTACAAATGTGGTAAGTCCGGTCATTTTATCGCCAAATGTCCTTTGTCTAATGATAGTGACAGGGGCGACGACAAGAAGGGAAAGAAAAGAGAAAAGAAGAGGTACTACAAGAAGAAGGGCGGCGATGCCCATGTTTGCCGGGAGTGGGACTCCCACGAGAGCTCCACCGACACCTCCTCCGACGAGGACGCCGCAAACATCACCGCCACCAAAGGCCTTCTCTTCCCCAAAGTCGGCCACAAGTGCCTCATGGCAAAGGATGGCAAGAAGAAGAAGGTAAAATCAAGATCCTCCACTAAGTATGCAACCTCTAGTGATGAGGATAATTCTAGTGATGATGAGGAAAACTTGCTCACTCTTTTTGCCAATCTTAACATGCAACAAAAGGAGAAATTAAATGAATTGATTAGTGCTATTCATGAGAAGGATGAACTCTTGGATAGCTAAGAGGACTTCCTTATTAAGGAAAACAAAAAGCATGTTAAGACTAAAAATGCTTATGCTCAGGAGGTAGAGAAAAATGAAAAATTAACTAGTGAGCTAAGTACTTGCCATGACACTATCTCCAACCTTAGAATTGAGAATGTTAATTTGATTGCTAAGGTTGAGAAGTCAAACATTAGTGATGATTCAATTACCAATCTTAGAAATGATAATGTTAGTCTAATTGCTAAGATTGAAAAATTGAATGCCTCTCTTTCTAGCCTTAAGTTTGAGAATGATAAATTAATTGCTAAGGCTAAGGAATTAGATGTTTGCAATATCTCTATTTCCAATCTTAGAGATGAGAATGCTATTTTACATGCTAAGATTGTTGAATTAAATACTTGCAAACCCTCTACATCTACCGTTGAGCATGTTACTATTTGCACTAGATGTAGAGATATTAATGTTGATGCTATCCATGATCACCTAGCTTTAATTAAGAAACAAAATGATCACATAGCTCAACTTAGTGCCAAAATTAATGAGCATGACTTAGAAAATGAGAAATTTAAATTTGCTAGAAGCATGCTCTATAGTGGGAGACGTCCTGGGATTAAGGATGGCATTGGCTTCCAAAAGGGAGACAATGTCAAGCTTAATGCCCCTAAAAGATTGTCTAACTTTGTTAAGGGCAAAGCTCCCATGGTTTAGGATAACGAGGGTTACATTTTATATCCTGTCGGTTATCCCGAACACAAAATTAGGAGAATTCACTCTAGGAAGTCTCACTCTGGCCCTAATCATGCTTTTATGTATAAGAGTGAGGCATCTAGTTCTAGGCAATCTACACATGTTAAAATTCCTAAGAAGAAAACTCTTATTGCATCAAATGATCATAACATTTCATTCAATACTTTTGATGCTTCCTATGTGCTCACTAACAAATCAGGCAAAGTAGTTGCCAAATATGTTGGGGGCAAACACAAGGGGTCAAAGACTTATGTTTGGGTACCCAAGGTGCTTGTTTCTAATGTGAAAGGACCCAAGATCGTTTGGGTACCTAAGAACAAGACCTAAAATTGTTTTGTAGGTTTATGCATCCGAAGGCTCAAGTTGGATCATCGATAGTGGGTGCACAAACCACATGACAGGGGAGAAGAAGATGTTCTCCTCCTACGAGAAAAACCATGATCCCCAAAGAGCTATCACATTCGGGGATGGAAATCAAGGTTTGGTCAAAGGACTTGGTAAAATTGCTATATCTCCTGACCATTCTATTTCCAATGTTTTTCTTGTAGATTCTTTAGATTACAATTTGCTTTCAGTTTCTCAATTATGTAAAATGGGTTACAACTGTCTTTTTACGGATATAGGTGTTACTGTCTTTAGAAGAAGTGATGATTCAATAGCTTTTAAGGGAGTGTTAGAGGGCTAGCTATACTTAGTTGATTTTAATAGAGCTGAACTCGACACTTGCTTAATTGCTAAGACTAACATGGGTTGGCTCTAGCACCGCCGACTAGCCCACGTTGGAATGAAGAATCTTCACAAGCTTCTAAAGGGAGAACACATTTTGGGACTAACAAATGTTCATTTTGAGAAAGACAGGGTTTGTAGCGCATGTCAAGCAGGGAAGCAAGTTGGTGTTCACCATCCACACAAGAACATCATGACGACTGACAGGCCACTGGAGCTACTCCACATGGATCTATTCAGCCCGATAGCTTACATAAGCATCGGTGGGAGTAAGTACTGTCTAGTTATTGTGGATGATTATTCTCGCTTCACTTGGGTATTCTTTTTGCAGGAAAAATCACAAACCCAAGAGACTTTGAAAGGATTCTTGAGACGGGCTCAAAATGAGTTCGGCTTGAGGATCAAGAAAATAAGAAGCGACAACGGGACGGAGTTCAAGAACTCACAAATTGAAGGCTTTCTTGAGGACGAGGGCATCAAGCATGAGTTCTCTTCTCCCTACACGCCACAACAAAACGGTGTAGTGGAGAGGAAGAATAGAACTCTACTTGACATGGCGAGGACCATGCTTGATGAGTACAAGACTTCGGGCTAGTTTTGGGCAGAAGCAATCAACACCACTTGCTACGCTATCAACCGTCTCTATCTTCACCGAATCCTCAAGAAGACATCGTATGAACTCCTAACCGGTAAAAAGCCCAATGTTTCATATTTTAGAGTCTTTGGTAGCAAATGCTTTATTCTTGTTAAAAGAGGTAGAAAATCTAAATTTGCTCCTAAGGTTGTAGAAGGCTTTTTACTTGGTTATGATTCAAACACAATGGCATATAGAGTCTTTAACAAGTCCTCTAGACTAGTTGAAGTTTCTTGTGACGTTGTGTTTGATGAGACTAACGGCTCTCAAGTAGAGCAAGTTGATCTTGATGAGCTAGATGATGAAGAGGCTCCGTGCGTCACGCTAAGGAACATGTCCATTGGGGATGGGTGTCCTAAGGAATCCGAAGAGCCTCTACAAGCACAAGATCAACCATCTTCCTCCATGCAAGCATCTCCACCAACCCAAGATGAGGATCAAGCTCAAGATGATGAAAATGAAGATCAAAAGGAGCCACCTCAAGAGGAGGACAATGATCAAGGGGGAGATGCTAATGATCAAGACAAGAAAGATGATGAGGGTCCAAGACCGCCACACCCAAGAGTCCACCAAGCAATACAACGAGATCACCCCGTGAACTCCATCCTCGGCGATATTCATAAGGGGGTAACCACTAGATCTCGTGTTGCTCATTTTTGTGAACATTACTCCTTTGTGTCTTCTATTGAGCCATACAGGGTAGAAGACGCATTAAGGGATTCGGATTGGGTGTTGGCGATGCAAGAAGAGCTCAACAACTTCACGAGGAATGAGGTATGGCATTTAGTTCCACATCCTAACCAAAATGTTGTAGGAACCAAGTGGGTCTTCCGCAACAAGCAAGATGAGCATGGTGTGGTGACAAGGAACAAAGCCCGACTTGTGGCCAAGGGATATTCACAAGTCGAAGGTTTGGATTTCAGTAAAACTTATGCACCCGCAGCTAGGCTTGAGTCAATTTGCATTTTACTTGCCTATGCTACTTACCATGGCTTCAAGCTTTATCAAATGGACGTGAAAAGCGCCTTCCTCAATGGACCAAACAAGGAGGAGGTCTATGTTGAGCAGCCTCCCGGCTTTGAAGATAGTGAGTACCCTAACCATGTTTACAAACTCTCTAAGGCGCTTTATGGGCTCAAGCAAGCCCCAAGAGCATGGTATGAATGCCTAAGAGATTTTCTTATCACTAATGGCTTCAAAGTCGGAAAAGCCGATCCTACTCTCTTTACTAAAACTATTGCAAATGATTTGTTTGTATGCCAAATTTATGTTGATGATATCATATTTGGGTCTACTAACAAATCTACTTGTGAAGAGTTTAGTAGGATCATGTTACAAAAATTCGAGATGTCAATGATGGGGGAGTTGAAGTATTTTCTAGGATTTCAAGTCAAGCAACTCCAATAGGGCACTTTCATCACCCAAACAAAGTACATTCAAGACATACTCACCAAGTTTGGGATGAAGGATGTCAAGCCCATCAAGACACCCATGGGAACTAATGGGCATCTCGACCTCAACACGGGAGGTAAATTCGTAGATCAAAAGGTATATACCGGTCGATGATAGGATCTTTACTCTATTTATGTGCATCTCGACCGGATATTATGCTTTCCGTATGCATGTGTGCAAGATTCCAAACCGATCCTAAGGAAATTCACCTTAGGGCCGTGAAACGAATCTTGAGATATTTAGTTTATACTCCTAAGTTTGGCCTTTGGTACCCTAGGGGATCCACTTTTGATTTAATTGGTTATTCGGATGCTGATTGGGCAGGGTGTAAAATTGATAGAAAGAGCACATCAGGGACTTGCCAGTTCTTGGGAAGATCTCTGGTGTCTTGGGCTTCAAAGAAGCAAAATTCTGTAGCTCTTTCTACCGTCGAGGCCGAGTATATTGCCGCAGGCCATTGTTGCGCGCAATTGCTTTGGATGAGGCAAACCCTTAGGGACTATGGTTACAAATTAAACAAAGTTCCTCTTCTATGTGATAATGAGTGCAATCCGCATGGCGGATAATCCCGTTGAGCACAGCCGCACTAAGCACATAGTCATTCGGTATCACTTTTTGAGGGATCACCAACAACGGGGGGATATTGAGATTGCTTATATTAACACCAAAGATCAATTAACCGATATCTTTACCAAGCCACTAGATGAGAAAATGTTTACCAAACTTAGGCATGAGCTAAATATTCTTGATTCTAGGAATTTTGATTGATATTTTGCACACATAGCTCATTTATATACCTTTGATCATCTCTACTTCTTTGCTATGACTAATGTGGTTTTCAAGTGTATTTCAAGCTAAGTCATAAATTGAAAGGGAAAATGAGTCTTCGGCGAAGACAAGGCTTCCACTCCACTCCATCGAATTATTCATCCTTCGCTGTCGCTCCACACCGCTCTCCAATTTGGTATAATCTTCACTCCTATATTATTTACCCAAGGGGGAGAAAGTTTGAAAAAGGGCTTATATTTCACTCACAAGTATCCGTTTTTGGCGATTCATGCCAAACGGGGAGAAAGTATTAGCCCAAAGCAAAAGGACCGCACCACCACCAATTTCAAAAATATAGTCTTTTAAATTTGGGTTAAGAAAAGATTTTTTCAATTGGTATCTTATTTTTGATATAATTTCAAATTGGTATACCCTCTTCAAAATTAATATCTAAAACCCTCTTGAACACTAAGAGGAGGATTTCATTAAGGGGGAGTTTTGTTTAGTCAAAGGAAAAGCATTTGAAACAGGGGGAGAAAATTTCAAATCTTGAAAATGCTTCCTAAAAATCTTCTTCATATACCTCTGACTATTTGCAAAAAGATTTTGAAAAAGAATTTCCAAAAGATTGCAAAACAAAACAAGTGGTGCAAGCGTGGTCCAAAATTTTAAATAAGAAGAAAGCCATCCATGCATATCTAGTAAAAATAGTTATTGGTTTCATTCCAAGCAACCTTTGCACTTAACTTATGCAAACTAGTTCAATTCTGCACTTTTATATTTGCTTTGGTTTGTGTTGGCATCAATCACCAAAAAAGGAGGAGATTGAAAGGGAAATAGGCTTACACCTTTTCCTATATGAATTTTGGTGGTTGAATTGCCCAACACAAATTAATTGGACTAACTAGTTTGCTCTAGATTATGAGTTCTACAGGTGCCAAAGGCTCAACACAAACCAATAAAAAGACCAAGAAAGGGTTCAAACAAAGAGAGCAAAAGACAACCCAAAGGCAGCCCTGGTCTGGCGCACCGGACTATCCGGTGTGCCACCGAACAGTGTCCTGTGCACCAGGGAACTCAACTCCAAACTTGCCACCTTTGGGAATTCTGGGAGCCACTCTGCTATAATTCATCGGACTGTCCGGTGTGCCAGCAGAGTAACGGCTATACAGCGCCAACGGTCGTCTGCAGAGGAACAGTAAAACGCTACAGTGCGCGACTGCGCGCGCAGACGTTAGAGCAGGCGTAGAAGGCGCACCGGATAGTGAATAGTGACTGTCCGGTGCACCACCGGACTGTCCTGTGGCCCCACTTATCAGAGCTCCAACGGTCGGAACCCAACGACCTGGTGATGTGGCTGGCGCACCGGACAGTGTCCGGTGGCGCACCGGACTGTTCGGTGCGCCATATGACAGCAGCCTCCACCAACGGTTCTTTTGGTTGTTGGGGCTATAAATACCCCCCAACCACCACACTTCAACGCATCCAAGTTTTCAGCCATCAAACCTCATACAAGAGCTATAGACTTCATTCAAAGACACAACCAAAGAGATCAAATCCTCTCCCAAGTCCGGAATCACTCCAAAGAAATTAGTGACTAGAGAGAGAGAGAGACATTTGTGTTCATTTGAGCTCTTGCGCTTGGATTGCTTTTCTTCTTCCTTCTTTCTTGTGTTCAACTCACTTGTAATCAAAACAAGAGACACCAAGTTGTGGTGGTCCTTGTAGTGGACTAAGTGTCCCATTTGATTGAGGAGAAAGGCTCACTCGGTCTAAGTGACCGTTTGAGAGAGGGAAAGGGTTGAAAGAGACCCGGTCTTTGTGACCACCTCAATGGGGAGTAGGTTTGCAAGAACCGAGCCTCGGTAAAACAAATCACTGTGTCATTCTCTCTTATTCGCTTGTGATTTGTTTTTCGCCCTCTCTTTCGGACTCGATTATATTTCTAACGCTAACCCCGGCTTGTAGTTGTGCTTAATCTTTATAAATTTCAGATTTGCCTATTCACCCCCCCCCCCCCTCTAGGAGACTTTCAGGTACCTTACAAAAAGCAAAAGTATTACATTTGTTTTTAAGTGGAGCCCTAGTTCCATCTCTACTCTGCAGGTATGAACTACCTCCACACCGGTAGGACCGTGGGATAGCTAGCTCCAAGCGGCTCGCCAGTGGAGGCGACCACCTCAACACCAACGGCTGCGTCTGCCTCTGCATCGATGACTCGCTAGCAGTGGTGACCACCTCAACACGAACGCCACTACGAAAAGATCCTCGCCCTGTCTCCCTACGAGGGGGCGACAACGAGGCCATTAAAGCCAAAGAGCCGGGGGTCCGGCGGCAGGTGGCACTGACGGTCTCGCCAGTGGAGGCAACCACCTCTGCAGTGGGCAGCCTCACCAGCGGCGGCGACCACATCAGCCCCCCCCCCCCCCGACGTGCACCAAGGTTCCCACCTTATGACACGGGGGCCAGGCCCCACACGTCATACAAACTGACCCGAAGAAGGAGCGTACAACTACCCCGCGGTTATGATCCTCTCCATTCTCGGGGCAACCAGCGGTCAGGAAGGCGGACCGCCGCACAAGGGGCATGCAACCGCCCCACGGTTAAGCGCCCCTTCATCTTCGCTATAACCAGTGGTCAAAAAGACGAACAACCACGCAAGAAGCGTACAACCGTCCCACGGTTATGCGCCCCCTCAGCTTCGCTGCAACCGGTGGTCCAACATGAGGGCTCAGGCCCACATGTCAGGCAACCGGCGCACCGGTTACCGGGTGCGAAAAAATCGCACCACCGCTTGCGCCAATGCCACGTCTTCTCGGGGTCATCGCGGAAGTCTGAAAAGATAAGTTTTTCAGAACCAGTGTAGCGACTCGAGGCACCCCGCGCATGGCCCAACAGTGACATAGTACGAAGGTCACGGGCCAGTCAGCCGAGGGAATAGGTGTAGCAGTCGGCATGGCCATAAGCGGGCAGGCGGTAATTACGCCAACGGGCACGCAGGAGCAGCAGGCCAACCACCAATCAGACTCTGGCCCCACCTGCAGACTCGTATCCTCCTCTAAGGCGGGCCCGGGGGCCACTGTCGGTACCCTGAATCAGGGGTACCCTCTTCTACAGTATGGAGACGCTATACCTGTACAACACCTCCAGGTCACATGGAGAGCGGCACCCGACCCCACCACATGGGCAGGCCTAAGGGCACCACGTGGCGAGGAAGGATAATACGTCCCAGGAAGCACCATTGGGTCTGAACCTCCACAGAGGAACACCGGACCCCTGTGAGTGCCAGTCTGGAGCTCCCGAGGAGACATCACGGGTCTCCCGGGTGGGTCCCCCCTGAGTGAGGTCCGGGCCTTGGCAAGGTCCCAGGACGGGGAGGACCCCGGCACAGGCAAGGCTCCGGTGCCGACACGTGTCCAAGCCTTGCCCTATGCTCCCCGCTCAGGCGGAAACCCGCCGCGGTCGCGTGGCTTGTGGCTCGTGACGTAAGCCAACGGGCCGAGCCTGACGTAAGGCCCATACAGCTGTTCAGCCTTTGTATTTATTGCGGAGAGGACGCGCCGCCTGCCACCACGCTGACGGGCGACGCGCCCTCTCAGCATTTAATGCGTCCTGTCCAATCCGCCGGCAGACGGCGTCAGGGTCACCCAGCAGACGGCGCGCCTGACCAGTCTGTTGGCAAACAATGCACCCGTGCCGAGCGGCGCATAGTACTCATCATCCCTTCTACAAGAAGCTTCCCCTACACGCCGAGGATACGGAGATCTCGGGTGCCAGGGCACAAGAAGATTGCCCCGGCAGCAAACATTTGTGGCTCCAAGCGCTATATTCTTTATGCCCCTGGGCCCACATGTCGGGGCCCGGTACCTTTGTGCATGCCCCCCTTCAGCTATAAAAGGGGAGGCATGCGACGTTACACACAAGCTCAATTGTCTAGACCCAATCTTGGTCTCACAAGTTCATACAAGCTCTCAAACAATACATCACACAGTGGAGTAGGGTGTTACGCTCCGGCGACCCGAACCACTCTAAATCCTTGTGTTCTTCCCACTTTTCCAACTAACAAGCAAAACGCTTAGGCCCCTCCTCGTCTTAGGACTTAGGGCGGGTGCATTCCGCCACCCGACCGGAGATTTGCTCTCCGACAGGCTACAATAATAGCGGACATAGCTTAAGGCGAGGTTTCAACTAAGCACAAGTCATCGGATAGCTTTCTTGTCGAATTTACTTCGGCTCGCTCTTTTGATAGCCAAGAGTCCCGATCTTTCACTCTATCATGCCTTCGGTAAGGGTTGGCTCACAAGATACAGCCAGAGGTGTGTCCTTACTTGTATTTTCAGAAATCACCGATCCACCAACCTTGCATTTCGTTCTAGTGACAAGAACCTACCTTCAAGCTGAGCGATTGAGAAAAAACTCTGTTATAGCTGCCATTTCTTATTCATATTAGACCACTGGGCAAGATCCCTCTTGGTCAGCGCATGGGTAGACCTACAAGTGGGTTCAGGTGAGCCACGGCACACCCTAAATTTGGCCCACCAAGACTCCACCCTGGCCTTGTTAGTCAGTTCTAACTTGCAGGCTTCCAACGCTTCCAACGTTTGGGCTTCTAGGCACAAGGACGATCACAGACGACGTTCCTTGTTCTTCCATTCTCACGAGCACTCAGCAGACAGGCGAGCGGTGATCCATGAGCATGGCCGTCGTTTGTTGACTGCTACGCCGACGCTGATGTCGCCTTGCGCGGTCGGAACCTAGCCATAGCGTCCACCGGACAACATCGTCTGCCCGCCCCTGGCCCTAGTGGCTACTGCTAGTCGTCGATGTTAAACTTTATATCTATTTATCAAATTATCTACAAAATTTATTATAAAATTATATACGCATTAGATAGAATTGTATATAATTTTTTTTGTTATAGCACACCATATATAAAAATCTTAGGTCCGCCACTAGTCAAGCATGTGTGGAGATGGATGGAAAAGAGAGGGAAAAACTTAGATGAGAATAAGAAGAAAGTAGGGATGGCAATGGGTACATACCCATCAGGTAGTACCATTTCATACTTATACCCATAAAAAAAATCTACCCGTCGGGTTACCCATATACGCTCGCGAGTATACAATCTTACACATACCGTACCTGCGCATGTAATTTTACCCGTCAGGTAACCCATAGCTGCTAAGGAAGTCTTAAATTCTAATATACCAATCACTCAAAATATCAAATAAACACACAAAAAAAAGTTCAACTTCAAATATAACAAATCATATGATTGCATAACATGATAGCTACACAAATGTAGCTAGAGATGGAATTTTCTTTTTGCTAAGATGAGCTCTATTAGATGGTTATAGTAGTATGATGCGGGTATATTTTACCTATGGGTACACGGGTATGGATAGTACCAACCCGTACCCGTCTACCCAATGGGTAGAGGTTTTTGCTCATTAACAAGCCCACAGTAAATAAATCATTCCGTACCCACCTTTATATCAGGTAAAACCCAATGGCTATTTGGGTTTCGGGTACCCATTGCCATCTCTATAAGGAAGTCAGTTAGGCCTAGTTTGGAAACTCAATTCTTTTCGGGATTGGAGGGGTAGGTTGAGGAGGATATCATTTCCCGAAAAGGATTTGAGTTTCTAAACTAACCCTTATAGTAAATTGGTATACACAATTTATTTACATAGGATAAAGAGTATGAAGCATATATATATATATATATATATATATATATATATATATATATATATATATATATATATATATATATACAATTTTAATTTTTATTGGGTCTTAAATTTATATACAACTTCTAATATTGTATGGCTCGTAGAGTTGGTAGTCCTATACACATGTTTATGTACTAGTAAGTATGTTGTAATGCAAGTAGTGAGAAACTCTGGTAGGCTTTAGTTCTCTAATCGAAGCACAAAAGCAAGAATTCTTGCACGTATACAGGAAGCAAGCATCATAACTAGACTACCAAACTGAAGCTAGTGTTTTAAAATTAAATTTCACACATGCAACTTTTATTTAGCAGAACAAGTATTCAACAAAAAATATTCTCCGACCCCAGATTGAATCTGACAGTCATTACCAGCACCAGGTGCTAAAATGAGCTTTGTTTCTCAGGAAATCAAACCCTCAGATCACAATGTTTCCACAAATCCATGCAAGTTAGAAGTATCTATCTAACTTTGTACAAGTGAAAACTTGCAAAATCCATACAAGTCATACATTTATCTACCTTGTAGAAGTACTTTGTCCCGGCTGCACCCCTTCATCACGCGGTCGAAGACGAACCCAGGGTGCCGCCAGCCGACGCTGTCGTTCGCCGGGTAGCCGCACATATGCCGCTGCTCGTATGTCGTGGCCTCTGCCGGCACCTATTCCCAATCCTCCTCTCGCCGATCAGCGGGCCGCGCGCCAGATCCCTCGTAGGCCACATTGCCGGAGACGGCGGCGCCGGTGCCGGCGTTGGGGAGCGGCCGGGTCCCCGTCCTGGTCAACGAGCGGACCCTTGGAGCGCTCGACTGGCGGCGGTAGCCCCCGGAACAGGCGTAACTGGTAGGGGGCGCGAAGGTCGGGCAGGCGCGGGAGCGTGAGGCTGTCGGCACCCGTAGCCCAGGAGGCGGAGGAGTTGAGCAAGAGGAAGCCGAGGTAGTCGAGGTCGGCGGACGACGGCGGGGAGTAGTCGAGTGGGCTCGGGTCGGGGAGGTTCGACCACCGGAGGGTGATTGCGTGGTCTGACTTGGTCAGCGTCGACGGCGTGGCAGCGAGGGTCGTGGGCTCGCCGACGGCGAGGTGGGCGACGAGCAGGAAGAGAAGGGCCGACGACGGCATTGGAATTCGATGTGTTTATGAATCTCTGGTTCATAAATTAAGCTTGAACTAACGACTGTGTCTGTGTGCATGCAGGAAAGCTCAGATCAGGTTAAACAAATCATTCGCGATCGCGGTTAGTTGTCGTGTGGTGTGAGTTCAGTTGACTCAGCGAGGAGCAGGGGGCGCCACGTTGCCGCAGCTTCCAAATCGATGGTTCAACGTCGGCGCCCCGAAACGAGCACCACAGAGCTAGTTAGCTTTTACCTCTAGCTGCAAGAAGTTTGCATTATCTCATCAGCTAAGAGAATAGATGATTGGAGTGTTGTGTTTTTTTACAAAAAAACAAATCATCATGTGTTTTTACTGTTACCAGGACTATAGTTGGTGAAGAGTTTACAATACTTACCAATCGATGGTAGATCACTTGAATCAATTGTGACTATCGTTGGTTAGCTGCCATTGATTGAACTGAATTAGCTGCTGGACAGGAGCGCGAAGAAAGCGTCACGGTCACGGGCTGCAGGACTCTCGATGTTTGCTCTCGATCAGTTGCCCAAAACTGTTGATCACCTGCTTTTCGGACGTGTATTCAGTAGAGGTTTGGTGCAAAGGACCTGATATTGTGTTAGGTACACCAACCAGTTTAATTTAAAAAAGGTTAAGCTAGCTAATAGGAAAAGTTAGCCAATAGTTTCATGTTGCTCGTAGGATGGATGGCTCAATGCTTTGGAAGGAAACAACAGCAGGACGCCTCAAGTCGCTTCCGAGTTTATTAGGAACAATAAATATTCTTTCCGTCCTACTCTAAATATATACAAAATTTTAAATTCAAATTTGTTATATTTTAGCTGTAATAAAAAAGGGACCTTTTAGCTGATTTTCTAATTAGGATACGGTGATGTTGCGAAGCTTTCTGTCGATTTTTTCCCTTTGTAAAGCCTGCTTGTTCTGGCGTCCGGTATTGAGAGCATATGGATTAGATGACATCGAAAAAAATTATAAAAGATTTCGACTTGTTTAGGATTTAAACATACTCAATCTCATCCAATCCATATGGATTAAAAGCAAAACGAGCAAAACTTTACTGTTTTATTTTTCAATTTTCATCTTCCCACGCTATCTTAATGAAATATGTGCCTCGTGGCCGGCCGAGAAAGAAACAGTTAATCGATCTATTAGTTGAGGCTGTTTGATCCCGACGGACATGTACAATCTAAATATTATATTATAGAATAGTAGATACATTTAAGAAACTCGTTCATACGAGTGGCGAAGCTAAAGCAAAATTGAGGAGAATACAATTGGTCTAGTGGGTGCATATTAATTTTTTCTAGGGTGCATATATGGTGAAATTTTAACTGTATCTAAAGAATTTGCATTTTTGAGGGGATGCATTTTGCATCCGCTAGATACAACCTAGCTTCGCCCCTGGTTCATACAATCCAAAGAATCTAACCCTTGGATGTTACTCCCTCCGATGTCATATTATTATTTATCATTTTGGATAAGATTCGAGTTAAACTTATAAATTATTTACTACAAATGATTGTTTTGTCATTTAGTTTTAAAATCTAATATTCATACGCATTGATTTGTCTTAAAAGGTATTTTTATAAAGTATAAATGTATTAAGAAGTTATTTATATTTTAACAAAAAAACATTAATCAAAGTTATAATTAGGAGATCGTGTCGTTGTCCTACATGATAAATAATATGACATCGGAGCGAGTATTTACTAGAACCTCTCAAGACATGGCTCATTAATGTAGTGTGTACGGGTGGAACTGTATATTAGACTTAGAGAACCACGCTCGAAACGTTCCTTTCCTAGATACATCTGTTGGAACTTGCTCCCCTAGGCAAGTAGATCCAACGGGAAAGTGGAAATAGTACTGGCAAAAGTTCGTCGCGGGATGGCAATAGTTTTGTTAATCTGCCCTTACAAGGGCACTGTACGGGAGTATTTATAGGCACTCGAGTGACCACCCGTCCCTTGTCAAAGACGTTTATGCCCTCGAGTACCCGGTTTATCCCCAGAATATTCTCACGAGAGGAGGTTACAGACAGTCATTACAGTAAAGGCTATTATAGACGCGTCCCATAATACGCTTATCCGCGAAGGGCCCGTTACAATGGGCCAAATCTCGCATGGGCCTCCCGGTGCGGTGAGGACGTGAGACTAGTAGACTTCGACATAGCCTTCGTCTTGCAACGGAGAGGACGAAGGGGGTCCGCGCCGGTCTTCATCCAATCGACGCCTTTAGCTTACTCGGGCGTGCTCTGTGGATAAGTCTTTGTCGGGGTGACGAGGCGATGAAGGCATCGGGCGAAGGGTAGGGTGTTCGCCTTCGCCCCAACATTTGCCCTCCGAGGGACCAGTTCGACTAAGTCATCTGGTGCCAAAGACGCCGCTAGATGGTGGAGACGCTGCCCTCGCTCGAAGTGGTCCCGTGAGGGTTTTTGAAATATGACCGTTGATGGACGTGTTACTGTTGTACTGCGTGATTCCCGAAGCGATGCGTCCTGCCATAAAAAGGCGGTCGCGGCCGGGACTGTTTCTTACCCTTGCGTGCGCCGTAAAAACCCTAACTCTTGCAAACCGTTCGCCTGCCCTCCTTGCTCTCCCGCTTCAGAAATCTGGCCCACGTCAAGCAGACCGCACGCCGCCGTCGACGGTACGTAGCAATGTCTTCTTCCTCATCTGTTGCGAGTGCGTCGTCGGCCGATCCGTCGTTCAAGGATACCTTGAGTGATTTGGTGGCGACGGAGTTGCAGCCGGGCCACACCGTGGAGTTCAACACTTCAAGGATCTCCTCAGTTCGCGTGCAGGAGATGCAGCAACTTGGATACTTTGGTGACGGTGTCGGGCGGGTTCCAGGCGCTGAGGAGATCCCGGAGCCTGAGGTCTAATTGGTTGTGTTTGAGGCATTTTTCATTGTCGGCCTTCGTCTCCCGGCGCATCATTTTGTGGCGGAGGTTTTGCAGAGGTTCGATGTGCAGGTCCACCAGTTGACGCCTAACGTCGTGGTTGCACTGACGAAGTATGTTTGGGCGGTTGCTTCTTACGGCGGGCAGCCGTCTTTGGAGGTCTTCGCCAAGAACTATTGTCTGCACTGGCAAAAGAAAAAAAATAGGAAATAAGATTGCACAATTTGGATCGTGCACCTTCACACCGAGGACTGGAAAGACTTCGGCGGAAGTCGTTGAAATAGTCCCTTGTGCCTGGAACAAGTGGGGCAACTGGTGGGACTTTTGGTTTTATGTCTCTGGTGGGGAAGTCGAAGATCTCCCTGGGCTCCCTGCAGCCATTATGTGCTCTCACTGCTATGTGGTGTTCCCACCGTTCGAGGTGGCGAAGGACGATGAGGACGAAGGGGCCCTTCGGTACGCTGCCCGCATGAGTAGCAGGCGCGATCTGGTTGAGGAATTCATTGGATATGGAGTGTGGCCCTTGGCGCACGACTGGGTACTTGGCGAAGTGTGCCCCCGCCGAATGCCAACCTTCGGCGATCAGTTGGTGCGAAGTCCTGCCTTTGTCTTGGATTTGCGGGGCCGGAACCCGGCCACGTTTGTGCGTGAAGTGGAGGCCGAGGCCACAAGGATTGTAGGGCGATACGTGTCGAAGATGGAGACCTTGCGTTGTTGGGATATTCGTGGTTCTAATGTTCGTTTGAACCGCATTTTTGAGTTGAACCGTCTGCCATATGGTGATTACCCGGGAGACAACAATGCTGTTGCTAGCGACCGCCGGGGAAAAAGGGTGGCGGCAGCGGTCGACGAGGGCCCTTCGCGGGGAGCCATGCCGGCTGCGGCCACTAAAAAGAGGAAACTAAGTACTGCAGCTGAGGGGTTGGGAGCCTCCGATTGTTTTGCTGTGGATTTATTGGGAACTTGCGCGGCCCCCGGGGAGAGGATGTCGTCGTCCGAGCTCCGGCCTCCGGGAATCTTCCGCGCGAATGCTGAAGGTTACCGGGGGTCGGTGGCCTAGGAATGTTCCGATCCCTCGGGCGGCCGGCGAGGACATTCGTACTTCTCGATTAGCTCGTGAGATGAAGATTTTTCCTTACGGACGGAATGTTGTTGCTGTTGTATCGGCAGTGATGGAAAAGGATCACCAAGACGCGTCGCGGAAGTGTCGGGCGTTTGCTAGGGTCGGGGACCCGCGTCGTGAGGTCAAGAAGGCTCGAGGGATCGCGAAGTCTGCCGCCCCTGGCACCAGCAAGCCTCTGCTGGGCGCGAAGTCCGCCACCCCGGCCCCAGCAAGCCGCTCCCTGTCGTGCCCATGCAGGAGCGAAGGCCTCCGCTGCCGCCGCGTGCTGCTGAGACGGAGGCGGGCAGGGCCGAGGCCTCCATGGATATTTCCGTGGATGACTATCTTCTGGGCGGCGTCTCGATATTCGACGCCCATACAGGGCGGGGACTTGTTGGTGAGTTTTTTATTAGGTTTTTGACGAGATTGGTGCAGGATCGAAGGCTGGGCAACTAGCTATTGTCCCTGCATCTGTGGCGGCTGGGCCGGTCGCTGTGGCGACTGGTGTGACGGGGTCTGTGCAGGACCCGTGGGCCCAGTTTTGCGCCAGCGGCGAGATCTCTTCAGCTGCCGTCGCTAAGGACGTGGCAGGCTCAGTTGCGCAGTAGCTGAAGCATGTAAGTTGTCTTCGACAGTGTGTTCTTTTTGTATGACTTCGAATTTGATGGTGGTTGATGCCAGGCGGCCGCCTTCGCCGAACGGATTGCGTCGGGGGCCCTAACCTCGGAGTTCGCTGACGAATGGTGGCGTCTCGAAGGGAGGAATGAGCGCCTCCGAACGCAGCTCACTAAGGCTATGTGGGACAAGTCAGCCGCGGAAAGCAAGAGCCGCAACCTGATGGACAAGTTGTCGGCTGTGGCGGCCGAAAAAGAGGAGCTCGGCCGCCTGCTGGCGACGGAAAAGGAGGATGCTGACAAAGCCTGCACGGAGGCCTGGGCTGCGCGCGCCGAGGCTAGTCTTGCCCTCCAACGTGCTGTGGAGGCGAAGGCGAACCACAGGAGCCTTCACGACCATCTGGACAAGGCGGAGGCCTCTACCCGCACACGGGTGAATCGAGCGCGTGCGTTGCTCGTGGACGCGTACCGGCAGCTTGGTGCGCGTATGGCCCCCTTTGATGCATCTGGTAAGAAGGTGGGCCTCTGCTTTCTCGGGTGGTTGCAGGAGGAGCTGGAGGTGCTTCCATCAATTGTGACGGGTCTCATGTCCTTCGTTTCACTCATCACCTGTGAGGGAGCCGCGAATGCCTTGTCCCATGAGGGATGCAGGCACTTCAAAGTCTTTGATCGGTCTGATGAAGACTTCAACCGCGAGATCTTCCAGGTTGAAGATGCGGTGCTAAAGCGGTCCGCTGGGACACTTTTATAGGATGTGGGGCCCCACGGCCGTGACACTGTCCGGGAAAGGTATGACCGGGCGATGGAGCAGGTACATATTGTTGTTAATTTATCATATTTTTAAGAAAATGTACTGATGTTTGGTGCTATTTTGGTAGATGGCGAATGATGAGGAGGTCGAAGACTTGGGTGGCCTGGAGAGCGTGAACCCTTTGGCGGAGGGTGCGAGGGTGGGGACTAAGGAGCAGCCGGTGCCGCCAAAGGGTGCCAACGAAGATGACCCTGTGGCCGCCGCCGCGTTGCCTGAAGACACTTCGGTGGCGGTCGCGCCGGCTGCCGAAGACCCTACAGCGTCGGCCGGCCCTGCACAGGTGGCGGGATAGGGTTAGGGGTGTTGGATGTAGGGTTTTGTTTTTGTGACACTGAAACTCGGTTGCTGCGCAGGTTCTGTCATCTGGTCCTGCGCAAGCAACCCCTACTGATGGTACTAATTTTGTGGCGGCCGCGAACGCAGTGTTTGCTAATGATAGTTTGTCTGGTTCTGAATCTGGGTCTTTTTCATCTGATGGTGGTGAGTTTGAGAGCTCGTTTTCCTAGACTGAAGAGTCTTTAGACGAAGATTTGGATTATTTTGTTGCGTTAGATGTGGCCGCGGCGGAGTCTTTGCCACGGCTGGAGATGGGCGAAGCGTTGGATCCTCTGGCTCGTGCGAGGATCGAACGCCGTCGACGAAAAGTGGTGGCGAAGCATAGTGTTGGCGAGAGTTCGCGAAGTGGTATGCGCCATCGAATGGGGCTGGAGTGAACTCGTCTTCGTATAGATCGGGGTGGCCAACACGACTTGCTGTCCTCGTCGTTTGGGGCGAGTATTGGTGAGGGGGGTCTGCGGAATTTGTTTGAGGGTGAGGAATTGAAAATGATGTTGTTTAATTATCGGGAGGCGGGCATTATCCCGAAGGTTGAGCCGATGTAGTATGTGTGATGCCCGCACTTGTCGTGCGGTAGTAGAGGGCGCAATTGTATTTATTTGTGCGGTGGGTCTTGTGACCCTTCGTTGTGTGTATGTAATCTGCAACTTGTATTATAATGTGGCATGTTGCCCTTCGCTTGCTAGTGCGATGTTGTAACTGTCCGGCGGCACTCTTGGGTGACTTTTGCACGGGGTTTTGTGGGAAAGACTTCGTGTCGCACATTACTGTGCTTGTCCGGCTGCACCTTTTGGCGACTTTTGTACGGAGTTGTCTTTTTGTAAAAGACTTCGTATCGTGCATTTGTTGTGCTTATCCGGCTGCACCCTTAGGCGACTTTTGTACGGAGTTGTCTTTTAGTAAAAGACTTCGTATCGCGCACTTGTTGTGCTTATCCGGCTGCACCCTTAGGCGACTTTTGCACGGAGTTGTCTTTTAGTAAAAGACTTCATATCGCGCACTTGTTGTGCTTATCCGGCTGCACCCTTAGGCGACTTTTGCACAGAGTTGTCTTTTAGTAAAAGACTTTGTATCGCGCACTTGTTGTGCTTGTCCAGCTGCACCCTTAGGCGACTTTTGCGCGGAGTTTGTCACACGCGAGGGTAGTCTATGCTACCTGTCGCGGTGACTTCGAATCGGTCGAATGCCGAAGACCGTCGAAGCGGTCTTTTTCGACATGGTGATATTTGGATATTTTTGCAGGGGCTTTTCACTGGTATATTATATGACTCCGCCTCGTTAAAAACCTCACCCCTGGGAGGAAAAGAGCGTGGGCCTAAGCAACATTGTTTGCAGAATTACATAGGCACGTAGGCCCGGAGACTTAAACAAAAAATTTCTGGAGATTACGATGTTCCAGGAATGCTCTAAGTCTTTGTCGGATGATGTTGCCAGCCTGTACGCACTAAGGGATGCCTTCGACTTGACAATGAATGGACCTTCCCATTTCGGCTCCAACTTACCCCGTGATTCTGTCCGAGTGGTCCGGACGAGTACGAGGTATCCTTCGTTGAATTTTCTTGGGATGACTGTGTTGTCGCGTCAGGCCTTGGTTTGAGCCTGATATCTGTCGAGGGCCTGTAGGGCAAGGACGCGGTTTCCGTCGATGAGATTTTTGGAAGTTGGTTCGTCGACATCGGGGACTGCTGATGTGTTTGTTCTGGGTGACCCATGCTTTATCTCTTGCGGCGTCATGGCCTCAGGCCCATACAATTGGCAGAAGGGTGTGAACCCGGTTGCCTGGCACTCTGTCGTGTTTAGGGCCCATACCACTTCAGGTAGTTGGTTGGCCCATTTGCCCTTTTTGTCGTCGAGAAGTCATTTCTTGATGGTAGTAAAAATCTTGCCATTGGCGCGCTCAACAACGTCGTTGGATTGTGGGTGGTACACCGAGGCAAAGACTGGCTTGGTGCCGATGGAAAAGCATAAATCCCTGAAGTTTTGGCTGTCGAACTGTTTGTCGTTGTCGACTGTGAGTTCGGACGAGACTCCGAAGCGGTAGACAATGTTTTGCCAGAAGAATTTTTTAGCAGTCTTCGATGTTATTGTGGATACTGCTCTGGCCTCGATCCACTTTGTGAAATATTCGACGGCGATGAAGGTGAATTTGAGGTTCCCTTGAGTCGTGGGCAGTGGTCCAACGATGTCCAGCCCCCAGCATTGGAGTGGCCATGTATGGGCGATGAGCTTGGTGAATTGCGAAGGGCTACCTGAGCGAGGGGAGAACTTTTCGCATGCTTTGCATGACCTTGTGACTCGATTGGCAATACAAATTATTACGGGCCAGTAAAATCCCTGACGAATCACCTTGGCAGTGAGGGCCCTGGGTCCTAAGTGGGAGCCGCAAGTTCCGCTGTGGACTTTGCGGAGGATTTGTATGCCTTCGATTTCAGTTATGCACTTTAGCATGGGCTGGCTGATTCCCTTCTTGCACAACTGACCCTCGACTAATGCGAAGTCCCAGCTTCTGTGCTTTAGTCGTTTGGCCTCATTGCTATCGCTTGGATGGTAGTGGCCTTGCAGATACAGAGTTATTGGGGCCCGCCAATCTTCGGCCATGATGAGGTTGACGATGCGGTGGCCTTCGTCGTCCTGAGTTATTTGTAAACCTTCTGGGTTGCGGACAGCTGGTGTGCCGATGACGTGGTACAACACGTCGGAGGGCAAGGCTTCGCCCTTGGCCGCTGCTTTAGCCAACGCGTCGGCTTCTTCGTTCTTGGCGCGGTCAACATGCTGTTGGGTGAAACCCTTGAATTGTCTCTCGAGACTGCGGACAGCTGAGAGATATTGCATGAGCGCGGGGTCTTTTGCTGAGTATTCCTTCTCAACCTGGCCAGCAACTACTTTGGAATCTGTCCTGACTATGCATGTGGTGACACCGAGTGCTCGTAGTTTGTGGAGTCCCAGGATGACGGCTTCATACTCTGCTATATTGTTAGTGCATCTGTCGGACTCCAAGGTGAAGCTGAGGCGTGCCACGTATCTGTACTTGACGCATGTGGGTGATGTGAAAATTGCCGCGGCGCCTGCCCCCGCATGGCACCACGCACCGTCGCAGTGGATGGTCCACACTCTTTTTAGAGACTCTTCTTGCTGCCATGTTGGTCATGTCCAGTCAACGATGAAGTCTGCCAGGACTTGTGATTTAATCGTTGTCCTGGGTTCGAAGGTGATGTGGTACCTAGAGAGTTCGACTGCCCATTTGGCGATTCAGACAGACGCCTCTGGGTTCCTGAACAGTTCCCCTAGACCCCAGTCCAAGGTGACCGTACCTTGAATGCTTCGAAGTAGTGGCGCAGCTTGCGCGATGCCATGACAACTGTGTATGAAATTTTTTCTAGCTCAGTCATGTTGCACTTAGAGGCCATGAGGACTTCGGAGACATAGTACACTGGGCACTGCCGGGTCGTGCCCTCTCTGTCCTGCTCTTGGATTAACGCCGCGCTGACTGCACATGGCGAGGCTACAATGTAGAGAAGAAGAGGCAGCGAAGGGCCGGGGCTAGCAAGAGTTGCTAAGTCTGACAGGTGTTGCTTGAGCGACTTGAAGGTCGTCGCCTGCTCTGGTCCCCAAGCGAAGTCTTTTGCACCACGCAATGTCTTGAGGAAGGGTAGACTACGCTCTACGGATTTGGAGATGAATCTGTTCAAGGCGGCCAATCTGCCTGTCAGTCGCTGGACATCCCTGGCTGACTGCGGGGGTGTCATGTTGATGATCGCTTGGATCTTGGTTGGGTTGGCCTCGATCCCTCGGTGCGATACAAGGTAATCAAGTATCTTCCCCTGGTGAACTCCAAAGACACACTTCTCGGGGTTGAGCCGAAGTCGTGCTCGCGCATATTAGCAAATGTTTCTGCGAGGTCGGCCAGGTGGTCCTCTTTGTTTTTGCTCGCGACGACGATGTCGTCTACGTAGGTGAAAATGTTGTGGCCGACTTGACCTTTGAGGACCCTCTTGGTGAGGCGAGAAAAGGTTAACCCGGCGTTTTTGAGGCCTTCTGGCATCCTGATAAAGTAGTACATGCCGAAGGGTGTGATGAAGCTTGTGCTGGCCTTGTCTTCCTCTTTCATGTATATTTGGTGGTAACCGGAGAAGCAATCGAGGAGGAACATGACTTCGCATCCTACCGCGCTATCGACTATTTTGTCGATCCGTGGCAGGGGGAAGTTATCCTTGAGACAAGCCTTATTGAGACTGGTCAAGTCTATGCACATGCGCCACTTGCCGTTTTTCTTTTGCACCATCACCACGTTGGCGAGCCATGTAGGATAATCAATTGGCTCGATGAAGTTGGCTTCCAACAGGCGGTGCACCTTGGCCTTGGCAGCTTCAGTCTTCTCGTCAGACATTTTATGCAGTCGTTGCTTTTTCGGGCGCACCGAAGGGTCGATGCCTAGGCCGTGCTCTATGATGGTGCGGCTGACCCCGACCAGATCGAGGGCGGACCAAGCGAAAACGTCCTTGTTTCGTGAGAGGCAAGAGATGAGTTTTTCCTCGTCTTGCGAGGTCAGGTCTTCGCTTATTACGACCGTTTTCTTAGGCGTAGCCGGGTCGAGGGGCACTGCCTTCGTTCCGTCGTTGCTTTGTAACTGTGCCTTTACTTTTTCGCCGGCGACTGGGCGGGTCTCTTCAAAGCCTTCGCGCTGTGCTGTGAGGTAGTGTACATTCTGTTGCCCTGGAACGAAGTCCCTTTCAATATTGCGTGCAGTCTGCTGGTTGCCATAAACTGTGATCACGCCTTGCAGACTCGGGATTTTCATGCAGAGGTAAAGTCCGTGAATGGCCGCTTCAAACTTGTTGATAGAGACCCAGTCCATTATGGCGTTGTATGGGTATACCATGTCGACGATGTTGAAGGTGGCCTGCTCACTTCGTGCATTGGGTGCGACACCGAATGATAGGGGTAGCTCTATCTTGCTGACGGGGAAGGTGCCCTTGCCGCCGAAGCCATATAGGGGGTTGTCCGAAGGCTTGAGTAGGTTGTGGCTTATGCCCATGCGATCAAAGGCGAGCAGGAAGATGATGTTAGCTTGACTGCCGTTGTCGACCAGGACTTTATGTAGGTCCCAGCCTGCAATGCTGTAGTTGATCACCATGGCGTCGACATGAGGAGCGCTGCGCAGATCAACGTCCCTGGCGTCGAAGGTGAGTGGTACATGAGACCACCTTATTTGTACCACTGGGCCGGTAAGGGCGACGTGGTTCACACTTCGGTAGTGATCCCTTTTCTGCCGCTTCATTTCGAAGTCCACGCTGGACCCTCCGGTGATCATGTGCATGACTCCACGATACGGTTGTTCGGCGAAGTCTTCCTGCTTTGGTGCTTGGGGTGATTATGGTGGTGTGGATTTGGGTGATGCGGAGGCGGAGGCATAGGTGGTAGAGCTTGCACTTCCTGACGGTGCTAGTACGCGTGGTTGGGTGGATGCTGGACGTGCTCGTTGTTGTAAGGTTGTTGTTGTTGGTGGTGGTATGTGTGTGCGATGACTCTCTGGTTGTCGACTGGCTGTGCTCTGGACATCCTGTCCCTGGTGGCCTTCATTTCTGGACAATCTCTTGTTGGGTGCGCGCAGTCCTCGCCATGAAACAGACAGTAGAATCTGCGATGCTGCTGCGTCCGTACTCGACCTCTCCCTCTGGTGCCATTACCGCGGCCTTGGGGGGGATATTCCTGACGGCGAGTAGTTTCTCTAGCTGGGTGTTGATTGGCTATGTTGTGCACCTGTTGCTGACTGTGGCTGTCCCACCCGGAGTCTGGCTGCGAAGGCCTGGTCCAGGTTCTGCTGGACTGCGAAGGGTCCTTAGGCTTCCTCTGAGATTCGACCTTTCGTTGATGTAGCTCTTCGGACCTGGCGTACTTCTCGAATAGCTGATGTAGCTCTTGGAGATTTTTGGGTGGGTCCCTGATGCAGTGACTGTACAACACGCCAGCCCGAAGGCCACTGATGGCGTAATAGATCACGATGTGGTTGTCGATCGATGGCAACTGCGACTTGAGGGTCAGGAATTTTCTGTAGTACTCCCAAAGGGTTTCCTTCTCTTGCTGCTTGCAGAGTGATAACTCGACCAGGGCGTCAGTATCGGGTCGGTACCCTTGAAAGTTGAGCAGGAACTTGTCCCAGAGTCCTTTCTAGGAGTCGATGGACAATGGCGGTAACCTGGTGTACCAGGTCAAGGCCGGACCTTCGAGCGCGATGATGAAAGATTTGGTCATTGTGGCGTCGTCTCCTCCGGACGATGCGACGACAACTTGGTAGCTCATGATGTATTGTGCTGGGTCAGTGATGCCGTTGTATTTGGGGTAGGTGCCTGCCCTGAAATTGGCGGGCCAAGGTGATGTCTGGAGTTGCGGAGCTAGGGGCTTCGCTCATCGAGGTAGTTGATCCCTTGGAAAGCTGTGACGTGCGGAATGAAGTGCCCGCGCTGTGGTATAAATAGATCTCCGGCTGGGACGCGCTGCTTGAGGGGCGGTCCATGCTGCAGATTGTGCTGCCTTCGCCCTGCATGAGCGCGATTTTTTGCTCGAGCTCCCGAGCTCTCTGCTCCTCGTCCCGTATCATCTGGCGCACCTTGGCCTGGGCGGTGACACGTTGGCGCTTGGTCTCGAGGATGTCTTTCTGCTTTTGGAGGTTGTGGTTCTTGATGCGCAGGGCTTGTAGCTGTGGCTGGTCTTCGGCTGAGATGCCGATGACTTTGCCATCCTCTATTGCGTCTTCGCCCTCTGGTGGAGCGAAGCCCGGTGGTGATGCTTGCGGTAGGCCTCCGGAGCTGCAGGTGCGTAGGGTGCCTTCGGGGGTGGGGTGCTCTTGGCGCTGTCTTTTGCTGACAGCTTCATCTTTGAAGGCCTCTTGAGGGGTGTTGTCCACAATGGCCTTGCCTTTTTTCTCAGCCAGCAGCACTGACTTCGTTCATGTAATTTGTTGATCCAAAGGTACAATTTATAACCCTTTCAGCAGCAAATGTACACTCGTTTCTTAGAACACACACTCGTTTCTTACTTGGCCTTAGTTCTTTTGGAGAACGAATGCAATTTGTTGAGCCATAGAAAAAAAGAGGAGAGAAGGTGTGCTTCCTCTTCCTCTGTTCAATATAATTCATTTGAATTTTTTTACTCTAAGTTAGATTGGACCATCTTATTTAAAAAAGTCATAATTATTATTAATTTTTGCTATGATATCATTTATTATATAATATATTTTAAGTATGGTTTCATTTTTTGTTTTTAGCAATTTTTTTTGAATAAAACGAGTTGATCAATTTTGATAAAAAAAGTTAAACAAATCTTAAATTAAAACGGAGTAAGTATTAAATAACGTTTGTAATTTCAAACAGACGGAGCAAATGTACACTCGTTTCTTGGAACACACGACAAAGTGATTTTTCATCGGGATCTGGACGGCATTACCACGATACACGTACACACAGAGGAACAGGAAGTACATAGCACAAGTATGCCACAATATATATCCATGCATGGGCTCATTCACCCATTCATATATTCATATTAATATTTGCGCATTGGACGTCTTCCGCCCGGAGTTTGGTTCTTTCCCGGGTGAATGGTGATGTTGCGCTTCATCCCGTGAAAAAGGGGCCTCCAACTGATCTTCTTCAATCTTCCCCTGTTCAACGAAAAAACAGATGAATATATATATCCATGAGGTTGTGATTTGTAATAACCACACACATATATACGTGGAGCACCCACCTGCATCTGCAGCTGCAGCAGGCAGAGGGTGGCCGAGCTCGTGCCGCTGCTCCCTGCGAACGAAGCGCACCATGAGCCCGTTCTTCATATAGAGCGTGGTGTTGAGCTTGGGCTTCACCTCCTGCCCCGGCAGCACCTCCACCCGGAACCGCGCCAGCACCGCCGCCGCCGCCATCTTCATCTGCGTGTACGCGAAGCGCTTGCCGACGCACAGCCTCGGCCCCGCATTGAACACCACGTACTTGTAGGGGCTCTCGGCGCCGCCCGCGAACGCGCCGCTCTTGCTCAGCCAGCGCTCCGGGCGGAACTCCAGGCAGTCGGGGCCCCAGGTGGCCTTGTCCCGTCCCATGGCGTACGTGTAGTAGATCACCCGCTGCCGCGCGCGCACCAGCGTGCCGTCCGGGAGCACGTCGTCCTCCAGGGCCTCCTTGAAGTCGACGGGCACCGGCGGGTACAGGCGCATGGACTCGGTCAGGGCCGCGTGGAGGTAGTCCATGGCGCTGACGTCGCCGCCGCCGCGGGCGACGTCGTCGAGGACGCGGGCCTCCACGTGCGGGTGGGAGGCGAGGAGCCAGAAGAACCAGGTGAGCGCGACGGAGCTGGTGTCGCGGCCCGCGAGGATGAAGCTGATGCAGAAGTCACGCAGGAACTCGTCGGAGTAGCCGGCGGGAGGGGGCGACGACATGAGCCGCGAGAGGAGGTCGAAGCGGCCGGCCAGGTCCCCCACCTTGCGCAGCTCGGCGCGGCGGTCGGCGACGGTCCGCTCGGCGAACTTCCGCACGGCGCGGGCGGCCTCCACGAGCGCGCGCTCGCTGCCGACGCCGAGGAGCCGCTTGGACTTCCAGACGAAGGGCGGCGTGTAGAAGCGGGTGAGCGAGAGCTCCGTGGCCCGCTCGAACGCGCGCGCGAACGGCACGTCGCGGAGCCCGTCGGCCAGGCACCCGGCCTCCACCCCGAAGGCGGCGGCGCAGATGTTGTCGAACGCAAAGCGAAGCAGCACGTCCTGCAGGTCCACCGCCGCCGCCGCGCTCTCTGGCCCCCCTCGTCCGCTGAGCGCCTCCAGCAGCGGCAGCAGCTCGCGGCGCACCAGGCGCTCGACGGTGCCCGCCGAGAACTGGACGAACCGCGCGGAGTGCATCTCGGCGCTGGCGGCCTTCCGCTGCGCGCGCCACGAGTCGCCGTCGGCGTTGAAGATGCCACCGCCGAGCAGCTCCGCGAACCGCTCCCGGTAGTAGGGCCCTTTGGGGTAGTTGTCGAAGTTGGCCTTGAGGACGTGCTCCACGTTGGCCGGCACGGAGGTGACGACGCCCGAGGAGCCCCCGCCCCACGTCCCGCGGTACGCGAACGTGCCCCGCGACCGGCCCAGCAGCACCGCCGCGCCCCAGTCGTAGACGTCGCCGGCCGCGAGGTGCGCGAAGAGCGTCGGGATGATGCCGACCACCGGCCACAGCATCGGCTCGCCCGGGCGGGACGACAGCCGGCTCCTGGCTGCGCTGCACGCGAAGAGCACCGCGGCGGCCACGGCCAGGTCCGACGCCCGCACGTACTCGCGGAGGAAGCGCAGCGCCATGGCCACGAGCGCGCGCGTCGTCATCGCTCGATCGATCACTCTGTCAGCAGGTGATCAGTGTGCTGGCCGTGACTTGGTAGTAGATCGACGTACGTACGCGTGCAAAGATGATGAGCTAGCTAGCTGAAGCTGTGTGCGAAGATGACGCGCAGGCGTGGAGCTCTCGATCGACCTCCGATGCTATATATATACACGCGCGCACTCGGGAAGAAGTGTGCTCTCGCTCGCTGTTTTTTCCGATCCCGCTGTGGCGCACGTAAACTGCTGGGTGCAATGGGTGGTGTGTAACCCGTGTATACGTGCGCCGGGGTTGGAGGAGAGAGAGACAGGTATCTGTACCGTACGTACCCAGACCCAGCCGGAGTTGAGATACGAGATACGCGGTCTATTCGGGCGGTTAGCTAGGGAACCGAGCTGCAGCCTGCAGAGGTGAACGAACCGCCGCATTGATGTGTGTGTATGCCCTTGGAACGCGAAATTCGATCCCAACTCCCAAGTGCGCCCATGCGATGCGAGAGCTGCGAGCATCCGCGCTAGCCTTATCGCGGGTGCATGCGGTCTATATACTGTCTACATACTCGCTGGTGTGCCGAGCTAGCTAGGACTACAAGAGATCGCACGCCCGACGTTTGCTGCTGGTATGCAATGATGGATGAGGTGCAGTGCATTAGAGCAAGTATAATAATGGGCTTTAAGTCTGATTACATGACATTTTTACTTATATGGAAGAAAGATACATCAAAAAGTAGAGTGAGTGGGCTTTTATGCAAGAGCTAGATGCTAAAGGGGCTTCAAAACAAAAGGATGAAAAAGAAAGAGACAAATAGTTCATCTAAGAGCCAACCTAGCTTAGGGCCAGCTTTATTTATTATATGAGTGTGTTTATTTTTCGCTCTAGATGACATGGTAAGTAGTTAGAGCCAACAATAGCCTCTATTATTAAACTTGCTCTTAGATCATCTCCAACGTATCCTATAAGAATGCAATACAGTTTAAAAGTGACTATATTTTATATAATTTAGGGTATCAATATAATATTCTGATCCAACAGTAAAATCATATTCTAGATTATACGGTAGCTCAGTATGGTGTAGTATATCTGAGCACAGTCACTTGAGAGGGTGCCCTAAATGTTTCTGAGAAAATTTTACAAAACGAGGCGCCATTGCAGTAGTTTTTCTTGTGTATGTATATTCCTATATTTGAATTCGATGCGCTAGTTTGAGACGTTGTTAAAGATACTCTTACCGTCTTGTTTAGTTTTGCTGCCTCACTTGTTACATTCTACCTAATTTTTTCTATCAAAGATTAGTCATGTTCTTCGATTCGAAAGTGTGGCCCTACGTAGCGCGCGAGGCTGACCACGCAGGCGTGGATGGCAGGCACGACGATCTCCATGCATATGCATGGCGCGAAAGCTTACGGGCGTCACACGGTCTTAATTTGTTGCCTGCCGACGTTGCCAGCAGGCCACCACTACGTCTGTAAATTTGAACTTGTAGTGCATATCACGCATAGACAATAATGGAACCGCGGCGTGAGCTTTTGGCCTACGCTTACGACGGAGGAGCAGATAAAAAAAATAATAAACGTCATAAAAAACAGGGGGCTCGCCAAGCCACACTCGTGGACACGGCTCTGCCGGGAATACCGGCCGGGGGCATCGTCCAAAAAAAAACGAGACGCGTGCCCCCCCCCCCCCCCACACGAACTGATCAGCACGTACGTAATCCCGACGCTGACCCGGGCCGCGGGCATGCTCGGCACGGGCTTCCCTGAATCGCCCGGGAAGCCAACGATCGCTTGGAAAGGGCCCGCGTCAGCGTCACTGTTGGAGAAAAGGAACGAGAGAGCACTGCTTGTGGCCAGCGGGTGCGCTCACGCTGCTCGCCCCCAGCAGGCACGGCGGGGTGTGGCACGTTCTGCGTGTTGGGGGTCCTCTTGCACACCACACCGGCATTCAAGGCGAGGATTTTATGGTTTTTTTTTCTGTATTCTCCTCCTTATTTTTTTTTTGCAAAATAAGCGAAATATACAATTTTTTTTATTTAGGTCATTATTACAAACAACGGGAGAAAGAAAACGGCGGGCAACCGTCTGGCGATCCGTACGCAGGTTTTCGAATAGAAGAGATTATTACCGTATTTTACGTTTTTTTTCTTTCAAATAAAACAACACTTACGCTTGGACGACACGTGTACACGGCATGCTCACACCCACACACACTCGCGTGCGTTTACGTATCTACCGTATAATAATCCGAGGAATCTTTCCTTTTTTTTTTGGAGGCATGGGAACTCCGGCGCGGGAGATAGGGTGCATACAAAGTTAGCTGCTGGAGACCCGTTTGGTGAACCTGCGTGGCGAGAAGTGGTAACCGGCATTCATCAGCGGTCAGACGACTTGGTTGCACAAATAAATCCGAGGTCTCCCCCGTCAGCCGGGTTCGCCCAGCCCAGCCCAGCCGAACATTTTGAGAAGCGTCGTGCAAATAGAAATGGCAATTAAACCGAACGGCTCTTCCCATTCCGTCCGCACCCCCCAAACACTGGCCTTGCGTGCGCCCTCCGCCACGCTCCTCCAGTGGCTTGTCACGGGAAAGGAATTTCTTTTTGGCTGCCGCAGAGAAGACTCCTTCCGCTTGACTCGAACGCTCAATTCGTTTTGCTTCTGAACCGTGACCGGTTGTTCTGTTGCTTTAATATTCCTAGTCTCCGAGATAGACACGCGTCCTGGATCAGAAAGATGTTGTAGGAAAAAAAATTCCTCTCATGAGTCTTGGCATAGAGAATTCTAGATCTAATTTGTTTTGGCACAATCTAAACTCCAATTTCCTAATTTGTGTGAGCACGCTAGACTAGACACTAAAAAGTTTCTTAAAATATTCCTGAAATCCCATAGGGAAGTCTTTTTTTTTTTTGCTGCTTATGACCTGTGTATCTGGTGCAAAACAACAGTTCCTTTTTTTTGTTTATAATGAAACGAAATTGTACACTAGGATGCATATATAGTGACCCAAAGGGAGAAAGAAAAAGAACTGCAAAAACAAAAAAAGGCACCTTATATAGGCAATTCAATGTACTCGATACAGACAGACTGCTCTGATTTGAGTATTCTATCTTACACGCTCCACCAATTAAATTCAAGCAACAAATGGCACCTACAAATGCCGTACATTTTACAGCTTTGGCACAAAAAAAACACACGTATATATTCATACGGAACAAGGTATGTGCTTGCAGACTTCAGCATTTCTGCCTTACAAAGAAACACAATGGAAAAATATTATGTTTACCCCGTAGGATAGGATAATAAACGGGCACTGAGAAATCCAAACTGGTGACAACTGATAGTCAAAGACAACAAATTTTTCTTGCTGTACACGATGAAATTCTGAGAATGAGATAGTACAATGAAATGGTGGGTATGTTACAATTTCCTGCAAACTAAAAGTGTGCCGTATTCATCTCAGCTCCATCCACTTATGCAGGTAGCGGCTCCTCCAAAACTGTCCGCGGAAAATATATCATCAATGCACCATATAAACCAAAAAAAAGGGGTACCTGATAAAAATATAGAATGGGATAATAACACGAGATCGAAACCTTTGTTTTTTTCTGGAGCTTCAGGCCTCTCTGGCACTTTCGTAGGCACATCAGGAAGCTCAATAACGTCATCGATGTCCTCAGGAGCAGCTTCTGTGTCAGCCGGAGCTTTCGTTTTCTCTTCAGGCCTTACTTCGGTAGCAGGAGCGTCTGGCAAAGACTCAACGGCAAGCTGCAAAGGAAGGCGATGTGAGAACTAAGATAGACTTTAAACTAGCAAGACATAAACAGAACTGTCTATGTCTCATTTCAGATTCTGGAGCTTTTAAGTGTGATTGCTCAAAATCATTGACATTGTCATGCTCATGCCACTAAAAAGAGGTCAGATAAAAACATTTTTGGAGCATTTCAAGTGCTTACGTGAATAAATAAAATGAATCAGAATAGCTGAGGATCATGGGAGAGAGACTAATCAGAGGTTAAGCCCTGTAATGCCTACTGTGATGTTAGCATTCATAGGGAATCAGATTGTTAGACATAATTCGTGGGCCTTCTTTCTGGTTCAGCCTGAGCAAGGACAAGGACAATATTTATACACGAGAGGTGGATTTATGACCAAGAGTGAAAAGTAAATCTGGTACAAAGTGGAACTTTCAGGCTCATTTGTATAAATGGCATAATTTTGGGTTGCTTCTCAACAGATAAGAACTCTAGATGCTTTGTTGGCCAAACCTGAGCTTCCAAATTTTCAAACTCGGCCATGACAGCTTCTTCATCCTCAGCTGAAAGCTGCTCGCCCAGAACAGCATTTATTTCCTGAAATCGACAAGTGATTGGACAAGTCACTAAAAAGGAAATAGGCCCACTCTTTTGCAGTTGTGGCAACATCATAACAATTCAACAGAAGGTATGCTTTTTATGAAGCCTTAGAAGGAAAGAAGAATGTAGAACTACTTGTATATAGGTCACAATTTCACAAGGGTGATAACAGTAGTCCCAACCACATTTAATCACTTACTACCTACACCCAACATTATCACCATGCTCAAAACTAGTTATGATGAAAATCTGAAAATAGGCACACAACCATAGTTGCCACAAACGACTGGATGGAAGCAGGCAATACTTATATATTCAGACGGGATAGGTTTGCACTCCATAATTTCACTCTGACGTGTTGCTATCACAATGCCTATACAGTATACGAATTTGCTGGCAAAACAAAACCAAAGGGGATATTTGCAACATCCGATTTGAAGTGCAATTGTATGTATCTTAATAAGGATGCTGTAAATGAAGTTACTTAGAAGAGACAATCCCAACGAGATTGGCAGCGGATTTACTCCAAGTGCATAGTGCCCTATAGAAATGATCAAATGAATGTATACAGGTACAACTAATTGAACTTACATCTTGATAAGCCTTAGCCTCGGCTGTGTCATCCATCAGCTTTTGGACATCATCAATGTTTATCTCATTCTGTATAGACTTCAGGGCAGCATTTCCAGCCTTCAGGCTTTCAAATACAGCCTTTTGTTTACTTGCTAGTTCAATATCTGCCAGCTAAACCAAGCGAACGAAAATACTCTGTCAGGTTATCATACATCAAATTAAGAAACTCAATGCTGCTTAACTTCAATAAGAAATGTAGAACTTCAGCCCTACACGACAATATTTATTAATTGGTATTAAAGAACAATTATTTGAATGAACTACAAACCTGTTGTTCAACATTCATTTGCCATGTGTCAACTTGTTTCAACAGCTCTTCCTGAGCTTTCTTCTTCTTCAGAGCAATCAAAGCTCTGTCTCTCTTCTTCTGTTGAACCAACTGCCGTGCAGCTTCCTTTTCTGCTTCGATTACCTTCTCAAGCTGGAAGGGAAGAGAAGCATACATAAATACACTCCTATATTTTTAGCAGAGGTGATATTGCAATGATTAAATGTGATGAACTGAGGATCATGACCATCTAATCAGGATAGTCAGCACCTGATGACAACATGTTGTATTAAGCTAGAATCAAAAGATGAACTATAACATCCAAGTACATCAAGTTAAACTGTCTGTACTAGCAAGCAAATTTCACAAATCCAACACCAATTATTGTAATACACTGTAAGGTGTGGCGAAAGCAAAAACGAGTCTTGAAATGCGCTCCAGAAACTGATGTATTGATGTCTGTACGAACAAAATTAGCAGTTATAACGTTGATTGGCTGGACTATAGCATGGAATATTACAAGGAGAGAATTTTTCTTCACTCCCGATCACGAGGCATATATATCGACCTGGATCGGTGCTGTGACACGACTCCAATCAGGGCACCCTATGCGAAACCAACCGATCAAGACACGATAATTCCCTGGAAAACTAGAAACTCGCAAGTTACTCCGATTCATCGATCGACGCCGCTCTATCCAACCCCAGATCCCAATTGCCACCTACAGCAGCTCCCGCGCGACGACGCGAGACGGACACCGAATCTGACACGATCCCACGGCGCGACAGAGGACGGCCGGAATTCGACACAAGCGAGGATGACGGACCATCCGTAGCTCACGGCAGGGAAGGGTGCCACGGAAGGGGAGGCGAGGGGAGGGGGAGGCAGACCTGCTGTTGAAACTGGGCGAGCTTGCGGCGCTGCGTCTTGAGGGTGAGGATGGCCCTATCGACGTCAGTGATCTTGGGCTTCTTCACGAAGATGTTCCCCATACTCGCGGTCGGGGTTCCGCCCCCGGCGAGATGGCGTGACGGCGGTGGAGTCGGAGAGGAGGAAAAGGTGGACTGGACGGGGACGAGACGGTCACGACATTTACAGTAGCCGTTCGGTGCCGGCGGGGCAGGGTCTGTGGCCTGGGTCGTGTCGTCCTCTGGCAAGTTGGTTGTTCCGTAACTGTACTTCAGTTTAGACTTCTTTAAAATAGTAATACTTTCAAATATAGAGTTTCTCTAAAATAATATTTTAGTCTCATTGTTATTTTAATTTTACTTTTTTATTTCCTATTACTTAAAATTACATACATTTTTTTATCTTTAGTCTATGAGTTCATTTAATATAGACCTAAACTCCTTGCTAACTTTCGCCCGTTTGCATCTCATTCTGTTTAATAAATCATGGAGGACATTAGAAGTAGTTATGGTAAGTTTTCTATAATTTTAATTAAAAAATGAATTTATAAAAATAAAAATCAATTAAATATATGGTTTAAGGAGACTAGGATATAAAGCTAAGATAATAACCAAGAATTTCACTTATGCGAATAGCTCCTCATTTTCGTTCCCACTACAAAAAAAATCTCGGTGGATCCCCACTAACGTTTACAGGGTATATTTCTTTCTCATTCTTGTTCCTCATCGAAAATTTATCCCACTTAAATTATAATTAAGACATACATCATTTGTTATTAATGTAAAACATTCACTTATACACATTGTAAGATGTAAGAAATTATTATGTGTACATCAAAATAAACATATTTGTGCAATGATTGTTTAGTTACAAGGTAATTATTTATTTTATCATTAACTATTATACGAAAACATCGTCACATATAAGTTTAACGAGTCCTTGCTGGGAAAGGGAATGAGAAATGCTTCTATGTCCTCACCAGAAACTTCTCCATTCACCGCGGAGAATCAAAGATCAAGGCCCTATTGCCATCTCTATATAAAACACATGTCTCATACAACTCTAATTTAATAGCAAATTTTATTTATCTATAAAGTAAAATAAAAATAAACTTGTTTATGTATATAAAGCAAAAAATAATTAAGTTTATCAATAAAACGATGGTAGATGTTTGAGGTGTAGTGGGGTACAACTGAAGGGCAGCTAACGACCGTGTGAGCAAGGCCGGTCCGTGAAGGAGGCAAGCGGTGCGGTCGCCTCGAGCCCCCGGTTCTATGGGGTCCCACCTCCAGTAGGCCAGGTCGGTAGCGTATTACTATACATATTTATTATTAAATTCCAACTAGCACGTGATCCTTGTGACAAATAACTGGTTTAGAGTGCTTGGCCATACAACACATATATTCATGTGTCTCCTCTTCCGTAGCCTAGCACCTAACGTGTGGCGCCATCTATTAGCTGATCGCTTCAAACGAGTTTGTGACGTGCGCCCTATGATTGTGCCTGTGACTATTGCATTAGTTAAAAGAAGCTTTTGAAAATTGAAGTTGCTAAAAATTGAATAAAGTCTAAAATGTGATAAGAATACTAAATAGTTTGGCTACTTTATGTATCGAGATGATATTAGCAGATAAAACTGATATTGATGTCATCGTCAATGACTTCACATTGAGACATGTTAGAAGAAAATTTTAAGGAAGCCATATATTATATATTTTTACTTGAGATGATTATTTCTATAACATTTATTAGCAATATATGTTATGTATGTTATAAAAATACGAGTTTCTACTTTAAGTTTTACTATGAGCCCTTGATTTGTTAGGACCGCGGCTGCACGTGAGAAAGATGTCGAGTCGTGGCGACACTAAGCCTTCAAGATTTTTTTCGTTAGGGCTAGTTTGGGAACACTAATTTCCCATGGGATTTTCATTTTCCCAAGGGAAATTAGTTCATTTTCCCTTGGGAAAATGAAAATCTCATGGGAAATTAGTGTTCCCAAACTAGCCCTTAATGTATCATAAAAGCAAGGAGAAAGATATCTTCTAAGTGCTAGAGAATAAGAAAACAACTTAAAATAAATAAGATAAGGCTAGAATACTATTTTAGAAATGACTCACACTTATAGGTACTATTTAAAAAGAGTTCAAGCTATAAGTAATGAAACTAAACTATATAAGTACTACTAGTCGGTTGCCTGTGCGTTGCGACGGCTTACAACAATACCTATGTAAACTATCCATTAAAAAAATTTCAAGATTTTTTATTGATTGTCTCCGCTCTCCGTATAATAATTTCTTGATTTGACAAACTGATGTTATTATTTACTCCATTCAATATGTATTGGTACAATACGGCCAATGAAGTGAGCGATTAGAAGAGAGTTCACAACGACTGACTGAACGAACAGAGATTATAAAATGACATAATTTCACCATACAGAGACCAAATAAGAGAAAGTTTGTGAGCTTAAGTTTCTAAAATAAGTCACATGAACTCACTTATAAAAAAGATAGATCAAAATATGGAGTGATTGCTAAAGTCAGGCATCAATAAAAACTGGATGCGCTCCATTCAAATTATGCTACTTCATAGCAATTACTAACGTTTAAAACCAACAAATAACCTTTCATTTTACTGTTAGTGTGATAAATCATTGTTGCTCCATCCAATTCAGCAACCTCAAACACCATATAGTCCATTGCGCCAATATGGTCTCAAAAACGACCTAATGTTTGCAAGAACCAAAAACGTCGTGACGTACTTGGGCTGTAGCCTCAACCCGTAGTGCTGGTTCGGCCCGGCACGATTATATTTTTTATTTAAAAAAACATATATACATATATATAATTTATATTCAATATTAAAAATATCTTAGTATGATGTTCTATTGGTTAGACAGTTTTACCCCGTGTCTCCCGCCCTTCATCTATCAGGGCATATGTTTGAACCCCACCTTTTGCACCGTTTTTAACATTTTACGCTGATTTAATCAAATGGGCCGACTGGCTGGTCCGACACAGTCAGCAGGTCGGCATTGACGTGTCGGGCCGCCGTTTAACCATCTATAAGGCGTGCAGCGGATTAATTTGAAATAACCGTGAGGGGTTATTTGTAAAAATATGGCGCGGGCCGGCCGTTGAAACTGGTGCTTTAAGTATAGTATAGATAATAGCAAAAGGTTTATAACAAATAGTCGGCTGCACACAGGTAGTAAGAATGATCAGGGATCGACTCGTGGTCGCCGACCAGCTAGCAGCCTAGCGTAGCGCGTAGGGAGGCATGAGCCCCATGCTAGGGATCCAGCCGGTTGTGCCTCGTTGTGTGCCACCGCGCGCTCGTATAGTCCCTAGCCATGAAACACCTCATCCTCTTCCTCTCCGTAGCCTACTGCTCGACGCAGGGGCGGATATGGCCTCCAAGCCACCTCGGCCATGACCCGAATCATAGCAAAAAAACCTCTTATACCTAGTGTTACACTACCCGTCTAGGGTTTGGGGCTTCCCCATGTAATTACCATCTCACTCTCGTTGTAATGGGCCAGGCCCAATTACTCAAGTTCTATTAATACCACACCCAACCCTGTTTAGGGTTATGGGTTCTTCCTTCATGGTATCAGAGAGCTAGGTTTAGGTTTTTTTTCAGCCGCCGGCCCCCAGCCGACCGGCCTCCCTCCCAGCCGCCGGCCCCTCTCCCTCCCGCCGCCACCCGCCGACAACCCGCCCTACGCGCCCAGCGCCATGCCCCGGCGCCCTGCGAGCTGCTGTCAGGACGCCCGTCCCAGCCGCGCCAGGAGCCGCCGCCCGGACCGTGCCCTGCGGTCCCACCCCGACCGCGACCCGTCTCCGGCCGCCGAAGCAGGGTTGCGCCCCACCCGGCCGCGCCCCACCCGTCTCCGACCGCCGAAGCAGCGCCCCACCCGGCCGCGCCCGACCCGTCTCCGGCCGCCGAAGCAGTGCCCCTCCCCGACCCGATGCCCCCTGCTACGACTTCCTCCAGCCGTCGCCCCGATGGCCGCCATGGACGACACCACCACTGCCACCACTAGCCCTGGCACGCACCTCCCCGTCGCCCCTACTGCGTTCAGCAGCGAGCTCGCCCATGGAGGCCCTCCCTACATCGCCGGCCTCGGGCCGCTCCCCGTCCCTCCCCCGCTGACCCAGCGCCGAGGCTCCCCGCCGGGCTTTCCCGCCCTCGCCTCACCCACCTGGAGCCACACCGTCGCGCCCTCTGCACTCCCCACCACCGACTCCCCGCTCGTCGACACCCTCGCTACGATCTAGGCCGTAGTGACAGCCTCGCGGGAGCGCGAGCGCGCCGCCTCCCTCACCCTAGAGCGGGAGCGTGCCCTAGGCGCCGCTCTGACCACCAGATGGTCACCACGCAACGCCTCCTCGGCCGCCCGCCGGCCGCCCCTGCGGAAACCTCGGAGGACCATCTTGCCTCTGACCTCGACGCCGACCTCATCGCTGCTCTCCACGCTCAAGCCGCAGGACTGCACAACATCTGGGCCCTCGTGTCCGTGGTGTTGGATCCGACGTCTTCCCACTACCCCCGTTGGCGAGGACAGGTCCTCCTCACGCTGCGCCGATTCGTCCTCGACGATCACGTCCTCGTCGACCACGACGCTCTGCCACCTCGCTCCTGGTGCCTCATGGACAGCGTTGTCCTCTCTTGGCTCCACGACACCATCACCGTTGAGCTACAGGACATCATCCGCGATCAGGCGAACACTGCGCGCCAGGCGTGGCTTGCTCTCGAGGACCAGTTCCTCGGGAATCGGGATGCACGGGCGCTCCACCTCGATGCCCAGTTCCACCTGTTCTCTCAGGGGGACCTCTCCATAGGAGAGTACTGCCGTCAGATGAAGGGCCTTGCAGACTCTCTCCACGACCTCGGCGAGCCAGTCGTCGATCGTACCTTGGTGCTGAACCTCCTGCGTGGCCTCAGCCCCCGCTACGGCCACCTGAAGGCTCTCATCAAGAGGAGCGTGCCCTTCCCCACCTTCCACGCCGTGCGGAACGAGCTTCTCCTCGAGGAGCTCACCATGGCGAATGAGGCGCCCACTCCAGCCTCGGCTCTCTACAGCGCTCCTACCAGTGGTCAGCCGCCTTTGGGGGGCCAGGCCACCCGTCCTCCGTCGACCGGGGCTCCTACCCGCCCTCCACCCACCGTTCCGGCGGCTCCTCGTCCGGCTTCCATGACCGACGGAGGTCGTCGCTCCCGCAAGGGCGGCCGTGGGGGTGGCGGCCCCTCTCGTGGTGGTCCCTCTGGCCAGGGTGGCGGCCACGCGTGGCCGTCCTTCTACAACCCCTGGACCGGGACCATCGCCATGTGGCCAGGCCAGGCACCGAGTGCCTCCCGTCCCCCGGCACCGGCCCTCCTGACTGCACTTCACTACGGCATGCCCTCGACGCCTCCCTACGGTGTGCCCGTCATGCCCCAGGCTCCGCCCGCGCTCTGCCCCCGGGGACCCCCACCTTGACAACTTGGTCCCCACCGGCTGGTGGGTGGGACAACGCATCCCTTGCTGCTGCTTTCAGCACCATGGCAATGACCCCTCCCCCCTCCGACTGGGTATTCGACTCTGGTGCCTCAAACCACACCACTCCCACTGCAGTCACGCTCTCTCGCTCTCACCCCCCCTTTCCTCTCACCCATCCTCGATCGTCGTTGGAAATGGTTCCACTCTGCCAGTCACCTCAGTAGGTGCCTCGGTTCTCCCTGGGCCATTTTACCTCAATGATGTTCTCGTAGCTCCCCACATCACTCACAATCTTCTTTCTGTCCGTCGATTCACCACTGACAACTATTGTTCCATTGAGTTTGACCCCTCTGGTTTTTCTGTGAAGGATCTGGCCACCAGGACCCCTCTCGCCCACTGTGACAGCTCGGGACCGCTCTACACGCTCCGGCCCTCCGCTGCCGGCGTGTCTCCACCTCCCATCCTGGTCTCCACCACCTCCTCCACCACTTGGCATCGTCGTCTCGGCTATCCTGGACCCGATGTCATGACCAAGATTACCAGTAGTCTAGATCCTTCATGTAGTAGGGGACATTTTGAGGGTTTCTGTCATGCTTGTTAGTTAGGCCGACATACTCGTCTCCCATTCATTACTTCTTCTTCTTGGGCTGAGCAGGCTTTTGACCTGGTTCACTATGATCTTTGGAACTCCCCTGTACTCAGTCTCTCTGGTTATAAATACTATTTGGTGATTTTGGATGATTTTTCATATTTTCTCTGGACTTTCCCGCTTCAGTTGAAGTTTGACACATTCCCCACCCTCACACACTTCTTCGCCTGGGTATCCACCCAGTTTCGTCGCCCGGTACGTGCTCTGCAGTGTGACAATGGTCGCGAATTCGACAACAACGCCTCCCGTTCTTTCTTCCTCACTCATGGCGTTCAGTTGCGTCTCTCGTGCCCCTACACCTCTGCTCAGAATGGTCGGGCCGAACGCATGATCCGCACCACCACCAATATGCTCTGCTGCCTTCTCTTCCAGGCGTCTCTTCCTGCCAGCTATTGGGTAGAGGCCCTGCACACAGCCACCCACCTCCTCAACCGTCTTCCCTCGAAGGCGGTGAGCCACCCTACCCCTCAATACGCCCTATATGGCACAACCCCTTCCTATGACCACCTTCGTGTGTTCGGCTGTGGCTGCTACCCTAACACTTTCGCTACCGCTCCTCATAAGCTTTCTCCTCGTTCCACCCTCTGCCTATTCCTTGGCTACTCTCCTGACCACAAGGGGTACCGGTGTCTGGACCTCACCTCCCACCGCACCATCATCTCTCGTCACGTCGTCTTCAATGAGGATGTGTTTCCCCTTGCTGGCTCCAACCCACCCACCGATCTTGACTCCCTCCTCGAGTCTGATCCGGTTCACCCCCACCCCCGGCGTCCCGCCTTGCGCCGTTACCTACACCCCGTGCGGCCACGACGCCACCGCTCGCGTCCATTTCCGCGCCACGCGCGGCCCCGATGACCCCGCCTGCTCCACGCGTGGCCACGTCGATCATGCCTGCGCCACGCGCGATGCCGTCGACCACGCCTACGCCACGCGCGGCCCCGTTGACCCTGCCTGCGCCACGCGCGGCCCCGTCGACCCCGGCTCGCTTCGCCAAACCCACACTCGTCTACCACCATCGCGGCCCCGCCACGACCTCGGCGCCCCCCGACTCGGGCCCGTCGACGAGCGCGGCCCGCTTCGCCGACCCCACCGTCGTCTATCACCGCCGCGAGCCGGCCATACCGCCGCTCTCGACGTTCCGGCGGTTCGCTCCGAGTCGTCCGTTTACCACCCGGTCGCCATCCACGGCGACCCCGGGCACGTCCACCCGATGGTGACTCGGCGCACCGCTGGCGTTCTTTGCCCCGTCGACCCGCTGATCCTGGCAGCTGATACGTCCAACACTCCACCCGACGCTTCCCCGGTGCCCTTCTCCATTCGCACTGCCCTCGCCGACCCACATTGGCGTCGTGCTATGGAGGAGGAGTACGCGGCCCTCTTGGCCAACCACACCTGGGACCTGGTGCCATGTCCACCAGGCATCAACGTGGTCACCGGCAAGTGGCTTTTTCGCCACAAGCTGACCTCGGACGGCTCCCTCGACCGCTACAAGGCCCGTTGGGTCCTTCGGGGCTTTACCCAGCGCCCCGGAGTGGACTACGACGAGATCTTCAGCCCCGTCGTCAAGTTCGCCACTGTTCGCGCCGTCCTCTCCCTCGCCCTCTCCCGCGACTGGGCGATCCATCAGCTCGATGTCAAGAATGCCTTCCTCCATGGCACTCTGACGGAGACTGTCTACTGCAGCCAGCCCATCGGCTTCGTCGATGCTGACCGTCCGGATCTGGTCTGCCGGCTGAACCGGTCCCTGTACGGCCTCAAGCAGGCGCCACGGGCATGGTACAGTCGCTTCGCCACCTACCTGGCCTCCATCGGCTTCGTCGAGGCCAAGTCGAACACATCCCTATTCATCTATCGGCGCGGCGACGACACCGTCTACCTCCTGCTCTACGTCAACGACATTGTGCTCACAGCATCCACCGTCGACCTTCTACACCGCACGATCGTCGCCCTTCAGCGGGAGTTCACGATGAAGGACCTGGGGCCCCTCCACCACTTCCTCGGCATCACCGCCGAGCGCCGGCCTTAGGGTTTCTTCCTCCACCAGCGCCAGTACGCCATCGACATCCTGGAGCGGGCTGGCATGTCTGACTGCAAGCCCTGCTCCACGCCTGTCGACACTTAGGCCAAGCTCTCTGAGGACGACGGGCCTCCGGTCGCCGACGCGATGTCCTACTGGAGCCTTACCGGCGCTCTTCAGTACCTCACTTTCTCCAGGCCCGACATCACATATGCCGTCCAGCAGGTGTGCCTACATATGCACACTCCACGGGAGCCCCATCTCACCGCACTCAAGCGGATTCTGCGCTACCTCCGCGGCTCCCTCGACTACGGCCTCCTCCTCTGACGATCCCCGACGTCAGAACTCATGGTCTACACTGATGCTGACTGGGCTGGCTGTCCCGACACACGCCGGTCCACCTCCGGTTACGCCGTGTTCTTGGGCGCCAACCTCGTCTCTTGGGCCGCCAAGCGTCAGCCCGTCGTCTCTCGCTCCAGTGCTGAGGCCGAGTACCGTGTCGTGGCCAACAGCATGGTAGAGGCCTCGTGGCTGTGCCAGCTCCTCCACGAGCTCCACAGTCCCCTCTAGCGCGCCACCCTCGTCTACTGCGACAACGTCAGCGTAGTCTACCTCTCCACCAACCCCGTGCAGCATCAGCGCACGAAGCACGTGGAGATCGACCCGCACTTCGTCCACGAGCGTGTCGCTGCCGGTGACGTTCGGGTTCTCAGCGTCCCCACCACGCTACAGTTCGCCGACATCTTCACCAAGGGGTTATCGTCAAGTGTATTTTTAGTTTTTCGATCCAGTCTCAACATCTATACAGGATAGAGTTGTGACTGTGTGGGTGTTAGACTACCCGTCTAGGGTTTGGGGCTTCCCCATGTAATTACCATCTCACCCTCGTTGTAATGGGCTAGGCCCAATTACTCAAGTTCTATTAATACCACACCCAACCCTGTTTAGGGTTATGGGTTCTTCCTTCACCTAGCCCAAACAATCAGATCCAATAACCTCTTTCCCCTTCTACTTCTCTGGCGGCTAGCTCCCTCAATCCGCTGCGCGTGTTCACCTCTTGCCACCATCGATGCCTCCACACTCGCGCTCTACAGCTCCACCCTCTAGTTCGCTGCTGACGCCTCCATGCTCCATGATCCGGCGACTCAGCGACCATCCCACTCCTTTATGGCCTATGGGCATGGTCCCACGAATGTGATGTCCCATTGCCGGCGACGAGCGCAACCGCGGCGTGAGATCCCCACGGCGAGCCAAAAACGAGACCGATGGCACTTAGGTAGGAGGAATTCTCTCTTCTGTTTATTATCTGCCTTACTCTTGGTTCGTTACAGTATTTATGGTCACAAAACTAGGCCACCCCAAGTATGCCACAAGTCCATAGGGAAATTCAGCCCTTACAACGCACACACACCTATTCCTTGTCCGGCAATAACTCCTCTTCTCTTCTTACTCGTCGGTAGTAGCAGCAGACCCATCTCCGGTAGCAGCAGGAATGACATCTCCCCCTGCTGAACCAATTGCTTGTCCCCAAGCAAGCGCATCCGGGTATCGTTGGCGAACCACATAAAAGTCTTCCCAAGTAGCAGATTCTGTTGGCACATTTCTCCATTGTATCACCACCTGAGTAACAACAACTCGGCTCCCTTTTTCCACTAGTCAGCAGTCCAATACTACTACTGGTACCACTCCTTTATCCAAATCAGCAAGTCTAGGCAATTCTGAGAACATCAGTGTATGATTTGGTGTAAATGCCTTCAACTGAGAGACATGGAACACTGATGCTCGTGAGCTATTGATGGCAATTCCAGCTTATAAGCCACAGCACCCACTGGTTCAAAAAATATTGAATGCCAATTTTGGATAGGGTCAACTGACGGGTGACGCAATCCTAAGGCTACATATTAAGATGCGATGTTTGGCCACATCAATAAAAATTTGTAAAGCACAACAAGTTGGTAACATTGAGCTACAATTAGCCATTGTTTAGGTCATCCTTCTCTGCTTAGAAAAAGCGCAAGAGCGGAGACAACTCTCTGAGATTGAACTTCACTTGCTCCGCTCCTTGAAGGCTAAATCTTTGGGGCTAGCTGCCATGCAGAAATCAAGAGCGAAACAACATTCAAGATTGAAATGGATCAAACAAGGTGATGCAAATACTAAATTCTTCCATCTGCATGCTAATATTCGACGTAATCAGCATTTCATAAAAGAGCTACAATCAGAAACAGGCATTATCATGACACAACAGGACAAGGAGGAAGCAATATTTAACTTCTACAATTCCATCTTAGGGGTTCCCCCAGCCAGAAATTCCTCCTTGGATTGGACAGTTTTAGGATATGAGCAAACCGACCTTTCAGACCTCGAAGCTCCTTTTTCAGAAAACGAAATTAAGAGGATTATTCATCTCATGCCTTCGCAACGCGCTCCGGGCCCAGACGGTTTCATTGGGCTGGTTTATAAGAAATGCTGGGACATTGTACGAAGCGATCTGTCCGAGGTGCTTTGTGGGTTTTACAATTTACGCACTAACAAGCTGCACCTAGCGAACGAGGCCAATATTGTGCTCCTCCCAAAAAAAGAGAATGCTTTGCACCTTACGGACTTTCGACCGATCAGCTTGATCAATAGCCTAGCAAAAATAATCACAAAGGTACTGGCTGAGAGATTGGCTCCAAAACTGGGACAACTAGTATCTCGCTCACAAAATGCCTTTATCAAGGGAAGGTGCATTCATGACAATTTTTATATGTCTAAAGAGTAATCTAGAAGCTGCACAAATCCAAGAAGCCATCTCTCTTCATCAAGTTGGACATATCAAAAGCTTTTGACTCTGTTAGCTGGGCATATCTTTTGGAGGTACTGGAAGCTTTTGGTTTTGGTAGAAAATGGAGAAATTGGATTTCAGCTATCCTTGCTTCCTCTTCGTCGCGTATCTTCATGAATGGCAGACTAGGAAGAAAAATCGTTCATAAGCGTGGCCTTCGTCAAGGAGATCCTCTATCTCCGATGTTGTTCATCTTGGCTATCGATCCACTTCAGAGAATTATAGAGCGTGCTATTCATTCGAGCGTCCTCTCTCATGTCCTTCCTAAGCCGGCTACTTTGCACTGCTCACTCTATGCTGACGACGCTGGACTATTTGCAAAGCCGTCGGCTACTGACCTGTATGCTTTAAGGCGCATCCTCCAGACCTTTAGTGATTGTTCTGGCCTCAAGTTTAATATGAGTAAAACAGAGTTGTACCCTATTCGGTGTCATCCTGGTGAAGTTGAGGCTCTGCTGCACTGCTTCCCCGGAAAGATTGCCTCTTTCCCTGGAAAATATCTTGGTCTGCCCCTTCACACTAGAAAACTTAGAAGAATTGAGATGCAGTCTCTGGTTGACAAAATTCGTGCAAAGTCTTCCAAGATGGAAAGGAAAATTGCTCTCCAAAGCGGGTAGATTGACTCTTGTTAGCACAGTTCTATCCTCTCAACCAACCTACCACCTAACGGTATTTCCCGCCCAGAGATGGTTACTGAAGCAAATTGACAAAATTAGATGAGGGTTTCTTTGGAAAGGCGAGGAACCAAAAGTAATGAGTGGTGGCATTTGCCTTGTGAACTGGCCAACGGTTTCACGCCCTAAAAATATTGGTGGTCTTGGAGTGGTAGACCTGGAACGTTTTGCTCGAGCTCTTCGAATCCGTTGGATGTGGTTCCAATGGAGAGACCGGGACATGGCCTGGACGGGGCTTGACACCCATGTACCAAAGAAGATAGAGACTTTTTTCATGCTTCAACTTCAGTGACAGTTGGCAATGGGACCCTTGCTTCTTTCTGGTTCTCCAATTGGATTACTGGCACGACGGCGCGTCTCATTGCCCCCAATCTCTTCATTAAGGCAAAGCGCAAAAACATTAAGGTACAAAAGGCCCTGCTCGACAATACATGGATTTCTCTTATTTCTCTGGTTTCTGGGGAAACTGAAATAATTGAATTTGTGAGACTTTGGGAAGCCATCCATGAAGTCCATATAAATATTGAGGAAGTAGACAAAATCATATGGCGAATACTCTACCAAGAGTGCTTACCTGGCTCAGTTCCACGGGAGTTTTGCCAAGCTCAAACTTTCTCCAGTTTGGAAGGCGAAGACGGAGCCTAAATGTCGGTTCTTTGCATGGACCCTCCTCCATAAAAATATTCTAGCGGCCAATAATCTTCAGAAGCGAGGTTGGAATAATGATCCTATTTGCAAGCTTTGTAAGCGAGAACCGGAGACGGTGGGCCATCTAGCAAAAGATTGCATATTCACAAAATCGTGTTGGAGTTGGCTTAGCTCGTGGTACAACCTCTCCTCTCTGCAAAAGTTGGACCAGTGCTCGTCGGTCTATGGATGGTGGAGGAAGTGCAGACTAAAAGTAGAGAAAACTGCTCACAAGGAATTCGATGGTCTCTGTATTTACTTTTGGTGGGAGATTTGGAAAGAAAGAAATAGAAGAATCTTTCATGGTCTTGAGAAGAGCGAGTGAGAAGTGGCCAATTTCGTCAAAGAAGATTTCAACCCGCAAAGAGCTTCTAGTTAGGTTTAGCATTTTAGCGTTTTGTTTGTGTGGCGTGCTGGGTTTCTAGTGGGCTGTTTTGCTAGTGCTTCTTTTCTTTTCTTTGCCCCCTCTCCCCTAGTGTTGTTTTTCCTTTCCAGTGTTTGTAAGTGTCTCTTTCTAATAAATTTTTGGCCATGGCAAAGCTCTTGCCGTGTCCTTTAAAAAAACAACTGACGGCTGGGCGTAGGGTTGTAGTTTTAGAAGAACCATGTCATCAACTTAAAACTAGCGCTTTGTTCGAAATCTGTCTATCTGAATCTTCATTTGATTCTAAGCATTGGCCAATGTTTCATTTAGCATAGCAGTAAAGACTGAGCGTTCTGTGAGTAAGGTGGTGACATCGCCATCAATATCTGTTGGTATGAGAGGAGCAACTTAAAAAGGTGGATCATATCCATACAACACCTTGAAGGGAGAGCAACCCAGTGAAGTATGATGAGAGGTGTTATACCAAAATTTTGCCAATGATAGCCATGTGTTCCATTTGTGAGGTTGAGTGTGGACAACAGAGTGAAGATACATCTCCACACAATTAACCCTTTCACTTTGCCCATCTATCTGAGGGTGGTAAGCAGTGCTTAGATTCAACTTGGTGCCCAACAGTTTGAAGAGATGAGTCCAAAACACACTAGTGAATATCTTATCTCTATGAATCACTATAGACTTGGGCATTCCATGTAGCTTCACCACTTGATCCAGTAGCACTTGTGCCACATTCTAGGCTAACAAAAGGATGTTTAATAGATTTAGGGAGTTTCTCAATGAAGTCTATAGTAATGTCTTGCCAAGCACCTTGAGGGACAGGTAATGGCTACAACATCCTTGCAGGATGAGTCCTCTCACTCTTGGCCAGCTGACAGACTTAACATTGTTTCACAAAATCATCTACATCCGCCTTCAGTCCTCTCCAAGTACATAATTTTTTAACTCGATGATATGTAGCCTAGACTCCTGAGTGTACCCAAGCACACTATCATGTAGTGCAACAATTATCTTGGTTCCTAGAGCAGAGTTTTCTCCCACCCAAATCAGCTTATGCTTCTTGATAATGCCCTTGTGCAGCCAAAATCCTTGGTCATTAGGATTGTGGACACAAAGTCTAACCAAAAAGCATGTGCTTCTGAATCTGTTACATAAGAGTTTACAATCTCTTGGATCCATAGAGGTTGCACTTCACTAACCACCTACTTAGCCATAAGATATCCCACTCTAGAGAGTGCATCTGCCACCAAATTTGCTTTGCCTTGTTTATAGACCACCTTGAATTGCATGTAAGTTGAGACGTTTGACGGCTTGGGGATCGCAAGCTCCAAGTTGCGCCCTAGTCCCACATCGTTCCATGGCATCATCCCAGGCCACCAGTGTAACACCCCATGTGTTACTAAGGGTTCCTTCCTAACACATTCACAAAAGCCCTATTATCACATGTGGGTTAGTTTGAGCAAAAGGCACCATACTTGAGAACCAAGGCCCTAATTAAGTGTTACTCATCCTAAAAGACCTACCTTAGCCATATTAAGCAAACAAGGGGGAGAAGTGCTTAAACCCTAAGTTCCCCACCTTTTAGCAAATTGAGTACCAAAAGAAATTGACTGAGAAAGTTATAGAAATCTCATGATCATGACTTGGACCATTTATAAAAGTTATAGCACCTTAAACAACCTACCAAGATTAGTAAGGGATATGCCCCAAAAAGGTTTTATAAAATCCCCAAAAGGGTCACTCAAGTGGAGGAAACAAAAGAAAAACATATTTTCATTAATTCATTTTTAGCCTCTCTAACAAAAACCAAATATGTTCCATTAGCTACAAGACTCAAAACCACATACCCCAATTGACAAAGTGGCGCCAAAATATCTTAGGCACACCCTGGAAAAATTTGAACTTCAACCAAAATCGATTGACATGACTAAACACCCCTTTTGTCTCGGATTTGGGCAGTGAGACAACCCAACCTTTCCTCTCCCATATTTCTTCAGACAGTGGACCAAATCTTCTGACACCCATGCAAAAGAGCTAGCTTAGGGAGTGGAGAAGACGCTTTGTATAGGATTTCTACCAAGATCGGGCTTGGACAAGTGACCACACGGGCAAGAAGATGGACAAAAGTAACTGAGCCACGTGTTCGACTAGGGGTAGCATGACAGTGCGCGCCCAACCCGCGCCCCTATGCTTGCGGTTAGCCACCGCCGCACCCAAGTAGCGCCCGCGCCTATAAAATCGACCCCGACCCTCGGTATCACTCCCCACACTCTTGCGAGCTGAGCTCGAGCCATGCCCGCCAGTGACTGTCCAAGCACGGTGAGCTTCGCCACTCGCCATTGTTCCCAAACATCGGCCACTATGGTCCGACCACTCTAGCCCCTCTCCACCCAATCGAGCTATGCCATTGGCTTCCCTAGAGGCCAGTGAAACTCCCTGAAGCCAGAGCCCGAACTCTACCTCATCGGAACAGTGCAACCACACTCGTTGGACTTCACCCACCTGCCGGCGCACATGGCCAAGGTAATCCAGTGAACCATTGTTCGATTGCTTTCGCGCACACATTCCCCAGCCCCTAGTGAAGTTCCATGTGTGGTTTAATTGACCGCTACCGGCGTAAACAGGTCAGAGCAAGCGCCACCGACGACCACCGTCGCATGCGCTCGTGACCAGAGTGACTCCGGTCACAACCGATGGCAAGTAGCACATCGACGTGACCGCCAGAGCCACCCCGACCTCGGTCGGCCCCTCGTCGGAGCTCTACCTCCGTCGGTAAGCCTCGTCGTGACTTTCTTCCCCTCTTTCACTATTCTGGTGACCATAAGGACAGTGGGTTAGATAAGTCATAAAGCTAGGGGTGATTCGCAAAGTCAGCAACTCAGTTGAATAGTACATAGAGGGTTTATGTGTGAGAGAAAAGGGAAAAGATAACCCAGGACCCCGATGCAAACCGGTTTTCCCTTTTTCCTTTAAACTAAATGTTTTATTAATTCTGCAGATAACTTCAAAAAATCATAACTTGTCGACATAAGTGTCCAAATTTGGTCAAACAAATTTTGCTAGGCTCTGTACAAAATAAACTTTAGAGCAAAAATAGTGAACCACCCTAGTTCAATACTATTTCTGGAAGTTTTTGTTTAAATCCAGGATATTGTTTATATTATGGAAATGGAAGGAAAAATAGTATAACTTTTATGCTATGGTTAAGAAAAATTTAGTAAGTGTATAATGAACAGTGGACCCATACAAAAATGCTGAACACTCTAGTTCACCAAATTAGTAGGGATTTAAAATTTAGTTAGGTTTTTTTCTATTCTTTTGGAAAATGGGACCATGACATAAAAATGTGAAATTGCAAGCAACCTTATTTTTCTTAGAATATTTAAGTAATATAGCTCTAGAGAAAAATATAAAAATGCATAGTTCAGCAAGGAAATATAGTACCCCTGCTCTATGAGAGAATTAGAGAAAACTTTAGAAAATCATAGAAACCTTTCTTTGTAGAGAAAAATCTCCAACCTTAGGAATGATTGCTCTTATCCAAATAAAAGTTTAGAAAAATTTCCAAATCTGTTGTTTGATATTTTTCAAAAAGAAAGTTAGTTGAGAGCACCTTCTAACCCCAAAACTTTAGAAAACCACAATTAAATATACACGAAGCATCCCTTGGTAAAATTTGGCACAAGACCACACATCTAAATACCACGAAAAATACCCATTAGGGCAGTACCCACTTCTAAATGGGGGGTGTAGTGTAATGTGCCCTCCCTACCCTAGTTTTTGTTATTTTGTCCAAACCAGATCCAAATCCTTTTGGACCCCAAATTTTTAGGACAACTTAATGTAATCAGTAGGAAGCTACTATAATTTTTGTGAATTTTTGGAAAATTCTAAAACATAAGTGTAGTTCTAACCACCATTAAAAGCTCAATAGGAGAAAGGAAAAAGAGATAAAACAAGGGTTAACCAAACTAAGTTAAAAGATACCAGCAACCCCCTAAGTCACAAGGACCATTAAGAAATAATCTAATAGTTAATCCACCTTTTGTTAAATCCTAGTTATGCCACTTCTTGAAAGTTTAACTCAATGAAAGTAGATTCTCACTTTCGCTAAGTAACTTAGTATTACTTACTATACCCCTTCAATAAGATCTTGCATATCATAACATACATATATATCTTATACATTGCATTCGTTAGATCGCAATTTTGCGGATGGAGAGTACATGTTGATTCTGGAGCAAAGAGTTCAACAAGAAGTCCAGGAGCCAGCTCCCGAACCTACCATTGAAGAACTCCCCACTGCACCCACACTTGAAGGTAAGCCCCGGTTCTATGCATAACCATTAATATGCCATTTTACTGCAATTACTGTTTGTATGCTTGTACTGTGCACTTAAGTGTAGGAATTGTTTGAAACCCTAGATGCATGAACTTAGGTTCCTTGATGAGATGAGTACTAGTATGCTAGGTCGAGTAGCTTCTTTGCTAATTTAAGATCTCAGTATAAGTCAATTGATTTTTTAGCACTCGTGCAAGGTCAAGAATTGGTTGTATTCATCTTGATAATAGGAATTATGATTGTTTATGGACATGGGTCCTGGGAGGATGCCATGTCTATAAGATGGAAATGGAATTAAGGATTAATGTGTGGTACCATGAGTCAAGTGTTTGAACATACTAAACACATGCTGGGAAATATGGTAACCAGTAAGCCTAATACTTGAGTGAACCTGCCCGCAGTCTTTACTCCTCATTGGTCCTAAGATGGAGTCTCTCATGCTAGCTATGGTGGGTACAAGTGCGGTCATTGCACGGAGGCAACCAGGGTCAGTGGATCATTGTATGCCAAGGTCATGAGCCCTGTTCTATTGCTAGGGAATCGACGAGGATGGTTAACGTGTGTGGGGACAGAGTGCCCTAACATGTCGTGTGTTTAGGTTTACCTTGCAAAGTTTAAAAACTTGATTCAAATCGTCTGTTTCTCGCAACTGAGACTGCTTGATCCATGCTTCTACATCGAGTAAGAAGTGAAATGAGGTTTCATGAGATAAAGAGTTGATTGCATTAAATGATTGAGTTTTGTACAAAATAAATAAATAATCACATCGTAAGGAGACAATGATCCAACAACCCAAAGTTGACTGGGAGACGACGACCTAGACCTCTCACAAACACATCGCAACATCCTCCATGCGCCTCATCTTGTGGTACCTGTTCTTGACCTATGGGGGTGTGTGAGATAGCAAGGGTGAGCTCACATATGTTCATAGCTCAATAAGTTGTGGGGAATAATGTGCATGAACTCACCAAAGTTGGGAGTTCATGTGATGTGTAAGGCTGATCAATAATAGGGGTTAAAGCTGAGCATTGCTTTTAATAAATTGGTCAAATTTTATTAGCACTTACTTAATGTAAGTTAATACCAAACCATAATAATAATAGAACAAAATTAATAATAAATCTCATGCAATGCAAATGGCAAATTGAATTTAGTTTCGTAATTTAATCATACGAGAGTCCTGAGCTGCTCATGACCGCGAGCACGGCTAGTATACCAGTTTTACATTCTGCAGAGGTTGTACCATGTACCCACAAGTCGTGTATCCCATGTCGCCAGGGTTAGCTAGACCCTTAGACACTACCGAGGTGAATGGCTAGGGATCCACTATGAGGCCTTTACAAAGTTCCACTAGCTTCAAAAAACTCGCTACAGTTTCTAGGAAGAGCAATGCAGGAATCCCCCGTCTGACCGCCATCACAACAAAATCAACCCAGGAACCTCTCTACATGCCTACTCCCCTACTGCCCTTGCCCCTATCGGGTAAGGTATTCCTCCACTAGCTTTCCTAATTAGTCAACCAAGGGCGTCCCATTCCACCCTTGTGGTGGCACGTGTTTCTCAAGTTAAGCTCCATGTTCCAATTAATATAATGATCTTGTCATGAACAATAAACAAAATAATAGTATAATTGGAACATGAACATAATGTAATATTAAACCCAAAACCATATAGAGCAATAGCAAAACTACCCAAACAAGGTGTAAAGATAACCAAACTAGAGTGGCCTATTGGGTCCCATCAAAATTAAGCATATGCATGAATAAGTGATAATAAAGAACATTATTGGGTAATAAAGGTGGTCAAGGGCACAACTTGCTTGGGACTTGGGATTCCAGGTACTAGTATGATTCTTCAGATCCTCGTGACCTCACTGCTAGTCGTAGCAATACAAGCAAACATGGTATAGATAAAATTAACATCACACCAAACATAGGAACAAACTGCATAATAATAATCTGCGTGTCGCTACGAGATCGTGGGTTCAAGAACTACCAAAATCGGAGTTATGGTTATAAAGTTATGATTTATGGAAGATTTATGTGATTAAACCGAAAAACTAGGTTTTATGTTGATTATTATGAACCATGTGAGAAAGATATCCTAATAACTAATTTCAAACTTAATTTAAGATATGACTTAATTAGAAATCATGTTTTAGTCATCTTATAATTATAGACAGATTAACTTTGATTAAAAAGAGGTAAATCTACTAACATAGGTCAAACAAATATCTAACTATAAAATTATGCAATATGGTATAATTAATACTGTTACTGCATAATAAATATTCATATGAAGCTAGCGCAATTTGAACTGATTGAAAAAGAGTAACAATGAATTAGTTATGATTTTCTGAAGTTTCTAGTGCTTAGTATAGACTAAATTCAAGTGGATAATTTTAATCCAAGTTTCATGGCTAAACAGAGTTGCTAGGTGATAATCAACATTAAAACAAAATTAATGCCACTAGAATAGATCAATCTGGAGCTAAAATGAATTAAATATGAATTATACAAGTTTCTAGAATTATTTTTATTCTAAAAATCCTTTTTTTGAATTATTTTATTACTTCTGGATAACCTATGGACTGCGGACACAAAATCCAGTGAGTTCGGGGTCCAGACAATAAATTCTAGGACCTAGTTTTAATTATTTCTCCACGAGTGTGGACGGCGGGTTGTTTCCTAAGTTATTCTGGGACTCTTTTGCAAGATACGCAGGCCGAAGGGGTATCGTTAAATCCCGGCCACCCGATCAACTACGCACGACCCAGATTAAATCGCTCGTTAAGTGAACCGAGGTGTGATCCTGCCCGCTATTTCTGAGTTCCACGACCAGCTATCCCCAAGCCCCCTATCATCCGATCCCATCTTGACGCTCCGGATCTAAAGCGGCGAAGGGTTCTCTTACGTTTAATCCGCTCCGTCCACCCACCGATCCACGGTCATGGCACATCCTCCCCAATCGAGCCTGACGACGGTGGCGCACAGGGCCCCAACGACGGAGCCGTGGCGGAGCAATTCTCCGGCGAGAAATCTACAACCCACCAACCCACTATCGTTCACGAAATCTGTTGCTACACGATGAGAGGAACAACACGAGGCCAGGGGAGAGGGTCTTACCGAGAGAGAAGGCGGGAACGAGGGCGGCCACGGCGCGGAGCAAAGTGTTGGCTGCGGCGGCGCCATCCGAGCATGGGTAAAGAATTCCGAGAAGTCCGACAAAGAGGCAAGGCGACTACCTAACACGGCGCCGATGGTGGAGTTCTGTCCAACCGTCCGGTGGCTTGCCAGAGCTCTCCACGGCCATTGGAGCGGCGGCTTGGTAGCAGCACAGCACCCCGGCGAGGCATCCACCGGCCCCAGCCGTCGGTCGAGTCCGCAGCGGCGCCAAGGCGAGGGAGGGACGTGCCGGGGAGGTCGACGGCGAGCTACAAGCAGGCTGGACAAACACAGGGCACAATCCGAAGGAGAGGCGCGCGACCGGAGTTGAGCAGAGGGGCAGGGCATGACAGAGGAGCTTTCCATGGGGAACAGGGAGAGCTGGCCTTCGATTTTATCTCAGAGCCGAGCCCGATTTTAGGGGGACAAGCGGTCGGCGAGAAGCGAGATGCGCGTGGCGCCCGTACGAACGGCCCGAGCTTCGCGGAGCCATTCCACCAACCACCCGCGCAGGAAGCGGAGAAGAGATTGGGAGAGGGAATGGGGATGAACCTGACCGCGAGGGCCCACATGTAAGTGCTACTGCGACCATGGCCCACACGGCGGTGACACCAGGTGCGCGGGCGCGACCACTGGCGGGCCACACGCCTGAGAGTGGAAATGGGCCGAGGCAGGAAGAATGGGCCCAGACGCTGGTTTCCTTTATTCTTTTCGTTTTCCCTTTTATTTTCAGTTTTCTTTTCTATATAAATTCCTATTTTGAATTCAAGTCTAAGTTGAGGTTCAAATCTTTAATTTGCACAAACAAGGATTCAACATGATGCAAGTTTATTCATTCTTTATCTCTAAGCAGAAAAAAATAATGCTTTTAAATATGAAATGCACACTCACATGATTCCATTTAAGAAAAGGTTATTATGAATGGGTAGCTAAATCAGATATATATATATATATATATATATATATATATATATATATATATATATATATATATATATATATATATATATATATATATATATATATATATATATATATATATATATATATATATATATATATATATATACTATTTGTGTGCTCGTGCGTTGCCATGAAAGTAAAAAATAGTATAAAACATATATACGAAACGACAAGGATGGCATATGCGGAGGGGAGGCGGGGGCACGACGGGTGGGAGCCGCATGGCGCATTGTGTAGGTTTTTGCGATGGGACGCACAGTGCGGTAGAGCCATCGTGGTGGAGGAGGTCGCGGAGTCGTCAGCGCAAATGTCATGGAGCTACAATAGCAGTTTACGGAAGTTGCGGAGGTCGCGTGCGGAGGTTGGCTATCCGACGTAGGTGGGCGGGGGTTTCATGGAGTCGGAGCTCCATGTGTGCGGAGTCAGCGTCGATGTCGCAGAGGTTTCGAGGAGGCGGGGGCACGCGCAGAGAGGGGAGGCGGGGGCACAGAGATGGTCTACACTATTGCCTTAATAGATAGTAGAGAAGTAGAGATAGATAAAAAATTGGTACATCAAACAGTTGAATTGGTGGGAATGAAGCCATGCTGGGACAGCTGCCCCGCCTGCGGTACGGTAAAACAGAGGAGCAAAGCAGGCGCACACGCATCGCAAGCGCGTGGGTGCCAGCCTGCCAGGTCCGTCAGGCCCTGTCCTGACCAGAGGAGCCCCACTGGAGTGGACTGGACTGCCTGCCGCGGGTACGAGCACGAGTGGTGGTGGTCTCGTACGCGTGCCCGGTGCCCGTGACACGCGATCGCTCGCCGTCGCAGTCGTTCGTCTCGATCCGGCCGGCTCCAGGGCGGGCAGCCCGATCGCTCACAATCCCACCGTATGGTCCGACCGGCCCCACACCCCCTTCTGCCGACGTGGGGTGGGGCCGATGGCAGCACCAGCACCCACCGTTCGCGCTCTTTCCGTCCTGCCCCCGCGCCCGATCGCTAATTACGTGCACCTGCCATCCGTCCGTCCACGCACACGGCGCACACCACCCGCATGCCTATGTTGCCGCGCTAGGACAGTACCCACGCGGGCGGGAGCGAGAGGCCCTCTTCTCCGCCCGCTTTGTGCTGCCTTGTCTGCGCTCGATTCCCCACGGCCTCCTCCCTCTCACACATGCCTTCCCTCCAGCGCCGCACCACGCCACCAGGGCCGGCGGGCAGCCCACTCCTCTCGTTCCTCCACTCCACCTCTACCCTACGCGCTCTTTCTGCCGCCAAATCAGCACTACTCATCACCCAACCAAGGAAGAGAGATATTTTCTGCTCTGGCCCTATTTCTGGAGGGCGGGCGGGGGGAGGCGGCGAGGTGACGTGGCAGTTGCGACCTGGCATCGAAGACTTGCGTGAGTGGTAACTGGAACCGAATCTTTCTCCTCGGCTGCTCGGTGCTCGCCATGCCCCTGTTGTGGCGCCGCTCGTGTCCCCCTGTTGCCGCGGGCGCTGGTCGACTTGTTTGACCTCGTCTGCGTAGATTCGTCGAAGAGGTGGTCCGGTGGCTGCGGCTAAGTGGGGCGAGCCCAGAGGCCTTGAGAAGCGATGCAGAGGGAGGTGGGCCCACAGGTGGCCCCTCTGCTCTTCATCCACCATCGGATCCAGCCGATGCCTCCCCACGCCGCGACCAACCATGGCCTGCCGCCGCGGCAGCGCACGTGGAGGCCGCCGCGGGGAACTGGAACCCCAGGCTGTGGGACTGGGATAGCCGCGCGCTCACCGCCAGGCCATCGGCCGATGCACTCCGCCTCGCCGGTGGCCAGCCCCAACCCCAGCACGTGGCCGAGGAGCACCGTCAGGGGGCCGGGGAAAGTGTCGCGCTGAAGCTCCAGCTCGGCCCGAGGCCCCGACGGACGCCAGCCCGACACCTCCCATGGCGTCGCTGTCGCCGTCCCCGCCTTCTTCGGGGCAGGACCCAGTGGTCAGGACGAGCAAGCGGTGGAGGAAACTGCTGCTGCGGTGGCGGCGGCAATGGGCATGAGGGGGCTTCGGGATGCAAAATAGCCGAAGAGGAGGCGGGAAGCCAGAGGGAGTAGTGTGCTTTGGAGATGCAGGAGGAGTATTTGAGCCGTGATGGAGCTCATATGGGGAGGGCTTCATTGGGGTCTCGGGGGCTTTGGAAGCTCCACGAGGACGGCGCGACGGGAGGAGCGCACGAGGCGAGGAAGAGGACGGGGAGGAACGCAGGGGGAGGGGGTGCGGGTCATGCGACTGCCATTGCCACCTTACGGTCGGGGGGGGGGGGGGGCACGCGCAGAGAGGAGGGTGGGGACAGTCTACACTAACGTCTTAATAGTTAGTAGAGATTAAACATATAAACATTCGATGTAATAGAGATTAAATTTTTAGTCCATTTATCAAACATCCCCTTAACATAAAAATACAGGGACCGATGCAAAAGTGCAAAACAGAGCACATTGACCATTGAGCAACGAACAACATAAATACAGTAGCTGAAATGTTTTTTTTCACCGATGAGGCCGCATCCATTATTCATAGATCTTTTTAATTGCAGCGACACTGAAAAGACATTGCATTGCACAAGATCTAAACTTCACTGGCTCCGGCGTCCTTCTCTTCTTCCGCCGCCGCGGCAGCTTCAGCGGCGATAGGATCGCCAGCGGGCGCATGAGCGGCGTCTTCCACTGAATGCTCAGCAGTGGGCACCCTGACGTCCTTGTAGCTGCAGACGTAGGGCTCGTCGCGGCCGTGGTACGTGCCGGTCCACGCCCCGTCGGCGATGTGGCTGGCGTCCCAGACGGAGGCGTACAGGTACATGGGCTTCTCCGGCCACGGCTCCCCCTCGCGCATCTCGTCGCGCTGGACGAGCTCGCCGTCGACGCGCCACTCGATGGCGGAAGCGTCCTAGGCGATGGCGTAGTGGTGGAAGCCGTCGGAGGAGTCGAAGGGGAGCGCGTGGATCTGCTCCCGCCCGCCGTTGCCGCCGACGTAGTAGTTGGTCTGGACAGCGCGCTTGTCGTGGCCGAGGAACTCGAAGTCGATCTCGTCTGGGTCGGCGGAACCCTCTAGGGAGGACAGATGGGGAGGAGTCCATTGGGGGTCTGGGGGGCTTTGGAAGCTCCGCGAGGACGGCGCGATGGGCGGAGCGCACGAGGCGAGGAAGAGGACGAGGAGGAACGCCGGGGGGAGGGGGCGCGTTTCATGCATCCGCCATTGCCAGCTTACGGTCGGGGGAGGAGGGGAGCACGCGCAGAGAGGAGGGCGGGGGCAGTCTACACTAGCGTCTTAATAGTTAGTAGAGATATTTTTTCAAAAGTTAATACTTATTTACTAAAGGAAAGGTTAATGTATAATCTTCATCATGAATTATTTTAACTCAACCATATGTATATTTTTGTAGAGGGTGCTTTAAGGGAATAATTTGAAAACCCTAATTCTATTTATTGTTCCAAGTTTTGTTCTACCAAACTTTTAATATTGTCATCTCTATAATTTTGAGAGGCAAAACTTTATAAACAAAAGGTATCATTATTAAAAGTCATTTTATCTTTTTTTGAAAATGTTATTATTCTCAAAATAAGATTTTAGGTGTTACAATAGACCCCAACCGGGCATTTCAAGGTGTGGGAGCCCAAGCAACATACCAAGGCATATAGTAGACATTTCCAAGTGCTTAATAGAATCACTCGGTGATTAGCGTAGGTGCTTTGCGAAGTGCTTAGGTTAGTTAGACCGCTTTAGTGCTTTCTCTAGGTGAACCCTAGTTAGTTGAGTGAGTTTAGATAAACCACACAACCCCTTGTCTCTTGCGTGAGCCATTGTAATTGTACCGAGTGGGGAGAGAGTCTTGCGAGAATGTGACAACCGCGTTTGTGTCACGACCGCCACCGTGTACCAGAGGGAACGAGGCCCGCACATTTCAGCTAGATGCTCGATAGTGGAGACGACGGAGAGCGTCCGAGAGAAGCTAGAAGCGGAGCACCACTTGCGTGTGGAGAAAGCCCGCGGCTCTCTACGGAGTTACTCGACCGAGGTGCTTGGCCCTCGCGTGGGCATCCCTTTGTGTAGGGGCACCAATGAGGATTAATCGGGACCTTGCGTGGTTCCGGATACCTGGGTAAAAATACCAGCCATCTCTACCTTGCTCTTTAGCTTCCGAATTTATATTAAGCATTTAAGTTTCAATCTTGTCTTTGTGCTTATATTGTTTTAGATTGAAACTTAGGCATTGCGGTAGAGATAGCAACACTTAGACAAAACCTAGTTTGCACATTCTAGTTTGATTAATTGCATAGGTTTTGCTCTAGGGATTTATGGCCTAGTTTAGAGATACTTTTTAGAAGTCCAAATTCACCTCCCCTCTTAGGCGTCACCTGTTTCCTTCAAACTAAAAAGAAGTTCGTCGGACGATGGACGAAAGAGCTACCAGTCGTTCTTTAGAGCCTACATACTACACCGTCCAGGGCAAAAAGGTTGCACGCTTTTCTTCCGAGCATTCTTTGCAGAGGCGATGCTCCCCATAGAGTTGGAGTACGGGACCCTGAGGGTCCAAGCCTTCAGCAACGAGCAAGGAACAACGGATGCCCAGCTCTCCACTGACCTCTTCAACGAACTGCACTGAGAGGGCGTATGCAGTGATCCGAGAAGTAATACTCACCACAAAACAACCCCCACATCAGATCCAACCACAAGAACTCAAAGGTTCTTCACAAGATCTCAAGAGAAGAGATGGAAAAACACAAGAGATAAAAAGCTTCAGAAATTTCAGCAAGAATACAAACTGATATTGAGGCCAAACGAAACCTGTGGGCCATACCAGTAACCTTTCCTCAGATTAAATTTTGAACAAGAACACAGTCGATAGTACAAAATCGTTGTGGATCTCTCGGCTTAACTGGTGTCTACCTAGAGGGAAAACTAGGAGCTCTAAAATGTGAAGTCTTAACAAATGGCAGCCCAAATATATTGAACTAACCAGCCCTTCCCTCTATTTTTAGTTAGTTATTTCTATTTCTTAAACTACCCCTATTTACATAGAGTTGATCCACTCTGCTAGGGACAAAATATACCAACTTCTAGGTTTTCGATCTGACGGTCACACGCTCCACACAAAGTTGCTTCACCTTGATGCACCCTTTGTCGTGACGCTACGTGCCGCCACCGATTCCCTCTAGAACCGTCGCCACCGAATTTTGAGGCCCAAACTCAGCAAAACCCACCATCTGTAGCGCAGTGTTGTTTTGAGGCTCAACCATGAAACCGCCATGAGTATCGCACCACCTGCGCGTCCCCCACGTCTTGTACACGTGTCCCGCCAGTCCTTGATCGTGCTAGCAACATAGCCCACTCCTCCATGTTCTCATGCGAGTGCTTGTCCTAGGTATCAGCCACCACATCTGGTCACTCGGCCGCTCCGGTTCATCAGCCAAGACCCAACACTCATCCTTCACTGCTCTCGGTCCATCAGCATGAGCCCGCTTGACCTTCACCTTAGCCGTCGACCACTGGCCCCGTGCTCCACACCCGCACACCACAAGTTGACCAACATGGTAGCACATAATAATCTAACACCTCGATCAGTCCATGACTCGACCTGAGATGCTACCCGTTGACAATCACTCATGATCAACCCAAACCACAAGGGACAAGTCAACTGTGTGTTCACAACATTCTATCCAAGCCTTCAGGAAGAGACGAGGGCATGGACTTCAACCCAAACACAAAAAAATTCAACATCACAAAAGCACGAACCATCATCCAAGATTCAACATTCAAATTTTATGTACAAAATGGGAGTTAAAATGGAGCTAAGGGGATGGAGCTAGAGGGCGCTGCATGAGGATTGATAGAGTGACCCTCTTCTTGATCAACTAGGCATGAGGGCATACCTGCTCTTTAATGTCGTCCAGCTCCTCATCGCTGCTACTAGTTGCAAAGCCCTTAGCAATCACGGCTAGGTCAATCTTATCAAAATCAGAGACCATCTCCCAACATGTGGCTCAGGCGCACAGACACTCCACCTCCTGCTGCGCCACCAGCAATGTTTCCTTTCGGGCCACCGACCGAGATTGGAGACACTGTGACCAAGACACAAGCGAAGACATAAGCGCCATCGAAAAAACAAAAACCCCAAAAGAGACAAAGCAACTGGGAAGATGACTTACCACACCAAAGGGAAGCAACTCCCGCGTCACCGATGTGAGAGCGTGAAAGTGCATTCATCCCTTTTGTGGGTTTTGGTGATTTGGATAACAACACATTTAAAGGTCTAACATGTTTGCTAAGTGTTGAATAGGAAATTCAGAATGATGAACACACTTGAATAGTGTATAATGATTAGTGAACAAAGGTTTAACACAAGGTTAAATAACCAATGAGACTACGCAAATGGATATAATTTGGTCTCTGTATTGGTTTGAATATATATGGACAAGACCTGAGAAACCACTATGCATACATATGATCATAATAGAGGTTGAAGTGATTAAGAGGATTGGTCAAGTCAAGGTGAATAAGATATGAGGAATCATGAATTGGCTTGACCATATTACTATCAGTCCATATATGCTTCTATGAGAATCAAACTAGAGCTTGATTGATCTTAGCAGTTATATCTAGATGACATTCAAGCAAAGTTCTCAATATTTAAGAAATGATTCTCTCAATGGACGCTCAATACGATGTGAATCAAGAATGGCTTGATAGGGTGAAGATAGTGAAAGGGAAATAGGCTCACACCTTTTTCTAAATGATTTTGGTGGTTGAATTGCCCAACACAAATAATTGGACTAACTAGTTTGCTCTAGATTATAAGTTCTACAGGTGCCAAAGGTTCAACACAAACCAATAAAAAGTCCAAGAAAGGGTTCAAATAAAAAGAGCAAAAGACAACCGAAGGCTGCCCTGGTCTGGTGCACCGGACTGTCCGGTGTGCCACCGTACAGTGTTCGGTGCACCAGGGAGATCAACTCCGAACTTGCCACCTTCGGGTTTCTGGGATTGCCTCTCGCTATAATTCAACGGACTGTCCGGTGTAGCACCGGACTGTCCAGTGTGCCAAGCGGAGTAACGGCTACAGCGCCAACGGTCGTTTGCAAAAGGTGAACAGTGAGCCTCTTCTAAGCGCCTCCGGCTCCGGCTCTTCGTCACCCTCCACCTCCGGCTCGGAATCGACATCCGCCACTTCTAAGCGCCATGAGTGCAAGAAGTATAGTAAGATGCCCCTTTGCTATCCTCGTATTTCAAAACGTACTCCATTACTTTTCGTCCCATTAGGCAAACCACCTATGTTTGAAGGTGAAGATTATTCTATGTGGAGTGATAAAATGAGGCATCACCTAACCTCACTCCACAAAAGCATATGGGATATTGTTGAGTATGGAGAACAGGTACCAAAGAAAGGGGACAAGGATTATGATTCGGAGGAGGTCGAACAAATTCAACACTTCAACTCCCAAGCCACTACTATACTCCTCGCCTCTCTAAGTCGAGAGGAGTATAATAAGGTGCAAGGGTTGAAGAGTGCCAAAGAGATTTGGGACGTGCTCAAGACCGCGCATGAAGGAGATGAGGTGACCAAGATCACCAAGAGGGAAACGATTGAGGGGGAGCTCGGTCGGTTCATGCTCAACCAAGGAGAAGACCCGCAAGCCATGTACAACCGGCTAAAGACCTTGGTAAACCAAGTGCGCAACCTCGGGAGCACAAAATGGGATGACCATGAAATGGTCAAGGTTATTCTTAGATCACTTGTTTTTCTTAACCCTACTCAAGTTCAATTAATTCGTGGTGATCCTAGATATAAACTAATGTCTCCCGAGGAAGTGATAGGAAAATTTGTGAGCTTTGAATTGATGATCAAAGGCTCCAAGAAAATCATCGAGCAAGGCACCTCCTCCACACCCGATGTACAACCCGTTGCATTCAAGGCGACGGAGGAGAAGAAAGAAGAGTCTACATCAAGTAGATTTCCCATTAACGCCTCCAAGCTCGACAACGAGGAAATGGCGCTCATCATCAAGAGCTTTCGCCAAATCCTCAAGCAAAGGAAGGGAAAGATTACAAGCCCCGTTCCAAGAAGGTTTGCTACAAGTGTGGTAAGCCCGGTCACTTCATAGTAAAATGTCCTATTTCTAGTGACAGTGACAGGGGCGACGACAAGAGGGGGAAGAAGAAGGAGAAGAAGAGGTACTACAAGAAGAAGGGTGGCGATGCCCATGTTTGCCGGGAGTGGGACTCCGACGAGAGCTCCACTGACTCCTCCTCCGACGAGGATGCCGCCAACATCGCCATCAACAAGGGCCTCCTCTTCCCCAACGTTGGCCACAAGTGCCTCATGGCAAAGGACGGCAAGAAGAAGGTAAAATCAAGATCCTCCACTAAATATGCAACTTCTAGTGACGAGGATAATTCTAGTGATGATGATGATAACTTGCTTACTCTTTTTGCCAATCTTAACATGCAACAAAAAGAGAAATTGAATGAATTGATCAGTGCTATTCATAAGAAGGATGAACTCTTGGATAGCCAAGAGGACTTCCTTATTAAGGAAAACAAAAAGCATGTTAAGGTTAAAAATGCTTATGCTTTAGAGGTAGAAAAATGTGAAAAATTAACTAGTGAGCTAAGCACTTGCCATGACACTATTTCTAGCCTTAGAAATGAAAATGTCAAATTAATTGCTAAGGTTGAGAAATCAAATGTTTGTGATGATTCAATTGTTAATCTTAGAAATGATAATGCTAGTTTAATTGCTAAGATTGACATGTTTGAAACTCTTGCTAGCCTTAAGATTGAGAATGAAAAATTAATTGCTAAGGCTAAAGATTTAAATGTTTGCAATGATGCTATTACCAATCTTAGAGATGAGAATGCTATTTTACATGCTAGGATTGTTGAATTAAATGATTGCAAACCCTCTACATCTACGGTTGATCATGTTTCTATTTGTACTAGATGTAGAGATGTTAATGTAGATGCTATTCATGATCACCTTGCTTTGATTAAACAACAAAATGATCACATAGCTACATTAACTGCTAAAATCAATGAGCATGACTTGGAAAATGAAAAATTTAAATTTGCTAGAAGCATGCTCTATAGTGGGAGACGCCCTGGCATTAAGGATGACATTGGCTTCCAACAGGGAGACAATGTCAAGCTTAATGCCCCTCCTAAAAGATTGTCTAATTTTGTTAAGGGCAAGGCTCCCATGCCTCAGGATAACGAGGGCTATATTTTATATCCTGCTGGTTATCCCGAGGATAAGATTAGGAGAATTCATGCCAAGAAGACTCATTCTGTTTCTCACCATGCTTTTATTTATAAGAATGAGGCTTCTAGCTCTAGGCGTTCTACCCATGTTAAAATGTCTAAGAAGAAATCTCCTATTGCATCAAGTGATCATAACATTTCATTTAAGACCTTTGATGTTTCATATGTTTTAACTAACAAATCAGGCAAAGTAGTTGCCAAATATGTTGGGGCCAAACACAAGGGCTCAAAGACTTGTGTTTGGGTACCCAAGGTGCTTGTTTCTAATGTGAAAGGACCCAAGACCGTTTGGGTACCTAAGAACAAGGCCTAAAATTGTTTTGTAGGTTTATGCATCCGGGGGCTCAAGTTGGATCATTGATAGCGGGTGCACAAACCACATGACAGGGGAGAAAAGGATGTTCTCCTCCTATGAGAAAAACTATGATCGCCAAAGAGCTATCACATTCGGGGATGGAAATCAAGGTTTGGTCAAAGGACTTGGTAAAATTGCTATATCTCCTGACCATTCTATTTCCAATGTTTTTTCTTGTAGATTCTTTAGATTATAACTTGCTTTCAGTTTCTCAATTATGCAAAATGGGCTACAATTGTCTTTTTATGGATATAGGTGTTACTGTTTTTAGAAGAAGTGATGATTCAGTAGCATTTAAGGGAGTATTAGAGGGTCAGCTATACTTAGTTGATTTTAATAGAGCTGAACTCGACACTTGCTTAATTGCTAAGACTAACATGGGTTGGCTCTGGCATCGCCGACTAGCCCACGTTGGGATGAAGAATCTTCATAAGCTTCTAAAGGGAGAGCACATTTTGGGACTAACCAATGTTCATTTTGAGAAAGACAAGATTTGTAGCGCATGTCAAGCAGGGAAGCAAGTTGGTGTTCATCATCCACACAAGAACATCATGACGACTGACAGGCCACTCGAGCTACTCCACATGGACCTATTCGGCACGATTGCTTACATAAGCATCAGCGGGAGTAAGTACTGTCTAGTTATTGTGGATGATTATTCTCGCTTCACTTGGGTGTTCTTTTTGCAAGATAAATCTCAAACCCAAGAGACCTTAAAGGGATTCTTGAGACAAGCTCAAAATGAGTTCGGCTTAAGGATCAAAAAGATTAGAAGCGACAACGGGACGGAGTTCAAGAACTCACAAATAGAAGGCTTTCTTGAGGATGAGGGCATCAAGCATGAGTTCTCTTCTCCCTACACGCCACAACAAAATGGTGTAGTGGAGAGGAAGAATAGAACTCTACTTGACATGGCAAGGACCATGCTTGATGAGTACAAGACTTCGGATCGGTTTTGGGCGGAAGCAATCAACACCGCTTGCTACGCCATCAACCGTCTCTACCTTCACCGAATCCTCAAGAAGACATCGTATGAACTCCTCACCGGTAAAAAGCCCAATGTTTCATATTTTAGAGTCTTTGGTAGCAAATGCTTTATTCTTGTTAAAAGAGGTAGAAAATCCAAATTTGCTCCTAAGGCTGTAGAAGGCTTTTTACTTGGTTATGATTCAAACACAAGGGCATATAGAGTCTTTAACAAGTCCACCAGACTAGTTGAAGTTTCTTGTGACATTGTGTTTGATGAGACTAACGGCTCTCAAGTAGAGCAAGTTGATCTTGATGAGCTAGATGATGAAGAGGCTCCGTGCGTCGCGCTAAGGAACATGTCCATTGGGGATGTGTGTCCTAAGGAATCCGAAGAGCCTCCACATACACAAGATCAACCATCATCTTCAAATCAAGCATCTCCACCAACCCAAGATGAGGATCAAGCTCAAGATGATGAAAATGAAGATAAAGAGGAGCCACCTCAAGAGGAGGGCAATGATCAAGGGGGAGATGCTAATGATCAAGACAAGGAAGATGATGAGGGTCCAAGGCCACCACACCTAAGAGTCCATCAAGCAATACAAAGAGATCACCTCGTGAACTCCATCCTCGGCGATATTCATAAGGGGGTAACTACTCGATCTCGTGTTGCTCATTTTTGTGAACATTACTCCTTTGTGTCTTCTATTGAGCCATACAGGGTAGAAGATGCATTAAGAGATTTGTATTGGGTGTTGGCATTGCAAGAGGAACTCAACAACTTCACGAGGAATAAGGTAGTGACATTTAGTTCCACGTCCTAACCAAAATGTTGTAGGAACCAAGTGGGTCTTCCACAACAAGCAAGATGAGCATGGTGTGGTGACAAGAAACAAAGCCCGACTTGTGGCCAAGGGATATTCACAAGTCGAAGGTTTGGATTTCGGTGAAACCTATGCACTCGTAGCTAGGCTTGAGTCAATTCGTATATTACTTGCCTATGCTACTTACCATGGCTTTAAGCTTTACCAAATGGACGTGAAAAGTGCCCTCCTCAATGGACCAATCAAGGAGGAGGTCTATGTTGAGCAACCTCCCGGCTTTGAAGATAGTGAGTATCCTAACCATATCTATAAACTCTTTAAGGCGCTTTATGGGCTCAAGCAAGCCCCAAGAGCATGGTATGAATGCCTAAGATATTTTCTTATTGCTAATGGCTTCAAAGTCAGAAAAGCCGATCCTACTCTCTTTACTAAAACAATTGCAAATGATTTGTTTGTATGCCAAATTTATGTCGATGATATCATATTTGGGTCTACTAACAAATCTACTTGTGAAGAGTTTAGTAGGATAATGGTTCAAAAATTCGAGATGTCTATGATGGGTGAGTTGAAGTATTTTCTAGGATTTCAAGTGAAGCAACTCCAAGAAGGCACCTTCATCAGCCAAACGAAGTACATTCAAGACATACTCACCAAGTTTGGAATGAAGGATGCCAAACCCATCAAGACACCCATGGGAACTAATGGGCATCTCGACCTCGACACGTGAGGTAAATCCGTAGATCAAAAAGTATACCGGTCGATGATAGGATCTTTACTCTATTTGTGTGCATCTCGACCGGATATTATGCTTTCCGTATGCATGTGTGCAAGATTCCAAGCCGATCCTAAGGAAGTTCACCTTAGGGCCATGAAACGAATCTTGAGATATTTAGTTCATACTCCTAAGTTTGGCCTTTGGTACCCCAAGGGATCCACTTTTGATTTAATTGGATATTCAGATGCTGATTAGGCAGGGTGTAAGATTGATAGAAAGAGCACATCAGGGACTTGCCAGTTCTTGGGAAGATCTCTGGTGTCTTGGGCTTCTAAGAAACAAAATTCTGTAGCTCTTTCTACCGCTAAAGCCGAGTACATTGCCACAGGTCATTGTTGCGTGCAATTGCTTTGGATGAGGCAAACCCTTAGGGACTATGGTTATAAATTAACCAAAGTTCCTCTCCTATGTGATAATGAGAGTGCAATCCGCATGGCGGATAATCCCATTGAACACAACCGCACTAAGCACATAGCCATTAGGTATCACTTTTTGAGGGATCACCAACAACGGGGGGATATCAAGATTTTATATGTTAGCACCAAAGAACAATTAGCCGATATCTTTACCAAACCATTAGATGATAAAACATTTACCAAACTTAGGCATGAGCTAAATATTCTTGATTCTCGCAATTTTGATTGATGTTTTGCACACATAGCTCATTTATACCTTTGATCATCTCTTTCATGTGCTATGACTAATGTGGTTTCAAGTGTATTTCATGCTAAGTCATAGATTAAAAGGGAAATGGAGTTCTTCGGCGAAGACAAGGCTTCCACTCCACTCCATCGAATCATTCATCCTTCGCCGTCGCTCCACACCGCTCTCCAATTTGGTATAATCTTCACTCCTATATTATTTACCAAAGGGGAAGAAAGTTCAAAAAGGGCTTATATTTCACTCACAAGTATCCGTTTTTGGCGATTCATGCCAAAGGAGGAGAAAGTATTAGCCCAAAGCAAAAGGACCGCACCACCACCAATTTCAAAAATGTAGTCTTTCAAATTTGTACTAAAAGAATTTTTTCAATTGGTATCTTATTTTTGATAAGAATTTTTCAAATTGGTATAACCCCTTTCAAAATTAATATCCAAAACCCTCTTGAACACTAAGAGGAGAATTTCATTGAGGGGGAGTTTTGTTTAGTCAAAGGAAAAGCATTTGAAACAGGGGGAGAAAATTTCAAATCTTGAAAATGCTTCTCAAAATCTTATTCATATACCTTTGACTATTTGCAAAAGACTTTGAAAAAGAATTTCCAAAACATTTGCAAAAACAAAACAAGTGGTGCAAGCGTGGTCCAAAATGTTAAAATTAGAAGAAAGCAATCCATGCATATCCTATGAATGTATAAATTGGTTTAATTCCAAGTAATCTTTGCACTTACCTTATGCAAACTGGTTCAATTCTGCACTTATATATTTGCTTTGGTTTGTGTTGGCATCAATCACCGAAAAGGGGAAGATTGAAAGGGAAATAGGCTCACACCTTTTTCTAAATGATTTTGGTGGTTGAATTGCCCAACACAAATAATTGGACTAACTAGTTTGCTCTAGATTATAAGTTCTACAGGTGCCAAAGGTTCAACACGAGCCAATAAAAAGTTCAAGAAAGGGTTCAAATAAAAAGAGCAAAAGACAACCGAAGGCTGCCCTGGTCTGGCGCGCCAGACTGTCCAGTGTGCCACCGGACAGTGTCCGGTGCACCAGGGAGATCAACTCCGAACTTGCCACCTTCGGGTTTCTGGGATTGCCTCTCCGCTATAATTCACCGGACTGTCCGGTGTAGTACCGGACTGTCCGGTGTGCTAAGCGGAGTAACGGCTACAGCGCCAACGGTCGTCTGCAAAAGGTGAACAGTGAGCTACAGTGCGCGGACTGCACGCACAGAAGTCAGAGCAGGCCCAGATGGCGCACCGGACAGTGAACAGTGACTGTCCGGTGGCCCCACTTGTCAGAGCTCTAACGGTCGAACCCTAACGGTTGGGTGACGTGGCTGGCGCACCGAACTGTCCGGTGCACCCTTCGACAGCAGCCTTCCCCAACAGCCACTTTGGTGGTTGGGGCTATAAATACCCCCAACCATCACACTTCAAGGCATCCAAGTTTTCAGCCATCAAACCTCATACAAGAGCTCTAGACTTCATTCCAAGACACAAACAAAGAGATCAAATCCTCTCCCAAGTCCGGATTCACTCCAAACAAATTAGTGACTAGAGAGAGAGACTTTTGTGTTCTTTTGAGCTCTTGCGCTTGGATTGCTTTTCTTCTTCCTCTATTCTTATTCTCAACTCAATTGTAATCAAAGCAAGAGACACCAAGTTGTGGTGGTCCTTGTAGAGGACTAAGTGTCCCATTTGATTGAAGAGAAAATCTCACCCGGTCTAGGTGACCGTTTGAGAGAGAGAAAGGGTTGAAAGAGACCCGATCTTTGTGACCACCTCAACGGGGAGTAGGTTTGCAAGAACCGAACCTCGGTAAAACAAATCACTGTGTCATCCATTCTTATTCGCTTGTGATTTATTTTCGCCCTCTCTTTCGGACTCGATTATATTTCTAACGCTAACTCCGGCTTGTAGTTGTGCTTAAACTTTATAAATTTCAGATTCGCCTATTCACCCCCCTCTAGGCGACTTTCAGATAGCAAGGAAAGGGATTTGAGAAACTAAGCGAAGGTGAAGGCCAAGCGACGGCTTGTGGACCGAGGTACCATGGCTAAGGTGAAGAAGAGAGTACTTGCACTAAGTTGATGAACTAATCAGCTATGAAAAGTTACATTGTGTTGATGCATCAGTAAGGTGTCTTGAAACCATGATTTGAACTCATATATGGTGAAACGGTTCAAGTCATAGGGATTGATTTGTGTTTGCTTCAAACGGTGAGACAAAGATGTTTGTGATACTTATGAAGCAACGCCATGGAGAAATCACACATGAGACACCAATTACTCAAAGAGTTTACTTAATTATATTTTATTTAAGTTGAGTATAGGAATGGTCATACTATCAAGGGGATCCAAAAAGAAGGTTGGTGTTTGCCAAAGCTCAAGCCTCTATACTCAAAAGCTATTTTGAAAACCAAAATTATTTGGACACTTTGTGTATGATTGTTGTTAGGATTGAGAAACTGAGAGTGTTCCTGTTGAAAAGTAGTTGAGCTTTTTTAGCTAGTTGAACTTCTTCAGCTGTAGTTCAGGTTTTTCAGCTAAGTTGAACTTCTTCAGCTGCAGTTGAGCTTTTTCAGCTATAGTTGAACTTCAACTTCAACTGTGAACCTCTCTGACCATACACCAGTTGAACTTGCCTCTGAGACAGTTGAACTGGGGTTTCTCTCCTAAACTTTTTGGTCAATACCTGTTAAACTGGTCCCCAGGGACAGTTCAACTGGTCTCTAGGACATCTACTCAGACTGTCTAGCAGTCTGCCAGTCCGACTGGCAGACAGGCTGACAGGTCGGACCAAGGGCGGTTCAACCGGTCTCAGTCTGTTTGACAAAACTGTGTAGCAGTTTGCTAGTCAGACTGGCAGACAGGCTGATAGTCAGACTAGGGGCGGTTCAACCGGTCCTCCACAGCAAAATTAGCCCAATGGCTAGTTTTGGAGCCCCACCTATATATGCTCACTCCTATCCCTCTCCCCACACAAGAGCATGCACCAAACTTCATTTCTAACCCGAGAAACACCTCCCTTCTCTCACACCCCTCTTGCCTCTCCCATTTCAAATCTTTGGAGAGAAATCTTTGAGTGAGATTGAAGAGCTGCGGTTTTTGTGCTTCATCTCTAAATCCTTCTTGTTCTTCCTGATTTGAGCTTTGGTACTACATCGAGTTCTTTATGAATTCATTACTCTTGGAGCTTCTAGCTCCTAGACGACTAGGTGTCTCTTGTGAGTCTCCAAATCTTGTGGAAGACCACAAGAAAGTTTGTATTACCCACAAGATTAGTGTGTGGGCTTGACCTTTGTGGTCAGCGAAGGGAGGATTAGGGTTGAAAGAGACCCGGCTCTTTGCGGGCGCCTCAACGAGGAAGTAGGGCACTAATGGGGGTATGCTTCGTAGCTGAAGATCCTAAAGAAAGAGAACACCTTCGAAGGATCCTCTCAGGAGCAAGCGCCGAAGCTACTATCTATAGAGCTTCGGCATAATGACAAATCTCAAGACGAAGGGCTGAACCGACTTAAAGATAGATTGACTTAAAGACCCATGATGTTCTGTGTCATTATTGTAGTCGATTGTAAAGGATATAAATGTAATTTTACACAGGCTGCACCCTGTGCCTATAAATAGGTGAACAGTACCCCCGGCACTGTTCACGCAATCCTGTAATCGTTAACGCATTACGCTGGAATTACTTTCTGTCGGAGGCGAAGGTATAAACGTACCTAAATGTTATGTTTTGACATTTAAGCTCATACTAGTTGTGTGCCCGTGCGTTGCCACGGAAGTAAAATCTTAGTATAAAACATAGATACGAGACGATAAACATCACTATGTTATGCAAAATCCGTGTAGCAAAATATCACTGTAACACTAAATATTACAATGACGACGCTGACAGAGGCGCCAAGGATGATCATGTTGGACGACATACCGGCCTTGCGGCGAGTTGTAGAGCACGATGGCGTCGAGCCGGAGGCTTGGTGGAAAAGTGCACGCCGATCACGCAGATGAGGATCCCACTCTCGGCGACGACCAAACGAGTAGCTCCTTTATTTCTATTCTTTGAACCTCAGCAACTTAGATGAATTTGTCACCGTTCAAGGGATCGACTATCCAGTTCCAGTTAGCAGATGTTGTCCAGCTGCCCTACACTGAACCATCATGGTTGAGACAGAGAACTCGAGGCTAGATCTGCATTGTGCATCTAAATGCAAAGGTAAATCAACATATCTTCTTCTATTGGAAAGTGTGACACACGCATGTTGCCAGGAGGATAGTCACATGGTCCCATTCTATGGGATTACTTCATGAGTCGGAAAGAGAGCATAAGCCTTGGTTTCGAAGATGAAAAAATCTACAAGCAGATTTATTACCAAAAATTCTGCACTTCTGTAGGGCTGGAACCTGAAACCTCTTGTAGAGAGACCATCATGAATGATGGCATGTACAGCCACCTGCAGATCATCCAAACAATGAGCCGTAGGCCCAAGTGAACTAATCATCCACACTAAGTGTGGTCTCAAGTAGTAAGTAGTAACCGCACATACAACTCTCCCGATATAAACCATTTGAGTAGAACTTACATATACTGAAGATGCTCAGGTTTCCAAGCTCGGCGCGACGCTAGCTGTCGTGGTTCTTCGTTGGAGCCATCAGCGTCGTACAACAAACTGCTACACGCTCCTCTTACTTCGACGGGAGTCGCTGGCACAAGCGACGTCTGAGACTAACACCCATGCTGGTGCAGCACTGTAGATGTGAAATGTTTCTATGAATACCCGATGCGCATACCTCAAATCAACACATCCCAATTTTGTCAGCAACAACAGAAAAATGCTAAAAATTGGCAGTTCTTGGCTCATGGTCGGATATGTCCCCCAACAGCCTATTGTCTGATTGCTTAGAATTAAACCAGTAATAGTTTTACAAAGGTGATCAAATCATCACTACAGCTCAACGAATAGACAACCATATCTGGCACAACGCTACACAACTTACACTACAAACATTTCAATAACACTATGTTAGATTCAAGGTATTCAAACGAATTAGATAATGTCTATCAAATAGAGGAGTAGATGAGACCCATTAGATATTTTGTTTCTTTACAGAAATACCTTTTCAGCAGCAGGTACCCTATCCTGTTAGTAGCAGCAGCGCTAATGGAAAGAACAACTATAATCCTAGGAAAACAGACCTGCATCCAAGAAGATTCCAAATTATATTCATAAAAAACAAGTTATATCCTGACAGCAGTTATAACTATCATATTAAAGCAGGTGTTCTGTAACAAATTTGTATTCATTTGTTAGCAGCCATGGAAAAGCAAAGGTACAAGTATTGGCCTCATGAGCTCCAGAGAATGCAGACACAACTCCTATTTCACACGGGCACTTGTTCCTTTCGCTGTCAGACGAGACAACCAATGGAGGAAGCCGTCTAGAGGAGTCCAGACCAGATAGACAGCTGTAGTTTGATGAGGAGGAAATAATAGCGTAGAGCAACAACTCAAGAAGAGATTCAGACTGAGAAGGTTGGACTGAGACTGAATTTTGCAGCCAATGGAGGAAGCCGTCTTTACCATGACTGCCATTTGGGAACATTCGATCTGTAGAAGTAAGAATAGACCATTATATCTTGGTAAAAGAAAAGTATTTGAGTTAAAAGCATCGTCATAAGACATCGAGATAATAGAAGAATAGTGGCTAGGAACATTTCAGAACAGGAGCAAAATAGAAGGATCAAAGTAAAAAAAACAGTCACAAGATACCAAGATAACAGATTTTAGATCCAATTCTGTTCTTATCATTAGTTAAAGTATATATAAATAGGTTAGGTAACTTCTATTTCATTTCAGATTCAGATCATATATAGTTGTGGTCTGCATGGTAATTAGGACATGAGGCTCAACAAGAATATATGGCGTTGTGGCACACTATAGACAATGCTTGATAATTTACTGTATCAAGATGTGTCCACTAAATAACTTATGCATGATCTAAGTCACCATAATAGCGAAATGAAACACAGTGTTAGTCGTATTCTCCAATTTCCAAACTTGATGAAAAACAATGGGTTGGACAGCCACTCAATCTATGTTTCAAATAGTGGCTGGCTCATTCCGGTGCACAGAAAAGCTATATCACGCATCAATAGCTATTTCAATCTACTATGTCAGCTATATAAACCTCACAAAACCAGAACCGAAGTCAAAGTGTAAATAGTAAGATATTTATAATGAAATTTGCACATACAATGTCTACACAATATTTCCATTCAATCTATACTAATTCTTAATCAAATCAGCAAGTTATCTATCCACAAAAAATATATATAGTTACATGAAGTGGTCCTACCATTCTTGCATAGAAAAGGCTGATGACATTATCTAACAACAACAATGCCCAACAAGGGACAAACAAAGGGGATAGAATATATACGAAGCAGAAATAGTCACCAAACCAGTTTGAGAGAAAGCAAGGTTTGGTTACCTGAAGAATATAAACAACAGTGAAGGCTCTCATTTTGCTGTCTATTCCGAAAGAAGAATCATGTAACCACTGCTAACAAACATATAGTGCCAAGGCTAAAAATAATAATGACCTTCATGCTCAATGTATCTCCACCATCCTTCTCCATTGAAACACAATAGTCAGCAAAGGACGTGCTGCAGGATTAATCGATCAATAGCTGAGAACAATCCATCCCCATACCTTTCATGGATTAAGCTGAACCATTGTATTCTAGCCATGTTCGAAGTAATAATAATGGTAAAAGCAAAAGAAGGTGGCAGTGCCCTTTGGCCACTGGCAGTACTTGAATCGAGTAAATAAAAGGAAAAAAAGAAAAAGAAAACAATAGTGTCTGTAGCAAATAATCGTCGAGAACTGTTAGTTAACCAATCCAAAAAATAATCTAGTGTTTGCACGGGGAGGAAAATCCATGATTCTAAACTCTTCAGATGCCTCAAAAAATTAACGGCAGCTCCGGTAAGTATGAATTCAAGTTAGAAAAATGGATAATAAAAAATAGTAGGATCACCGGGAACAAATCGCTCACCAATGGTTCCCGCTGTGGAGGCGGGCTTGATGCTTCATCTCGCGTGTAGTCGTTGTTCTGATGCGTATGGCGTCGCACAAGACTCAAACAATCTGAATTAGATCCCACAAACGCAGGCGACAACGCTTGAGAGACTGTTGAAGCAATATACGTAACAAAAAAATTGGTGAAGGTGAAGCAGGTTCCTTACATGTTCTTCATAGGCTATAGGAAGTGCGTGCTAGGAAACTGGCTTACCTCCGTGTATCAAAACGCTACTTGCTCCTTGCCTGTCAACCTATTTTGTCTGCCGGAAAGAGGATTAGAATTTGCATACTGCAAGTTTCAAACCAAGGAGGCAGGAGATTTTTTTTCCAAAGAAAGAAAATAAAAGAGGGGGGCGCTGAAACAGTACAAAACAAAACAAAAATACACACATAAAATAAAAGAAGGGGCACTGAAACAGTACAAAACAAAACAAAAATACGCACGTTCTTTGAACCTTCTAGTGCAAAACGGTCCTAATAAACACTTTTTCAGACAAGCAGTTAGCTCCTAAAAAGAAAAGGGAAAAAGGAACCACCTCAATGGATGAATATGCTAGTGAACTAAACAAGCAAAATGCACTGGTCAGCTATACAGTGCAGCTAGAAACTTATAGCTTGACTTTCCTGATAGTTATTACCTAACTTATATCGTCCCTGGCATTTTGCAGCTGAATTCTAGTCCTACTGTTTGCCATCCATATTTCTAGGATTCGACCGGTTTTTGTTAGACAAATTATTAGTAATTGACATGCTGTATAGCGCTGGGAAGACCGACTCTGCTAGCTAGATTATTGCACATACTTATTTTGTCTATACAGGTAAGCTGTAGCCATCTAATTGGACCAGAAATGACATTATACATGGTTTGAACCTAAAATATGCTTGACCTCCCAAAAGGACATAAGGACAAGGGACTATAGATGAACAATATTAGCGCTTCAGAAAAGCCCAACCGATGCAAGACTATTGAAATTAAATACAATCAGTGAAACTCCTTCCTATCATCCCTATTAATTTTGTTTATGCACGTAAGTCATAGTTACCTGATTGAAATAGAAAAAACATATGTTTGGCTATTAGGATCCTTCCCATTTGACGTAAATAGGATATGCACTGAAATGCCTCATTATTTTTCCCATCCTATTTGATCTCATGCTGAGATAACTACCTTCTCTTCATTAATTACTTCAACTTACTACTATTAAGAGTTCACAAAAATCCTTATTCTTCTGATCAACCCTCAGAACTTGCGTGAGGGAGTGTCAAACTACAGGGATTACCGGGGAGAGCGGCATCAGCTTTGATCATTAAAATGTGAGTGCATATTTCAGTAGCCCAAATCGACCGATTTCAAGACAGTAGAGGAATCTGCATTGGACAGATTGTAAGGCCATGTGTCTGGTGTTTCATTTCGTGCCTATATTAATTCATCCTTTGAAGTACATGACTATTAAATAGCTATAATCTGTTTGACTGCTACTCCTATCTACAGTGCCGGGAGAGAAGGGAAATTGGGTCATACCGACAGCGCAGGAGCATCTGGCGGCGAGATTGGTGGGTATTGTGGTTCGCTTCCACTGCGCAAGGCGGGACGTGAGGGCCTCGTCGCACTGGAGCATCAGCAGCGCTGCCTTGTCCTCCGCCAGGATGGATTCATCCAGGAACACGTCCTCCGTCAGGATGGAAGGATGGAAGGCACCATGCATTTGGACTACTGGAATCGCAGGATGCGGTAGTTGAGGGAGGCTGGAATTGCGAGAGGAAGGAGCTGGGTGGGGGGTGGCGAGCTCGACCTCAGCGACGGCCGCACGATCGAACATGGCAGGCCAGGATGGGGACTCCCCCGCCCAGCCGACGGCGTTGAGCGCGGCGACGTCGAGCTGTAGCCCGTGCGCGACGACGCAGGCGCGGGCGAAGAGGCCCGGCTCCACATCCACACACAGGCTCGTCCAGAGACGCCAAGCCGCCAAGAGCTTCTCCATCGGTGGCCGATCTGCGCAGCGTCTCCACCAGTGGTGGCCTCATGCAACACGGATCTAGGTGCCGGATGGGCGGGGTGGCCTCGTGGAATGCAGATCTAGGCACCAGGGGGCGGGGTGGGAGGGTGGGTGGGCCATGGGATCTTGGTGCCACGGGGGAGGGAGTGCAGGCGGACGGACGCTGATAGGTCACAATCGGCGTCGCGTGTGGGGTTGGGTGGAGGTGGATGGCGCGGACGGTGGCGGAGGCATGTGGTAGCGGTCATCGGGCGCGTGGGTGGTTTGGGAGGGAGAGGGAGATAGAGGCAAACCTATGGCCGCTTGTCAGCGGGATCACGACCGCGGTCGTCTCACCGGCGGCAGCACTCAGGCGCGGGGGCAAGTTTGGGAGGGAGAGGGAGATAGAGGTGCGGGAAGGGGGAGATAGATGAAACCATGTGGCCACTGCTTGTGCGTGGGAATGATAGCGCAGTCTAGGGGGAGGGGGAGACGGCGCCGAGGACGGTGAGCGGGGGCACGGCGGGGATCACGGGCGGGCATCACGCGGGGGCACCGGGGCAGGGATCACGGGCGTTGTCTCAGGCCGTGCGCAGCGGGGGCGGGCAACGCGAGGGTGGACGCCGGGCGGGGGCATTGAACTGTGGACGCCCTCCTTACCGTCTTATAGAGTAGTAATAGATTATGAAAGATATGAATAATGTAATTTGTTTTTCCTATAATGTTTAATATTTTATATTGATGAATGTTTGACCACGAGGGTATGACCTTCGTGGTATTTTGTCTGTGGCCTTCGTCCGAAGTTCATTAAATCCTTGAGGAGATAATGCTTCAGCGGACGAAGGGCATTATTATTTAATATTTTCTGTGTTGCCTTGTTCTTAATTTATAGCATTTGAGAACAAGTCCCCAACATTGGCGCCCACCTCCGGTGAACTCACTTCCACTTGTTTGAGCTGATGGCTTCGTTCAACAACCACACTGGAGCTGCTTCGGCCCTGAAGCTGGTACTCCCGATAACAGGCGGTTCATGCTTAGAGCCAGCTACCAAGAAGCAGAAGAAGGAGGCACAGAGAAGGGTACAACATGTCAGGGTGCAAGGACCCTTCATCAAGTCAAGATGGTCCCACATCCCAATTACCTTCTCTCAAGAGGACCTTCAGCTCAAGGATTACCCTCACAATGATGCTATGGTTATTTCTTGTGTTATCAAAGGATTTCTGGTCCACAATGTTCTAGTTGACACAGGCAGTGCGGTGGATATTATATTTGCTAAGGCCTTCAGACAGATGCAAGAGCCCGAAGATAAGATCCATGATGCTACACATCCCCTTTGTGGCTTCGGAGGAAGGCAGATTGTAGCACTCGGCAAGATCACGATGCCAGTGACCTTCGGATTTATCAACAATACAAGGACTGAATAAGTTGTGTTTGACATTGTTGACATGAAATACCCTTACAACACAATCATTGGTCGTGGGACACTCAATGCTTTTGAAGCAATTCTTCACCCAACATAGCTTTGCATGAAGATACCTTCGGATCAAGGGCCTGTTGCTATTCATGGAAGTCAAGAAGCTGCCGGAAAGGCCGAAGGAAACTGGACAGATTCAAAAGCAATCCATAATATAGATGGAGCTGAAGCTTGTGAGCAATACAAGTACAGAAGGGAGAAGGCTGCTTCGGCTGATCAGCCGAAGCCCATGCTTTTATGTGAAGATATAGCAGAGAAGAAGGTGTTGCTAGGGTCTCAATTGTCTGAGGAGCAGGAGAAAACCTTGACAAGGTTTCTGTTCAACAATAAAGATGTCTTCGCATGGTCGGCCAACGATCTCTGTGGTGTGAACAGGGATGTCATTGAGCACTCGCTCAATGTTGATCCATCCTTCAGACCCAAGAAGCAGAGACTTCGGAAGATGTCTGATGACAAAGCCGAAGGTGCTCGAAATGAAGTAAAAAGACTTCTTAGTGCTGGCGTCATTAAAGAAGTAAAGTACCCAGAATGGTTAGCCAACACTGTCATGGTGAAGAAGGCCAATGGTAAATGGAGAATGTGCATTGACTTTACTGATCTCAATAAGGCTTATCCGAAGGATGAATTTCCATTACCAAGAATAGATTCTCTAGTAGACGCAACAGCTTTGTCAGAACTCATGAGTCTACTAGATTGTTATTCAGGCTACCATCAAATTTGGATGAAGAAAGAAGATGAGCCAAAAACCAGCTTCATCACCCCAGTGGTACATATTGTTATCTTCGGATGCCTGAGGGGCTCAAGAATGCTGGAGGAAGCTTCAGCAGAATGACAGCGAAGGTCCTTCACTCTCAGATAGGCAGAAACGTGCTAACATATGTTGATGATATCATAGTAAAAAGCACGAAGCAAGAAAACCATATTGCTGATCTGCAGGAGACATTCACTAATTTTAGGCAAGCTGGTCTGAAGCTGAACCCAGAAAAATGTGTCTTCGGAGTAAAGAAGGGGAAATTCCTTGGTTGTTTGGTTTCAACAAAAGGGATTGAAGCTAATCCAAATAAAATTGAAGCTATCCTTCAGATGGAGCCGCCAAGCACAAAGAAAGGGGCCCAACGGCTAACAGGTAGACTGGCATCTTTGAATCGATTTATATCCAGATCAGCAGAGAAAAATTTACCATTCTTTGAAGTGCTGAAGTCAGCCGAAATTTTTCAATGGGGATGAGCTCAGCAAAAAGCCTTCGAAGAGCTGAAGCAGTATCTGATAGATTTAATAACCCTATCTCCACCAGCGCCAAGGGCTCCTCTGCTGCTGTATGTGGCAGCTTCGCACTCTGCAGTAAGTGCGGCGCTTATCCAGGAGAAGCTTGAAGGACAATTGAAAAAGCAGGCTCCAGTATACTTCGTCTCCGAAGTTCTTAGTTTATCAAAGAAAAACTATACAGAATTGGAGAAGGTGCTGTATGCCGTCTTAATGGCCTCTAGGAAGCTTCGACATTATTTTCATGCATACCATATAATTGTTCCTTCATCACAACCTTTAAAGGATATTATGAGAAACAGAGAAGCTACTGGAAGGATCGGAAAGTGGGCTGTGGAACTCAACGAGTTCAGCATTGATTATGTGCATAGATCTTCGATTCAGTCCCAGGCGCTAGCAGACTTCATCGCTGACTGGACGCCAGGGGCTCAGGAGGAAGAAGCAAGTAAAGATGCCGAAGCCTGGATAGTGTTCTGCGATGGCTCCTGGGGAACCTTCGGGGCAGGCGCATCTGCCGTTTTAATTGCACCTTCAAAAGTCAGAACATGCTATGCAGTGAAACTTGATTTCAGTTACACAAATAATATTGCTGAATATGAAGCTTTGCTTTTGGGGCTTCGGAAGTTGAAGGCAATGGGGATAAGAAGGGCGGTTCTTAAAACTGATTCCCAAGTTATTTCTGGTCATATTGACAAAAGTTGCAGAGCAAGAGATTCGAAGCTTGAGAAATATTTGGATACAGTTCGAAGGCTTGAAGGTTCCTTCGAAGGGTTTTCTGTCAAGAATATTCCACGAGGAGAGAATGAACACGCTGATCTGCTAGCCAAGTCAGCGGCACATGGGCTGCCTTTACCTTCGGAAGTATTCTTTGAAACAATAAAAGCACCTTCGGTCGACCTTCTTGAAAGAGCAGTGCTCAATATATCTCCTGTTTATAGCGAAGATTGGAGAACTGAGATCATATCTTTTCTTCAGGGCAATTTCCTTTCAGATGACGACGCTTATCATAAGAGAATAGCGGCAAGAGCCCGTCCATATGTAATAATAGAAGGGGAGTTATACAAGCATGTAGTCTGTTCTCCATTACTCAAATGTTTATCCAGAGCTGAAGGTATAGAGCTGATGAAAGAAATACATGCAGGCCTGTGTGGATCTCACATCGGATCTAGGCCATTGTTGGGTAAAGTTTTTCGTCAAGGATTTTATTGGCCGAAGGCAGCTTCGGATGCAGCAGAATTAGTCCAAAAATGCGAAGGTTGTCAAAAATGTGCGAGAGATAAAACAACCTTCGTCTCTAACTCAATTAATACAGCCCACTTGACCATTGCAAAGGTGGGTCCTTGATTTGCTAGACCCACTTCCACCAGCACAAGGAAATTTAAGATATGTTGTGGTGGCAGTAGAATATTTTTCTAAGTGGATTGAGGCGAAGCCTTTAGCCACAATAACTTCGGTCACTGTTCAAAAGTTTTTCTGGCAAAATATTGTGTGTCGCTTCGGAGTGCCGAAGGCTATCACCGTGGACAATGGAACACAGTTTGATGCCAAAGCTTTCAGAGAGTTTTGTGAACAAATTGGCACGAAGATCCATTTTGCACCGGTTCGACATCTGGAGTCAAATGGACTTGTCGAAAGAGCTAATGGCATTATAATGACAGGGATAATGAAGTTAATCTTCAACCAGCCCAGGGGGAAGTGGCCAGACGAATTAATCAAAGTGGTGTGGAGCCACAACACAACAATGTCAAGGCCAACAGGTTTTACACCATTCAAATTGCTGTTTGGTGATGAAGCAATAACCCCAGAAGAAGCTAAAGCGGGATCAATAAGAACAGTGGCTTCGACAGAGGATGAAGCTGATTATTCTGTGGTAAAAGATGCTATAGAAGGGATCATGCTTCAGGTTGTGGAGAATATCAATAAATATCAAGCCGAAACAATAAAATGGCGTGACAGAAAAGTTCGGTTAAAAAATATTAAGCCAGAACACTTGGTACTTCGGAGAGTTCCCAATCCAGAAACAGTAGGCAAGCTACAGTTGAAGTGGGAAGGACCTTTTCTGGTAGTATCTTCGTCAAGACCCGGTTCCTACAGATTGAAGGATATGGACGGCAACGACATTCCTAGATCTTGGAATGCGGATAAGCTTCGGTGGTATTATGTGTAGCCTGATGTAATCTTTTTTATTCTTTCCTATGGCACCCTTTTCCTTTCCAAAGGGGGAGAAAGGTTTTTAATGGGGCCATAGCATGTAATTTCTCTTTTTCTTATATCAGCTCTACAAGAGCAATATCCCCCGAAGATGTAAATGTAAAAACTGAGCATGCACCATCGAGTGCAAAGAGAAAAAGGAAAAACAGGGAGAAGCTCGAAAGACGTCCCTAAGGGGATGCAGAGCACGACGAAGCTACAAAAAGCAGTTCCTAAGGGAGCGCAGTGTAAGTTTTCTGCTCAAAAGTCGTTCCTAAGGGAATGCAGAGCTTACAGCGAAAAGTCAACGCTGATTCCGCCGAAGTATAAGGCGAAGCGCGAAAAGTCAACGCGAATACCGCCGAAATAAAAGGCGAAGAAGCTCCTAAGGGAGGCTTACAGCGAAAAGTCAGCGCTGATACACCAAAAAATAAGCGGTGAAGCCGAAAAATAAACGACAAAGATTTGCTATTCCTAAGGGAATAAGAGTTGTGATTGTGGTTTCGTATGTGTCTTTGAACATTCATTTGCACGATACATTACATCATACATTTGCATTCATAAACATTCACTTAGACATACATAGGATCATCATCATCATAACATACACACTTGCTTCGGCTTTAAAAGAGAAGGCTTCGGAAAAAGGGAAAAGAGACCTTTTATGCTTCGTTGTGTACGCAAAGAAGGGAAGGTGTTTTTCGCCATCGGCTCAAAAATATTAATTTCGTCCACACCAAAGAACTTTATACATTGACAGAAAGGTAAGATCATATTACAAGGTATGGATAAAGTCCACAAAGTGAAATTTAATTACATCATACTTTATACAAGTTATCACAGGAGTTTTTTATGCTATTTCTACAGACTACTCGAGCTTCGTCAGCATTCATGGAGCTTCGTCTTTTTACTCCGTAGCTTCAGCTTCGGCTTGGTCATCCTGTATGTAAGTATTATAAGCTAAATTCAAAATTCAAAGGATAAGGTAAGCATAAGGTATGATTTTGTTACCGGCTTAGGTGGCTTCGAGCTTCGTCACCAGCTTTGCTCCGTCCACCCTTTGTCCATACTAGTTTTATAAATCTATTCGCAATACTTTGGGCCAGGTTGGGAATGTTGTCTAAGTCTGCTGGTGACAAGCTGAAGTTGGGTCTATTGACAACTTTTCCGTGTTCACAGCCACTGTGCCCCGAGAAGCTACCAGGGCACAGAAGTCACCATGCCCAGCTATAACTTTGTCAAGATCATTAATTTCACCTTCAATATGCTCGAAGGCACCAGGCAGGTCTTCAGCCGAAGGAGTGAATTTCTCGCTGCTAGCCCCAACAAAATAAAACACCTTCTTCAGCCATTGAACGCATCGATTGCTGAACTCTAGACATTTGTTTTGAAGGCTTGTCAAAGATTCTTTCAGCTCTGAACTCTTTTGGACTTCGGCCTCAAGTTTTGCATCAAGCTTCAGCTTTTCTTGTTCGAAATTTTCTGATTGAGAAAGAAGCTTCGAATTTAATTCTGTTATTTTGGTTTCAGCATCCGCTAATAAGCCTTCGGTTGTTTGAAGCTCGAAGTCTTTCTTTTCGATAGCAACTGATTGCTCCTTTATCTTGTTCTCTAAGTTCTCAATTATAACTTCGTGCCTTTTATCCTCTAAGTCCTGTTGCATTTTTAGAGCCTTGCTCAACAGCATACTCTGCGGACAAATAACCTTCGTTAGAAAACATTTATGTTATTACAAATAACAAAGGTTAGACAAAAGTTGTTTACCTTAAAATTGGAATAAAATAAGCTACCGACAATGTGTTGTCGTCGGTAGCGACTGATATCTGCTTCAAGCTTCGGGAAACCGATAATCTTTGATAGAGTACCGATAACTTTCGCGCCGGTCTGATCTCGTATGCAGCCCAATCTTTCGTCATCAATGCCACCGAAGAGAAGCGCTCCCGGCCGATACCCGCAAGATATAACATACTCTTTTAGTTCTTCTTTTTCAGCTTTTGTCAGCTCTTGGCCAGCTAAGTTTTGAAAGCTAAAAGCTTCATCTTCCGAAGTATCTTCGGTCATTTCTTCCTTCTCGGGTTTTGCGGCCGTAGTCTCTTCGGTGGCTGCGGCAGCTTCTTCCGCGGCCATGTTTAGTAGCATTTTGTCTATATCAGCAGCCATGCTTTCTAAATTAATATCTTCAGATTTGGCATCCTCGGCTCTGGCCTCTTCTGCGACAGCCTCCGAAGGTACAGCTTCAGTAGCTGTCATGCTTTCAATAGCCGGCATCTTCGGAGCTGAAGCTCCTGGTGGTGTTGCTTCAATAACTTCTGTCACAGTAACGATCCTTTGCCTCTTTGGCCTAGGTGCCTTCATTTTTGTGGGCTCCTTTTCCTTCTGAAAAAGCTTCGTCAGATGTAGCCCCAGTGGACTTAGTTTGAGAGGCAAAGTTTCAGTCATTACCTTTAAGATTTCCTCTATTTCGGTAGTAGAGGATGTCGCAGAAGTCCTTTCTTTTTCATCAATTGATTTTTGCTTCGGAGTCGAAGCCTTTCTTTTCTTCGGAGCAACTGTTTTCGCCTTAGACTCTTGTTTTTTCTTCTTTGGTTGATCTTCATCATCCTTATTCAGAGCACTAGCTACTCTTTTCCTTTTTTTGGCCTTTGGCACCCTTGTCCAGCCGCTCGTAGTCAGGATATTCAAAACCTATAGCATCCATCACTCGGTTTAGCCTTCGTTTCGGACGGGTGCCGAAGGCCACAGTCAACAATTGATCTTCTTTTTTAGAATAATTTCCAAGTATTTCGTTGCACATTACTTCAATTGTATCCAACCATTCTTGGCAGGGCACTTTGAAATGTCTCTTGAATTTGTAATGGTAGGGCAGCCGGATAAGTTCTCCTTTGGAAACACTTTGAAAGCCAAAAATTCTTGCACTAAGTCCCTAGTGCCAATATGCTCTGCAATAACCCTAAATTCAGCCAACGTAATTTAGGTTGGACCCTCTGGTGTCATATTGCACGGGGGTCTGGTCTCTCCGAAGATCAACTCTAACGGACTCTGAACTAGCTTCTCCTTATCATCGTCAACCTTGACGTAGAACCATTCAGATTTCCAGCCAGCTGGCCACTTGCTTCGGTAACTGATCACGGGAAATTTTGTAGTCTTGCTGTAGGCAAAATTGTAGCAGCTGAAGTTTTCATGTAACCCATCTCCTCTGGCCTTGGTTTGGTAATGCATCTCATGCACTCGGCAGAAACCTTCGGCAAATGGTTCTACCCCTTGGCTTCGGAGAGCCCAAAAGTAAACGCTAAGCCTAACGATAGCGTTAGGAGTTAACTGATGAAAGTAGATCCCAAACTTCTTCAGCACATCAGCAATCATCTTATTCAAAGGGAATCTTAAACCAGCTTTGAAGAAACTTTTAAAAACTACTACTTCATCTTTTCCTGGTTTCAGAGTAGTTTCCTCCCCACCAAAGCGAACCAACTCTTTCTTTTCTTCATTAAAATAGCCCAATTTCAACATCTTAGGTAGGTCACCTTCGGAGATGGTGGACTTTCCGAAATCCAGATGGCTGGGTTTGCTCGACACTGCACTGCTATAGTCATCTTCAGACTCGGTCTCCTCAACACCAGCTTGCTCTGTTTTAGCGGCAGGGATGTCCTCCGATGTTACTAGCCCAGACCGTTTCATTGCTTCGGAAATCGGAACAGTCTCAGTAGCTTCGGTCTCATCTCCCTCACGATCAACCCTAGCAGTAGAGCGAACTCTGGCCATTTGATTATGACTTTCTTGAAATTTTTGTTGTTGACTTTTTTTGATTGTCCCGAAGCTCTTCCTCTTGTGACGAAGCAGAATCAAAAGCGAACAGTCAATCTGAGCACGATGATTAAGCTTCGGCTATGACTAAAATTTTGGCAGCAAAACAGTGCAATAGCAATGAATGATGTGGTAACTTCACACCTACCCGTCTGTTTATATAGTGTCGCAGGTGGGAAGGTGAATCGTCAAAGTCTCCCGCACCGAACAAACAGTCACCCGCACTCGCTGAATGGTGGGCCACAGGGTCCGAGAAGGTGAATCACTGGGGCGCGCGTAACTGCTGCAAGATGGGGCCACCGCGCGTGCGCCGATTATTTTAATCGTTTCTCGCCAACGAGCTCAGGGAAGGTGTTTTTCGGATCTTCGGCGTCCCGAAGCCTAGAAGACTTTTTTCACGGACCAAGCTCGTTACGAAAAACGATCTAGCACTGTGAAGGGGCTACTGTTGGGGGTATGCTTCGTAGCCAAAGATCCTAAAGAAAGAGAACACCTTCGAAGGATCCTCTCAGGAGCAAGCGCCGAAGCTACTATCTATAGAGCTTCGGCATAATGACAAATCTCAAGACGAAGGGCCGAACCTACTTAAAGATAGATTGACTTAAAGACCCATGATGTTTTGTGTCATTATTGTAGTCGATTGTAAAGGACATAAATGTAATTTTACATAGGCTGCACCCTGTGCCTATAAATAGGTGAACAGTACCCCAGCACTGTTCACGCAATCCTGTAATCGTTAACGCATTACGCTGGAATTACTTTATGTCGGAGGCGAAGGTATAAACGTACCTAAATGTTATGTTTTGACATTTAAGCTCATATTATGAAAGATATGAATAATGTAATTTGTTTTTCCTATAATGTTTAATATTTTATATTGATGAATGTTTGACCACGAGGGTATGACCTTCGTGGTATTCTGTCTGTGGCCTTCGTCCGAAGTTCATTAAATCCTTGAGGAGATAATGCTTCAGCGCGAAGGGCATTATTATTTAACATTTCCTGTGTTGCCTTGTTCTTAATTCATAGCATTTGAGAACAAGTCCCCAACAAGCACCTTTTGTAGTGTGACCGAACCTCGGGATAAATCTTGTGTCTCTTGTGTTCTTGTTTATTGTGTTTGTTTGTGTTCTTCGTTCTCTCACTATTCCGTGGAAAAATTGTCCATATATTTTTGGTGTGTGGATTTTGAGAAGTGCCCTTCTCAGATCTACTACTTTGAACCCTATGGATCATCTAAGACATCTCATTTACAAAGTTAACTAGGTGAATTTTGAGATCAATTCAGTTTTATATCTCATTCTTTAGTTGAGCTCGTGCAAACCAGTTGAACCGGTTTTGACACCAATTGAACCGGTTTTACCTAGTTCATTTCTAGTTTTTGTTGGAAAAATTTCCGCTTGCCTATTCACCCCCCTCTAGGCAACTTTCAATTGGTATCGGAGCCTAATCCTCGTTCTAACGCTTAACCGCGTGAGGAAAATATCATGTCGGGGAGACTAAGAAACGAAAGTGCTTCTAAGCTTGAAAAAGTTGAGATTGCCTCGACTTCATCTTTTGGTGCAGATGTTGATCATAGGGCAATAAACCTTGCCATGAGAATCATCGAAAGGATGTTCCTCAAAATGAAGGAAGATGAGGCGAAGAACAAGATTGAAGAAGAAGAAAATGATCGATGGATACCAAACGATCTTCACAAGGTTCGTCTTTCAAATCGACTTCTCATATGTGCTTTGTCGCTAATGGGAGTGACAGTGAAAGCGAAATTGAGCATGACGAGGAGCATGAAAGTGATAGTGAAGATGAGGATGATCTTCAATAATTGTTTGCTCAGCTAAGCAAGAAAAACTAGATGAGCTTGCTCAAACTTATGAAAAGAGCGAAAGAACATAAAGAAATACTTCATAAGCAAGAAGACTTCCTCATCAGAAAAATCGAAGACTTCGGGAAGTTGACCAAAGAGCATGAGAATCTAAAGTGCTCTCATGATGATTTGGTCCAAAGGTATGAAGACATTTCAATTGAGCAAATTAGAACTGTTAATCATTCATCATATATTGCTCAATTAAAAAATAAAAATGTTATACTCAAGAACACGATAGAAAAGCTAAATATTAAAAATCTAGTGTTGCAAGAAAAACATGATATGCTTGTGTGCTCTCATAATAAATTTATGGATTCACATATCATGTTAGAAATAGCTCATGAGGTTGTATTAACTAATTTGAAATCATACCAACCTCACATATGCACATGTACTCAAATAGAAACTATATTATCATGTGCTAACAAATGTTGCTCTTAAGAAAGCCAATCTTCCATTGAGCTAGAATTTTCAGGAACAAGTAATGTTTCCTATACAAAAGAAAACAATAAGCTCAAGGAAGAAAAATGAGAGGCTATGGCTCTGGCTTTGGTAATTATATCTATAGACTTAGTGCTTAGCAACCCTACCTGAAAGATGGGTAAGAGGGGACGACAGTGGTTTGGTGGCACCTCATGTTAACATGGGGTGGTAGTCTTGGCTAAGTTACCTCGCCCAGAGGGCCATCAATACTGGCGTGGAAACCTTAGCGAGTGGGTTTGTACTAAGGATATTTTGTGAAAGCCTCATAATGGATCCCTAGCCATTCAACTCGGCAGTGTTTACAGGTCTGTACAACCCAGACTAGATGAGATACATGGCTTATGGGTAAAGTTGTACCACCTCTACAGAGTGTAAAATTGATATGTCAGCTGTGCTCACGGTTAAGAGCAACATGGACCCTCACATGATAATTAAACTCAAAGATGGAAAATAAATTGTGATTCGATGATTCATAAATGGTTTGCTTAAGTGGTTTCACTTAAGTGTTTTTGATATAATCATATGCTTATGTTTAATTGGGATATTTTGGGATACAGTTACAACTAGTAAGTTTGATGTTTGTTAATAAAATATTGACCAACTAAAACACTTACCGCTTATCTATAGCCTACCTTGTTAAACTTGCATTACTCCTCCCACTTGCTGAGCCCCGACCATTAGTGAGCTCACCCCTTGCTAATATTTTTATCAGAGGGTGATGAAGAAGACTTTACTGAAGATGTTGACAAGTACTAAGTCTAACGATGCGCCACTCATCTTCCTGGGGAAGATCGTCCATGTTTTATCCGCTGTACTTTGATGGTGATACTTAAGGCACTTATATCTAGATGATGTAATAAAGTTACCCTACTCTCTTTACGCCTTTATTGCATTGTCTTTTGATATATTACACTTGTGATGTCAACATATGTGTGGAAAATAGATACTGGCACACATATGCTATGCATTCGTTTTTGCCCCTAAAACCGGTTGTGACAATTTAGTATGACAATCTTCATTGGATATCTTGGACCTATGTCACAACTATATCAACAAGAGCTTGCAATTAAATTATAAATCCAACACAAGTTTGGAACACCCCTTGAAAAGAAAAAATGCAAAGGTACATCACTTGATGTCACTTCTCCATTACCTTTGTGCCATCTAAGGACCCTTTTCATGATAGTGTATCCTTTTTGGAGATTTATGACAAAGGGGGAGAAATTGTGCATTAAAGCTTACCTTTAGTCTTATGCAACTAAGTGTAAGAAGACTTTTGAAAATGGGGAGAAATAATTAACAAATAATTAACAAAAGGGGGAATCATAAGAAAATATAAGATGTGAAAAGTTGATGAGTGCATAGTATGTCATGAGCATCACGTTTATTTTATGACACAATGCACCCCACGAATAGTATGATATAAGTTGTCTCCATACTTTGACCCAAATATGTGCTTTTGGCATTTGAGGCCAAAAATGGTATTTTCTGAAATACACATATTCAGGGGGAGGAAACTATATCATAGGATTCAACATCTTATTTATTAAATCTTATGTAAGCTTTAAATGTGTTGTCATCAATCACCAAAAAGGGGGAGATTGAAAGTGCATTCATCCCTTTTGTGGATTTTGGTGATTTGGATAACAACACATTGAAAGGTCTAACATGTTTGCTAAGTGTTGAACAGGAAATTCAGTATGATGAACATACTTGAATAGTGTATAATGATCAGTGAACAAAGGTTTAACACAAGGTTAAATAACCAATGAGACTATGCAAATGGATATAATTTGCTCTCTATATTGGTTTGAATATATATGGACAAGACCTGAGAAATCACTATGCATACATATGATCATAATAGAGGTTGAAGTGATTAAGAGGATTGGTCAAGCCAAAGTGAATAAGATATGAGGAATCGTGAATTGGCTTGACCATATTACTAGCAGTCCATATATGCTTCTATGAGAATCAAACTAGAGCTTGATTGATCTTAGCAGTTATATCTAGATGGCATTCAAGCAAAGTTCACAATATTGAAGAAATGATTCTCTCAATGGATGCTCAATATGATGTGACTCAATAATGGCTTGTTAGGGTGAAGACAACAAGGAAAGGGCTTCGAGAAACTAAGCGAAGGAGAAGGCCAAGCGACGGCTTGTGGACCGAGGTACCATAGCTAAGGTGAAGAAGAGAGTACTTGCACTAAGTCGATGAACTAATCAGCTATGATAAGTTACATTGTGTTGATGCATCAGTAAGATGACTTGAAACCATGATTTGAACTCATATATGGTGAAATGGTTCAAGTCATAGGGATTGATTTGTGTTTGCTTCAAAAGGTGAGACAAAGATGTTTGTGATCCTTATGAAGCAACGCCATGGAGAAATGACACATGAGACACCAATTACTCAAGGAGTTTACTTAATTATATTTTATTTAAGTTGAGTATAGGAATCGTCGTACTATCAAGGGGGATCCAAAAAGAAGGTTGGTGTTTGTCAAAGCTCAAGCCTCTATATTCAAAATCTATTTTGAAAACCAAAATTATTTGGACACACTGTGTATGACTGTTGTTATGATTGAGAAACTGAGAGTGTTCCTGTTGAAAAGTAGTTGAGATTTTTTAGATGAGTTGATCTTCTTCAGCTGCAGTTGAGGTTTTTCAGCTGAGTTGAGTTTTTTCAGCTGAGTTGAACTTTTTCAGCTCCAGTTGAGCTTTTTCAGCTACAGTTGAGTTTTTTCAGCTGCAGTTGAACTTCAACTTCACCTGTGAACCTCTCTGACCATACATCAGTTGAACTTGCCTATGGGCTAGTTGAACTGAGGATTTCTCTCCTAAACTTTCTGGTCAATACCAGTTGAACTGGTCCCCATGGGCAGTTCAGCTGGTCACTAGGACATCTGCTTGGACTGTCCAACAGTCTGCCAGTCAGACTAGCAGACAGGCTCAGAGGTCTGACCAAGGGCGGTTCAACTGCCCCCTAGGGTGGTTCAACCGGTCCCAGTCTGTTTGACTAGACTGTGCAGCAGTTTGCCAGTCAGACAGGCTGACAGGCAGACCACGGGCGGTTCAACCGGTTCTCCACAGCAAAATCAGCCCAATGGCTAGTTTTGGAGCCCCACTTATATTTACTCATTCCTACCACTCACCCCACATAAGAGCATGTACCAAACTCCATTTCTAACCTGAGAAACACCTCCCACTCTCTCTCACACACCTCTTGCCTCTCCCATTTCAAATCTTTGGAGAGAAATCTTTGAGTGAGATTGAAGAGCTGCGGTTTTTGTGCTTCATCTCTAAATCCTTCTTGTTCTTCTTGATTCGAGCTTTGGTACTACATTGAGTTCTTTGTGAATTCATTACTCTTCGAGCTTCTAGCTCCAAGACGACTAGGTGTCTCTTGTGAGTCTCCAAATCTTGTGGAAGACCACAAGAAAGTTTGTATTACCCGCTCGTTTGAGCAAAGATTAGTGTGTGGGCTTGATCTTTGTGGTCAGCGAAGGGAGGATTAGGGTTGAAAGAGACCTAGCTCTTTGTGGGCGCCTCAACGAGGAAGTAGGGCACCTTTTCTGGTGTGACCAAACCTTGGGATAAATCTTGTGTCTCTTGTGTTCTTGCTTATTGTGTTTGTTTGTGTTCTTCGTTCTCTCATCCTTCCGTGGAAGAATTGTTCATATCTTTTTGGTGTGTGGATTTTGAGAAGTGCCCTTCTCATATCTACTACTTTGAACCCTATGGATCATCTAGGACATCTCATTTACAAAGTTAACTAGGTGAATTTCGAGATCAATTCAGTTTTATATCTCATTCTTTAGTTAAGCTCGTGCAAACTAGTTGAACCGGTTTTGACACCAGTTGAACCGGTTTTACCCAGTTCGTTTCTAGTTTTTGTTGGAAAAATTTCTGCTTGCTTATTCACCCCCTCTAGACAACTTTTAGAGCGACTGACGTCACCTTCCCAAATTTGGCAAGGGATCTCTCGATCATCTCTAGGATTTTGCTAGCCCAGGCACATGCTCCGGCAACAAGCATACACTCCTCCGACTCCATCTCCCCCTCTAAGTCCTCAAGGGTTGAGGGGGGAGATCCCAAGGTTTCTCCCTTATAGTAGGCAGCATAGGGGCACCCCCTCTGCGCGGCAGGAGCTAGAGGACTCGTTGCTGGTGGGAGTTGGGCCTCGGCCACACCCACCACCAAGGCACCTAAAACAGGACTGGTTGGAACCACCACCATCACTGAAGATGCCGTCGCTCTGCCTAAGTGAACCACGTCAGACACACTCGAAGTCAAGGGGTCTAGTGACTTTGGCGACAAGGGGTCAACGACCACTCCAGCCGCTGGAGCGCCCCTGGGACTTGTCCCAACAGGTGACATCCACGGTGGTGTCGCAACTAGGGTAGCCTCACTTGGCCTCCCTAGCATGACCATGGAGGTTAGCGTGGCCGGTGCGATCGAGGGATCCACAACTAAAGTGGTCGGCATGACGGGCGCGACCAAGATGGTCGGCACAGCCAGCGTCAACGGCATAAGCACCTGGGAAGACGACGCACCCTCCTTCGCCACACGCACCGCATCCTTCACGGACTTATGAAACATGTACGCACTGGTAGGACAACCACATAAAAAACCAATAATGGTGGCGGAGAAAAGTGAACCAAGAGAAAAAAGATTTACCAGGTGGAGCGCGCCCGTGAAAAGAGCATCTTTCGCATGGGGAGAACTTCCACCGAAATGACCTGAGACTATCGTCCCTTGCGTCACTCGGCTGGCACCTTGGGCATGGGAGTCGCCAATGTCGTGTCCTCTGGTCCACTCTCATGGCATTCGAATGATACCACTAACACGGGGAGATCCACCGCTACCACCCCCTCTAATGCTCGAGCAGTGGAACTAGCCTCGACGCCAGCATGGTGGGACGACCCACCCACCAACACCTGGGCCACAGACCCACCAGAGGCCATGGAGGTCATAACCTCCATATCAGTAGTGGGGGTTAATACTCCCCAGGCCCCAGCGTGGGAGCGCTCAGCTTTCTTATTTTTCTTTTTTCCTATCGACACTTCTTACGCGCCGCCTGGACCGCTGCCTCCTGCTCCCTCTTTCGCTTCTTCTTCACCTTTGTGGTGGCATCCTCAGGGAGAGGAGGTTAGGAGGTCGGTATGGGCCCAAGCCCCTGCATGACCGGTGACTATTACCACCGGAAGCAAACAAACAAACAAGAAAGGGGAGGCAAAAGAAGGACTTACCAAGTCACTCAAAATCCTCTTCCTGAGGGGAAATGACGAATCTTCGTCCATGAAACCCACCGATGACAGTGTGGTGACGTCTTTGACATAGGCCTCGATCTCCGACATGGAAAGGAGCTCCGAGGAGTGGCAATTAGGATCCTTTAGGCTGTCTTACTCCCACATCGGGTTCTGGTGGACCCTGAGCAGTTGAATCCGATGTTGCATAAACGTGTGGATCGGTCGTGCACCGGTGAGTCCCTACCCCTTCAGCATGGCGATCACCTCTAGCATATAATCCACCTTCAGTTTCTATTTGGCTCCACACCATAGTTCCATTTGGCGCTAGACACCAGAACCAGGCTAGTAAATGTTGGCATGCTACCCTCAAGGTTCCTAACGTAGAACCAGACGCCCTCGTAACCGCGAACGGAGGACGAGAGAGGGACCTTGAGGTAGGCCGACTGCCACGTGCTGCGCAGCTGGATGGAGAAGCAGCCGACAAATGACTGGCCACCACGGCCAGTGGTCAGCCGCGGGCTAAAAATATGCCTCCACAATTGCCAGTGGGCTCCATGCCAATATAGGCCTCGCACAGCCTGATGAAACACACTATGAGCAGGAACAAGTTGGGGTGAAGATTCTAGAGCTCCAACTTGTAGAAGAAGAGTAGCCCCTGCACAAAGGGGTGCCTCGGTAGCCCAAACCCACGCTCGTAGAAAGACACGAGCACGAACACCTCGTCGTCCTGTGGCCGCGACACCACACCCTAGTCTTCCAACTGCCATCCTAAGGTCTCCACAGGGGGAGAACCCCTTTTTCTCCAGGTCGAGGACACGACTTTGACGAAGCGAGCAAACTAGGAAGGAGGCCATGGATGTAGGGAGAAGGAGAGCAGGCAGGGGATTTGAACAGGCAAAAAGCTCGGAGGCAGGACAACTTTAGGATAAGAATTGAGGTAAGGACACAACAAAACAGTAAGTGTAACCGACCCCAGGAACCATTTCCCTCTATTTATATGCACAGTCATAGGGAGACAAAGCATCACTAGAAAAACAGGCCTAGCATGACCACGACATGGGGGATCCGGCGCTCCCACTGCCAACTGCCTCAAGCTCCGAATGGGAACCCAACCATTCGGTGCCTACCACGCGGGCCTGTAACACCTCAGGTGTTAGCAAAAAAGATTAACCCAACCCACACTCCTTAACCCATTATCACATGTGGATCACTTAGGGCAAAATTCACCACACTTAAGGCACAAGGCTCTACTTAGGTGCTAATCATCCTAGAGGGTTTAACTTTACCGTCTATTGGTAATCAAAGGGAGGGAATTAACCCAAAACCCCTAAGTTCACCTTTAAAAGCATGAGGAGCACACACCAAAAGGGATTAAGAAAAATAATCAAATCACTTAATCACAAAGTGGACCTTTAACAAAAGTTGTAGTTCACTAAATAACTAACGAAAGTTATTAAGGGTTAAGTATCAAAAAGGCTTGGTAAAATACATAATAATGTCAAAATATGTGTGAGAAGAGAGGGAAAAAATCAAAAATTCCATTTACTCAAAATTCAGCCCTTAGCAAAGACCTTACATGTTCATTAGCTTACAAACCCCAAACATAAGAGCTCCAATTATGAAACATGAGCCTAATTATCTTAGGAACACCCTCGCAAATTTTGAACTCGAGACTCAACTTCCTGACAAGACAAGGCACTAATTTTATCTCGGAATCAGGCAGTAAGACAAACCTATCTTGACACTTGTGTCAATTGTGAACCTAACCTCAATTCGAGCCAAGTGTTGTACATGACTTGTAGAGTGTACCAGGGGGAAGAAATCTTACACATGGATTTTGATACACCCAGCCCAGGTGGGGTTGGCCGAGGCCCAACAAATTAGGGTTGCCCGAAGCCCAATAGTTCATTAAGCACATACAACTCAGGGAAAGGCCCAATCACCCCAAAAGACTAGTCCAATGGGGAAGGGTGGCCCTCCCTTTTAAAGTGGCATCCTTCTCCCAAGTTAAGCGAGGTGGGATAATTCTGAGGCTCAAACGGTCATCGTCTGACTACAGTTGGGTCAACTAGCCCAATTGCATCTTTGCCAACGTGTAATAGTGGAGGATTCCTCATCATTCCCACCTTCTTAAAATGGGCCCTAGCTTTCATACCAGATGATACAGCCAACCCAGGTGGGGTTGGCTGAGGCCCAACAAATTAGGGTTGCCCAAAGCCCAATAGTTCATTAAGCACACCCAACTCAGGAAAAGGCCCAATGGCCCCAAAAGACAAGTCCAATGGGGGAAGGGTGGCCCTCCCTTTTAAAGTGGCTTCCTTCTCCCAAGTTAAGTGAGGTGGGATAATTCTGAGGCTCACACGGTCGCTGTCCGACTATAGTTGGGCCAACTAGGGCAATTGCGTCTTTGCCAATGGGTAATAGTGGAGGATGTCCTCATCAGATTTTGCCCAAATTCGCTTGGATTTTTGACCTATGAGCACTTGAAACTGACTAAACCAAGCGGGCCCCATGTTCGATGGCTTGTCTGGCCGGCCGAGCGCGGAATGCATGTCCCCGCACACTGTCGGCCCGACCACGTGCTCTCTACCGCGCCTGGCTATAAAGGCCACCATGCGGCCTCAGTTGGACGCTACTCGTCCCCTGCTACAGCGCCCAAAGGATTGTCGGTGGTGATCGCCTAATCCGAGCCTGCTCTGGCGCCCGCCATCACCGTCGAGCCACTTCTTGCGTGGCCAAGCCCCAACGACCACTCTCCCACTAGCCCAAGCACCCAGTCGCTCCCCCACGCCTTGCCAAAGCTCATCGACCCCCTCATCTGAGCTCTACTATGCCGAGGATCTCGCCACCCCACGTCGACCGATGTCCGCCCGCCAGACCATGTGAATCGGTGAGTTCACACCACCATCGTCAAATTCGAGCTACTACTAGCTTCACCGAGCCCTCATGAATCTCTCGTGCCCTTCCCCGAGCACACTACTGCACCGAGGCCTCCGATTGAGGCTTGCTAGCGACATCCACCTGCATATGCTCATGGACTAGCTAGCTCCACTCATCGCCGGCCAACCCTTGCCGTCTTCATGTTCGCCAAATTAGCCCAAAGCTCCCCGACTAGGTCCTCAGCACGCTACTGCACCAAGTAACCGACAATTGCTCGCCATAGTTTACCTATTATTAGGACAAGGGAAGGACGGAGCGTGTGTTGGGATCCTTAAAAATCCAAGGGCCTTCACGCATTGTCAGTCTCTCAATGCTATAGTAGACCAAGGACCCGGATGAAGCATTTTACATAGATAAAGACCCAAGGGCCTGAGCATAACGTGGTTTTTCCTTTACCATTTAAGTTTTCAATTAAAAATTGTGTAGAAAACCTCAAAAACCCATAACTTGAGCAATGCAAGTCCAAAAACGGTGAAACTAATTTTGTAGCACTCTGGATAAAAATCAAAGTTCAAACTAAAAATATAAAACCACATAGTCTTAGTACTTTTTATGGGACCTTTGATTTAATTTCATAAACTGCTCATTTGAAAATATTAAAGGGAAAAATAGTTACACTGTTCAGCTAGGCCTAGAATTTTTTGAGTAATGTAATACATGTTTTGCCACCCTGTGAAAATTTATAGCACTCTGGTCTAAGATCTTAAGAGAGAGTTATCCACTTAAAACTTTGTAGGACCTTAATTAGATAAAGACAATAAAAATGACAAATAAGTACAACTAGAAAATTCACTATTTCTCCTAGAGCACTTAGAGTATGTAGCACCAAGAAAAAATGTAAGTGACCTTGGTCCAGTAAAAGATTACGGAATGGCTATTTAAATAAGAAAAACAAGGAAAATTTAGAAAATCATAGAAAATTATTCCTAAAGAGTTAAACCCCCCAACTTTAGGGATGACTGCTCTTGTGCTAAGAACCTAGGGAAATTTCTAAACCTGTTGTTGGAAACTTTTCAAAGGGCAAGTTTGTTGTAGGTGTTTCTCTAGCCATAAACTTTAGAAAATCCTAGATAAAAGACCACTCGATTCAAATGACCTTCACAGATGATTTGTAACTCCACATCTGCGTACCTGTGATTTTGAGAGGAAGTGTGACAGTAACCACATATAGTCTAGCGTTGATCAAATGAAGAGCTCAGTTTGTTCTTGCTGCAGTTTTTTATTTGGTTTGTCTCCATTTTTTATTCCTCTCTTATCCTTTGATTCTAGCAAGAGTCTTTGTTTTCTTGAGTTGTGGTTTGTGTCGGAGATTGTCTTGGGGTGCAGATCACTCTCTAGACCACTATAATCACCAGGTTTGAGCATTTTGTGGTCGCGATCCGAGTTCACTCCGTTTGAGTTCATTTGAGAAAACCCCAACAAAACCCCAATCAAATGAAGATTTTGAATCTGTTCGTGTAGTTTTGATTTGTTCTTGATCAAACTTCATGAAACATCATCTTTCGCTCTGCGCTTGCTGTTTGTGAATTTTGAGAGGATTTTGTGTAGGTTTTGAGGTTCGACGCTATTGCTCCCCTGCGCGGCACTGCCGTGGCCCAATACTATCGACCATCAAAGCGGCACTACTGTTGCTTATGTTTTGCAGTTTTGCTTCTGGTTTTCTGTAGACAATCGAGTTGGTTCTCTAGTATTTTGGTGCAGTCAATCTACACTAGATTGTTCTACATAGTGCTACACTGCTTTTGGAGTCCCGTGGGGCTTGTGTTGAAGTTGCGATCAAGTTGCTGTACTCTCTTGAGTGGAGAAATTTTTGTGGCTCCCATTCACCCTGCTCTGAGTCGCCTCACCATTCCTTCAATTGGTATTGGAGCCAGTTACGAGGTGTTGGCAAAACTCCGTTCTTCGATGGGACAAACTACCCATACTAGAAGTTTCACATGTTGGTATATCTTAAGAGTATTGGGTATACATCTGAGAGATTTGCCTTGATCGCACTTTCGATGCCTAGGGTGCTTGAATCATGCTTTTGCAGATATAGTACCATGATTCAAATAACAAGGCCTGAAATGCTTTATTCTCGTGTCTCTCGCTTGTTGAGTTTGAGCGAGTTGGACATTTGGGTATGTCTCACGAGATCTGGTCCCCCCTGAGAAATTCCATGAGGGTAATGATCAAGTGAAGGCCAGACCCTTTGAGATATATTATCGAGAGTATGAAAACTTTGTTCAGTTGACTGAAGATACCATCGACACTATGTTTTCTTAGTTCCAATCGATCGTGAATAAGATGTGTGCAAACAAGACTCAACTACCCTATGATGATCATGAGAGAGCGCTCAAGTTACTACATTCTCTAGATCGGAGGGCTTGGGAGGTGAAAGTCTCAGCGATCATTGAGTTGCCCAGTTATGAGACTATCATCGTGGATGAGCTTTTCAGCAAGCTCAAGTCCATTGATATTGACCACCAAACTCGGGCCAAGACCGAGAACCCCTGGTGCACCCAATAGGGCCCTGGTATCTGGAGGTGGTTCCTGTTCTAACTCTTTACCAGCTATGTTTGATTTGTTTTCTTTGTTGACCATCATAGATGAGCAGGTGGAGAACCTTAGCGATGAGGAGCTGGCGCTTGTTGTTATCTAGTTCACATGGTTTCATAACAACTGTCTGAACAGACAGTGTTGGTATGGGACTGAGTCGTGGCACAAGCGAAGGAACATCTTCGGCGAGAGACGCGCCACATGTAGTAGGCATCGGTGCTTATCTACGACCAAGGTGCGGCAACAGTAGGGCGTTGGGACCCGGCAAGGCACGACGCAACGATGGCGCGAGCTCCGACGAGTAGAGGTTGATTCTGGTGAACGACGACATGAACAAGCAGCAGTCGTGAAGGCAGAGGACCCAGGGAATGTAGAGCCGAGCGAGCAGGAGAAAAGGAATTTGGCACTGCAATTTTTATAGGGGAGGAGAGAGGGAATTTAGAGGCGAATTGATGCTCCATTGATGCCAATTGTATCCAGAAAGAACGAACAAAATGAAACCCCATTAATGGAGCTGAATAAATGGTGACGCGTTAGAATTAGAAACTGCCGACATGAATGTTATTGGGAAGGGGAGACGAACGGGCATTGCAGCGAGGAGGCGCGCAGTGGCTGACAACAGGTGCCTGGTCGACGAGGAGACACGAGGAGGCGAGGACGCGGCTACAAGCCGAGCAGCGGCGCCAAGTGAGACTTGTGTGCGATAGAGTCATAGAGAAAGAAGAAACTATGTTGTAGGGCCTACAGGTCATAGAGTGAGATAGGAAAGAAAGAAAAAAGAAAAGAAAAAGGTGGGATGGGGACGAATGGGCTAGCCTGGGACGGGTGTTTCATTTTTCATTTAATTTTTTAAAATATATATATATATATTTAAATATTTTAGAAATAAATTTAGAAAAATAGTAATATAAATAAAAATACCCATCTGTAAAATATTTAAAATATTATGTTAAGATAAGTTCTATTATTTAAATAGATTGGGCTCTACAGAAAGGAAACCAACAAAATGAAACATCCATAAATACCTACAAACAAAAACTATTAACCTATCAAAATTTGTATTCAAAAAGCACTTATTTTAATAATTCATTATTGTTTTATAAAATGAGATATCACCAATTAAATCCAAAAATTGAATACATCAAACAAAATTTATACATCGACATGAATGCATCAAACTCTTGGTAAAATTTTATCTAATAAAAAATTAGTTATGTTTGTTTATATCACCATTTTATTATTTGAACATAAGTATTTTTCCTTTCTACTGTGAAGTAATAATTCAAACTGGATTGTTTTCATTTGATAAATTTAGGGCGTTACAACTCGGTTGAAAAGTTAGACATTGACAATGCTTACAACCTCTCACACTCACATGCCTTTTCATGAAATTTATGATCCATTGCAAAATTCTGATAAGTCTGAAAAATTCAATTTCAAAAATGTTTCTAGCATGATGAGTGACCATTGTTTGGGTAGTTCACCTTGTATACCTTTGACTAGCACTTGGTTGATTTCCTACTTACATATGTCAAACGTTGTTTTAGTGGTGAACTTCTTTTTTGGCATGGTTAAAATTGAATCAAATGCTTATTCTTCACATATCTTGTGCATATGATCAATTTAAGCATCTACTAACACTTGCATTTATTGCTGCATACATCGCACAATACCACTTAGAGCATCTTCACATTCTCCCTGCTATATTCTTGAAGCTCCTGCATTTTCTACATTCTTCCTTCATTCTCTGCATTCTCTCAAGGGGAATTGCTTTCTTCTTTTTCCTTGTTTGGCACTTGCTTTGTGCACTTGTCACAGAAATTTTGGAGAAGTTTTGCAATTCAGGATTTGGGGGGAGAATTTTGCATAGTTTGGGGAGAATTTTGGAGGTGTCCTGTCACACCCGGTTTTAGAAGGCAAACCGAATGTGAACCATATACGTGCCAGGATCACCAATTCACGTACACGACAGTTACATAACTGGACATCATCACACAGTGCTCAAATCATAATATAAAAGGGGAATAATAGTCGATTACATCATATGTCTGAGACATCCACATAGTCTTTACAATAATCAAAGTGCGGAAAAGAAACGTAGATACACACGGCCTTCACAGGCAGCCGACTGGGGGTTGCCGCTAACCCACGCCTAGAACTCGTCGTAATCTTGGAACTCCTGGAAGTCTCCTTCCACGGCTTCATCTTCTCCTGAGCAGTGGTTGCAATGCGGACAACCTGGGGATGGGGGGGGGGTTTGGTGTGTAGAGCAAGGGTGAGTACACATCAACATACTCAACAAGTGTCCTGTTTGGCTGTAGTGGACTAGCTTTATGTGGGGGTAAGTCAAGCAGTTGCTTTTAGTTGGTCAGATTATTATTACTAGTAGAGAGAGCCAAGTTTTAGTATTAACCCACGTTATTAACCCAAACGTACCCTTTCCAAACGGAAAAAATACCACCTACCATTACCAAAGTCAATACCAAAACCATCATTCTCATCACCACCTGTAATCCGAACATCTCTGATCGAGTATCACTAATCAATGGAGCTCCCTTGGCCGCTCATAACCGCGAGCACGACTGATGTATCAGTTTTCAAACACTCTGTAGAGGTTGCGCACTTTACAAACAAGCCGTGATTCCCTTTCTGCCCGGAGATCATGACTCTCCATTGATCACTACCAAGGTGACCCAGCAGGGTATCACTACGTAGCCTTTACAAAGATTCCCCGGGGCTCTAGCCGCCCGTTAGGTTTCCTAAATGCACCGCACTCCTCCCCAAGTGGTGAACCAACCTTGGCAGAGCGAGCCGCATACACCGAGCCCCATTTACGGCACGACAGCTAAGCGAACTGCACCCCGATTCCTCTAATTATTCAGCTAAGGGTGTCCCATTCCACCCTCATGGTTGCACTATTTTCCCGGGCGATATTCCAACGAACAGGTCCTTACGGAGAGGCACTCGAGAAACCGCTCGAGTCCCCTTAAAGGCCACAAGTATATCATCATAAATAAGAAGGAAAACAACGTATCATAGATAAATCTCATCATATTCATTGATTAATGTTAAGTACAAGCATGAAGCTAAACTATAATAATCCAACCCAAATAGGTAAACAAGGACATGGATAACAAAAACTAGTCAATCATTAAGTATAATTGTGTAAATGTGGGAAGTGAATTATAGAATGTATAGGATAAAGATAGGTCAAGGGACACTTGCCTCCACCAACCGACTGCTGCTCAGGGGCTTCTCCTGCGAGTTCTTCGGATTCCTCAACCAGATCGTTCTCTATGCAAGCGCAAACATACATCCATCCATTTGAATTAGGAAACAAACAGTACACCATACAAGAGAGCATATAAACTGAATATGCATAAGATATGACATACGATATTGCATTCGCCATGGCTAGAAAGAGGAGAAGGAAGGTCTCGCAGTGGTTAAAGCTATAATCGAAGCGTGTTATGGGTAGGTGTATAATTAATCATCACGTGATCCAGTTCCACCTAGTTACACTATCAAGTGTTAATCACATGCACTGATAGAATTATCGTTATTTCCAATTGGTTGACATTAAACTAAGTCGATAATTAACTACATGAAATAACAAACGTAATCAATTTCTGAGTTGAGTTTCCATTTTATTGATATAAATAACGTAATCACTACGCATGGAATACACGGGGGGGGGGGGGGGGGGGGGGTAGACGGGCACGTCTAGGGTTAGATGAGCGCCCGAGGGCACGGCGAGTCGTGCCAAAGCACCGCGTGCAAGGCCGCGCTGACGCGCCGCGCGCACGCGACGCGCTGCGCGCCGCGAACAGGCAGCAGGGCCACGCCGGGACCGAACGCGGGGGGCCGCATGCTGGTCGAGCTCAAGGCCGCGCGCCATAGGCACGCCGGGCCGAGCTCAAGGCCACACAGGGGCGAGCAGGCCGCGGCCGCGCCGAGGGCCACGCCGGGACGGGGGCCGGGGCTGGGGAGCCGCGCCTGGCAGGGGCACGCCGCGGCCGCGCCACGGCCGCACGCCATGGCCAAGCCGGGGCCGAGCAGGACGGAGGCGGGGCGAGGGAGGGGGAGCCTCGCCGGGCCGGGGAACACCGCGCCACGGGCAGGGCCGCGCGGGTGCGCCACCGCGCCAAGCAGGGGGGCCGCGCCGTGGATGGCGGCCGAGCGGGCCGGGGGAGCCGCGCCGCGGTCGGGCATGAAAGTCGAGCCGCGCGTCGGGGACGGGGAGGGCGAGCGCGCCGGGCCGCCGATGCCAGCCACGCCGGGACGGGGGCCGAGGCCAGGCCGCGCGCCATGGCCGCCAACGCTAAGGCGGGCAGGGCCGAGCCGGACCGCACGCGAGGGAGGGGGCCAGGGCCAGCCGGACGACGCCATGGCCGGAGAAGGGGAGGGAGGGGAGAGGAGAGAGGAGGGAGGGGCTTACCGCACGGGGGGGGGGGGGGGGGGGGCGAGGGCGAGCGGCGGTTCAGCAGCGGGCGGAGGAGACGAGAGCGAGCGTGCGCGGGGAGAGAGAGAGATTTTGGGGGAGGGGAGGGGATAACGGGTGGGGCCCACGGGGAGGGGTGGTGGCGGCGGCTAACTGCCTCGTGCACCACGCGCGGGGGGGGGGGGGGAGGTGCGCTGTCGGGGCCGGCTGGGCCGCACGGGGGAAGGGGCGAGCTGGGCCGCGGGGGGGGGGGGGGGGGGGGGGGAAGGCTCGGCCACGCTAAGAAGCCGGCCCAGGGAGAGAGGGGGGCTTTTCTATTTTCCTATTTTTCTTTTAGCTCCAAATTATCTCTTAATTAATAAATAAATACCCCAATGAAGACCAAGCGAATACACACAAAGAAAAAGATGCGTGGGTCGGCATGATGCAACAACCAAAGAAACCCACTTCTAGCATTTATTATTACACGACATAGGGTTTTTGAAATGGGTAAGGTGTAGCGAAAAGAAATGGGAAAAGAGAGGTAACGCCCAAATTTGGCGAGTGAAAGAGAGAAGAAAAATTCAACTCCAAAATTCGGGGCATTACAAACCTATCCCCCTTAAAATAATCTCGCCCTCGAGATTCAAGGTTGGTTAGCAAAGAGCTCAGGATATTTAGCCATCACATCATCTTCACGCTCCCGCGTTGCCTCCTCTTCAGAGTGATGACCCCATCTGACTATGCACATTCTGATAGTCCTCCTTCGGGTGACTCTGTCTGTAGTCTCAATGATTTGCATTGGCTTCTCAATATAGGTCAAGTCTTCCTGGACTTCAAGACCTTCCACTGGCAACTGCTCTTCTGGCACATGCAGACATTTCTTCAATTGAGACACATGAAAGACATCATGCATGACAGACAAACTTTCTAGCAGACTGAGCTGATAGGCCACTTCTCCAAGCCTTGCGAGAATCTGGTACGGACCAATGTAGCGGGGTGCTAGCTTGCCTTTGACTCCGAATCTTCTGACTCCTCGGATAGGTGATACTTTCAAGTAGACAAAATCTCCAACTTCGAAACTCAGCTCTCTTCTTCTTATGTCTGCATAGCTTCACTGCGTTGATTGCGCTATCTTCAGATTCTCCCGAACCATCTTGATGTCCTCTTCAGCTTCAAGCAAAATGTCTGGCCCAAACACTTGCTTTTCTCCAGGCTGATCCCATTGCAACGGAGTTCTACAACTCCTTCCATAAAGCACCTGAAATGGTGACATCTTCAAGCTGGCCTGGTAACTGTTGTTATAGGAGAACTCTGCATAAGGCAACCTCTTGTCCCATCCGGACTGATCTTGCAACGCACAGGCTCTCAACATGTCTTCAAGGATTTGATTAGTTCTTTCGGTCTGACCGTCTGTCTGCGGATGATAAGCTGAACTGAAATTCAGATGTGTACCCAAAGCTTCATGCAATTGCTGCCAGAAATGAGAGGTGAACTGCGTTCCTCTGTCTGACACTATCTTCTTTGGCACACCGTGAAGACAAAGGATCCAGGACATGTACAACTCTGCCAATACTGCACTGCTGTAGTTGGTCTTGACAGGTATGAAGTGGGCTGACTTGGTCAAGCGGTCCACCACTACCCAAATGGAATCGTAGTCGGCTCGAGTGCGAGGCAATCCGACTATGAAATCCATACCGATTTCATCCCATTTCCACTGAGGAATTCGCAACGGTTGCAACAATCCAGCTGGTCTCTGGTGCTCTGCCTTGATCTGTCGATAGCTATCACACATAGCCACATGCTCTGCGATTTCTCTCTTCATTTCGTAACACCAGAATTTTTTCTTCAGATATTGATACATCTTCTCACTTCCAGGGTGTATGGAGTAAGCGGTCTCATGAGCTTCCTTGAGGATCAACTCCCGAATGGATTAGACATTAGGGACGCACAAGCGGTCTTTGATCCATATCACACCCTCTGCATCTTCCTGAAAGTCTTTGCCTCTGCCGTCTAGAATTAGTCGCCGGATTTCACTGATCTTCTCATCATTCTTCTGTGCTTCTTTGATTTCCCGCTCCAGGGTGGGTCCTAGCTCAACTGTCACTCGCATATTGTTCAGAAATCCGAGGCTCAACCTATCAAACTCTTTGGCCAACTCATAAGGCATCAGATGAGCGACCATCAGGTTGACCTGACTCTTCCTGCTCAAAGCATCTGCCACTACGTTTGCTTTGCCTGGATGGTAATGAATCTCCAATTCATAGTCTTTGATCAACTCTAACCATCTTCTTTGCCTCATATTCAACTCTGACTGAGTGAATATGTACTTCAGACTCTTGTGGTCTGTGTAAACATCACATTTCTGCCCATACAGATAGTGCCTCCATGTATTCAGTGCGTGAACCACTGCTGCCAACTCTAGGTCATGGATTGGGTAATTCTTCTCATGAACCTTCAGCTGTCAGGACGAGTAAGCCACAACTCTTCCCTCTTGCATCAACACGCATCCCAAACCAGTGTAACAAGCATCGCAGTACACCGAGAAGGGCTTGTGCACATCAGGCAAGACTAAGACAGGTGCTGTAGTCAACTTCTCTTTCAGCGCTTCAAAGGCTTCTTGGCATTTTTGGGTCCACTTGAACTCAACTTTGTTGCCTAGCAGAGCTGTCATTGGTTTCGCAATCTTCGAAAACCCTTCAATGAATCGCCGATAATATCCGGCCATTCCAATAAAGCTTTTGATTCCTCGGGCATCTGTTGGCGCTTTCCAATTCAGAATGTCTGCCACTTTCTTTGGATCCACAGCCAAGCCTTCTTTGTTGATTATGTGACCCAAGAATAGGACTTCATCAATCCAGAACTCACACTTGTTCAACTTTGCATATTGCTGGTGCTCTCGCATTCTCTGCAATACCATCCTCAAATGACCCGCATGCTCTGCTTCGCTTTGAGAATATATAAGAATGTCATCAATAAATACCACCACAAACTTGTCAAGATAATCCATGAATACACTGTTCATCAGATTCATGAAGAAGGCTGGTGCATTTGTTAGGCCAAAAGACATCACAGTGAACTCGTACAACCCATACTTGGTAATGAATGCCGTCTTCGGAATATCTAAAGGTCGAATCCTGAGCTGGTGATAACCTGACCTTAGATCTATCTTTGAAAACATGCTGGCTCCTCTCAATTGGTCGATTAGATCTTCTATTCTGGGCAAGGGGTACTTGTTCTTGATTGTGACCTCATTCAGAGCTCGATAATCGATACACATCCTTCTGGTGCCATCTTTCTTCTCCACGAACAGGACAGGGGTGGCCCAAGGCGAGGTGCTAGGCCGGATGTAACCTTTCTCTGATAGCTCATCGATCTTCTTCTTAAGCTCAACCAACTCTGGTCCAGATACTCTGTAAGCTCTCTTAAAGATGGGGGCGGTGCCAGGAAGAATCTCTATGGCAAACTCAACTTTTCGCTCAGGTGGCATACCTGGTAAGTCCTTTGGAAACACATCTGGGAACTCGGACACAACCTTGATAATCTCAAGTGGATCTGCTTCACTACTATCAACAGCCATTTGATAACAACTTCCTTTCCTTAGCTCAGGCGGGACTAACTCGGTCACCACTTCCTCTCCTAGTGGGGACATCAACTTGATTGTCCTCTTATCACAACTGATAACTGCCTGATACTTATCTAGCCAATTCATCCCTAGGATGACATCTATTCCCTGAGTACCCATTACTATGAGATTAGCGGGAAACGCTATCCCTCTTATTTCCACACTTACATTCAAGCAAATGCTATCGGCTCAAATTCTACCACCGGCTGAGTCAATTTGAATGAGGGTTAACATGGTAGTTATTGGAAGATTATGTGCTTCTACCCATGATGCAGTAATGAATGAATGCGTTGCTCCAGTATCAAATAACACTTCTGCAATATGAGAGTCGACTGGAAACATACCTACTATCATGCCGGGGGTTTCCTAAACTGCTTCAACCTCCAAGTGGTTCAGTCTCCCATGATTGTAGCGTGGCTGAGAGTGGTTACCTGCTCCAGGCTGAGACACATTCTGCTTCGCTGGGGCACTGGGGCTTGACTGCTGTTGGGCTGCCTTCTTCGGGCATTGCATCACCCAATGGCCTTGCTCTCCACAGTGAAAACATGCTCTGTTTCCACCTTGAGCTGGTGCTGCTTGACTGTTCTGCTGGTTTGCTGGGGCAGGAAGACGAGGTGCCTGCTGATTTTGCCTCTGGAACTGACCTCCTCCTGACTGATTGTTCTGGCGGTTCTGATGTTGGTGCTGAGGATACTGCCTTTGGAACTGTTGATGCTGAGGTGGACGCTGGTTCTGCCTGAACTGCTGAGGTGGATTGTCCGAGAAACGAGGGCGATTGCTACTCCCAGACTGAGGTCCGCTGATCTTACGCTTGTGATCCTCCATCTCTTTACGCTTCCTCTTTGTCATGATTGCTCTGTCAATCAGGTGCTGAAAAGTGGGGAAGGTATGATTCATCAGCTGATACTGCAGAGGGTCAACCAAGCCTCTCAGGAAACGATATTGTCGCTTGTCGTCGGTGTTGACATCTTCAGGAGCATAGCGAGATAGCTGCAGAAACCTGTCTCGATACTCACGGACAGACATTGACCCTTGCTTGAGTGCCAGGAACTCCTCCTTCTTCACTGTCATCAGACCTGCTGGAACATGGTACTGACGGAAGCTATCTCTAATTTCTTCCCAGGTGATTGCGTCGGGGTTGCCATGGGTGGTGAGATAGGACTCCCACCAAGACTGAGCTGCTCCTCTCAACAGACGAGGAGCATACAAAACTTTCTCCCTGTCATCACACTGAGCGGTATGCAACTCTCGCTCCACTGTGTGCAGCAGTCTTCAGCATCCATGGGGTTAGAAGAATGAGCGAACACTGGGGGATGACCTCTCATAAATTCAGCACGCTTGTCCCTGGGCATCAGAGGCATCTGAGGCTAGGGTGGTGGCTGCTGCTGCTGCTGCTGAATGGCGGCCAGAGTCTGACTGAAGGCTTGAACTGCCTGAGTCTGCATCATGAACATCAGCTCGATGGACATCGGGGGTGGTGGTGGCAGCTGCTGTTGCTGGGGTGCCTCATCCTGTGGTGCTGCCTGCTCCTGCTGAGCACACCTTCCTCCTCTGCGCCTGTTTTCTGACATCTACATAATGCAATCACACATCAGAACTGATCTTGCAACTTGCAGCATAAGAAAAGAGTATAGAATTCTTCCACAGCACTGAACAGATGAACATCTTCACTGATTTCCAACACAGACCATCACAACTTCTCAGATAAAGAGGAAAGTGGAATAAAAAGGCTTCCCAACTAGACAACTAACTTTATTAACATATAACAGGTAAACCAAAGTGCAGGGGATACCCACACTCTGGTGACAGTCATTACAAAGATCCAACTCCAACATTGTTCATCATAACAAGCATGAAAGCACAGGATAAGCAAACTACCCTGTCTAACTAAGACTAACTAAGAGCAAGACTGAGACTAAGACTATGACGGAGACTAAGACTAAAACTTCTATATTAAGCATTTATTACAGGACCCAACACTGACGACCTATGGTTGTAAATTTATCTTGGTCCTGCAGTCGGGGTTGCCATAAGACTGGTGTCCACGCCGAGGTGAGCGGTACGGGTGCTGAGTCCCGACGGGAGCGGGGGAGCCATCCTCCAGGTGACGATGCTCCACGCGCTCAGCCCGCAGCTGGGCGATCTCAGCACGAGCCCTACTCAGCTCATCTAATGCATGGTCCAGCTCTGTGTTTAACACAACGGCTAGGTTGACTGTGCTGCTCAACCTAGGATTGTCCTCACCAATAGGTGAGACAATCACGCCTCCTGTGCTGCCAGATGGACGACGGGGGTAGTACTTCAGATTGAGACCATCGGCTACCCCGCCGAGAACTGAGCAGTAGTGCAAAAGCTTACACCGTGCGACATCTTACATGGCCGCCTCGGCTGAGTCCCGCTCAGAGATGGAATAGTGCTCTAAGCAGATCTCCGCACCTCGGAGACTGTTCTCCGGACGACGCACCAAGCAGGTCGCCTCCCAGCGATCCGAGTAAACCCCACGACTGTGCTGAAAGACCACACAACGATACTCGATGGACCAGGTACGCCGGTCGAGTGCCTGGCGTAGCAGGGTGTCGAGCGCATCGTGGAAGTGACACCCGCGAGCAGCGTCGCGAGTGATGGGTCGAGCAACCCATCCTTCCGGCTCCTAGTCGGTGGAAAGGTAGGTGCTGAAACTCGAGTTGTCGTCGCCGCCTCCGTCGTCTGGGTCTCCTCCAGCAGCTACTCCAGCGGCTGGGGCGCTCAGTGGTGGTGCAGGGGGCGCCTCTAGTGGGAGCACAGGGGAGCAGCTCCTCACAGACTCTATCTCCTGCTGGAGTGAGAAAGAAGAGCCTTGTTGCTCCTGCTCCTGTCGTCGACGCTCCTGCTCCTCGTGCAGGCGGTGGTGCAGCCTCTCCAAGTGACTAGACTGACCAGTCACTGGACGGCGAAGCGGACGCTCAGCGAGACGAGAGGGTAAGAAGGGGATGACAGACTTCCGTGCGGTGTCTCTAAGACAAGCCATCTACAAAAGACACCGTAAGTATAAGAGTGAGAACAGAACTAATATGACCAACAAGTAATAAACCATAGATAAAATGAGGAATTAGAATAAACAAAAAGATTTTTAGCAAGGTATAATATATAGTAGAACATAGGTTTGGTCGATATGACCAACTTTTGAAAGGATACCAAAGTCAAGGTGATAATAGGGGTCTATAATCCTTAGAATGACCATTCTACTCTAGGTTAACAGTCCTACAGTCAGCACGGCTTCGATACCACCTATGTCACACCCGGTTTTAGAAGGCAAACCGAATGCGAACCATGTACGTGCCAGGATCAGCAATTCACATACACAGCAGTTACATAACTGGACATCATCACACAGTGCTCAAATCATAATATAAAAGGGGAATAATAGTCGATTACATCATATGTCTGAGATATCCACATAGTCTTTACAATAATCAAAGTGTAGAAAAGAAACGTAGATACACGCGGCCTTCACAGGCAACCGACTGGGGGTTGCCGCTAACCCACGCCTAGAACTCGTCGTAATCTTGGAACTCCTGGAAGTCTCCTTCCACGGCTTCATCTTCTCCTGAGCAGTGGTTGCAATGCGGACAACCTAGGGATGGGGGGGGGTTGGTGTGTAGAGCAAGGGTGAGTACACATCAACATACTCAACAAGTGTCCTGTTTGGCTGTAGTGGACTAGCTTTATGTGGGGGTAAGTCAAGCAGTTGCTTTTAGTTGGTCTGATTATTATTACTAGTAGAGAGAGCCAAGTTTTAGTATTAACCCACGTTATTAACCCAAACGTACCCTTTCCAAACGAAAAGAATACCACTTACCATTACCAAAGTCAATACCAAAACCATCATTCTCATCACCACCTGTAATCCGAACATCTCTGATCGAGTATCACTAATCAATGGAGCTCCCTTGGCCAATCATAACCGCGAGCACGACTGATATATCAGTTTTCAAACACTCTGTAGAGGTTGCGCACTTTACCCACAAGCCGTGATTCCCTTTCTGCCCGGAGATCATGACTCTCCATTGATCACTACCAAGGTGACCCAGCAGGGTATCACTATGTAACCTTTACAAAGATTCCCTGGGGTTGTAGCCGCCCGTTAGGTTTCCTAAATGCACTGCACTCCTTCCCAAGTGGTGAACCAACCTTGGCAGAGCGAGCCGCATACACCGAACCCCATTAACGGCACGACGGCTAAGCGAACTACACCCCGACTCTAATTATTCAGCTAAGGGCGTCCCATTCCACCCTCATGGTTGCACTGTTTTCCCGGGCGGTCATCCAACGAACAGGTCCTTACAGAGAGGCACTAGAGAAACCGCTCGAGTCCCCTTAAAGGCCACAAGTATATCATCATAAATAAGAAGGAAAACAGCGTATCATAGATAAATCTCATCATATTCATTGATTAATGTTAAGCACAAGCATGAAGCTAAACTATAAAAATCCAACCCAAATAGGTAAACAAGGACGTGGATAACAAAAACTAGTCAATCCTTAAGTAAAACTGTGTAAATGCGGGAAGTGAATTATAGAATGTATAGGATAAAGATAGGTCAAGGGACACTTGCCTCCACCAACCGACTGCTGCTCAGAGGCTTTTCCAGCGAGTTCTTCAAATTCCTCAACCAGACCGTTCTCTATGCGAGCGCAAACATACATCCATCCATTTGAATTAGAAAACAAACAGTACACCATACAAGAGAGCAGATAAACTAAATATGCATAAGATATGACATACGATATTGCATTCGCCATGGCTAGAAAGAGGAGAAGGAAGGTCTCACAGTGGTTAAAGCTATAATCGAAGCGTGTTACGGGTAGGTGTATAATTAATCATCACATGATCCAGTTCCACCTAGTTACACTATCAAGTGTTAATCACATGCACTGATAGAATTATCGTTAATTCCAATTGGTTGACATTAAACTAAGTCGATAATTAACTACATGAAATAACTAACGTAATCAATTTCTGAGTTGAGTTTCCATTTCATTGATATAAATAACGTAATCACTACGCATGAAATACATGGGGGGGGGGGGTAGACGGGTGGCTAGAGGTAGACGGGCACGTCTAGGGGTAGATGAGCGCCCGAGGGCACGGCGAGCCGTGCCAAAGCACCGCGTGCACCACGCGAGCACGCGCACGCGCACGCGCAAGGCCGCGCTGACGCGCCGCACGCACGCCGGGGCCGAGCTACGCACGCGCCGCGCTTTGCGCCACGAACAGGCAGCGGGGCCACGCCGGGACCGAACGCACGGGGTCGCACGCTGGCCGAGCTCAAGGCCGCGCGCCATAGGCACACCGGGGCGAGCTCAAGGCCGCGCCGGGGGAGCAAGGTCGGGCCGCGCCGAGGTGAGGGCTACGCCGGGACGGAGGCCGGGGCTGGGGAACCGCGCCGTGCGGGGGCACGCCGCGGCCGCCACGGCCGCGCGCCATGGCCAAGCTGGGGCCGAGCCGGACGGAGGCGGGGCGGTGGAGGGGGAGCCTCGCCGGGCTGGGGAACGCCGCGCCGCGGACGGCGGCCGAGCGGGCCGGGGCAGTGGAGCCGCGCGCTGGGGACGGGGAGGGCGAGCGCGCCGGGTCGCCGAGGTCGGCCACGCCGGGATGGGGGCCGAGGCCGGGCCGTGCGCCATGGCCGCCAACACCGAGGCGGGCAAGGCCGAGCCGGACCGCGCGCGAGGGAGGGGGCCAGGGCCGGCCGGACGGCGCCATGGCCGGAGTAGGGGAGAGAGGGGAGAGGAGAGAGGAGGGAGGGGCTTACCGCGGGGGGGGGGGGGGGGGGGGCGAGTGGCGGTTCGGCAGCGGGCGAGTATGACGAGAGCGAGCGAGCGCGGGGAGAGAGAGATTTTGGGGGAGGAGAGGGGATGACAGGTGGGGCCCACAGGGAGGGGTGGCGGCACGCGCGGGGGGGGGGGGGGGGGGGGACGCCGGTGTGGGCCGCCGGGGCCGGCTGGGCCGCCCGGGGGAGGGCAGCGAGCTGGGCCGCACGCCAAGTGGGCCGCGCGCACCAGATGGGCCGTGGGGGGAAAGGGGAGGGAGGGAAGGCTGGGCCACGCTAAGAAGTCGACCCAGGGAGAGAGGGGGGACTTTTCTATTTTCCTATTTTTCTTTTAGCTCCAAATTCTCTCTTAATTAGTAAATAAATACCCTAATGAAGACCAAGCGAATACACACAAAGGAAAAGATGCGTGGGTTGGCATGATGCAACAACCAAAGAACCCACTTCTAGGATTTATTATTACACGACATAGAGTTTTGGAAATGGGTAAGGTGTAGCGAAAAGAAATGGGAAAAGAGAGGTAACGCCCGAATTTGGCGAGTGAAAGAGAAAGAAGAAAAAATCAACTCCAAAATTCGGGGCATTACATGTCCAAATGAGGAGAGATTTTGGGGAGTTCTTCTCATATACACATTTTGTGGAGGATGTCTGCCTTTCTGTGAGATTTTGAGCTGTGCTTCAGGGGGAGATGTTTTTGTCGGGGGAGCTGTTGAGCTTTTCAGAGCTTTTGCTAGTTGTGTTGAGCCTTTGCCTCTTTCTTGAGGAACTAGCTTTGGTTTCAGCATTTTTCTGTTCCTTATGCTCTGATTTGGCTTTGATTGTTGACTAGTGGTGTTGAGCCCCTTTTATGCCTCTTCTTGATGACTAGCCTTTTTTGCTTGGTCGTGTTGAGTCGTTGCCCATTTCTTTAGGGACCAAGCTTTGCTCACTCTGGATGACATGTTCTTGTCTTTTATCTGGCTTTTGGTCATTTAAGTGAGTTTCCTTTCTTCCTTGTTGTTCTAATTTGTGTGTCTGAATAGTGGTGTTGACAATGCACTCATCAAGGGGCAGATTGCGAACACAAGGTTGACTTGTCCCTTGTGGTCTGGGTTGATGATGAGTGATTGTCAACATGTGTAGTGCTTTGGTGTGAGTTAGTGGACTAACCAGAGTACGAGCTTGCGTTGTGCAACCATGTATCTCGGCTTGTGGTGTGTAGTATAGGGATGGTGATCGACAATGAAGGTAAAAATCATACAAGTTCGTGTCGATAGGATAGGAGCAGTGAAAGTCACCTTGAGGGGGGGGGGGTGAATAGACGAAACCTAAAATTTATAAACTTAAACACACACTAAGGTCAGGGGTTAGCGTTAGAATTAAATTCAAGTCCAAAAGAATATTTCTCTTGACAGGAGTTGCTCAAGGATTGCGGGTGACGTATGGGAGCCAACTCAAATTCACACTAGCAAGGAAATGTTAGAGAGGGGGAAAACAAATCAAACAAGAATCAAGGCGTGTGAACATGATGATTTGTTTTACCGAGGTTCGGTTCCAAAGAACCTAGTCCCCGTTGAGGAGGTCACAAAGACCGGGTCTATTTCAACCCTTTCCCTCTCTCAAACGGTCACTTAGACCGAGTGAGCCTTTTCCTTAATCTCTCGGGTCACTTAGACCCCGCAAGGACCACCACACACTTAGGTGTTTCTTGCTTTGATTACAAGTCACTTGAGAAATAGAAGGGAAAAGAAAAAGGCCAAACCAAGCGACAAGAGTACACAAGTGATCCTCTCACAAGCCTTAATGCACTAGAGTTGATTTTGGGGCTTTGAGTGGATTGATTGCTTTGATTGTGTCTTGGAGTGTTGGGCTTTTGCTCTTGCAATGAATGTTGAATTCAGAATGCTTGGATGGATATGAATGAGGTGGTTGGGGTGTATTTATAGCCTCCCAACCGCTTCTAGTCGTTGGCTGAATTCTGCTGGCGATGGGCGCACCGGACAGTCATTGTGCACTGTACGGTGCACGCCACATCAACGCAACCGTTAGGGTTCTGAGCAGTTGACTGTTGGAGACCTTTGTCTTCTAGCTGCACCGGACAGTCCAGGTGCCACACCGGACAGTCCGGTGCCCTCTGACTTCTGTGCTTCTGACTCTGTCGCGACAGTGTTGCTTTTGCAGAGTCGACCGTTGGCACAGAGAGCCGTTGCTCCGCTGGCTCACCGGACAGTCCAGTGGCACACCGGACAGTCCGGTGAATTATAGCGGAGCGCGCCTCCATTTTCCTGAGAGTGGTTGGTTTAACTCTGGGTGTCCCTGGTGCACCGGACACTGTCCGGTGCGCCATTTTTCAGCACACTCTAGGTCTTGGTCCATTTAAATTGTGTCCCTAACTTGATTTCTTTCTTGGTTTATATTGAACCTTATGCACTTGTAATACATTAATTCTAGACAAACTAGTTAGTCCTTGTGTTTGTGTTGGTCGTCAACCATCAAAATTAATTATAGGAAATGGTTAACCCTATTTCCCTTTCAATCTCCCCCTTTTTGGTGATTGATGCCAACACAAACCAAAGCAAATATGAAATACAGAAATGTAACTAGTTTGCAATTGAGATAGATGTGCATAGGCTACTTGGAATTTAAACCAATTAAGGATATTAAGCATAAGAATAAGAGTTAATGGTTTGCCTTTCTTTTCTTTAATATTTTGGACCACATTTGCACCACAGGTTTTGTTTTTTGCAAATCTTTTGGAAATCTATTCAAAAACTTTTGCAAATAGTCAAAGGTATAGGAATATGATTGCAAGAAGCATTTTTAGGATTAGATATTCCTCCCCCTGTTTCAAATGCTTTTCCTTTGACTATATAAAAGCTCCCCCTGAATGAATTCTCCTCTTAGCTTTCAAGAGGGTTTTGACATAGATACCATTTTGAAATTTTACTTTCTCATATCAATAGATACCAATTGAAAATATACTAAATGAAAATTTATTTCGAAATTTTTTGAAATGGTAGTGCGGTCCTTTTGCTTTGGGCTTAATATTTTTCTCCCCCTATGGCATTAAGCGCCAAAAACGGAGAATTTGAGAGCCCTTTCGTCATGTTTCTCCCCCCTTTGGGGCCTAATACCTTCTCCCAATGGTAATATAAATACGAGTGAGGGGTCATACCATTGAGAGTTGTAGGAGTAACGGCAAAGGGTAAATGATACCGTTAGAGTTGGAGTGGAAGCCTTGTCTTTGCCAAAAACTCCAATTCCCTTTCAGTCTACGACTAAGTATAGAAATACACTTGAAAGCACATTAGTCGTAGCCTTGGCACAATACAAATAAGAAATGTGCATTTGTACCAAATGAAAGAGATATTATCAAATGTATATACATGAGCTATGTGTGCAATATTTCAATCAAAATTCCGAGAATCAAGTATGTTTAGCTCATTCCTAAGTTTGCTAAAGGTTTTCTCATCTAGTGGCTTGGTAAAGATATTGGCTAATTGGTTATGGGTGCTCACATAAGCTATTTTGATATCCCCCTTTTGTTGGTGATCTCTTAGAAAGTGATACTGGATGTCTATGTGCTTAGTGCTGCTGTGTTCAACGGGATTATCCGTCATGCGGATTGCACTCTCATTATCATATAGGAGAGGGACTTTGCTCAATTTGTAGCCATAGCCCCTAAGGGTTTGCCTCATCCAAAGTAATTGCGCACAACAATGGTCTGCAGTAATGTACTCGGCTTCGGCGGTGGAAAGAGCTACTGAATTTTGTTTCTTTGAAGCCCATGACACCAGGGATCTTCACAAAAACTGACAAGTCCCTGATGTGCTCTTTCTATCAATTTTACATCCGGCATAATCGGCATCGGAATACCCAATTAGATCAAAGGTAGATCCCTTGGGGTACCAAAGCCCAAACTTAGGAGTGTAAACTAAATATCTCATGATTCTTTTCACGGCCCTAAGGTGAACTTCCTTAGGACTTGCCTGGAACCTTGCACACTTGCATATAGAAAGCATAATATCCGGTCAAGATGCACATAAGTAGAGTAAAGAGCCTATCATCGACCGATATATCTTTTGATCTATGGATTTACTTCCTATGTCGAGGTCGAGATGCCCATTAGTTCCCATGGGTGTCTTGATGGGTTTGCCATTCTTCATCCCAAACTTCTTAAGTATATCTTGTATGTATTTTGTTTGGCTGAAGAAGGTGCCCTCTTGGAGTTGCTTGATTTGGAATCCAATGAAATACATCTCCCCCATCATAGACATCTAGAATTTCTGTATCATGATCCTACTAAACTCTTCACAAGTTGACTTGTTAGTAGACCCCAAATATAATATCATCAACATAGATTTGGCATATAAACAAGTCTTTTGCAATAGTTTTAGTGAAGAGAGTAGGATCGGCTTTACCGACTTTGAAGCCACTAGTGATAAGAAAATCTCTCAAGCATTCATACCATGCTCTTGGGGCTTGCTTGAGCCCATAAAGCGCCTTTGAGAGTTTGTAAACATGGTTAGGGTACTCACTATCTTCAAAGCCGGGAGGTTGCTCAACATAGACCTCTTCCTTGATAGGTCCATTTAGGAAGGCACTTTTCACGTCCATTTGATAAAACTTGAAGCCATGGTAAGTAGCATAGGCAAGTAATATACGTATTGACTCAAGCCTAGCTACGGGTGCATAAGTTTCATCGAAATCCAAACCTTCGACTTGTGAATATCCCTTTGCCACCAGTCGGGCTTTGTTCCTTGTCACAACACCATGCTCATCTTGCTTATTGCAAAATACCCACTTGGTTCCTACAACATTTTGATTAGGACGTGGAACTAAATGCCATACCTCATTCCTCGTGAAGTTGTTGAGCTCCTCTTGCATTGCCACCACCCAATCCGGATCTCTTAATGCATCCTCTATCCTGTATGGCTCAATAGAAGACACAAAAGAGTAATGTTCACAGAAATGAGCAACTCGAGATCTAATTGTTACCCCCTTATGAATGTCACCGAGAATGGAGTTGACGGGGTGATCTCTTTTAATTGCTTGGTGGACTCTTGGGTGTGGCGGTCTTTGATCCTTAATTTCTTGATCATCTTCCTTCTCTTTATTATCTTCATCTCCCCCTCGATCAATGACCTCCTCTTGAGGTGGATCATCCTCTTGATCTTCATCTTCATCATCTTGAGCCTGATCCTCGTCTTGAGTTGGTGGAGATGCTTGCATGGAAGATGATGGTTGATCTTGTGCTTGTGGAGGCTCTTCGGATTCCTTAGGACACACATCTCCAATGGACATGTTCCTTAGCGCAACGCACGAAGCCTCTTCATCATCTAGTTCATCAAGATCAACTTGCTCCACTTGGGAGCCATTAGTCTCATCAAACACAATGTCACTAGAAACTTCAACTAATCCAGTGGATTTGTTGAAGACTCTATATGCCCTTGTGTTTGAGTCATAACCTAATAAAAAGCCTTCTACCGCTTTAGGAGAAAATTTGGAACTTCTACCTCTTTTAATAAGAATAAAGCATTTTCTCCCAAAGACTCTAAAATATGAAACATTGGGCTTTTTACCGTTGAGGAGTTCATATGATGTTTTCTTGAGGATTCGGTGAAGGTAGAACCGGTTGATGGAGTAGCAAGCGGTGTTGATTGCTTCCACCCAAAACCGGTCCGGAGTCTTGTATTCATCAAGCATGGTCCTTGCCATGTCCAGTAGAGTTCTATTCTTCCTCTCCACTACACCATTTTGTTGAGGTGTGTAGGGAGAAGAGAACTCATGCTTGATGCCCTCCTCCTCAAGAAATCCTTCAATTTGAGAGTTCTTAAACTCCGTCCCATTATCGCTTCTTATCTTTTTATCCTTAATCCGAACTCATTTTGAGCTCGTCTTAATAATCTCTTTAGGGTCTCTTGGGTTTGGGATTTTTCCTGCAAAAAGAATACCCAAGTGAAGCGAGAATAGTCATCCACAATAACTAGACAATACTTACTCCCGCCGATGCTTATGTAAGCGATCGGGCCGAATAGATCCATGTGGAGTAGCTCGAGCGGCCTGTCAGTCGTCATTATGTTCTTGTGTGGATGGTGGACTCCAACTTGCTTCCCTGCTTGACATGCGCTACAAATCCTGTCTTTCTCAAAATGAACATTGGTTAGTCCTAAAATGTGTTCTCCCTTTAGAAGTTTGTGGAGATTCTTCATCCCAATGTGGGCAAGTCAGCGATGCCAAAGCCAACCTATATTAGTTTTAGCAATTAAGCAAGTGTCTAGTTCAGCTTGGTTATCATTAAAATCAACTAAGTATAGCTGACCATCTAGCACTCCCTTAAATGCTACTGAATCATCACTTCTTCTAAAGACAATAACACCTACATCAGTAAATAGACAGTTGTAGCCCATTTTGCATAATTGAGAAACAGAAAGCAAATTGTAAAACATTAGAAATAGAATGGTCAGGAGATATCGCAGTTTTGCCCAAACCTTTGACCAAACCTTGATTTCCATCCCCGAATGTGATAGCTCATTGGGAATCTTTGTCACACCCGGATTTAAGGAGCAAATTTGGGTGCATCTCATATGTGCGCCAAGGAAGAACAACACACATAATAACAGAGTGCATAGAGATAAATGTCATAAATATCATAAATATCATAAATGTACTTATTACATAGCGGAAGTCTTACAAAAATAAATGATAAAGTAAAGCGAACTAAATATTATTCCCTGGCGCCACAAAGCTGACTTGGAGACGCCACCTAGATCAAGTCGAATGCCTCAGTGTTAGGCGGCTCATCTTCGACCACCTGTTCTTATCTTGTGGGGGGGTGAGACAGCAAGAGTGAGCTGACATACGTTCATAGCTCAACAAGTCGTGGGGAATAATGTGCATGAACTCGCCAAAGGTCGGAGTTCATGTGAAGTGTAAGGCTGACCAACAAAATAGAGGCTGAAGCTGAGCATTGCTTTTATAAGTTGGTCAAAATTTTATTAGCAATTACTAAGTGTAAGTAAATACCAAACCTTAATAATAATAAAGAAAAGTAATAATAAAATAATCCCAAATGCGATGCAAATGTCAAATTAAATTTAAGTTCCATAAATTAATCATGTGAGGGTCCAAGCCGCTCATGACCGTGAGCACGGCTAGTATACCAGTTGTACACTCTGCAGACGTTGTGCATCTTTACCCACAAGTCATGTTACCCATCTGCCAAGAGACGGCCAATCCCATACACCTCTACCGAGGAGGCGAGGGAGGGTAACACTACGAGGCCTTTACAAAGTTCCACTAGCTTCAGAAATCCCGCTACAGTTTATAGGAAGCTCCAGTGCAGGAATCCCTCGCCCGATCGCCATCGCAGCAAAATCAACCCAAGGACCTCCCTACACTGACCACTCCCCTACTGCCCTTGCCCCTTTCGGGTAAGGAAGACATCCACTAGCTTTCCTAGTTAATCAGCCAAGGGCGTCCCATTAAACCCTTGTGGTAGCACTGTTTTCTCGGGTGGTCGCTCCATGTTCCCATTAACATAATGATCTTAACATGAACAGTAATAGCAAAAAGATAATAAAAGAGTAATCATGAATAGTGTATCTCCATACCAAAATCCACATAACACAATAGCAGGTATTATCCAAAAATATTTCAGTGGTGAACAAGGTATAAAGATAACCAAAACTGGGGTGACCTAAAGGATCCTATCAAAATTAACCTATACAGATCATTATAATTAATAAGAACATGGCTAAGAAAAAGTAAGTGATCAAGGGCACAACTTGCCTTCAATGAGCTCCTACTCAGCAACTTCTACCTGCTGAACCTCAGGATCCACAGTGGCTTGCTCGTCTACTCGCATCAACACAATACATACATAGTATAGCAGAAATTAACATCACACCAAACATGTAAATGAAATACATGACAAAAATCTACATATTAAAATAAGAACCTAGGAACAGGGATCATTAATTTTGGAGTTATGGCTTTTGAGATATGAATTTCCAAAGGTATTATGTGCTTGAAATATGATTAAATGAGAAATTATTTTTCTTACTGTTTTCATACCAAAACAGAGCCTCTAAGTGATAGAAAATAATATTACAAAAATTTAGAAAGTGGAATGGATCAATTTGGACTAAAAATAAATTTTCTATGATTTAATCAAGTTATAGCATATATTTTTGTATTAAAAATCTATTTTCCAATTTATTTATTCAATTTACAACAGCACTGGACTGGGCCTCATTTTCTGGAAAGTTCAGGGGTCTCGGGGTAACATTTCTAAGACACAGGGAACAACAACCATGGACTGCAGGTTCTAATCTCTAATTCTAGAGGGGCTCATGTGTAAAACCTACTCGGCGAAAGGGTATCAGGTTATTACCGTCGCCCGATCTAGGATCGAGGGTCCAGATTAGATCATGGTTTTAATTGAATCTGTACACAATTGGCACCGCACGATGCCCGATCAGCGGTCAAGGACACGCCACGCCACCCACCAAACTCAGATCGCACGATCGCCATCCAACGCCCACAACTGAACCCAGGGAATCGGTATTTCCCCCACCGATCCTGACCGTCCGCCTGACGATCAACGGCAACCAGCCCTCGTCTTCCCCCTAACTAGCTTTCCCCTAAATAAGCGACGGCGGCGAGGACCACCGCCGGAGATGAAATTCTCCGACCCGAGCGCATGAGAACCCAATTCGACTGGTCTACACATTGCGGGTATGAAGGCGGATTTGGGTGAAGGGTTCTTACCAAGATCTGTCTGCGCAAGTAAGCCGACCACGGAGAGGGGCGGAACTGCACCAATCACACGCTCTGACGTGAAATTCCTGCCGATTCGGGGTCGACCAGCACATCTCGAGAGCACGGACGGATCCACCGGGCACCGGCGCACTCACACGGCCACACGCAGAGAAGGGAACGTCGGCGTGGGTAGATTTCACCGGCGGCGGTGGAGTTCTTCCGCCAAGGCGGCTTTCGGTGGAGAATTTGGGGACGACGCGGGCGAGTACGAGTGAGAGTGCGTGGTTTAAATGGGCCGGCCGAGTCGAATTTGGCCCACACGGCCATTCACCCCTATTTTACTTTATTTTCTTTTTCTTTTCTAGTTCCTTTTCTCCATTTTTGGATTTCAAGTTTCAAATCCAAAATTGGTTGGGAATTCATTCCTAAACTTAGATTTAATTCCAAGACCCTAGTAAGAATAGGGATATCTATTATCAACTTTTCTTGAACCTTATAATTCAGATTTTCCTTCCTTCTTCTTTTCTTTAGAGTTTTTTTTCTAATGTAAAAGTTAAATTCCATGTGCCCATTAATATATTGTTAATGACACATTTGTTTTTATTATCCACAAATGTGCAATCAAGTAAAACCCAGCATGATGCATAATTTAATGGTATATCTTTTTATTATTTATATGTTTTTTTGAATATGGTGTTCACATGTGATGATAAGTAGATTCAACACACACATAAAATATAGGAAATGACTTTTCTCCTCTTTTATTATCTATTACAAATTGGGCATTACAATCTTCATTTTTCTCATAGGAGGAGAACATCCTTTTCTTCCCTGTCATGTGGTTTGTGCACCCGCTATCGATTATCCAACTTGAACCCGGATGCATAAACCTACAAGACAGTTTAGGCCTTGTTTTTAGGTACCCAAACAGTCTTGGGTTCTTTGACGTTAGAAACAAGCATCTTGGGTACCCAAACACAAGTCTTGGAACTCTTGTGTTTGCCCCCAACATATTTGGCAACTAATTTGCCTAATTTGTTAGTGAGCACATATGAAGCATCAAAAGTTTTAAATGAAATATTATGTTCATTTGATGCAGCAGGAATTTTCTTTCTAAGCATTTTAACATGAGTGGTATGACTAGAGCTAGAAGCCTCATTTTTGTACATAAATGCATGGTGAGAAACAGAATGAGGTTTTCTAGCATGATTTTTCCTAATCTTATGTTCGGGATATTTTGCAGGATATAAAATGTAACCCTCACTATCCTGAACCATGGGAGCCTTGCCCTTCACAAAGTTAGACAATTTCTTAGGGGCATTAATCTTGACATTGGATTGGCTCCCTTGTTGGAACCCAATGTCATCCTTAATGCCAGGGTGTCTCCCATTATAAGCATGCTACAAGCAAATTTAAACTTTTTATTTTCGAGCTCATGCTCGGCAATTTTAGCATTTAATGTAGTTATGTGATCATTTTGTTTTTTAATCATGGCAAGGTGATCATCAATAGCTTCAACATTTATATCTCTACATCTAGTACAGACGGAAACATGATCAAAGAGGGTTTGCAGGCACTCAATTCTTCTATCTTAGCATTTAATTTTACATTCTCATCTCAAAGACAGGAAATCGATTCATTCCAAACATTCAGTTTTTCAACCTTAGAAACTAAACTAGCATTCTCAGTTCTAAGACTTGAAATTGAATCATGACAAATGCTAAGCTCCTCAGATAAGTTTTCATATTTTTCTACTTCCTTAGCATAAGCATTTTTCAATTTAACAAATTTTTTATTTTCCTTAACGAGCAAGTCCTCTTGGCATTCCAAGAGATCATCCTTCTCGTTAATGGTCTCAATTAGTTCATTTATTTTTTTTCTTTTGTTCCATGTTAAGGTTGGCAAAAAGAGCAAGTAAATCATCTTCATTATCGCTAGAGCTACCCTCATCACTAGATGTTGTATATTTGGGGGTGGCTCTAGAGTGTACCTTCTTCTTCTTGTCGTCCTTAGCCATGAGACATTTGTGGCCGACATTGGGGAAGAGGAGGCCCTTGTTGATGGCGATGTTGGTGGCGTCCTCATCGGAGGAGGAGTCAGTGGAGCTCTCGTCGGAGTCCCATTCCTGGCACACGTGGGCATCGCTGCCCTTCTTCTTGTAGTATCTCTTCTTCTCCTTCTTCTTCCCCTTCTTATCTTCGTCCCTGTCACTTTCACTAGAAATTGGACATTTAGCTATGAAATGGCTGGACGTACCACATCGGTAACACACCCTTTTGGAGCGAGGCTTGTAGTCCTTCCCCCTCCTTTGCTTGAGGATTTGGCGGAAGCTCTTGATGATGAGTGTCATTTCCTCGTTGTCGAGCTTGGAGGCGTCAATTGGAAACCTACTTGATGTAGACTCCTTCTTCTCTTCTTCCGTTGCTTTGAATGCAATGGGTTGCACCTCGGGTGTGGAGGTGGAGCCTTGCTCCAAGTTGACAATGTGTTTGGAGTCTTTGATCATTAGTTCAAAGCTCACAAACTTGCCAATAACCTCCTCAGGAGACATCAGTTTATATCTAGGATCCCCACGTATTAATTGAACTAGAGTAGTATTGCAAAATACGAGGGATCTAAGAATAACCTTGACCATCTCATGGTCATCCCATTTGGTGCTCCCAAGGTTGCGCACTTGGTTCACCATGGCCTTGAGCCGATTGTACATAACTTGCAGCTCTTCTTCTTTGTTGAGGACGAATCGACCGAGTTCTCTCTCGATCGTTTCGCGCTTGGTGATCTTGGTCACCTCGTCCCCTTCGTGCGCGGTTTTGAGGATGTCCCAAATTTCTTTGGCGTTCTTTAACCCTTGCACCTTGTTATACTCCTCTCGACACAAGGAGGCAAGGAGTATAGACATGGCTTGGGAGTTAAGGTGCCTAATTTGGGCAGCCTCATCCGAGTCGTAGTCTTTGTCCCCCACCTTTGGTACCTATGCTCCAAATTCAATGATGTCCCATATGCTTTCATGGAGTGAGGTTAGATGATGCCTCATTTTATCACTCCACATACAATAATCCTCACCATCAAAATATGGTGGTTTTCCTAAGGGAACGGAAAGTAATGGAGCACGCTTTGAAATACAGGGATAGTGTAAGGGCATCTTACTATACTTCTTTTGCTCATGGCACTTAGAAGTAGTGGACGACTCGAAGCTTGATGTGGAGGGTGACGAAGAGTCGGTCTCGTAGTAGACGACCTTTCTCATCTTCTTCTTCTTGTCACCTTTCCGATGCAACTTGATGGAGGAAGAGGATTCCTCCTTGTGTTTGTTGCCGGACTCCCTTGAGCTCCCCGAGCTTGCGGCCTTTTCGCCGGTCATGATCTCCCTCTTGGCGTGATCTCCAGACATCACTTTGAGTTGGTTGGACTCTTAATGAAGCACTAACTCTGATACCAATTGAAAGTCGCCTAGAGGGGGGTGAATAGGCGAAACCTGAAATTTATAAACTCAAACACACAAGTGTTAGAATTAAAATCAAGTCCAAAAGAATATTTCTCTTGCTAGGAGTTGCTCAAGGATTGCGGATAACGTATGGGATCCAACTCAAATTCACACTAGCAAGGAAACGTTAGAGAGGGGAAAATAAATCAAACAAGAATCAAGGCGAGTGAACACGATGATTTGTTTTACCGAGGTTCGGTTCCAAAGAACCTAGTCCCCGTTGAGGAGGTCACAAAGACCGGGTCTATTTCAACCCTTTCCCTCTCTCAAACGGTCACTTAGACCAAGTGAGCCTTTTCCTTAATCTCTCGGGTCAGTTAGACCCCGCAAGGACCACCACACACTTAGGTGTCTCTTGCTTCGATTACAAGTCACTTGACAAATAGAAGGGAAAAGAAAAAGGCCAAACCAAGCGACAAGAGCAACAAAGAACACAAGTGATCCTCTCACAAGTCCTAATGCACTAGAGTTGATTTTGGGGCTTTGAGTGGATTTATTGCTTTGATTGTGTCTTGGAGTGTTGGGCTTTTGCTCTTGCAATGAATGTAGAATTCATAATGCTTGGATGGATATGAATGAGGTGGTTAGGGGTATTTATAGCCTCCCAACCACTTCTAGCCGTTGGCTGAATTCTACTGGCGATGAGTGCACCGGACAGTCCTGTGCGCCACCAGATAGTCACTGTGCACAGTCCGGTGCGCGCCACGTTAGCGCAACCGTTAGGGTTCTGAGCAGTTGACCTTTAAATACCTTTGTCTTCTAGCTGCACAGAACAGTCCGGTGTCCTGTGACTTCTGCGCTTTTGACTCTATCGCGACACTGTTGCTTTTGCAGAGTCGACCGTTGGCGCAGAGAGTCATTGCTCCGCTAGCTCACCGGACAGTCCAGTGGCACACCGGACAGTCCAGTGGCACACCGGACAGTCCGGTGAATTATAGTAGTGCGCGCCTCCATTTTCCCGAGAGTGGCTGGATTAACTCTGGGTGTCCCTGGTGCACCGGACACTGTCTGATGCGCCATTTTCAACACACTCTAGGTCTTGCTCCATTTAAATTGTGTCCCTAACTTGATTTCTTTCTTGGTTTATATTGAACCTTATGCACCTGTAATACATTAATTCTAGACAAACTAGTTAGTCCATGTGTTTGTGTTGGTCGTCAACCACCAAAACTAATTATAGGAAATGGTTAACCCTATTTCCCTTTCAAGCAGCAAAGGACGAGCGATGAGCCTTGACTGAGGGAATGGAGAAGTCAGGTGACTAGCTGTGGTGATTGACACTTGGAACACACATTAGAGCCAGAACGTGGTAGAGAAGGTCGTGCCGCTAGCGCGGTCGAGGATTGATAGGACGCGTCCCCATGACGTGGGGGCGCGTATGGAGTATGCTACTCACGACGGTTTTGGTGGTTGAGCCTCAAAACCACATATTGCTACGGAGGACTGGTTTTACCAAGTTTGGGACTCAAAACTCGGTGGTGATGTTTAGGTGAGAGTCGGAGGCAACACGTGGTGCCATCGCTAAGGGTGTGTCGAGGCAAAGCAACTTCGTGAAGAGCGCATGGCCGTCAAATGAAAAATCCAGGAGTTGGTCCATTTTGCCCCTGGTTGAGTAGATAAGCTCAATGTATCTAGGGGTTGTTTAGCTTAGTGGAATAACCCCTTATAAATAGGTGGGTGAGATGGTTATTTCAGCCATTTCTTTGGCTAGTGATTAGAGCACTCTCAGTTTTCCATTGTCCTAGGTTTAGCCTCTTTCACTTTTATAGCAAGGAGATCCACAGTTGTTTTAAACATTGCATCTATGCACTTGTGATTTTTTGAGGAAGTGCGATCGTAACCACATGTGGTACAATGTGCTTTTGAAGTTCAATTCGAATTTGATTTGAGTTTGCACTTGATTGAGTTCTTCCTCTCCTCTCCTCCCTTCTCTCTTTGGATTTTGGAAGAACCACTGAATTCTTCAGTTGGGGATTGTTTTGGGGTTTCTCTCTAGATTTGAATCAGTCCATAGACCCTAGAGATCCTATGGTTTGTGCAGTTTTTGTATGTGGTTTGAACTGAACTCATTTTGATAAAAAAGACAAAACAAAACCTCATCAAGATCACACTCATTCTTGGGATTTTGAATATGTTCGTGAGGTTTTGATTTGTTCCAGTTTAAACTTCATGAAACATATTCTCTCCCTCTGCGCTTGCTGCTATGAAAATTTGAGATTATTCTGTGCAAGTTTTACTACGCGGCACTGCCGCTGCCTAGCATTGTCGCGTGGCCTGTTTTGCAGTTTTGTCTCTGGTTTTCTGCAGAATTCTGTATTGGCTTCTTGCTAATAGTTTGGTATAGTCAATCGACGCTGGATTGATATATAATATTCTATGCAGTCTTTGGAGTCACATGGGGATTAAGTTGAAGTTGGGATCAAGTCACGATGCTCTTTCAAGTAGAGAAATTTTTGTGGCTCCCATTCACCCCTCTGGTCGCCTCACTGGTCCTTCACATTGCAATCATTAGTGGCATGAGAAAAGGAATTGTTCCACTTACAATAAGTACATCTTTTTAATTCATCTAAAGTTGGAATAGTGTGAGTTATTTTAATGTTACCACTTTTCAACAATTCATCAAATATGGTGTCACATTTGGCAACATTAAAAGTAAATTTAACCTCCTCTTGCCGATTTTTCTGAATCAGTTGCATGGATGAACAGGCTGCAGGTTTGGCCTTAGTTGGCCATACAAGTTCGACAACACACATATCCTTTGACTCGTCATTAGAGCTACTATCATTACGATCAACAAGGTGCATGTTATGACGAGTTGGTTTTGATGTTTCCTTACTTCGACTATGCTAGTGTAATTAGGTTAGCGAGAAAAATTGGGTGGCATCTATTTTTCTTTTAAATACCAACGCAACCCATTAAAAGATAGACCCACTAATTGCTAATTCACCGATTCATTGCGTCCATGCGGGAGCGCTGCTAGATCAACTAATTCTAACTTATATTCCCAGAGAAAAAATGCTCATGGAACTTATGTTCTAAATCACCGAAGAACTTATAGTAGCTGGTGGTAAAGGACCGGATCCCGAGACATGAAGCTCATGTGACTGAGTCATGTTATGTCGGTCATCTGTATGGGGATAGTCTTTGTGTGGTGAGGTGAACCCCACTAATTCCGTATGTGTTGGACGATAATCACCCATAGAGATGGGAATGCTTTGGTTTTGGTGGGCCAAAGGTAGAGGAGGAAAGTACCGCTGTGGTATAGAGTGTTTCTATGCGTCTGTGCATATTGCACCAATATGAGTAATGTACTCTGGACTGTCCATGGTAGGTAACCGTATGGTCCAACAGGATGTCAGACGGTTCGACAGGGTGTCGGATGGTCCGTGGTGGGTCAACAGATGGTCCGGTCTAGGTTCGAACGGTCCAAGATTATACTTAGATTATTTGGCTATGGCTAGGGGCGCTGGCATATCGTATAAGGGTTGTGGGGGCAACGGTTGCCTTGAGTATGAGTTTATCGACATACCATATAATGGTTGGGACTGTGGAGGCCCATTTATTGCTGATGCATCTAGCGGGGTCACCTCTACTGTGGCCTTATGGGATGGAAAACTGGGGATAATAGTTGTTTCAAATGCAAGTGTAGTTTCTTGAGTGTTTGTTCTATTCCACCATGTGATGTTCTAACTAATCCCTTTGTAAATCCACATAATGCTTAATAGATTGATTATCATTGGAATTACTTACATTGCTTTCGTGGAGCGAAGACACAGGAGAATAAAGCTTGATCTTCTCTTGCTTGATAATCTTCTACTGTCGATCCATCGTGAAGTGTGACAAGAACTTCTTCTTCGCTTCTTCACGCACCCGACAACCCGGGCACGTTTGCGCAGCGCGTCATCATCCCATTGCTTCATGAGGTCTTCGAACCGCTGTTGTTCCTTAGCTTTTCATAGTCGTCCTAACAATATTAACTAGGGAGACATTGGTGTGGTCTTTAGAATCGGCCATTGTGACCGATCTAATAGATCTGAAATACACTCGTCCCCAGTAGAGTCGTCAAAAAATATGTTGGTGCCTTTTAGGCCAAAAACCAAATAAACCCTAAGGCCTATATGTGACGTGCAAGACCTTAGGATCCTCTCTACAGGAACGCGGACCATCCGTGACAAACAGCTGGACCGTGTGCAACTATGCAATGAATAAGGATTACATCCTCAACAACTCCGAGCCACCAGACCAAACTGTATGAGGTTCGGACCATCCAGACCCTCTGGTCATCCATGCGCTAGATTCAGTGCTCAACAACTCATATAAGTGAAAGCACCAAATGATAGCTTAAGTTTATCTGATGTTGGGGGGCCTTCGTCTTCCGAAGGTCCTCAAAAACACGACTAACATGCTTTCCAGTATAATATACTGTCACAGGAAGCTTCAGCTTTGAGATGAAGGTGTACACGACATGAAAGGCGCGATCTAGAAGAAGGATGAACCAGTTCCGAAGCTGTGGATGGAAAAGCTTCGGCTTAGCACAAGGATGGTGGTGGAGAACGAAACCGATCTAAAGGAGAAAAGACTGTTTAGTCCTCGACAGTTTACCTTTTAGCTAATAATAAATGTCAGGGACATGAATGTAATTTTCCCCATGCCCCATCCTATGCCTATAAATAGATGAACAGTAACACCGTACTGTTCAAGCTGACTTGTAATCACTCGCACGTCACTCTTGGATTCTTACCTTCTGTCAAGCCGAAGATACAAATGTAATTTAATGTCATTAATGTTTGTTCATATTCATATAATGAAAATATAGAAAATCTAATGATTTAATATGATTATTCATGTTCTTTCTATGTTTCATATTGAAAGGGAATTAGGCTTACACCTATTTCCTAATTAGTTTTGGTGGTTGAATTGCCCAACACAAATAATTGGACTAACTAGTTTGCTCTAGTCTATAAGTTATACAGGTGCCAAAGGTTCACACTAAGCCAATAAAAAGTCCAAGAAAAGGGTTCAACAAAGAGAGCAAGGGATAACTGAAGGCTGCCCTGGTCTAGCGCACCGGACTGTCCGGTGCACCACTGGATAGTGTCCGGTGCACCAGGAGACTCCAAGCCAAACTCTTCACCTTCGGAAATTTTCAGAGGCGCTTCGCTATAATTCACCGGACTGTCCGGTGCACCACCGGACAGTGTCCGGTGCCCCAGAGGAGAGCGACTCTGAACTCGCCAGCTTCAGGAATCCGCTCCGCTATAATTCACCGGACATGTCCGGTGCACACCAGACTGTTCGGTGAGCCAGCGGAGCAACGACTACTTCGCGCCAACGGTCGACTGCAACACATTAAATGCGCGCCAGCGCGCGCAGCGGAGCAGAGCACGCGCGGGTAGCACACCAGACAGTCTACAGGACTTGTCCGGTGCACCACCGGACAGCCAGGCGGGCCCACAAGTCAGAGCTCCAACGGTCGGAACCCAACGGCCTGGTGACGTGGCTGGCGCACCGGACAGTGTCCGGTGCGCCATGCGACAGCAGCCTCCACCAAACGGCTAGTTTGGTGGTTGGGGCTATAAATACCCCCAACCACCCCACATTCAAGTCATCCAAGTTTTCCACCTTCCAACTACTTACAAGAGCTCTAGCATTCAATTCTAGACACACCCAAGTGATCAAATCCTCTCCCAATTCCACAAAAGCTTTAGTGTTAAGTGAGAGAGATTTGTTGTGTTCTTTTGAGCTCTTGCACTTGGATTGCTTCTTTTTCTCATTCTTTCTTGTGATCATCTCAATTGTAATCAAGGCAAGAGACACCAATTGTGTGGTGGTCCTTGCGGGAAGTTTGGTTCCCATTTGATTGAGAAGAGAAGCTCACTCGGTCCGAGGGACCGTTTGAGAGAGGGAAAGGGTTGAAAGAGACCCGGTCTTTGTGACCACCTCAACGGGGAGTAGGTTTGCGAGAACCGAACCTCGGTAAAACAAATCCGTGTGTCACACTCTTTATTCGCTTGCGATTTGTTTGCACTCTCTCTCTCTTGGACTCTATTATATCTCTAACGCTAACCCGGCTTGTAGTTGTGATTAAGTTTGTAAATTTCAGATTCGCCCTATTCACCCCCCCTTTAGGAGACTTTCAATTAGTATCAGAGCCCGGTGCTTCATTAGAGCCTAACCGCTCGAAGTGATGTTGGGAGATCTCGCCAAGAAGGAGATGGAGACGGCGACAAACCCACTACAAGCCACGGGAAGGCTTCATCGGAAGAGTCCCGCAACAAAGGGAAGGGGAAGGAAAAGAAATCCTCTTCCCACAAGTCGCATCGGAGTGGGGACAAGAAAAAAAAGATGAGGAAGGTGGTCTACTACGAGACCGACATCTCATCGCCATCTACCTCCGGCTCCGACGCGCCGTCCATCACTTCTAAGCGCCATGAGCGCAAGAAGTTTAGTAAGATCCCCCTACGCTATTCTTGCATTTCTAAACATACGCCTTTACTTTCTGTCCCATTAGGCAAACCACCAATGGTGAAGATTATGCAAGGTGGAGTGATTTAATGCGATTTCATCTAACCTCACTCCACAAAAGTATATGGGATGTCGTTGAGTTTGGTGTACAGGTACCATCCGTAGGGGATGAAGATTATGATGAGGACGAAGTGGCCCAAATCGAGCACTTCAACTCCCAAGCCACAACTATACTCCTCGCCTCTATAAGTAGAGAGGAGTACAACAAGGTGCAAGGATTAAAGAGCGCCAAGGAAGTTTGGGACGTGCTCAAGATCGCGCACGAGGGAGATGAGCTAACCAAGATCACCAAGCGGGAGACGATCGAGGGGGAGCTCGGTCGCTTCCGTCTTCGCCAAGGGGAGGAGCCACAAGACATGTACAACCGGCTCAAAACCTTGGTGAATCAAGTGCGCAACCTCGGGAGCAAAAAATGGGATGACCACGAAATGGTTAAGGTTATTCTAAGATCACTTATTTTTCTTAACCCTACTCAAGTCCAATTAATTCGTGGCAATCCTAGATATACACTAATGACTCCTGAGGAAGTAATCGGGAATTTTGTGAGCTTTGAGTTTATGATCAAAGGCTCAAAGAAGATCAACGAGCTTGACGGTCCCTCCACGTCCGAAGCACAACCGGTCGCATTTAAGGCGACGGAGGAGAAGAAGGAGGAGTCTACATCGAGTAGAACAACCATCAACGCCTCCAAGTTCGACAACGAGGAAATTGCGCTCGTCATCAAGAGCTTCCGCCAAATCCTCAAGCAAAGGAGGGGAAAAGATTACAAGCCCCTCTCCAAGAAGGTTTGTTACAAGTGTGGTAAGCCCGGTCACTTTATAGCAAAATGTCCTATTTCTAGTGACAGTGACAGGGGCGACGACAAGAAGGGGAGAAGAAAGGAGAAGAAGAAATACTACAAGAAGAAGGGCGGCGATGCCCATGTTTGCCGGGAGTGGGACTCCGACGAGAGCTCCACCGACTCCTCCTCCGACGAGGACGCCGCCAACATCACCGTCACCAAGGGACTTCTCTTCCCCAACGTCGGCCACAAGTGCCTCATGGCCAAGGACGGCAAAAAGAAGAAGGTTAAATCCAAATCCTCCACTAGATATGAGTCCTCTAGCGATGATAATGCTAGTGATGAGGAAGATAATTTGCGTACTCTTTTTGCCAACCTAAACATGCAACAAAAAGAAAAATTAAATGAATTGATTAATGCCATTCATGAGAAGGATGACCTCTTGGACACTCAAGAGGACTTCCTTATTAAAGAAAACAAAAAACATGTTAAGGTGAAAAATGCTTATGCTCTAGAAGTAGAAAAGTGCGAAAAAATATCTAGTGAGCTAAGCACTTGCCATGAGACCATTGACAACCTTAGAAATGAAAATGCTAGTTTAAGTGCTAAGGTTGTTTCAAATGTTTGTGATGTTTCAATTCCCAATCTTAGAAATGATAATGATGATTTGCTTGCTAAGATTGAAGAATTAAACATTTCTCTTGCTAGCCTTAGAAATGAAAATGAAAGATTGCTTGCTAATGCTAAAGAATTAGATGTTTGCAATGTTACAATTTCCGATCTTAGAGATAAAAATGATATATTGCGTACTAAGATTGTTGAACTTAATTCTTGCAAACCCTCTACATCTACCACTGAGCATGTCACTATTTGCACCAAATGTAGAGATGTTGATGTTAATGCTATTCATGATCAAATGGCTTTAATTAAACAAAAAAATGATCATATAGCTAAATTAGATGCTAAAATTGCCGAGCATGAACTAGAAAATGAAAAATTTAAGTTTGCTCGTAGTATGCTTTATAATGGGAGACGCCCTGGCATTAAGGATGGCATTGGCTTCCAACAGGGAGGCAATGTCAAACTTAATGCCCCTCCTAAGAAATTGTCCAACTTTGTTAAGGGCAAGGCTCCCATGCCTCAGGATAACGAGGGTTACATTTTGTACCCTGCCGGTTATCCCGAGAGCAAAATTAGGAGAATTCACTCTAGGAAGTGTCACTCTGGCCCTAACCATGCTTTTATGTATAAGGGTGAGACATCTAGTTCTAGGCAATCAACCCATGCTAAATTGCCTAAGAAGAAAACTCCTAGTGCATCAAATGAACATAACATTTCATTTAAAACTTTTGATGCATCTTATGTGTTAACTAACAAATCCGGCAAGGTAGTTGCCAAATATGTTGGGGGCAAACACAAGGGATCAAAGACTTGTGTTTGGGTACCCAAAGTTGTTGTGTCTAATGCCAAAGGACCCAAAACCATTTGGGTACCTAAAGTCAAGAACTAAACTTGTTTTGTAGGTTTATGCATATGGGGGCTCAAGTTGGATCATCGATAGCGGGTGCACAAACCACATGACAGGGGAGAAGAAAATGTTTTCCTCCTACGAGAAAAACCAAGATCCCCAACGAGCTATCACATTCGGGGATGGAAATCAAGGTTTGGTCAAATGATTGGGTAAAATTGCTATATCTCCTGACCATTCTATTTCCAATGTTTTTCTTGTAGATTCTTTAGATTACAATTTGCTTTCCGTTTCGCAATTATGTCAAATGGGCTACAACTGTCTTTTTACTGATGTAGGTGTCACTGTCTTTAGAAGAAGTGATGATTCAATAGCATTTAAGGGAGTGTTAGAGGGTTAGCTATACTTGGTATATTTTGATAGAGCTGAACTCGACACTTGCTTAATTGCTAAGGCTAACATGGGTTGGCTCTGGCACCGCCGACTAGCCCATGTTGGGATGAAGAATCTCATAAGCTTCTAAAGGGAGAGCACATTTTAGGATTAACAAATGTTCATTTTGAGAAAGACAGGATTTGTAGCGCGTGCCAAGCAGGGAAGCAAGTTGGTACTCATCATCCACACAAGAACATCATGACGACCGACAGGCCACTGGAGATCCTACACATGGATCTATTCGGCCCGATAGCTTACATAAGCATCGGCGGGAGTAAGTACTGTCTAGTTATTGTGGATGATTATTCTCGCTTCACTTGGGTGTTCTTTTTGCAGGAAAAATCTCATACCCAAGAAACTTTAAAGGGATTCTTGAGACGGGCTCAAAACGAGTTCGGCTTAAGGATCAAGAAAATTAGAAGCGACAACGGGACGGAGTTCAAGATCTCTCAAATTGAAGGCTTCCTTGAGGAGGAGGGCATCAAGCATGAGTTCTCTTCTCCCTACACCCCACAACAAAATGGTGTAGTGGAGAGGAAGAATAGAACTTTATTGGACATGGCAAGAACCATGCTTGATGAGTACAAGACTACGGATCGGTTTTGGGCCGAGGCGGTCAACACCGCCTGCTACGCCATCAACCGATTGTATCTACACCGAATCCTCAAGAAGACATCATACGAACTCCTTACCGGTAAAAAGCCCAATATTTCATATTTTAGAGTCTTTGGTAGCAAATGCTTTATTCTTGTTAAAAGAGGTAGAAAATCTAAATTTGCTCCTAAGACTGTAGAAGGCTTTTTACTAGGATATGATTCAAACACAAGGGCATATAGAGTCTTTAACAAGTCCTCTGGACAAGTTGAAGTTTCTTGTGACGTTGTGTTTGATGAGACTAACGGCTCTCAAGTAGAGCAAGTTGATCTTGATGAGATAGGTGATGAAGAGGCTCCGTGCATCGCGCTAAGGAACATGTCCATTGGGGATGTGTGTCCTAAGGAATCCGAAGAGCCTCCAAATGCACAAGATCAACCTTCCTCCTCCACGCAAGCATCTTTACCAACTCAAAATGAGGATGAGGCTCAAGTTGATGAAGGACAAGATCAACAAAATGAGCCACCTCAAGATAACGGCTATGATCAAGGGGGAGATGCAAATGATCAAGACAAGTAGGATGAAGAACCAAGGCCGCCACACCCAAGAGTCCACCAAGCAATCCAACGAGATCACCCTGTCGACACCATCCTCGGCGACATTCATAAGGGGGTAACCACTAGATCTCGTGTTGCACATTTTTGTGAGCATTACTCTTTTGTTTCCTCTATTGAGCCACATAGGGTAGAGGAAGCACTTCAAGATTCGGATTGGGTGGTGACGATGCAAGAGGAGCTCAACAACTTCACTAGGAATAAGGTATGGCATTTGGTTCCACGTCCTAATCAAAATGTTGTAGGAACCAAGTGGGTGTTCCGCAACAAGCAAGATAAGCATGGTGTGGTGACAAGGAACAAAGCCCGACTTGTGGCCAAGGGATACTCCCAAGTCGAAGGTTTGGACTTCGGTGAAACCTATGCACCCGTAGCTAGGCTTGAGTCAATTCGTATATTATTAGCCTATTCTACTTACCATGGCTTCAAGCTTTATCAAATGGACGTGAAGAGTGCCTTCCTCAATGGACCAATCAAGGAAGAGGTCTATGTTGAGCAACCTCCCGGCTTTGAAGATAGTGAGTACCCTAACCATGTTTATAAACTCTCTAAGGCGCTTTATGGGCTCAAGCAAGCCCCAAGAGCATGGTATGATTGCCTTAGAGATTTTCTTATCACTAATGGACTCAAAGTCGGAAAGGCCGATCCTACACTCTTTACCAAAACACTTGAAAATGATTTGTTTGTATGCCAAATTTATGTTGATGACATTATATTTGGGTCTACTAACGAATCTACATGTGAAGAGTTTAGTAGGATCATGACACAGAAATTCGAGATGTCGATGATGGGGGAGTTGAAGTACTTCTTGGGATTTCAAGTAAAGCAACTCCAAGAGGGCACCTTCCTAAGCCAAACGAAGTATACTCAAGATATTCTAAGCAAGTTTGGGATGAAGGATGCCAAACCCATCAAGACACCCATGGGAACAAATGGGCATCTCGACCTTGACATGGAAGGTAAATCCGTCGATCAAAAGGTATACCGGTCGATGATAGGCTCTTTGCTCTATTTATGTGCATCTTAATCAGATATTATGCTTTCCGTATGCATGTGTGCAAGATTCCAAGCCGACCCTAAGGAAGCTCACCTTACGGCCGTAAAACGAATCTTGAGATGTTTAGTTTATACTCCTAAGTTTGGGCTTTGGTATCCTAGGGGATCCACTTTTGATTTAATTGGTTATTCGGATGCCGATTGGGCGGGGTGTAAAATTAATAGAAAGAGCACATCGGGGACTTGCCAGTTCTTGGGAAGATCCTTGGTGTCTTGGGCTTCAAAGAAGCAAAATTCCGTAGCTCTTTCTACCGCCGAAGCCGAGTACATTGCCGCAGGCCATTGTTGCGCGCAACTACTTTGGATGAGGCAAACCCTTAGGGACTACGGTTACAAATTAACCAAAGTTCCTCTTCTATGTGATAATGAGAGTGCAATCCGCATGGCGGATAATCCCGTTGAGCATAGCCGCACTAAACACATAGCCATTCGGTATCATTTTCTAAGGGATCACCAACAAAAGGGAGATATCGAGATTGCATATATTAACACTAAAGATCAATTAGCCGATATCTTTACCAAGCCACTAGATGAACAAACTTTTAACAAACTTAGGCATGAGCTAAATATTCTTGATTCTAGGAATTTCTTTTGATGTCTTGCACATATATCTCATAAGTATACCTTTGATCATATCTCTTTCATGTGCTATGACTAATGTGTTTTCAAGTGAATTTCAAACCAAGTCATAGGTATATTGAAAGGGAATTGGAGTCTTCGGCGAAAACAAAGGCTTCCACTCCATAAATCATCCTTCGCCGTCGCTCCGAGTATCTCTCCGTCTTTGGTATAATCTTCACTCATGTTTTTACTTGCTAAAGGGGAGAAAATAGTTACGAAAGGGCTTATATTTCACTCAAAGTATCCGTTTTTGGCGATTCATGCCAAAGGGGGAGAAAGTATTAGCCCAAAGCAAAAAGGACCGCACCACCACCTAGTTTTTAAAAACTAATGATTTTCAATTGGTAAATTTCAAATTGGTATCCTATTGTGTTCAAAAGGGGGAGAAAGTAGTATTTTCAAAATCGATATCTTAAAACCCTCTTGAACACTAAGAGGAGGATTTCATTAAGGGGGAGTTTTGTTTAGTCAAAGGAAAAGCATTTGAAACAGGGGGAGAAAATTTCAAATCTTGAAAATGCTTCACAAAATCTTATTCATTTACCTTTGACTATTTGCAAAAGGACTTTGAAAAGAATTTACAAAAGAATTTGCAAAAACAAAACATGTGGTGCAAGTGTGGTCCAAAATGTCAAAAATCAAAGAAACAATCCATGCGCATCTTATAAGTATTTAGATTGGCTCAATTCTAAGTAACCTTTGCACTTACATTATGCAAACTAGTTCAATTATGCACTTCTATACTTGCTTTGGTTTGTGTTGGCATCAATCACCAAAAAGGGGGAGATTGAAAGGGAATTAGGCTTACACCTATTTCCTAATTAGTTTTGGTGGTTGAATTGCCCAACACAAATAATTGGACTAACTAGTTTGCTCTAGTCTATAAGTTATACAGGTGCCAAAGGTTCACATTAAGCCAATAAAAAGACCAAGAAAAGGGTTCAACAAAAAGAGCAAGGGATAACCGAAGGCTGCCCTAGTATGGCGCACCGGACTGTCCGGTGCACCACCGGACAGTGTCCGGTGCACCAGGGGACTCCAAGCCAAACTCTTCACCTTCGGAAATTTTCAGAGGCGCTTCGCTATAATTCACCGGACTGTCCGGTGCCCCAGAGGAGAGCGACTCTGAACTCGCCAGCTTCGGGAATCCGCTCCGCTATAATTCACCGGACATGTCCGGTGCACACCGGACTGTCCGGTGAGCCAGCGGAGCAACGGCTACTTCGCGCCAACGGTCGACTGCAACGCATTAAATGTGCGCCAGCGCGCAGCGGAGCAGAGCACGCGTGGGTGGCACACCGGACAGTCTACAGGACTTGTCCGGTGCACCACCGGACAGCCAGGCGGGCCCACAAGTCAGAGCTCCAACGGTCGGAACCCAACGGCCTGGTGACGTGGCTGGCGCACCGGACTGTCCGGTGCGCCATGCGACAGCAGCCTCCACCAAACGGCTAGTTTGGTGGTTGGGGCTATAAATACCCCCAACCACCCCACATTCAAGTCATCCAAGTTTTCCACCTTCCAACTACTTACAAGAGCTCTAGCATTCAATTCTAGACACACCCAAGTGATCAAATCCTCTCCCAATTCCACAAAAGCTTTAGTGTTAAGTGAGAGAGATTTGTTGTGTTCTTTTGAGCTCTTGCACTTGGATTGCTTCTTTTTCTCATTCTTTCTTGCGATCATATCAATTGTAATCAAGGCAAGAGACACCAATTGTGTGGTGGTCCTTGTGGGAAGTTTGGTTCCCATTTGATTGAGAAGAGAAGCTCACTCGGTCCGAGGGACCGTTTGAGAGAGGGAAAGGGTTGAAAGAGACCCGGTCTTTGTGACCACCTCAACGGGGAGTAGGTTTGCGAGAACCGAACCTCGGTAAAACAAATCCGTGTGTCACACTCTGTATTCGCTTGCGATTTGTTTTGCACCCTCTCTCTTGGACTCTATTATATCTCTAACACTAACCCGGCTTGTAGTTGTGATTAAGTTTGTAAATTTCAGATTTGCCCTATTCACCCCCCTCTAGGCGACTTTCACATATGTTCCTGCTTTTATTCTTACATATTGAGATGATGAAGGTATGTCCTTCATAACCTTTGTTTGAAGATCATTGTATCCTAAGGGAAATAATGCTTCGAATGACGAAGGTCTTTAACCATTAACATTTGTGTTGCATTGTTCTTAACTCATAGCATTTGAGAACAAGTGACCAACATTGGCGCCCACCTCCGGTGAACTCACTTGACCACCTTCGGCAAGCTTTGACCTTCGTCATGCCGCCGAAGAAGTCATCAGGGCCAGGGGCTGCACTGCAGCCACTGGATGTTAATCAAGAAATGTTACGCGAAGCTAGGAGCCAAAAAAGGAAGGCTACCAGTCCAACACCCCAGGAGGAGGAGTGGGACCAAGAAATCAGGGACCTTGAAGCCATTCATCAATAGGTCCAAAAGAAGAAATAAAAGATGCTTTGTCTCGCTGATCTTCATAGGAAGATTGATGAGGCCGCTGAGGAAATGCATCATCTCACCCAAGATGACCAAGACCGAAGGCCTCAATACAGAGAGCTTCGTCAAGACAATTCGCACAATGATGATGAATGGTACGATGATTTCCATCATGGTAATTTTGCTTTTGACAATGCTTCTCCTCTAGCAGCAGAGTTGCAGGCTACCCCATGGCCCCCATCATACAAGCCACCTCAGCTTCCTATGTATGATGGGCACTCAGACCTGAAGCAATTTCTAATGAGCTACGAGGCAACCATATCTTCATATGGGGGCAACACTGCAGTCATGGCGAAATCCTTCGTCATGGTGGTCAAAAGTGTCGCACAAACTTGGTACTCTTCTCTCTGGCTAGGAACAATCACATCATGGCAGAAGCTTAAGGATATGCTAATCACCAGCTTCCAAGGATTTTAGACAAAGCCAGTCACTACTCAGGCTTTGTTCCAGTGCACGCAAGATCACGAGGAGTACCTTCAGGCGTATGTCCGAAGGTGAGAGCACAAGCACCTACAGTGCCCAATAAAATTGTCATTGAGGCCATGATCAAAGGGCTTCAACTAGGACCTATGGCTCAGTATTTTGCCAGGAAACCCCCACAAACCCTGGAGAAGCTCCTTCAGAAGATGGATGAATACATCCGGGCGGATAATGATTTCCGCCAGAGAAGGGAGGAAGCTTATAGGTTTTCTAAGATGACCAGGGGCTTCGGAGGAAGAATCCACCCTAGAAACGTCAGATCGATCCATAATTCCAACCTAAGTAATGATAGAGGAAGCCACCCTCAAAGGCCACAACACAGCTCCCAATCTTCAGGGCAACAACAAAGCTCTTTTAGGCCACCAGTCCGAAGGGGCAAAGACGACAGGGGCTTTGGAGGAAGATACAGAGATCATCCCAAAAGGCTATATTGTTTATTCTGTGGTGAAGATAAGGGCCACACCACAAGAACATGCCACGTCACAATCCAGAAGCAAAAGGAGATTGTCGAAGCTGAGGCGCGGCAGAATCAGCCGAAGCAGGTCTTACATACTGCTTCATGCTATTCTCCCTATGTACCAGAATATGTAGGCAATCAACAACCTTCGGCTTCTGTCGCTTCGGCAAGTCACTCTCAAGCTTCTTGGGCCCAGCTCCCATTACCACCACCACTACCACCCACTCAGACCCGAAGCCAGCAGCCAGAAGGGCATCAACACGCACAACAGCGCGTGATTTTCGAGAGAAATCCGAAGCTCGCACAGTCAACAACACTGTGCCAGAATCCAAACATATCTACTAAAGAATATCCTATTCTTGATGTATCTTTATCTTTTATGCCATTTTAATTTTTGTATGAAAAACAAGTCATGAAAGACTAAATTTGGATTTTATGTAATAATTGTGCCTGTATCAACGAGTAAAATATGTTTTAGACTTCTGCAGCTACAAAACTCGTTCTTAAGGGAGCGCGGAGTAAATTCCGAAGCTACAAAACTCGTTCCTAAGGGAGCACAGAGTAAGTTTCGAAGCTACAAAAGTTGTTCCTAAGGGAGCACAAAGTAAGTTTTCGAAGCTCAGAAGTCGTTCCTAAGGGGATGCGGAGCCAAAAATTCCACCGAAATATAAGGTGAAGAAGCTCTAAAGTCGTTCCTAAGGGGATGAAGAGCTTAAATACCACCGAAATAGAAGGTGAAGAATCTCCAAAGTCGTTCCTAAGGGGATGCAGAGCTTAAATACCACCAAAATATAAGGTGAAGAAGCTCCAAAGTCGTTCCTAAGGGGATGCAGAGCTTAAAGACTCCAAAGACGTCCCTAAGGGGATGCAGAGTGTTGGGACCATGCTTCGTCGCCGAAGGTCCTGCAGAAAGAGACAGCTTCGGCTGAAGCTGCTCGTACGTGACGTCGAAGGTACCATTCATGAAGCTTCGGCATTACAACATATCCGAAGATGAAGGGTCAAACCGACTTAAAGATAGAATGACCTTTTAGTCCATAAAGGTCTGAGTCAATGTTGTAAACTTTTATGAGGGGCATGATTGTAATTCCTCATAGGCTGTGTCCTGTGCCTATAAATAGTGAACAGTATTCCTTTACTGTTCACACATTCCTGTAATTGCAATCGCATCACTCGGAAATTATTCTTTGCCAAGGCAGAGGTATAAGTGTATCTAATATTTGAATACATCAAGTTTATTTAATATATAAAAATGATGTTGTTTACTTATAATTTACTTGTCTTTAGTGCTTTATATCTCGCATTATTTTATATAATCTTTGAGAGTTTAATTACGAAGATTCAACCTTCGTAATTGTCCTGTTATAACCTTCGTCCGAAGTTCATTAAATCCTCGAGGAAATAATGCTTCAGCGGACGAAGGACATTAACATTTAACATTTTATGTTGCCTTGTTCTTAATTCATAGCACTTGAGAACAAGTCCCCAACATTGGCGCCCACCTCCGGTGAACTCACTTCCACTTTTCTGAGCTGATGGCTTCGTTCAACATTCAAGCTGGAGCTGCTTCGACTCCGAAGCTGGTACTCCCGATAACAGGCGGTTCATGTTCAGAGCCAGCCAACAAGAAGCAGAAGAAGGAAGCACAGAGAAGGGTATAGCATGTCGGGGTGCAAGGACCCTTCATCAAGTCAAGATGGTCTCACATTCCTATTACCTTCTCCCAAGAGGACCTTCAACTCAAGGATTACCCACAGAACGATGCCATGGTTATCTCTTGTGTTATCAAAGGATTTCTGGTCCACAATGTTTTGGTTGATACAGGCAGTGCAGCTGATATCATATTTGCTAAGGCCTTCAGACAGATGCAAGAGCCCAAAGATAAAATTCTTGATGCCACACATCCCCACTGCGGCTTCGAAGGAAGGCAGATTGTAGCACTCGGCAAAATCTCAATGTGAGTGGCCTTCGGATTCATCAACAACACAAGGACTGAACAAGTTATGTTTGATATTGTTGACATGGAGTACCCTTACAATGCAATCATTGGTCGTGGTACTCTTAATGCCTTCGAAGCAATTCTGCATCCAGCTTATCTTTGCATGAAGATACCTTCGGACCAAGGGCCCATTGCTATTCATGGAAGTCAAGAAGCTGCCAGAAGGGCCGAAGGAAATTGGACAGACTCAAAAGCAATCCATAATATAGATGGAACTGAAGCTTGTGAGCAATACAAGTTCGGAAGGGAAAAAGCTGCTTCGGCTGACCAGCCGAAACCCATGCTCTTATGTGAGGATATATCAGAGCAGAAGGTGCTATTGGGATCTCAATTGTTCGAAGAGCAGGAGAAAACCTTGATAAGGTTTTTGTTCAACAATAAAGATGTTTTTGCTTGGTTAGCTAATGATCTTTGCGGAGTTAACAGGGATGTTATTGAGCACTCGCTCAATGTTGATCCATCCTTCAGACCCAAGAAGCAGAGGCTTCGGAAGATGTCTGATGACAAGGCTGAAGGTGCTCGGAATGAAGTGAAAAGACTCCTCAGTGCCGGAGTTATTAGAGAGGTAAAATACCCAGAATGGTTGGCTAACACTGTTATGGTGAAGAAGGCCAACGGTAAATGGAGAATGTGTATCGATTTTACTGACCTCAATAAGGCCTGTCCGAAGGACGAGTTTCCATTGCCAAGGATAGATTCTTTAGTCGATGCAGCAGCTTCATCAGAGCTTATGAGTTTGCTGGATTGCTATTCAGGCTATCATCAGATCTGGATGAAGAAGGAGGATGAACCGAAAACCAGCTTCATAACCCCTAGTGGAACATATTGCTACCTTCGGATGCCTGAGGGGCTTAAAAATGCTGGAGGAAGCTTCAACAGAATGACAGCAAAGATTCTCCATTCTCAGATAGGCAGGAATGTACTAACTTATGTTGATGATATCATTGTAAAAAGCACGAAGCAGGATAACCACATTGCTGATTTACAGGAGACCTTCGCTAATTTTAGACAGGCTGGTCTAAAGCTGAATCCAGAAAAATGTGTCTTCGGAGTAAAGAAGGGGAAATTTTTTGGTTGCCTAGTTTCAACAAAGGGAATTGAGGCCAACCCAAGTAAAATCGAAGCTATACTTCGAATGGAACCACCAAGTACAAAAAAAGGGGGCTCAAAGATTGACAGGAAGGCTGGCATCTCTCAATAGATTCATATCCAGATCAGCAGAGAGATACTTACCATTCTTCGAAGTGCTGAAGTCAGCCGAAGTCTTTCAATGGGGACCAATCCAGCAGAAAGCCTTCGAAGAGCTGAAGCAGTATTTGATAGATCTAACAACATTAACTCCACCTACGCCAGGGGCTCCTTTGTTATTATATGTGGCAGCCTCGCACTCAGCGGTAAGTGCAGCACTTGTCCAGGAGAAGCTTGAAGGTCAAGTTAAGAGGCAGGCCCCAGTATATTTTGTATCCGAGGTTTTTAGTTTATCAAAGAAAAATTATACAGAATTGGAGAAGGTACTATATGCTATTTTGATGGCCTCCAGGAAGCTTCGGCACTATTTTCAAGCTTACAACATAATTGTTCCTTCTTCACAACCTCTGAAGGATATTATGAGAAATCGAGAAGTTACTGGAAGGATTGGAAAATGGGCTGCAGAGCTCAATGAATTTTGTATTGATTATGTTCATAGATCTTCAATTCAGTCCCAGGCGTTAGCAGACTTCATTGCTGACTGGACGCCAGGGGCTCAGGAGGAAGAAACAAATAAAGATGCCGAAGCATGAACCGTGTTCTGCGATGGGTCTTGGGGAACCTTCGGAGCAGGAGCGGCTGCTGTGTTGGTTTCACCTTCCAAAGTTAAAACTTGTTATGCGGCAAGACTTGACTTTAGTTGCACAAATAACATCGCTGAGTATGAAGCTCTGCTCTTGGGTCTTCGGAAATTAAAGGCAATGGGAATCAGAAGGGCCATTCTTAAAACTGATTCTCAAGTTATCTCTGGTCATATTGACAAGAGCTACAAAGCAAGAGACCCGAAGCTTGAAAAGTATCTAGATACAGTCCGAAGGATTGAGGCTTCCTTCGAGGGTTTCTCTGTCAAAAATATTCCTCGTGGAGAAAATGAATACGCTGATCTATTGGCTAAGTCAGCAGCCCAGGGGCTGCCTATACCTTCGGAAGTATTTTTTGAAACAATAAAAGCACCTTCGGTCAAGCTTCTTGAAAGAGCAATCCTTAACATATCCCCTGTTTATAGTGAAGATTGGAGAACTGAGATCATCTCTTTCGTTTAGGGTAATTTTCTTTCAGACGACGAAGCTTATAATAGGAGAGTAGAAGCAAAAGCTCGACCGTATGTCATAATAGAAGGGGAGTTATACAAGCGTGGGGTCTGTTCCCCATTGCTCAAGTGTTTATCCAGATCCGAAGGTATAGAATTAATGAAGGACATACATGCAGGCATGTGTGGATCTCACATTGGATCTAGGCCCTTGCTTGGGAAAGTTTTTCGCCAAGGATTTTATTGGCCAAAGGCAGCTTCGGATGCAGCGGATTTAGTTCAAAAGTGCAAAGGTTGTCAGAAATGCGCAAGAGATCAAAAACAACCTTCGTCTTTAACTCAATTAATACAACCCACTTGGCCGTTGCAAAGGTGGGGTCTGGATTTGCTAGGTCCATTACCACCAGCACAGGGGAACTTAAGATATGTGGTGGTGGCAGTGGAATATTTTTCCAAATGGATTGAGGCAAAGCCCTTAGCCACAATAACTTCATTTACTATTCAAAAGTTCTTCTGGCAAAACATTGTTTGTCGCTTCGGAGTGCCGAAGGCTATTACTGTGGATAATGGGACACAGTTTGATTCTGAAGCCTTCAGAGAATTTTGTGATCAAATCGGCACGAAGATCCATTTTGCATCAGTCCGACACCCAGAGTCAAATGGACTTGTCGAAAGAGCCAATGGGATCATAATGACAGGAATAATGAAGTCAATCTTCAATCAGCCCAGGGGAAAGTGGCCAGACGAGTTAATCAAAGTGGTGTGGAGTCATAACACAACCATGTCAAGATCAACAGGCTTTACACCCTTTAAACTATTGTTTGGTGACGAAGCAATAACCCTAGAAGAGGCCAAAACAGGATCAATAAGGACAATAGCTTCGGCAGAGGGCGAAAACGAAGCTGATTGCTCTGTAGAAAAAGATGCTATTGAAGGGATCAGACTTCAAGCTGTGGAAAACATCAATAAATATCAAGCTGAAACAATAAAATGGCGTGACAGAAAGGTCAAGCTGAAGAACATTGAACCAGGGCACTTGGTACTTCGAAGAGTAGCTAACCCTAAAACAGTAGGCAAATTACAGCTGAAGTGGGAAGGCCCCTTTTTGGTAGTATCTTCGTCAAGACCCGGTTCCTACAGATTGAAGGATATGGACGGCAGCGACATTCCTAGATCGTGGAATGCGGATGAGCTTCGGCGATATTATGTTTAGTTCGATGTAATTTTTTATATTCTTTTTTGTGGCACCCTTTTCCTTTCCAAAGGGGGAGAAAGGTTTTTAATGGGGCCACAACATGTAACTTTCCTCATTTCAATTCTATGAGAATGATATCCCCCAGAAATTGTAAATGTAAATGCAAAGGAGAAAAGAAAAGGAAACAGGGAGAAGCTCAAAAGTCGTTCCTAAGGGAATGCAGAGCTTACAGCGAAAAATAAACGCTGATTCCGCCGAAAGTAAAAGGCGAAGAAGCTCCTAAGGGAGGCTTACAGCGAAAAATAAACGCCGATTCCGCCGAAAGTAAAAGGCGAAGAAGCTCCCAAGGGAGGCTTACAGCGAAAAGTCAACGCTGATACACCGAAAAGTAAACGGTGAAGCCGAAAAGTAAACGGCAAAAAGATTTGTATCATTCCTAAGGGAATAAAGTGTTGTGTTTATGGTTTCTGAACATGTGTCCCAATATTCATTTGCACAGTACATTTCATCATGTCATTTGCATTCATAAACATTCATTTAGACATATATAGAATCATCATCATACTACATAAAAGAAGACAGGAGCTTCAGAAATGAGGAAAAAACTTCGAAGGAAAAAAAATTTTATGCTTCGTTGTGTACGAAAAGAAGGGAAGGTGTTTTTCGCCTTCGGCTCAAAAGAGAAGTTTCGTCCACAGCAAAGTAGACTGAATGCGGATAAGGGAGACAGAATATATTACAAGGTATGTACAAATTTACATGAGTTGTTCCATAGCTATATTACAAGAGTTTCTCCAAGAATTTTTGCAGGAAAGCATATTGTAAGCAACTTTAAGCTTCAGCCTAGGTTTCGTCTTCGGCTTCGTCATTCTTCAGCTTCGTCATCCTGTGTATGCCAAACAGCAGGATAAGAAAGGTGCAAATTTCAAAGGAGAAGGTAAAAGTAACAAACATAAGTTTCTTACCGGCTTAAGATGGCTTCGAGCTTCGTCACCTGCCATTTTTCGCCCGCCACTTACCCAAATCTGGGTCATGAATCTATTTCCAATGCTTCGGGCTAGGCTTGGGATATCTATCAGATCTGATGCTGACAAGCTGAAGTTTGGTCTGTTCACAATGTTTCCTTGCGTGCAGCCAGCCTTCAAAAAAGCAGTAGCTGTACCCCGAGAAGCTACCAGGGCGCAGAAGTCGGCGTGCCCACCAATAACTTCGTCAAGGGCATCAACTTCGCCTTCAATATATTCTAATGTTCTGGGCAGATTTTCAGCTGAAGGTGTAAATTTCGCAGAGCTAACTCCAACAGAGTGAAACACATCCTTCAGCCGCTGCACGCATCGGCTGCCGAAGCTTAAGCATTTCTCCTGAAGTTCTTTAAAGGATTTCTGCAAATTTGAATTTTTATCCACTTTAGTTTTCAGGCTTGCTTCAAGATATTCCTTTTCTTGCCCGAATTTTTCTGACTGTCGGAGCAATTCATTCTTTAACTTGTTATTCTCAGTTTGGACCTCAGCCAAAGAACCCTCCATGGTCTGAATAACAAAATCTTTCTTTTCTAATGCACCTTCGTGCTCTTTGACCATGATTTCAAGGTCCTGGATTGTGAAGTCTTTCTTTTTCAGATTAGCTTCGTAATTCTCAACTTTTTCAGCCAAATTTTGAATGACGGCTTTGTTTTTCTCTTCTTCCAGATCTTGTTGCATTTTTAGAACCTTGCTTAATAATATGCTCTATCGAAACGATCTTCGTTAGAACACGACCTAAAAGATAATAATAATAGTAATAAAATAACAAAAATATTTGTTACCTTGAAGTTAGCATAAAGCAAGCTTCCGGCGATATGGTGTCGTTGATAACGGCACAGGTCCGCTTCTAGCTTCGGCAAGCCAATGCTTTTGGAGAGGGTTCTAACAATTTTGGCCTCGGTGCGGTTCCGAAGGCATCTTAATTTCCCTTCGTTGACCCCACCAAATAGCATAGCCCCTGATTTATATCCGCAAGATATGGCATATTTTTTCAACTCTTCTTTTTCGGCGTCTGTTAACTCTTGTCCAAGCAAATCTTGAAAGTTAAAATCTCCTTCTTCCGAAATTTTATCAATCTGCTCTTTCCCCTTTTCAGTTGTCATGTTCACCGCAGCCACAACAGCTTCTTCTTCAGCCATTTTCAGGAGTATATTGTCAATAACCTCAAGTGTGGTTTCCAGGTTCGACTCTTCGGCGGTCCCGGCTTCGGCCCCGGTAGCTTCGGCTTCGCCGGTTTCAGCTTCAGTGGTTTCCACTCCGGTAGCTTCGGCTGCGGCGCCTTCGGCTTCGGCAGTCTCGGCAAAGACAATTTTTGACACCGTTGCCGGTGGCGGCGTCTGATGGATCACATCTGTCACTTGAATAATTCTCCGTTTTCTCGGCTTCGCAGGACTTTTTGCTGCCGAAGCTGCCTTGTCCTTCTGTAAAAACTTCGTCAGTTCCAGTGCCAGCGGACTTAGCCTGATAGGCAAGGGTTCAGTCATTACCTTCATAATCTCTTCTACTTCAACAGCAGAAGGAGTAGCAGGAGTATCTTATTCTCGAACCAGTGTTTCCGGCTCTGGAGAGGCACTTTTTCTCTTTCTTGTAGTGGCCACCTTCGGCTCAGGGTTTAACTCTTCAGGACTAAGTTTTTTAGAATCTTTCTTTTTCTTTTTGGCTACCTTGCCGACCTCTTCGTCAGTAGCGCTGGCAATTCTTTTTCGCTTCGGGCCTCCAGCATCCCCGCCCACGCGACCATAGTCAGCATATTCAAATCCTATAGCGTCAAGCACCCTGTTCAGCCTTCGCTTCGGCCGAGTGCCGAAGGCTGCTGTCATCAGCTGGTCCTCTTTTTTGGAGTAATTTCCAAGAATTTCATTACTCATTGTTTCAATTGTATCGAGCCATTCTTGGCAGGGTGCTTTAAAATATTTTTTAAACTTATAATAATAAGGCAGTCTGACAAGCTCCCCTTCTTTCTTTTCTCCTTTAAGCTTCGGCATAGTCCACTTCTTCATAGTTGGAAATACTCTGAAGGCCAGAAATTCCTGCACTAAATCTCTAGTGTCAATATGTTCTGCAATAATTTTGAATTCAGCCAATGCAGCCCAAGTTGGACCTTCTAGTGCCATTTTTCATCGGGGCCTTGTTTCTCCGAAGATCAGTTCAAGAGGGCTCTGTACCAGCTTCTCTTTGTCTTCGTCAACTTTGACATAAAACCATTCTGACTTCCAGCCTGCCGGCCATTTGCTTTGGTAGCTGATTACAGGAAACTTTGTGGTTTTCCGATAGGCAAAGTTATAGCAGCCAAAATTTTCATGCAATCCATCTTTTCTGGCCTTAGTCTGGTAATGCAGCTCATGAACTCGACAAAAGCTGTCGGCAAATGGCTCTACCGCCTGGCTTCGGAGAGCCCAGATATAAACGCTAAGCCTGACAATGGCGTTAGGAGTCAGCTGATGAAAATAGATCCCAAACCTTTGCAGCACTTCAGAAATCATCCTATTCAAAGGAAATCTCAACCCATCTTTCAAAAAACTTTTGAAAATAACTATTTCATCCTTTTTCTGGCTTCGGGGTAGTTTCCTCCCCCCCCCCCCGAAGCGAAGCAGCTTCTTCTCATTGTCACTGAAATAGCCCGACTTCACCATTTTGGAGAAATCAGCCTTGGAGACAGTCGATTTTCCGAAGTCCAAATGGCTGGGCTTGCTCGGTACGGCGATATGGTAATCATCATCGGAATTAGCTTCCTCAATATCTCCTTCCTCCGCTTCGGCAGCAACTTGTTCTGTATCGGCAACAGTCTGTTCTGTCTCGGCAGCGGGGATTCCTTCCGAGGTCACTAGTCCGGATCGTCGCATTGCTTCGGAGATAGGAACAGTCTCCGCTCCTTCGGCTTCGCCTCCCTCACGCTCAACTCTAGCGGTAGAGCGCACTCTGGCCATTTAATTCTGAATTTCTTTGAAAGATTTCTTGGGAACTAAATAACTTCTTCTCCCGAAGCTTTTTCTTCTGACGAAGTAGGCTCTAAACTGGAGCTTCGTCTGATTGCGAGAGTCAAGCTTCGGCTATGGTTAAAAATTTTGGCAGCAAAACAGTGCAATAGCAATGAATGTTGTGGTAACTTCACACCTACCCGTCTGTTTATATAGTACTGCAGGTAAGAAGGTGAATCGTCAGGATTTTTACACCAGGCAAACAGCTGCTCACACTCGCTGCGCGGTGGGCCGCAGAGACCAAATAGTAAACCTGCAGGGTGGGACCGCTACGCGCTCGGAAACTGTATCGTTTCTCGACAACGAGCTCAGGGAAGGTGTTTTTCGGACCTTCGGCTTCCTGAAGCCTAAGAGACTTTTTTCACGGATCAAGCTCGTTACGAAAAACGATCTAGCACCGCGAAGGGGCTACTGTTGGGACCATGCTTCGTCGCCGAAGGTCCTGCAGAAAGAGACAGCTTCGGCTGAAGCTGCTCGTACGTGACGTCGAAGGTACCATTCATGAAGCTTCGGCATTACAACATATCCAAAGATGAAGGGTCGAACCGACTTAAAGATAGAATGACCTTTTAGTCCATAAAGGTCTGAGTCAATGTTGTAAACTTTTATGAGGGGCATGATTGTAATTCCTCACAGGCTGTGTCCTGTGCCTATAAATAGTGAACAATATTCCTTTACTGTTCACGCATTCCTGTAATTGCAATCGCATCACTCAGAAATTATTCTTTGCCAAGGCAGAGGTATAAGTGTATCTAATATTTGAATACATCAAGTTTATTTAATATATAAAAATGATGTTGTTTACTTATAATTTACTTGTCTTTAGTGCTTTATATCTCACATTATTTTATATAATCTTTGAGAGTTTAATTACGAAGATTCAACCTTCGTAATTGTCCCGTTATAACCTTCGTCCGAAGTTCATTAAATCCTCGAGGAAATAATGCTTCAGCGGACGAAGGACATTAACATTTAACATTTTATGTTGTCTTGTTCTTAATTCATAGCACTTGAGAACAAGTCCCCAACACAGAGTCTTGTGTGTTCCAGTGTGGGCGCGTGCGTGTGTGTGTTCGGCATCACATCATATTGCATCATATCACTGCATCATTCCGCATAACATTACATCATACATCATATCGCATCAACGGCAAAAAGATTGGATACGAAGCATATCTTCGGCAATACTTTGTTGAATGAAAACATGCTGAGACACGAAGCAAACCTTCGGAAAATACAATTTCATCACAACAGATTTGACATAAAAAGGGGCTTCTTTCTTTACGAAGCATGAAAAGAAGGGAAGGTATTTTTTTGTCGAAGGCTCAAAAACGGTATGTGCATAAATTTCATGCATCGTAAAGAAATATATTACAATAGTTTACATGTCTGACTAAGTGTTCCATACACCAAATGCTACATAGTATCATTACACTAAAAGTCTAATCTTCCTTAAGTATTTTCTCGGTGGCTTCGTTTAGCAGCCTGTCGACGACTTCGTCGACGATGGAGTTAGCAACGCTCATTATATCCAGTGCTTCTTTCATGACCGGATCGGACAGGGGGTTGTATGGCTCGGGCAGCAGAGACAGTTCAGCTGTAATAAGGCAAACTGTTTGTTTGAAGCCAGAGAATAAATGCCAAAGCTAAAATTCAAAACAATACCTATACGCCTTGCGCACTCGGCAGTCTCTTCAGCTCGCCTAGCTTCTTCTCGGGCATCGTGGGTTTCTTTTTCATTTTTCTTTAAGATTTCGTTGGCCAATTCTCAGCCACCGTTCACCCAAACATCGGAGTAAAACTTTCCACCCAACAAAGTAGCTTCGGCCGAAGGGTCTCTCGTGTCGTCTTTGGAGAAGGTGGCTTCAGCCTAGGCCGCAGCTTTAACGTGGTCGCAACCAGCCTTCTCCAAAATTGCCGCAACCCCCCGAGCGCCAGTGAAAGCAAAGATGTCCCCGCGATCAGTCAGGATCTCTTCAAATGCTTCGGCTTCCCCGCTTATCCAATCAATAACACCCTCGGGGTCGCCTCGAATAAAATTCTCTTCAGAAGAATAAGCACCTACTCTGGCAAAGCTAGTTTTCAATTTTCTTACGCATTCCAAGGATTTCTCGAAACACCTTTCCTTGGATTCACGAAACTCCTCAACATTTTTCTCTAGCCTAGTGTTCGACCATTCACTTATTTCTTGACTAGCTTTTGCAAGTGCAAAATTTCCGTTAGCTTCGGCAAGTTTTTTACGAAGTTCTTCAACTTCGGCTTTATGAGCTTCGGATTCAGTGTTAAATCTCGCTTCGTCTTTCTTCACTTTATCTACCAATGAAAGTAGAATTTTATCCTTCTCCAAGGCTTCATTTCTCAGTTTAATAACTTCTGAACGAAGATTGCTGAGGGCTATCACACAACTTTCATCTTCAGCATTCTTTTGCGCCCTCAAAGCGTTGCTAAGAATTAAGCCCTGCCAAAAGATAGAATCGGCATGGGTATACAAGACAAGATAATCTATTTTTAAGTTCTCACTTTCGTACCTTCAGACTGTTGTATGCAAGGCTATCTGCAAGGTCATCTTTTGACATGGCAGAAAGGCCAGCTTCAAGCTTCGGAAATCCCATATTTTTGGCCATCTCCCGGCAGATGGATATGTCTTTGTTGTCCGAGAGATAGTATAGGAAATCATCTTCATCTGTGTCGTTGAACACTAAGGCCCCCTTCCGGTATTTTAGTTCTCGGGCATAGTGTTTGGCTTCTGCAATTTCTTCTTCGGACAGTCTTTTTCCCGAAGCAAGTCGAACAATAAAGTCGAGACTCTCGGACGGTGCTCCGGGAGCAGGAGATTTAGCTTTTTTGGCTACATCCTTCTCCACAGACATACTAGTATCTGGAAATTCTTGTTCAACTCTCTGCTCAGTCGCGGCAGGCTCTGCTTCTGCGGGCACTGAGGGCCAGCTTCGGTTTTAGCACGAGCTATAGCAGCTTCGGCAACCTTTTTTGCAGGAGCAGGAGTTAATGCCCTTGTTGTTTCCATAATAGCGTCTACCAGGCTAGCCATTCTCTTCCTCTTAGGAGTTGTGGCGGGACCTTTTGTAACCTTCGGCAATTCTGCTTCTGCCGGTGGGCTCAAGATTTCTGGCGGCACTATTACCTTTTCTAGCTCTGGCTTTTTGGCCGCCTCTTCTTTGGCTTCGACTAGCTCGGCTATAAGCACCTTTGACACTTCAGTAAATTCTTCGGCACTCAGTCCGGTAGGAGTAGTTTGTTCTGTCCCGATAGTGGAAGATGTTCCTTCACCAAACTTCGGCAACATGGCCGTTTCAATGTATCTTGGACGGTGGGTCAAGACCTTAATTTTCTTGCCCTTCGGCGCAGCAGAAACGACCGAGGCGCTAGTTTTCCTTTTCTTTCCCTACTTTCACGAGGGGTAAGTGTAGTCTGGATACACGAAGCCGATAACGTCAAAAACTCTGTTCAGTCTTTTCCTGCCTCGACCTCCGAAGGCTGAGGTCAAAACATCATCTTCGGCTCTAGTATATGCCCCAAGTAACTCGTCGCTAGTAGCCTCAATACATTTCAGCCACTCGTCGTTTGGTTCGTCAAACCTATCTCTGTACCTGAAGGTGTATTTTAAGTAAACCAAACCACCTTGACTGGACCCGACAGCAGTCTCCTTTGGCATCTCCCACTTATCCACAAGTGGCCATACCCTATAGGCTATGTGCTCTTGAACCAGGTCTCTCGTACCAATGAAGGCGCAAACATTATTGAAAGCTATCACACCCGGGTTTCGGGGCACCAAGACTCGGGCGCGAACATAATCACCAGGTGTGCTGGGACCAAGTCTCACACATATGATGAATCATGGCACAGGATCGAATGTCACATCTTTACTACATAACAGGAGTTCTATACAAAATAAATAAATAATTACATTATAAGGAGACAACGGTCCAGCAACCCAAAGTTGACTGGGAGACGACGACCTAGACCTCTCACGAACTCATCACGACATCCTCCATGCGCCTCATCCTTCGGTACCTGTTCTTGACATGTGGGGGTGTGAGAAAGGAAGAGTGAGCTCACATACGTTCATAGCTCAACAAGTTGTGGGGAATAATGTGCCTGAACTCACCAAATATGGGAGCTCACGTGAAGTGTAAGGCTTACCAAAGAGGATGGTTGAAGCTGAGCATTGCTTTTAAAGTTGGTCAAAATTTTATTAGCAATTACTAAGTATAAGTAAATACCAACCCAATTAAGTAGTAGAACAAAAGTAATAACAAAACCTGCGATGCAATGCACATGACAAATTGAATTTAGTTCCATAAATTAATCATGTGATGGTCTGAGCTACTCATTACCGTGAGCATGGCTGATATACCAGTTTTACACTCTGCAGAGGTTGCACATCTTTACCCACAAGTCATGTTACCCATCTGCCACGGGGTTGTATGGGCCCCATACACCTCTACCAAGGAAGTGAGGCAGGGTAACACTATGAGGCCTTTACAAAGTTCCACTAGCTTCAGAAAACCCGCTACAGTTTATAGGAAGCTCCAATGTAGGGATCCCTCGCCTGACCGTCATCGCAGCAAAATCAACCCAAGGACCTCCCTACACTGACCACTCCCCTACTGCCCTTCCCCCTTTCGGGTAAGGTAGTCATCCACTAGCTTTCCTAGTTAATCAGTCAAGGGCATCACATACTACCCTTGTGGTAGCACGGTTTTCCCAGGTGGTCGCTCCATGTTCCAATTAACATAATGATCTTATCATGAATAGTAAATAACAAATGATAACAAAAGTATGAATAATGTGTATCTCAATGCCCAAATCCACATATAGCACTAGCAAGTACTACCCAGAAAGTTTAGTGGTAAACAAGGCATAAAGATAGTCAAACTAGGGTAACCTATTGGGTCCCATCAAAATTAACCTATGCAGATCATTATGATTAATAAGAACATGACTGGGTAAAAAGAAGTGATCAAGGGCACAACTTGCCTGGGACTTGAGATTCCAGGTACCAGGATGATCTTCAGGTGACACGTGTCCTCACTGCTAAACGTAGCAATACAGACAAACAGTGTATAAGCAAAATTAACATCACACCAAACATAAGTAGAAACTGAATAATAATATTCTACGCGTCGCTACGAGATCGTAGGAACGAGAATCACTAAATTCAGAGTTACAGTTATTTAGTTATGAATTTCTGAAGTTAATAAGCATCTAGAATAGATTAATCCAAATGAACAATTTTAATTCAAGTTTCATGGTTAAACAGTGTTACTAGTTGATAGAAAATATTAATACAAAATTATTGCAACTAGAATGGGTCAATTCGGAGCAAAAATGGATTTTCTAGGAATTACACAAGTTCTAGAATTATTTTTGATACTAAAAATCATTTTCTACACTAATTTGATCCCTTATTATTTATTGTTGGGCTGTGGGTCAAAAATCCAGAGAGTATAAGGGCTGTTGTGTAAAATCTGAGGACCAAACTGTTAGTTCCTTAACCTGACATGGACTGCGGGTTGTTTATTGAAAAGTGGAGGGACTCCTATGCAAAACGCACCGGCCGAAGGGGTATCATAGGATCTGAGCCGCCCGATCACACACCGACGGGTTAGATTAGAATCCAACCCCCACGAATCGGTACGTGACCACGGACGTCCGATCAGCGTTCGACGATCAGGATTTAATTACTCACGATCTAATCTCTCCCATGCGATTCCGATCTAACGGCTCTGATCACGTTAAACGAATGGGTATGCGATGTTCTAATTGGAGCCCTCCATCTATGGATCAACGGTCAGGAGCCATCCATATCCGACCACGACGACCTGAGGCGGCGGCGCCGACTTCCATGGTGGCGCACCTCACCGGAGTTTCATCGCCAGACGTCCCAAGCGCCGAACAGCAATCCAAACGATGCTACGTGTCCTAAAAACCGAGGCGAATCACTTGAGGGGAAACTCACTGGTGGCTGTGTTGCACAGGAGCCGGACGTCGACGGGTAGAGGATTCGCGGCGGCGCTGGAACTTCAGCGACAAATTCACACCCACCCGGCCACAAAACTTGTGTGGCGAGACCACAGACACCGACAGGGTGTAGAGGCGAAGCTTTTCGAATGGCTTGGGGTAGCCCGACGTCGGCGGTCGCAAGCTTCAGCGGCTGCGGAAAACTGCGGCAATGGCGGGTCTGTTTTGCTTCTGCTACGACACGATTAGCTCTGGGTTTGGGGGTCGTGGTGACGGCTCTATTTATTCACCGAGGCAAGCGGATCCCGGCCAAAAGACCGGAACAATCTGCCAAATCCGCGCGGAAACCGCGGACGTCGTTGCCGCAGCGAATCTGATGCCAAGTTGAAGACGCCTGACGCCAAGGTCCCACTGGTAGAGACACAAGGGGAGGCGCGCGGATGTGGACCAAAGATGACCAGGCAGACCCACCAGTCAGTGAGTAACTCTAAACGCTGGCGCGGTTGGCATTGTGGGCTCCACCCATTGGTGCCCCAGGACTGGGCTGAAGGCGCAATAACTATGTCTGTGGAACGGGGCCCAGGCGCCAGTGAGGGGTGGAGGGATCAGGCGCGGAGGAGGGGGAATGGGCCAGAAGAGAAGAAAAGAGAAACAACCCATGCAGGTTTGTTTTTTTCTTTTCTATTTTCAATTAAATTTTCAAATCCCTATTCCAAATTCAAACCTGTTCAACTTTGAATTTCAAACAAAATCTTAATGTGGACATAAATCCTATCTTCATCTTTATTCTTATTATTATTTTTATTTATCTTCCTCTCACTATTTAATTCGAAAAGAATTAAATGATTACCATAATTATCTTTATCAACCCTTTTCAAATCCATGTTTGACCTTCAAATTTCCAAGTGTCCAAATCAATGCTAATGTGAATATAACTTCTATTGTTTATAATGTTATTATTTATTATTTTCCTTGTTAATTATTCATGGGAGGAATAATTGTTTTAAAAATACCTTTCTCATTTTTCATTCTTTAATTCCGAAAGTCGCCTAGAGGGGGGGTGAATAGGGCGAAACTGAAATTTACAAAGTTAATCACAACTACAAGCCGGGTTGGCGTTAGAAATATAAACAAGTCCGCGAGGGAGGGTACAAAACAAATCGCAAGCGAATAAGGAGTGTGACACGTGGATTTGTTTTACCTAGGTTCGGTTCTCGTAAACCTACTCCCTGTTGAGGTGGTCACAAAGACCGGGTCTCTTTCAACTCTTTCCCTCTCTCAAACGGTCCCTCGGACCGAGTGAGCTTCTTCTTCTCAATCAAACAGGAACAAAACTTCCCCGCAAGGGCCACCACACAATTGGTGCCTCTTGCCTTGGTTACAATTGAGTTGATCGCAAGAAAGAATCAAAAAAGAAAGCAATCCAAGCGCAAGAGCTCAAAAGAACATGACAAATCACTCTCACTTATCACTAAAGCTTTTGTGGAATTGGGAGAGGATTTGATCACTTGGGTGTGTCTTGTATTGAATGCCTAGCTCTTGTAAGTGGTTGGAAGTGTGAAAACTAGGATGTCTTGAATGTGGGGTGGTTGGGGGTATTTATAACCCCAACCACCAAACTAGCCATTTGGTGGAGGCTGTCTGTCGCATGGTGCACCGGACAGTCCGGTGCACACCGGACAGTGTCCGGTGCGCCAGCCACGTCACCAGGCCGTTGGGTTCCGACCGTTGGAGCTCTGACTGCTGGGCCCGCTTGGATGTCCGGTGGCACACCGGACATGTACTGTAGAGTGTCCGGTGCGCCACTTCGCGCATGCCTGACTTCTGCGCGCTCTGGCGCGCATTAAATGACTCTGCAGGTGACCGTTGGCGTGAAGTAGCCGTTGCTCCGCTGGCTCACCGGACAGTCCGGTGTACACCGGACATGTTCGGTGAATTATAGCGGAGCGAATTCCCGAAGCTGGCGAGTTCAGAGCCGCTCTCCTCTGGAGCACCGGACACTGTCCGGTGGTGCACCGGACAGTCCGATGAATTATAGCGGAGCGCCTCTGGATTTTCCCGAAGGTGAGGAGTTCAGCGTGAAGTCAGGGCTGCCTTCGGTTATCCCTTGCTCTCTTTGTTGAACCCAATTCTTGGTCTTTTTATTGGCTAAGTGTAAACCTTTGGCACCTGTATAACTTATACACTAGAGCAAACTAGTTAGTCCAATTATTTGTGTTGGGCAATTCAACCACCAAAATCAATTAGGAACTAGGTGTAAGCCTAATTCCCTTTCAATCTCCCCCTTTTTGGTGATTGATGCCAACACAAACCAAAGCAAATATAGAAGTGCATAATTGAACTAGCTTACATAATGTAAGTGCAAAGGTTGCTTGGAATTGAGCCAATATAAATACTTATAAGATATGCATGGATTGTTTCTTTAATTTTTGACATTTTGGACCACGCTCGCACCACATGTTTTGTTTTTGCAAATTCTTTTGTAAATCCTTTTCAAAGTTCTTTTGCAAATAGTCAAAGGTAAATGAATAAGATTTTGCGAAGCATTTTCAAGATTTGAAATTTTCTCCCCCTGTTTCAAATGCTTTTCCTTTGACTAAACAAAACTCTCCCTCAATGAAATTCTCCTCTTAGTGTTCAAGAGGGTTTTGATATATCAATTTGAAATACTACTTTATCCCCCTTTTGAACATAATAAGATACCAATTTGAAATTTCCAATTGAAAATCATGTTAAAATTAGGTGATGGTGCGGTCCTTTTGCTTTGGGCTCATGCTCTCTCCCCCTTTGGCATAAATCATCAAAAACAGAATCATTAGAGCCCTCTGAAATACTACTTTCTCCCCCTTTTGAACATAATAAGATACCAATTTGAAATTTTCAATTGAAAATCATGTTAAAATTAGGTGATGGTGTGGTCCTTTTGCTTTGGGCTCATGCTCTCTCCCCCTTTGGCATAAATCGCCAAAAACGGAATCATTAGAGCCCTCTTAAATTATTTTCTCCCTTTTGGCAAATAAAATATGAGTGAAGATTATACCAAAGACGGAGTCCTTTTGCTTTGGACTCAGGCTCTCTCCCCCAAAGATGGAGAGTTGCTTGGAGCGACGACGAAGGATGAGTTACGGAGTGGAAGCCTTTGTCTTCGTCGAAGACTCCAATTCCCTTTCAATACACCTATGACTTGATTTGAAATAGACTTGAAGAGACATTAGTCATAGCATATGAAAGAGACATGTTGGGGACTTGTTCTCAAGTGCTATGAGTTAAGAACAAGGCAACACAGAAAATGTTAATCGTTGAAGTCCTTCGTCCTTCGAAGCATTATTTCCCCTCAGGATATAATGACTTATGGACGAAGGTTATGAAGGACGTACCTTCATAAATTCATTAAACAATGACGAAGGATGAAATATAAAGAATATAAAAAACAACATGAACAATTATATATTATTATCAGGCTTAAATAGAAATATCATTGAATTACAAGTGTACCTTCAATTGGAAGGAGTTGACAGTACAAGCGTGACGCAAAAAGCAAATGCCAAGTCAGCCTGAACAGTACGGGGGTACTGTTCTCCTATTTATAGGCACGGGACACAACCCATACAAAATTACATTCATGTCCTTTACACTTGATAATAATTCTATAGTAATCTGTCGAGGTTTAAATAGCCTTTTCATCTTTAAGTCGGTTTCACTTGTTGCTACCGCGCCGAAGCTTTCTTGCTCACACCTTCGGCTCTGTATCAACCTTCGTATTACTCTGGTCTACTGTGATGCTGACTTGAATCCGAAGATACCTGTTCACACATCATACTCCAGAAATACTGTTAAATCATGTTTTTGAGGACCTTCGGATGCCGAAGGTCCCCAACAAGACATAATCAAAGGTATATGAATGAGCTATGTGTGCAAATCAACAAAAGAAGTTCCTAGAATCAAGAATATTTAGCTCATGCCTAAGTTTGTTAAAAGTTTGTTCATCTAGTGGCTTGGTAAAGATATCGGCTAATTGATCTTTAGTATTAATGTATGAAATCTCGATATCTCCCTTTTGTTGGTGATCCCTTAGAAAATGATACCGAATGGCTATGTGTTTAGTGCGGCTATGCTCAACGGGATTATCCGCCATGCGGATTGCACTCTCATTATCACATAGAACAGGAACTTTGATTAGTTTGTAACCGTAGTCCCTAAGGGTTTGCCTCATCCAAAGTAGTTGCACGCAACAATGGCCTGCGGCAATGTACTCGGCTTCGGTGGTAGAAAGAGCTACGGAGTTTTGCTTCTTTGAAGCCCACGACACCAAGGATCTTCCCAAGAACTGGCAAGTCCCCGATGTGCTCTTTCTATTAATTTTGCACCCCGCCCAATCGGCATCCGAATAACCAATTAAATCAAAAGTGGATCCCCTAGGATACCAAAGCCCAAACTTAGGAGTATAAACTAAATATCTCAAGATTTGTTTTACGACCGTAAGGTGAGCTTCCTTAGGGTCGGCTTGGAATCTTGCACACATGCATATAGAAAGCATAATGTCCGGTCGAGATGCACATAAATAGAGTAAAGACCCAATCATCGACCGGTATACCTTTTGATCCACGGACTTACCTTCCGTGTCGAGGTTGAGATGCCCATTGGTTCCCATGGGTGTCTTAATGGGTTTGGCATCCTTCATCCCAAACTTGCTTAGAATATCTTGAGTATACTTCGTTTGGCTTAGGAAGGTGCCTTCTTGGAGTTGCTTCACTTGAAATCCTAAGAAGTACTTCAACTCCCCCATCATAGACATCTCAAATTTTTGTGTCATGATCCTACTAAATTCTTCACATGTAGACTCGTTAGTAGACCCAAATATAATATCATCAACATAAATTTGGCATACAAACAAGTCATTTTCAAGAGTTTTAGTGAAGAGTGTAGGTTCGGCTTTTCCGACTTTGAATCCATTAGTGATAAGGAAATCCCTAAGGCATTCATACCATGCTCTTGGGGCTTGCTTGAGCCCATAAATCGCCTTAGAGAGTTTATACACATGGTTAGGGTACTCACTATCTTCAAAGCCGGGAGGTTGCTCAACATAGACCTCTTCCTTGATTGGTCCATTGAGGAAGGCACTTTTCACGTCCATTTGATAAAGCTTGAAGCCATGGTAAGTAGCATAGGCTAATAATATACGAATTGATTCAAGCCTAGCTACGGGTGCATAGGTTTCACCGAAATCCAAACCTTCGACTTGAGAGTATCCCTTGGCCACAAGTCGAGCTTTGTTCCTTGTCACCACACCATGCTCGTCTTGCTTGTTGCGGAAAACCCACTTGGTTCCTACAACATTTTGATTAGGACGTGGAACCAAATGCCATACCTCATTCCTAGTGAAGTTGTTGAGCTCCTCTTGCATCGCCACCACCCAATCCGAATCTTGTAGTGCTTCCTCTATACTGTGTGGCTCAATAGAGGAAACAAATGAATAATGCTCACAAAAATGTGCAACCCGAGATCTAGTGGTTACCCCCTTATGAATGTCGCCGAGGATGGTGTCGACGGGGTGATCTCGTTGGATTGCTTGGTAGACTCTTGGGTGTGGCGGTCTTGGTTCATCATCCTCCTTGTCTTGATCATTTGCATCTCCCCCTTGATCATTGTCGTCATCTTGAGGTGGCTCATCTCTTTGATCTTCTCCTTCATCAACTTGAGCCTCATCCTCATTTTGAGTTGGTGGAGATGCTTGCGTGGAGGAGGAAGGTTGATCTTGTGCATTTGGAGGCTCTTCGGATTCCTTAGGACACACATCCCCAATGGACATGTTCCTTAGCGCGATGCACGGAGCCTCTTCATCACCTATCTCATCAAGATCAACTTGCTCTACTTGAGAGTCGTTAGTCTCATCAAACACAACGTCACAAGAAACTTCAACTTGTCCAGAGGACTTGTTAAAGACTCTATATGCCCTTGTGTTTGAATCATATCCTAGTAAAAAGCCTTCTACAGTCTTAGGAGCAAATTTATATTTTCTACCTCTTTTAACAAGAATGAAGCATTTGCTACCAAAGACTCTAAAATATGAAATATTGGGCTTTTTACCGGTAAGGAGTTCGTATGATGTCTTCTTGAGGATTCGGTGTAGATATAACCGGTTGATGGCGTAGCAGGCGGTGCTGACCGCCTCGGCCCAAAACCGATCCGAAGTATTGTACTCATCAAGCATGGTTCTTGCCATGTCCAATAGAGTTCTATTCTTCCTCTCCACTACACCATTTTGTTGTGGGGTGTAGGGAGAAGAGAACTCATGCTTGATGCCCTCCTCCTCAAGGAAGCCTTCAATTTGAGAGTTCTTGAACTCCGTCCCATTGTCGCTTCTAATTTTCTTGATCCTCAAGCCGAACTCATTTTGAGCCCGTCTCAAGAATCCCTTTAAGGTCTCTTGAGTATGAGATTTTTCCTGCAAAAAGAATACCCAAGTGAAGCGAGAATAATCATCGACAATAACTAGACAGTACTTACTCCCGCCGATGCTTATGTAAGCAATTGGGACGAATAGATCCATGTGTAGGAGCTCCAGTGGCCTGTCGGTCGTCATGATGTTCTTGTGTGGATGATGAGCACCAACTTGCTTCCCTGCTTGGCATGCGCTACAAATCCTGTCTTTCTCAAAATGAACATTTGTTAATCCTAAAATGTGCTCTCCCTTTAGAAGCTTATGAAGATTCTTCATCCCAACATGGGATAGTCGGCGGTGCCAGAGCCAACCCATGTTAGTCTTAGCAATTAAGCAAGTGTCGAGTTCAGCTCTATCAAAATCTACCAAGTATAGCTGACCCTCTAACACTCCCTTAAATGCTATTGAATCTTCACTTCTTCTAAAGACAATCACACCTACATCAGTAAAAAGACAGTTGTAACCCATTTGACATAATTGAGAAACGGAAAGCAAATTGTAATCTAAAGAATCTACAAGAAAAACATTGGAAATGGAATGGTCAGGTGATATAGCAATTTTACCCAATCCTTTGACCAAACCTTGGTTTCCATCTCCGAATGTGATAGCTCATTGGGGATCCTGGTTTTTCTCATAGGAGGAGAACATTTTCTTCTCCTCTGTCATGTGGTTTGTGCACCCGCTATCGATTATCCAACTTGAGCCCCCGGATGCATAAACCTACAAAACATGTTTAGTTCTTGACTTTAGGTACCCAAATGGTTTTGGGTCCTTTGGCATTAGATACAAGAACTTTGGGTACCCAAACACAAGTCTTTGATCCCTTGTGTTTGCCCCCAACATACTTGGCAACTACCTTGCCGGATTTGTTAGTTAAAACATAAGATGCATCAAAAGTTTTAAAAGAGATGTCATGATCATTTGATGCACTAGAAGTTTTTTTCTTATGCAACTTAGCACGGGTTGGTTGCCTAGAGCTAGATGTCTCACCCTTATACATAAAAGCATGATTAGGGCCAGAGTGAGACTTCCTAGAATGAATTCTCCTAATTTTGCTCTCAGGATAGCCGGTAGGGTATAAAATGTAACCCTCGTTATCCTGAGGCATGGGAGCTTTGCCCTTAACAAAGTTGGACAATTTCTTAGGGGGACATTAATTTTGACATTGCCTCCCTGTTGGAAGCCAATGCCATCCTTAATGCCAGGGCGTCTCCCTCTATAGAGCATGCTTCTAGCAAATTTAAATTTTTCGTTTTCTAAGTCATGCTCGGCAATTTTTGCATCTAGTTTAGCTATATGATCATTTTGTTGTTTAATTAAAGCCATGTGATCATGTATAGCATTAATATGAACATCTCTACATCTAGTGCAAATAGTAGTGTGCTCAACGGTAGATGTAGACGGTTTGCAAGATTTTAATTCTACAACCTTAGCATGCAATATATCATTTTTAGTTCTAAGGTCGAAAATGGTAGTATTGCAAACATCAAAATCTTTAGCCTTAGCAATTAATTTTTCATTTTCATTCCTAAGGCTAGCAAGAGATATGTTCAATTCTTCAATCCTAGCAAGCAAATCATCATTATCATTTCTAGGATTGGGAATTGGAACATCACAAATATTAGAATCAACCTTAGCTAACAAATTAGCATTCTCATTTCTAAGGTTGTCTATAGTCTCATGGCAAGTGCTTAGCTCACTAGATAATTTTTCACATTTTTCAACTTCTAGAGCATAAGCATTTTTAACTTTAACATGCTTTTTGTTTTCCTTGATTAGAAAGTCCTCTTGGGAGTCCAAGAGATCATCCTTCTCATGGATGGCACTAATTAATTCATTTAATTTCTCTTTTTGTTGCATGTTTAAGTTGGCAAAAAGAGTACGCAAATTATCTTCCTCATCACTAGCATTATCATCACTAGAGGACTCATATCTAGTGGAGGATTTGGATTTAACCTTCTTCTTTTTGCCGTCCTTTGCCATGAGGCACTTGTGGCCAACGTTGGGGAAGAGAAGTCCCTTGGTGACGGCGATGTTGGCGGCGTCCTCGTCGGAGGAGGAGTCGCTAGAGCTTTCGTCGGAGTCCCACTCGCGACAAACATGAGCATCGCCGCCCTTCTTCTTGTAGTACTTCTTCTTCTCCTTTCTTCTCCCCTTCTTGTCGTCGCCCCTGTCACTGTCACTAGAAATAGGACATTTTGCTATAAAGTGATCGGGCTTACCACACTTGTAGCAAACCTTCTTGGAGCGGGGCTTGTAGTCTTTCCCCCTCCTTTGCTTGAGGATTTGGCGAAAGCTTTTGATGACAAGCGCCATTTCCTCGTTGTCGAGCTTGGAGGCGTCGATGGGTGTTCTACTCGGTGTAGACTCCTCCTTCTTCTCCTCCGTCGCCTTAAATGCGACCGGTTGTGCTTCGGACGTGGAGGGGCCGTCAAGCTCGTTGATCTTCCTTGAGCCTTTGATCATAAACTCAAAGCTCACAAAATTCCCGATTACTTCCTCGGGAGTCATTAGTGTATATCTAGGATTACCACGAATTAATTGTACTTGAGTAGGTGAAAGGGAAATGTGCCCTTGGGCCATTTCTAAGTATTTTGGTGATTGAGTGCCAACGCAAGTGCTTTTGTGTTGATCTATGCAATGTGGTGGACAAAGTGCAAATCATGTCAAAAGGTATGTTTCTCAGACTTAGTACATTGTTTTAGAGACTAATGTATTGTGTCTAAGTGCTGGAAACAAGAAAAGAACAATTGGAAATGTCTTGGCTCGAGCAGCCAAGACACTGCTCAGTCTGGGAGCACCGGACTGTCTGGTGGTGCACCGGACAGTGTCCGGTGCGCCAGGCTGGCTCGTGCGAACTCGCTGCTCTCGGGATTTCATCGGCGGCGTACGGCTATAATTCACCGGACTGTCCGGTGTGCACCGGACTGTCCGGCGAGCCAACGGTCGGCCGGGCCAACGGTCGGCTGCGCGATCTGCGCAAGGCACGTGGCCGAGCCAACGGTCGGGAGGGGGCACCGGACAGTCCGGTGTGCACCGGACAGTATCCGGTGCGCCAACGGCCCCCAGGTGCCAACGGTCGACTACGCCACAGAAGGAAAGAAATCCGCACCGGACAGTGTCCGGTGTGCACCGGACTGTCCGGTGCGCCAGGCGACAGAAGGCAAGATTTGCCTTCCAGGAATGCTCTCAACGGCTCCTAGCTGCCTTGGGGCTATAAAAGGGACCCCTAGGCGCATGGAGGAGTACACCAAGTATTCTCTAAGCATTCCTAAGCACTAAGACATCGATTCCGCGCTTTTGATTCCTTGCGATAGCAATTAGAGCTCTAGTTGAGTTGTGAACTCATTGAGTTGTGTTGTGAGCTCTTGTTGCAACTTGTGTGCATGGTGTTGCTGTGATTTCTTGTCTTGAGTGTGTTGCTTATCCCTCCCTTACTCCGTGCTTCTTTGTGAACTTTAAGTGTAAGGGCGAGAGGCTCCAAAGTGTGGAGATTCCTCGCAAACGGGATATAGTAAAGCAAGCAAAACACCGTGGTATTCAAGTGGGTCTTTGGACCGCTTGAGAGAGGTTGATTGCAACCTTGTCCATTGGGACACCACAACGTGGAGTAGGCAAGCGTTGGTCTTGGCCGAACCACGGGATAAACCACTGTGCCATCTCTGTGATTCATCTCTTGTGGTTATTGTGTTTTGTTGAGACTCCTCTCTAGCCACTTGGCATTATTTGTGCTAACTCCTAATCAAGTTTTGTGAGTTAAATTTCAAGTTTTACAGGATCACCTATTCACCCCCCCCCTCTAGGTGCTCTCAATTGGTATCGGAGCCGTTCTCTTCAAGAAGGGACTAATCGCCTGAAGAGATGGATCCTAAGGGAAAGGGGATGGTGGTCAACAACAACGAGAAGGAGTCTATCTTCAATGAGTCGAAAGATGACAAGCCTACGGACTCGGGCTCAAGCCACAAAAGAAGAGACGGGAAGAAGAAGAAGACAAGGCGCATCAAGGAGATAGTCTACTACGATAGCGATGAATCTTCCTCTTCCCAAAAGGACGACGACGACTACGAGAAAAAGAAAACGGTCAATTCGAACTTTTCTTTTGATTACTCTCGTATTCCTCAAAGTACAAATGCTCATTTATTATCCATTCCACTTGGTAAACCTCCTCATTTTGATGGAGAGGACTACAGATTTTGGAGTCACAAAATGCGTAGTCACTTGTTCTCTCTCCATCCTAGCATATGGGAGATAGTAGAAAGTGGAATGAAATTTGATAGCTCAGATAGCCCTTTGTTTATCAATGAACAAATTCATAAAAACGCACAAGCTACCACTAGTACAATTTGGCTCTATACAAGCGGTAGGCTTTTTACATCACAGGCGGTTCGGTTAGAAAACCGCCTTTGATGTCCCAGGCGGTTCAGTACGCCTGTGATGTAATAGTATCACAAGCGGTTTTTGTTTAGGACCGCCTGTGGTGCTCTATCCTTTTCACAAGCGGACCCTAAGAAAAAACCGCCTGTGATTGTAAAAATATGAAAATACAATTTAAATATGAAAATAATTTTAATTTTTAACAGAAATATGCAAATACAATTTAAATGAATTAATATTTAATTTTTAACAATAATATGCAAATACAATTTAAATGAATTATAATAGCACACATAGATAACTAGAGAGATTTTAAATTAATTGGCAACCACAATTCATAGTCGATCATACATGATAACAAATACAATTTGATTCATACAATTTTTCATGAACTACCATTTTTCCGCATGTATGGCCTTAAGTTCTTATCAATTTTCTTTTCCACACGCTTGATTCTCTCTGTACCGTTAAAGACGAACATCTCTTCATACTTATTGTATTCCTCATCTTGGTCTCCCACATTCTCAACTCCAACAATTTTTTGCTTTCCAGAAATAACTACATGCATCTTCTCATCTGCTGGATCGAGTACATAGAACACTTGTGCAACACATTCGGCGAGAACCCACGGGTCATCTTTTTATATCCTACTTTCTTTAAGTCTACCAGTGTGAGTCCGTAGTTATCCACTATCACCCCCACGGGATGTTGTACCCATTGGCACTTAAATAAGGGTATTTTCATGCTTGGGCCATAATCAAGTTCCCATATTTCCTCTATGAATCCAAAATATGTGGTCTTCTGTCCATGTAGGTCAAAAGCATCGATACGAACACCGCTATTTTGTGCAACACTTTTCATGTCTTTTGATTTAGTGTAGAATGTGTACCCATTGATGTCATATGCTTGCCATGATGTCACAAAACACGAAGGCCCAGAAGCCAAATTCTTCATTGTTTTCTCTTCCAAAGAGTCTCCGAATGGGATGTTTTTGTCCATTAACCATTCGCTGAAACGATGTTTGTGCTCCCTCATGATCCAGTCCTCTGTGCGGTTCTAATTTTCTTTACGAAGCTCATCTAGGTGTTCCTCTATGTAAGGCTCGGCTATCGTGAGATGTTGTAGTACACTACCATGAGCACAATGTACTAGCATGTAATCCTCAACGCGAAAAGTTTTCTTGCCCATTCTCCCTCTCCCACATAGTTTACCCTCATGTTTAGGTACAGGCACACCTATCATTGTTCCGTCACTAATGTAATCTATACAGCTCTCAATCACTTCTTCTGTAGTGTATCCCTCCATGATTGAACCCTCTGGGTGAGCGCGATTTCGCACATAACCTTTTAATACTCCCAGGTATCGCTCCAACTGAAACATATGATGTAAATATAGTGGCCCTAATATTTTTATCTGATCCACGAGATGTATGATTAGGTGTACTTGCATATCAAAAAATGATGGAGGAAAACACATTTCAAGCTTGCACATAGTCTCGATGATGTATGCCTTTAGATAGTCCAAGTCTTCTAAAGCTATTACTTTTTGTGAAACCGCATTGAAAAAGTAACACAAGCGTGTGATGACAACTTTGACATGCTCTGTTTCGAGGGCTCTTACCGCAATTGGGAGGAACACCGTCATCATCACATGGCAGTTATGAGAGTTGTAGCCAAATAGAGACAAGTCCTTCATCCTGACTAGTCTGCTGATATTGGATGAGAAACCTGTGGGCACTTTGACCCCACGCAAACATTTGCAAATCTTTGTTCTCTCCTCAACTGACAAGTTGTAGCTAGCTGGGGGGAGGTAAGGCTTCCCTTTGCCACTATCCACTGGATGAAGTTCCGGTCTGATTTGAAGATCTACTAGATCATTGCGTGATTTGAGTCCGTCTTTTGTCTTACTCGGCATGCCCAGCAAGGTTCCAATGATGCTGTCAAAAACATTTTTTGTTACATGCATCAAATCAATGCTGTGGCAAATTTCCATATCCTTCCAGTACGGGAGGTACTTGAAAAAAATTGATTGCTTCTTGAAAGTTGTGTAAGTTGAAGGGTCAGTTCTCTTTCTCTTTTCTCCTTTGTTTTTTCCCTTTCCGAATACAACATGAATGTTCTTTACAATTTCAAAAACAAGTTTCCCACTATAAGGCTTTGGTGCACCTTCACTTTCCAGTTGATTGTTAAATTCCGCTTTCATCTTTCGATACTTATGTTGCTTAATCAAGAACCGTCTATGTCCCATGAACACCAACTTCTTGGATGATTTAAGGTACATGGAAGCAGTTCTATCGACGCACACTACACAACCATTCTTTCCTTTAGTCTTTCGTCCTGATAGTGTGGCGCCACCGGGAGAATCATGGATGGTAACAAATATAATTGCTCTTAAGTTGAAATACTCATGGCAATACTCATCCCATATTCTAACTCCTTCATTCCAGAGCTTTGTCATATCTTCCATAAGAGGTTCTAGGAACACATCAATATCAACACCAGCTGATTTCGGACCTTGAATAAGAATAGTCAACATAATGTACTTTCTTTTGTGACACAGCCATGATGGAAGGTTGTACATCGTTAAAGTCACGGGCCAGGTGCTATGTACACTTCTTTTTTCACCAAATGGATTCATTCCGTCTGTACCCAAAGCAAATCTTACATTTCTGGTTTCTTTGGCAAACTCAGGATACATAAGATCGAAATTTTTCCATTGTGATGCATCAGCAGGGTGTTGAATCTGTTTGTTATTCTGCTTGCGATTTTCAGCATGCCAACGCATAAGCTCAGCCTCCCTAGGATTTGAGAACAAACATTTTAAGCGATCAATTACTGGAAGATACCACATCACCAAAGCTGGGTTCTTTGACTTCTTTTTCCCATCCATGTCATCAAAAGTGTCATCGTCACTTTCAGGTCCAATAGTGGATTTCTTATTTTTATTTTTCTTCGGGAATTTTTTTACACAGTCTTGATTGTAGCTCTTCTTGTATCGACTGACATTGCAAACTGGGCATCTTGATGCGTTCTTCAAAATTGCCACGATACAGAATACAATGGTTCGGACATGCATGAATTTTTTGCACACCCAGAGCTATGGGAGATATAAGCTTCTTCGCTTTATAAGTGCTTGTTGGGTTTTGGTAGTAATTGAGACAGAAAATTCAAAAGATCTGTGAAGCTAGTATCAGACCATCCGACGCTAGCCTTCAACTTCAGAAGTTCTAGAACTGTACGCAGTGTAGTAAACTCTTTGTCACAACCCTTTGATTCATCATATAAAGGTTCTTTTGAAGCACTTTCCAGTCCCTCCATTTTAGATAGCCCTTTCTGCGATCCCACAGAACTCAACATTTCTGGTTCCATATGGCGCAACATCTCTTCGCAATCAAATTCTTCAAAATCTTGATTAGCATCCACATTATCCACTTTACCATCAACTTTAAGATCTAAAATTCCGACAACTCTCTCGTCATTACCAGGCACTTCACACGGATCCAACTCACCATGTTCTGACCATATCGTGTAATTGTTTGTAAACCCTCTTTTTAGCAGATGTGATTGGATTACTCCTGTATCTCTCCAAGCTATCTTATTATCACAGTCGATGCACGGACATAATATCTCCTTGCTATTTCGCAAATTCGCGTGCTTTTTGGCCGCTTCAATAAAGCTTCTCAATTTTCGAATATATGACGGATGTGGTCTTGGCACATTGTACATCCAACCTCGGTCCATTACCTATCCTTATATTGATTAACATCAATAAAATCATTAATTAATTGAATTCATCCATAAAACATGAAACGAATTGATATGTATAAAAATAAAACAAACATTGCAATAATAGATACCTTGAGGTGAGACAATTGTGTTTTTAAAGAATCTTTAAACTAGATCAACTATTATAAGTCCAAATCTTGAATTCCAAAACTTTTCTTCAAATCTGTTCTATATTACAAAATTAAGGCAAAAATCGCATTAAAATGAGAAAGAAAACAAATGGAGATCATATATATGCATAAACTATTGAAATCAATCAATAAACTCAAAAACAAAACCTTCTCCCTGTAGATCTCAAAAAAAACCCGCCGCCACTATTGAAATTAGGGTTCTGCGAGTTAGGGTTCTGGAACCCGTCGGGGGCTAGCCCTTTTATAGTGTACACACATCACAGGCGGTTATTTAGCCAAACCGCCTGTGATAGACAACATCACAGGCGGTTTTTGTTGTCGACCGCCTATGAAGTTAATTTATCACAGGCGGTCGGAATTAACAACCGCCTGTGATGTTGTCTATCACAGGCGGTTTGGCTAAATATCCGCCTGTGATGCTTTACAATATAAAAAGCTGAGCGCCGCTAGGAACCCTAACTCTTCCCGCCCGAGCAAGAACCCGAGCGCCGCCAGGCTGCCGCAGTGTCCCCGTCCCCGAGCATGAACCCGAGCGCCGCCGTCCTAGTCCCCGAGCTCGAGCGCCGCCGTCCCCGTCCCCGAGCCCGAGCGCCACCGTCCCCGTCCCCGAGCGCCGCCGTCCCCGAGCGCCCGAGCAACGCCGTCCCCTTCACCGAGTCCGAGCGCCGCCGTCCCCTTCACCGAGCTCGAGCCCCGCCGTCCTCGTCCCCGAGCCCGAGCGCCGCCGTCCCCGAGACTGAGCCCGAGCGCCGTCGTCCCCTTCACCGAGCCCGAGCGCCCGCCGTCCCCGAGCCCGAGCTCGAGCCCCGCCGTCCTCGTCCCCGAGCCCAAGGGCCGCCGTCACGGTCCCCGAGCCCGAAGCGCCGCCGTCCCCAAGCTCTTAAACTTCTTCCTCTCGTAGTAAGGTCAAAGTTCAGGTTCATTTCTTCTAAGTTCATAGCTCTAATTTCCTATATGTGTTTGAATCATATATGTGTTTGAATCATATATGTTAATTGATGGCAGATTACTTGTGTTTGAATCATATATGTGTTTGAATACACAGCTGGATATATATGTGTTTGAATCATACCTTAGGTTAATCAAATGGTTAGGTTAATCGAATGCTTAGGTTAATCAATGGTTCAAACACATTAAGGTGTTAATCAATGGCTATCCCTGATTATCAGTTCTTAGATTAATTACTGTTGTTGTTTTCACTTACATATTTTGTTTGGTTGTCAATATGCTTATTGCTTATTGCTTGGTTGTCAATTACTTGTTTGGCTATCCCTGAATTTTGTGTCCCTCCATCGATTGGGATCTATTTTTATCCCTTCTGATTAAATGTTTTTTCACTTACATATTCAGTTATAAGAAAATCATGGAAGTACATAGCCATGACAATGTTATTATCTCCCTATGTTATAAGACTTGTTCTTATCTCCCTTCTTAGTTTTTTGACTACCTATCTTTGCTTCCCAACCCTATGTTATAAGACTTGTTCTTATCTCCCATCTTTGACTTGTTCATAGCCATGACAATGTTATTTGGACCCCTCTTTTTGCCCTATAAGCCACATCCTTGTTTTCCCTTTGATCCCTGCCTTTGTTGCGATCTCAATTTTGATTGTGAGACTTGGCAATTTTTAGTTTTAGAGATGGAAAAAGAGCCACTTGACATGGTTGAGAGCTCAGTTCGAGTCATCGAGACACATGTTGACATCATTCGCAGTCTAGTAACTGATGGGGTTGTGGATACTAGTGAACCGGAATCAGTGTACACACTTAAGACCACTTTGTTTCAAATTGGAGATGTATGCGACATGCTTGAGAAGTGTGCTCTGCCCATCAAAAAGTATGCTGACTCCAAGAGGGCTAAAATTATTCAAGATGAAGCCCTGCAATATGCTGAAGATGATGAAGCTGCAGATGATTTGGAGGAACTCCCAAGCCCAGATCTCCTTACTCAAGCCGACATATTGGAAAAATATTTTTGAATTGAGTATGATAGCGACCAGTCAAGGGGTTGTTGATGTTTAGTCCTAAACAACACGATATGAGTATCGTAGGTTTCACTCTTAGAGATAATGTATTTTGTATGAACCTCTTAGAGAGTGTCAAGTCAATGAACTATCTTCGAGTACTATTGGGAAGTGGATCTCTTTGATGTATTTTTTTTAGTGATATCGATGGTGTCGAGTAGCACCAAATTTGGACTTGTGTCCATATCTATAGATGCTAGTAGTTGAGCACTAGCGCCTACAATCTTGACTACCTCATCCCTATTCTCTGTTTGGGACTTATATGGAGAATGGCATCGGCGGAATGCCTGAATCGGGTCGGGAAGCAAGCTCGCAGATAGAAGTGCACTTTCCAATGCAGTTAGACAGAGAAGGCATGGCTGTGATGTTATAATGCTGAAGGACCCTAAGAAGAGATTAAGTCATGTAGTCTACCACCTCTCGTTATTTGTGGGCTTCACCGATGGCTGGAAACATTTGGTGATAGCAAACGACCTTCGGGCTGAAGACGTCTGCGAGCTTGTTAAGGGGCCAGACGATGGTGAGCCGGTGTACTATGTCCGGATGTGTGGTCACAAAATTTAAAGCTGCCCCGGCTGCATGTGTGTGCTTCTCTTCTCTTAGGTGGGGTGCTAAGTGATCTTAGTAGCCGACATAAGAGAAGAGAAGCGCACAGATGAAGCCGGGGCGGCTTTAAATTTTGTGACCACACATCCGGACAGAGTACACCGGCTCACCCTCGTCTGGCCCCTTGACAAGCTCGCAGACGTCCCCAGCCCGAAGGTCGTTTGATGTCACCAAATGTTTCCCGCCCTCGGTGAAGCCCACAAATAATGGGAGGTGGTAGACTACAGGGCTTAATCTCTTCTTGGGGTCCTTCAGCATTATAACATCACAGCCATGCCCTCTCTGTCTAACTGCATTGGAAAGTGCACTTCTATCTGCGAGCTTGCTTCCCGACCCGATCCTGCCCCGGAGGCGGGTTTGGGCTCGATTTCTTTTGAATCACCTTTTCTCCAAGTTCCCTTATTGATGGAACCAGTATATCAGACTAACAGTATATCCCTTTATTGATGGAACCAGCTTGAATGGCAGACAACGAGCAGCCTAGTATGGATGTGGTCTGCACCGGTGCGTCTAACAAAGTTGATGAAGACGCGACCAAACTTGAATGGCAGACAACGAGCAGCTCCGGTGAAGGGAGCGGGGAGGATAGTTCTAGTGACGACAATCCTTGTACTCCTATACCTCCAAGGAAGAAAAAAACATCAGATGAGCTTGATGCCAACTATATTCCCAACGATGAAGAGGTAAATAGAAATATGCCGACTATATTCTAAAATAATGTTCATATATGAAAGGCCATTAATTGTTTCACTATATAGATTTCAAATGAAGAGAAGAAAGAGGATGCATCTTCTACACGAAACACGGAGGATGCTCCGATGCCTGAATCATCCATTTCACATAAGCGGAAACGAGCGCGACGAGGTCCGAATCAGATGAAAGAAGGTGCAGTTATGTACGTAACAAAACTAAATGCAGAGGGGTTTCCTGAAGAACCACTTGACGTGGTTACAAAGTTTCGAAATTCCTGCGGGTCTACTGTTAGAGATATAGTGCCAATCACACTTCAAAAATGGAAGGATTTAGATGAAGACACCCGCAACAAGCTATGGGCTAAGTTGTCTGAGTCATTCAAGTTCCCAAAAGGCACAGAGGATGCAGTAAGGAAGTCGATGCTCTCTGCTATGGCCAAGATGTTTCGTGGGTGGAAGGTCGAGATGAATAGGGAATTTGTTAAGAAGAATAAGGTTCCTCCGCCCAAGAAAATGGGGAAAATCACTCAAGCTCAGTGGGAGGAATTTGTTCGTCAGAAGACCGAACTGAAGGCCAAAGAACTGGGCGAAACTAATTCTCAGAGAGCGAAGATGAACAAACACCCCCATCGCCTGGGGTCAACCGGATATCACCATAAAGTTGTGCAGTGGAACAGGATAATCGAGGAAGCTATAACTAACGGCACTTTGGACCCAATATTAAAAGATATCGATAAGAGAGCTATTCGTTGGATCTTAGGTCGGGCAGGTTTGAGTGAGGACGACAAACTTTTGCATCCAGAATTGGTAGGCGAAGTTTCGACCAAAATTCAAGAATATGCAGATAAGAGAAAAAAAGGAGAATTTAAGCCTCGGAGGGAGAATGACATACTAACTGCAGCACTAGGCAATCCTGAACACACTGGACGGGCTCGGGGAATCTCTTCTAAGATTTCCTGGAGAGAGGCGTTTCCAGAGTATGCGTCGTCATATAGGAAACACGAGAAGTCGAAAAGGACCCTTGAAGAGACTATTGATGAAAGGGTACAAAAGGCTATTAATGACGTGATGAACAAAATGAAGAAAACAGAATGCATATCATTTGAACTCAAGCCAAGCCACATGAGTCCACCTATAGTCCCTAGCAGCGTTGGATCTGTGCAAGACTTGACCAAGTACCCTGTAGACGATATTGTTGAGGACAAGCCTTGCTTTCTTCATATTCCAATCAATCGATCTGGGACAAAAACAAAGCAAACTGCTACTGGTTTGGTAAAACCAGGACTTGTTAACTACAAGGATAATCCTGTCCCGCCACACTATGTTGTGGTCCAAGTTCTAGAAATCACAGATAGTGGTTGTGAAGATTGGGAGATAGATTTTCCAGTTGAGGGGATCATAACTTTGTAGGAGGCAATGAACGAGTTGGTCCTTTGGCATCGACGCGACATCAAGTTGGGTGATGAGCCGAATTCAACACCAATGCAACAAAAAGATAGTTCGATCATTCCACACCCCATGGTGCAGGAAAATATGACACCGACCTCCAAAAAAATCGTTGAAACAATCATATCGCCTCTTGCGAAGGAACTCGACGAGGGGGACGTAGACAAAATTGTTCCTCAGAATGTCGACGTCAACACCATAAAGGAACCAAAGGTTGGCACCAATGTTGAAGGGCCAACTATTTCAAAGAAAATTCATAAGCGAATCGCCACTGACGATGTCAAGAAACCGTCAGAATCAGTGGCACGCTACCAGCATAAATTGCAGAGAGTTATGACAAATCAATCAAAAGCGGAATCAGCATCTCATGGAGTAGGCACACGGTCGACCCAAATAGACAATTTCGAAGTATGGAAGAAGATGGAATGATTCATACTCGAGAATCATTACGTCTTAAAACCAATATCTCGGTATACAAGAAGGAGGATGTTCCTCCAAAATTTGTGAATGGGAGGCCGTTCTTAACGACGGTGCAACTTTCTAAGTTGTCGACTCCGGAGATTAGAATGCATGAGTGGTACATGGTGGCTAGCAACAAATACAAACTCGAGGAATTCACATTTGTTGTGCCAGAAGATGCATTTTGGAGCAATGATCATATAGATCCTGTGCGGCATTTATTCTTTGACGATCTCTGGTCGTTGTACCACCGACAAAGGATGGAAACCAACTACTTAACCCTCTTTTGCTTGTAAGTACCTCTAAACTTTCATATTTGTTAGTTTTGTACACGCACACATAAACGAGAGTCTAACGATTAACACTATTACACGTAGGATGCAATACATGGATGATAAGAAGAAACAACTTAAGACAGGGTTTCTTGACCCGTTGATGATATCCCAAGCTCACTACAAAGTAGTTGCTCGGAGGCATGGAGAAGAATATAAAGACTTGAACGATGCTGAATTTGAGAAAGCCGTCAAACAGAATCAGAGAAAGAAAATCAAGGTAATGGCGGCATACATTGGACGAGCCATGTATAATCATGTACAACATGGCAAGGACTTAATAATAGCTCCGCACCACTTTAAGTAAGTTATCGACATGGTTTAATTTTGAACTATAAATTATGGCAATCGTGATATTAACATGTGTTTTCGTCTATGTCTATATAGTGACCACTACATTTGTATCATGATCTGGCCAAAGGATGGTAAAGTCGTGGTCTTCGACTCACTGAGAATGGAAAAGACTACGTATAATGACTTCTTGAAGATTTTAGAGAAGTATGATTATTATTGCACACTTGTACTTATTACAACTTAACAAATGTATTCTTAATCTCACAATGCTATTCTTATATGCAGTGCATACCGTTTTTATTGGAAAGATCTTGGCAGCGAACATCCAGAGGACAAGCCTAATTTGTCAATATCATTATTTCCATATGGTGACAAACAACCTCCGGGTACTGTCCTGTGCGGTTATTATGTATGCGAATGGTGTCGTGTCACCTTCCATTACATGGTCAATCGTGAGGATGTAAGTTCGCTATCATTGTCTATGTTGCAATTTTTATGTTATATTGTTGCTCATCACATTACTCTTAGCACCGCTTGCTTTTTGCTTTCATTGCAGGTTCCTAAATCCAAGATCAATGCTGAATGGTTAGAAAGAGATATGGTTTCCGTCGGCGTTGCTAAGGTTGTAAGAGACTTGCTTTACTTTATGCGCCGTGAAGTTCTTCATCAACAAGGGCTATTCTACAATGTACATGGAAATTTGCAAAAATTCCCAGAACTAAGTTTGTACACAATATCACACAGTGTTTAGGTCTTTAGTTAGGAACTTTAGATGTTTAGTTGTCTATGGAACTTTGAGATGTTTAGTTGTATATGGAACTTGATATGTGTATAATTCTGTGTATGACGATGGAACTTGATATGTGAATGAATCTGTGTATTATACCTGTTATGGAACTTGTAATCTGTGTATTATACCTGTTATGGAACTTGTAATATGTGTAAATCTGTGTATGTGGATGAATCTGTGTACAATCTGTGTATTATGTAATCTGTGTATAATCTGTATATATGAATCTGTTTATACCTGTTTGAAAATTCTGTGTATTATACCTGTTTGAAAATTCTGTATATATGAATCTGTATAATGAAAACCGTCTGTGATTTATAGTGTATGCAGTCGGTTCCTTTAAACTGGACCGCATGTGATTTATAGTCTATCACAGGTGGTTCCTTTGAACTGGACCGCCTGTAATCTGTGTTTTTCACAGGCGGTTTTTGATTGACCGCCTGTGATGTTGTTTTACATCACAGGCGGTGCACCACAAGTGGTTCCTGGAACCGCCTGTGTAGTGGCGAACCAGACCGCCTGTACAGAGGTGTGCTGTAGTAGTGTACTACTGTGTTGCTAGCCTCATTATGCAGGGATGAGTACCATAAGGTGAGCGGCTTGGACAATGCCAAGCAGATCTGGGACACCCTCAAGATCTCACATGAGGGCAACGACGTCGCCATGCTCACCAAGATGGAGTTGGTGGAGGGTGAACTTGGGAGATTCGCTATGATAAGGGGGGAGGAGCCAACCCAAACATACAACCAGCTCAAGACCCTTGTCAACAAGATAAGGAGCTATGGAAGCACGCGATGGACGGACCACGACGTCGTCCGCCTAATGCTAAGGTCCTTTACTGTTCTTGATCCTCATCTTGTGAACAATATTCGTGAGAATCCTAGGTACACCAAGATGACGCCCGAGGAGATACTTGGAAAGTTTGTAAGCGGGCGGATGATGATCAAGGAGGCTAGATACGTGGATGATGCATTGAATGGTCCAATCCAAGAGCCTCAAACTATCGCTCTCAAAGCAACGAGAAGCAAGGAGGCGCTACCGAGCAAGGTGGCACAAATTGAGGCGACCGGGCTTAATGATGAAGAAATGGCCCTCATCATCAAGCGCTTCAAGACGGCGTTAAGGGGTCGCAAGGAGCATCCCAACAAGACCAAGACGAAGGGGAAGCGCTCATGCTTCAAATGTGGTAAGATTGGTCACTTTATTGCTAATTGTCCCGATAATGATAGTGACCAGGAAAAGAAGAGTGGAAAATGGGAAAAGAAGAAGAATTACAAGAAGGCAAAGGGCGAGGCACATATTGGAAAGGAGTGGGATTAGGATTGCTCCACGTCCGACTCCGACAACGAAGGACTCGCCGCCACCGCCTTCAACAAGTCATCCCTCTTTCCCAACGAGCATCACACATGCCTCATGGCTAAGGAGAAGAAAGTAAGTACTTGAAACTCTACTTATGCTTCTTCTAGTGAGGATGAGTCTAGTGATGATGATGAAATAGACTATTCATGCTTATTTAAGGGCTTAGATAGATCTAAGATTGACAAGATTAATGAATTGGTTGATGCTCTAAATGATAAGAATAGGCTAATAGAAAAGCAAGAGGATCTTTTGTATGAAGAACATGATAAGTTTGTAGAGGCTCAAAAATCCCTTGCATTAGAAATTAAGAGGAATGAAATGCTTGCTTGTGAGTTGTCTACATGCCATGATTCTATTTCTAACTTAAAGAGCATAAATGATGATTTGAATGCTAAGGTAGAGATAGCTAGTAAATCTAACTCTTGTGTAGAACATGTTACAATTTGTAATAGGTGTAAAGATTTTGACATTGATGCTTGTAGTGAACACCTAGTTTCAATTTCTAATTTGAATGATGAAGTGACTAGTCTTAATGCCCAACTTAAGACTAGCAAAAGCGAATTTGATAAGTTAAAATTTGCAAGGGATGCCTACACGATTGGTAGACACCCCTCAATTAAGGATGGACTTGGCTTCAAGAGAGAAGCCAAGAACTTAACAAGCCATAAGGCTCCCATCCCCGCCAAGGAGAAAGGGAAGGCCCCTATGGCTAGTAATGCTAAAAGGAACCATGCTTTTATGTATCATGATAGGAGACATTCTAGAAACGACTATAGAAGTTATGATTCACATGCTTATGATTCATATGCTATGTTTGCTTCTAGTTCTTCCTATATGCATGGTAGAGATATGTCTAGGAGAAATGTTGTTAATATTCCTAGGAAAGTTAATGAACCTTCTACAATATACCATGCTTTAAATGCTTCTGTTGGAACTTGCTCTCAGTTGCAAGGGGATCCAACAAGGGTGAACAGGGACGTTAACAGGGTTCTCACGCAAGATGGCAATAGCTCTGTTAATCTGGCCTCTCATGGGCACTATGCGGGGGTATTTATAGGTATCTGAGCGCCCAGCGTCTTGTGTTAAGGACGCATGTGCCCTCAGACACCTAGGTTATCCCCAGAATATTCCCATAAAGCAGGGTTACAGACTGTAATTACAGGAATGCCTTTACAAATTAGGCCCGTAACACGCAGCGACCACACAGGGCCCGTTACAATGGGCCGGATCGCACGTGGGCCTCCAAGCTAGACGAGGCTGCACGGCGGGATGACCTCGTCGCAGGCCTTCGTCTGATGTTGTGACGAGCGAAGGGTGTCCCTGCCCGTTTTATCTCTGTCGGACCAACGACTGCAGCGAAGGCCTTGAGCAAAGGGTGGCGTCTTTGCCTTCGCCCCAACATTTGCCCTCCGAGGGACCAGTTCGACAAAGTCATCTGGTGTCGAAGACGTCGCTAGATGGCGGAGACGCTGCCCTCGCTCGAAGTGGTTCCGCGGGGGTTTTTGATATGACCGTTGATTGACACTGTACTGTTGGACTGCGGGTTTCCCGAAGCGCCGCGCCCTGTGTATAAAAGGGGGCGGGGGTCGGCGCTTTTTGAACTCCACTTTCTGCGCTCCGTGAAAACCCTAGTCGTCTTTTCCACCGTCTTGCTGCTCGTCTGCCCTCCTTGCTCTTGTTCGCCGGAGATCTGGCTCGAGTGAAGCAAACCGCCCCCCGCCGCCGACGGTACGTAGCGATGTCGACCTCTTCTTCTTCTGCTGCCGCTACGCCGCCGGCCGACGCCTCATCTGAGGAGACGCCGAGTACTTTGGTGGCGGAGGAGTTGCGCGCCGGCGATACGGTGGATTTTGGTGTGTCACGGATGTCGTTGGTCCGCGTGCAAGATATGCAGCGGCTGGGTTACTTTGGCGGCGGAGTTGCTCGCGTCCCGGGGACGGAGGAAGTTCCCGAACCGGAAGGAGAGTTGGTTGTGTTCGAGGCGTTCTTCGCCGCCGGTCTCCGCCTGCCTGCGCACCGATTTGTTGGAGAAGTGCTGCGCAGATTCAACATTCAGATCCATCAGCTGACTCCGAATGCCGTGGTGGCTCTGTCGAAGTATGTTTGGGTGACGACTTCGTACGTCAGACAGCCATCAGTCGAAGTCTTTGCGAAGTACTATTGCCTGCACTGGCAGAAGAGGATGATTGGAGATGAAGTTGCCCAGTTTGGGTCCTGTACGTTTACGCCGAAGACCGGCAAGACCACGATGGAGGTAGTCGAGTTGGTTCCCTGCGCCCGCAACAAGTGGGGCAATTGGAATGAGTTTTGGTTTTACGTCGTGGAGGGTACCGTCGAAGACCATGAGGGGCTCCCCGTGTCCGAGATGTGCTCGCATTTTTACTCAGCATACCCGCCCTTTGAGGTGGCGGAGGAGGATGCGGACGAAGGGGCCCTTCGGTGCGCCGCCGGCCTGAGCAGTGGGCGCGATTTGGTTGAAGAATTCGTGGCGTACGGGGTATGGCCCTTGGCTCATGGCTGGGCGTTGGGCGAAGTGTGCCCTCGCCAGATGCCTTCCCATGGTGGGAAGCTGGTGCGAAGTCCTGCCTTCGCGCTGGATCTGCAAAGCCGCGATCCGGCCGCCTTTGTGCGTGAGGCGGAGGATGGGGCGGTGCGGATCGTTGGTCGGTACGTGCCGAGGACAGAGGGCCAGCGTAGCTGGGATATCCGCGGGTCGAATGACCGTTTGAACAGGGTTTTTGAATTAAATCGACTGCCGTATAACGGCTATCCCGGCCAAGACGATGTGGACCGCCGGGGAAAGAAGCCGGTGGTAGAGTCCGGAGACGACCCTGCGCCAGCGGCCGCCCCATCCTCTAAGAAGAGGAAACTAGGTACTGCTATGGGAGGACTTGGGGTTTCCGATGGTTTTGCTAGAGAATTGATGAGGACATGTGCGGCCCCAGGGGGGAAGGATGTCTTCGCCCGAGCTCCGGGAGTCTTCGGCGCGGATGCTGAGGGTTACCGGGGGTTGGTGGCCTAGGAATGTTCCTATCCCCCGCGCGGCCGGCGAAGACTCTTTTACATCTCGCATGGTTCGTGAATGGAAAGTGTTTCCTTACGGGCGGAATATTGCTGCTGTTGTGTCGGCAGTGATGGACAAGGATCGCCAGGGAGCTGCACAGAAGCGTCAGGCGGTTGTCAGGCTTCATGAAGCCAGGCCGAAGAGGCAGCAAGGGGCTGCGAAGGCTGCTGCCCCCGGTGGAGGCAAGCCGCCGCTGGCGGCGAAGTCGGCCGTTCCTGCATCTAGCAAGGCGCCGGAGGCTGCGGCTGGCGCCGGTGGTTCCAGGCCTGCGAAGGCTGTGCAGGCGTCCAGCAGGGTGCCGGAGGTCGCGAAGGCGGCCCGAGGGTTGCCGCCGCCGAGCAAGGGCGTCCGACTTCGCCACTGATATTAGTGTGGACGACTATCTTGGTGGTAAGCCGTTGGCTCGTTTTTTTTAAGTTCGTTGATACGTCGCAGGGTCGGACGAAGGCCAACTTGTTATTGTTGCGCCTGCCGCGGCGACCACGGCGGCTGTTGTAGTGCCGAAGGCGAAGGGTGGTGCGCTTAGTGCCGGAGGCGAGATGCCGGCACTCGCCGCTGTCAGGGACAAGGCGGGCGCTGTGTCCCGCCGGCTGAAGGAGATGAAGGAGGCACTAAGTCAGGTACGTTGAGCTAGACTTCGGTTTTTTTATCGGCTTTGTTGGGGCTGTGGTCTTACGTGTGTTTTGCAGGCGGCTGACTTCGCAGACCGCGCGGCGTCGGGGGCCCTCACGGCGGTAGTGTCTGCCGAAGTCGAGAGACTTCGGACGCAACATGCCGACGCCGTCCGGGAAAAATCGGTCGCCGACAGTAAGTGCCGCAAGCTGGCGGACAAGGTGGCCGCGCTGGAGGGGGAGAAGACTGACCTCCGGCGCCGATTGGTGGAGGAGAGGAGGGAGGCCAATGAGGCCCTCGCCAAGGCGCAGGCTACGCTGGCGGAGGCCAATTTAGCGCGGGCGGAGGGCAATCTTGCCAGGGAGCGCGCCGAGCAGTTGGGGGAGCGGCTCAACGCTCTGCAGAGCCGTGTGGAGAGGACCGAGGCCGCGACGCGCGCGGAGGCTGAGCGAACGCGCAAACAGCTTATGGATTCATACCATGAGCTGGGCGCGCGGACCGGTGACTTCGAAGTGCCGGACCGAGAGCCCGGACTTCGCTGTCTGGAGTGGGTGCAGGAGGAGTTGCAGGCACTCCCCACTATCGTGGAGGGGTTTATGTCGTATGCCTCCCTGGTCACCTGCGAGGGGGCGATGAACGCGCTCTCTCGCGAAGGGTGCCGGCACTTTGAGGTCTTCGACCAAGCTGATGAGGATTTTGAACGAGATATCTACAAGGTTGAGGACCCTATAGTGAAGGAATCCGTCGGATCCATTTACGACCGGATGTGGGGTCCGCACGGTCGAGAGGTGGTCAGGGAGCGGGCCGAGACGGCGAGGGCTCAGGTAACGTTTGGCTTTTGTTTGATGTTTGTTGGATGTGGGCAATGTGTGGGTTTGCTGAATTTGTGTGTTGTGTCTTAGGCGGCGCGTGGCGAGAGGGTGGATGATTTCGGGGCGTTGAACAGCGCGCTGCCTGACCCGAAGTCGAACCCGGCGGAGGCCGTGTCCGAGGCCGCCCTGGAGCCGCCCCCGGAAACTGCCGAAGGCGCTCCTGATGCCCCCGCAGCCGCTGTAGCCGGCGGAGGCCCGCCCCAGAGACCGCTGAAGGCGCTCCTGATGCCCCCGCAGCCGCTGCGCCGAGGGCTGAGGATCCTGCGACGGTGGCGGCGGAGGCAACTGCGGAGGCGACGGTGGAGGCTCCCGCGACGGCTGGGTCCTCGCAGGTGGCGTAGTGGGTGTGGGTAGTTAGGGAATTTTGGATATGTTGCTGAATTTTGGTTGATGCGTAGGTTCAAGATTTTGGGCCTGCGCACGCAACCGCCACTACTGATTTTTTGGCGGCTTCGACCGTGGATGATGGTAATGAATATGATGGGTCTGCGTCTGAGTTTTTTGATTTTGCTGACTCTGGGAGCTCGGTTGAGTGGACTGAGGAGTTGTCGGAGGAGGACTTGGACTACTTTGCGGCCTTGGATGTGGCCGCGACGGAAGCTTCATCGCACGCTGCGGACACAGAAGATGTGCCTGGTCCGAGTACCGGGCGCCGGCGGCGAAGGGCGGTTGCGAAGCGTAGAGTGAGTGGGGCGGAGGGAGGTCGGCTTCGTGTGAGTAGGGCTGGCCGGCAGGAACTGTTGTCCTTGCCAGCCGCCGTGAGTACAGGTGAAGGGGAATTGCGAACTCTTTTTGCGGGTGAGGAGCTTAGGATAATGTTATTTAACTATAGGGAGATGGGAATTATTCCTAAGGTTGAGCCGATGTAGAGTGTGGTGCCCTCGCTTGTACATGTGTAAAGGCTTGTATGATGAGGTTGTGTGCCCCCGCGCATTTGGCTATGCTTGCGAAGGCGTTATGTACTTGGTCAGGTGTGTTTGTTATGCTGGACTGGTGCGCATATAGTCGGTCTTGGCACGGACAGTTTGGTGTGGTCGTTTTTTGCTTTTGTTGTGCTAGTCCGGCTGCACCCTTAGGCGACTTCCGCACGGATAGTCTTCGCGGTAGACTTCGGTTTTTTGCACTTGTTGTGCTAGTCCGGCTGCACCCTTAGGCGACTTCTGCGCGGATAGTCTTCGCGGTAGACTTCGGTTTTTCGCACTTGTTGTGCTAGTCCGGCTGCACCCTCAGGCGACTTCTGCGCGGATAGTCTTCGCGGTAGACTTCGGTTTTTCGCACTTGTTGTGCTAGTCCGGCTGCACCCTTAGGCGACTTCTGTGCAGATAGTCTTCGCGGTAGACTTCGGTTTTTCGCACTTGTTGTGCTAGTCCGGCTGCACCCTCAGGCGACTTCTGCGCGGATAGTCTTCGCGGTAGACTTCGGTTTTTCGCACTTGTTGTGCTAGTCCGGCTGCACCCTTAGGCGACTTCTGCGCGGATAGTCTTCGCGGTAGACTTCGGTTTTTCGCACTTGTTGTGCTAGTCCGGTTGCACCCTTAGGCGACTTTTGCGCGGAATTGTCGCACGCGAGGGTGGCTAGCGCTGAGCCTCGCGGTGACCTCATATTGGTCGAATGTCGAAGACCGTCGTCGTGGTCTTTTTTCGACGCATGTTTTTGCGGGGGATTTTTCACACATATATTACATGGCTCTGCCTCGTTAAAAACCTCACCCCCCGGGAGGAAAAGAGTGCGGGCCAGAATAAAATTGTTTTTGCGAATTACAAGGGCGAATCAGCCCTGATGAGTCAAACAAAAAATTTGCGGAGGTTGTCGATGTTCCAGGAGTGCTCCAGGTCTTCGCCGCTTGGCGTTGTGAGCCTGTAAGCGCTGGGGGAAGCTTTCGTCTTGACTATGAAGGGGCCCTCCCACCTAGGCTCCAACTTGCCCCTGGACTCTGTCCGAGCTGTTCGGACGAGTACGAGGTCCCCTTCGCTGAATTCCCTTGGGATGACTGCATGGTCGCGCCATGCTTTTGTCTGGGCTTGGTATTTGTTTAGAGCTTGCAGGGTGAAGACTCGGTCTCCATCGATGAGATCCTTTGACGTGGGCTCATCCACGTCGGGGATGGCTGAAGGAACTGTTCGCGGGGACCCGTGTTTTATTTCTTGTGGGGTCATTGCCTCCGATCCGTATAGAAGGCGAAAAGGAGTGAACCCGGTCGCTCTGCACTCAGTCGTGTTTAGTGCCCAGACCGCCTCGGGTAACAAATTGGCCCACTTGCCCTTTTTTCGTCGAGGAGCATCTTTTTGACAGCTGTGAAGATTTTTCTGTTGGCGCGTTCCACAACTCCGTTGGACTGCGGGTGATAGACTGAGGCGAAGGCAAGCTTGGTGCCGATGGAGAAGCAAAAATCCTTGAAGTCTTGGCTGTCAAACTGCTTGCCGTTGTCGACTGTTAGTTCGGACGGTACTCCGAAGCGGCAAACAATGTTTTGACAAAAGAATTTTTGGGCAGTCTTTGATGTTATTGTGGAGACAGCCCTTGCCTCGATCCATTTGGTGAAGTATTTGACAGCGACGAAGGCGAACTTAAGGTTCCCCTGAGCCGTGGGTAGGGGCCCGACGATGTCTAGGCCCCAGCGCTGGAGAGGCCATGTGTGGGCGATCAGCTTTGTAAATTGCGAAGGGCTGCCTGATCGAGGGGAAAACTTCTGGCAGGCTTCGTAGGACCTTGTGACCCGATTTGCGGCGCAGATCATTGCGGGCCAGTAGAAGCCTTGGCGGATCACCTTAGCAGCCGCAGGTACCACTGTGGACTTCGCGTAGGATCTGGACACCTTCGGTTTCGGTGACGCATTTGAGCATTCGCTGACTGACCCCCTTCTTGTAGAGTTGGCCCTCAATCAGTACGAAGTCCCGGCTTCGATGTTTGAGGCGCTTGGCCTCGTTGATGTCGGTTGGGTGATAATACCATTGTAGAAACAGAGTTATTGGTGCCCGCCAGTCTTCGGTCATGATAAGGTTGACTATGCGGTGGCCCTCGCTGTCATTGGTTATTTGGAGCCCTTCGGGGCTCCGGACGGCTGGTGTGCCGATGACATGATAGAACACGTCGGAGGGCAGGGACTCGCCTCTAGCGGCAGCCTTGGCCAATGCGTCGGCCTCTTCATTCTTGGCCCGGTCCACATGCTGCAAAGTGAATCCCTTGAATTGTCTCTCGAGACTTCGGATGGCCGCGAGGTATTGCATGAGTGCGGGGTCCTTTGCTGCATAGTCTTTCTCGACCTGGCCGGCAACTACCTTGGAGTCTGTTCTGATGATGCAGGTGGTGACCCCAAGGGCCCTCAGCTTGCGGAGACCGAGGATGACTGCTTCGTATTCTGCTATGTTATTTGTGCATCTGTCGGATTCCAGACCAAAGCTGAGGCGAGCCGCATATCTGTGCTTGACTCCGGTTGGCGAGGTGATGACTGCCGCGGTGCCTGCCCCCGCATGGCACCATGCGCCGTCGCAGTGGATCGTCCAAACTTTCTCTACGGACGGGTCTGGCTGTGTTATTGGCCCAGTCCAGTCGACGATGAAGTCTGCCAGGACTTGTGACTTGATGGCTGTCCTGGGCTCGAAATTGATGTGGTAGCCGGAGAGTTCGGCCGCCCACTTGGCAATCCTCACCGATGCTTCCGGGTTTCTGAATAGTTCGCCGAGTCCCCTATCTGAGGTGACCCGGACCTTGAATGCTTCAAAATAATGGCGCAATTTGCGCGAAGACATAACGACTGCGTAGGCAATCTTCTCCAGCTCTGTCATGTTACATTTGGACAGCGTCAACACTTCGGAGACGTAATAAATTGGGCACTGCCTGATCACGCCCTCAACTGTCTGCTCCTGCACCAGTGCCGCGCTGACCGCATGCGGCGAAGTCGCAACATAGAGCAACAGAGGTAGTGAAGAGTCGGGGCTTGTAAGGACTGCCAACTCCGACAGGTACTGTTTTAATGAGGCGAAGGCCGCTGCCTGCTCTGGTCCCCAAGCGAAGTCTTTTGCGCCACGGAGAGTTTTGAGGAAAGGGAGACTTCGCTCAGCGGATCTGGAGATGAATCTGTTGAGGGCGGCCAATCTCCCCGTCAAGCGCTGGACGTCTCTGGCGGACTACGGAGGCGTCATGTTTATGATGGCTTGAATTTTGGTTGGGTTGGCCTCGATGCCACGGTGTGATACCAGGTAGCCCAATATTTTGCCTTGGTGAACGCCGAAGACGCACTTTTCCGGGTTTAGGCGGAGTCGTGCGTCTCGCATGTTCGCGAATGTCTCGGCGAGGTCAGTGAGATGGTCCGCCTTGCTCTTGCTGGCGACGATGATGTCGTCCACATATGTGAATATATTTCTACCAACTTGCCCGTCGAGCACTGTCTTGGTAAGCCTGGAGAAGGTGGACCTGGCATTCTTGAGTCCCTCTGGCATTCTGATGAAGCAATATGTGCCGAAGGGTGTTATAAAGCTGGTGCTAGCCTTGTCTTCCTCCTTCATGTATATCTGGTGGTAACCGGAGAAGCAGTCGAGGAGTGACATGACTTCGCATCCGGCCGCGCTATCGACTATTTTGTCGATCCGCGGCAGCGGGAAGTTGTCCTTTGGGCAGGCCTTATTGAGACTGGTAAAGTAGATGCACATTCGCCACTTCTCGCTCTTTTTCTGCACCATCACAACGTTGGAGAGCCATGTGGGGTAAGCCATCGGCTCGATGAATTTGGCTTCCAGGAGGCGGTGCACTTCTGCCTTGGCGGCCTCTGTCTTCTCGTCGGACATCTTGCGAAGCCGCTGTTTTTTCGGCCTCACCGAAGGGTCGATTCCCAAGCTGTGCTCGATTATGGATCGGCTGACCCCGACCAGGTCGAGGGCTGACCAGGCGAAGACATCTTTGTTCTTGGACAGGCAGCAGAGGAGCTTCTCCTCTTCATGCGAAGTGAGGTCTTCGCTGATAGTGACTGTCTGCTTGGGCGTGGCCTGGTCGAGGGGGACAGTCTTGGTCCCGTCGTTGCTCTGCAGCTGTGCCTTGTCGTGTTGTTTATCGGTTGGGCTAGCGGGTGCGGGGACCTCGCGCTGGGCCGTGAGGCAGTGCACGTTTCTCTGACAGGGTACGAAGTCCCGCTCTATGTTGCGCGCAGTCTGTTGATTGTCGTAGACCGTAATAACGCCTAACGGACCTGGTATCTTCATACATAGGTACAGTCCGTGAATGGCTGCTTCAAACTTATTGATGGAGCCCCGGCCCATGATGGCATTGTATGGATATACCATATCCACAATATCAAAGGTTACTTGCTCACTTCGGGCATTGGGTGCTACACCGAAGGAGAGAGGCATCTCTATTTTGCCGACAGGAAAGGTGCCCTTGCCGCCGAAGCCATACAACGGGTTGTCCGAAGGCTTGAGCAGGCTGTGGCTTATGCCCATGCGTTCGAAGGCATGGAGGAAGATGATGTCCGCCTTACTGCCATTGTCGACTAGGACTTTGTGCAGGTCCCAGCCTACCACGCTGCAATTGATAACCATGGCGTCGCAATGGGGGGCGCTGCGCAGGTTGACGTCTCGTGCGTCGAAGGTTAGCGGTATGTGGGACCACTTTGTCTGCACGACTGGACCAGTGACGGCGACGTGGTTGATGCTGCGGTAGTGGTCCCGCTTCTACCGCTTGGTGTCGAAGTCAGTGCTGGACCCCCCAGTTATCATGTGAATGACTCCGTGATACGGCTGATCGGCGAAGTCTTCCTGCTTCGGGGCGTGGGGGATGTTTTGATGTTGCTGGTGTGGTGGTGGGGGTGGGGGAGGTACGATTTGTACTTCCTGATGGTGTTGGTAAGCGTGGTGCGTGGATATATGGTGGAGGGGGTTGCTGGTATGTGTGTGCGACAACTCTGGGGTTGTCGGCTGGCTGCGCCCGTGCCATCCTGTCTCTGGTGGCCTTCGTTTCTGGGCAGTCTTTGGTTTGGTGGGCGCAGTCTTCGCCATGGAAGAGGTAGTAGAATCGGCGCGGCGGCTGCGCACGCCCCCGACCCCTACCGCGAGTTCCATTTCCGCGGCCCTGGGGGGGATATTCCTGGCGACGAGGGGCGTCAACAGCGGGGTGCTGGTTGGCGATGTTGTGCACTTGCTGTTGATTGCGGCCGTCTCGACCGGAGTCTGGCTGCGGAGTCCTCGTCCACGTGCGGCTGGAATGTGGAGCATCTTTGGGCTTCCTTTGGGACTCGACCTTGCGCTGGTGGAGCTCTTCGGATTTGGCGTATTTTTCAAACAGCTGATATAATTCCTGGAGGTTCTTTGGCGGATCTCTGATGCAGTGGCTATAGAGGACGCCGGCGCGAAGGCCACTGATAGCGTAGTGGATAGCGATCTGGTCATCGACTGAGGGCAGCTGTGACTTGAGTGTTAAAAATTTGCGGTAATACTCCCGCAGAGTCTCCTTTTCCAGCTGCTTGCAGAGCGAGAGTTCGGCCAAGGCATCGGTGTCTGGGCGGTACCCTTGAAAGTTGAGCAGGAACTTGTCCCGGAGGCTTCTCTAGGAATCAATGGACAGCGGAGGCAACCTGGTGAACCAGGTGAGAGCTGGGCCTTCGAGGGCGATGATGAAAGACTTGGCCATTGTGGCGTCGTCCCCTCCGGAAGATGCAACGGCGACCTGATAACTCATTATGTATTATGCTGGGTCGGTGCTGCCGTTGTACTTGGGATAGGTCCCTGCCCGGAAGTTAGCGGGCCAAGGCATCACTTGCAGGTGTGGCGCCAGGGGACTTCGCTCGTCAAGGTAGTTGACCCCTTGGAATGGCGCGGCGTGCGGGAAGGTGTGGTCGCGCTGGGGGAAACGCGGGTCTTCCGGTTGTGCACGCTGTTGCAGGGGTGGCCCATGCTGCAGGCCGAGGTGGCCTTCGCGCGTGTCTTCCAGTTGTGCGCGCTGCTGCAGGGGTGGCCCATGCTGCAGGCCGAGGTGGCCTTCGCGCTGCATCAGCGCGATCTCCCGCTCGAGGTCCTGGGCCTTCTGTTCTTCGTCGCGTATCATTTGCCGCACTTTGGCTAGTGCGGACACGCGCTGGCGCTTGGCCTCCAGTATCTCTTTCTGCCTCTGGAGATTGCGGTTCTTGAGGCATAGGGCGCACAGCTGTAGCTGTTCTTCCGCTGAGACGCCGAGGACTTCATCGTCCTCGGTGAGGTCCGCGCCCTCTAGTGTGGCGAAGCCTGGGGGTGGCTGCGATTGTCCTTCAGGGCCGCAGGTGCGGAGAGTGTCGTCTTCGAAGGTGCGGAGAACGTCATCTTCAGTGGCCTCTTGGTGGGTGGATTGGGTGAGGGCGAGGGCCTTGCCCTTTCTTGCAGCAAGTAGTGCTGCCTTCGCAGCCTTGTCAGCCTTCGGGTTAGCTTTCTTGGGTGCCATCGCGGGTGGTTTTCTCGTAGCACGAACGGTGGGCGCCAAATGTTGGAACTTGCTCTCAGTTGCAAGGGGATCCAACAAGGGTGAACAGGGACGTTAACAGGGTTCTCACGCAAGATGGCAATAGCTCTGTTAATCTGGCCTCTCACGGGCACTGTGCGGGGGTATTTATAGGTATCTGAGCGCCCAGCGTCTTGTTTTAAGGACGCATGTGCCCTCAGACACCTAGGTTATCCCCAGAATATTCCCATAAAGCAGGGTTACAGACTGTAATTACAGGAATGCCTTTACAAATTAGGCCCGTAACACGCACCGACCACGCAGGGCCCGTTACAATGGGCCGGATCGCACGTGGGCCTCCGAGCTGGACGAGGCCGCACGGCGGGATGACCTCGTCGCAGGCCTTCGTCTGATGTTGTGACGAGCGAAGGGTGTCCCTGCCCGTTTTATCTCCGTTGGACCAACGACTGCAGCGAAGGCCTTGAGCGAAGGGTGGCGTCTTTGCCTTCGCCCCAACAGCTTCCTTTGCTATTTGTAGAAAGGATAGGAAGATTGTTGCTAGAAAATTAGGGGCAAAATGCAAGGGAGACAAGACTTGCATTTGGGTCCCTAAGGATATTTGTACTAACCTTGTAGGACCCAACATGAGTTGGGTACCTAAGACCCAAGCCTAAATTTGCCTTGCAGGTTTATGCATCCGGGGGTTCAAGCTGGATTATCGACAGCGGATGCACAAACCGTATGACGGGGGAGAAGAAGATGTTCACCTCCTACGTCAAAAACAAGGATTCCCAAGATTCAATAATATTCGGTGATGGGAATCAAGGCAAGGTAAAAGGGTTAGGTAAAATTGCTATTTCATCCGAGCACTCTATATCTAACGTGTTTTTAGTTGAGTCTCTTGGATATAATTTGTTATCTGTTAGTCAATTATGCAATATGGGATATAATTGTCTATTCACAAATGTAGATGTGTCTGTCTTTAGAAGAAGTGATGGTTCATTAGCCTTTAAGGGTGTATTAGACGACAAACTTTACTTAGTTGATTTTGCAAAAGAAGAGGCCGGTCTAGATGCATGCTTAATTGCTAAGACTAGCATGGGCTGGCTGTGGCATCGCCGCTTAGCACATGTGGGGATGAAGAACCTTCACAAGCTTCTAAAGGGAGAACACGTGATAGGTTTAACTAATGTGCAATTCAAAAAAGATAGACCTTGTGCAGCTTGTCAAGCAGGTAAACAAGTGGGAGGAGCACATCACACCAAAAATGTGATGACCACATCAAGACCTTTGGAGATGCTTCACATGGACCTCTTCGGACCCGTCGCCTATCTAAGTATAGGAGGAAGTAAGTATGGTCTTGTTATAGTTGATGACTTTTCCCGCTTCACTTGGGTATTCTTTTTGCAGGATAAATCTGAAACCCAAGGGACCCTCAAGCGCTTCCTAAGGAGAGCTCAAAACGAGTTTGAGCTCAAGGTGAAAAAGATAAGGAGCGACAATGGGTCCGAGTTCAAGAACCTTCAAGTGGAGGAGTACCTTGAGGAGGAAGGGATCAAGCACGAGTTCTCCGCTCCCTACACACCACAGCAAAATGATGTGGTAGAGAGGAAGAACAGGACACTTATAGACATGGCGAGGACGATGCTTGGAGAGTTCAAGACCCCCGAGCGTTTTTGGTCGGAAGCCGTGAACACGGCTTGCCATGCCATCAACAGGGTCTACCTTCATCGCCTCCTCAAGAAGACGTCGTATGAGCTACTAACCGGTAACAAACCCAATGTTTCGTATTTTCGAGTTTTTGGGAGTAAATCCTACATTCTAGTGAAGAAGGGTAGGAATTCCAAATTTGCTCCCAAAGCCGTAGAAGGGTTTTTGTTAGGTTATGACTCAAATACAATGGCGTATAGAGTCTTCAACAAATCATCGGGTTTGGTTGAAGTCTCTAGCGACGTTGTATTTGATGAGACTAATGGCTCTCCAAGAGAGCAAGTTGTTGATTTTGATGATGTAGATGAAGAAGAAGTTCCAACGGCCGCAATACGCACCATGGCGATTGGAGATGTGCGGCCACAGGAACAAGATGAACGAGATCAACCTTCTTCCTCAACAATGGTGCATCCCCCAACTCAAGATGATGAGCAGGAGGCGTATGATCAAGGGGGAGCACAAGATGATCTTGCAATGGAGGAAGAAGCACAACCGGCACCTCCAACCCAAGTTCGAGCGATGATTCAAAGGGATCATCCCGTCGACCAAATTTTGGGTGATATTAGCAAGGGAGTAACTACTCGATCTCGATTAGTTAATTTTTGTGAGCATTACTCCTTTGTCTCTTCTATTGAGCCTTTCAGGGTAGAAGAGGCCTTGCTAGATCCGGATTGGGTGTTGGCCATGCAGGAGGAGCTCAACAACTTCAAGAGGAATGAAGTTTGGACATTGGTGCCTCGTCCCAAGCAAAATGTTGTGGGAACCAAGTGGGTGTTTCGCAACAAACAAGACGAGCACGGGGTGGTGACAAGAAACAAGGCTCGACTTGTGGCAAAAAGTTATGCCCAAGTCGCAGGTTTGGACTTTGAGGAGACTTTTGCTCCTGTGGCTAGGCTAGAGTCCATTCGTATTTTGCTAGCATATGTCGCTCACCATTCTTTCAGGTTGTTCCAAATGGATGTGAAGAGCGCCTTCCTCAACGGGCCAATCAAGGAGGAGGTGTACGTAGAGCAACCCCCTGGCTTCGAGGATGAACGGTACCCCGACCACGTGTGTAAGCTCTCTAAGGCGCTCTATGGACTTAAGCAAGCCCCAAGAGCATGGTATGAATGCCTTAGAGACTTTTTAATTGCTAATGCTTTCAAGGTTGGGAAAGCCGATCCAACTCTTTTTACTAAGACATGTGATGGTGATCTTTTTGTGTGCCAAATTTATGTCGATGACATAATATTTGGTTCCACTAACCAAAAGTCTTGTGAAGAGTTTAGCAGGGTGATGACTCAAAAATTCGAGATGTCGATGATGGGCGAGTTAAGCTATTTCCTTGGGTTCCAAGTGAGGCAACTCAAGGATGGAACCTTCATCTCCCAAACGAAGTACACACAAGATTTGATCAAGAGGTTTGGAATGAAGGACGCCAAGACCGCAAAGACTCCGATGGGAACCGACGGACACACCGACCTCAACAAAGGAGGTAAGTTCGTTGATCAAAAAGCATATTGGTCTATGATAGGGTCTTTACTTTATTTATGTGCTAGTAGACCGGATATTATGCTTAGTGTATGCATGTGTGCTAGATTTCAGTCTGATCCAAGGGAGTGTCACTTAGTGGCAGTGAAGCGAATTCTTAGATATTTAGTCGCTACGCCTTGCTTCGGGATCTGGTATCCAAAGGGGTCTACCTTTGACTTGATTGGATATTCAGACTCCGACTATGCTGGATGTAAGGTCGATAGGAAGAGTACATCGGGGACGTGTCAATTCTTAGGAAGGTCCCTGGTGTCATGGAATTCTAAGAAACAAACCTCCGTTGCCCTATCCACCACTGAGGCCGAGTACGTTGCCGCAGGACAGTGTTGCGCGCAACTACTTTGGATGAGGCAAACCCTCAGGGACTTTGGCTACAATCTGAGCAAAGTCCCACTCCTATGTGATAATGAGAGTGCTATCCGCATGGCGGATAATCCTGTTGAACACAGCCGCACAAAGCACATAGACATCCGGCATCACTTTTTGAGAGACCACCAGCAAAAGGGAGATATCGAAGTGTTTTATGTTAGCTCCGAGAACCAGCTAGCCGATATCTTTACCAAGCCTTTAGATGAACAGACCTTTTGCAAGTTGCGTAGTGAGCTAAATGTCTTAGATTCGCGGAACTTGGATTGATTTATAGCATACTTGTGTTTATGCCTGTGATCATGTTCCTTATGCATTTTGTTGCTTATTTATGGTGCTCAAGTTGTACAAGCACTCCCCGGACCTCACAAGTCCGTTGCAAAGTGATGCACATATTTAGGGGGAGATGTGTTACAACTTGACCCTTTGAGACTAACTATGTGCTTGAGTTTGCTTGATTTAGTCTCAAAGGAGGATTGAAAGGGAAAAGGTGAACTTGGACCATGTAAGACTTCCACTGCACTCCGATGAACGAGTAACTCCTTCCAAGTTCATCTTAGTACTCTTATTGCCTTTTACTCTTAGTTGAAGATTTTTGGTGAGGCAATGGGGTTAAAGGGCCAAGATTGATCCCGTTTTGGTGCTTGATGCCAAAGGGGGAGAAAATAAGGCTAAAGCAATAAATGGATCAGCTACCACTTGAGAATTTTGAAAAAGTAGAGAGCTACCACTTGAGAATTTTGAAAAAGTAGAGTTAGAGTTTTTGTTTGTCAAAATACTCTTGTTTGCGTCTTATTATCAAAAGTTAGTCTCTTGTAGGGAGAATGGTTGATTATGGGTAATAGGGGGAGTTTTTGATACTGTGATCAATTTCTATTGGAACAACTCGCTTTATGTCTCTACAAGTGTGTTTGACTTAGAGTTAGAAAATTGAGGACGATTTGCAAAAACAAACCAAGTGGTGGCAAAGAATGATCCATATATGCCAAATTTGATTCAAAACAAATTTGAGTTTTCATTTGCATTGATATTGCACTTGTTCTAGTTGCTTTATGTTGTGTTGGCATAAATCACCAAAAAGGGGGAGATTGAAAGGGAAATGTGCCCTTGGGCCATTTCTAAGTATTTTGGTGATTGAGTGCCAACGCAAGTGCTTTTGTGTTGATCTATGCAATGTGGTGGACAAAGTGCAAATCATGTCAAAAGGTATGTTTCTCAGACTTAGTACATTGTTTTAGAGACTAATGTATTGTGTCTAAGTGCTGGAAACAGGAAAAGAACAATTGGAAATGTCTTGGCTCGAGCAGCCAAGACACTGCTCAGTCTGGGAGCACCGGACTGTTCGGTGGTGCACCGGACAGTGTCTAGTGCGCCAGGCTGGCTCGTGCGAACTCGCTGCTCTCGGGATTTCATCGGCGGCGTACGGCTATAATTCACCGGACTGTCCGGTGTGCACTGGACTGTCCGGCGAGCCAACAGTCGGCCGGGCCCGGTCGGCTGCGCGATCTGCGCAAGGCACGTGGCCGAGCCAACGGTCGGGAGGGGCACCGGACAGTCCGGTGTGCACCTGACAGTGTCCGGTGCGCCAACGGCTCCCAGGTGCCAACGGTCGACTACGCCACAGAAGGAAAGAAATCCGCACCGGACTGTGTCCGGTGTGCACCGGACTGTCCAGTGCGCCAGGCGACAGAAGGCAAGGTTTGCCTTCCAGGAATGCTCTCAACGACTCCTAGCTGCCTTGGGGCTATAAAAGGGACCCCTAGGCGCATGGAGGACTACACCAAGTATTCTCTAAGCACTAAGACATCGATTCCGCGCTTTTGATTCCTTGCGATAGCAATTAGAGCTCTAGTTGAGTTGTGAACTCATTGAGTTGTGTTGTGAGCTCTTGTTGCAACTTGTGTGCGTGGTGTTGCTGTGATTTCTTGTCTTGAGTGTGTTGCTTATCCCTCCCTTACTCTGTGCTTCTTTGTGAACTTTAAGTGTAAGGGCGAGAGGCTCCAAAGTGTGGAGATTCCTCGCAAACGGGATATAGTAAAGCAAGCAAAACACCGTGGTATTCAAGTGGGTCTTTGGACCGCTTGAGAGGGGTTGATTGCAACCCTCGTCCGTTGGGACGCCACAACATGGAGTAGGCAAGCGTTGGTCTTGGCCGAACCATGGGATAAACCACTGTGCCATCTTTGTGATTCATCTCTTGTGGTTATTGTGTTTTGTTGAGACTCCTCTCTAGCCACTTGGCATTATTTGTGCTAACTCCTAATCAAGTTTTGTGAGTTAAATTTCAAGTTTTACAGGATCACCTATTCACCCCCCCTCTAGGTGCTCTCAGTAGGGTTAAGGAAAATAAGAGATCTTAGAATAACCTTAACCACCTCGTGGTCGTCCCACTTTTTGCTCCCGAGGTTGCACACTTGATTCACCAAGGTTTTGAGCCGGTTGTACATGTCTTGTGGCTCTTCCCCTTGGCAAAGACGGAAGCGACCGAGCTCCCCCTTGATCGTTTCCCGCTTGGTGATTTTGGTGAGTTCATCACCCTCGTGCGCGGTCTTGAGCACGTCCCAAACTTCCTTGGCGCTCTTTAATCCTTGCACCTTGTTGTACTCCTCCCTACTTAGAGAGGCGAGGAGTATGGTTGTGGCTTGGGAGTTGAAGTGCTCGATTTGGGCCACCTTGTCCTCATCATAATCCTCATCCCCTACGGATGGTACCTGTGCTCCAAATTCAACAACATTCCATATACTTTTGTGGAGTGAGGTTAGATGAAATTTCATTAAATCACTCCACCTAGCATAATCTTCACCGTCAAAGGTTGGCGGTTTGCCTAATGGAACGGAAAGTAATGGAGCATGTCTAGAAGTGCGAGGATAGTGTAAGGGAATCTTACTAAACTTCTTGCGCTCATGGCGCTTAGAAGTGACGGATGGCGCATCGGAGCCGGAGGTAGATGGCGATGAGGTGTCGGTCTCGTAGTAGACCACCTTCCTCATCTTCTTTTTCTTGTCCCCACTCCGATGCGACTTGTGGGAAGAGGGTTTCTTCTCCTTCCCCTTCCCTTTGTTGCGGGACTCTCCCGATGAAGCTTTCCCGTGGCTTGTAGCGGGCTTGTCGCCGGTCTCCATCTCCTTCTTGGCGTGATCTCCCGACATCACTTCGAGCGGTTAGGCTCTAATGAAGCACCGGGCTCTGATACCAATTGAAAGTCGCCTAGAGGGGGGGGGTGAATAGGGCGAAACTGAAATTTACAAAGTTAATCACAACTACAAGCCGGGTTAGCGTTAGAAATATAAACAAGTCCGCGAGAGAGGGTGCAAAACAAATCGCAAGCGAATAAGGAGTGTGACACGTGGATTTGTTTTACCGAGGTTCGGTTCTCGCAAACCTACTCCCCGTTGAGGTGGTCACAAAGACCGGGTCTCTTTCAACCCTTTCCCTCTCTCAAACGGTCCCTCGGACCGAGTGAGCTTCTTCTTCTCAATCAAACGGGAACAAAACTTCCCCGCAAGGGCCACCACACAATTGATGCCTCTTGCCTTGGTTACAATTGAGTTGATCGCAAGAAAGAATCAAAGAAGAAAGCAATCCAAGCGCAAGAGCTCAAAAGAACACGACAAATCACTCTGACTTATCACTAAAGCTTTTGTGGAATTGGGAGAGGATTTGATCACTTGGGTGTGTCTTGTGTTGAATGCCTAGCTCTTGTAAGTGGTTGGAAGTGTGAAAACTTGGATGTCTTGAATGTGGGGTGGTTGGGGGTATTTATAACCCTAACCACCAAACTAGCCGTTTGGTGGAGGCTGTCTGTCGCATGGTGCACCGGACAGTCCGGTGCACACCGGACAGTGTCCGGTGCGCCAGCCACGTCACCAGGCCGTTGGGTTCTGACCGTTGGAGCTCTGACTGCTGGGCCCGCCTGGATGTCCGGTGGCACATCGGACATGTACTATAGAGTGTCCGGTGCGCCACTTCGCGCGTGCCTGACTTCTGCGCGCTCTGGCGCGCATTAAATGACTCTGCAGGTGACCGTTGGCGCGAAGTAGCCGTTGCTCCGCTGGCTCACCGGGACAGTCCGGTGTACACCGGACATGTCCGGTGAATTATAGCGGAGCGAATTCCCGAAGCTGGCGAGTTCAGAGTCGCTCTCCTCTGGAGCACCGGACAGTCCAGTGAATTATAGCGCCTCTGGATTTTCCCGAAGGTGAGGAGTTCAGCGTGAAGTCCCCTGGTGCACCGGGCACTGTCCGGTGCGCCAGACTAGGGCTGCCTTCGGTTATCCCTTGCTCTCTTTGTTGAACCCAATTCTTGGTCTTTTTATTGGCTAAGTGTAAACCTTTGGCACCTGTATAACTTATACACTAGAGCAAACTAGTTAGTCCAATTATTTGTGTTGGGCAATTCAACCACCAAAATCAATTAGGAACTAGGTGTAAGCCTAATTCCCTTTCAAATTCCCAAAGCATTACAATACTATATTTGTTTATTTATTATATTATTTTTTCTACTAATTTTGGGTCTTACAAAGCCTTCTGACATGCTTCGGTATCATTTTCAAGCGTAGTGGTCGGCCTTCGAAGGCCGAAGCGAGACCATATAGGGCGTTGAATAATCCCCTTTATGTCTTCCCTTTCAATCAGATTATTCTTGACATAAAACCATTTCTCCATCCAGGCTCCGGGCCACCTTTTCCGAAAGGTTGGAATGGGATTACTCACATCGAAACAAGGAATGAAGTCATAACAACCGAAGTTGTTGTGATATTGCTCTTTACCAGTGGCCTTCGTCTCGTACAGTAGTTCGTGCATGTCGCAGAAGCACTTCGCGTCGGCCCTAGCTCTTGGCTCCTCACGGCCCAAACAAAAATACCCATTCTAATTATAGCTTCGGGAGTGATTTGATGAAGGAAGATTTCAAATGTCTTCAAAACTTCAACCAAAAATCTGCTCAAGGGGAATCGAAGACCCGCCTTTATAAAGCTTCCGTAGACAACAACCTCATTTTCTTCAGGTGCAAGGGCGGCGCTGTCCCCTCCAACCCTCACAATAGACATGTCACGAAAGTATCTTCCCTTCATGGCATCAATCTGACTCTGTTTAATGGATGACTTTTCGAAGATGGTATGGCTTGGCTGCCAGGGCCGATCTTCGGAATCTTCATCCCCACTTTCCACATCATAGTCATCACTATCGTCAGAATCTTCAGACAAATCTACCATTATTTCGTTTGTGATCTTCTCTGTGTTTGTTTTTTCCATAGCTTCGTAAAACCCAGCAAGAGCAGGGTCCACAACCTTCTTCTCCTCAGACATCTTCTTCTCTTCAGACATTCAACAAGCACTTGTGTATATCACGAGGCTCGCAAATCAAGCGAGAGCTGATAGCAAGAGAATTAAAATTTGAGAAAACAGCACAAGCAACTGAAATGGCGCAACAAATGCTGCGCTGTGGGTTTCTATTTATATGCCTAGCGCATTGCAACTTGGCGGGTCCCATTTGTCATTGACTTTCGCTATTCTAGCGAAGGGAAGGTGTTTTTTCGGACCTTCGGCTAAAGGCCTTCGTTCACGTCGCAGTCTTAATTTGTTAGATACAAGAACAAATTAATACTGCGAGGGGCTACTGTTGGGGGGAAAATATCCTATGCAATCACTTATCCTGGTGCAAGCATGCAATCAAGCGATCTGGTGCATCCGATCTAGATCTAATGGTAACTGTTATTTTACATTTAACCCCTTTTACCTGAAACCTAGTGTTTATTTTACATTTAACCATTTCCATATGAAACCGTTGGATCTAGACTGGATGCTCTAGATAGTTTGATTGCACGCTTGCACCAAAATAAGTGATTGCACAGGATATGTCCTCACTGTTGGGGGGCCTTCGTCTTTCGAAGGTACTAAAAAACACGACTAACATGCTTTCCAGTATAATATACTGTCAAAGAAAGCTTTGGCTTTGAGATGAAGGTGTACACGGCATGAAAGACGCGATCTAGAAGAAGGATGAACCAGTTCCGAAGCTGTGGATGAAAAAGCTTCGACTTAGCACAAGGACGGTGGTGGAGAACGAAACCGATCTAAAGGAGAAAAGACTGTTTAGTCCTCGACAGTTTACCTTTTAGCTAATAGTAAATGTCAGGGACATGAATGTAATTTTCCCCAGGTCCCGTCCTGTGTCTATAAATAGATGAATAGTAACACCATACTGTTCACGATGACTTGTAATCACTCGCACGTCACTCTTGGATTCTTACCTTCTGTCAAGCCAAATGTACAAATGTAATTTAATGTCATTAATGTTTGTTCATGTTCATATAATGAAAATATAGATAATCTGATGATTTTATATGATTATTCATGTTCTTTCTATGTTTCATATGTTCCTGCTTTTATTCTTACATATTGAGATGATGAAGGTATGTTATTCGTAACCTTCGTCTGAAAATCAATATATTTTAAGATAAATAATGCTTTGAAGGACGAATGTCTTTAACCATTAACATTTGTGTTGCCTTGCTCTTAACTAATTGAATTTGAGAGCAAGTGACCAAAATGTGAGCATCTTCTAAACATCTCTACGACTACGAGGATTCTAAGTGAGTTTGCCATAGCGTAAAACAAAATGTCACAAATAGGATTTTCGATAATCATGCGGCATAAATAGTCGTCCCTTCGTACTGTTATTTTTCATTCAGAGTTACTATATGAAGAGTTTGTTTGGATTAGAGAACTTCCATAGGAAATCCAAAAAACCTAATTTCTAAGAAACAACTGTCTTTCAATTTTAAGATACAGATGCTTACGTGCATAGAGTATATATGATTTTATTAAAAGATAAAGATTTGTGCCATTAAAATTAAAACCACATAATATGCATGTATTTGTGTAGGGTTGGACGAAATAATTGTGGCTGGTCTACTCGCTCGGCTTGTGATTATCTTGACTCGGCTTGTTTTATTTTTGTCGCGAGCTAAGCTAGTATCTTAGCTCGGTTTGTTAATGAGTTAGCTCGAGCCGAGTTTGAACCAGCTCGTTAGCTCGAATAAGCTAGCATTTGTCAGTAAACAAATGCTTCATTTGTGTTGGTTAAACTAATAAACGTTGAGTGTTGAATTGATGTGGTATGTGAAATTGTAAATATTTTTAATCTTTTTCTAGTATTAAATTAGTCTAGATTAATTAGAAATTAATTATATTATATATATATATATATATATATATATATATATATATATATATATATATATATATATATTGATTTTTATTGTAGCTTAGCTAAACGAATTCGTTCCAACTTGTAAGCCGAGTCGAGCTCACTCGTGAAATATTCACGTCATCATATCTTTTTGTCACACAAGATCTCTTGCCATCACAAAGATTTGGGCCCACCTTCCAACAGGCAGCGAAACGCCTGGAGAGCGGAGAAAAGCGGACGTGCACGCAGGCGTCGGTGGCGGTGTCGCTAACTCGCCATCATCCTGCACGCCACCAGCGTACCAACCCGAAGACGAACACGCGCACACGCCGCACTCGAACACACACTCGACGCAATGCAACGCAGCGCAGCGTTGTCACAATGTCACGCCAGGACAAATCCAGCGCTCCCTGAAGCAGAGAAAGACCGCGACCAAAAGCAAGTTCGATCTCCGCTCCTCCAGTCTCCACCGCCCGCCAACCCCGAGATATACCTCCCTTCCTCTCGAAGCTTCGTCTCCAGAGTCCAGACGACGTCGCCGGCTCTTCACTCGGCGCTGGTGCTGGTGGTTGCCAGTGGCGGTGGCTGGGTGGCCGGGTGGCGGTGTTGCTGGGATGCCCGCCGCGACGGCGACCGCCGCCCGCCTCCGACTGCCGCTGCCAAAAGCAGCCCACCGCTCGCCCTGCTCGAGCCGGCGCCTCTCCAATTGCCACCGCCACTGACGAGCGACCACACGCTTGGCGCCCGCCATGGACGCCTTGTCCCGCCCCGCTGTTGTCATCGACAACGGCACCGGGTACGACCTCCCTCCCTCTCCCTAGATCTGCGCGCGAAGGCGCGACGACGGTGAGTCACGCTGCTGATCTGCTCCTACTCTCGCTCGCGGCAGGTACACGAAGATGGGGTTCGCGGGGAACGTGGAGCCCTGCTTCATCACCCCCACTGTCGTCGCCGTCAACGATTCCTTTTCCGGTTCAGGCCAGCCGGCGGCGAGGGGCGCCCCTGCCAGGGGGAACTGGCTCGCTCAGCACAGTGCCGGCGTCATGGCTGACCTCGACTTCTACATCGGCCAGGAGGCGCTGGCCCGATCCCGCGCCAGCAGCTCGCACAGCTTGAGCTATCCCATCCGCAACGGCCAGGTGGGCGCTCCAGCTGTGTACTGCCGTGTGCCGTGTCCAGTTGCTGCTGTTTTTTCACGACCTTACTTACGATTGAATTAGGCTGAAATGAACTCTTTCAGGTGGAAAATTGGGATTCTATGGAGAGGTTTTGGCAACAGTGCATCTTCAATTACCTCCGGTGCGACCCAGAAGATCATTATTTTCTTCTAACTGAGAGCCCTCTGACTGCCCCTGAGATCCGGGAGTATACCGGGGAGATCATGTTCGAGACGTTCAATGTGCCCGGCCTCTATATTGCTGTCCAACCTGTCCTTGCTCTAGCTGCTGGGTACACTACAACCAAGGTTAGTCAGCATAGCTTAGCCTTGTTGTTTCTTTAGCATAGGCATGCCTTACGCTAAAATGAATGGCAATAGCATCGAGCAGGCCATGTTTTAGTGTACTTGAAAAATGCTTCATCGCTGTTTTTCTTTCTTCCCTGTTGAGCGATCATCACACTCTTACATTTATGAGAAACTTCATGCTTTGTTTTCAGTGTGAAATGACAGGTGTTGTAGTTGATGTGGGTGATGGGGCTACCCACATCGTTCCAGTTGCTGATGGTTATGTCATTGGGAGCAGTATCAGATCTATTCCAATTACAGGCAAGGATGTTACCCAATTTATTCATCAACTTCTAAAGGTAGCTCCTTTGCTTTCTTGCTGATTGTCACAAGATAATACTGAACTCTCAATTTCTCTAGAGTAGCTTATCACTTTATCAGATGTAAAGAGAAAAAAAGGGCGTACTCAGTGCCGTAGGCTTCCCGCACTGTGCGGGGTCTGGGGAAGGGTATCTTTAAGCGCCAAGCCTTACCCGCATAATATGCAGAGGCTAGGGCTCGAACCCGGGACCTTCCGGTTACAGACGGTAGGCTCTACCGCTGCACCAGGCCGGTAGAAAACAGTACTTTGTTCAACAGAGAATGGAACATAATAGAATTATGAAATTGTTGTTAATTTGGAAATGTGGCTATCATACTGGTATGTTCCTTGCGTAATAATATATCAAACAACAAGCTTCACTTAAACTTCGTTCGAGAAAAAGCTTCACCTTAACATGTTAAGGATAGCCACAGCAAGCAATAAAACCATAGCTGCTCTTTTTAAAAAAATCATAGATCTGTTGGGCTATCACTTGAACTTTGCCTATGATGTGATTTTTGTGAATATCTTCTAGATTCTTTGATTCACCTACCGTTGTTTTCTAATAAAGATTGTAACAATGTCTTTCAGAGTAAATGGACACCTATGTAAGATTAAAACTATTTTCCATTGGCATGCAACTTACTTGGTGAATTGATTTATAGTTTAACTTTGACATAGATACAAAGCATCCACCTCTTTTTCTTACATAGTTTGATAAAGTCACCGAGTCTTGTATTCTTGCATCCAGGAAAGAGGTGAGAACATTCCACCAGAAGAATCTTTTGATGTAGCAAGGAGGATCAAAGAAATGTACTGTTATACTTCTTCAGACGTTGTGAAGGTATTTAATGATATTGAGTGCCTTGTTATGTTACTTGGTGAACATATATACTTTGATTTAGAACAATATTATTTAAAAAAATCAAAAAAATATGAGTGAAGGTTCTTTTTTGCTCTTCATGGCAGTACATTTTGTTTAAAAGTATTGTATAGTGGCCCCCCTAGTTGAACCATTGAAACACTTTACACCTATACTATACTGACTGAGATTTGATCGTGTGAATCATTGTTTGAGCAATAAACATGATTTTTGCTAGATAACGCCATAATTTTTTGTTTCATATTTTCCACTGGTGAATGTTCTCCTTTTAATATGATCACTCCTGCCAGCTTCTAGCCATGGAGTTTTTGATAGAAGTAATGGTCCTTCCAAAAGGACAATTAGTCACAATCTACTTTATTGTTGCTATTTCAGGAATTCAATAAACATGACAGGGAACCATCAAAGTATGTTAAACACTGGACGGGCATCAAACCAAAAACTGGTGCGAAATACACATGTGACATTGGATACGAGCGGTTCCTGGGGCCTGAGGTATTTGATTTTACTAAATGAGTGTACGCATATGTAGTAACTTCTATGTCACCGTCTGTTTCGGACTTGCAGTAATTGGTTGTAGGTAGACCATGACATGCAGAACTACTTCCCTCTTGTTAATCTGAGTTCACTTTACTTAATGTGTACTGAGCTGTGTTCGTAGAATGACTAGTTTGTCACTTTAAGTTAAAATTTCATATCATGAATGTGACTGCAATTCTAACTGTTCTTTGAAGTGCCCTGAGATATTTTTGCTATGTATTTTAATATCACCATTATATTTAAATTCAACCTTCTCACATTAGTGTTAAATTTGTGCAGATCTTCTTCAACCCAGAGATGTATAACAATGACTTCACCACTCCCTTGCAAGTTGTTATCGACAGGTGCATCCAATCATCCCCAATTGACACAAGGAGGGCTCTTTATAAGGTTTTGTTGATCTGTGTATTGTTGTTACTATTTATTCTAAGACATCGCATCGAGTGTAAAGAATTTCCAATGGCACAGAATATTGTCTTGTCTGGAGGCTCGACTATGTTTAAAGATTTCCATAGGAGGTTACAGCGGGACCTCAAAAAGATAGTGGATGCACGGGTCCGTGCATCTAATAGTCGGCTTCTTAGTGGAGATGCTAAGGTACAAACATTGTTATTTGCTCTTAATGTCTTCCTGACGGCAAAAATGCAGACAACCAACTGGAAACTTCGCTGTGGTTTTGCCAGTTTTTCAGTGACAACATCATATATGATTTTCAGGCCCAGCCTATAGAAGTGAATGTGGTCAGTCATCCTATTCAGAGATATGCGGTATGGTTTGGTGGATCTGTGCTTGCTTCAACTGCCGAATTCTACGAGGTATATATAAAATAGCATTACAAATTTTCTGGGGAAGAACCGGACAACATCTGAAATTTCTGATCGTGAACTTATCAGCTTGCACCATTTTTTTTGCACTATACCTTTTTCGTTCAATCTATGCGTTAGAACTTAATATAAGAGTTTCTGTGCCCAGGCTTGCCGCACAAAAGCAGAGTATGAAGAGTACGGTGCGAGCATCTGCCGATCGAACCCTGTTTTCAAAGGGATGTACTGACTCAGCCTATCATAGTCCTGTTCTCAAGGGTATATATGTATTTAAACCGAGATCTGTTCCCTGTGGCTGACGTCGTGAATGGCGTCCACTCAAGCGTAAATGGGGAGATCTGACAGCGGAAACGGACTGCCAAGAGGGATCCTGGAGAATCCTAGCCGTAGGAGCTGTACAAAAGTAAAGTGCAAATATAGGTTCATTTTTTATCATACAATTTAGATGCTGGTAGGCCTGACGGGATGGGTTTGCCACCTCTGCTGAACTGGGTGGCATTGTAATTTGTAGCGTCAACATTGGTGCTTGTATACATGTAGGGATGGCGTTGGGGGGGGGGGGGGGGGGGGGGGGGGGGGCGGCGGTTGGGTCGTGGTTCCGTTACCCCAAACCAATTCTCCATCGTGCCTTGTTGGGACAGGAGAGAATTAGGGGGATTAAGGGTATGTTTGGTTTGCTATCTAATTTGTCACACTTTGTCTAACTTTTCTGTCTAAGATTAGTTCTTTAATTAAACTACTAAACTTAGATAAAATGTGACATAGTTAGCTATAATCTAAACATGCCCTAAATCTCTTTCTACACAACATTGGCAAGACAACTTGCCACTAAACCTCTTTCTACACAACATTGGCAAGACAACTTAGGCAAGGAAGGGATTTAATCTCCTTTTAACTCTTTTCAATCCATCTATCCATTTCTAACTGAACAAGATCGATCTTAACAGCGACAAATCTTTTGTCCCTATCTTGAGGGAAGGGATTGGAGGTGATTAGATATGGCAATTTGACCTGCGGATAGGGGTGACAATAGGTTTTAAATTTTACACTATAAGATTTAATGATTGGATCAGATTAGAATCAGACTCTATTTCTATTCATTTTTGAACTACAAATTATTTAGGTCTCTACCATTTTATAAAGAATCATTTGGATCACGATCCATTACCACCCCTAGATGCGGATTTAGATATCCGTCAGATATACATGTTTTGACATGTGGGTTAGACCCGAATTTGACCCGAAATCGGGTAGGCACAAATTAGAATATTACCTTCCACCTGTGGGTTATCCATTGGATATAGTCGCGACCGGATATTAGTTATAACCGTGGATATGGATATTGTGAATATGGATATTGATTGTAACCGTAGATATAGTTGTTGCGGATATTTTCAATATCCGATCCAAATCAATCTGTTGTCATGCCTCCTAGAGGTGATTAAATCTCTTACTAGTTAATATTGAATAGAAACATATTTAATCCCATCAACCCTCTTTGATCTCTGTTAACCGAACAAGGCCTTCGTGTCTCGCGAGAACACTAGAGCATAAAAATTTCTCTCTGATACAGGATTAAGGACACCAATATAATAACAGTTATAGATAGAGACAACAAATTAATTCGTAGACCCAAAATCTGACGTGTACCGAACGAGTGTGGTGGTATGGATGAAGATTTTGACTCATGTGTGTACCCTTATTCGAAGTTTCACGGGTGTAGGTGTGGATTTCTATTTCAATTTGTGGGGACCGACCTGAAATATGGTTCATTCTTTAGCGCGAAATTTATTTTGATACACTGGTGATTATTTTGAATAACTTGGCTAATGATTCATAAAATGTTTTGTTGCTGCTCAACATGAGAATGCTTAAAATTCGTAGATATAACTCAATTATTGTTGGTATTTAATTGCTTATAGTTGAATTATTGTTTAAAAGTGTACACCAAGTAGGAATTTATAGGTGACCCGAAACTCGACGGGTTCAGGTGCGAGTTTGAAATTGCACCCATGGGTGTGATCATGAGCGGGTTTAGATAGACTTTACGAGTGCGATCATGGACGTGTTTTTGCTCCACCTTGCCATTCTTAATTATAGATATATCAATTATCAGGAGGCAACAATAAAAACAAAAATAAATGATATATATATATATATATATATGTATATATATATAGAGAGAGAGGTAGATGTGTTGAACTTTGATTTTTATGAGCTATTTGAGTCATATATAGAGTGGTAGATGTGTTGAACTTTAATTTTTGTGGGCTATTTGGGTCTGTGCCTAGCGGGGAAAATCATTCCATGTTCTCGTCTCGTTTATTTTTAGGGTCCGCCTGTCAGCATCATAGGGGAGAACGTAACCACGTCTCTGTTCTGAATATAGCGGATCTCCGCGGCTCCACCCTAAAGGGCATGTTTGAGAACAAGGGAAGTAAAGGGAAGGGGCTAAAAGCCCATCGCTCCCAAACAAGCTATAAAGAAAATTTTACCATTCCTATATTCAATCTATGACTTGTACAACATTTTGAGGGGCTGCTGGTGTCGCATCTAGCGTCACGTCCTGGCCCTCTCTACGCCCCTACCATAGCAAGGAGCACGGGTTTCCAAATAAGCGTGATTGTCATCACCGTTTTATTCTTATTCAATACTGTTTTCTATATCCCGCCTTTTATAAAATACATTTTATTTTAGTTTTTCACGTATGTATTTGACCCTCAAATACCTTATACATATTTTAGTTTAAAGTATTAAAATGGGCTGAGAAGGACGTTTCAATAAAATTGCTGAAGAATATAGATGAGAAAATCTTGTCTAAATATAGGATACAGAAGTCTTTAGTGTTTGTTGTTGGATATAGTCTAATATTTTCCTAAGCAGTGGCCTAATCACAAATTTTAGTGATTTAAAGGATAAGATTCTCGATAGACATACTAAATTAGGTTAATCCAAAATTTACTATAACGATTGAATTTTATTATATAGCCTTATAGTTAGAGGCAGGCCAAAATCGGAACCTAGACAAGGGCAGATAGAGAGGGGGTCGGCTAAGGCTACTGCCCCGGTCATGGGTAAAAAATTATAGGAATATATATTCAGACTAGCTCAAATGCCCCCTATCCAACCCATTACGTATTAGCCATGTCTATATCTGGCACACACACTACGACATCGACCTCATAATTGTCTCGGTCCTAACCCTAATTGGCCAATGTCTAGCGTCCATGCTACTCGTCAGTCTTCTTTATCTGTTTGGTGGCTGCTCTCCATATCCTCTATGATGCGGCTACGATCGACAAGCGCCCGCCTAGGCTCCAAGTCAGCAGGAAGCAATGGCTAGTCGGCCAGGTTACCTAGTGCAAGGTACCAACTGCCTGCCATCAAGCACCAGAGCGACGGTTGGTTGGCTGCGAGTTACTGCTGCCATCTGCTATTGGCTTTCTCTGCTATGAATATCATCAAGATAGAAAGAAGAAACAAAATGGATGATGAGTGGATGAGTAGTAGCACGATGTGCTATATTGAACGGGATATATTTGCAGACATTGAAGACAAAAGATATTTTGAAACGTTTTCAAGACATGAAGAACTTGGAAGATAAATTTGCCTTGCAACTTTAACTCATGAGCGGTATGTATTGAGTATTGTATTTATAGATTTCATACATACTTATTTGTTCTACATGCTTCTTGAAGATTTTAATTATATCTTATTACTTTGTCATATTAACGATTATATCATTTAGTTCAAACTACAAAATTTTATCCATATCTTAATAGCCCTCCTTTGATTCATTCATGGATCCACCACTGAACTTGTGCATCGCTCATTCTGCCGCTCCTCTAGATCCAACTCTGTCACCTTCACACTGCCCCCTCCAGAGTTATCAGTCACCACTAGATCCCAAGAAGCAATGAGCTATCACCATGGACCGACAGCGAATGCCAACCACTAGAAGTCAACAAAATTTCGGTGAACAACATGTTTCATCTTAGGGCTAGTTTGGGAACTCAAATGCCATATAAGATTGGAGGGGATTGAGAGGGAAATTAGTTCATTTTCCCACAAATCCTATCCAATCCAAGAAAACGGAAGTGTTTACCAACGATTAAAATGTACAGAATAGTACAAACACCTATCTAACAAGAGCAAAATGGCATACAAGGGAGGTGTAAAATGTTGCAGTATCTAAGCAAAAGTAACAAGCTATAGATTGCTTGGTGTTATAGTTCGACGATGTATCATGCTTCTTTAGTTTAGGCACTCTTTCTAGTTACTTTTACCTTTGCTAGGAGACTAAAAGAACAAATAAGGGTATGTATGAAATCAACCAGTTTTTAAGAAATTGGTTTATTAAAATTGGAGTGCTTCCAAACATACTAGTTTATGCCCAAGTTTATAGAAATTGGATCCCAATTTCTTAAAAACCAATAAGCTAGCATCCCTAGCTAAAACTAGTTTTTGTCCATTTAATTACACCATGCCCTTGTTTATTTGAATTTACATCTATTATCACCACTTTTTAAAATAGAGAAAGGGTAGACTAGTCATTGTGTATAGAAAAAACTAGAAACTGGTTTCTTAGAAACTAGGTTACAAACAACCTCACCTAGTTTTTTTTTCATAAACCACTTTCTAGAGACTTGAGATAGAAATTTGTTTCTTAAAAAATGGTGTGCTTCCAAATAGCCCCTAAATCATGGTTGCACAAGGGCCATTACAATCTTATCGACAGAGGCAGATAAAACCAATTTTCATTTGAAAGGAACATGGACGCCTAAGAGAGATGGATTAGGACTTCTATTTTTCGCACTAATCTAGGTCTCTAATTTTATCTCTTAAACAAAACCTATGCGATAACCAAGCAAGCTAGTACAACTAAGGTTTTGTATAAATGTTGCTATCTCTGCTGCAAAATGGAGTTATACAACTTAGGTACCAGTCTTACCAACTGGCCTATAATCTAAACTAGAAAGGTAAAGCATATAACCAAAGGAAGAAATATAAATAAGGAAGTTTAAATGATATAGAGATGCAAACTCTCGTTGACGTGCCAATATTTTTACCAAGGTATCAAGAACCACTAAAAGTTCTTACTAGTCCTTGTTGGTGCCCCTACATAAAGGGAAGCCAACTACTCAGTCGAGTAAGTCTGTAGATAGCTATAGGACTTCTCCATGCACAAGTGAAGCTCTGCTTCTGGCCTCTCTCGAATGCTCCCCGCCGTCTTCACTATCGAGCTTTTGGCTAAAACGTCGTGGGTCTCATTCCCTTCGGTACGCAGTGGCTGCCACATGACAAACACAATTGGTGTGGTTCACAAGACTCTTGCCCCACTCAGTATAATTACATTGACACACCCAAATGTTGAGGGGGTTTGAGGGTGTATAACCTACCTCTAATCACTTAGGCATAACCTAGAGCAAGCACAATGAAGCAGTCTAACTAACCTAAGCACTTCACAAAGCATTTATAGTAATCATTGAGTGATTCTATTAGCACTTGGTTGTGTTGAGCTATTGAAATTGTGTCTCAACTCACACAATATGTTTTGTAGCTCTCCACACTTGCAAATCACCGGTTGGGGTGGTATTTATAGCCCCAAGCCTTAAAGAGTTGTTGCCAAAAAGCTACTGCAATTTGAGTATGCACGAGACGTGTCATGTGCCCAGCACGACCCTTCTTGTATTTTCGGCATAACTTTTAACTCAGAAATCCAATTTTTATGATCTTGTATTTTTTGGAAAGCTAACGAAAAACTCTACAGCCTAGAGTTGAAGCCATGTTAATTTGATTAGATTTACACACCAGACATTGCACTGGACATGTCAGGTGTTGTTTTTTCAACACCACATAATTTCATATTGTGGGCAAAGCTTTTAGCTCAAAACTCCGATTTTGATGATCTTGGACTTTTGGAAAGCTAATGAAAAACTCTATAATTTAGAATTGAATCCATGTAAATTTTAGTAGATCCAAAATCATGACACACTTCCAATTTAGTCACCTCTTTGTCTCAACTTTGGCGACTTCACTTTTGTTTGTGTCCTTGCATCCGAACTTCCACCTCTTGTTATATTTGACTCTTACATGTATGAGGATATTCAATGTGACTTATAAATTCTTTTTTGAGGTGTTGATTTCCTTGATCACCTTATTGCCTTTGTCCAGGTAGGCTTCATTATGCTATTCCCCTCTCAAGAGAGGTTGGAAGAAATGATTCACTTTCCTTAATTGAATATGGAGATGTCTAGGGTCAAAATGGTTGTTATCCCCTAGAAGTCTTAAGCCAAAGCTAAGGCAATGTTGCATACCGTATGGGTAATAGCTAAAAATGTCCCAGATGAAATACAAAGTGTTTAGACTATCTGTGAATTTGTTTACATCCTAGGAGTTGTGGAAGGAGTGGATTTAAAAGAATTGGTGATGAAATATTGTGTTAGGTTTAAGGTTCATGTGAAAAGTTTATCCATGATTCCTCCTATGATTGAGGTTGAGGTTAAACCTTTCTTATATGGTATATTTTCAAAACTGATATTGTTGGGGAAGAAGGATGGAATGATGACTCTATCAACCTTGGTAAAAGGGACTAAGTGGAGATCAATGAGATGGAAGATTATATACTCAGGAAAAATGGGGAAAAGCTAGAAGTGATATAACTGGGGATGGATCTGATATAAATATATCAGAGATGATTACTGATATCAATGTGTCAAATAAATCTAATTTGGCTCTTGCTATGATTCCACCCATAATAATTGAGGAGGATAAGGAGGTTGGTGGGAATGAAGATGAAAAGAGTGAAGGAAAAGTGATATTTGATGATAGTAATGATGACTTGCTTAGTTCTCAGGAACATGAGGATTTTGCTAAAAATATTAGAGTGATCAAGCAAGAGTCTCAGGAGAGGTTGGAAGAAATGATTCACTTTCCTTAATTGAATATGGAGATGTCTAGGGTCAAATTGGTTGTTATCCCCTAGAAGTCCCAAGCTAGAAGTAATTAAGTTGTCTTTGAAAGTAATTAAGTTGTCTTTGAAAGAGGCTAGGGTGTCACACCTGGTTTTAGGGGCAAACTTGAATGCATAGCATATGTGTGCCAGGATCCATTTTCCACACACACGTTGACATCACATGTGTAAAATATCAAGAGATAATGCTCAAATCGTAAATAAGAGTATAGTACTTTATTACAACTCAAATGACATAACTATATTAAACATTATTCCATCACAACACAACAGTTCTCGTGGGTGATCTCTCAAAGGAAGATGACCGACACATCGCTAGATCTAGACATCATTGATGTCCTCATCAAAGCCCTTAGGGATGTCATCCACTATGATGAGAGAAGGTCCAGCCTCAGGTGGTGAAGGCGGGGGAAGACTCTAGTGCTGATGCAGATACATACACCAATGCTCTTGTGGGCAGTCTTCCTGGTGATAGCCATCTGACCAAAAGAGTAATAAGCTTTAGATGAGTGAAGACAAGAGAGATAGATGAGTATATAAAGTAAGTTTTTGTAAGAGCAAAATAGAACAAGTTTTGAATAGATTTGGCTTTCCATTTCTAGCTTATCTAGTGACCTAGGGTCAACACAACTCTGATACCACTTCTGTCACACCGAGTTTTAGGTAAAAAACCGAATGCATAGCATATGTGTGCCAGGATCCATTTTCCACACATACGTTGACATCACAAGTGTAAAATATCAAGAGATAATACTCAAATCGTAAATAAGAGTAGAGTACTTTATTACAACCCAAATGACATAACTGTCTTAAATATTATTCCAACAAAGCACAATAGTTCTCATGGGTGATCTCCCACAGGAAGATGACTGACACATCGCTAGATCTGGACATCATCGATGTCCTCGTTGAAGTCTGCTTCTTCACATCCTTCTAATCAAAATATTTGCAAGGGTGAATAGTAAAAGGGAAATGAGCTTAATCATTTCCTATAATCGATTTTGGTGTTTGACATCCATCACAAACCGCGTGGACTAACTAGTTTGCCTAATTATCATTTATCTCAGGTGCATAAACTTCAACACAAACCAACAAGAAAATAAGTTGGGGAACTCTAGAAAGTTTGGAGCAAACAACAAGTATTGGTGCTGCCAGTGGCGCACCGGACACTGTCCGGTGCCCAGGCCAAGGCACCCACGAACTAGCCTATAATATCCCCAAAAAATGTTGCCAAAGGTTGATCTTCGGTGCGTGGATGTGGGAAAAGGGTTGTGGGCCGTTGGATTCTAAGTCAGAGTCATCTGTGGCGACGTTTCTTTTCTCCCGCAAAGAAACACTAGTGGTGGCCCTTTCCCCCTTTTGCCCCTTCTTGGCCGCCACCTCCCTTTCACATCCCCACACTTGACCACCCCTCCCCCTTTTCCCCTTGGTTGGCCACCCCTCTCCTCCCATGGCAGCCGCTGTCCATGGCTTCCTCCTCCCTAGATCTTCCCCCACGCAGCAAGGATCGAGAAGAGGAGGAGCATGTTGAATTGAAGAGGAAGAGAGGATCAAGGAGATGTTCTACCCCATCTCTTCTTGCAGGTTTCCTTGGGGAAACCCTAGGTAAGGCTGAAATCCTTGTTCCTCCCTGTAATTATGTGCTTTTGGAGGTTGTGGATCATGGGGATTAAAGGATTAGAGGTTGGATTAGATGTGGGGTTAGGTTGTGATCTCGAATTTAGTTTCTGCAGAATGACAGATTTGATAGTTTCTGTTCATGCCAGTTTTCCGTGGTCTTAGAAGCCTCAAAAAAATAAAAAATCTATATATGAGTCTTAGATAATTTGTAGATCTTTCCGTGGCCATGAAGAACACCTCAATCGGACATCAGATCAGGGAGTTATGATAATTTGTAATTATAGCAGTTTTTTAGTCTCATAATTCTGTGCAGAATCTGTTCCCTTAAGATTTAAGCAATTTTATCAATAGAACTAAACCTTGGGTTTGTAAGATAAGTTGTAGATAATTTCATAAGCTTTCCAGATTGTTAAAGAGTGCATACATATGAATTATGAAACTCCATTTATGTTTGTTTTACTGTGGTTGTTCCTGTTTGCCTGACAAAAATGAGCGGGTCTGTTCACTGGTAGGTTTCATCAGGTAAATGGCAAAATTGGCTCTTCCAACTATGGAGACTTCTGTAGAGGGATAAAAATTCTTATTTCCAGCAGCATTTCATGATTTTTGGTTGAGTAGTTTGTGAGATATAGAATTTTAAAGTTAACTATGCTGCTGTCTGAAACAGATTCAGTCAGTTATCTTGTCAGATGTTTTAGAACTTATAGATGGCAGAATTTAATTATCCATTAAATTCCAAAGTTATAGAGTATTTTGTGTAGATACTCCTAGAGTATTTGTTTGATATCACCACTGTTATAATTTTTAAGATACAAAATTAACAAACAGCGCTGCTGCTGTATGGCATGTGGTTCAGGGTGGGAGGCTTTCCACCAATTCTTGGTTTCAAGTGTAGGAGCGATTTGTTGATTGTTGGCAAATGTTTGTGAAATATTTGTACTAAGTTTTATGCCCGCTAGCAGGTGGCTACACTCCAGATCATGCCTAGTACATTTTTCTTCTTCGATGAAGGCAAGTGAATGTAGCGGTGGTTGCTTCCGTTCCGACCTTTCTATCACCTACACTCTAATATTCAGAATTATTGGATTCATTCATAATTGGACTCTATGGTAATGCTTTACTTGCTTGCATTATACTGATGCTCAATCATATATTGATGATGATTATGATTCGAGTATGACTCATGAGATTAATTCACACTCCTGAAGGTAAATGAAGTATTATTTGAGGTTTGTATTGTATCTAAAGGTAAATGAAGTATTATTTGAGGTTTGTATTGTATGTGAAGGAAGTCAAGTATATTAATAAATGCAACATTCCATATACATTGCATGATTCACTTGCATCTGAAGTTGGGTCGTGACCTATGGTCCGACCGTACCGGTACAACTTAGCATCGTACGTTGCCCGAGGAGGGGTACGATGCGGCTTTATACCCTTAGAGGTATGAAGGCAGAGGACATATGCATTGCATTCATATGCATTCATTGAAGTGATATTTGCAGATGATGTGATTTTATACCCTCAGAGGTATGAAGACAGAGGACCTACACATTGCATTTCTTTGCATACATTGAAGTGATATTTGCAGGTATTGTGGACGCATGGAAGTGTTATACAACCTATTATGGTTGTTGAGGAAATGAGATGGTATTGGTTATATTGGGACTACTGAGTTCTATATCTACTAGTATTTCTGATCTTAATTGTGATTCTTTTAAAATGTTGATTAATTCAATTTGTGGTTTAAATATCTCGTCAAAACAATTCGCTTGCTGAGATGTTTCATCTCACTCTTGCATTACTCAATGCAGGTGCTTGTTGCTCATCAAGGGGAGTGGGAAGTACCAGCACATCCACCTTCACTCTCATAATAATGCTGCTTAGGTGGAGTCATGATTTAATTAGAAACTTCTTGTCAAAGGATGTTTGTTTCTATCTAGTTGTGCGCACTGGTTAATTCAGTTCATGTCGTTATGGTTGTCTTCCCATTGCTAGCATATTATTAATGTCTATTATGTTTTCTTATCATGATATCTATTTATCTTTGTTGCTTCCCCGTGTATGCAATTTTTAAAGGAGATGTTGTCGAAATTTTATATATGAATGTTAGATGTGTAGTTTAGTAGCATTCTGGGGTGTTTGTGGATCCCAGGGTGTTACAGTTGGTATCAAAGCATAGGCTTTAGATTCTTGGCAATTTGAAGATAAATTTGACACACTTGCACATATAGGAAGGGTATGGGTTCAAGTATCTTTGATATATATTAGTGTCTTTGAAGTGCAGATGACAATAATTTCACCCCTCTCTATTCCTTTACGATGATGTGGTAAGTTGTTTATGGCTTAATACTTGATATAATTTATTTCTGAATTTTGATATTGTTTTATTAATGCGGTTGATATCGCTGGTCATTTGTGTGATTGAAGTTGTTATTATGCTTGTGATATACAAGTATGCCTATGTTGTTTTCACCATGTTTTCATGGTTGAGTTTTATTACAATAATATTGTTATATATGCTTGATTGAGGATGTTTCTAAGAGGAGTGTGAATTGCGTGTTTTGGGGTACAAGGTAATCATCAATTTGAATTTAAGTTGTTGAGCGGTTGGTGGATAGCTCCAACTATCTTTGCAAAGAATGATTGTTTATGTCGAGAAACCAGTTCTGGAAGAAATGAATATTGATACTTTTATATGGATTTTGGGGGAAGTCTTTACATAGCCAGAATGGCTTACATGTCTCTCTTCTATCGTGTGTTTTAGTAGCCACAAAGCCTAGATGTGGTTTAAAGTGGTTGCATGTTAGTCATGCTAATTGTAGAATAAATCTTTGATTTCTTTGATCCATTGATTATGTATTAATACGTTGAGGATCTGATGGTTCTCTCCCCGATGCATGTTTGTGGAGCCATTGTTGGACCACTGATCTATTGGTTTGAATGAAGAAATTGCCAAGCCTAGAGTTGGTTTTTACATCAGCTTGACATGTTTGCCAAATGGGTGAAGGATTACGGGGTTAGTATTGACCATTTATGTCTGGTACTTTGAGTGCACCATATGATAGAATGAAATGTAAGCTTCTGAACTACAGTAGATGAAGACTTATATTATGTGTAGGTTAACCTTACTAGTTTGGATATTTTTCTTAGTTGAGTTGTTGGATGAAGTATAGTGACATGGGTTAAGCAAGTATTGTGTTGTTGTTGGGCTGTCAGTGCTCTATGTGGAGTTTTTGGCATTTCTTCGATGAACTGTGCCGCGTAGAATGTTATTGGCTTCTTGTTGGCTTTATTGCTCCATTAGTTATGTAGATTTTCTCCCTTTTGGTGGGGTGCAAAGAATGTTAGATTACATGATTATCTTTTCATTATGGCAAGAACAAGGTTTAGGAAGATTAGGAGTTTTGTTTCAATAGAACTACTTGTTTCGTGGTGCTATGAGGTGAGGTGTTTGATCTTCTTATACATTCATCTGGTGTGGATGTTTCACCATTGAATTAAAATGAATTGTTGAAGTTGGTAAAGGTTGTGCTTAGTGCATATTACCCCTTCATAAAAGAGTGTCATTTTAAGACATTGATGCTGATGTATGGCTGCATCCAAATTTGATGAAATGAAATCTTAGTGTTGATTGCATCTATGACTTGTTTTGAGCTTCATTACATGTTGGTTCATGCTTGATGTCAGGTGGTGTAGTTTCCTTAGACAATTAGTCCGAGGTAGAAGTTCTTGTGTCAATTAAGTCCAATAATGGACCCATGTTTTAAATGGTGGTGCTATATGGGGTACCTTGGATGTTTTGTTTGGAGTGGTCGAATTCGAGGTCGAATATTTTTTAAGGGGGGTAGAGTGTAATATCCCCAAAAAATGTTGCCAAAGGTTGATCTTCGGTGCGTGGATGTGGGAAAAGGGTTGTGGGCCGTTGGATGCTAAGTCAGAGTCATCTGTGGCGTCGTTTCTTTTCTCCCGCAAAGAAACCCTAGTGGTGGCCCATTCCCCCTTTTGCCCCTTCTTGGCCGCCACCCCCCTTTTCCCCTCCCCACACTTGGCCGCCCCTCCCCCTTTTCCCCTTGGTTGGCCGCCCCTCTCCTCCCATGGTAGCCGCTCTTCATGGCTTCCTCCTCCCTAGATCTTCCCCCACGCAGTAAGGATCGAGAAGAGGAGGAGCACGTTGAACTGAAGAGGAATTGAGAATCAAGGAGATGTTCTATCCTATTTCTTCTTGCGGATTTCCTTGGGGAAACCCTAGGTAAGGATGAAATCCTTGTTCCTCCCTGTAACTATGTGCTTTAGGAGGTTGTGGATCATGGGGATTAAAAGATTAGAGGTTGGATTAGATGTGGGGTTAGGTTGTGATCTCGAATTTAGTTTCTGCAGAATGATAGATTCGATAGTTTCTGTTCATGCCAGTTCTCCATGGTCTTAGAGGCCTCAAAAAAAATAATAAAGTCTATATATGAGTCATAGATAATTTGAAGATCTTTCCGTGGCCGCAAAGAACACCTCAATCGGACATCAGATCAGAGAGTTATGGTAGTTTGATTATAGCAGTTTTTCAGTCTCATAATTCTGTGCAGAATCCGTTCCCTTAAGATTTAGGCAATTTTATCAACAGAATTAAACATTGGGTTTGTAAGAAACGTTGTAGATAATTTCATAAACTTTCCAGATAGTTAAAGAGTGCATTCATATGAATTATGAAACTCCAGTTATGTTTGTTTTACTGTGGCTGTTCCTGTTTGCCTGACAAAAATGAACGGGTCTGTTCACTGGTAGGTTTCATCAGATAAATGGCAGAATTGGCTCTTCCAACTATAGAGACTTATGTAGAGGGATAAAAGTTGTTACTTCCAGAAGAATTTCATGATTTTTGGTTGATTAGTTTGTGAGATATCGAATTTTGAAGTTAACTATGCTGCTGTCTGAAACAGATTCAGTCAGTTATCTTGTCAGATGTTTTAGAACTTATAGATGGCAGAATTTAATTATCCATTGAATACCGAAGTTGTAGAGTATTTGGTGTAGATACTCCTAGAGTATTTGTTTAATATCACCACTGTTATAAATTTTAAGATACAAAATTAACAAACAACGCTGCTGCTGTATGGCATGTGGTTAAGGGTGGGAGGCTTTCCACCAGGTCTTGGTTTCAAGTGTAGGAGCGATTTGTTGATTGTTGGCAAATGTTTGTGAAATATTTGTATTAAGTTTTATGCCCGCTAGCAGGTGGCTACACTCCAGATCATGCCTAGTACATTTTTCTTCTTCGATGAAGGCAAGTGAATGTAGCGGTGGTTGCTTCCGTTCTGACCTGTTATTTTTATCGCCTACACTCTAATATTCAGAATTGTTGGATTCATTCATAATTGGACTCTATGGTGATGCTTTACTTGCTTGCATTATATTGATGCTCAATCATATATTGATGATGATTATGATTCGAGTATGACTCATGAGATTAATTCACACCCTGAAGGTAAATGAAGTATTATTTGAGGTTTGTATTGTATCTGAAGGTAAATGAAGTATTATTTGAGGTTTGTATTGTATATAAAGGTAAATGAAGTATTATTTGAGGTTTATATTGTATGTGAAGGAAGTGAAGTATATTGATAAATGCAGCATGCCATATACATTGCATGATTCACTTGCATCTGAAGTTGGGTCGTGACCTATGGTCTGACCGTACCGGTACAACTTAGCATCGTACGTTGCCCGAGGAGGGGTACAATGCGGCTTCATACCCTTAGAGGTATGAAGGCAGAGGACATATGCATTGCATTCATATGCATTCATTGAAGTGATATTTGCAGATGATATGATTTTATACCCTCAAAGGTATGAAGACAGAGGACATACACATTGCATTCCTATGCATACATTGAAGTGATATTTGCAGGTATTGTTGACGCAGGGAAGTGTTATACAACCTATATATGGTTGTTGAGGAAATGAGATGGTATTGGTTATATTGGGACTACTGAGTTCTATATCTACAAGTATTTCTAATCTTAATTGTGATTCTTTTAAAATGTTGATTAATTCAATTTGTGGTTAAATATCTCGTCAAAACAATTCACTTGCTGAGATGTTTCGTCTCACTCTTGCATTACTCAATGCAGGTGCTTGTTGCTCATCAAGGGGAGTGGGAAGTAGCAGCACATCCACCTTCACTCTCATAATAACGCTGCTTAGGCGCAGTCATGATTTAATTGGAAACTTCTTGTCAAAGGATGTTTGTTTCTATGTAGTTGTGCGCACTGGTTAATTTAGTTCATGTCGTTATGGTTGTCTTCCCATTGCTAGCAGATTATTAATGTCTATTATGTTTTCTTATCATGATATCTATTTATCTTTGTTGCTTCCCAGTTTATGCAATTTTCAAAGGAGATTGTTGGGGGCCTTCGTCCTCCGAAGGTCCTCAAAAACATAATTTAACAATGTCCTCCAAGTATGGTTTATGGACAGGTATCTTCGGATTCATGATAAAAGCGTACGCGATGAGGAGCTCCGAAGCTGTGCACAAGGCAGATTCGGCTAAATCGCAGAAAAGGGAACCGACTTAAAAGGGAAAAGGCCATTCAGTCCTCATAGATTTTTCTATAAGCCAATAGTAAATGTAAGGGGCATGATTGTAATTTCTCTTAGGCTGTGTCCTGTGCCTATAAATAGATGAACAATACCCCCGTACTGTTCATGCTGACTTGTATTCACTTTTGCGTCATACTTGTACTCACTTGCCTTTTATCAAGTCAAAGGTACCTTTGTAATTCAGTATTGTTTTTACCTTTCCATGATTATATAATTGAGAATAAATGATATGATATGATTGTTTGTGTTTTGTTATATATGCCATACGTTTCTTCTTCTATTTTATCGTATAATGCATTGATGAAGGTATGTTCTTCATGACCTTTGTCTGAACATCATTATATCCTAAGGGAAATAATGTTTCGAAGGAAGAAGGACATTAACATTTAACATCTTATGTTGCCTTGTTCTTGACTCATAGCATTTGAGAACAAGTCCCCAACATTGGCGCCCACCTCCGGTGAACCCTTTTTCGACCACCTTCGGCAAGCACTGACCTTCGTCATGCCGCCGAAGAAAGCTTCAGCGCCAGGGGCTGCCGCACTACAGCCACTGGACCCAAATCAGGAGACCCTTTCTCTCCGAGAGGCCCGAAGCCAGAAGAGGAAGGCCACTAGTCCAACACTCCAGGAAGAAGAGTTGGATCAAGAAATCAGAAACATGGAGATAATCCATCAGCAAGTACAAAGGAAGAAGGAGAAGATGGCCCGACTAGCTGATCTTCAAAGGCAGATTGACGAGGCCACTGAAGAAGTACGCCATCTTGCTCAAGACAAACAAGATCGAAGGCCCCAACACAGGGAGCTTCATCAAGAAGGCTTGTTCAACGAGGATGGATGGTATGATGATTTCAATCATGATACCTTTACCTTTGATGATGCTTCTCCCTTGGCAGCAGAACTGCAGGCTATCCCATGGCCCCCATCATACAAGCCACCTCAGCTCCCCATGTATGATGGCCATTCAGATCCGAAGCAGTTTTTGATGAGTTATGAAGCAACTATATCTTCATATGGAGACAATGCAGCCGTCATGGCCAAGTCCTTCGTCATAGCAGTTCGGAATGTGGCTCAAACATGGTATTCTTCTCTCCGGCCAGGGACTATTACTTCGTGGCAGAAACTCAAGGATATGCTAGTGACAAGTTTCTAAGGCTTTCGGACAAAGCCAGTCACAGCTCAGGCCTTGTTTCAATGCACGCAAGATCATGAGGAGTATCTCTAGGCGTATGTCCGAAGGTTCTTGCATCTGAGAGCACAAGCCTCAACAGTGCCCAATCAAATTATCATTGAGGCCATGATTAAGGGGCTTCGTCCAGGACCTACTGCCCAATACTTCGCTAGAAAACCCCCACAGACTCTGGAGAAGCTGCTTCAAAAAATGGATGAGTACATCAGGGCTGACAATGACTTCCGCCAAAGAAGGGAGGAAGCTTACATGTTCTCTGAGATGACCAGGGGCTTCGGAGGAAGAATTCACCCAAGGCATGTCAGGTCAATTCACAGCTCCACTCAGAGTGATGACAGAGGAAGTCAGCTGCAGAGGCCGCAGTATACTTCACAATCTTCAGGGCAACAACAAAGCTCTTTTCGGCCGCTAGCTTCAAGAGGCAGAGGCGCCAGGGGCTTCGGAGGAAGATATGGGGACCAGCCCAGGAAGATCTACTTCCTATTTTGTGGTGAAGACAAGGGCCATACTACAAGAATGTGCCAAATCACCATCCAAAAGCAGAAGGAGATCGCAGAAGCCGAAGCCCAGCAAAATCAACCGAAGCAGGTCCTGCACACTGCTTCGTGTCACTCACCCTACATACCAGAATATGTGGGTAATCATCCTACAACTTATGTTGCTTCGGCTAGTCAGCCACAGGCTTCTTGGCCACAGCTTCCACCTCCACCGCCACTACAACCTGCCTATTCACGAGGTCAGCAGACAGAAGGGAGCCATCAGACTCATCAGCAGCGAGATCTCAGGGAGGAATCCGAAGCTCGCAAAGTCAACAGTACTGTGCCAGAATCAAAACACATCTATTGAAAGATATCCTACCTCTGAAGCATTTTTACATTCATTGTCATTTTCTTTTTAATAAGAAACAACCAATGTAAATCTAGTCTTCTTCTCATTTTTAATTTCTTGTAATAGCTTCGTTCTTGTCATAGTGAAATATCTTTCCCACAGATTCACGAAAGCTCAAAAACTGCTGAAGCTCAAAAGTCGTTCCTAAGGGAATGCAGAGCTAAAAATCGCATTGCAAGTTTTACCGAAGCTACAAAAAGTCGTTCCTAAGAAGCGTAGCATAAGTTTGCCGAAGCTACAAAAAGTCGTTCCCAAGGGAGCGCAGTGTAAGTTTTCTGCTCAAAAGTCGTTCCAAAGGGAATGCAGAGCCAAATACCGCCGAAATATAAGGCGAAGCGCGAAAAGTCAACGCGAATACCACCGAAATAGAAGGCGAAGAAGTTCAAAAGACGTTCCTAAGGGGATGCAGAACTTACATCGAAAAATAAGCGGTGAAGCCAAAAAATAAACGACAAAGAGATTTTGATGGTTCCTAAGGGGACGCAGAGATTGTGTTTCAGCGTGGGTATGTGTCTTCGGCATTAGCATCATCCTTTGCATCATATCATCACATCATATCGCATAGCATGACATCATACATCATATCACATCAATGACACCAATTGGAAATGAAGCCGATCTTTGGAGAATGCTTTACAAAAAATGAAAGGATGCCAAGGCACAAAGCAAGCTGAGAATTATAGCTTCATCAGTTCTGATGTGGAAAAAGAGATCTGTTGTTTACGAAGCTTTGATGTTTTTACAAAGTGTGGATGACTCTCACGAGGCATAAAAACTCTTCTTTACGAAGCATGAAAAGAAGGGAAGGTGTTTTTTCGCCGAAGGCTCAAAAACGGTATGTACATAAAGTTTCATGCATCGCAAAGAACTGAATTACAAACAATTTACATATTACATTGAAAAATATAAACATCAAACATTACAGACTTAGTTCACCAAATATTACAGAAATGTTTTTACAATAATTGCTATTCTTTCTTCAAAACTTTCTCTGCAACTTCGCTAAGTAGCTTGGTAACAACTTCGTCGATAATAGCTTCGGCCATATTAATAATTTCTATCGCTTTCTTTGTTTCTGGGTCGGCCAGTGGGTCGAATGGCTCTGGAGGAGGAGATAGTTCAGCTACGGTAGAAGACATCAATTAGTCCGAAGTCACGAAAATAAACAACAAAGCTAAAAACCATTAAGTAATACCTATCCGTCTTTCGAGTTCCGCAGCTTTCTCAGCTTCTTTCGTTGCTTCTCGAGCGTCATGAATATCTTTTTCGCTCTTCTTCATTATTTCATGAGCCATCCCTCGACCGCCATTTTCCCAGATATCAGTGAAAAATTTTCCGCCTATTAAACTCGCTTCGGCCGAGGGGTCCTTTGTGTCATCAACAGAGAAGGTAGCTTCGGCCTGGGCCAAGGTTTTAACATGACTGCAACCTGCCTTCTCCAAAACGGCTGCAACTCCCCTCGCACCAGAGAATGCACAGACGTCCCCGCGGTCACTCAAAATCTCCTCAAAAGCTTCGACTTCACCACTAATCCACTCGATTACGCCCTCAGGGTCGCCCCGTATGAAGTTGTCTTCGTTTGAGTAGGTGCCCACGTTGGCGAAGCTAGTTTTTATCTTTTTCACACATTCCACAGATTTTTCAAAACACCTCTCTTTGGATGCACGAAGCTCTGCAACTGTTTTTTCAAAATAATTTTTCCAGTATTCGCTGGCATCTCGATCAGCTTCGGCAACTGCGCACTTTAATTTGGCCTCAGCTAATTGTTTCCGAATATCTTCAATTTCACTCTTTTGGGCCTCAGCTTGAACTTTGGAACTAGCTTCGTCTTCTTTTATCTTGTTTACCAATGAAATTAATATTTTATCCTTTTCAAGGCATTCGTTCCTTAGTTCAATCACCTCTGAGCGAAGGTTGTTTAGAGCCATTGTGCACCCTTCATCTTCAATATTTTTCTGTGCCCTAAGGGCATTGCTAAGGATCAAGCCTGGCAAGAGGAGTATAGTATTAAGTATAAGCAAATGAAATAATTCATTTTTAAATACAAAAAATTGATTTTCACACCTTTATACTATTATATGCCAAACTGTCAGCGAATTCATCCATCGACAGTACTGAGAGCCCATCTTCAAACGTTGGGAATCCGAAGCTTCTACCCATCTCCCGGCAAACAGATATCTCTTTGGTATCCGGGAGACAGTACAAAAAATCTTCTTCTCCGCTGCCGTTGAACACTAATGCCCCCTTCAGATATTTCAGCTTCTAGGCATAGTGTTGAGCTTCTCGTTCTTCTTCTTTAGAGAGTTTTTTTCCCAAAGCATGATGGATGATATATTCAATACTTTCTTTTAAAGCTTTGGGAGCAGGAGCGGCAACTTTTTCAGGCAAAGTCTGTTCTATAGCCTCTTTCTCTGTTGCCTTCTCTTCAATTTGCGACGGTTTTTTCTCAGCAGGCTCTGAAGGCCCAGCTTCGGCACTAGCCTGGCTCACTGCAGCTTCAACTTCGGTCGGTTTTGTTTCAGCTTCGATTTGCATTTTCGAAGCCTCGACAATTTTCCCTAAAGGAGTAGATCTTGAAGCCTTTACTGATTATAGCACATCTAGTACATTTGCCATCCTTCTTCTTTTGGGAGTTGCCGTAAGACCTTTCTGTATCTTCGGCAGTGTTACTTCTGCCGAAGGGCTTAAAATTTCTAACATTTTTGTTCCTTCAGTTTTTGGCTCTTCGGCCTTATCTTTACCAGTCTTTGCCTCAGCTTGCTCGGCTGAGGGTGCCTTCGGCATGGTAGCCGGTTCTTCAGCCTTCTGCGTAGGAGGAATGGGCTCCTTTGGTTCAGCAGCTGAAGAAGTCTCCCCGTCAAGCTCAGGTACCACGACAGGCTCAATATAACGCAGCCGGTGGGTAAGGACTTTCAGTTTTTTGCTCTTCGGCGCAGGCTCATCGGGGGCGGCCGAAGCAGCAATTTTGGCCGAAGCAGCAGCCTTCCTCTTCTTTCCCCATCCTCGCAGCGGGTAGCAGTAGTCGGGGTAAACAAAACCAATGGCATCAAAAACTATGTTTAATCTCTTTTTTCCCCGGCCCCCGAAGGATGTGGATAAGGCATTATCTTCCGCTTTGGAATACGGTCCAAGCAGTTCATCACTTGTAGCTTTAATACATTTCAGCCAGTCATCATTCGGTTCATCAAATTTATCTCCGTATTTGAAGGTGTATTTCAATCGAACCAGCTCACCTTCGCCAGACTTGGTGACAGTCTCCTTCGGCATTTCCCAGTTCTCTAAAAGCGGCCACACTCTGAAAGCTCTATGCTCTTGGATTAAATCTCTTGTACCAATAAAAAAGAAAACAGTACTGAAAGCCTTTTGGCATGCTTCGGCAGCTTCGTCAATCTCAACCTTTGGCCTTCAAAGGCCGAAGCGGGACCAAATGGGGCGCATAATAACTTCTTTAATATCCTCCCTTGCCTTCAAGTCATTCTTCACATAAAACCATTCCTCCATCCACGTTCCAGGCCACCTTTTTCTGTATGTTGGCACCGGATAGCTTGCGTTGGGGCGGGCAGTAAATCCATAACAGCCAAAGTTATTGTGATATTGTTCCTTGCCCATGGCCTTCGTCTCATATGCAAGTTCATGCATGCTGAGGAAACATTTCGCACTTGGCTCCACTCCTTGGCTTCTCACAGCCTAGACAAAAATTCTCATTCTAATAATAGCTTCGGGGGTTATCTGATGAAGGAATATCTGATAAATTTTCAACACTTCGACCACAAACCTGCTCAATGGAAACCGAAGCCCAGCTTTGAAGAAGCTTCGGTAAATCACAACCTCGTCTTCCTCAGGGGCAGGGACGGTGTTGTCTCCGCCAGCTCTCACAATAGACATATCCCGAAAGTATCTTCCTCTCATACTCTCAAGGTGATTTTGTTTGATGGTCGATTTTCCAAAAATTGAGTGACTTGCCGGTCCTCAGAATCTTCACCCCCACTTTCAGCATCGTAACTATCACTGTCACCAGTATCTTCAGATAGGCCCTCCAATATCTCTTTTGTAATCTTCTCTGTATTTGATTTGGCCATCGATTCTAAAAACCCAGCTATATAAGGATTCACAGCCTTCTTCTGCTCAAAGAGCTTCTCCTCTTCGGTTAGCTTCGTCTGAGCAACAACTTTCTTGTCTTGAGACATCTTTTCTTCGAAAATGGTGAAAATGTGTCCTTCGAACCAAAGCTTAGAAAGCTTGAGAAACTAAGCAAGCGTTGGTGAGCAAGAGCTATAAAATTGAGCAAACAAAGCAAGTGGCCCAAACAGCGTATCAAATGTGGCCAGGGTGAGTTCTTATTTATACGATCGACGCACTCCAAATTGGAGGGTCCCATCTGTCATTGACTGTTGCTATTCTAGCAAAGGGAAGGTGTTTTTTCGGACCTTCGGCTTAAGGCCTTCGTCCATGTCGTAGTCTGAATTCGTTATCTTAAGCAAATTAATACTGCGAGGGCTACTGTTGGGGGCCTTCGTCCTTTGAAGGTCCTCAAAAACATAATTTAACAATGTCCTCCAAGTATGGTTTATGGACAGGTATCTTCGGATTCATGATAAAAGCGTACGCGATGAGGAGCATGATCGTGACGAAGGTTGCCGTCGCTCCGATGCTGTGCGCAAGGGAGCTTCGGCTAAATCGCAGAAAAGGGAACCGACTTAAAAGGGAAAGGCCATTCAGTCCTCATAGATTTTTCTATAAGCCAATAATGAATGTAAGGGGCATGATTGTAATTTCTCATAGGCTGTGTCCTGTGCCTATAAATAGATGAACAGTACCCTCGTACTGTTCACGCTGACTTGTATTCACTTTTGCGTCATACTTGTACTCACTTGCCTTTTATCAAGTCAAAGGTACCTTTGTAATTCAGTATTGTTTTTACCTTTCCATGATTATATAATTGAGAATAAATGATATGATATGATTGTTTGTGTTGTGTTATATATGGCATACATTTCTTCTTCTATTTTATCGTATAATGCATTGATGAAGGTATGTCCTTCATGACCTTCGTCTAAAGATCATTATATCCTAAGGGAAATAATGTTTCGAAGGACGAAGGACATTAACATTTAACATCTTGTGTTGCCTTATTCTTGACTCATAGCATTTGAGAACAAGTCCCCAACAGAGATGATGTCGAAATTTTATATATGAATGTTAGATGTGTAGTTTAGTAGCATTCTGGGGTGTTTGTGGATTCTAGGGTGCTACATAGCCACTCTCTGGTTTTTTCAGAGTCACTCCGCTATAATTCACCGGACTGTTTGGTGTGCACTAGACATGTCCGGTGAGACAATGGAGCAACGGTCAACTTCGCCCAACGGTCGTCTGCGATGTCACATGAACAGTGAACAGTGCGCAGGTCAGAAGTCAGAACTGCGAAGTTAGAACACACCGAACTGTTTGGTGTGCCACCAGAATGTCCGGTGCCGCAAGAGGACAAAGGACTTCAACGGTCAACCGCTCTAAACCCCAACGTGCAGCTGACGTGGAACGCACCGGACAATGAACAGTGCCATGTTCGGTGCACCACCGGACTGTCAGGTGTGCCATCGACAGCAACGGCTAGAATAGTGGTTGGGGCTATAAATACCCTAACCACCACCATTCAAGCAATCCAAGTTTTCAGCCCTTCACAATCAATACAAGAGCAAAAGCCTACACTCCAAGACACAAATCAAAATATAAAATCCTCTCCAAGCCTCAAAATCAACTCAATTGCTTAGTGACTTGAGAGAGGGTGTTTAGTGTTTCTTTTGTTGCTCTTGTTGCTTGGATTGCTTTTTCCTTCTTACTCTAATTCTTCTAAGTGCTTTGTAAAGCTTGCAAGAGACACCTAAGTGTGTGGTGATCCTTGCGGGGTCTTAGTGACCCAAGTGATTAAGGAGAAGCACTCGACCGATCTGTGTGACCGATTGAGAGAGGGAAAGGGTTGGAATAGACCCGGCCTTTGTGGCCTCCTCAACAGGGACTAGGTTCTTTGGAACCAAACCTCGGTAAACAAATCACCGTGTTCATTTGTGTTGATCTTCACTCGATTTGTTTTCCCTTTCCCCTCTCTCTAAAAAGTTCCCTTGCTCATAATGATTTGAGTTTGCTCCAAAGGTTATCCACATTGATTGAGCAATTCATAGTAAGGGGAACTATTTTTTGCACTCTGAATTATTTCTAACACTAACCCCGGGCATAGTGCGTGTTTAAAGTTTGTAAATTTCAGATTTCGCCTATTCACCCCCCTCTAGGTGACTTTCAATTGGTATCGGAGCCCGGTGCTTCATTAGAGTCTAACAACTCGAAGTGATGTCGGGAGAACACGCCAAGAGGGAGATGGCCACCGGCGAAAAGCCTGAAGGCCCGGGAAGGAAGAACAATGAACGGACTCCGTCAAGGGAGGCCGGCGACAAGCACAAGAAGGAATCCGCTTCCTCCATCAAGTCACATAGGAAGGGTGACAAGAAGAAAAAGAAAAAGAATACGGTGGTCTACTACGAGACCGACTCTTCATCACCTTCCACATCCGGTGCCGAGTCTACTACTTCGAAACGCCAAGAGCGTATGAAGTATAGTAAGATGCCTCTTCGCTATCCTCGCATTCCCAAATGTGCTGCTCTACTTTCTGTACCTCTAGGCAAACCACCATATTTTGATGGTGAAGATTATTGTATGTGGAGTGATAAAATGAGGCACCATCTAACTTCACTCCACGAAAGCATATGGGATATTATTGAGTTTGGAGCGCAAGCACCACAGGTGGGCGATGAGGATTATGACTCCGATGAGGCCGCCCAAATAAGGCATTTTAATTCCCAAGAACTTCTATACTCCTCGCCTCCTTGTGTCGAGAGGAGTATAATAAGGTGCAAGGATTAAAAAATGACAAAGAAATTTGGGACGTCCTCAAGACGGCGCATGAAGGGGATGAGGTGACCAAAATCACCAAGCACGAAACGATCGAGGGAGAGCTCGGTTGATTCGTCCTAAACAAAGGAGAGGAGCCACAAGTGATGTACAACCGACTCAAAACAATGGTCAACCAAGTGCGCAACCTCGGGAGCACCAAGTGGGATGACCATGAAATGGTCAAGGTTATTCTAAGATCTCTTGTTTTTCATAATCTTACTCAAGTTCAATTAATTCGTGGAGATCCTAGATATAAATAGATGTCTCCCAAGGAGGTAATTGGTAAGTTTGTGAGCTTTGAACTTATGATCAAAGACTCTAAACACATTGTCAACTTGGAGCAAGGCGGCACCTCCACACCCGAGGTGCAACCCATTGCATTCAAAGCAACGGAAGAAAAGAAGGAAGAGTCTACACCAAGTAGACTTCCAATCGACGCCTCCAAGCTTGACAATGAGGAGATGCCTCTTATCATCAAGAGCTTTCGGCAAATCCTCAAGCAAAGGAAGGGGAAGGAATACAAACCTCGCTTCAAGAGGGTTTGCTATAGGTGTGGTAAGTCCGGTCACTTTATTGCTAAATGTCCATATATATGTGACAGTGATAGGGACGATGACAAGAAAGGAAAGAAGAAGATGGAGAAGAAAAGATACTACAAGAAGGGTGGTGAGGCACACATGGGGTGGGAATGTGACTCCGACGAGAGCTGCACCGACTCCTCCTCCGACGAGGACGCCGTCAACATTGCCATCAATAAGGGCCTTCTCTTTCCCAATGTCGGCCACAAATGCCTCATGGCTAGAGATACCGCCAAATATATTACTTCCGATGATGAGGGTAGCTCTAGTGATAATGAAGATGATTTAACTTCTCTTTTTGCAAACCTTACCAAGGATCAAAAGAAAAAGGTAAATGAATTGATAGAAACCATTAACGAGAAGGATGATCTCTTTGAATGCCAAGAGGACTTGCTCGTTAAGGAAAATAAGAAATTTGTTAAGTTAAAAAATGCTTATGCTCTTGAAGTAGAAAAATGTGAAAACTTGTCTGAAGAGCTTAGTATTTGCAATGATTCAATTTCTTGTATCAAAATTGAGAATGATAATTTACTTGCTAAAATTGAAGAATTGAATGTTTGCAAACCCTCTACATCTACTGTTGAGCATGTTACTATTTGTACTAGATGTAGAGATATTAATATTGATGCTATAAATGATCACCTTGCTATAATTAAAGAAAAAATGATCACATAGCTAAATTAAATGCTAAAATTGTTGGGCATGAGCTTGAGAATGAAAATTTTAAATTTGCTCGTAGTATGCTCTATAATGGGAGACGCCCTGTCATTAAGGATGGCATTGGCTTCCAACAAGGGAGCTAAAGCAACATCAAACTTAATGCCCCTAAGAACAGACTCTCTAATTTTGTTATGGGTAAGGCTCCCATGGTTCAGGATAGAGAGGGTTACATTTTATATCCTGAGAACTATCCTGAGCACAAAATTAGGAAAATTCATGCTAGAAAATCTCATATTGTTTCTCATCATGCTTACATGTATAGTAATGATGCATCTAGCTCTAGGCGTTCAACTCATATGAAAATACCTAAAAAGAAAATTGCAAATGCATCAAATGAACATAGCATTTCATTTAAGACTTTTGATGCATCGTTTGTGCTTACTAACAAATCAGGCAAAGTAGTTGCCAAATATGTTGGGGGCAAACACAAGAGTGCTAAGACTTGTGTTTGGGTACCCAAGGTGCTTGTTTCTAATGTCAAAGGACCCAAGACCGTTTTGGTTCCTAAGAACAAGACCTAAATTTGTTTTGTAGGTTTATGCATCCAGTGGGTCAAGTTGGATAATTGATAGTGGGTGCACAAACCACATGACAGGGGAGAAAAGGATGTTCTCCGCATATGAGAAAAATGATGATCCCTAAAGAGCAATCACATTCGGGGATGGAAATCAAGGTTTGGTCAAAGGAACGAGTAAAATTGTTATATCCCCTGACCATTTTATTTACAATATTTTTCTTGTAGATTCTTTAGATTACAACTTGCTTTTTGTCTCTCAATTATGCAAAATGGGTTACAACTGTCTTTTTACTGATGTTGGTGTTACTATCTTTAGAAGAAGTGATGATTCAATAGCTTTTAAGGGAGTGTTTGATGGCCAGCTATATTTAGTTGATTTTAATGATAACAATGCTGAACTAGACACTTGCTTAATTGCTAAGACTAATATGAGTTGGCTCTAGCATCGCCGACTTGCTCATGTTGGGATGAAGAATCTTCACAAGCTTCTAAAGGAAGAGCACATTTTAGGACTAACAAATGTTCATTTTGAGAAAGACAGGATTTGTAGCGCATATCAAGCAGGGAAGCAAGTTGGAACTCATCATCCACATAAGAACGTCATGACGACTGACAAGCCGCTTGAACTAATCCACATGGATCTTTTCGGCCCAATAGCTTACATAAGCATCGGCGAGAGTAAGTATTGTCTTGTAATTGTGGATGATTATTCTCGCTTCACTTGGGTATTCTTTTTGCAGGAAAAATATCAAACCCAAGAGATCTTAAAGAGATTCTTGAGACGAGCTCAAAATGAGTTCAGATTGAGAATCGAAAGGATTAGAAGCGACAATGGAACGGAGTTCAAGAATTCACAAATTGAAGGATTTCTTAAGGAAGAGGGCATCAAGCATGAGTTCTCTTCTCCCTACACACCTCAACAAAATGGTGTAGTGGAGAGGAAGAATAGAACTCTTTTGGATATGGCAAGGACCATGCTTGATGAGTACAAGATACCAGATCGGTTTTGGGCGGAGGCGGTTAACACCGCCTGCTACTCAATCTATTGGGGGTCTTCTTCTCTACCAAAGGTCCTCAAGGAAAAACACCTTCGACAAAATAATACAAAGGCTCGTCAAAGCTACCTTCAGCCTTGGTTTAGCCCCTCAAGACGAAGACTCTACGTAGAGGCGACAATGCAGAATGCCGAAGCTCAATAGCTTCGACCCATACCAAGCAGAGAAGGAAAAAGGACTAAATGGACCTTATTAGTTTTAGTTGCTTGTAAACAAATGTTCAAGGGCATGGATGTAATTTTACCCGGGTTGCATCCCGTGCCTATAAATAGATGAACAGTACCCCCGTACTATTCATGCTGGATTGTAATTGCTCTCAAGCCATTCTCGCTCTCCTACCTTCCGGCAAGCCGAAGGTACAATTGTAATATGAATATTGTTAATATTTATTCATGTTTAACAAAGTTAAATGAATCATAAGCATAATGAATATTATCTTCATTCCTCTGTATTCCTTCACTCTCTTATTTATATTCATGTTTATATTATAAAATGATAAAGGTGTGTCCTTCATGACCTTCGTCTGAAGATCATTATATCCTAAAGGAAATAATTTTTTAAGGACGAAGGTCTTTAACCATTAACAATTGTGTTGCCTTGTTCTTAATTAATAACATTTGAGAACAAGTGAACAACATTGGCGCCCACCTCCGGTGAACTCACTTCCACAACTGCAACGATGGCATCGCAAAGCAACCAAGTTGTGGCACCTTTGGCTATGAAGCTGGTGCTCCCAATCACAGGCGACTCAACCTCTGAACCAGCCAACAAGAGGCAAAAGAAAGAAGCACAGAGAAGGGTACAACATGTTGGAGTGCAAGGACCCCTCATCAAATCCAAATGGTCTCACATACCAATCACCTTCTCCCAAGATGATCTTCAGCTGAAGGATTATCCCCACAATGATGCAATGGTTATATCTTGTGTCATCAAAGGATTTCTAGTTCACAATGCCCTAGTAGACATAGGTAGTGCAGCGGTTATCATTTTTGCGAAGGCTTTCAAACAAATGCAAGAGCCAGATGACAAGATACATGATGCAACACACCCTCTTTGTGGTTTCGGAGGAAGACAGATTGTGGCACTCGACAAGATAACCATGCCTCTCACCTTCGGTTACGTTCACAACATAAGGACAGAGCAGGTTGTCTTTGACATTGTTGATATGGAGTATCCATACAATGCAATCGTTGGTCGAGGGACACTCAATGCCTTCGAAGCAATACTCCACCCAACATATCTTTGCATGAACATACCTTGGGAGCAAGGGCCCATTGCTGTACATGGGAGTCAAGAAGCTGCCCGGAGAGCCAAAGGAAGTTGGACTGATTCGAAGGCTATCCATAATATAGATGAAGCCGAAGCTTATCAGCAGTATAAGCATAAAAGAGAAAAGGCTGCTTCGACAGATCAACCAAAGCCTATGCTTTTGTGTGAAGATATAGCTGAGCAGAAAGTGCTATTGGGATCTCAATTATCTGATGAGCAAGAGAATACCTTGCTAAGATTTTTGTTTAACAACAAAGATGTTTTTGCTTGGACAACTAATGATCTCTGTGGCGTCAATAGAGACATTATTGAGCACTCACTCAATGTGGACCCGTCCTTCAGACCAAGAAAGCAGAGGCTTCGGAAAATGTCCGATGATAAAGCCGAAGGTGCAAAAAATGAAGTGAAAAGACTTCTAAGTGCTGGCGTTATCAGAGAAGTAATGTACCCAGAGTGGCTAGCCAACACTATCATGGTAAAGAAAGCAAATGGAAAATGGAGAATGTGTATTGACTTTATGGATCTCAACAAGGCATGTCCGAAGGATGAATTCCCATTACCAAGAATAGATTCCCTTGTGCATGCAACAACTACTTCGGAACTCATGAGATTATTGGATTGCTATTCAGGCTATCATCAAATCTAAATGAAAAAGGACGATGAGTCGAAGACAAGCTTTATAACACCTAGTGGCACCTATTGTTATCTTCGGATGCCTGAGGGGCTAAAAATGCTGGAGGAAGCTTCAGCAGAATTACTGTCAAAGTTCTTCATTCCGAGATTGGTAGAAATGTGCTAACATATGTCGATGATATCATAGTAAAGAGCACGAAACAAGAGAACCATGTTGTTGATTTACAATAGACATTTGCTAATTTCAGACAGGCTGGTCTTAAGCTAAATCCAGAAAAATGTGTCTTTGGAGTGAAGAAGGGCAAGTTTCTCGGCTGCTTGGTATCGACAAAGGGTATTGAGGCCAACCCAAGCAAAATCGAAGCTATGCTTCGGATGGAACCACCAAATTTGAGAATGGGGGCTCAGAGATTAGCAGGAAGGCTGGCATCATTAAACAGATTTATTTCAAGATCAGGAGAGAGGAACCTGCCTTTCTTTGAAGTGTTGAAATCAGCCAAAGTTTTCCAATGGGGTCTAGCCCAGCAGAAAGCCTTCGAAGAGCTGAAGCAGTATTTGATAGATCTAACAACTCTAACCCCACCTTCGTCAGGAACCCCATTACTTCTATGTGTGGCTGCTTCCCATGCCGCGGTTAGTGCGGCGCTTGTGCAAGAGAAACAAGATGGCCAAGTAAAATAGCAAGCACCGGTATGCTTCGTCTCCGAAGTACACAGTCCATCAAAGAAGAATTACACAGAGTTAGAGATGGTATTGTATGCTGTATTAATGGCCTCCATAAAGCTTCAACACTACTTTCAAGCATACCACATAATTGTACCTTCATCACAACCTCTGAAAGATATAATGAGGAACAGAGAAGCTATAGGAAGAGTCAGAAAATGGGCTGCTGAACTCAATGAATTTACCATTGATTATGTTCATAGATCTTTGATCCAGTCTCAGGCGTTAGCAGACTTCATTGCTGATTGGACGCCAGGGGCTCGAGATGAAGAAAGAATAAACGATGATGAAGCTTGGACGGTATTTTGTGATGGGTCTTGGGGGACCTTCGACACAGGGGCAGCTGCCGTTCTAGTTACACTATCCAAAATCAGAACCTTCTATGTAGTAAAATTAGACTTCAGCTGTACAAATAATATTGCAGAGTACGAAGCTCTTCTCTTGGGGCTTCGGAAACTTAAGGCAATGGGTATAAGAAGGGCAATCCTCAAGACTGATTCACAAGTTATCTTGGGTCATATGGACAAGAGCAGTAAGGCAAGAGACCCAAAGCTTGAAAAGTACCTAGATGCAGTCTGAAGGTTGGAAGCCTCTTTTGAAGGATTCTCTGTAAAAAATATCCCAAGGGGAGAAAATGAGCATGCAGACCTGCTAGCCAAATCAGCGGCACAGGGGCTCCCATTACCTTCGGAAGTATTTTTTGAAACAATAAAAGCACCTTCAGTCGAGCTCATGGAAAGAGCGGTGCTCACAATTTCACCAGTACATAGTGAAGATTGGAGGACTGAGATTGTATCTTTCCTCCAGGGCAACTGTCTTTCGGCTGATGAAGTTTATAATAAAATAATGGAAGGAAGAACAAGGCCATATGTAATAATAGAAGGGGAACTATACAAGCACGGAGTTTGCTCTTCATTACTCAAGTGCTTGTCCAGAACCGAAGGGCAAGAATTAATGAAGGAGATACATGCGAGATTATGTGGGGCCCAGATTGGGTCTAGGCCTTTGCTGGGGAAGGTTTTTAGACAAGGTTTTTAGTGGCCGAAGGCAGCTTCGGATGTAGCAGATTTAGAACAAAAATGTGAAAATTGCCAAAAGTGTGCCAAAGACCAGAAGTAACCTTCGTCTTTAACCCAACTAATACAGCCAACCTGGCCATTGCAAAGATGGGGCCTGAATTTGTTAGGTCCACTCTCACCAGCATAAGGCAACCTGAAGTATGTTGTAGTGGCAGTAGAATATTTTTCTAACTGGATTGAGGCAAAGCCCTTAGCTACAATAACTTCGGCCATGGTCTAAAAATTCTTCTGGCAAAATATTGTCTGTCGCTTCGGTGTGCCGAAGGCTATAACAGTTGATAACAAAACTCAGTTTGATGCTGAGACATTCAAAGCCTTCTATACCCAGATCGACACAAAAATACACTTCGCATCAGTGAGACATCCAGAGTCAAACAGTTTAGTAGAAAGAGCAAATGGAATCATAATAACAGGAATAATGAAGTCAATCTTCAATTAGCCTAGAGGAAAGTGGCCAGACGAATTAATAAAAGTGGTGTGGAACCACAACACTGTTGTGTCAAGGTCAACAGGATTTACTCCATTCAAACTTCTGTTCGGTGACGAAGCAATTACACCGGAAGAAGCAAGAATGGGCTCAATAAGAATTCTAGCTTCGACAGAGGACGAAGGTGACTGCAAATAACAAAATACACCATAGAAGGGACCAGACTACAAGCCATAAAGCATATCAATAAATACCAGGCCAAGACAATCAAATGGCGTGACAGAAAAGTAAGATTGAAGAACATCAAGCCATGCCATTTGGTGCTTCGAAGGGTGGCCAACCCTGATATGGTGGGGAAGCTTCAGCTCAAGTGGGAAGGCTCCTTTCTGGTGATATCTTCGTCAAGACCCGGTTCCTACAGACTGAAAGATATGGACGACAATGACATACCCAGGTCTTGGAATGCGGATGAGCTTCGACGATATTATGTATAAACAATGTAATTTTCTTATTTTTCCCCTACGACACCCTTTTCCTTTCAAGAGGGGAGAAAGGTTTTTAATGGGGCCATAGGTTGTAATTTTCATTTTTTGTTTAGCCCTCTGCAATAAGGGCCAAATTCTGCCATATGTAAAATGTAACACCAGGATTTGCACCATCGAGTGCAAAAGATCATGAAGAAGCTCCAAAGTCGTCCCTAAGTGGATGCATAGCTAAAATGTCACCTAAGAGGTGAAGAAGCTACAAAGTCGCTCCAAAAGGGACGCAGAGTAAGTTAAGAAGGTCCAAAGTCATTCCTAAGGGAATGCAGAGCTAAAATACCACCTAAATCAAAGGTGAAGAAGCTTCAAAGTCGTTCCTAAGGGGATGCAAAGCTTAAATGCCACCTAAGTCAAAGGTGAAGAAGCTCCAAAGTCATTCCTAAGGGGATGCAGAGCTTAGCTCCAAAGTCGTTCCTAAGAGGATGCAGAGCTGAAATACCACCTAAGTAAAAGGTGAAGAGACTACAAAGTCGTTCCTAAAGAAATGCAGAGTCTGGGTGTATTTTTGGCATACATTTGCATAATTCATCACATCATTTTTGCATTTGTACAAACATTCATTAGACATTCATAGGATCATCATCATGACATAAAGCACAGACATTACTAGGAAAGACAGAAGATACCTGTCTTCAGTGACAAAATGCTTTGTTGAATACGTAGATGCTTCTTCTTAAATAAAAGAAGGGAATGAACTTCGTTTGTAAATGACTAGAAATGCTTCGATGTGAACGAAAAGAAGGGAAGGTGTTTTTCGCCTTCGGCTCAAAAGATTGCAAGCGATGGTTTCGTCCACAACAAAGCAGTTCGTACAGGAGCGAAAAGGTGAAATTATATTACAAGGTATTCACAAATAAACACAATATTTTGTTCAAACTGTCAGTTACAATCTTTTGCCAAATAATGCAAAGAGATCCTAAGTTTTCTATAGATAGTTACAAAAAGTTCTAAGAGTCTTCAGCCCTTCGGAACAAGCTTCGATTCAACGACCTTCGGCGCCACCATCCTGTAGAAAGAAGCTGCGGGAGAGAATCTCTTGATTTATGTAGCCGCAACCACTCAGGTGGTCAGTGCTGCGGTCGTAGTCGAGAGACGAGAGGAGGGGCATGCACTGCTCATCCAAAGGCCAGTCTACTTCATCAGCGAGGTGCTATCCGGACCAAAATCCGCTACCCGCAAATCCATAAGCTACTGTACGCGGAGATTCTAACACGACGAAAGCTGCGACACTACTTCGAGTCTCATCCGGTGACTGTGGTGTCATCCTTCCCCCTGGGAGAGATCATCCAGTGTCGAGAGGCCTCGGGTAGGATAGCAAAATGGGCAGTGGAACTCATGGGGGAAACACTTTCATTCGCTCCTCAGAAGGCCATAAAATCCCAAGTCTTGACAGACTTCCTGGCTGAATGGGTCGACACCCAATTGCCAACAGCTCCAATCCAGGCCGAACTTTGGACCATGTACTTCGATGGGTCGCTTATGAAAACCGGAGCAGGTGCTGGCTTGCTCTTCATCTCACCCCTCGGGAAACATGTGCGCTACGTACTACGCCTCCATTTTCCGGCGTCAAACAACGTGGCCGAGTACGAGGCCTTGGTTAATGGATTGCGCATCACCGTCGAGCTAGGGGTTCGACGCCTCGATGCTCGTGGCGACTCGCAGCTCGTTATTGACCAAGTCATGAAGAACTCTCACTGCCGCGATCAAAAAATGGAGGCCTACTACGACGAAGTTCGACGCTTGGAAGATAAGTTCTATGGGCTGGAACTCAACCATGTTGCTCGACGGTACAACGAGACCACGGATGAGCTGGCTAAAATAGCCTCAGGACGAACGACGGTTCCCCCAAATGTCTTCTCCAGGGACATATATCAACCATCCGTCAAACTCAACGACGCACCCGAGCCCTAGGAGACCTCGGTCCAGCCCGAGGTACCCTCGGCCGCTGAGGGTGAGGCCCTGCGCGTTGAGATAGAATAGAGTGGGGTCACACCAAACCTAAACTAGCGGACCCCGTACCTGGAATATCTCCTCCGAGGAGAGGTTCCCCTCAACAAGGCCGAAGCTCGGCGACTGGCTCGGTGCGCCAAGTCATTCGTTTTACTGGGTGATGAAAAAGAGTTGTACCACCGCAGCCCCTCAGGCATTCTCCAACGATTCATATCCGTCGCCCAAGGACAAGAGCTGTTACAAGAAATACACTCGGGGGCTTGTGGTCACCATGCAGCACCTCGAGCCCTCGTAGGAAACGCTTTCCGACAAGGTTTCTACTGGCCGACTGCAGTGGCCGACGCCACTAGGATTGTACACTCCTGGCGAGGGTGTCAACTCTACACAAGACAGACGCACCTGCCCGCTCAGGCCCTCCAGACAATGCCTATCACTTGGCCGTTCGTCATGTGGGGTCTGGACCTCGTCGGTACCTTGCAGAAGGCACCCGGGGGCTTCACGCACCTACTGGTCGCCATCGACAAATTCTCCAAGTGGATCGAAGTCCGACCCCTAACCAGCATCGGGTCTGAGCAGGCGGTGGCGTTCTCTACAAATATCATCCACCGCTTTGGGATCTCAAACTCCATCATCACTGACAATGGCACACAATTCACTGGGAAAAAGTTCCAAGACTTCTGCGAAGGCCACCACATTCGAGTGGACTGGGCCGCCGTAGCTCACCCAATGACAAACGGGCAGGTGGAGCGCGCCAATGGTATGATTTTGCAGGGACTAAAACCAAGGATCTACAACGACCTCAACAAGTTTGGCAAGCGGTGGATAAAAGAGCTACCCTCGGTGGTTTGGAGTCAGAGGACGACGCCGAGCCGGGCCATGGGCTTCTCGCCGTTCTTTCTAGTCTATGGGGCCGAGGCCGTCCTACCCATAGACCTAGAATACGGTTCCCCGAGGGCAAAGGCATACGATGACCAAAACAACCAGACCAGCCGAGAAGATTCACTGGACCAGCTGGAAGAGGCTCGGGACGTAGCCTTACTACACTCGGCGCGGTATCAGCAGTCTCTGCGACGCTACCACGCCCGAAGGATTCGGCCCCGAGGCTTCCAAGTGGGAGATTTGGTGCTTCGACTACAACAAGACGCCCGAGGGCGCCACAAGCTTACTCCTCCCTGGGAAAGGCCATTCATCATTGCCAAAATTTTGAAGCCCGGGACATACATGCTGGCCAACGATCAAGGCGAGGTCTAGAGCAACGCTTGGAACATCGAACAACTACGTCGCTTTTACCCTTAAAGCGTTTCAAGTCGTTCATGTATCTCGATCCCTTTACATGTATAATAAAAAGTCTAACCATCAAGGGAGGATCGGCCTTGCCTCAGCAAAAACTGAACCTCCCTCGAGGGCTAGAAGGGGGGAACCCCCCTCTGCGTCAAAATTTTCCTCGGAAAAGTTTTCTACCAAAACGACTTTCATGCCTTTCGACTATATCGATAAGGAAACGCTCGAAACAAGAGGAAAGGAAACACAACTTTATACTCTAACACTAAAAATGTTTAGGACTCAGCGGCCGCAAGAAACATACACATACTTAAAACAAACTTTTCCCCACAGGATCAGGTGTCGGCAGGGGAAGGAGCAGCACCCTCGGCATCGTTCCCGCCCGCGGCAGAATCCGGCCTGGCCTCGGACGGCGACGCAGGCGGAAGGATCTCCACCTTGAAATAGGAAGCCAACGCCGCGTCGGGGCCCTCGGCAGCCGCGTCAAGCCTTCGGACCTCGGATAGGGCGGCCTCCTCTTCGTCGGGTAAGCAGTACCCCTCGCTGACCTGCTCCAAATCCACGTCATAATGGGAAGCGAGGACAGTGAAGGCCCGCCTAACGCGTGGTGCAACGCCCCGCGGAGTCTGCTGCGCACGTGGCCGCCCAAGGCCCACAGGCGACTCTAGGGGGAGCTGCCCGAGGGGACGTCGCCGAGGCCAAAGGTCCGGCAGAAGGCCGAGATGGCCTCGGACATGGCCATGCGGTCGGCCTCCTTTTGCTCGGCCGCCTGGGCAAGCGCCTTGCAGTTCTCAACGGACTCGTTAAGAGCCGTCTCGAGCCCTGAAGAAAGCCGGACAATATTCTTCAGACACGAGGTGAAGAATGAAGACAAAAACAAAATCACAAAGCAGGCAAAACATACCTTCGGCCCGGGCACGCTGCTGTGAGGCCACGACTCGGGCGGACCAGGCAGACCCAACGGCCACGGCCAGACCCTCCGCCAGGGTCTTGGCTCGAGCGGTCCCTCGGCTAGCCGCTCCATACTCTCAGCCAGCTGTCCCGTAAGGGCCTCGGCCTGGCTCACGGCCTCGGCAGCTTGGCTCCAGAATTGGTCCCGCTCGCCGGTGACCTGGCCAAGCTCCAGCTGCCGCTGGCGCATCTCCTCAGCCTGGGGAGCCACCTGCTCCCATGCCGATGAAGCCTCCATTCGTGCCGATGCCGCCTGTGTCCGCTCCGCCGCTGCCTCCGACTTCAGCTCATCACAAAGCAGCCGAAGGTCCGCCACCTCGGCGCTCCGTTGGGCAAGGCGCTCATTGGCCTCGGTAAGCGCGGCCCACTGGGACCGCAGCAACTCCCAAACGTCGCTTTCGCGGCGGATGAACAACGACTTAGTGGTGCTCACGTCCGCAAGCTCCTGAGAAAGGAAAACAGGATATCACAAAGAATGCCCTGATCACGTGAGGTGTACGCCTAAAACCTTACCTGGAAGACCTTGGGAACGTCCCTAGAAAGAATTTCCATGGTCGACCAAAGCGACCTCATTGCCACCTTGGTATATTCACGGAAATTATTCTGAAACTGCTCCTCCAACTCATCGTTGAGGGAGAGGAGGGGCTCCGAGGTGTCGCGGCTCCAGAACAGGAGCGGCTGCCCACACCACTCATTGGGATTGAGCTGCGTGGGGATAAGGCTGCTGCTCCCCAAGACGGGCCATGGTTCTGCGTGCCCCTCGGCCGAGGCGTCGGGTCCCCTGCAGTCGGCGCATCGGGTACCACCGCAGTCGACGTCTCGGGCCTCTCCTCGGCCAAGGTGACAGGCCTCCGCTCACCGACCTCGGCAACAACGGCCGCCCCTCCTCATGATCGAAAATGGGGAGATCAGGGATGACCAAGGGCAGAGGCGCCTCAGCCACCTCAACATCGGCGGTGACGGGCGGCTCCGCGGGCGAATCAGCGACGACCCCGGCAGGAATCGATGCCGGCGCCGGCGACAAGACAAGCGGACTCGGGGCCGCGGCTGCGTCAACTGCCTCCCCCGGTATGACGACCGCTCCAACAGGGGGCTCGACCTGGGAGGCTTGCCCCATGGCAGCCTATGCCGCCTGGGCCCCCCGTCGGAGGGCGCCTTGTGCGGAGGCCAACCAACCAGCGTGGCGCGCCGCAACCCCGGCTGCAGAGGCCGGCCCCGTCTTAAGGGCCTTCGAGGGGGCCAGGCCAGCCGAGCCCTGCCTCCGCTTGCTGAAAAGGAGAAGGGGCAGGTTCAAGACACACAGCGAAAAAACTGAAACAGAGGTATCCTCAGATACTTACCCGCTCAGGGGCAAGGCCAATCGTACCTGCGTAGAGGCCCCTCAGGCCCCAGTCTCCGCAGGCGCTGCCGAGGGTTGTCCCATGGCCGGCTTCGACGCCGCTTCCACCTCGGACGCCCAAGGCGCCGAGGGAGCGGCCTGCCCAGGCGACATCGCGACAGCCGGGAGACCAACTTCCCGTATGACCGGCACGGGCACCTTGTGACACCCCAGTGTCACCTAGGGTTTTTCTCAAAAGCCAAACCAAGAACCATTATTTCATGTGAACCAAAGTAAGCATGAACATCAAAACAATTTAAGTGAGAAAGAATTCACCAAGTATATGCTTAAAAGTGTCATGATCAAAACAATTGAGACTTTTGAAAGATAAGAATGTGCAACCCTAATTCAAAACCCTAAGTAAACCCCATGAACAAAACTCAAGAAGATGTGAAAAGAGGATGAAAAGTTTAAAATTTTGAGTTGAGCCAATTATATAAGTTAAAGTATATTTATTAAGCAACAAGAAAGATTCAGAAGGCTTAGCCAAAATAACTCAAATAAATCCCCAAATCAGCCCTTGATCAATGAATCCTTAGAGAAATTCAGATTTCTAAATTTCTGAATTTCAGATCTCTTCTCAAAGATCATCTGTGTTCTCTGTTTTTCAAAACTCAAAGCCAGAAGATCCAAATATCAAAGTCGTGCCAAATTACCTTGAACACATTCTGGGAAAGTTTGAACTCAAACCAAATTCATTTGACACGGTTTTGGCGCAGCTCAACCTCGGGACCAGGCATTCTGACACTGGCACCTTGGTGACGCTACAACTCCCTGTCCCTAGCCTAAAACCGCACGTCGTCCATACACAAAAGACAAAGCTTGGTCTGGTGAACAAATCCCTTGCAGTGATCTTGCCCAAATTCGCGAAGATTTGCTCCCAATCGGCGCTTGAACAGGGGCAGAGGCAACGGGAACACGTGTTCGACCGCGGCTGACACCCCTGGTTCACGCCCGTTCGCGCACCGCGCCTTCCCAGTGCACGCCCGCGCGCACTCGCCGGTCCACGACCGCCCGTGCACCGCGCCGTGCCTATAAAGCCTTCCCAGGCGCGCCCCACTTCGCCCCGCACTCACCCTCACCGGCCAGCCACTTCCCCTTAGCTCCGGCGAGCTTAATTCCGCCCGCCATTGCCGCCAGAGCTTCGGCCACCGTGGCCAGCCCACCCCAGCCATGCTCCGGGCAAGACAGTGCTTCGGCTAGCTCCGCCAGTAGCCCGTGAAGCTTGCCAAGCCCTCGGACCCGACCGGACTTCACCGGAGGCCCGAGATCGACCTCACCGGACTTCGGTCTTCCGCCGCCGCGCGTGGACCGAGCTATCCAGTGAGTCTCCGCCCAATTCCTTTCGCTCATGTCTTCTCTGGCATCCCGTGGACCTCCCTGACCTATTTGATTGAACTATCTCGCCGTGACCAGGCCGGTCTCCTCGCCGCCGACGAGCATCCCCGCCTGCGCGCGTGGACCGACCGACTCCGGCCATCTCCGACGGCGTTCCGCACACCGTTGTGATCCCCGCGACCTCCCCTTCACCCTCGACCACTTCACCGGAACAGTCTCGCCGCCGGTAAGCCCCTCCGCCCGTTTCTCCGCCGCGGCTACTGTTTAAGGTAGAAGAAGGACCTCAGGTTAGGATCTGTAGAACCCGAGGGGTTTTCTGTAATGTCAGCGACTCATGTGAATAGTAACCTAAGGACTGATTCGCGAAGGAAACTTAGAAAACCGCCAGGGACCCCAGTGCAAAGTGGATTTCCATTTAATCAATTTTGTTATCCTTTTTAAAATGACCAGAGAACTTAGAAAATCCATAACTTGATGAAATCTTAATAAAAAGTTGTCAAACCAATTTTGCTAGCTCTGGAATATTGTAATCTGTCATTTAAAAATAGTGAACCCTATGCTTTCTGTTCTAAATTTTAGAGTTTAAAATTAAAAACAGAAACCCCCTAAACCTTGTTTAATTAAGGAAAATTAGTTTTTCTTTTGTGCTGAGCTTAAGAAAATTTGTAGATGTTTATACCTTATTTAGACACTGTTTAAAAATAGTAGGAACACCAGCATTGGAAAATATGATGTAGTTATTCATTTAAAGCTATTTTGTCCAAAACTTAGAGAAAATCAGAAAGGCCTTAGAAATTAATGAACAATGATTAATAATATTTTTCCTAGTTTACTTATGCAACAGAGAACCTAGGAAAAATACAGAGACCATTAATTTGGACCAGTTTTTAATTAAGATGATTTAATTAACCTTATATAGACTAAAAATCAATTATTAGAATTGCAAAACTATAACCAAAGTGATTAATAAAAATCCAGTGAACTTATAACCACCAGAGCCCCACTACAAAAATACAGAGCACCCCAGCCCAACTCTTTAAGTAAGGAAATTAAATGCAAAGTGATAATAAGACATTTTCCAACTAAATCATGAACAACCCCAAATAATGTGATAATGGGCAACCAAAAATTAACTAAGTCCATAATGAGACAATCCACCAGAGAAAAATGCAAACCCATGAAGAAGAAGTAAACTCATACCTTTTGCTAGTGATTAAAGAGAAAGACCACTTAATTCAAATAATGCAAACCACCCCTTCCCTTAAGCAAAAAGAAGCCAAACTTCAGAATGATTGCTCTTGCACAAAATACCAACTAAGAAAAATAAGAACTTTCTTGTTTGATGTTTTTCAAACATAGTGGTAGTAGAAAGCACCCCTTTGGCTAGAAACCTTAAGGAAACCATAGGAAAAGAATTAAAAGGTATTAATGACTAGGAATTTGTATCAAGTCATGTTATAACACCTAAAAGCCAGCAAAAATGAGTTTTAGAGAATTACCCACTGTTAAATAATAGTTGTAGTTCAAAGTACCCCTTCTGCCCTAAAATTTGGTAATTTTGTCCAGAGAAAACCATTCACTTTCTGACCATCAAATTTTGAGGCAAAGAATCATACACCAGTAACAAGGCACTGTAATTTTTGCAGAATTTTTGGAATTTTATAAAAGCAACTTGTAGTTCAAACCTACTCCAAAACATTAAAAGAATAAAAGAAAAGGAAAGAAGGAATAAACCTCATCCCAATAAGTCTAACTTGAGAACTTATCATTTATCACTAAGGCTTAAGAAGAATTCAGTGGAACCCCAAAAATAAACCTACCCCTTACCTTAGCTGAGTTTAACCCAATTTACCAAGTGTACCACCCAAGGGTTTTACATGAGTAAAGTTAACTTGTTTAAACTCAAAAGACCATACACCTTTAAAGTGGTAATTTCTAAAAGCACATATCATATCATGCATATATCTTACGCATTTCATTCATTAGATTGTAATCTTGCCGACGGAGAGTACGTGCTCATCCCCGAGCAAGGACCTGTCCAAGAGGAGGACCAGGAGCAGGCTTCAGAGGCTGCTATTGAGGATCTCCCCGCAGCCCCAGCAATTGAAGGCAAGCCCCGGTTTTATGCATAACCATGTTATTATATGCTACTTTACTACACTTAATGCTTGTAGGATTGCAATGTGCACTTAAGTGTAGGAGTTGCTTGAAACCTCTAGCTGCATGAACTTAGGATTCCTTTTGAGATGAATACTAGTATGCTAGGTCGAGTAGCTGCTTGCTAATCAGGATCTCGGTAGAAGTCGAGTGATTTTTCTAGCACTCGCGCGAGGTCAGGAATTGATTGTATTCATCTTGATAACGGGATTTATGTTGGTCTATGGACTCGGATCTAGGGAGGATGCCTTGTCCATGAGACGGGAAAAATGAATTAAGGATTAATGTGTGGATACCTGAGTCAAGCTTTTGAACGTACTAAGCACATGCCGGGAAAAATGGTAACCGGTAAACCTAGTACCTGAGTGAAGCCGGGCGCGGACTTTATCCCTCATGCGACCTGAGACTGGGTCTCCCATGCTAGCTATGGTGGGTACAAGTGCGGTCACTGCACGGCGGCAGCCGGGGTCAGTGGAGCATTGTATGCCAAGGCGGTGAGGCCTGGACGCGAACGGGGAATCGATGGAGACGGTTGTCATGTGTGGGGTCGGAGTACCCTGACTTGACGTGTGTTTAGGTTTACCTTGCAAGGTTTAAAACTCGATTCGAATCGTCTGCTTCTCGCAGCTAATGAGACTGCTTGATTCCTTGTACTGCATCGAGTAAGAAGTGAAATGTGGATTATATGAGATAACTTGTTGATTGAACTAATTGATTGTTACCATGAATGCTTAGAAGGAGCAAATCTAGCTAAGTTAATAATGGTAGAAATTGAAAAGCTAAAAATTGATTTTAGAAACAGCTAGTGCTTTTGGCAAACCAAACCCCTCAGCCAAACAGCTGCATAGTCTAGAGGTAGAGGAGTAGACTCCTCACACCGGTTAAGTCTAGCTGAGTATTAGTATACTCAGCCTTGCTTGTGGCACCATTTTTGCAGGTACCATGCAGGATTTGGTTGATGGTGTGACTTGGCCTACCACCCTGCCACCGGGTTGGACGGTCGAGTGGGATGTGGCTCCGGCAGGAGAGGAGCATGAGGAGTAGTGGGCTAGGCCTTGCCCATTTCCTCATTACCGACGACATCGATTATCCGCTGCACTTTAATTTATGAACTTTATTTGCTACTCAAAAACTCCGATTTATGTAATAACTCAGTACTTAATTTGAGGTTTCCTGTTTTATTGTATTTCTTCTATGACTCACCTTCGAGTGAGATTGTGGAATTTGATCCTAGTTAAGTGGCTCTATCAGACTAGATCTGAGGGACTGACGGGTTATTCCGATTTAAGTGTGTTACGGCCCCGGAGGCGTGACTTAGGCACTTAAGCTGGAATAATTCGGGCGGTTCTGCCACAGCTGGTATCGGAGCAAATTCCACCACAGAGAAGGACAATAAACCATGAATACCAATTTTCAAAATCTAAAACTTGCCTAGAAACTACTACGGATCGTCAGGACTAGATCGCTAGACCTAGGACGAAAGGCCTTAGGCATAGAGGGAGAAATAGGTGGCTAATTAATTAGGCCCTGTGGGCCAATACTTATATTTTTAAGGATGCCCTAAAAAGGCACCCTATTTTCTTGTGAGAGGCAACGTTTCTTACAACATGCATGCATTATAAAACACCAAGAGGAATTAAAATTTGAGCTAACCCTTTTTCCTTAAAACCATCCGGGCTCTCTTTTTCTTTTTCCTTCCACCATAATCTTTATCTTTGATTCCCTTCCGCAGATGAATTCACCCACCCCCGCCAGTGGAGGAGACTCTCGTTTCAGTTCTGACTTCCTTTCTCGCGATGACTTTCCCTCCATCTTGTGGGAAGTGCTTAACTCCGCCGGTTACCCTACGCCCCCTTTGTACACAGTGCAGTTGTATGAGGAGCATCGGGTACCTCGTTGTCGGGTCTGGCTAACTTTGGAGGCTCATCCCCTTCAGCCGGGTTGGCGTTCTCTTGACTCTGAGACGATTGGACTCAGGACGGACGACACCATTGAGGCAGCAGCCATGAAGACTCTGACGACTTTCTGTGGCTACCATCCCCTGGAGATGGTGATGCACCCCTTGGGACTCTTCCCTGCTGAGAAGAAGGATGATCCCATGTGGTGTAACCGCGTGAGCCATGTGAAAGATGTGTGGGCAATGTATCCTGACTTGGTTGGGAGGGTCACTGTTCAGTGCATGAGTGCGCTGTACCGCCTTCAGGCCCTTCAGAGCGATGCTATGACACTTCTTGCTAACACCGCTCAGACTGCCAAGCTCACTCTCGACAGTCGGGAAGATTTTGTGGTCGACCTATCCACAGAGTTGGTGGAGAAGGATCTGCAGGTGGAGAGGCTGAGCCAGCATATCGCTACCCTGGAGCAGCAAGTGGAGATCCGAGACAACACTATTGATGTCTTGGAAAACCAGCTTCACGACGTGCAGAGGGAACTCGAGGAAGCCAATGACCACTTGGACATGCACCACCTGGAGATGGAGGCCAATGAAGCAGGAAGCGAGGGAGAAGAGGCTCCTGAGGAGCTAGGACCAGCCCCTGGTGTCAATGGGACTACCTCCGCGATGCCTCCTTCACCCGTATCTAGTGTCGCTTCCACCGCTCAGGGTTAAGCAGTCGCTTCGACGTTTTTAGGCGGATAGAAACCTATGCGAGCTTAGTAGTATCACATTTTGGACTAGGCTTGTGGGTACCTTCCCCTGATTAATGTAACCCTGTAAACTTTTGATATCTGTGGGATCCTTGTCACTGTGTTATCTTCATTTCGAACCCAATATTATGATTATGGCATTTTCCTTCCATATGAGATGATATCTTGTCGTTCGGAAATGTGAGTTGGGATAACAATGGCGACAATCTCTGTTTTCAGATGGCAGCTAGGCAGCGTCGCGGGCAGAATAAGCAAGCTCCCCCGCCACCTCCTCCAGCTCCCACAGTGCAGGAGCTGATGGCCCAGCAGAATGAGATTCTGCGACAGCTCTTGCAGCGCCAGCCCCACCAACAGCATCATGGTGGAGGCCAGCATCAGCGACCTCCGGCTATGGCAACTTACCAAGAGTTTCTGAGCACGCAGCCGCCCTTGTTCACCAAGGCAGAGGATCCGTTGGACGCCGACGTGTGGCTTCGCGTCGTCGAGTCCAAGTTTCCCCTCCTCACAGGAGACTGCCCTGATGAGGCCAAGGCTCGCTTCGCCGCACAGCAGCTTCGTGGCCCTGCTCGGACTTGGTGGGACCACTTCCGTGCTATGCTCCCTGCTGATCGTGAAGTATCTTGGGAGGAATTCAAGACTGCCTTCAGAGGACACCACATTCCAGCTGGCATTCTTGATCGGAAGTTGAATGAATTCCTGGCCTTCAATCAAGGAACCCGCACGGTACTGCAGTATGCGCAAGCCTTCAACGACTTATGCCAGTATGCAGGGTATCATGCTGATTCTGATGAGAAGAAGAAGGATCGCTTCCGCAGGGGTCTCAATACCAAGCTGCGGGAACGACTCAACACTGTCCGGGCTGATAGCTTCAATGAGTTGGTCAACATGGCCATCTCTCAGGAGGATTGCATTGTTGCTCACCGGGCAGAGAAGAAGAGAAAGGCACCAATGGCAACACCATCCGCTCAGGCTCAGAGGTTCCAGATTGTTTCTCACAATCAGAGCAGGGGTTTCCAGCAGCAGGCAGGCAGATGGGTGATCAGGCCACCTCAGCAGCAGCAGCAGCCGGCACCCAACCGCTATCCAGCTCCCGCCCCAAGGAACAATCAGCCTCCGCAGCAGCAGCAGTTCCGCCAGGGCAATGGGAACAAGTGTTTCACTTGTGGCAATGTGGGCCACTATGCCAAGAATTGTCCCAGGAACCAGCAGAGGCAGATGCCAGCACCAAATCAAGACAAGGGAAGAAAGCAGAAGGTGCAAGTCAGGCAAGGGAAGCTCAACTTCACTGCTCTAGAGGAAGTGCCAGAAGGAGCTCCTATCATGACCGGTACCTTTTCAGTTTATAATCAACCTGCTTTAATTCTGTTTGATTCTGGTGCATCTCATAGTTTCATTAGCCAAAAGTTCAGTGCTAATTGCAAACTGCCATTCTCTCACTCAAAAGGGTCATTCGTGATAGTCACACCTGGGGGTAAAATTGCAACTAATCAATTAAACCAAAGTGTGCCTATTCAACTGGGAAGCCACATTATCAAAACCACTCTTCTTGTATTGGGATTGGAAAATGTGGACATTATTCTAGGAGCAAATTGGATGACCTTGCACCAAGTTGTGCTTAATGTAGCCAGTCGTACCGTGGAAGTTAATTCTCCTTTCTGCGGGAATTTCACTTTGATTCTGCCTAGTCAGGGTTCTTCTCAGTCATGTGCTTTCTCTATGACGGAGATACCCCTGAAGAAGATTCCAGTGGTCTGTGAGTATGCAGATGTCTTTCCTGATGAATTGCCGGGAATGCCACCGGACCGGGATATTTAATTCGCCATCGAGTTGCAACCGGGAACGGCCCCAATTTCCAAGAGGCCCTACCGAATGCCACCCGCTGAGTTGGCAGAGTTGAAGAAGCAGTTGCAAGAGTTGCTGGATAAGGGATTCATTCGCCCAAGCACTTCGCCTTGGGGATGTCCAGCACTGTTTGTAAAGAAGAAGGATGAAAGCTTGAGGCTGTGTATAGATTACCGCCCTCTTAATGCGGTAACTATCAAGAACAAGTATCCTTTGCCTCGTATTGATGTTCTCTTTGACCAGTTGGTCGGAGCCAAGGTGTTTTCCAAGATAGACCTTCGCTCTGGCTACCATCAGATCAAAATACGAGCAAGTGATATTCCGAAGACGGCATTCTCAACCAGATATGGGCTATATGAATTCTTGGTGGTGTCATTCGGGCTGACAAATGCACCAGCATATTTCATGTATCTGATGAATTCTGTTTTTATGCCGGAACTGGACAAGTTCGTGGTGGTTTTCATTGATGATATTCTGGTGTACTCAAAGAACGAAGAAGAACATGCCGGGCATTTGCATGTAGTGCTTCAACGTCTGCGAGAGCACCACCTTTATGCCAAGTTATCCAAGTGTGATTTTTGGCTAAAGGAAATCAAATTCTTGGGTCACACTATCTCTCAGGCTGGAATAGCTGTTGATCCTGACAAAGTACAAGAGGTGATGAACTGGAGGCCACCAACGACTGTTCGCCAGATTCGGAGTTTTCTGGGATTGGCTGGTTATTACCGAAGATTTATTCTAGACTTCTCTCGAATTGCGAAGCCTATTACTGAGTTGCTGAAGAAAGAAGTCAAATTTGTGTGGAGTCAGAAGTGCGAAGATGCCTTCCATGCATTAAGGCAGCATCTGACCACAGCACCAGTATTGGCGCAACCCGACAGCAGCAAGCCTTTTGATGTATATTGTGATGCCTCTGGCACCGGGCTAGGTTGTGTCTTGATGCAAGACAACCGAGTCATTGCTTATGCCTCAAGAGCACTCAGGCCTCATGAGCAGAATTATCCCACTCATGACCTTGAGTTAGCAGCAGTGGTTCATGCATTGAAGATGTGGAGGCACTATCTAATGGGAACCCACTGCAACATCTTCACTGATCATAAGAGCCTTAAGTACATTTTTACTCAGGCTGATCTCAACATGAGGCAAAGAAGATGGCTAGAGCTGATCAAGGATTATGACCTGGAGGTACATTATCACCCAGGGAAAGCTAATGTAGTAGCAGATGCCTTGAGTCGGAAGTTGCAATGCAATTGTATTCTGATGGATTCTCGTGTTAACACCTTGTGTGATGAGTTGAGCAAGATGCAAATTGAAGTGATTCCTTCTGGTTCTTTGTCTCAAATGGCTGTTGAGCTAGCTTTGCAAGACCAGATTATCATGGCCCAGCTCAATGACAAGGGAGTTGTGATACCCAATTTCCAAAAGGAAGAGAAATTGAAGATTATTCTTTTTTTTTCCTTGTTTTCTCTTTCGGGTCCTGTGCAACAGGGGTTTGGAACTTTTAGGAAGCATTCACTAGTAAAACAGTAGAATTCTTGTTGGACTGGTGCCCTGGGATCGGGAACGGACGTGAGAGCGAGTTTGGGCCGTGGATCTCGATCCGGCGGTGGGGAGCCCATTAGTTCTCCCCCCTTAACCCTAGCCGCCCCCTCCCCTATTCCCCTTTGGTTGCAGCCGCCCCCCCCTCCCTATTCCCCTTTGTGGCTGCCACCCCTCTCTCTCTCCCTCTCCTTCTCCCCCCCAAGTGATTGCAGCACCCCCCCCTCAACCCTAGCCCCCCCTCCTCTCCATGGTGCATCCTCCCCGCTTGGTACCCCGTCGTGTGGGTGCGAGTCTTCCATTGGAGTTTGGAGGGAGGAAGAAGGAAGAATGGAAGGAGAAAAGGAGGAACCCAAGGTGATTTTAAGATCATTCTTTTTAGTATTTGTGCTGCAATTCAATTGTTTACATGTTTACCTATGCGAATCGGTATAGGTGCTGTCCAGATTTTTTTGTGGAAGGATGAACAGCAGTAGTTCTAGGGGTTTCTGGGAATTTTTCGTGGGCAATTAGTGGGGATCAGTGGGAGAATCATGTAGAGCTTTGTCATACCTTTCCAACGAGTACTTATGCGCTCGATTCGGAGTTATAATTTAGGAGATATCGTTGTTTGAATCCGGTTATGTTGCTGTCCAAAAAAACAGATTTTCAGGTGGATGAACAGCAGTAGTATTAGCAGTTTCTGGGGATTTTTCGTGGGAAATTAGTGATAATCAATATGAGAATCATGTAGAGCTTTGTCATACCTTTCCAACGAGTACTTATGCGCTCGATTCGGAGTTATAATTTAGGAGATATCGTTGTTTGAATCCGGTTATGTTGCTGTCCAAAAAAACAGATTTTTCAGGTGGGTGAACAACAGTAGTAGTAGCAGTTTCTGTGAATTTTTCGTGGGTAATCACTGTTAACCAGTATGATAATCATGTAGGGCTTTGTCTTATCTTTCTAATGAGTACTTATGCGCTTGATTTGGAATTATATTTTAAAAGATATCGCTGTTTGAATCCGGGTATGTCGCTGTCCAAAAGACAAAAAAAAAACAGATTACAGGGTTCATCTTGTGGACTGTTTTGGGCTAATTAGATGTTAGAATTTAATTATAAATTGTATACAAAACTTGTGGGGAATTTTATGAAGATGCCTCTGGAGTTTTTGTTTGTTACCACTGTTGTCATAATTTTAAAGTTATGAAATTATTAAGCAGCGCCGCTGCAGTTTGGTGGGTGTGGGGAGAGATGTAACCCGCGGCGGGGTTTGAGTTTGTGCGTAGGTGCGGCGTCGTTTATGAGCCTGATTATGTGAAATAGGTGCACTAAGTTGTATGTCAAAAACAGGTGGTGGACTTCCGGATCGTACTTAGGGATTTGCCCGAACTTCCGGTAAAGGCAAGTAAATATAGTGGTGGTTGCTACCGTTTGGTTTGCATCCTATTCCCTGTCATTGAGTATGCTTAAGTTTTTAATTATGTTAATCATTGAATTCTATGATGAAGTTTATTTGTTTGGAAGTATTAATTCTCAATTGTCTAATATTGTGGAGGATCATAATTTGGTTATGATATATGTGGTTGATTCCCATCTTGGATGAAGTTGAAGTATCTTTTTGAATCACGCTATATGAAGTGTTGTAGGCATGACATGCACATCGCATCATCCATCTTGCATTTTGAAGTTATGTCGTGATCTTATGGTCCGACCGTACCGGTACATTTTTAGCATCGTACGTTGCCCGAGGAGGGGTACGATGCAGCTTCATATCCTTAGAGGTATGAAGGCAGAAGTCATCCTTGCATTTGCAGACATTTGCATTCATGAGGAATATATGAAGTGTGACATTACTATGTTACTATTGTGGTTTTATACCTGCGAGGTGTGGTAACTAGGTGTGTTGTACGTTGTATACGTGATGCACCTTGGTAATAAGAAGGTTGTGGAATCAGGTGGTGGTAAAACAATGTTCTTATGTGGTTGAATAGTTTGATATTATTTTACTTGCTGAGATGTGTCATCTCACTCTTGCATTACTCAATGTAGGTACTTGATACATGTTGGGAATGAGGGGAGTAGCAGCACGTCCACTTACACTCTCACAATAACGCTGCCCAGGCGCATCCATGATTTAATTAGAAACTTATTGTCAAAGGAAGTTTGTTTTTTATATAGTCGTGCGCACTGGTTAATTCAGTTCAGGTCGTACGTTTATCTTTCCTTGCTAGCCGATTAATAATACTTAGTATGTTTTTGTCATGATATATGTTTATACCCTGTTGCCCCCTTATTTATGCAATCTTGCAAAGGGGATGCTGCCGAAATTTTATATATGGACGTCAGAAGTGTAGTTCAGTAGCATTCTGGGTTGTTTGTGGAACCCGGGGTGTTACAGTTGGTATCAGAGGATAGGCTTTAGATTCTACGCAATTTGAAGATAAATTTGACACACTTGCACATATAGGAAGGGTATGGGTTCATATATCTTTCATATTAGTATTTTATTGTATAGATGACTAGAATTTCCTGACTCCAAACCCCTTTATGGTTTGATGAGGTATGTCGTTAACGACGTAATGCTTGATATGAAATGTTACTACTATTTAATAATGGTTTCTTGATGTGGTTGTTATTGAAATTATTATGCAAGTGAAGCTACTAATGTACTTGTTTTATATACATATCGTCATAATGTTGTTTTTGGATGCAATGTTTACTAATCTCTGAGCTATTACTATCATACATTTCTGTATGCTTGACTGTGGATGTTTTTTTTCCAAAAGGATTCATGGGTTCTAGTACTTATAGGACCGATTGTTTATTGAGCTTGTGTATAAAGGATCTATTCCGACTTGGTGTAGTGTGAAAACACTATACAATGTAGTTTTATGGTGTTGTTGAGTTTGATTGACTGTTGGGTTACAACCCAACTTATCAATGTAATATTTCCATGGGTGCAGTGCTTTACACCTCACCTTTTTTTGGCTAGTGTGGCTACTTGCCAACTTGATCTTAGAGTACAGTAGGTTTGTCTCCATAGAGCAAAGGCAATGTTGGACTGTCTATGAAATCTTGAGGCTGGTAGAACTCAAGTGAATTTGTAAGATGACGTGGATAGATAAGTTCAACCATGTTTACATGATAAGTTTTCTTATTGTGTGCAACCTTATCTTTAATAATAAATAGGGTGATTTTAAGTGGATTTTATGTCTATATTATAGTTGAAGAGGCATGCATGTTTTCCTTCTATGGTTTGTTTCTATAGCCAAAAAGGTTATACATAATTTTTATTTGTTGGAGGCTAGTCATGTGGACGATATGGACAACCCATTTTATATTGTTTTTAATCGCCGATGATATATGGTAGTTTTTTTTATATGATCAGTTCTCTATGCATGCTTGTTGAATTATTATTTGGACCGCTTTATCTTAAACAAAGTCAATGTTTAACTGGAAGTTGCTTATGTTTGTTAGTCCTCTATCTCTATAATGATGTGGTTGTTGCATCAGATGGAGATTTTTTTTATATGAATGATGGTTTGATAGATCATGTATGTCTACTACTTTGAAGTCATCCTATGACATCACTAGGTACAAATTGTTCAAGTGCAATAATAGGAGGTATTGTTGTATGTGAGGTTAATCAAAGTAGTTGGGTTAGGTGGATTATCTTATTGAAGTCCAATTACTCCTGTTGAGCATAGTATCGTGTTATTATTTTAGTGTTGAAAGTAATATTTATGAAGCTTTTGCATGAGTCTGTGTCAAGAAGTACATTAGTTTTTTTTTCTTGCTGTTATCCCTCCATTGCTTTATGAGTATTGCAAATTTTATCTCTTTTGAGAGGGGGAAAAGATGTTATATGACATGAGCACCATTTGCTTCACGTCAACAGAATGGTTTTGGAGATTTCTAGTAGTTGGATTCTAGTGTAATAACAACCATGTTTTATAGAGCTAGAGACGGGTATGTCAGGTGTTTCATACATTGTCGGTACATGGATGTTTGACCTTAGTGGCATTAACAAACGAGGTTGTTGAATTCATTGATTGTTGTGCTTAGTGTTCTAACCTATTTGGTAGAGTGTTATTTAAAGACTTTGTGGAGTTGCATCCCAGTTGGGTAGTGGAAAATCCTAGTGTTGATGGCACCTGCCAATGACTTGGGTTTCATTTTATATTGTTTTTTTATTATTGTTGATAATGTGTTGTTTGGTTTCGGGAGGCATTTTAAATTAGTTGGAGGCTGAATGAGGCTTCACTTATCTAGAATGTTTTGTAGTATGTTTCTGCATCTTTCCATAGGATGCTTAATCACCATGTTTGGTCTAAACATTTGAGAGATATGGGTTTCTTAAAACATCTTTGTTGGTGTCTCTAGCAGAGTGAGTCTTTAATTTTGTACGGAAGAGTAGACATTGAAGACGGTATAATTTGGACTTTGTGGATTATGAAAGTTTTAGTAATTTCATGATCTTTTCAAAGAGTATGGGTTTCTAATTCTCATTGCATATAATTGGAGTTAGGTTGCTCTGAAGTTGTTGCACTGTTGTGTCTGAACTTTAGGCGTCGTTATAATCACCAATAAATCGACCGCGTTTTGATAGTTGCAGAGCACAAATTTGCGAATTCTCTTTAAGCAAAACTTGTAGGTATTTTCAGTACCCTTTTAATGGGTATTTACTTGTAACTGTCTGTTAAATAGATTTGGAGAGGTGGTTGCCCGGATATAAGTCGAATCTCTAATGTGCAGTATCTCAGGCTGAGTTTAGCTGTAGGTCATGCAGAGTTGAGGGCTATAAGGATAAATTTGGGTGCAATTTTATTGCAAAAGTCGTGGACAATTTTCAAAACTTTTCCAACGCGTGTTCGTTGTAGTTTAAGTTGAGTATAGCAGGAGTTATAAGTTTTTGAATTTTAGTTGTCCATTGTTTCAATCCTATCAGTTTTGCAACAAAAGAGTTGCATTGTTTTATCAGTTTGGAAACCAATTCCAAGACACTCATTATAATAAGAGTTCTAGGGAATGTTATAATCTTTTCAATGAGTTTATATTGCAAAATTTTGTTAGCTGCAGGGAGTTATGATATAATGTATAGAATGTGCTTGGATGAATATGTGGGCAGACATAACATGCTTAAATTGATTCTTGTTTGCATGATGTGAGATTAGGCTTAAATGATTTAAAAAGTTATCATATTGCTTCTATACTTATATTTGTTCTAGGTGTCTCGTAATGAAGAACCTAAAGTTATTAGTCTTTCAATGACCACTTAATCTTAGAAGAGTAATGAACCTGATAAAATCTATTACTTGTTGTTGGGATTGCATGACCAGTTTTAGTTATGCAGCTAGTTCAATGAAGTAAACCATCTTTTCTGTAGAGATGTTATATGTAAAAGTTGTAGCCAACTTCTTTATCTTACTTGTGTAAAAATTTCATGACCATAGGTCTAGAAGTTTGGGAGTTATGATTTTCTCAAGTCCAGTCTTGAAATCTGTGCAGATTCTGTACATATTTCGAAGCTGACCTTGTTTGCCCAATTTAAACTTCGAATAACTTATTATAAATTATAAAGAAGTTGTAGTACTTTTCTTAATCTTTTCAACAAATTTTGGATTACTTTTTTTTGGAGATCTATAAGTTAAGTTACAGCTGTTTTAAGTGTGATCTCTGAATCTGTCCAAATTTGGACAGCAGAGCCTTTCTCGTGTCTTTTGACCTTGATATGCATTGAATTAACTTGATATGTTTATAAATGAATTATAGACAATTCTACTAGCTTTCTAAAAAGTCTGGGAGCACCTGAATTGGATGATTGAGACTCCAATTATGGATTTTTGAATTGAGTAGTTGAATTATGTCCAAGTCTGGACAGAATTTACGTTTAGCATTGTTTGACCTTTCTAAGTGTCAAATCTTGTTGTGATGATAATACCAAGGGTATAGTGGACTTTATAAGCTTTCCATAAAGTCCTAGTTTACTAATTTTCGATGCATATTTTGTGAGTTAAGAGCAAAATAATTAACCGCTGTGTTGTTGTCTAGAAATATGCAAGCATTAAGTTGCTCTCTTGAAGTTGCTCTTGTTTAGCTAAGTTTTGTTTAGGCTATAGGAACACTATATGAATTGCATTAATATATACATTCATTGAAGTACTTGCATATGTCAATATTGATTTGGTGTCTAGAAAGCTTTGTCCGAGGTATATAGGACCGTCTACTATCTTAGCCGAGGTGGCAGCTGGGCTTATCACTTGCAATTGTCGGAATCTATGATCAGAGTACACCATGTATTCCATGTATTTATGTTGAGGAAGTATTTGTGGAATCCAGACCATCTAATCGGGCTAGAGCCGATTCCCGTGTAGCAAGACCAGACTCTTGAGTGTCGTCTGCTGCGTATCTTAGAATCCTAGGAACTTGAGAAGCTGATGCGGCAGAAGTACCCGAACTTTTCGTTATGTGTGAGTTTTGTTGATTCATTAATCTTTCTTTCGTCATTCCGATAGAAGCATCGGAATTCGAGGTCGAATTCTTTTTAAGGAGGGTAGAGTGTGATACCCAATTTCCAAAAGGAAGAGAAATTGAAGATTATTCTTTTTTTTCCTTGTTTTCTCTTTCGGGTCCTGTGCAACAGGGGTTTGGAACTTTTAGGAAGCATTCACTAGTAAAACAGTAGAATTCTTGTTGGACTGGTGCCCTGGGATCGGGAACGGACGTGAGAGCGAGTTTGGGCCGTGGATCTCGATCCGGCGGTGGGGAGCCCATTAGTTCTCCCCCCTTAACCCTAGCCGCCCCCTCCCCTATTCCCCTTTGGTTGCAGCCGCCCCCCCTCCCTATTCCCCTTTGTGGCTGCCACCCCTCTCTCTCTCCCTCTCCTTCTCCCCCCAAGTGATTGCAGCACCCCCCCTCAACCCTAGCCCCCCCCCCCTCCTCTCCATGGTGCATCCTCCCCGCTTGGTACCCCGTCGTGTGGGTGCGAGTCTTCCATTGGAGTTTGGAGGGAGGAAGAAGGAAGAATGGAAGGAGAAAAGGAGGAACCCAAGGTGATTTTAAGATCATTCTTTTTAGTATTTGTGCTGCAATTCAATTGTTTACATGTTTACCTATGCGAATCGGTATAGGTGCTGTCCAGATTTTTTTGTGGAAGGATGAACAGCAGTAGTTCTAGGGGTTTCTGGGAATTTTTCGTGGGCAATTAGTGGGGATCAGTGGGAGAATCATGTAGAGCTTTGTCATACCTTTCCAACGAGTACTTATGCGCTCGATTCGGAGTTATAATTTAGGAGATATCGTTGTTTGAATCCGGTTATGTTGCTGTCCAAAAAAACAGATTTTCAGGTGGATGAACAGCAGTAGTATTAGCAGTTTCTGTGGATTTTTCGTGGGAAATTAGTGATAATCAATATGAGAATCATGTAGAGCTTTGTCATACCTTTCCAACGAGTACTTATGCGCTCGATTCGGAGTTATAATTTAGGAGATATCGTTGTTTGAATCCGGTTATGTTGCTGTCCAAAAAAACAGATTTTTCAGGTGGGTGAACAACAGTAGTAGTAGCAGTTTCTGTGAATTTTTCGTGGGTAATCACTGTTAACCAGTATGATAATCATGTAGGGCTTTGTCTTATCTTTCTAATGAGTACTTATGCGCTTGATTTGGAATTATATTTTAAAAGATATCGCTGTTTGAATCCGGGTATGTCGCTGTCCAAAAGACAAAAAAAAAACAGATTACAGGGTTCATCTTGTGGACTGTTTTGGGCTAATTAGATGTTAGAATTTAATTATAAATTGTATACAAAACTTGTGGGGAATTTTATGAAGATGCCTCTGGAGTTTTTGTTTGTTACCACTGTTGTCATAATTTTAAAGTTATGAAATTATTAAGCAGCGCCGCTGCAGTTTGGTGGGTGTGGGGAGAGATGTAACCCGCGGCGGGGTTTGAGTTTGTGCGTAGGTGCGGCGTCGTTTATGAGCCTGATTATGTGAAATAGGTGCACTAAGTTGTATGTCAAAAACAGGTGGTGGACTTCCGGATCGTACTTAGGGATTTGCCCGAACTTCCGGTAAAGGCAAGTAAATATAGTGGTGGTTGCTACCGTTTGGTTTGCATCCTATTCCCTGTCATTGAGTATGCTTAAGTTTTTAATTATGTTAATCATTGAATTCTATGATGAAGTTTATTTGTTTGGAAGTATTAATTCTCAATTGTCTAATATTGTGGAGGATCATAATTTGGTTATGATATATGTGGTTGATTCCCATCTTGGATGAAGTTGAAGTATCTTTTTGAATCACGCTATATGAAGTGTTGTAGGCATGACATGCACATCGCATCATCCATCTTGCATTTTGAAGTTATGTCGTGATCTTATGGTCCGACCGTACCGGTACATTTTTAGCATCGTACGTTGCCCGAGGAGGGGTACGATGCAGCTTCATATCCTTAGAGGTATGAAGGCAGAAGTCATCCTTGCATTTGCAGACATTTGCATTCATGAGGAATATATGAAGTGTGACATTACTATGTTACTATTGTGGTTTTATACCTGCGAGGTGTGGTAACTAGGTGTGTTGTACGTTGTATACGTGATGCACCTTGGTAATAAGAAGGTTGTGGAATCAGGTGGTGGTAAAACAATGTTCTTATGTGGTTGAATAGTTTGATATTATTTTACTTGCTGAGATGTGTCATCTCACTCTTGCATTACTCAATGTAGGTACTTGATACATGTTGGGAATGAGGGGAGTAGCAGCACGTCCACTTACACTCTCACAATAACGCTGCCCAGGCGCATCCATGATTTAATTAGAAACTTATTGTCAAAGGAAGTTTGTTTTTTATATAGTCGTGCGCACTGGTTAATTCAGTTCAGGTCGTACGTTTATCTTTCCTTGCTAGCCGATTAATAATACTTAGTATGTTTTTGTCATGATATATGTTTATACCCTGTTGCCCCCTTATTTATGCAATCTTGCAAAGGGGATGCTGCCGAAATTTTATATATGGACGTCAGAAGTGTAGTTCAGTAGCATTCTGGGTTGTTTGTGGAACCCGGGGTGTTACAGGAGTGCAGATTATCAAGAAGAATCTCCATCAGAAGGTTGAGAAGTATAATTGTTTCCGCCAGGATGAGAAAGGTGTGTTATGGTTCAAAAGCAGATTGGTAATTCCTAAGGACCAGGATCTCAAGAGGAAAATTTTGGATGAGGCTCATCTCTCCAAATTCTCTATGCATCCGGGAAGCACCAAGATGTACCATGATTTGAAGCTTTTGTACTGGTGGACCAGAATGAAGAGGGAGATAGCCCAGTATGTATCAGAGTGTGACACCTGTCAGAGGATTAAGGCAAGCCACTTGAAGTCCGCTGGAGCTTTGCAACCACTGTCCATACCTTCGTGGAAGTGGGACGACATCAGCATGGATTTCATTGCGGGTCTGCCCAACACCTCTCGTCATCATGATTCGATTTGGGTTATTGTGGACCGATTGACGAAAGTAGCACATTTTCTTCCTGTGCACACCACTGATAAGGCTCAGAAATATGCAGAATTGTATATTGACCGGATCGTGTGTTTGCATGGATTACCTCGGACCATTGTTTCTGACCGAGGAGCCCAATTTGTTGCCAGATTTTGGGAACAATTGCAAGAGTCTTTGGGAACCAAGCTAATCAGGAGTTCAGCTTACCACCCACAGACTGATGGTCAGACGGAAAGGGTAAACCAGATTCTGGAGGATATGCTGAGAGCTTGTGCGATCGATTGTGGCAAGAACTGGGATAAGCACCTCTCCTTGGCAGAGTTTGCTTATAACAATAGTTATCAATCCAGCCTAAAGATGGCACCTTTTGAAGCTCTCTATGGAAGAAGGTGCAGGACACCACTCAATTGGTCTTAGCCTGGTGAAAGAGAAGTTTTTGGACCTGACTTAGTGACTGAAGACGAAAGGAAGGTCAAGCTAATCAGGAAGAATCTAGAAGCTGCTCAGGCCAGGCAGAAGAGCTATCATGATAGAAGAAGGAAACCTCTCCAGTTCGAGGTGGGAAGTTTCGTATACCTCAAGGTATCACCCACCAAGGGAGTGCAGAGGTTTGGGATCAAAGGCAAGCTAGCCCCTCGTTACATTGGACCTTATGAGATCATAGAAGCATGTGGACCCGTGGCATACAAGCTGAAGTTACCTTCAAAGATGTCTGCCATTCATAGTGTATTCCATGTATCTCAGCTGAAGAAGTGTGTTCGATTGCCGACTGAGATCGTAGCAGAGCCAGAATTGGAGATAGAGCCAGATCTCTCGTACCAAGAGTACCCCTCCAAGTTTCTGCATTGCAAGGAAAGATCAACTCGGGCTAAATCAATCAAGATGTTCAAGGTCCAGTGGAGTAATCACTCAGAGGAGGAAGCTACTTGGGAAACCGAGGAATTCTTAAGATCCAACTTCCCCGATTGCCTACCTAAGGAAGCTGGTACGTAATCACCCCCAACCCCTCCTCCTGCCTTTCGAATCTAATTTCCAAAAATATGATCTTAATTCAGAACGAAGTAACTATGAAGTAAAACTTAAAAAGACTTCCTTCTGAAGTTGCAAAGAGAATGACATTCGAAGAGCAGTTTTGCCCTAATAATAACAATCATCACCCTTTTTCCTATCAGTCTCACCCTTCGCTTCACCCCGGGAGGACTCTGGCCCGAATCTCGGGACGAGATTCCTTTAAGGGGGGAAGGCTGTGACACCCCAGTTTGAACACATTCTGGGAAAGTTTGAACTCAAACCAAATCCATTTGACACGGTTCTGGCGCAGCTCAACCTCGGGACCAGGCATTCTGACACTGGCACCTTGGTGACGCTACAACTCCCTGTCCCTAGCCTAAAACCGCACGTCGTCCATACACAAAAGACAAAGCTTGGTCTGGTGAACAAATCCCTTGCAGTGATCTTGCCCAAATTCGCAAAGATTTGCTCCCAATCGGCGCTTGAACAGGGGCAGAGGCAACGGGAACACGTGTTCGACCGCGGCTGACACCCCTGGTTCATGCCCGTTCGCGCACCGCGTCTTCCCAGTGCACGCCCGCGCGCACTCGCCGGTCCACGACCGCCCGTGCACCGCGCCGTGCCTATAAAGCCTTCCCAGGCGCGCCCCACTTCGCCCCGCACTCACCCACACCGGCCAGCCACTTCCCCTTAGCTCCGGCGAGCTTAATTCCGCCCGCCATTGCCGCCAGAGCTTCGGCCACCGTGGCCAGCCCACCCCAGCCATGCTCCAGGCAAGCCAGTGCTTCGGCTAGCTCCGCCAGTAGCTCGTGAAGCTTGCCAAGCCCTCGGACCCGACCGGACTTCACTGGAGGCCCGAGATCGACCTCACCGGACTTCGGTCTTTCGCCGCCGCGCGTGGACCGAGCTATCCAGTGAGTCTCCGCCCAATTCCTTTCGCTCATGTCTTCTCTGGCATCCCGTGGACCTCCCTGACCTATTTGATTGAACTATCTCGCCGTGACCAGGCCGGTCTTCTCGCCGCCGACGAGCATCCCCGCCTGCGCGCGTGGACCGACCGACTCCGGCCATCTCCGACGGCGTTCCGCACACCGTTGTGATCCCCGCGACCTCCCCTTCACCCTCGACCACTTCACCGGAACAGTCTTGCCGCCGGTAAGCCCCTCCGCCCTTTTCTCCGCCGCGGCTACTGTTTAAGGTAGAAGAAGGACCTCGGGTTAGGATCTGTAGAACCCGAGGGGTTTTCTGTAATGTCAGCGACTCATGTGAATAGTAACCTAAGGACTGATTCGCGAAGGAAACTTAGAAAACCGCCAGGGACCCCAGTGCAAAGTGGATTTCCATTTAATCAATTTTGTTATCCTTTTTAAAATGACTAGAGAACTTAGAAAATCCATAACTTGATGAAATCTTAATAAAAAGTTGTCAAACCAATTTTGCTAGCTCTGGAATATTGTAATCTGTCATTTAAAAATAGTGAACTCTATACTTTTTGTTCTAAATTTTAGAGTTTAAAATTAAAAACAGAAACCCCCTAAACCTTGTTTAATTAAGGAAAATTAGTTTTTCTTTTGTGCTGAGCTTAAGAAAATTTGTAGATGTTTATACCTTATTTAGACACTGTTTAAAAATAGTAGGAACACCAGCATTGGAAAATATGATGTAGTTATTCATTTAAAGCTATTTTGTCCAAAACTTAGAGAAAATCAGAAAGGCCTTAGAAATTAATGAACAGTGATTAATAATATTTTTCCTAGTTTACTTATGCAACAGAGAACCTAGGAAAAATACAGAGACCATTAATTTGGACCAGTTTTTAATTAAGATGATTTAATTAACCTTATATAGACTAAAAATCAATTATTAGAATTGCAAAACTATAACCAAAGTGATTAATAAAAATCCAGTGAACTTATAACCACCAGAGCCCCACTACAAAAATACAGAGCACCCCAGCCTAACTCTTTAAGTAAGGAAATTAAATGCAAAGTGATAATAAGACATTTTCCAACTAAATCATGAACAACCCCAAATAATGTGATAATGGGCAACCAAAAATTAACTAAGTCCATGATGAGACAATCCACCAGAGAAAAATGCAAACCCATGAAGAAGAAGTAAACTCATACCTTTTGCTAGTGATTAAAGAGAAAGACCACTTAATTCAAATAATGCAAACCACCCCTTCCCTTAAGCAAAAAGAAGCCAAACTTCAGAATGATTGCTCTTGTACAAAATACCAACTAAGAAAAATAAGAACTTTGTTGTTTGATGTTTTTCAAACATAGTGGTAGTAGAAAGCACCCCTTTGGCTAGAAACCTTAAGGAAACCATAGGAAAAGAATTAAAAGGTATTAATGACTAGGAATTTGTATCAAGTCATGTTATAACACCTAAAAGCCAGCAAAAATGAGTTTTAGAGAATTACCCACTGTTAAATAATAGTTGTAGTTCAAAGTACCCCTTCTGCCCTAAAATTTGGTAATTTTGTCCAGAGCAAACCATTCACTTTCTGACCATCAAATTTTGAGGCAAAGAATCATACACCAGTAACAAGCCACTATAATTTTTGCAGAATTTTTGGAATTTTAAAAAAGCAACTTGTAGTTCAAACCTACTCCAAAACATTAAAAGAATAAAAGAAAAGGAAAGAAGGAATAAACCTCATCCCAATAAGTCTAACTTGAGAACTTATCATTTATCACTAAGGCTTAAGAAGAATTCAGTGGAACCCCAAAAATAAACCTACCCCTTACCTTAGCTGAGTTTAACCCAATTTACCAAGTGTACCACCCAAGGGTTTTACATGAGTAAAGTTAACTTGTTTAAACTCAAAAGACCATACACCTTTAAAGTGGTAATTTCTAAAAGCACATATCATATCATGCATATATCTTACGCATTTCATTCATTAGATTGTAATCTTGCCGACGGAGAGTACGTGCTCATCCCCGAGCAAGGACATGTCCAAGAGGAGGACCAGGAGCAGGCTTCAGAGGCTGCTATTGAGGATCTCCCCGCAGCCCCAGCAATTGAAGGCAAGCCCCGGTTTTATGCATAACCATGTTATTATATGCTACTTTACTACACTTAATGCTTGTAGGATTGCAATGTGCACTTAAGTGTAGGAGTTGCTTGAAACCTCTAGCTGCATGAACTTAGGATTCCTTTTGAGATGAATACTAGTATGCTAGGTCGAGTAGCTGCTTGCTAATCAGGATCTCGGTAGAAGTCGAGTGATTTTTCTAGCACTCGCGCGAGGTCAGGAATTGATTGTATTCATCTTGATAACGGGATTTATGTTGGTCTATGGACTCGGATCTAGGGAGGATGCCTTGTCCATGAGACGGGAAAAATGAATTAAGGATTAATGTGTGGATACCTAAGTCAAGCTTTTGAACGTACTAAGCACATGCCGGGAAAAATGGTAACTGGTAAACCTAGTACCTGAGTGAAGCCGGGCGCGGACTTTATCCCTCATGCGACCTGAGACTGGGTCTCCCATGCTAGCTATGGTGGGTACAAGTGCGGTCACTGCACGGCGGCAGCCGGGGTCAGTGGAGCATTGTATGCCAAGGCGGTGAGGCCTGGACGCGAACGGGGAATCGATGGGGACGGTTGTCATGTGTGGGGTCGGAGTACCCTGACTTGACGTGTGTTTAGGTTTACCTTGCAAGGTTTAAAACTCGATTCGAATCGTCTGCTTCTCGCAGCTAATGAGACTGCTTGATTCCTTGTACTGCATCGAGTAAGAAGTGAAATGTGGATTATATGAGATAACTTGTTGATTGAACTAATTGATTGTTACCATGAATGCTTAGAAGGAGCAAATCTAGCTAAGTTAATAATGGTAGAAATTGAAAAGCTAAAAATTGATTTTAGAAACAGCTAGTGCTTTTGGCAAACCAAACCCCTCAGCCAAACAGCTGCATAGTCTAGAGGTAGAGGAGTAGACTCCTCACACCGGTTAAGTCTAGCTGAGTATTAGTATACTCAGCCTTGCTTGTGGCACCATTTTTGCAGGTACCATGCAGGATTTGGTTGATGGTGTGACTTGGCCTACCACCCTGCCACCGGGTTGGACGGTCGAGTGGGATGTGGCTCCGGCAGGAGAGGAGCATGAGGAGTAGTGGGCTAGGCCTTGCCCATTTCCTCATTACCGACGACATCGATTATCCGCTGCACTTTAATTTATGAACTTTATTTGCTACTCAAAAACTCCGATTTATGTAATAACTCAGTACTTAATTTGAGGTTTCCTGTTTTATTGTATTTCTTCTGTGACTCACCTTCGAGTGAGATTGTGGAATTTGATCCTGGTTAAGTGGCTCTATCAGACTAGATCTGAGGGACTGACGGGTTATTCCGATTTAAGTGTGTTACGACCCCGGAGGCGTGACTTAGGCACTTAAGCTGGAATAATTCGGGCGGTTCTGCCACACACCTGCTCTTGGGGGACACGCGGTTCGGTCTGACCTCCCGGAGTCACCCCAATTATCTCGGCCAAGGGGTCAAGTACCCTCTCGGCCTACCTCCGCTCCTCGGACCGGGACCCCGGCGTCCCGGCCCCAAACGTTGGTGGCGCCAGCCCACCTGGGTGCTGGCTTGACGACCTCTGGCCCAGCCTCAGGTCCGGACTGAGGCCAAGCCGGGCTGCCATGTCATCATATTCGTCATCATCATCATCGTCGTCAGGTGTGTCCGGCGACTGCTCCATCAGGAGCCCGTCCCTTGCTTGCCTCCAACGGAGCTTCTCCAAAACTTCCCGAGCTCGCATCCTCTCGCGAGCTCGGGCCTTTTCCGCGTCCTTCTTCTCCTTGTCCTTCTCCGCAGTGAGCCTACGCGCGGTCCGGCCCGCCGCGTCCTCCGGGATCGGTGGCCGGGAGAGTTTAAAACCCCTTAAACCCTAGGGACGAACGAAAGTCCCAACAGTAAGAACTAAAGACGCAAGAAACACGGCGCAAAACAGAAGGAGGGTCGGACACTTACCAGGGACACATACCCATGGTCGGGACGCATCGGGGATTGGCTAAGGACGCCAGCGTCCAGCCTCCCTACCGTGCCCGCTACCCGTCTGAGGAGGTCGTCGGCGGAGAGGGAGGTCGAGGACATCCGTGAACCCTCCAAATCAACCCCTGGCTTCATCTCCGAAAGTCGCAACCGCCGCTCTGCCAATGGGAGCACCCTCCGACGGTGGATAGCAGCGACGACCCCCACGGCAGTAAGGCCCTCGGTTTGTAACTTCTGTAGGGCACGGAGAATGGGCTGGAGCTTCTCCTGGTTTTCGCGTGTGGCCCCCAACGCCAGTTGTTGCGGGCGGCGGTCACCACTCGTTGAGAAAACGGTGGGAGCATCCCATCGTCGTTCCGAAGATAAAACCACCGGTTCTGCCACCCCTTGTTCGAAGACACAAGGGAGGCAGGGATGTATTGCGATGCCCGCCCTGACCTCAGCTGGAGGGTGCAGCCGCCAGCCCGCACCGCCATACAGACCTTCTTCACATCCGTCGACGCGGCGAAGAACTCCACGGAGAAGAGATGGGTCCACAGGTCCCAGTGGGGGTCAATCCCCAGAAACCCCTCGCAAACTGCCATGAAGGCGATGGAGTTGGGGTTGAAGTTATGCAGCTCCACCCCGTAGTAGTGCGGGAGCGCCCGCATGAAGCGGCACGCCGGCATCCCAAACCCCCGCTCATGGAAGGGGGTGAAACTGACCACGTACCCCGGCGTCGGAGTCGGGTCGGCCTCGCTCCCGGGGGCCAACCACTCAGCCTGCGGCCCACCGGAGAGAGGACGGAGCAAACCCTCGGTAACAAGGGCCTGCAGATCCTCCACAGTAATGGTGGAGAAAGGCCACGGGTCGCGCGGCGGAATGACGATCGCCTTGTCAGCCATCGCCAAGCAGAAGCGGTGGAGGCGGAGGGGATGAGGTGCGCGATTTTCACTTCTCTGTCTACTCTCTTAGGTTGCAAAAACAAAAGCAGAAGGCAAGCGCAAATGATAGGGTAAAGAACCACCGCCGGCCCCACTTCCGGGTATATAAAGGCCCGGGCGAGATCCACACAAAACTTCGCCCGAACCCTTCGTGAATTTTAGACTCGAAGGCAAAACGGTTTTTCCGTTCCTCGAACGACTCGCGCACAAGCAACAGATACCCCGCGAATCGCCCCGTCCCGTCGCATTAACTCCCTAGAAGGGCACGCGACACCTCTGGCAGGCGAAGCGGGCGCCATTTCGCCTCCATCATGATGACCGCCTCAAAAAAGGTGCGCCACATTGTTTAAATTTATATCCTTTTTCCTTTTTCCTCTCTCTCTTGCCACAGGGATCGGGAAAGGGGATATTTCGAAAGGATTCTTCTCAGCGAAGGAAACGGGCCTCGAGCCCTCCTACTGATCAGGGGTTCGAAGATAGCGCCTTGCAGGGTTCGGCAACCGCCCCAGAGCACTCGGGCTCCGAGCCCTTTACTGATTAGGGGATCGAAGGCTGGCCCCTCGGAAGGGTTCGACAGCCACCCCAGAGCATGCAGAGTCAGGGATGACCCTGGGTACGTCTGTTACATGGCCAAGGCTCGGGCTACGCTCCCGAGGTACCCTAAGACATTTCCGAGACCAGTGGGAACGATTTGTAATGGAATCCCACCGGAGGGAGGCACCGAGCCCTCGGACCCTATCAAATGGGTCTGGGTCCAGCGAATCACCTGCAGGTACTTTGGAACACGCCTCCGGGCCACTAGCCGAACCTTATTGAACGGGGCTCGAGAGTCCGCTCGGATTACCCGCTAGCAACTCACTGGAAACACCATGTTCAGCGCCAACCAAGGGTAACATGGCGCGTTCCCCCCTCCTCCTTCCGGAAAGGCGACAAAGAGGCGTACAATAAAAAGCCAAGACGGTCCTCGATCATCCTCTCGCTCCGTGCAGAGGCTCGGAGGCTGCTCTCGCACCAGGCTACGACCAAATTGTTGAGCACGTCGACATACCAGCTTAAAAACTCAGAGCCTGACCATGCACCCGGGCTGCGGCCAGACCGCATGAGGGAACAACAAGGACGACCGAGGAATCACAAAAAGAATTGAGACCTCAGAGGAGTCAAACCACTCCTCCGAGGCCTCGGGGGCTACACCCGATGGGTGCGCTCGCGCCCACCCATCGGAACAAAATATAACCGAGAAAGGCTGGTCCCCTTGCAAAAAATCCGGCAGAGCCTCCAAGCGAGTGCCTACACTCCCTTCAAGGCTCGGGGGCTACTGTCGGGTACCATACCCCCAACACCCCTAAGCATGGCTGGAAAACATCTTCAGAACAAACCATAAAGACTGATATGCACGGTTCAATTCAAGGCCTCGTCTACCAAGGGACGCGATCTCGTCTCGCCCGAGCCCGGCCTCGAGCAAGAACAGTAGTCCTGGACGGATTCACGCCTCGCTCGAGGGCCCCCTTAGGCAGTGGGCGCACCCCCGACTCGCCTGAGGCCAAGCTCGGGCAAACTTTGTCGTACAACGACCTCGGCCAAATCGCCTTACCACCGACTGTATTGCATGCACATTTAATGCGGGGATCACCTAACACCTTATCCTAACACGCGCGCCTCAGTTGGCAAGGTCGAAATGACCGCAGTCACTTCGCCCCTTTACTGATCGTTCTGACAGGAAAACAACACTATTCACCCTATTCCGACTACTGTGCCAACCACCAGGGTAAAACTAACAACAGTAAGTCATGACGTCCCCCGAGTTCAGCCTCGGGCGCAACAGGGAGCTCCGCCTCGCCCGACCTTAGGCCTCAGCCTCGGCCTCGGGAGAAGGTCTCCGCCTCGCCCGACCCCAGGCCTCGGCCTCAGCCTCGGCCTCTGGAGAAGATCTTCGCCTCGCCTGACCTTGGGCCTCGGCCTCAGCCTCAGCCTCGGCCTCAGGAGGAGTCACAACCTCGCCCGACCTCAGCCTCGGCCTCAAGAGAAGTCTCCGCCTCGCCCGACCTCGGCCTCGGACCGACTGCGCCATAGGGGATACATCATTACCCTACCCCTAGCTATCTACCTCAGGGTACGAAGGAACAAGACCGGTGTCCCATCTAGATTACTCTGGGAATAGGTAATGATGCTTCCCTGCATGCGTCCATGACGTCGATTGTTCTCAACTCCCTACGAAGGCAAAGAAATGTCACCAGGACCCCGGGCCGCACCGTCAGCTACGCTTCTACAGGGCTCAAGTACTTCTCCGCCTGCCACGTTAACGCATAGCTACACCCCCATATGTACAGCTGGATCATCTCCTTGTATCTATAAAAGGGGATGTCCAGGGCCTTCCCAAAGGGAGAGAATGGAGAGAAGGGAGAGAAAAGGGGCAGACGCGAAGGAGGCTAACTCAGACGTCTCACTCCAAGGCCAAACCCTCTCTCCCGCGAAGCTTGTAACCCCTACTACGAGCACCCCGGTGCAAGATAATATAAGCCTCATCCCCCCTCTTGTGTTTCATCTTGCATCAACCCATCTGGGCAGGGACACACGGCATCAAATTCACTAGTTGGTTGAGGGTCCTCGCGGGTCCAAAACGCCGACAATATGCATGTGTGCAAGGTTTCAGGCAAATCCTAAGAAAGTTCACCTTAGGGCTGTGAAAAGAATCATGAGATATTTAGTTTACACTCCTAAGTTTGGGGTATGGTACCCCAAGGGGTCTACCTTTGATTTAATTGGGTATTCCAATGCCGATTATGCCGGATGTAAATTTGATAGGAAGAGCACATAAAGGACTTGTCAGTTTCTAAGAAGATCCCTGATGTCTTGGGCTTCAAAGAAACAAAACTCAGTACTCTATCCACCACCGAAGCCGAGTATATTGCTGCAGGACATTATTGTGCATAATTACTCTGGATGAGGCAAATCCTTAGGGACTATGGCTACAAGTTGAGCAAAGTCCCTCTCCTATGTGATAATGAGAGTGCAATCTGCATGGTAGATAATCCCGTTGAACACAGCCGCACTAAGCACATAGACATCCGATATCACTTTTTGAGAGATCACCAACAAAAGGGGATATCGAAATTGCTTATGTTAGCACCCACAATCAATTATCCGATATCTTTACCAAGCCCCTAGATGAAAAGACTTTTAGCAAGCTTAGGAATGAGCTAAACATCTTAGATTCTCGGAACTTTGATTGAAACATTGCACACATTGCTCATTTATATACCCTTGATCATATCTCTTTCATTTGGTACAAATGCATATTTCTTATTCTTCTTGTGCCAAAGCTAAGACTAATGTGCTTCCATGAGTATCTCTATGATTAGTCTTAGATTGAAAGGGAAATGGAATATTCGGCAAAGGCAAGGCTTCCGCTCAACTCTGTCGGTTTCATTTCTCCTTTGCCCTCCTCATACAACTTTCATTCATTTTCAATGGGGGAGAAGTAAAAGGCCTCTCAAGTTTCTTCGTTTTTGGCGCTTAATGCCAAAGGGGGAGAAATTAATAGGCTCAAAGCAAAAGGACCACACCACCACCCATTTTCAAAAACTATTTCACAAAGGGGAAGAAATTATTTCAACTGCAAAAACCCTCTTGACAGCTAAGGGGAGAACTTCTTCAGGGGTGCTTTTATTTAGCCAAAGGAACAACATTTGAAATAGGGGGAGAATTTTCAAGATCTTGAAAATGCTTTTTTGAAATCATATTCTTATACCATTGGCTATTTGCAAAAGAATTTGAAAATACTTTTACAAAAGATTTGCAAAAGATTTGAAAATGAGAATGTGGTCCAAAATGTTAAACTAGAAGAAAGCAATCATATATACTTAGAAATACTTTCAGTTGGTTTAAATTCAAAAGTAACTTATGCACAACTGTCAAATTGCAAACTAGTTACATTCCTACACTTTATATTTGCTTTGGTTTGTGTTGGCATCAATCACCAAAAAGGGGGAGATTGAAAGGGAAATGGGCTTAATCATTTCCTATAATCGATTTTGGTGTTTGATGTCCATCACAAACCGCGTGGACTAACTAGTTTGCCTAGTTATCATTTATCTCAGGTGCACAAAGTTAACACAAACCAACAAGAAAATAAGTTGGGGAACTCTACAAAGTTTGGAGCAAAAAACAAGTATTGGTGATGCCAGTGCGCACCGAACATTGTCCGGTGCCGAGGCCAAGGTACCCACGAACTAGACACTCTCAGGGTTTTCCAGAGTCACTCTGCTATAATTCACCGGACTGTCTAGTGTGCACCAGACATGTCCGGTGAGCCAACGGAGCAACGATCAACTGCATCCAACGGTCGTTTGTGATGTCAGATGAACTGTGAATAGTGTGCAGGTCAGAAGTCAGAACGCACAGGACTGTCCGGTGTGCCACCAGACTGTTCGGTGCCGCAAGAGGACAAAGGACTTCAACGGTCAACCGCTCCAAACCCCAACGGGCAGCTGACATGGCATGCACTAGACTGTCTGGTGTGCCATCGACTGCAACGACTAGAATAGTGGTTGGGGCTATAAATACCCCCAACCACCACCATTCAAGCCATCCAAGTTTTCAGCCCTTCACATTCAATACAAGAGCAAAAGTCTACACTCCAAGACACAATCAAAAGATCAAATCCTCTCCAAGCCTCAAAATCCACTCAATTGCTTAGTGACTTGAGAGAGGGTATTTAGTGTTTCTTTTGTTGCTCTTGTTGCTTGGATTGCTTTTTTCCTTCTTACTCTAATTCTTCCAAGTGCTTTGTAAAACTTGAAAGAGACACCTAAGTGTGTGGTGATCTCTGCGGGGTCTTAGTGACCCAAGTGATTAAGGAGAAGCACTCGACCGATCTGTGTGACCGATTGAGAGAGAGAAAGGGTTGGAATAGACACGACCTTTGTGGCCTCCTCAATGGGGACTAGGTTCTTTGGAACCAAACCTCAGTAAACAAATTGCCGTGTTCATTTGTGTTGATCTTCACTTGATTTGTTTTCCCTTTCCCCTCTCTCTAAAAAGTTCCCTTGCTCATATTGATTTGAGTTTACTCTAAAGGTTATCCGCATTGATTGAGCAACTCATAGCAAGGGGAACTATCATCCGCACTCTGAATTATTTCTAAAACTAACCCCAGGCATAGTGTTTGTTTAAAGTTTGTAAATTTCAGGTTTTGCCTATTTAGCCCCCCTCTAGGCGACTTTCAAGTAAACTTACGATGGGTACTCAGCAAGAGGGGGAAAGATGTAAAGCTTAGCAAGGATAGACTGAGGGTTTATGCGGTTATGATTTTAGTTGGTCAAAATTTTATTAGCAACATCTATTTTACTTAGTGTAAATATATACCAAAACCCAATTAATCAATAGCAGTATTTATCATCTCGAAACAACTTAAGAAAATCGCTTAAGAGAACCACTTGAATCCAAAAGGAATCACAATTTATTCTCCATCTTTAAGTTTGATTATAATGTGAGGGTCCAGACCCTTCATAATCGTGAGCACGACTGCTATATCAGATTATACACTCTGCATAGGTGGTACAACTTTACCCACAAGTCTCGGTTCGCATGTCCTGTATTCACTTCCAAGGTGAATGGCTAGGGATCCACTATGGGACTTTCACAAAACACACTTAATACAAAGCAACCCACATGGATTCCAAGTCGGTGTGGAGGCCCTCTAGGTGAGGTATCTTAGCCAAGACTACGTCCCCATGTTAACTTGAGCTGCCACCATCGTCCGCTCCACCTTTATCCCATATTTCAGGTAAGGTTACTAGAGACTAAGTACATTAGGTTAGTTACCAAATCGAGACCCATGATGGCACTCATGGTTGCATTGTTTTCTTGGGTGGTTGCTCCACGTTCCAATTTAACTCATACAATCTTGTTAATTATCAGATTAACTACAATGATAGCACATGATTAATCCTTGGAACATTATCAGCATAAAAGGAGTGACATCATTAAGCTGTGTTGAAGCATTGGCAACTAATAAGCAAATCATAAGCCCAAGTTTAATCAAGGTATGTGTTGGTGAAGTGTAGTAATTCCTAAGTAGGTCATCCCATCAAAATTATGCATATCATAAAGCATAAACTTAGTTGTCATGATGATTTGGGATCAAATAGAAATGTTTGGGAAGATGTGCACTTGCCTTCTTCACAAAAGTCTCGAGGGTCTTCTTCAAACTGTTCCTGATCCTCTTTACAGAAGTGTCTTCTAATAGCATAAGAAGTCATATATAATTTAAGCTAAATAGATAAGTATAATTAGCCTATTATTCCTCCCTATTTTTGGTTTTGAAAACAAAGATTCTATTATTCCATTTTTAAAACCTTAGCCGAGAAGTCTACTAATAAACTTGAGATACTCAAATTTTAGGGATTGTAAAACTGCTATAAAAATCATCCTAAAATGTTTATCATAAATTTAGGAAACTAAAAAAATAAGAATCAATTCATTTGGATTTGAACTAAGCATTTTATGGCCAAAATATTAGGGTAGGGTCAAATAATAAGGAAAAATAGACTTTAGGGACCTAACCAAAAAGACCACGAACTCAACCATAAGGCTATTACTCTGCAGAAGGACTTATCTGCGATTATCTAAAAATACCATGGCTCTTTAACAAAAGCGCACGCGCGGCTCGGAAGAAGGGGTATCAGCCATTAGTGGTCGTACAATCAACATTTGAGGGTTCTAATTAAATCAGGCAAACTGAGTAAAAACAAAAACAGACCACGTGATAGGGATCCAACGAACAGGGGGCTCGGCTTGGCTTCGAGCGTGTGGCTCCAAGAGCCGGGAGGGGTGACGCCGGGGTGAGGGGCTGCATGCAGTGGCGCATGGCCGAACCCTCACCGGAGTCAGTCGGAATGGCTCTCCGGGCAGCCAACGTGACTTGGGAAGGGCTCGGGGTGAAGCTAAGAGAAAGTCAAGCAAAATCGAGGCCTCACCAAGGGGGTAGAAGGTGCGAGAAGGACTGGTGTTGAATAATAGTGGATGATGGAGCTTCGGTGAAGCCTGGGTGCCGTGGCGAGGTCGAATGACAGACAGAGCAAGCTCGGTGAAGGTCAGAGAAGTAGCGACAAGCTTCAGGGATCATGTCAGCGACCTCGGGGCGAAAGGGGAGGCTCCGGAGGTGCACAACCATGACGAGACATGGGCAAGGTGCAGAAGAGCACGAGAGCGGGCACTGAGGCACGGAATTGGTGGCGGGGCTAAGGGCTGTACTTATAGACTAGAAGAGGGGAAGGGAAGGAAGGGAATTGGTGGGGATTGATCCGACCAGATCTTTTCGACCATGGTGATACGATGGCATTCACATGAAAGGAAGGAGAGCATGGGAAGAAGGAAATGGAGCGCAGGGAAATGGAGCTTTGCCCGAGTGGGAAGGTGATCTCATGGCCATTCGTCCACGCGCATGTGGTAGCGCGATGCGGTAGCGACGTCGAAGCGAGAAAGGAAAGGGGAGAAGAAGAACACCTAAAGGGGAGGAGGGAGACAGACATATGGGCTCCACCTATCAGCGAGACGGAGCGTGAGGTCCTCTTGTCAGCCAAGGCAAGGGCATGCAGGCGCGGGCGTGGGCCGGGTGGGCCAAATATGGCCACGAGTTGGGAAGGGGGACAAGATTTCCTTTTTCTTTTTCTCCAAATTTTGAAATCCATTTTATTTCCTTTTTACCTACACATGACCAAATGCACCCAAAATATGTTTTAAAAATCTTCATAGAGTTCTTGAGGTATTTATAAATAAGGTATCTTTAACAAATACAAATAGTTGTAACATCCAAAATAATCCTTGTAATTGTTTATCAAGAAAAAATCATGCTCCAAAAATGAATGCAGCAAAATAATGTATTCAACTCTTTTTGTTTGAAAAACTATCCCTACTCTACTATTCTCAAGAGATGGATTGAGGTGTTACAAAACCTACCCCCTAAAAAGAGTCTCACCCTTGAGATTAAGGGTCTTCCGAGCAAAGCTGGGGAAACTCTAATCTGAGCTCATCTTCTCTTTCCCAAGCCGCTTCATCTTCTGGGTGGCGGTTCCACTAAACTTTGCACATTCCAATCACTTTACTCCGAGTGATTCTGAGAGATGTTTCCGATATTTTCACTGGATATTCTATATATGTTAAATCCTCTTTAACATCAAGCTCTTCCAAGGGTAACTGCTCCTCGGGTACTCGTAAGCACTTCTTAAGTTGTGATATGTGGAACACTTCATGAACATCCGACAACTACACAGGTAGTTCCAACCGATATGCAACCTCTCCTTTTCTTTCAGGACCTAGAATGGGCCGATATAGCAAGGTGATAACTTTCCCTTGACCCTAAATCAAACCACTGATAGGGAAAACCTTGAGATACACATAGTCTCCCACTTCGAAGGTCAATTATATTTTTCTGTTGTCGGCATAACTCTTCTGCCTAGATTGAGCTATTTTGAGATTCTCTCTGATGATTTGTACATGTTTTTCTGCCTCTTGGAGAATTTCTAGTTTGAACAGCTGACTTTCACCTATTTGAATCTAGTAGAAAGGTGTCCTTCACTTTCTTCCATAAAGAGCTCCAAATGGGGCCATTTTGAGACTTGCTTGATAACTATTGTTATATGAGAACTCCACATATGACAAACTCTTGTCCCAACTTCCACCATGTTTAAGGGCACAAGCTCATACATATCCTCAAGTATCTAATTCATTCTTTCTGTCTGACCATCTGTTTGCGGAAGATAAGCATAACTAAAGTTGAGTTTGGTATCCATTGACTCGTGCAACTTCTGCCAAAAGCGTGAGGTAAACTGAGTTCCTCGATCTGACACAATCTTCTTGGCGACTCTATGTAAACACACAATCATGTCCATATACAGTTTTGCCAACTTGGCTCCTGAATAAGTGGTCTTAACTGGTGTAAAACGTGACACTTTTGTCAATCTGTCCATGATAACCCGGACATAATCATATCCCTCTCAGGTATGGGGTAATCCAACTATGAAATCTATAATGATTTCTTCTTATTTTCCATTTGGGTACCTTTAGAGGTTGAAGTAATCCTGCTGGCCTTTGATGCTCTGCTTTCACTCTCTAGCTAACATCACAAAGACCTACATGTGCGGCTACATCCATTTTTAGTCCATACCACTAGCACTTCTCTTTTAAGTCCTAATACATCTTGGTACTTCTAGGGTGTATAGAATAAGTTGAATCGTGTGCTTCCTTCAAGATCATATGTCAAAGGTGATCACTTTCAGGCTCATAGATTCTATTCATGAACCAAAGGGTACCTTGATCATCTTTTGTAAACTCTGGGGCTTTTCCCACACTAATCAAGGTTTTGATTTCTTTAATCTTTTCATTTGACTCTTGACCTTTGTGGATTTCTTGTTCCAAGGTTGATTCTACTTTCATAATTGTTGCCTCTGTGTAGATGACCATACCAAGGTTGAGTCGTTCTAGTTTCAAACATAAATCTTGTGACACTAAATGAGTCATCCTCATGCTGACTTGACTCTTCTGGCTTAATGTGTCAACTACAACATTTGCTTTACCAAGATGATACTTAGAGAATTTTATTGAATCCCAAAAATAGGGTTTTGGTGTGTTACAAATTATACCCCCCTTAAAAATAATCTCGTCCTCGAGATTAGTAAGGAAAGAGATATAGAAAGATTGGTTTGTAATTTAGCTTATATTTTCTCGTTGGTTCAAAAATTAAGAGTCCCATTTTTAGTAATCATTAGTGGGTGATTAGGAGAGCATAGGTATCCAGCCACCTAACATGTGGGATAAGAGATGGATAGGTTGGGGTAAGAAAGATCATGGTAAGGAAAGACTCATCTTGGGTGGTGATGCATCTGAAGATCTGGTTTGATTTTTATTATTTCTTGATGAGGTTGATATATTCCTTGTTTGGTCTTAGTGTTGCTACCCGAGTTAGGGACTTATAGTTAAGATATCAGTTAAAATGGACGTGGATAGGATAGACTATATTGGGTAGGTAGGTTAGGATCATATTTGCTGTTAGGTTGGAATAGATAGGTTAGGCAACCCATCAGTCAGGTTAGGTTGTTTGTTCATGGTCGAGTTGGTCTAAGGCACCAATTTAGGTTAAAGCATTTTTATAGGAGTAGGGTCTAATCTATTTCGCCAGTGTTACCTAAATTGTATAAGTAACTCACTTTAGATTAGATCATATTAGATTAGATGGGATCTAGATTAGATTGGTTTGACTAGTTTAGACTAGATTAGATCTAATTAATTTGGATTAGATCATGGTTGCTGCACTAGGGTGGAATAAGTATGCTTATTATGATAAGATGAATCTATAAGGATAAGATAGAATCTATTAAGCTAGATATATTTTAATGAGGATAATCTAACTTGATTAGTTATCTTGAAAACATATTTTTATGCATAATTGTCTATGCAGATGCAATTGCTAACATTACTCCATAATTCATCACACTCAATCAAATAACCAAATCAAACATGTATCATAAGAACAAATATTCAAGGTATAAATACCTATAAAATAGTTTTTTCTAGGATTAGGTGTCCTATTCCGAAGGGTTACTTTGGGTGTCGGATTCCAAAGTGTGATATCCTATATTGCCTTTAGAAGAGATGAGGTGAGAATAATCAGATTAAAGCAGCAATAGGTGAGAAAAGATCAAGAAAACTTTGGAAAGAATCAGAGTAGCAAAGGTAAGTAGGTAATGGATTGACCAGTTCTATCTAGGTTACGTCCTACAATCAACATTGCTCTGATACCACTTTTGTCACACCCGGATTTACGAGCAAACCCAAGCATGCCACAAATGTGTGCTAGGATCGATTCACACATATGTGATGACTAATGATACAGAAATCAATGTCACATCTTTATTATATAATAGAAGTTATGTACAAATTAGCTAAATAAATACATCATATGAAGACAATGATCCTCCGCAACCATAGTTGACTGAGAGACAACGACCTAGACCTCTCCGAACTCATCGTAGCACCTTCATGTTCCTCCAGTGGTACTTATTCTTGACCTGGTGTGAGTATAGCAAGGGTGAGCTCACATACGTTCATTGCTCAGCAAGTGTGGGAAATAATGTGCATGAGCTCACTTACAGTGGGGGCTCATGTGGAGTGCAAGGTTTACCAAGGAAGATGGTTAAGGCTGAGCATTGCTTTTAATAAGTTGGTCATTTTATTAGCATTTACTAAGTATAAGTATGTACCAACCCAATTAAATAATTGATCACAATTAGTAATAAATCACACAATGCAATGCAAATGACAGGTTAAGTTTAATTCCATAGATCACTCATGTGAGAGTTCGAGCCTCTCTTGACCGTGAGCAGGGTTGATATACCAGTTTTACACTATGTAGAGGTTGTGCATCTTTACCCAGAAGCCATTATACCCATCTGCCACGTGGTCATGAATCCTATACACCTCTACCGAGGAGGCGAGGCAGGATAGCACTACGAGGCCTTTCTAAAGTTTCACTAGTTTGAGAAGACTCGCTATGGTTTCAAGAAGAAGGAATCATATGAATCCATCGTCCGAAAAGTTATTACATATAGTTTGACCCAAGGACCTCCCTATACTCTACAGAGACGCACTCCTTGCTTGCCCCTTTCGGGTAAGGTAATCTCTCCCTAGCTTTCCTAATTACATGGCCAAGGGCGTCCCATTTCACCCTTGTGGTAGACTGTTTTCTAGGGTGGTTCTCCATGTTCCAATTAACAAAAAATAATCTTATCATGAATAATAAGTAATCCAACAATAATAATAGAGCATGATCATAATTTGGATTTAATACTAATCCCAAAACCAGGTAGAGCAATAGCAAGACTACCCAATAGTTCATTTGTTTGCAAGGTGTAGGGTAAAAAACTAGGTAATCTATTAGGTCCCATATGCTTAACGTAATTGTGCCACGGTGATTAACAGAACATTATTAGGTTAAAGAAAGTGATCAAGGATACAACTATCCTAGGAGTTGTTGATCTAGGTGTTTAGAGAGTCACTTTTGATGGGATGAAACCCCTTGTAATCTTGATAAACTCACCGCGACTGAACACAAAGAAATTCATTTAAAGGTTTGTGCTAAAATTGCTTGTATGAATTCTTAGCATGGATATATTTAATCAATTTTTTACATTGAAAGCTGATAATGAAATTTGGCTTAAATTATATGAGCTCCATGATGGCACAAGCAATGCCCGTGAGCAAAAACATTGCCTAGCTTTATATAAATACAAGCTATTTTCAATGAAATCTTATTCTAGATTAATGAGCTCAATTCTATTGGGATTAATATGCTAGGTGATGCGGACATTGTGCGAAAGATCATCTCACTTCCTAGCTACCATAACAAAAATATGGGAGCATCATCACCATCTTTCATAATATGGAGGACTTATGCTAATTGACCCCGACTCTATTGATCAGTGAAAATCACCTAGAGCAGGGTGAATAAGAGAAACTTGAAATTTTAACTCAATATGACAAAACTTGATCCAAGATATTTAATTCTAAGTGTTAGAACAAGGCGAGTTAGTCTAGGATAAGTTTAAGCACAATACTTGCAATGTGTTGCTAATAAATTTCAGAGCAAAAATGAACTTAGCAAGATAAATTAAGTGTAAAGCAAGTATGAACATAGGGAGGAAAGATGTAGAACAAATCGCAAAGAAAGAACACAAGACATGGTAATTTGTTTGCTGGAGTTTGATGTGAAGCCTACATCTCAATCGAGGAGCCCACTAAGGATCGGTCTTTCTCAACCCTTTCCTCACTCAAGTGATCACATGTATTAAACTTGAATTCCCTTTAACTTTGCTCAATGGTGAGATAGAGTCTCTGCAAGGCTCTCCACAACTTGGAGGATCTTGCTTGCTTTACAACTTTGCTCAATGGGAGCTTAGATTCAAGGCTCAAAGATCACAAACACACTCCACAATGTTGCTCAATACAAGTGCTCACTTGCAAATCACTCAAAGTATGGCTATCACTATGCACACCACTTTATTTGGAGCACTTGGATCACTTTGATGCTTGGAGGTGTGGCTCTAAGTTGTATGACTTATATCTCAGCTCTTCCATTTCATACCAATTGTTTGGTGTCATATTTATAGGCCCCATTGCCCATATAGCCATTGGAAGTCCACTACAAAAATTGGTCACCAGACCTGGGTTCGATGCACCGGACCTCTCGCTGTAGACTGTAGCATTGTCCCATCAATGGCAGTTGGGTAAAGATGTCAGCTATCAGTATGCACGAAACCAGTCCGGTGGCACACCGAACCTGCCACATCAGCCAACCATTGGATCTTTTGCTTCAACCAATTAGGTGTATTATGCATCTGGTGCACACTGGACCTAGTCTAGTGCACCAGCCGTCGAAGCCTAGAAAACAAGCTCTATGCATGCACAGTCTAGAGGGAAGTTTGATGGCACGCTACAACAGTCCAGTGCACCCATCTACCAAAATTCTAGAAACATCCTCTCAATGTGCCGAGTCCAGTGACTAGTCTAGTGCACACCTGACCTGTTACTGTAGGTTCGGTGTGGGCTGCAACACTTTGAATTTTTTATCCTTGGCTTTATTTGCTTGGCTTTATTTTACAAGTGTCTTGGGCACTTCTATGACTTAGGTAAATATATCTTATATCCATTCAACCACTCTAAGTCATAGGTCTTGGCTCTTTTATTCTTTTAAACCTTTTGCCCCTCCACTCAGACTTGGCTTTAATTAAACTCTAGAACTCCAAATCTTACATTTGAACCTTCCTATAGTTCCAATGGATTCCAAAATGTTGCTAGGGCCTTTTAAAACTTAACCAAATGACCCAAGGTACATCCCCTACTTAAAATGATCTTTTTCTCTAAGTCTGAGCTATATCTCTGCAGTTGGTCTTCTAAATTTAGTGTATTGATTTTGCCACCAAACACTTAGCAAATTAGTTATTCCAATAGGTTGTGATGGTCATCAAACACCAAAACCAATATATAAATGGCTTCATGCCCACTTCCCTTTCAATTGGCAAAAGATGGATCAAGAAGAAACTGCTTCATCAAGGACATATGCTTTCACATGTGAAGACCATAAAATGATGAAGGGGAATAAGGTTGAAAGATCAAGTTCCTCAAGTGAATAAGAGGAATATGAAGACAAAGATGACGATGATGATGAAGATAATCAGCCCCCAACATCATCCTTTGAGGACGAAGATACAATTCAAAGGTTCAGAAAGGTAATGAGGATGATTCATAAGATTAATATAATCGGTGTATCCCTGTAGGTGGAGGATTTCTTTTTTACCATTGACAAAAAAGAACAAAGAAAAAAAGGGATGCTTCACATGTGGGGAGAAGGGTCACATTAGTGATAATTGCCCAAACAAGACCACACCCAAGAAGAGGAGGAGCAAAGGCAAAACATGCACAACAATCAAGGCATGGGAGGATTCATCAAGTGAGGATGAAGCCCCACCAAGGAGTCATGACCATCATTGCTCTTCATCATGCTCTACCTCACGATCATCTCACAAATGCCTTATGGCACAAGGTAACACAATTGATTCATCTTCTATTGAGTATGATAGTTATAATGATAGTAGTGATGAAAAAACCTCAATATATGAACTTGTGGATGCTGTTAAATTTTTAGGAGGTTTGCACTAAACAAAAGGCTCAATTAAAAATTCTTAAATCTAAATTATTTAGCTCCTAAAATGATTACAAAAGTTTGCTAGAAAATTGAATCTGAAAGGGAAATGTGATATATACCATTTCTATATTGGTTTTGGTGTTTGATGACCAACACAGTATTGTGATCTAACAAGTTTGCTCGGTGTATATGTGCATGTTCATAATAATTAATTGAAGGATTCAATGCAACATTTGGCTTAAATCAAGGCTTAGATAGGCAAAACTTGGATAAGATGAGCTATGACTAGTTCACAAGTTTGGATAAGTTCTAAATGTCTTTAGAAACTTATTTAAGCATATTAGAGAGTTCAAAAGTTTGGATTTTGGAAAATGTGCATTTAGAGCCTAGTTTGAGCCCAAATATGATTCTGAGTTGGATGGATCAATCAAGTGAAGAAATATGACTTAGACTAGTTGGATATACACTAGATACGTTTATCTTAGTCATATGAATTCTCTCATGGATAGCCAAATCAAAATGAAGAAGAATTTACCAAGTAGGACTTCAACTCATCAGATCTGCAGCACATCGGACCAGTCTGGTGGCACACTGGACCAAGGCAGTTCAAGGCTTCGATGACCTAGTGGACTAGACTAGTCTGGTGGTGCACCGAACCACTTACGTAGATAAGGCTTCAACAGGGCTTCGGTGGCCTGGTGCACCTAACCACTTATTTAGTGAGGTCTATTCCTGAAGAGTTGAGATGTCTAGCACATCGGACCAGTCCCGTGTGCACTAGACCCGTCAAGTGCAATGACTAGTTCCTTCTCCAATGGCTACTCCAATAGCTTCTTGACATGGCAACTGACGTTGCAAGGTCTGGTGGTGCACCAGGTTGATCTGGTGCCACCTGACATGACAACTTTCCGTTGATAGTGCAGGCGAACAAGAGGTCCCAGTGGCACACCAAACATATACGACAAAGGTTCAGTGCACTCGAAGCAGGTGTAGATTTTTAGAATCTCACCTAACAGCTAATTGGGGTCTTTTGAGCTACAAATACCCTCTTAGCCAGCCAAGACAAATCACAAGAGATGTGCTTTCATTCCCAAACACTTGTGCAACACCTTCAAGCCATTCCAGTAGATTCGGGTGCCACATTTGAGTAGACGTGCATAGAGATAGTCTTTTTATAGTGAAGAGAAGGTTAGTGTGCTTGTGATATGCATTTGTGTTGTGCTGTGCTCTAGGAGTTGTGTTGTTGCGCTCTTGTGTTGGTGCTCTTTTGATTGTAAATGCTAGCAAGAGGCTCCGAGTTGTGGGGTGCCTTGTGGAGATGCCATCTCTCACATCAGAAGATCTGAGGGCTTAAGATTGAATGTTGTAATCATTCAAGGGGGTTGAAAGAGAGCACATCCTTAGGGACACCTCAATAAAGATGTAGGTTCTTTAGAACCGAACTTCGGTAAATCGAATCACATGTCTCTCTTTGTGTGTTTTGCATTTGCTTGTGATTTGTTCTTCCCTCTCACCCTCCCTAAGTTCTCTTGCTTGAATCTTAATTCATATCCTTGAGTGTTGCTACCAAATTAATTCTGCAATCCTTTGAGCACACTTGGCAAGAACTCTCTCCCTACAACTCCGATTCGATTATCTCTATCTCTAACATCTAGCTTGGCATCTAGTTTGTTTTTAAGTCTTGAATTTTTAGATGTTGCTTATTAAACCCCCTCTAGGAAACTATCAATTGGTATCAAAGCCTAGCTCTTAATTTGGGTCTAACAACCTAAAGAGATGTCAGACAAGGGATCCCACAAGAGCGAGGATGTTCTTTTGGGATACAGGCTCAAGGAGAAGGGCGAAGAATTCGCCTACTCGGGTTCCAAGTCCTCCAAGTACTACAAGAGGAGAGATGGCAAGAAGAAGAAGATCAAGAAGGTGGTATACTATGAGATCGTCGCCTCGACATCACCATCGTCTTCAAGTAGCAGTGAATCCACCTCCAAGCATCACCATCCTCAAAAGATGGTTAAACTAAGCTACTGTCGAATGTCTTTCAATTACTCTCGCATTCCTCGCAATACAACTACCCCTTTACTTTCTGTTCCTCTAGGTAAACCACCACACTTTGATGGTGAGGATTATTCTTGGTGGATTCACAAAATTAAAGGTCAATTATACTCACTCCACCAAGTATTTGGGATGTTGTTGAATTAGGAATGGAGATCCCTAATAGAGACAACGAGGACTACAACCTAGTGGAGGCAGAACAAATCATCCACCGCAAATCCACCACAATACTTCTTGATTTTTGTGTATGGAGTAGTACAACAAGGTGAATGGGTTGGAGAGCACCAATGAGATATGGGATACACTCAAGATGGCGCATGAAGGTGAAAAGACCACCAAGCTCACCAAGATGGAGCTCCTAGAAGGGGAGCTCCGGTGGTTCTCAATGAACAAGGGAAAAGGGCCACAGTAGATGTACAACCGGCTCAACTCCTTGGCGAACCAAGTCTGCAACCTTGGGAGCAAGAAGTGGATGGACCATGAAGTCATAAAGCTCTTGTTAAAGTTCAACACTTCTTGTAATGCTACTCTTTTTACGTTGATTTGTGAGAATCCTTGGTACAAGAAGATGTCAACCAATGAGGTACTTAGAAGTTCCTTAGCCATGAGATGATGGTCAAGGACTCCAAGCACATCGATGACTTGGCGGGAACATCTCCTCCACTGAGCCACATGCCATTGCCTTCAAGGCAACAAATGAGGAGGAGAGCCCAAGCAAGAAGGAAACCATTGACATTTTTGGCCTTGACGATAAGGAAATGATGTTGGTTACTTGTTCTCAAATGCTGAAGATCAAGAACAAGGCAACATAATTGTTAATTATTATGAACCTTCGTCTTCCGAAGCATTATCTTCACATAGGAATAATGCTCATCAGACAAAGGTCAAGAAGGACTTACCTTCATCATTTAATATGTGAATGAAAATGTAAAAGGATGAAGACAGTAACTGCATTTCATTAATCCATGCATATTTGCATTTCATAAAACATGTATGAATATTGACATTATCAGTATTACATTGATACCTTCGGGTTGCTCGAAGGTGAATACGCGGGAGAGTGATTACAATTTAGCGTGAACAGTACAGTGCTACTGTTCATCTAGTTATAGGCACGGGACGCAGCCCAAGTAAAAGTACATTTATGCCCTTGACATTCACCTATAGGTATAACACGAATCATTAAGGATTGAATAGTCTTTGTCCCTTTTCGGTTATCATCATACTTGGTCTTCGTCATCACATCAAGCCAAAGCTCTTTGGCTATAGCATCATCGTCCATTCTTACTACCTTTGGGCTACATCTTCACCCTACCACGAGAGAAAACCTTCATCCTTAAGCCGAAGTCCCCCATGTAACGATCCATGTCATACTAAAAACATATGGTTAGTCGCGTTTTTGAGGACCATCGAAAGAGGAAGGCCCCCAACAGTAGCCCTCGCAGTATTGATTTGTTTCTTTGTAACAAATTTAGACTGCGACGTGAACGTAGGCCTTTAGCCGAAAGTTCAAAAAAACACCTTCCCTTCGCTAGAATAGTGAGTCATTCGGAGCCTTGGGACCCACCACGCTGCGTGGCTCTGAGTGTATATATAGAGACCTGTGTCATGAGTATTTTTTGTGCTATCTAGCTGCTTGTACTGTGCATGCCATTTTAACCTTCTTTGCTTTGTTGAGTTCGATTAACTTTTGAGCTTCGGCATTTGCGCAACCACTGTCTAAATGGCTGAGGATAAGAAGATCACTGACCTTGCACTGGCCAGGTTTTACGAAGCTATGGAGAAGACCAATACGGAGAAAATCACCAATGAGATGCTGGCTGGATTATCTGAAAATTCCAGCGATAGGGAAAGTTTTGACATAGAAAGTGGAAATGAAGAAGTCGAAGACCGGCCATGGAGGCCAAGCCATGTTGTATTTGGAAAGTCATCTGTGACACCCCATGTGTCTATTTCGTGTTATATCGGGAGATTTGTCCTAATCTCGGATGCTTAGTAAAAATTTCTATTTCTCGCTCACGTATGTCTCTGATTATCCAGATCATTCATCCTCATTTCACCGAATTTGGAGTTATTCAGTCTCCCAGAAGACCGAATTTGGAGCATGTTAAAACTTTTATTCTCGGCGCGAATGCAAACATGATAATCAATCTCGATTTATAAATCTCGTCTAAAGCTCATTAAATCAAACGCTCGACAGTTGCTAGTCGAGCTGTGTCCGAATCCAATTCCTCGAACCTTGGTCTATGTCTGACTATTTTATCCGAGTCCGTACTCTCAAATGGAATACTCAATATGTCGTCCTCTAATCAAATTTTATCCGACTCGGCTTAATACCTCTGTGTTCGATCCAGATTCAAAAATCAACATCGGCGATGATTTTAAATGTCGCGATTTGTCACTTTCAATCATAAATCCAAAAGCCGGTCATATCTCAAGACAATTTATTTTCGAATCATGCGTAGGGAATTATTTTCGAGCGAAATCAAATCAGACTCTCGGTCGAATTAATCGCTCAATCGTCCGTTCGTCCGAACTCTATTTCGCTCTGTTCTCTGTAGAGACGAATTCCGCAGGAGCATTTTTACTCTGTAAATAATTTAGCGCGGTCCAATTTAGCGTTTTGGGCAAAGCCCATTCTAGCCTAATTGGCCCACTAAGAAACCCTAACCCTAGCCCATGTCTATAAATAGGGGTGCTCCTTCCTTGCACTTGGAAATTTTTCATTCCCACCCCTCCATTTTTTCCAGCCACCACAACCTCTCCTCCTTGTCTCCTCCCTCGCGCAACAGCTCTCCCATTCCTCCCACACGGCAGTGCGCAGGGAGCTCCCTCTCCTCCCATGGCGTCCTTCCCTCCTTCCCTTCTTCTTTCTCAAGCAAGCAGGTGCCTCCCTCTGCACCTGCCTTATTCCCTAGGAGCCAAGCTCCTCCCATGGCTGGACCGCTACTCCCTGTGCTCGGCATCCCTCCCTGCGAGCTCTATCCTCCATGGCTTCCCTTGCGTAGTAGGAGAAGCTCCCATGGGCGTCGCCCTCCCCATGCTCCTGAGCGCGCTGGGCAGAGAAATTTCATTCTCCCTGGATCCATGGCGCCCAGCGCAGGTGCTCCATGGCCAGCGCCCCCCTCCTACTCCTCGCACACGCTACATCGCCCAGCTCGGCCTTGCCATCGCGCAGGGAAGAGTAGGCGCCTCTTTCTTCCACCTATGGCCGAGCTCCCTGTTCCCCTGCTCCATGGTGCCCCCTGCAATGTCCCCATGCTCCTCTCCATGTTTCAACGCCCAGAACTCGCGCCCTCTCTCTGGTTTGGGTGGAACAGCGCCCTCCCTGTTCATCTTCCTCCCAGTCGGCCTCCCTCCCCTGCTGCTGCTTGCCCCCTTCCTCCTTTCCCCCCTAGTGCGGCAGCCATGGCGTCCAAGTTTTCTGCGCAGCGATGTCGGTCCAAAACAGCAGCCTCGGATCCCTTCTGCACCGTGTGCTTCGCTCGATCTATGCAGTCCCGACCCACGCCATCGCATTGGTGTTTGGGACAGCCCATGCCGTGTCGTCGATCTGCGCAGTTCGACCGTCTACGCGTCTCACTTTGCCCGATTTGTGCAGCCCCATCCGCGACATCGTTCACCCCCGGTGAGACCACGACGATCCTTATTCGATTCCGCATCGGTGTTGTTTTCCTGTGTTGTGTATGTGTGTTGTTTTGTTTTGTTTTGTGAAGGAGAGGAATCCCGTGTTTTGCGTGGAGGAGAAGGCAAGCCGCCCAACGCTCGTCGATGTTCGGAGCGATGCACAAATCGGAATCGCCATCGTTCTTACAAACACCGATTGGGTTTGTTTATGGTGAGCCGATGCATGTCGCTATCGATTGACTTTATTAATAAATTGTATAGATGTGGTTGAAATGTTTCGGCGATAGGTCGTAGTATGGTTGTGTTCATGATTTCGAGTTAGAGATTGGTGGTTGATGATTCGTATAAATTGGTCGATGTGGTGCATGTGTGTATATTTGTAAAAATTGTATTGGTATGGATTGAAGTTTGTGGCGAAAGAAAAAGAAGTAGAAAAGAACTCGGATGTTTTTATATTTCGATAGGAATATATGTGATGTGTTGTTTGATGCGAAGACTAAGTTTAAATAAATAAACGAATAAATGTGGATGATGTTTTAGGGAATACATTGATAGATGTTTATGTGAAAAGTGTATTGGTTTTATGCATGTGATCGGTGATTGTGATAGTCGATGCAAATGAGAGTATGAGTAATCCGGTTGGAGTCACTTGTGGGGTTGATGCCTTGTGCGTATTATGGGGACACATAGGTGCGTGGGTGAGCCGAGGTGTTATTTTGTTGTTGGATTGGATAGATATGTGGCTGTGATAGTTCTTTGGTGCGTCGTAGGGATTTGGTCGCGAATGTGTTAATTGTTTGCTAACATGCTTCATCGTACATTAATGTGTTAGTGCGGCAAAAATTTGGTAAATCCTAAAGCATGCTTGGTGACTTCCGCACTCGGCTAGTGAGTCAGTCTACAATAATTATATTTATGTATTCATCGTTGGTGTAGGTTAGATTAAGTGGAAAATGTAAATTATGTGACATATGAGGGGTGTTTGGAAGACGAGATATGTTTAGTTAGAAAGGTGTGCTATCAAACGTGGTGTTGGTTGGATGTGATAAGTAGATTGGAAATGTGGGTTTGTTTGAGCACGATGTTGTCAAACGTGTATGTCGAAATGCGTTGTAGTAGTGATTGTGTTAAGTTGAACCGAAGTGTCTCGAGTGCATGCCACAATATGGTTGTATGCGAGACATGGTAAAGTAGAGTGTGCTCGACATGAATGTTTGGTCGTTATAGGTGGAAATTGTCTTAGCTTAATTAGAGAGGTGGTGACATGCCAAAGTAGTCATCACTTCCTCTATATTTATAAGTCGAGCCAATACACCTTATGCGTTTATTGAATTTCACATCACGCATAGTGTACGGTTGTGTTCATTACTTCGAATAGATGTTTTTGAGTGGCCAAGTAGGTTTGTAATAAAAGATGTGTGATGCAGTTAGTTTGTTTTAGGATATTTGTTGAAATGCTCCATTCATGTGATAGACATGTGCGGTTAATTCAAATCGAGTCGATGTGTGTGACGATGAGATTCATGAATTAAGTAGATGTCCTGAAATTGTGTAGTGAAGCTTAGGTTAAGTTGCAAGCGATGTGGGAATGTTTTGGTAAAGATGTATGTGAATTGTGAACGAGTCATTCAATGTATTTGGATGTCGTGTAGTGGTGGTATGAAAAAAAATGGGTAGAAATCGATCGGCTAAATGCCAAGTTCGATTAGAGTTGTTTTGTTACTTGGGATTGTGTGGTGAAGTGATGGCATGACTACGTAGCCATCACGTCATCTATTGTGTGACTATCCTTAAGTGTGCCTTGAAGTTAGAATAATTCCAGCCTCTACAACATGGTAATTCTTGAAGTAAATAAGAGCTGAAATTTATTAAATGCTGTTTTGGACTGCACATAGTGATTTCCCCGTGCTGTATCTTTGATGAACTAAATTATGTTTTTTGTAGAAAAGTCCTATAGAAGAGTTGTAGATAACTTTATTATCTTACTTGTGTTAAACACTGACAGCCATAAGTCTGATCGTTTAGGAGTTACGCTTTTTACGAATTCAGTAACTTAATCTGTCCAATTTCTGTATAGATTTCAGAAACTGCATTGTTTGCTTAAGTTAATGTTAGAATTGGTCCTTGTCGATTATAAGAAAGTTGTAGATGCTTTTCTTATCTTGCTTGTGTTAAAATTTCATAACCATAGGCCTGACAGTTTAGGAGTTATGAATTTTACAAACTGGTTGCTATGTTCTGTCCTCTGTCAGAACAGATTTCGAAAACTGCAATGTTTGATTTGATTAAACTTAGAATCACTTCTTGGTGATTATAAAAATTATGTAGTGCTTTTTCCAAGCTTTCCAAAAAGTCTTGGATCACTCTTTTTGGTGGTCTAAAGATTAAGTTATGGATGTTGAAAGTGTGAAGACTGAATCTGTCCAGTTCTGGACAGCACAGCCTTCATTGTGTATTTTACCCTTGATACATATTAAACCAGCCAGGGATGTTTGTAAATATTTTGTAGAACATTTAATTATCTTTCCAGAAAGTCTAAGATCACTTTGTTTGGATGTCTGATTCTTTAGTTGTGAGTTGTTGAAGTTGCAAGTCTGAATCTGTCCAAATCTGGACAGAGCTGTTGTGTTAGCACTTTTTTGACCTTGCTAAGTGTTGAATCATGCTGAGTAAAAATACCAAAGTTGTAGAGAACTTTCTAAGCTTTCCAGAAAGTTCTAGTTTGATATTTTTGGATTAATATTTGAAGAGTTATGATTAAAACAAATAATTGTTGTGCTGCTGTCCTAAAAATCTGCATGTGCTTATTTAATTGTTAGTTCAACCTTTTGGCTAAAAATGCTTAGTTAGCACTTAACGGACATAGACTTGTAATGGCTAAGTTTGAGATAACATATGTGTCCTGTTTTATATGTTTCTTTCTCTAGTTGATTGTGATGTCGTATTTGTGTTGCGTAAATATCTAAAATGTTGTCGTCTTTTTAATGGTGTTAAGAATGAACGCCGATAACGTACGAATAGCTAGCGCTTGCGTATAATCGTTGCAGTGTCTTACAAATTAGTGTTTAAAATTAGTGTTTAGTTCGCTATCATGTATTGGAATATCTTGTGATATTTTTGAGATATTCATATATATGCATCTTGCATCTCATTTAGGACCGAGAGATGACGATCGTGCAAGTGATGTGGTGCCAACCACAAGATGCTGTTGGTGGACAACCTGAAGAATGATGGACATAACCAGTGGATGCTCGCAAAGCGAGTGCCACCCAGCAAACACTATCTAAGTGTTAAATTCTAGGCAAGCCCCGGTTTTATGCATAACCGTTATATATGCTATTTTACTACACTTAATGATTGTAGGTTTGTAATGTGCACTTAAGTGTAGGAGTTGTCTGAAAACCCTAGTTGTATGAACTCAGGATTTCCTTTGAGATGGATACTAGTATGCTAGGTCGAGTAGCTGCTTTACTAATTAGGGATCTCGGTAGAAGTCGAGTGATTTTTCTAGCACTCGCGCGAGGTCAGGAATTGGTTGTATCCATTTTTATATCGCAATGATGATGGTCCGTGGACAATGATCCATGGGATGCGTTGTCTACGAGACGAAAATTGGAATAAGGATTAAGGTGTGGTACCGTGTGTCAAGCGTTTGAACGTACTAAGCACATGCCGAGAAATATGGTAAATCGGTAAGCCTAGTACCTGAGTGAACCTGCTCGCAGACTTTACTCCTCATGCGACCTGAAACGTGGTCTCCCATTCCGGTTATGGTGGGTACAAGTGCGGTCACTGCACGACGGCAGTCGGGGTCAGTGAGGCATTGTACGCCAAGGCGGTGAGCCCTGTTCTGTTGCCAGGGAATCGATGGGGACAGTTGATGTGTGTGGGGAAGGAGTGCCTCGCCACGTCGTGTGTTTAGGTTTACCTTGCAAGGTTAAAACTCGATTCGAATCGTCTGCTTCTCGCAGCTAATGAGACTGCTTGATCCATGTTGCTACATTGAGTAATAAGTGGAAATGAGGTGACTGGTAAAGGATGTTGATTGACAAAAATGTTTGATACCATGTATGACTAGCTAGGTAGACATCTAGTTTTAAAAGGATCATACTAAAACTTGAAAAGCTAAAAATTGATTTTAGACTCAGCTAGTGCTTTTGGCAAACCAAACCCCTCAGCTAAACAGCTGCATGTTACTCGGTTTTCTCCGTTAGTTATTTCCGCTGCATTAAAAATTATGGTTATTATTTCTGAAACTCCGATGATGTAATCACTAATGATAATTTATGGTATTATGCTTTATTGTATTTCTCTGTGCCTCACCTTCGAGTGAGCTAATGGTACTCGATCCTGTTAGTGGCTTTATCGGACTAGATCTGAGGGACTGACGGGTTATTTCGGTTTAAGTGTGTTGCTGCCTTTAAGGGTGTGACTTGGGCACTTAAGCTGGAATAATTCGGGCGGTTCCGCCACATCATCTGTTAAGCAAGGTCAGATCAAAGCAATTAAAGGTAGATACTTTCGTGATATTTTTATTGTAAGCGCCGGAGGGGAGAGCACCGTTCCTCTTCCCGAAGCTAATGAGGTGGTGGTTTTCAGAAGCTTCGCGAAAGCGGGGCTTCGTTTCCTACTGCATAAGATGTTGGTCGAAGTTTTGAAAACTTTCAAAATATATCTTCATCAACTTATCCCCAAGGCTCTTATTAAAGTAGGGGTTTTCATATGGGCCATGAGGAGCCAAGGGTTCGAACCAGATGCCAGGTGCTTCTGTAATATTCACGAATTATCCTATCATACGAAAGCAACTGGGAAAGAGCAATATCACAATAACTTCGGCTGCTACAACTTCGTGCCCCGCTCTGGGACCAACTACCCTATGCCTACATTTCGGAAGAAGTGGCCAGGCTCTTAGATGCAGGAGTGGTTTTATGTGAAAAATGATATAGACTAGAGGGAGGATATAAGGGGCATCATTCAACGTCCTATATGGTCTCGCTTTGGCATTAGAAGACCTTCAGTCACACTCGCAAATGATGTGCAAGCGCGCCAGACAGCTTTCAATACTATATACACCTACATCGACATAAGGGATTTGATTCAAGAGCATATTGCTTACAGAGTATGGCCCCTTGCGAGTGGATGGGAAATGCCGAAGGAAGTTGTCGGTGGCTCCAGCCAAAGTGGCCTGATCTATCTGAAGTACACATTTCAATTTAGGGATCGGTTTGACGAATCGAATGATGACTGGTTGGATGCTATAGAAGCAACAATTGATGAACTGCTTGGAGCCTACTCGAGGGCCGAAGACGAAGCTATGATAGTGGCCTTCGGCGCTCGAGGGAAAAAGAGACTGAATAGGGTTTTTAGTGTTATCGAGTTTATCTACCCTGACTACTGTTTTCCTGCTCGGAAACAAAGGGGAAAAGGAAAATAGTTGCTTCGGCGTCTTCTAGTGCGCCGAAGGCGAAGAAGGTGAAGGTCTTGACTCAGACCGTGACGTATTGAGACGGCCGACGTGACGGTGAAAGTCGCCTAGAGGGGGGTGAATAGGCGAAACCTAAAATTTATAAACTTAAACACACACTAAGGCCAGGGTTAGCGATAGAATTAAATTCAAGTCCGAAAGATTGTTTCTCTTGCTAGGAGTTGCTCAAAGGATGCGGATGACGTATAGGAGCAAACTCAAATCAATGCTAGCAAGGAAACGTTAGGGAGAGGAAAGAGGGCAAACAAATCAAGCGAGAATCAAAGTGAGTAGACACGGTGATTTGTTTTACCATGGTTCGGTTCCAAAGAACCTAGTCCCCGTTGAGGAGGCCATAAAGGCTGGGTCTATTTCAACCCTTTCCCTCTCTCTCAAATGGTCACTTAGACCGAGTGAGACTTCTCCTTAATCACACGGGTCACTAAGACCCCGCAAGGACCACCACACACTTGGTGTCTCTTTCTTAGCTTTACAAGCACTTAGAAAAAGAGTGAGGAAGGAAGAAAGGCAATCCAAGCGACAAGAGCAACAAAAGAACACAGATGATCCTTTCACAAGCCCTTAAGCACTAGCGTTGATTTTGGGAACTTTGAGTGGATTGATTGCTTTGATTGTGTCTTGGAGTGTTGGACTTTGCTCTTGCAATGAATGAGAAACTCAGAATGCTTGGATGGCTTTGAATGAGGTGGTTGGGGGCATTTATAGCCCCCAACCACATCCTAGTCGTTGCTGGCGATGGGCGCACCAGACAGTCCAGTGGCGCACCGGGCAGGTACTGTTCATTGTCCGGTGCGCGCCACGTCAGCGCGTCCGTTAGTGTTTGGAGCTGTTGATCGTTGGAGCTGTTTGTCTTTTTGCTGCGCCGAACAGTTCGGTGACCTCTGACTTTTGCGCGGCACTATTTGACACTGTTCATCTGAGCAGTCGACCGTTGGTGCGCAGGGAGCCGTTGCTCCGCTGGCTCACCGGACAGTCCAGTGCCACATCGAACAGTCTGGTAAATTATAGCAGAGGGTGCCCCTCGAATTCCCAAGAGTGGCTGTTTTGATTCTGCTCGGGCCTGGTGCACCGGACAGTGTCCGGTGTACCAAATTTCAACACACTCAAGTCCTTTGCTCTATTTTCGATTGTGTCCCTAACTGAAATTCTTTCTTGGTTCGTGTTGAACCTTATGCACCTGAGATAAATGACATCTAGACAAACTAGTTAGTTCACGTGGTTTGTGTTCGACGTCAACCACCAAAATCGATTATAGGAAATGATTAAGACCATTTCCCTTTCAATCTCCCCCTTTTTGGTGATTGATGCCAACACTAACCAAAGCAAATATGAAGTGTAGAAATGTAACTAGTTTGCAATTGAGATTGATGTGCATAGGTTTCTTAGAATTAAACCAATGAAAGACTTCATACAAATGTAACTAGTTTGCAATTGAGATTGATGTGCAAATATGAAGTGTAGAAATGTAACTTGTTTAACATTTTGGAGCACATTTGCACCACTTGTTTATTTTTGCAATTCTTTTGGAAAAATCTTTTTCAAAAACTTTTGCAAATAGTCAGAGGTATAGAAATTTGATTGCAAAACGCATTTTTGAGATTTGAAATTTCTCCCCCTGTTTCAAATGTTTTTCCTTTGACTAAGTGAAACCTCCCCCTGTTGGGGACTTGTTCTCAAATGCTATGAGTTAAGAACAAGGCAACACAAAATGTTAATGGTTAAAGACCTTCGTCCTTCGAAGCATTATTTCTTTTAGGATATAATGATCCTCTGACGAAGGTTATGAAGGACATATTTTCATCATCACAGTGTATATTAATGGAAGTAGAAGCATATGAAATATGAGAAATAACATGAATAATTGTATAACACCATTAATATATCTTTATTATATCATCATGAATAATATTGAATTACGTTTGTACCTTCGGCTCGGCAGAAAGCAGAAAGTCCAAGCGTGACGCCTGAATGAATACAAGTCAGCGTGAACAGTACGGGGGTACTGTTCACCTATTTATAGGCACGGGACACAGCCCGGTCAAAATTACATTGATGTCCTTGATGACTAGTTACAATCATGATACAAACTATCATGGACTGATCGGTCTTTTTCTCTTTAAGTCGGTGTAGCCCTTCGTCTCAAGGCATGTCGCTTATGCCGAAGCTTCTTGGATCGTAGCTTCGGCGCGTACCTTCGTGTTGTGTTTGCTTATATGCCGTTCTTTCGAAGGTGTTTCTGCTTAGAGGACCTTCGGCGACGAAGCAGGCCCCCAACAGTAGCCCCTTCGCGGTGCTAGGTCGTTTTTCGTAACGAGCTTGATCCATGAAAAATCTCCAAGGCTTCGTAATGCCGAAGGTTCGAAAAACACCTTCCCTGAGCTCGTTGCCGAGAAACGATTAAAATATTTCGAGCGCAAGGTGGCCCACCACACAGCGGGTACGAACGATCCGATGATTTACTTCCCAGGTGCCGACTGGTCCACCATTCAGCGGGTGCGGGCGACTGTTCAGCGGGTGCGGGCGACCTGACGATTCACCTTCCCACCTGCAGCACTATATAAACAGACGGGTACGTGTGTAGTTATCACAACATTCATTGGCATTGCACTATTGTGCTATTGAAAAATTTAACCATAGTCGAAGCTTTTTCACTGCATTCTCGAGCGAACCATCATTTTGAATAAGCTTCGTCAAAAGAAAAAGCTTCGTCAAAACTGTAAAAAATGTCAGCTTCGTAAAAACCGCAAAAGATCTATCAGATGGCCAGAGTACGCTCGATTGCGAGGGTGACTCGTGAAGGAGAGGAGACTGAGGCCACCGAGACAGCTCCGATTTCTGAAGTCATGAGACAATCGGGCTTAGTTGTGATGAAGGGGATTGCTGACGAAGGTACTTCTGCTGCCGAAGCTGAGCAGGCTGATATTGAAGAAGAGAATGCTGATGAAGAAGAGGAAGATTTTAGCATTCTGATTCCGTCAAAACCCAGCCACTTGGATTTTGAGAAATCTACTGTGTCCGAAGCTGACGTGCCCATGATGATGAAACTGGGCTACTTTGGAGAGGCTGAAAAGAAGCTTATTCGCTTTGCCGGAGAAGAAACCACTCCAACACCGAAGAATGACGAAGTAGTAGTTTTCAAAAGCTTTTACAGAGCGGGATTACGGTTTCCCCTGAATGAGATGATAGGAGAAGTTATGAATAATTTTGAAATTTATCTTCATCAGCTGACCCCTAACGCTATCGTTAGACTCAGCATCTTCATCTGGGCCCTTCGAAGCCAAGGGATGGACCCAAATGCTGAAGCTTTCTGCCGAGTGCATGAGTTGCACTACCAAACGAAGGCTAGAGAAGACAGGCTACATGAAAATTTTGGCTGTTATAACTTCGCGTATCGCAAGGATACAAAGGCTCCGATCCTCAGCTATCGCACCAAGTGGCCAACTGTCTGGAAGAGTGAGTGGTTTTACATTAAGGCCGATGAGAAGAAAAGAGGGAAACTGATGACGATGGTGATGAGCCCACTGGTTTTAAGCATCGGGATGACCAGACCCTTGTGCAACATGACGGCAGGGTTAAGTTAGCATGCCAACTGGCTGTAGCAGAATTTAGAGTGGTGGCTGAACAAATCAGCACCAGGGATCTAGTTCAAGAATACTTGTCTAACAGGACGTCTCCGACGTTAAGTGAATTCAGCATGCCAAAGCTAAAGGGAACGAAGAAAACACTTGAACTTGTGCGGTTGCCTTATCGCTTTGAGTTTGAGAAGTAGTTCAAGGAGCCCTGCCAGAGTGGTTGAAGATGATTGAGACTATGTGCAATGAAATTTTGGGCAATTATACCAAAAAAGATCAATTAATGACTGCAGCCTTCGACACCCGACCAAAATGAAGGTTGAATCGGGTAATGGACGCTTTAAATTTTGAATACCCTGATTATGAGCGACTCAGCAAGGGTGCCGAAGGGACAAAGAGAAAAAGGGTTGTTAGTGTTCTGAGCAGGCAGGCTGCTAGAATGGTGAAAGAGGACGAAAAAACTATGAAGAAGAGAAAATCCAGTCCTGAGCCAAATATGGTGACTTCGAAGAAGAGAAGAGCTGCTCCAGTTCCGAAGGTGGTTGAGATGGAAGAGGAAACTCCTTCAACACCTTCTGCTGCCGAAGTAGAAGAAATTTTAAAGGTAATGACTAAATCTTTACCTATCAAGCTGCTAAGTCCTCTGGGGCCGCATCTTACGAAGCTTTTACAGAAGAAGGATGAGCCTTCGGCAACGAAAAAGGCGGTTGGGCCTAAAAAGCGAAGAATTATTACTGTTATGCAAGCTATTGAGGAAACACCACGCTGGCCTCAGCATCAAAGATGACACCAGCTGCCGAAGCAGATACTTCTGCCGAAGCTACGGCCGCCAAAGCTACCAATCTGGAGAGTACGTTATCTGCTATTGATAAAGTGCTCTTGGATATGGCTGCAGAGGAAACTGCTGCGGCTACAGAAGAAGTCACGGCCGTAGTGCCTGAGAAAGGGAAAGAAATTGTCGAAGATAATTCGGAAGAAAAGGGCTTCAATTTTCAGAATCTAGTTGGTCAAGAATTATCCAAGAACGAGAAGGAGGAGCTGCAGGAGTATGCTGCATCATGTGGCTACCAACCAGGAGCCATGCTCTTTGGTGGAATCAATGAAGAAGCCTTAGGATGCATTCGAGACCGCACTGGGGCAAAGATTATTAGCACTCTGTCGAAGAGTGTTGGTTTTCCGAAGCTTGAAGCTGACATTAGCAGTTACCGGCGACAACATATCGTTGGCAGCTTATTCTATTCCAATTTTAAGGTAAAGCTTTTTCCTCAGCTTTTTAGTCTTTTGTGATGAAGCAAAGATTTCTGATGAAGGCTATTTTGTATAGAGTATGCTACTAAGCAAAGCACTAAAGATGCAACAAGATCTCGAGGATAAAAAGAATGAGATTATAATCGAGGGCCTAGAAAAGAAAATCAAAGATCAAGAAGCTTCTCTGGAGAAAAAGGACTTCCTTCTTCAGACAATGGAGGGTTCATTGGCAGAAGCCCAAGCCGAAGTTGCTAGATTAAACGATGAACTCCTCCGAAAATCAGAAAGCTTCAAACAAGAAAGGAAGAATTTTGATGCAAGGCTTGAAGCCGAAGCCGAGAAAAGCTCAAATCTACAAAAATCCTTAAAAGAACTTTAGAATATTTGCTTGAACTTCGGCAACCGCTACGTGCAACAGTTAAGACAGGTCTTCAACTCATTGGGAGCCAGCTCTGAAAAATTTGAGCCTTCGGTTGAAGACTTTCCAAGCACCTTCGAGCATATTGAAACCGAAGTTGAGGCGCTTGACGAAGTAATAGCTGGGCATGGTGACTTCTGTGCCCTGTTGGCTTCTCGCGGCACAGCTGTAGCTTTTATGAAGGCTGGTTGCACGCACAGAAAGATAGTAAATAGACCGAACTTCAGTTTATCTCCAGCAGACCTAGTTGATATCCCCAGCCTAGCCCAAAGTATTGGGAATAGATTTATAACACAAATTTGGACGAAGGGTGGGCGAATCTTAGCTGGTGACGAGGCACGAAGTCATCTTAAGCCGGTATGATACTGAGAGCACCTAGAGGGGGGTGAATAGGTGATCCTGTAAAAACTTGAAACTTAATCCGCAAAACTTGATTAGGAGTTAGCACGAATAAGCCAAGTGGCTAGAGAGGAGAACTACGATAACCACAAAGAGATCAACACAGAGATGGCACAGTGGTTTATCCCGTGGTTCGGCCAAGTCCAACACTTGCCTACTCCACGTTGTGGCGTCCCAACGGACAAGGGTTGCAATCAACCCCTTTCAAGCGGTCCAAAGACCCACTTGAATACCACGGTGTTTTGCTTTTACTTTACTATATCCCGCTTGCGAGGAATCTCCACAACTTGGAGCCTCTCGCCATTACACTTTGATGTTCACAAAGAAGCACGGAGTAAGGAAGGGATGAGCAACGCACACAAGACACGAAATCAAAGTACCAACACGCACACAAGTCACAACAAGAGCTCACAACACAACCCAGCGAGTTCACAACTCAAATGGAGCTCTAGTTGCTATCACAAAGAATCAAATGCGCGGAATCGAAGTCTTGGTGCTTAGGAATGCTTAGATAATGCTTGGTGTTCTTCTCCATGCGCCTAGGGGTCCCTTTTATAGCCCCAAGGCAGCTAGGAGCCGTTGAGAGCATTCCAGGAAGGCAATTCTTGCCTTCTGTCGCCTGGTGCACCGGACAGTCTGGTGCACCACCGGACACTGTCTGGTGCGGATCTCCTTCCTTATTTGGCGAAGCCGACTGTAACACCTCAGGTGTTACCATGGCTGGGGCACATCTATGCACTAATGACTAGGATCACATGTGGAAGAAACTTAAGGAGCAGGGTGTAGGAGCCTTGGAGGTTAGGTTTTAACCAAGAGGTGTGAATGACCAAAAGCATTACCCAAGTTGTGTGCACTTATCACCTTGTACAAGAAGGGAGTAAACCCTAGACCTCTCTTGAACCCCTATCTCCTAAACACCTTGGTTAAAGGGGAGAGATTAAGCAAAGGTGCAAATCATGACCAAACCTTTGGAATAAAGTTAAGTAAATTATTAAGCTACAAATATAGAGAGGAAACATTGCTAAAAGACCCCTTAAGAAACCCCAAATCCATTCCTTAAGTAGATAAAGAGCTAGAGCTCTCTAATTCTCTCTAAGTCAAAATCTACACCTAATCTAAGGATCACACATGTTCACCCTCATTCAAACTTCAAACCACTTCGACACAATTGACAAAGTGGCGCCAAATTAACCCTAGAATGCCCTGGAAAAAGTTGACACCTACCCTTAGACGTTTGACACGACTTGGCACCATTTTTGTCTCGGTTTGGACATGTCTGACATAGCCGACTTCCCACCCCCATATCTCTCTAACCCGACCACATCTACCCTTGGAACTCACATGAACTAGGTAGCTGTAGGTGCAGAGAAGAGATCTCTCATAGGCTCTAGGGCAAGATTCGTACGTTTTGGCTGCTCAGTAGAGGGAAGAACACGGGCAGAAGCAAAGAGCCACGTGTTCGACGCGCTCTGAGCTCGCCAGAGCACGCCCGCGCGTGCCCCCGCGTGCCCCACGTCGCGCCAAAGACCAGCCGACGCCATGGCCGCGCCCGCGCCTATAAAACGCCCAGGGACCTTAACCGTACCCCTCCGCACGCACTCAACCTCACCGGAGCTCAAACTCACCGGCGTTTGCCCGTGCACGGCGTGTCCGCGGCCACTCGAGCCCCTGCCACCGTAGACCGGCCAACCAAGCCCTTCCCAACCCCGTCCAACCCTCGGAGAAGACTGTGCACACCTCGGTGAAGCTCCCCGAGCGAGGAATCAGAGTTTGCTTCGCCGGAGAAGCCAGTCCACGGTCGCCGGACTCCACCTGACCGCCGGCGAGCGTAGACCGGGTAATCCCCTGCGTCATTCTTCGATTCCTTGTGCACACGGCCTCTACGTCACCCCGTGAAGCTCACCGTGCCACTGGATTGAACCAGGTCGCCGTGGTTTTGCCGGCACACCCGCCGCCGACGAGAGCACCCGTCTGCGCACGTGGACCGGGCGATTCCGGCCACCCTCGCCGTCGAGCCGTACACCGTTGTGACCGCCAGAGCCTAGCCAACCCCGCCCCTCGTCGGACCTCTCTCACCGCCGGTAAGCCGCGCCGCCATTTTCTTTCTTGCGGGTACTGTTTAAACCTAGGGAGGGACCGCGGGGGAGAAGAAGAGAAAGCTAGGGGGTTTTGCGCAATGTCAGCGACTCAGATGAATAGTAGCGCGGGGGTATAACTGAGAGAGTTAGTTTGGAAATAACCCAGGGACTTCGGTGCAAAGTGGTTTTCCAGGAAACCTTTTATTAAAGGATTTTTACATCTATATCCTTAGTTTAGACATGTTACTCACTTTTACCCGTAGTTCTGCATCCTCCTCAATTCTACACTTGCTGCACAAAAACTACTCAGCAATGCCCACCAATGCCGTTACCATCCATCTCCGTTACTTACACTTGGGACCCACCACCACCAACGTCGTTTTCCCAATATTCTCTGTTATTCCCCAATCTCTCTGATCTTCCCATTCCAGCTCACGCTCGTATTCCCCAATCTCTCTGATCTTCCCATTCCAGCTCACGCTCGCACCCACCACAGCCGGCGGACCGTGGTCCGGCCTAGCACTGCCGCCGCCGACCCTACTCGCACTCCGGCTACCGCAGTGACTAGTCTTGGTTTGCGTCCCTGCTCACGCCCACACGACTGTCAGATCCTCGCGTTCCGGCCCAGCACCGCTGCCGCTGGTCCTGCTCGAGCTCCGGCCGCCGCTAGCCCAGTTTGCGCCTCTGCTCGCGTAGCTTCGTCGTGGAAGGAGAAGCCTGTGCAGCCGTCGGTCCTGCTCGCGCTCCAGCGCCTATCTGTCTTGTCGGCCGGCTCGGCGCGCTCGCTGCAGCGCTCAGCACATCTGGCCACCGGGGACGGCAACGCTCCGGCACCGGCGGCGGAGGCCAGTTGCTCCTGGTCCGGGGTAAGCTCTCGGTTGACTTTCATTCGTCCAATTAGCGCAGCGTTCACCCTGCACAAAATCCACAATCTTGACCTGCACGATTTTGACAGGGTTATTGTCTTATTGAATCGAGGGCCTGCTGCGCAGCGGCGTCGACGTCAACAGCATTAACCTCGACAGCGACACCGCCCTGCACATCGCCGCGTGCTAGAGCCACCGCGACGTCGTCAGGGTGCTGCTCAGCTTTTTTTTGAAGAATTGGTGCTGCTCACTTGGAAGGCCAACATCGACGCGCGCGACCGCTGGGGAAGCACAGTGAGCCGCCCGCACGCCATTGCCATTTCTCTCAGCTCATGCCCTGTACTCTCTATAAATGTTGGCTACTATATGAGTTCTTAAAGTCGTTATTTCCTATGAAATAGGATGAATCATATTATTCCCGATGATGAGGTTGAACCAATAGAAGTAGTTGCTGCACCTGATGATGATGAAAGACAGTATCCTGAGTTTGTTGACAAGTGGGATATGCTAGAATTCGAGGACTATGATGGAGACATTTTCACAGGGGCACAATTTGAAGAGACTGATGAAGAGGAGGAGGAGGAAAACATAGCTATGGGGGTGGATGAGCAAGGAGAGGGTGATGATGTACCAAGAAATGATTATGACAGAGATAATCCATCCTTAAAAGAAGGCAGCACATTTGCATCGATGACCGAATTTAGGAATGCACTTGCTACCTATTGCATCAAAGGTGAGTATGATTATGTAATTGAAAAGAGTGAGCCAACAAGAATGACTGTTCATTGCGCATTTGAGAGGTGTCAGTGGAGGATACATGCTTCCTGTATGCGGAATAGTACAATTATTCAGGTCAAAGTGAATCCATCTCCTCACACTTGTCCAAGTGAAAGAAAAGGGTCACATAAGGTAGTTAAAAGTAGATGGTGTGCAGATGCAGTATTAGAATGGGTGACAGATAACCCATGCATTGGTACAACTGAACTCGTAAAGAAGATTAAAGAGAAGTACAACATTTTGGTGCCTTACATGAGAGTGTATTATGGCAAGGAAATGGCTCTTGACAAGATTTATGGCCCATGGAAGGAAAGCTTTAACTTATTATTCACTTTCAAAGCTGAAGTGGAGAAGGCGTGCCCAGGTAGTGTTGTTGAGATTAACCATCATACGGTGGATTATAAAGTGAATGGCAAGATTTTGAACAAAGAATGTTTTAGAAGGGTGTTCGTTTCATTCAAAGCATGTTGGAGTGGGTTCTTAGCTGGTTGCAGGCCTTATTTAGCAGTGGATGTAACAGCTCTTTATGGGAGGTTTAGAGGCCAGTTAGTAGCTGCTTGTGCCATTGATGCACATAATTGGCTCTTTCCAGTGGCTTATGGTGTCCTCGAGGCAGAGTCAACAGAAAGTTGGACATGGTTCCTATAGAATTTGCGTCAGGTTATAGGGTTTCCACATGGATTGACTATACACACAGACGCTTGCAAGGGTTTAGAAACTGCAGTGGATTATGTGTTTCCTGGAGTAGAGCATAGGGAATGCATGAGGCATTTTGCTTCAAACTTGGGCAAATCATTCAAGGGAAAGTTGATTGATGACAACTTATGGCCAGCATCATTGACATATAGCCTTAGAAAGCATAACTATCATGTGAATCAATTGTACACAAACTCTAGGTTAAAAATATACATTGAAAGTCATCACAAATATCTATGGGCTAGAAGCAAATTTGGTGAAGGGTGCAAGGTGGACTATGTGAACAATAACTTGGCGGAGTCATTAAATGCATGGATCAGAAAAACAAAGGGGCTTCATTTGGTGGAGTTGCTAGATAAGATTCGACAAATGCTTATGGTAAAGTTTGAGTTGCGTCAAAGAATTGCACTTGAGAGGTTTCATGGCCACATGATAATCCCAGCTGTGATGAAGACATTGCATGAAAAGACCAGAGGTTTGAAAATGTCTTTCATCAAGCGCAGACCGCTTGAGGCAGAGGTGACAGTGTTGGACAAACAAAAGAGGGAATGGAGATATCCAGTGGACTTATCGAACAGGACATGCACTTGTAGGCAGTGGCAGATTACCGGGCTGCCATGCACCCATGCCCTATTTTTCATTACTTCTCTTCGTGGTGTAGCCAGCGAAATTGATCAATATGTACATAAGTACTACTCTATTGCCAAGTTCAAAGCAACATATGCTGAGAATGTGCCTTCCATAGAGGTAAAACATCAGTGGGAGGTCGTGAATCCTGGTTTCGTTCTCAACCCTCCAATCCAGACTAGAGCACCAGGAAGACCAAGAAAAACTAGAATAAGGTCAAGTGCCGAGGGTAGTGGACTTGGACCAAGGAAGAGAAAATGCAAAAGGTGTGGAGGATTAGGACATATTGCGAGAAATTGCAAGAATGCAGTAGATCCAGCTTTTGGAGAGGATCAGCCACTAGAGCCACAATTGGCACTTGATACAACTTTTGGAGATGATCAGTCACTACAACCACTAGAGCCACAAGTGCCACTGGATCAGTCACTACAACCACTAGAGCCACAAGTACCCTCCTCTGTTGGCTCTGTGGTACCCTCCTCTGTCGTGCCTTCCTCTGTTGGCTCCGTGGTACCCTCCTCTGTCGTGCCTTCCTCTGCTGCCTCTGTTGTGCCTTCCTCTGCTGCCTCCGTTGTGCCTTCCTCTGCTGCTTCTATCGTGCCCTCCTCTGTTGCTATGATAGAGCCCTCCGACTTTGCTTTGGTGCTGCCCTCCATTGCTGCCTCGTCAAGGTTATATTCATCTAAAATATACTTTATTTTTTCAAGTTTCTAAAATTCACATGATTATTTACTATTTTCATGTTTTGTGTAGGGAAAAGAAAAGGAAGAGAGGAAAAGAGGTTGTAACTGAATGTGCACGTACAACTGACGACAATCCAACGACTAATACAACGACCAAGGTTATGAAGAAGGCAAAAATCAAGAAAAGGCTCGTTGCGGACTTGTAACTGAATTTAGCTGGATTTGGACTTGTAGCTGAATTTGGATGTAACTGGATTTGGACTTGTAGCTGAATTTAGCTGGATGTAACTCAAATATCTGGATGCAACTGAATTTAGCTGTTGCCTGCTTGTGCTCGATTTAGCTGTTGCCTGCTTGTGCTCGGTTTGCTGGACTTGTAACTGAATTTAGCCTGTCTTCAGTCACTTGTTCAGTCGCTGTTGCTTGTCCATTGCCTGTCTTCAGTCACTTGTTCAGTCACTCGGTTTGCCTGCTCGGTTTAGCTGAATTTAGTTGCTTGTCCATTTCTGGCGCATATTCAGTCACTTATTCAGTGCGCTTGTTCAGTCACTTGTCCATTTCTGTTGCTTGTCCATTTCTATTGCTGTCCATTTAAAATATATTCACTGAATCAGAGGTCCGAGTAAAATATATTTTATCCATTTTTTTACCTTAAGTAAATAAGGCCAAAACATGACTCCATGCCAAGTTTCACTAATTTTTGACCAAATTTGCTATTTATTTATTTATTTTTGGCTAGGAAGGCATTTAACCCACAAAATAGTAAATAGTCCAAAAAAAGGGACAACTATGGATGAAGTAAGTTTGTAGTGGATAGATGAACAAGTTGTACATTTTCCTTGGAAAGAAACCACACAAAACTATAAAATGTAGCTCAAACCATGTAGTTGTAGTCCAATGTCATGAAACTTAGTGAGGTATGTGTCCGTTTGTTAAGCACCTATATTCAAACTTTTGCATAATCCTCTGAATTTTTTACCTTAAGTAAATAAGGCCAAAACATGACTCCATGCCAAGTTTCACTAATTTTTGACCAAATTTGCTATTTATTTATTTATTTTTGGCTACGAAGGCATTTAACCCAAAAAATAGTAAATAGTCCAAAAAAAGGGACAACTATGGATGAAGTAAGTTTGTAGTGGATAGATGAACAAGTTGTACATTTTCCTTGGAAAGAAACCACACAAAACTATAAAATGTAGCTCAAACCATGTAGTTGTAGTCCAATGTCATGAAACTTAGTGAGGTATGTGTCCGTTTGTGAAGCACCTATATTCAAACTTTTGCATAATCCTCTGAATTTTTTACCTTAAGTAAATAAGGCCAAAACATGACTCCATGCCAAGTTTCACTAATTTTTGACCAAATTTGCTATTTATTTATTTATTTTTGGCTAGGAAGGCATTTAACCCAAAAAATAGTAAATAGTCCAAAAAAGGGACAACTATGGATGAAGTAAGTTTGTAGTGGATAGATGAACAAGTTGTACATTTTCCTTGGAAAGAAACCACACAAAACGATAAAATGTAGCTCAAACCATGTAGTTGTAGTCCAATGTCATGAAACTTAGTGAGGTATGTGTCCGTTTGTGAAGCACCTATATTCAAACTTTTGCATAATCCTCTGAATTTTTTACCTTAAGCAACTAAGACCAAAACATGACTCCATGCCAAGTTTCACTAATTTTTGACCAAATTTGCTATTTATTTATTTATTTTTGGCTAGGAAGGCAATTAACCCACAAAATAGTAAATAGTCCAAAAAAAGGGACAACTATGGATGAAGTAAGTTTGTAAAGGTTAGATGGACAAAAGGTACAAATTTGAAGTTATAATTTCATATAAACTTGTTTTTGAACCTTGTTTTACATACTTATAAGCCAAACTAGGAACATATAGATAGTTTAGTTTCCTATAACTTCACATGAGATACGACATAGTGTAATGGTAATCTGGTTCTCACATTGCGGGAGGTCCTAGGTTTGATCCATGGCTGCAGCGCAGTATGGAACCTGTTTTTTTTGGATTTTTCGACAGAATCATGTAACGTCCATTTTTTTGCAGTATGTCTCCTGAATCAAATCTCATGACACCAGAATTCAAATAAATTTGTCTCCCACTAGATTTAACACTAAAAGATCATGGCACACAAATTCCACACTAGAATGCCATCACATACTCAATTCACCACCACAAATGTCCATCACAATTCAACATCACAAATATTCAGCACAGGTTCACCATGAATCCCATATTTAGCGCTTACAATTATAGTTCATCACAAAGAAAAGGAATACAATAAAAATCATAGAAGCATAAAAGGCTCCAAACATCTTCTTCAACTCGACCATGTTGTCATTCATCTTCTTCAGTTCGGCAGCAAATTTGTCCCAGTTCGTAGTCACATCTGCTCGTTCATCCCACATATTAGACGCCATCATCTCCCGAGAGCCACCCACCAACCCTGCCCCTTCAAGCATCTTGACATAATCGTCCATCCACATGAAAAAATTGCATATTTTAAAAACCTAAACAATCCAAATAGGGGTTCACAATTCAGCAGTAAACACAAAAATGAAATCAACCGTAATGGATAAAACAAGGATGGACCTTATTATCTCGATATGACTTGCTTTCACACTTCACGAACTCTCGACCAAAGTTACCGTTCTCCCACCTTTTCGATCTTAGTCTCACGAGCGACTCTGACCTTTCGCATTTGGGGCAGCGGATCAGCGACACTGGACCATAACTGGGCCATCCTTGTCCTCCATTGGAGGAGCCGCTTGCCCGCGACATGCGTGAATCCATGCTAGTAAACACAAACAGTTTAGCATTTGAGTTAGCAACAACTGTTATATCGCAACAATGAGTTAGCAACAACTGTTATATCACAAACAGGACCAACTAGAGGACTGCAGGCGGCCGAACCCTAAACCCTTGGAGGACTGCAGGTGGCCGAACTCAAACCCTAACCTGGAGGCACGAAGCGCGGGGCGCGGACCAACTCGAGAGGCTGGAGGCACGGAGCAGTGGATCCCTCCCGGCGGCGTCTTCCTCCTTCCCGGCGGGGCGACCGGATCCGCGGACTGGAGGCAAGCGTGGGGCGCGGACCAACTCAAGAGGCTAGAGGCAGGCGACGTCTTCCTCCTTCCCGGCGGGCTGCCCCACGAAGCAGCGGGTCCCTCCTGGTGAGCAGCGGATCCCTCCCGGCGGCGTCTTCCTCCTTCCCGGCGGGGCGACCGGATCCGCAGACTGGAGGCAAGCGTGGGGCGCGGACCAACTCAAGAGGCTAGAGGCAGGCGACGTCTTCCTCCTTCCCGACGGGCCGCCCCCACGAAGCAGCGGGTCCCTCCCGGTGGGGCGGCCGGATCCACGGACTGGAGGCACGGAGCGCGGGAATAGAGCGCGCAGACTGGAGGCACGAGGCGGCCGGATCCGCAGACTCGAGCTCGGCGTGGCGGCTCCAGATCCGCCGCGAGGACCTCGAACTCGAGATCCACCGCCCAGCTCTGGCCAGGCGCTTGCTCCCTCCCGCGGCGGGCGTGGCAGCTCCTACCAATGGCGTGGCGGGCGTGGTGGGTGGGCGGCGGCGCGAGCGCGGTTCCTGGGCGGCGGCCGATTGAGGGCTCGGGCGCGGGCGCGTGCGTGGTGGGTGGGCGGCGGCGCGGGCGCGGTTCCTGGGCGGCGGCCGGTTGAGGGCTCGGGCGCGGGCGCGGTTCCTATGGTGTCGAGTGGAGTGGGGATTTTTTCGTAGTGGGCCCGACCTGTAAGACACGTGAAAGTAGACGGAGACGGCGTCCAGGCGTATTTGTGAGCAACGGGAACGAGAATCGGGTAAAACTGAGTAAGGACAAAAACTAAGGGTAGCAACGAGTACCGTGGCGAAACTAAGGGGACCAATGTAAAAAACCCTTTATTAAAACTAATTTAAAATTTGAACAAAACTTGAATATTTCATATCTTCTGTTTTATCTATCCAAATTTAGTCAAACCAATTTTGTCAGATCTTAAATAATACAAACTACTTGAGAAAAATATAAAACCCCTATGTACTACAGAAAACTTTAGGGTTCTGAATTAAATACTGATTTCGCCAAAAGCTAAATAATAGGAAGAAAAATAGTTGCACTATTTGACTAAGGTTAAGAAAATTTGGAGAAGTTTATGTCCACCTACTGACCTATTTAAAAATGCTAAACCTCTCTGTCCACCCCATTAAGGTAGCTTTTGCCATTTATTTTACAATATGCTTAAGGTTAAGAAAAATAGAAAAGGTGATTTAAATAATGAACCAGGGGGCACTCCTAATTTTGTTAAGGTACTTATTTAGTGTAGTTCACTAGAAAAATCTATTATACTCTGGTTTAGTACAAAATAAATAGGATACCTTTTATTTTAAGAAAACAAGGAAAACTTAGAAAAACCCTACAAAAATAACCCCAAGGTGAAAACACCCCAACCCTTGGGATAGTTAATGTTTTGTTATTAAGAACTTAGGAAAAATATGAAATCTGCTGTTTGACATTTTTCAAAAAGCAAGGCAGTAGAAAAGTGCCTTTTTGGCATTAAACTTTGGAAAATCACCACTAAATAACCATCTCTTAGCCTTCTGTGATTTTTGGCACAAAAGCTTATTATTACTGTTAGATGCCAACAAAAATAACTCTTAGGACAGAACCCACTTCTAGTTGAGAGTTGTAGTACAAAGTGGCCCATTTACACAACTTTTGTTATTTTTGTCTAGAGCATAGCCTTTTTATTTTGAACATCAAATTCCTAGAACAAACTATATTGACCAATGGCAAGCCACTGTAGTTTTTACAGAATTTTTGGGAAAGGTTAATTCACTGTTGTAGTTCAAACCTACCCTAGAACTCCTAAATAGCAAATAAAAAAAGGGAAAATGAATATTGGAGATTAGTGTCATCTTAAAACCCTTTGTAAATTGTCCACTGAAATATATAAAGGAAATACCCATCCACTATGCCTATCCCTAACAAAACCTAAACCAAGAGTGATGAGCATAAACCACTAAAAGCCACGTATGACCAAGAAAACCCTAAGTTACTCATTAACTTAGTTTTTCTTCCTTTAGCATTATGTTATTAAATCCTGCATAATCATGACATACATATTCATTGCATTTCGATAGACTGTAACCTCGCTGACGGAGAGTACGTCCTCGTGCCGGAGCAAGGAGCTGCTCAGGAGGTAGCCCCGGATCCAGCACCAGAGCCTGCACCAGAGGATCTGCCTGCCACTGCTTTGGAAGGCAAGCCCCGGTTTTATGCATAACCTGTTATTTATGCTATTTTACTACACGTAATGATTGTAGGATTGATTGTGCACTTAGGTGTAGGAGTTGATTGAAACCCTAGTTGCATGATCTCAGGACTCCTGTTGAGATGAATACTAGTATGCTAGGTCGAGGTAGCTGCTTTATTTATTAGGATCTCGATAGAAGTCGAGTGATTTTTCTAGCACTCGCGCGAGGTCAGGAAATTGGTTGTATCCACTTTGTTTTCATAATGATTCTGGTTGTGGACAACAATCCATGGGGATTGGTTGTCCACGGGATAAAAAATTGAATAAGGATTAAGGTGTGGTACCATGAGTCAAGCGTTTGAACGTACTAAACACATACCGAGAAATATGGTAAATCGGTAAGCCTAGTACCTGAGTGAACCTGCCCGCAGACATATCCCCTCACGCGACCTGAGACGTGGTCTCCCATTCCGGTTATGGTGGGTACAAGTGCGGGCACTGCACGACGGCAGTCGGGGTCAGTGAGGCATTGTACGCCAAGGCGGTGAGCCCTGATCTGTTGCCAGGGAATCGATGGGGACGGTTGATGTGTGTGGGGACCGAGTGCCCCTACATGTCGTGTGTTTAGGTTTACCTTGCAAGGATAAAAACCAGATTCGAATCGTCTGCTTCTCGTAGCTAATGAGACTGCTTGATCCATGCTGCTACATTGAGTAACAAGTGGAACTATGATGAGTTGATACAAGATGTTGATTGCTAAAAATGTTTGCTACTATGTATGAGTAGATAGTACATATTTAGCCTTAAGAGAGTCACACTTAAATTTGACAAAGTTAAAATCTGATTTAGAAACTCAGCTAGTGCTTTTGGCAACCCAACCCTACAGCCAAACAGCTGCATGTCTAGAGGTAGAGGAGTAGACTCCTCACACCGGGTAAGTCTAGCTGAGTATTAGTATACTCAGCCTTGCTTGTGGCATAATTTTACAGGTTCTCTGGAGGACATGGTTGCTGGAGTGACTTGGCCGTCCATCTTGCCACCGGGTTGGACTGTCGAGTGGGATCCTACCTCGGCCGAGGAGGAGCATGAGGAGTGATGGGACATGCTTCCCCATCTCTCCATTTATCTATCGTTAGTTTTATTCCGCTGCACTTCGAACAATAATGACCACTTTTGCAAAAACTCCGATGATGATGATGTAAAAATTTAATACTCCTTAATGTATGGTTTTATGCTTTATTGTATTTGCTCTGTGACTCACCATCGAGTGAGATTGTGGTACTTGATCCTGTCAGTGGCCTCGTCGGACTAGATCCGAGAGATTGATGGGTTATTCCCATTTAAGTGTGGTCTTGCCTCAAAGGCGGGACTGAGGCACTTAAGTCGGAATAATTCGGGCAGTTCCGCCACAGCTGGTATCGGAGCTTGTACCACCACAGGGGAATCAATAAAATATAAATACCATCCTTTTCCGAAGTAAAACTTGATATAAACAATGTTGGATAGATCGTAGGACGATCAGGATAGACCTAGGACGTGAAGCCTTAGGATGATAGAAGGGTAGCTAGGTGGCTAAGTGATTAAGCCCTACAGGCTACTATAAGGGATGATAGTTCTTCCCTATTCCCTTTATATTGATGTGAGGTCGTTCAGGACGAGCATGCATGCATTCTTAAATTAAACAAATGGATAATTAAGTAAGGACTTTAATACAAAATGATGACCAACTAAGTACCCCAGTACCATTGTTATATTTAGATAGAGGCTGAGTTGTGTTTCCTTCTTCTTTTTATAATTCTTTTTATTTTACTTACGCCTAACCGTACACAGATGACTTCCCACGGATCCTCAGACGATGGGAATGCACTGTCCCACACTGATGGGCTTGCACGAGAGGGCTTTCCCCGTATTTTGTGGAAGGTACTTCAGGGGGCCGAATACACGACGCCTCCTCAGTACACGGTGCAGCAGTTCGAGAAGCACCGAGTGCCCCGCTGTAGGGTGAGGATGACCTTGGAGCCTCATCCCCTGCAGCTAGGCTGGCGTTCGCTGGACTCTGAATCCTTTGGATACCGGGCTGAGGACACGATCGAGGCGATTGCTCTGCACGGGTTGACCACTTTCTGCGGATTCCATCCCTTGGAGCTGTCTACCCACCCCATTGGCTTGTTCCCCGCAGAAAGGGAGGACGACCCAATGTGGAAGGATCGGGTGGAGCATGCCAAGGACATCTGGGCTATCTACCCAGGTCAGACTGCTCACTTGACAGTGCGGTGCATGAATGCCCTGTACCGTCTGCAAGTGATGCGTGGTGAGGCAATGTCCCATCTGATGGCATTGTTGGAGGAAACAAAGATCACCCTGGACAACAGAGAGGAGCTTGTAGTTGATTTGTCCACTGAGATGGTGGAAAAGGACTTGCAGGTGGAGCAGCTGTCAAATGAGATTCAAGAGCTGGAGGAATTAGTGGGAACAAGGGAGAACACCATCGAGGTTCTCGAGGATCAGCTTATCAACACCCAGCAGCAGCTTGCCGAGGCTAATGAGCACCTGGATATGCATCACCAGGAGATCCAGGATATGGAGGCCAACGAGGACGTCGACATTGAGGGAGGAGAGGAGCCTGCCTCCAGCTTGGACACTACTGGCTCAGGGAGACCACCTTCCCCCGAGTCGAGTGTTGCCTCGTTCGCTCACTAGGTATCAGGAGTAGGGTTAGAAGTCGGTGATGGTAGGACTCCTCACAGCTAGCTTAGCTTTTGCACCCTTGGCGTACTAGGCTAGATAGAGTTGAGTCTTTTGGGCCGTTGATGTAATCATGATGAACTCTTTTGGAAGCATGGTTGGCGGATGATGTTAGTTTTTGGGAAGAAAAGTTTATGCCTTTTGAAATCTTTTATGTTTATGTCGGAATCTATCAATTCGCCTTTTGACTCTTTCACCGCGATTAAACCTTAAACTTGAAGATGTGTTATTGAGAATATATGTGATTTTTCAGATGGCCGGGAGAGCGCGTCGTGGTCTGAATGAGCGCGTTCCTCCACCGCCACCACCGCCTCCCACTCTGCAGGAGCTAATGGCTCAACAGAATGAGATCTTGAGGCAGCTAGCTCAGCGCCAGCCACCACCCCAGCACTATGGTGGTGGAGATCATCAACGTCACCCCGCGGCAGCTACCTACCAGGAGTTCCTCAGTACCCAACCCCCATTGTTCACCAGGGCAGAGGACCCACTTGATGCAGATGTATGGTTGAGAGTAGTGGAATCCAAATTCCCGCTACTCCATGGAGTTTGCTCAGAGGTCACTAAGGTCAGGTTCGCCACCCAGCAGCTTCGCGGACCCGCAAGGACTTGGTGGGACCATTTTCTTGCTATGCAGCCAGATGACCGAGAGGTGGAATGGAGAGAGTTCAAGGCAGCTTTCAGGGGGCACCATATACCAGCCGGAATTATGGACCGAAAGCTCAACGAGTTTCTGGCACTCACTTAGGGCAACCGGACAGTGTTGCAGTATGCTCAGGCTTTTAATGACCTGTGCCAGTATGCTGGATATCATGCAGATACGGACGAGAAGAAGAGAGACAGGTTCAGGAGGGGGCTCAACACTAAGCTCTTTGACCATCTCAACACCGTCAGGGCCAACAGCTATAATGAGTTGGTCAACATGGCTATCTCCCAGGAGGACTGTATCACATCTCGTCAGGCAGAAAAGAAGAGGAAGACCCCTGTGGCAGGACTTTCAGCTCAGCCACAGCGCTTCAGGATCGTGTCTGACACTCAGAACAGGGGACCTCAGCAGCAGCAAGGGCGATGGGTGATCCGACCACAGCAGCAGCAGCAGGCACCCAACCGCACCCGGTTTCCAGCTCAGAGGAACAATCAACAGCAGCAGCAGTATCGCCAGGCAAATGACAACAAGTGTTTCACATGCGGCAACACTGGACATTATGCCAAGAATTGCCCCAGGAACCAGCAGAGGCAGGGGCAGAATGTTAATCAGAATCAAGGCAAGAGACAGAAGGTGCAAGTGAGGCAGGGCAGGCTGAACTTCACCACCATGGCTGATATTCTAGATGGAGCACCCGTCATGACTGGTATCTTTACAGTTTTGAATTATCCTGCTATTATTCTTTTTGATTCTGGTGCATCGCATAGTTTTATCAGTGCAAAATTTAGTGCCAAGTGTCAATTGCCTTTTCACCACACCAATGGGGGTATTACAATTTCAACACCTGGAGGCAGGGTTGCCACCTACCAAATCAACAAGAATGTGCCTGTAAAGTTTGGTAGTCTGATAATCAAAACTAACCTCCTCATTTTGGGTTTGGATAGTGTGGATATCATATTGGGAACTGACTGGTTGACCAAACATCAGGCTGTGATGGATATTGCAGCTAGGGCCATTGAAGTGCACTCACCGACCTGTGGTGAAACCACATTATATTTTCCCGACCAGGGATGCACCCGTTCTTGTGCCTTCGTTATGATAGAATCCCCAGTGGAAAAGATCCCAGTAGTCCGTGACTACCCAGATGTTTTTCCGGATGAATTGCCAGGGATGCCACCTGACCGAGACATTGAGTTCGCCATTGAATTGCAACCCGGGACTGCCCCAATCTCCAAGAGACCATATAGGATGCCTCCCGCGGAATTGGCAGAACTAAAAAAGCAACTGCAGGAGTTGTTGGACAAGGGGTTCATTCGCCCAAGTACTTCACCTTGGGGATGTCCAGCCCTATTTGTGAAGAAAAAGGACGAGAGTTTGAGAATGTGTGTTGATTACCGCCCTCTCAATGCGGTGACTATCAAGAACAAATACCCACTGCCCCGCATTGATGTATTGTTCGATCAGTTGGTAGGAGCCAAGGTATTCTCCAAGATGGATCTTCGCTCAGGTTACCATCAGATCAAGATCCGTACCAGTGATATTCCCAAGACGGCTTTCTCAACCAGATACGGGTTTTATGAGTTTTTGGTAATGTCTTTTGGGCTGACCAATGCCCTGGCTTATTTTATGTACCTGATGAACTCAGTATTCATGCCAGAGCTGGACAAATTCATGGTCGTTTTCATTGATGATATTCTGGTCTATTCCAAGAATGAAGCCGAGCACACCAAACATTTGCATACTGTACTTCAGAGGCTATGTGACCATCAGTTGTATGCCAAATTATCTAAATGCGAATTCTGGCTGAAGGAGATTAAATTCTTGGGCACACAATTTCTCAGGATGGGATATCTGTTGATCCTGAGAAGGTACAAGAGGTGATGGATTGGAAACCCCCGACTACAGTGAGGCAGATTCGGAGTTTTCTGGGATTGGCAGGGTATTATCGACGATTTATTCCGGATTTCTCTAGAATTGCCAAACCAATGACTGAACTGTTGAAGAAAGGGGTCAAGTATGATTGGAACCAGAAGTGCGAAGATGCGTTTCATACCCTAAGGCAGCATTTGACAACAGCCCCAGTGCTAGCGCAACCTGATAACACCAAGCCCTTTGAAGTTTATTGTGATGCTTCTGGTACTGGATTGGGGTGTGTCTTAATGCAAGATAATAGAGTAATTGCTTATGCTTCCCGAGCACTCAGACCCCATGAGCAGAACTACCCTACACATGATCTGGAGTTAGCAGCTGTGGTTCATGCTCTCAAGATATGGAGACACTACTTGATGGGAGCTCACTGTAACATTTACACGGATCACAAGAGTCTCAAATACATTTTCACTCAGGCAGATCTGAACATGAGGCAGAGGAGATGGTTGGAGTTAATCAAGGACTATGATTTGGAGGTGCATTACCATCCCGGCAAAGCCAATGTTGTGGCAGAGGCCTTGAGCAGAAAGGCCCAGTGCAATTGTATGAGGATGGATGCAAGAGTTACCACCCTGTGTGATGAGTTGTGCAAATTGAACCTGGAAGTTGTTTCTTCTGGTGACTTAAACTATATCTCGGTGGAGCCCACATTGAAAGAGCAAATAGTCAGGGCACAGACTGAAGATAAGGGTGTTCAGGTTATCAAAGACATGATCAAGCAGAAGGCAGAGAAATACAAGTGCTTCCGTCAGGACAGCAAGGGAATTTTATGGTTTGGAGATCGATTGGTTGTTCCCAAGGACCCTGAGCTCAGAAAGAAGATATTGGATGAAGCTCACCTTTCCAAATTCTCCATGCACCCTGGTAGCAACAAGATGTATCATGATCTCAGATCCTTATACTGGTGGACCAGTATGAAGAGGGAGATTGCCAAGTACATATCCGAGTGTGACACCTGCCAGAGGATCAAAGCTAGTCATTTGAAGGCAGTAGGCCCTTTGCAACCCCTTCCCATACCATCTTGGAAATGGGAGGACATTTGCATGGACTTTATCGTGGGATTGCCCAATACCTCTAGGCACCATGATTCCATTTGGGTCATTGTGGACAGATTGACCAAGTCAGCTCATTTCTTGCCAGTACACACCACCCAAAGGACAGAGAAGTATGCAGAGATCTACATTGACCAGATAGTTCGTTTGCATGGGATACCAAGGACTATAGTATCAGACATAGGAGCACCATTTGTGGCACGATTTTGGGAACAATTGCAGGAATCACTTGGGACCCATGTAATACGAAGCTCAGCATACCATCCTCAAACAGATGGCCAGACAGAAAGGGTAAACCAGATTTTGGAAGACATGTTAAGGGCATGTGTGCTGCACTACGAAAAAGATTGGGACAAGTGTCTTTCTTTGGGAGAGTTTTCTTATAATAACAGCTACCAGTCCAGTCTAAAGATGGCACCTTTTGAAGCCTTGTATGGGAGAAGATGCAGAACCCCGCTGAATTGGTCTCAAACAGGAGAGAGGGAAATTTTTGGGCCAGATTTGGTACTTGAAGCAGAGGCAAAGGTCAGAGTCATCAAGAAGAACTTAGAAGCTGCTCAGGCCAGACAAAACAGCTATCATGATAAGAGGCGGAAGCCTCTACAGTTTGAAGTCGGAGACCATGTTTATCTTAAGGTGTCACCCACCAAGAGTGTCCAGAGATTCGGGATCAAGGGCAAGTTAGCTCCTCGCTACATTGGACCCTACGAGATCAAGGAGGCTTGTGGACCTGTAGCCTATCAATTGAATTTGCCACCCAGTATGTCAGCTATGCATGATGTGTTCCATGTATCTCAACTGCGGAAATGTGTCCAACTACCCACTGAAGTGCTATCTGAACCAGACATTGAGATAGAACCAGACTTGTCCTATCAAGAGTACCCTGTCAAGGTATTGGATCAGAAGGAGAGATCAACGCGGGCAAAGTCAATCAGAATGTATAAGGTTCAGTGGAGTCACCATTCAGTAGAAGAAGCTACATGGGAGACTGAGGATTTTCTACGCTCTCGCTTCCCCGACTTTCTGCCCAAAGGAGTCAGTACGTAACCCCAAAACCCCACCCCACCTGCCCTTTGAATACAATTATAAGCAAAACTTAGATAACAAGGGTAGTCTAAGTTGTGGATTTAACTTAAAAAGGACTTCCTTCTGAAGTTGCAAAGAGAATGACATTCGAAGAGCAGTTAACAAGAGAAACTTGGGTAAAAGGAAGAGTAGCACACCAACACACCTTCAAGCACCCCTCCAAGGGACTCTACCTAAAATCTCGGGACGAGATTCCTTTAAGGGGGGGAGGGTTGTAACACCTCAGGTGTTACCATGGCTGGGGCACATCTATGCACTAATGACTAGGATCACATGTGGAAGAAACTTAAGGAGCAGGGTGTAGGAGCCTTGGAGGTTAGGTTTTAACCAAGAGGTGTGAATGACCAAAAGCATTACCCAAGTTGTGTGCACTTATCACCTTGGACAAGAAGGGAGTAAACCCTAGACCTCTCTTGAACCCCTATCTCCTAAACACCTTGGTTAAAGGGGAGAGATTAAGCAAAGGTGCAAATCATGACCAAACCTTTGGCATAAAGTTAAGTAAATTATTAAGATACAAATATAGAGAGGAAACATTGCTAAAAGACCCCTTAAGAAACCCCAAATCCATTCCTTAAGTAGAGAAAGAGCTAGAGCTCTCTAATTCTCTCTAAGTCAAAATATACACCTAATCTAAGGATCACACATGTTCACCCTCATTCAAACTTCAAACCACTTCGACCCAATTGACAAAGTGGCGCCAAATTAACCCTAGAATGCCATGGAAAAAGTTGACACCTACCCTTAGACGTTTGACACGACTTGGCACCATTTTTGTCTTGGTTTGGACATGTCTGACATAGCCGACTTCCCACCCACATATCTCTCTAACCCGACCACATCTACCCTTGGAACTCACATGAACTAGGTAGCTCTAGGTGCAGGGAAGAGATCTCTCACAGGCTCTAGGGTAAGATTCGTACGTTTTGGCCACTCGGCAGAGGGAAGAACACGGGCAGAAGCAAAGAGCCACGTGTTCGACGCGCTCTGAGCTCGCCAGAGCACACCCGCGCGTGCCCCCGCGTGCCCCGCGTCGCACCAAAGACCAGCCGACGCCATGGCCGCGCCCGCGCCTATAAAACGCCCAGGGACTTAACCGTACCCATCCGCACGCACTCAACCTCACCGGAGCTCAAACTCACCGGCGTTTGCCCGTGCACGGCGTGTCCGCGACCACCCGAGCCCCTGCCACCGTAGACCGGCCAACCAAGCCCTTCCCAACCCCGTCCAACCCTCGGTGAAGACTGTGCACACCTCGTTGAAGCTCCCCGAGCGAGGAATCGGAGTTTGCTTCGCCGGAGAAGCCAGTCCACGGACGCCGGACTCCACCCGACCACCGGCGAGCGTAGACCGGGTAATCCCCTGCGTCATTCTTCGATTCCTTGTGCACACGGCCTCTACGTCACCCCGTGAAGCTCACCGTGCCACTGGATTGAACCAGGTCAACGTGGTTTGGCCGGCACACCCGCCGCCGACGAGAGCACCTGCCTGCACACGTGGACTGGGCGATTCCGGCCACCCCCGCCGTCGAGCCGTACACCGTTGTGACCGCCAGAGCCTCCTCGAGCCAACCCCGCCCCTCGCCAGACCTCTCTCACCGCCGGTAAGCCGCCGCCCTTTTCTTTCTTGTGGGTACTATTTAAACCTAGGGAGGGACCGCGGGGGAGAAGAAGAGAAAGCTAGGGGGTTTTGCGCAATGTCAGCGACTCAGATGAATAGTAGCGCGGGGGTATAACTGAGAGAGTTAGTTTGGAAATAACCCAGGGACTTCGGTGCAAAGTGGTTTTCCAGGAAACCTTTTATTAAAACTAATTTAAAATTTGAACAGAATTGAATAATTCATATCTTCTGTTTATCCATCCAAATTTAGTCAAACCAATTTTGTCAGATCTTAAATAATACAAACTACTTGAGAAAAATATAAAACCCCTATGTACTACAGAAAACTTTAGGGTTCTGAATTAAATACTGATTTGGCCAAAAGCTAAATAATAGGAAGAAAAATAGTTGCACTATTTGACTAAGGTTAAGAAAATTTGGAGAAGTTTATGTCCACCTACTGACCTGTTTAAAAATGCTAAACCTCTCTGTACACCCCATTAAGGTAGCTTTTGCCATTTATTTTACAATATGCTTAAGGTTAAGAAAAATAGAAAAGGTGATTTAAATAATGAACCAGGGGCACTCCTATTTTTGTTAAGGTACTTATTCAGTGTAGTTTACTAGAAAAATCTATTATACTCTAGTTTAGTACAAAATAAATAGGATACCTTTAATTTTAAGAAAACAAGGAAAACTTAGAAAAACCCTACAAAAATAACCCCAAGGTGAAAACACCCCAACCCTTGGGATAGTTAATGTTTTGTTATTAAGAACTTAGGAAATATATGAAATTTGCTGTTTGACATTTTTCAAAAAGCAAGGTAGTAGAAAGTGCCTTTTTGGCATTAAACTTTGGAAAATCACCACTAAATAACCATCCCTTAGCCTTCTGTGATTTTTGGCACAGAAGCTTATTATTACTGTTAGATGCCAACAAAAATAACCCTTAGGACAGAACCGACTCCTAGTTGAGAGTTGTAGTACAAAGTGGCCCATTTACACAACTTTTGTTATTTTTGTCTAGAGCATAGCCTTTTTATTTTGAACATCAAATTCCTAGAACAGACTATATTGACCAATGGCAAGCCACTGTAGTTTTTACAGAATTTTTGGGAAAGGTTAATTCACTGTTGTAGTTCAAACCTACCCTAGAACTCCTAAATAGCAAATAAAAAAAGGGAAAATGAATAATGGAGATTAGTGTCATCTTAAAACCCTTTGTAAATTGTCCACTGAAATATATAAAGGAAATACCAATCCACTATGCCTATCCCTAACAAAACCTAAACCAAGAGTGATGAGCATAAACCACTAAAAGCCACGTATGACCAAGAAAACCCTAAGTTACTCATTAACTTAGTTTTTCTTCCTTTAGCGTAATGTTATTAAATCCTGCATAATCATGACATACATATTCATTGCATTTCGATAGACTGTAACCTCACTGATGGAGAGTACGTCCTCGTGCTGGAGCAAGGAGCTGCTCAGGAGGTAGCCCCGGATCCAGCACCAGAGCCTGCACCAGAGGATCTGCCTGCCACTGCTTTGGAAGGCAAGCCCTAGTTTTATGCATAACCTGTTATTTATGCTATTTTACTACACTTAATGATTGTAGGATTGATTGTGCACTTAGGTGTAGGAGTTGATTGAAACCCTAGTTGCATGATCTCAGGACTCCTGTTGAGATGAATACTAGTATGCTAGGTCGAGGTAGCTGCTTTATTTATTAGGATCTCGGTAGAAGTCGAGTGATTTTTCTAGCACTCACTCGAGGTCAGGAAATTGGTTGTATCCACTTTCTTTTCATAATGATGCTGGTTGTGGACAACAATCCATGGAGATTAGTTGTCCACGGGATAAAAATTTGAATAAGGATTAAGGTGTGGTACCGTGAGTCAAGCTTTTGAGACGTGGTCTCCCATTCCGGTTATGGTGGGTACAAGTGCGGTCACTGCACGACGGCATTCGGGGTCAGTGAGGCATTGTACGCCAAGGCGGTGAGCCCTGATCTGTTGCCAGGGAATCGATGGGGACGGTTGATGTGTGTGGGGACGGAGTGCCCCTACATGTCGTGTGTTTAGGTTTACCTTGCAAGGATAAAAACCCGATTCAAATCGTCTTCTTCTCGCAGCTAATGAGACTGCTTGATCCATGCTACTACATTGAGTAACAAGTGGAACTATGATGAGTTGATACAAGATGTTGATTGCTAAAAATGTTTGCTACTATGTATGAGTAGATAGTACATATTTAGCCTTAAGAGAGTCACACTTAAATTTGACAAAGTTAAAATCTGATTTAGAAACTCAGCTAGTGCTTTTGGCAACCCAACCCTACAGCCAAACAGCTGCATGTCTAGAGGTAGAGGAGTAGACTCCTCACACCGGGCAAGTCTAGCTGAGTATTAGTATACTCAGCCTTGCTTGTGGCATAATTTTATAGGTTCTCTGGAGGACATGGTTGCTGGAGTGACTTGGCCGTCCATCTTGCCACCGGGTTGGACTGTCGAGTGGGATCCTGCCTCGGCGGAGGAGGAGCATAAGGAGTGATGGGACAGGCTTCCCCATCTCTCTATTTATCTATCGTTAGTTTTATTCCGCTGCACTTCGAACAATGATGACCACTTTTGCAAAAACTCCGATGATGATGATGTAATAATTTAATACTCCTTAATGTATGGTTTTATGCTGTATTGTATTTGCTCTGTGACTCACCATCGAGTGAGATTGTGGTACTTGATCCTGTTAGTGGCCTCGTCGGACTAGATCCGAGGGATTGACGGGTTATATCCCATTTAAGTGTGGTCTTGCCTCTAAGGCGGGACTGAGGCACTTAAGTCGGAATAATTCGGGCAGTTCCGCCACACCGACCGTTGGCACTTGGGAGCCGTTGGCGCACCGGACACTGTCCGGTGCACACCGGACAGTCCGGTGCCCCATCCGACCGTTGGCGCTTGCCACGCGTCGCGCGCGGATTCCTCGGCCGACCGTTGGCCCGGCCGACTGTTGGCTCACCGGACAGTCCGGTGCACCACCGGACAGTCCGGTGATTTTTAGTCGTACATCGCCGACAAAGACCCGAGAGCAGCAAGTTCGCAGATGTCAGCCTGGCGCACCGGACAGTCCGGTGCACCCAGACTGAGCAGACTCTTGGCTGCTTCGAGCCACTCTTTTTCAATTGCATTTTCTCTGATTCTAACACTTAGACAAAGATGTTAGTACACAAAAACCAATGTACTAAGTCTAGAATCATACCTTTGTATTGATTTGCACCTTATCCATCATTTGACATAGTTTATCACTTAAGCACTTGTGTTGGACACTAAATCACCAAAATACTTAGAAATGGCCCAAGGGCACATTTCCCTTTCAGATACTGTCGGGGACCATAATTAGGGGTACCCTCAAGACGCCTAATTCTCAGCTGGTAACCCCCATCAGCATAAAGCTGCAAAGGCCTGATGGGTACGATTAAGTCAGGGATCGGTCCACACGAGTGACTCGATCACGCTTCACCCGAGCCTAGCCTCGGCCAAGGGCAGCCGACCTCGAGAGACTTCCGTCTCGCCCGAGGCCCCCCTTTTTTACGGCGGACACATCACCGGCTCGCCCGAGGCCTTGGCTTCACTCAGAAGCAACCCTGACTAAATCACCACACCGACTGACCAAGTTGCAGGAGCATTTAACGCAAAGGTGGCCTGACACCTTTATCCTGACACGCGCCCCCCCGGCAGAGCCGAAGTGACCGCCGTCACTCCACCGCTCCACTGACCAGTCTGACAGAAGGACAGCGCCGCCTGCGCCACTCCGACTGCAGTGCCACTCGACAGAGTGAGTCTGACAGGCAGTCGGGCCCAGCCAAAGGCGCCATGGGAAACTCCGCTCCGCCCGACCCCAGGGCTCGGACTCGGGCTAAGACCCGGAAGACGGCGAACTCCGCTCCACCCGACCCCAGGGCTCGGACTCGGGCTAAGACCCGGAAGACGGCGAACTCCGCTCCGCCTGACCCCAGGGCTCGGACTCGGGCTAAGACCCGGAAGACGGCGAACTCCGCTCCGCCCGACCCCAGGACTCGGACTCGGGCTAAGACCCGGAAGACGGCGAACTCCGCTCCGCCTGACCCCAGGGCTCGGACTCGGGCTAAGACCCGGAAGACGGCGAACTCCGCTCCGCCCGACCCCAGGGCTCGGACTCGGGCTAAGACCCGGAAGACGGCGAATCTCCGCCTCGCCCGACCCCAGGGCTCGGACTCCGCCCTGGCCTCGGCCAAACGATCTCCGCCTCGCCCGACCCGGGGGCTCGGGCTCGGCCTCGGCAACGGAAGGCAGACTCGACCTCGACTTCGGAGGAGCCCCACGTCGCCCTGCCTAGGGCACAGGTCCGCCACGTCAACAGGAAGCGCCATCACCAACCTACCCCGAGCCGACTTGGGACACGAAGGACAAGACCGGCGTCCCATCTGGCCAGCTCCGCCGGATGGGCAATGATGGCGCCCCCCAAGCTCTGTGACGACGGCGGCTCTTAGCTCTCTTACGGCAGCAGAGCGACGTCAGCAAGGACTCGACCGCTCCAACAGCTGTCCCTCCGCCAGGCTCTGTCGCTCCTCCGACAGCCACGACATCACGCCAGCAAGGTGCCAAGACCTCTCCGGCTGCCACATTGGCATGTACCCAGGGCGCTAGCTCTCTCTCTCCGCTAGACACGTAGCACTCTGCTACCCCCCATTGTACACCTGGATCCTCTCCTTACGACTATAAAAGGAAAGACCAGGGCCTTCTTAGAAAGGGTTGGCCGCGCGGGACCGAGGACGGGACAGGCGCTCTCTTGGGGCCGCTCGCTTCCCTCACCCGCGTGGACGCTTGTAACCCCCCTACTGCAAGCGCACCTGACCTGGGCGCGGGACGAACACGAAGGCCGCGGGACTTCCACCTCTCTCACGCTCGACTCCGGCCACCTCGCCTCTCCCCCCTTCGCGCTCGCCCACGCGCTCGACCCATCTGGGCTGGGGCACGCAACACACTCACTCGTCGGCTTAGGGACCCCCCTGTCTCGAAACGCCGACAGTTGGCGCGCCAGGTAGGGGCCTGCTGCGTGCTGACGAACAGCTCCCCGTCAAGCTCCAGATGGGCAGTCTCCAGCAACCTCTCCGGCCCGGGGCGGTGCTTCGTTTCGGGACTCTTGAGTTCATGTCCTTCGACGGCAGCTACGACATGATACTTCTTCCACCGCCGCGCGACGACGACAATGGCGACCGACAGCCCGCCCGCCGGCGGTGGAATCGACGACATCTTCCCCGCGTGGTGGAAGAGCTACATTCGAGCTCGCTCCGTTCTATCCCCCGCCAACGGAGGAGGAGGCGGGGCCGTCAAGGCCAGGCGGGAGGCCGCGCTTCGTTGGCCGTCGAGCGAATCGACGCCCCCGACGCCCCGACGGAAGGCACGCCGGACGTCGACCTCGCGTTCAAGACGGAGGCAAGCGCTGTCCCCCCCGCGACACGCTGACCCCGAACAAGAAGACGACGCCAGCGCGCTCGCGGAAAGCCTGCAGGACGTCGCCCTCGTACCTGAGATGACGGTGCAACCAGTCCCCGATGTGACTACGTCGCTCCTCGTCGACCAAAAGGTACCAACTAACTCCCATCTTGCGTCATTTCGACTCGGCCTCAACCCGCCAAACGACCTCGTTTTGGCGGGCGCTCTCATTGAGGCGAGTGCAACCCCACTGGGGTTTCGTATGCGGTCGCCTTGGGACCGGCTGACAGACGTCTCGACCTACGGGCCCTCTGGGTCCGAGGAAGATGACGATCCCAGCATCTGTTGGGATTTCTCCGGACTTGGCAACCCCAGTGCCGTGCGGGACTTCATGACCGCATGTGACTACTGCCTCTCCGACTGTTCCGACGGAAGCCGCAGCCTTGGCGACGAGAGCTGCGGCCCATGCCGCGAATGTTTCCACATCGAGCTAGGGGATCCCTCCGAAGGCAACCATCTCGGCATGCCGGAGGACGGTGATCTTCCTAGGCCGGTGCCTCGCGCCGACATCCCACGGGAGCTAGCTGTGGTCCCCGCTCCGGCGGGGGGTTACGACCCACAACTCGAGCAAGTCCGCGAGGCGCAGGCCAGGCTCAACGAGGGAACAGGAGCGCTTGAGCCGATCCGTCGGGACGTCGGACAGGCATGGGCGGGCCAACCCCTGGCCGGAGAAATACGTCACCTGCCCCAAGGTCTCCAGCACTGCGTCGCCAACGATGTCAGGGTCAGGCCGCCGCCCGCATCCAGCGGGGTTGGTCAGAACCTGGCAGCCGCAGCGATGCTCCTCCGCTCGATGCCGGAGCCATCAACCACCAAGGGTCGGCGAATCCAGGGAGAGCTCAAGAATCTCCTGGAAGGCGCTGCGGCCCGACGGGCCGAAAGCACTGCCTCCCGAAGGCAGGGATATCCCTCGGAACCTCATGCCGCGACTTCCCGATTCATGCGGGAAGCCTCGGTCTACACCGGGCGCACGCGCAACACCGCGCCTGCGGCCCCGGGCCACCTCGGCAACGAGCACCATCGACGCGACCGTCAGGCCCACCTCGACGAAAGGGTGCGCCGAGGCTACCACCCCAGGCGTGGGGGGCGCTACGACAGCGGGGAGGATCGGAGTCCCTCGCCCGAACCACCCGGTCCGCAGGCCTTCAGTCGGGCCATCCGACGGGCGCCATTCTCGACCCGGTTCCGACCCCCGACTACTATCACGAAGTACTCGGGGGAAACGAGACCGGAACTGTGGCTCGCGGACTACCGCCTTGCCTGCCAACTGGGTGGGATGGACGACGACAACCTCATCATCCGTAACCTCCCCCTGTTCCTCTCCGACACTGCTCGCGCCTGGTTGGAGCACCTGCCTCCGGGGCAGATCTCCAACTGGGATGACTTGGTCCAGGCCTTCGCTGGCAATTTCCAGGGCACATACGTGCGCCCCGGGAATTCCTGGGACCTTCGAAGCTGCCGGCAACAGCCGGGGGAGTCGCTCCGGGACTACATCCGGCGGTTCTCGAAGCAGCGCACCGAGCTGCCCAACATCACCGACTCGGATGTCATCGGCGCGTTCCTCGCCGGCACCACTTGCCGTGACCTGGTGAGCAAGCTGGGTCGCAAGACCCCCACCAGGGCGAGCGAGCTGATGGACATCGCTACCAAGTTTGCCTCTGGCCAAGAGGCGGTCGAGGCTATCTTCCGAAAGGACAAGCAGCCCTAGGGCCGCCCATCGGAAGAGGCTCCCAAGGCGTCTGCTCCGCGCGGCGCCAAGAAGAAAGGCAAGAAGAAGTCGCAATTGAAACGCGACGCTGCTGACGCGGACCTTGTTGCCGCCGCCGAGTACAAGAACCCTCGGAAGCCCCCCGGAGGTGCAAACCTCTTCGACAAGATGCTCAAGGAGCCGTGCCCCTACCATCAGGGGCCCGTCAAGCACACCCTCGAGGAGTGCGTTATGCTTCGGCGTCACTTCCATAGGGCCGGGCCACCCGCCGAGGGTGGCAGGGCCCGCGACGACGACAAAAACGAAGATCACCAAGCAGGAGAATTCCCCGAGGTCCGCGACTGCTTCATGATCTATGGAGGGCATGCGGCGAATGCCTCGGCTCGGCATCGCAAGCAAGAGCGCCGGGAGGTCTTCTCGGTGAAGGTGGCGGCGCCAGTCTACCTAGACTGGTCCGACAAGCCCATCACCTTCGACCAGGCCGACCACCCCGACCATGTGCCGAGCCCGGGGAAATACCCGCTCGTCGTCGACCCCGTTGTCGGCAATGTCAGGCTCACCAAGGTCCTGATGGATGGGGGCAGCTGCCTCAACATCATCTACGCCGAGACCCTCAAGCTCCTGCGCGTCGATCTATCCTCCGTCCGAGCAGGCGCTGCGCCCTTCCACGGGATCATTCCTGGGAAGCGCGTCCAGCCCCTCGGGCGACTCGACCTCCCCGTCTGCTTCGGGACACCCTCCAACTTCCGAAGGGAGACCCTGACGTTCGAGGTGGTCGGGTTCCGAGGAACCTACCACGCCGTACTAGGGAGGCCATGCTACGCGAAGTTCATGGCCGTCCCCAACTACACCTACCTAAAGCTCAAGATGCCGGGCCCCAACGGGGTCATCACCGTCGGCCCCACGTACAAACACGCGTTCGAATGCGACGTGGAGTGCGTGGAGTACGCCGAGGCCCTCGCCGAGTCCGAGGCCCTCATCGCCGACCTGGAGAACCTCTCCAAGGAGGTGCCAGACGTGAAGCGCCATGCCGGCAACTTCGAGCCGGCGGAGACGGTCAAGGCCGTCCCTCTTGACCCCGGTGGCGACACCACCAAGCAGATCCGGATCGGTTCCGGGCTCGACCCCAAATAGGAAGCAGTGCTCGTCGACTTTCTCCGCGCAAACGCCGACGTCTTTGCGTGGAGTCCCTCGGACATGCCCGGCATACCGAGGGATGTCGCCGAGCACTCGCTGGATATTTGGGCCAGAGCCCGACCCGTCAGGCAGCCTCTGCGCCGATTCGACGAGGAGAAGCGCAGAGTGATTGGCGAAGAGATCCACAAGCTAATGGCAGCAGGGTTCATCAAAGAGGTATTCCATCCTGAATGGCTTGCCAACCCTGTGCTTGTGAGGAAGAAAGGGGGGAAATGGCGGATGTGTGTAGACTACACTGGTCTCAACAAAGCATGTCCGAAGGTTCCCTACCCTCTGCCTCTCATCGATCAAATCGTGGATTCCACCGCTGGGTGCGAAACCCTGTCCTTCCTCGACGCCTACTCAGGGTATCACCAGATCCGGATGAAGGAGTCCGACCAGCTTGCGACTTCCTTCATCACGCCGTTCGGCATGTACTGCTGTGTCACCATGCCGTTCGGTTTGAGGAATGCGGGCGCGACGTACCAGCGGTGCATGAACCATGTGTTCGGCGAACACATCGGTCGCACAGTCGAGGCCTACGTCGATGACATCGTAGTCAAGACAAGGAAGGCTTCCGACCTCCTCTCCGACCTTGAAGTGACATTCCGATGTCTCAAGGCGAAAGGAGTCAAGCTCAATCCTGAGAAGTGTGTCTTCGGGGTGCCCCGAGGCATGCTCCTAGGGTTCATAGTCTCCGAGCGAGGCATCGAAGCCAACCCAGAGAAGATCGCGGCCATCACCAGCATGGGACCCATCAAGGACTTAAAAGGTGTACAGAGGGTCATGGGATGCCTCGCGGCCCTGAGCCGCTTCATCTCGTGCCTCGGCGAAAGAGGTCTGCCTCTGTACCGCCTCTTAAGGAAGGCCGAGTGTTTCGCTTGGACCCCTGAGGCCGAGGAAGCCCTCGGCAACCTGAAGGCGCTCCTTACGAAGGCGCCTGTCTTGGTGCCCCCGGCGGATGGAGAAGCCCTCTTGGTCTACGTCGCCGCGACCACTCAGGTGGTTAGCGCCGCGATCGTAGTTGAGAGGCAAGAGGAAGGGCATGCATTGCCCGTTCAGAGGCCGGTCTACTTCGTCAGCGAAGTGCTGTCCGAGACCAAGATCCGCTACCCACAAGTTCAAAAACTGCTGTATGCTGTGATCCTGACAAGGCGACACTACTTCGAGTCTCACCCGGTAACTGTGGTGTCATCCTTCCCCCTGGGGGAGATCATCCAGTGCCGAGAAGCCTCGGGCAGGATCGCAAAGTGGGCGGTGGAAATCATGGGCGAAACGATCTCGTTCGCCCCTCGGAAGGCCATCAAGTCCCAGGTGTTGGCGGACTTCGTGGCCGAATGGGTCGACACCCAGTTGCCGACGGCTCCGATCCAACCGGAGCTCTGGACCATGTTTTTCGATGGGTCGCTGATGAAGACAGGAGCTGGCGCGGACCTGCTCTTCATCTCGCCCCTCAGGAAGCACTTGCGCTACGTGCTGCGCCTCCATTTCCCGGCGTCCAACAATGTGGCCGAGTACGAAGCTCTGGTCAACGGGTTGCGGATCGCCGTCGAGCTAGGGGTCAGACGCCTCGACGCCCGCGGTGATTCGCAGCTCGTCATCGACCAAGTCATGAAGAACTCCCACTGCCGCGACCCGAAGATGGAGGCCTACTGCGACGAGGTTCGGCGCCTGGAAGACAAGTTCTTCGGGCTCGAGCTCAACCACATCGCTCGGCGCTACAACGAAACCGCAGACGAGCTGGCTAAAATAGCCTCGGGGCGAACGACGGTCCCCCCGGACGTCTTCTCCCGGGATCTACATCAACCCTCTGTCAAGCTCGACGACGCGCCCGAGCCCGAGGTACCCTCGGCTCAGCCCGAGGTACCCTCGGCTCAGCCCGAGGCACCCTCGGCACAGCCCGAGGTACCCTCGGCCCCCGAGGGCGAGGCACTGGACGTTGAGGAAGAGCAGAGCGGGGCCACGCCAGATCGAGATTGGCAGGCCCCGTACCTGCAGTATCTTCGCCGAGGAGAGCTACCCCCCGACCAAGTCGAGGCTCGGCGGGTAGCGCGACGCGCCAAGTCGTTCGTCTTACTGGGCGATGAAGAGGAGCTCTACCATCGCAGCCCCTCGGGCATCCTCTAGCGATGCATCTCCATCGCCGAAGGTCGGGAACTGCTGCAAGAAATGCACTCGGGGGCTTGCGGCCATCACGCAGCGCCCCGAGCCCTTGTCGGGAATGCTTTCCGACAAGGCTTCTACTGGCCAACGGCGGTGGCTGACGCCACTAGAATTGTCCGCACCTGCGAAGGGTGCCAATTCTATGCGAAGCAGACTCACCTGCCCGCTCAGGCTCTGCAGACGATACCCATCACCTGGCCCTTCGCTGTATGGGGTCTGGACCTCGTCGGTCCCTTGCAGAAAGCGCCCGGGGGCTACACGCACCTGCTGGTCGCCATCGATAAATTCTCCAAGTGGATCGAGGTCCGACCTCTGAACAGCATCAGGTCCGAGCAGGCGGTGGCAGGCGGGCGGGCGCAGCAGTCACGTCGTCAGCCAGGCTCACGTCTCATCCTGGGACAGCAAGAGAGCCTCCTCCCACGGCGTGAAGACGGTGCACCCGTGACCCGATCCTCGAACGGCTCGCGCACGCGTAACGGCCGCCCCGCCAACTACACGCCCCGTCGCATTAACTCCGCGGCGGGACACGCGGCGCCTCTGGCGGGAGAAGCGCGCGACGCTTCGCCTTCGCCGTAATAACCGCGTCAAAAAGAGGTACGCCACGTCGTTCGATTTCGTATCCTTTTCATTTTTCCTCTTTCTCTATCTCTTGCAACAGGGACCGGGAAAGGGGGATACCCCGAAAAGGACCCTTCTCCGCGAAGGAACCAGGCTCCGAGCCCCCCTACTGATCAGGGGTTCGAAGACTGGCCCTCCGAAGGGTTCAACAGTCGCCTCAGATCGCGTGGGCCCGACACCCACTACTGGTCAGGGGTTCGAAGGCCAGCCCCTCGAAGGGTTCCATGGCCGCCTCAGGCTACTCGGGCTCCGCGCCCATTACTGATCAGGGGTTCGAAGGCTGGCCCCCGAAGGGTTCACAGTCGCCTCAGACACCGAGCGAGGGATGACCAGGGGTACGTTCGATACATAACCGAGGCTCGGGCTGCGCTCCCGAGGTACCCTAGGACATTTCCGAGACCAGCGGGAACGATCTTGTAACGGAATCCCATCGGAGGGAGGCATCGAGCCCTCGGACCCCGTCGCCAGGGGACCGGGTCCGGCAAATCACCCGCAGGTACTTTTGGGCGTGCCTCTGGGCCCCTAGCCGACCCCCAACGAACGGGGCACGGACGTCCACTCGGATTACCCGCTTGCAGCTCACCGGAGACACCATGTTCGGTGCCCATCGAGGGTAACATGGCGCACTCCCCCCCTCCTCCTTGCGGAAAGGCGACGTAGGGGCGTATGTAAAAAGCCGAGTCTGTCCCTGATCGTCCTCTCGCCCTGTGCAGAGGCTCGGGGGCTGCTCTCGCGAAAACCGGCTCTGGCCGAACCGTTGACAGCGTCAACATACCAGCCCGAGAGCTTGGGCCCCGACCGTGCACCCGGGCTACGGCCAGTTCGCATGAGGGAACGACCAGACCAGCCGAAGCATTACGCAAGGTATTAAGACCTCGAAGGAGTGTAACCACTCCTCCGAGGCCTCGGGAGCTACACCCGGCGGGTGCGCTCGCGCGCACCCACCGGAATGAAATGCAACCGAGAAAGGCTGGTCCCCTTGCAAAAAAGTGCGACGAAAGCCTCCAAGCGAGTGCTAACACTCCCTTCGAGGCTCGGGGGCTACTGTCGGGGACCATAATTAGGGGTACCCTCAAGACGCCTAATTCTCAGCTGGTAACCCCCATCAGCATAAAGCTGCAAAGGCCTGATGGGTACGATTAAGTCAGGGATCGGTCCTGTCACACCCGGTTTTTAGAAGGTAAACCGAATGCGAACCATGTACGTGCCATGATCAGTTATTCACGTACACAGCAGTTACATAACATGGACATCATCACACAGTGCTCAAATAGTATTAAAAGGGGAAATAATAGTCGATTACATCATACGTCTGAGACGTCCATATAGTTCTTACAATAAATCAAAGTGCGGAAAAGAAACGTAGATAACGCGGCCTTCACAGGCAGCCGACTGGGGGTTGCCGCTAACCCACACCTAGAACTCGTCGTAATCTTGGAACTCCTGGAAGTCTCCTTCCACAGCTTCATCTTCGCCTGAGCAGTGGTTGCAATGCTGACAACCTGGGGGGGGTTTGGTGTGTAGAGCAAGGGTGAGTACACATCAACATACTCAGCAAGCATCCCGTTTGGCTGTAGTGGACTAGCTTTATGTGGGGATAAGTCAAGCAGTTGCTTTTAGTTGGTCAGGTTATTACTTACTAGTAGAAAGCCAGGTTTTAACATTAACCCAAGTTATTAACCCAATGTATCCTTTTCAAACGGAAAGAATACCACTTACCAATACCATAATCATAACCAGAACCATCGATCTCATAACCACCTGTACCACAGCGTCTCTGATCAAGTACCACTAATCATTGGAGCTCCCTTGGCCGCTCATAACCGTGAGCACGGCTGATATATCAGTTTCATAACACTCTGCAGAGGTTGTGCACTTTACCCACAAGCCGTGATTCCCTCTTGCCTCGGGCCGATCAAACCCTTAAACACTACCAAGGTGAATAGGCAGGGTTTCACTACGTAGCCTTTACAAAGATTCCCCGGGGCTGTAGCCACCCGTTAGGTTTCCTAAATGCACCGCACTCCTCCCCAAGGGGCGAACCCAAACTTGGCAGAGCGAGCCGCATACACCGAGCCCCATTGACGGCACGACGGCTAAGTGAACTACATCCCGGATCCTCTAATTATTCAGCTAAGGGCACCCCATTCCACCCTCATGGTTGCACTGTTTTCCCGGGCGGTCATCCATAGAACAGGTCCTTACGGAGAGGCACTCGAGAAACCGCTCGAGTCCCCTTGAAAACCACAAGTATAATCATAAAGAAGAACGGGAAAACAGCGTATCATAGATAATCACATCATGTTCATTGATTAGAGTTGAGCAATAGCATCAGACTAAGTAGTAATAATCCGACCCAAATAGGTAAACAAGGACATGGATAACAAAAGCTAGTCAATCCTTAGGTATAAATGTGTAATGCGGGAGGTGAATTAAAGAATGAATAGGACAGAGATAGGTCAAAGGACACTTGCCTCCACCAAATGACTGCTGCTCAGGGGCTTCTCCTGCAAATTCCTCGGGCTCTTCGACCGGATCGTTCTCTATGCGAGCGCAAACATACATACATCCATCCACATATTTAATACAAAAGAACAGTACACCATACAAGATAACAAATAAAGCGAATATGCATCAAGTATGACATTCGGTAACGCATTTGTTATGGTTAGAAAGAAACGGGAAAGGTCTCGCAGGGGGTTAAATCTTATGCACTAATGACACAATTGGTTTTTAACAAAATAATTCTGTTATATATATTTATATATACTAATGGAAACCTAATCACTTTTAGTTGATCAACATTGCACAGGGTAAACAATTAACTACGTGAATCAATAACATGACGGAATTTTAAATTAAACTTCCTATTTTCCCATAGCATGAACAGTGATTAGCCTACTTAAAATACAGTAATTATGATCACAGAAAGTAAATAAAATAAAAATAAAAAAATAAAAAAAACAGAGGGGGGGGGGGCGGTTGAACCGGCCCTAGGGGCGGTTGAACCGGCCCTAGGCGGGGCGCGCAGGGGCGGCCGGGCTGGCGAGGGCGGGCGGCGCAGGGGGCGGCCGAGCCGGCCGAGCAGGGGGGGCGGGGCGGCCGAGCCGCTGGGCGCGCAGGGGCGCGGGGCGGCCGAGCGGCCGAGCCGGCCATGGGGGCGCGCGCGGGGGGCCGGGGGCGCGGCCAAGGGGCCGAGCGGGCGAGGGGAAAGGGAGGGAGGAGAGAGGAAGGAGGGGGGCTCACCGGCGTTGGGGAGCGACGACGAGGGGCGGCCGGCAGGGGGCGGCGGCCGAGCAGGGGGCGGCGGCGGCTTAGGGCAGGGGCGGGTAGGGGCGGCGCTAGGGGAGAGAGAGGGAAAATGAGAGAGAGGGAGAGGGATTGGGGGGTTTTGGGGAAAATAAAGGGAGGGGGGCGGCATGGGCCAATTGGGCCCAAGGGGGGCGCCAGGGGGCGGCTGGGCCGGCCGGGGTCGGCCCAGGGCGCGGGAGAGAGAGAAAGGGGAGAGAGAAAGAGAGAGAAAGAAAGATAAAAGATTTTCCGCTTGTTCTCGAAATCCGATCTTTTAGATGAATGCGATTGCACTTTCAAACAACCAAAAATGCAAGGGCGGCATGGTGCATCAAACAACATAAAGTATTTAGGGTTTTTTTTATACCTACGGGAATTCCAAACCGAATCCCGCTAAACTTTGAAAAAGGTCAAGGTTTAGCGAGGGGAAAAAGAAAAGGGAAAGGTAACGCCCGAATTTTGGCGAGTAAAGAAAAGAAAAAATTCAACTGCAAAATTCGGGGCGTTACAAACCTATCCCCCTTAAAAGAATCTCGCCCTCGAGATTCAGGGCTGGCTAGCAAAGAGCTCCGGGTACTTGGCCATCAGATCATCTTCACGCTCCCAGGTTGCTTCTTCCTCAGAGTGGTGACTCCATCTGACTTTGCACATTCTGACGGTCTTCCTTCGGGTGACTCTATCTGCAACCTCAAGGATCTGAGCTGGCTTCTCAATATAGGTCAAGTCCTCCTGGACTTCAAGACCTTCCACTGGCAACTGCTCTTCTGGCACACGCAAACACTTCTTCAATTGAGACACATGAAAGACATCATGCACAGCAGACAAATTCTCTGGCAGGCTGAGCTGATAAGCCACTTCTCCACGCTTTGAGAGAATTTGATACGGACCAATGTAGCGGGGTGCCAGCTTGCCTTTCACTCCGAATCTTCTGACTCCTCTGATCGGTGACACTTTCAGATAGACAAAGTCTCCGACTTCGAAACTCAGCTCTCTTCTTCTTGTGTCTGCATAGCTTCGCTGCCTTGATTGCGCTATCTTCAGATTCTCTCGGACCATCTTGATGTTCTCTTCGGCTTCGAGCAAAATATCTGGTCCAAACACCTGCTTCTCTCCAGGCTGATCCCATTGCAACGGAGTTCTGCAACTCCTTCCATACAGCGCTTGAAACGGTGACATCTTCAAACTGGCCTGGTAACTGTTGTTATAGGAAAACTCTGCATAAGGCAATCGCTTGTCCCATCCGGACTGATCTTGCAACGCACAGGCTCTCAACATATCTTCAAGAATTTGATTGGTTCTTTCAGTCTGACCATCTGTCTGCGGGTGATAAGCTGAACTGAAATTCAGATGCGTGCCCAAGGCTTCATGCAACTGCTGCCAGAAATGAGAGGTGAACTGCGTTCCTCTGTCTGACACTATCTTCTTTGGCACACCATGAAGACAAACGATCCGAGACATATACAATTCTGCCAATACTGCACTGTTGTAGTTGGTCTTGACAGGTATGAAGTGGGCTGACTTGGTCAAATGGTCCACTACTACCCAAATGGAATCGTAGCCGGCTCGAGTGCGAGGCAATCCGACTATGAAATCCATACCAATTTCATCCCATTTCCACTGAGGGATCTGCAACGGTTGCAACAATCCAGCTGGTCTCTGGTGTTCTGCCTTAATTCTTCGACAACTATCGCACATAGCCACATGCTCTGCGATTTCTCTTTTCATTCCGTACCACCAGAATTTCTTCTTCAGATCCTGATACATCTTCTCACTGCCAGGGTGAATCAAATAAGCTGTCTCATGAGCTTCCTTAAGAATCAACTCCCGAATAGACTGGACATTGGGAACACACAAGCGGTCTTTGAACCATACCACACCTTCTGCATCTTCTCGAAAGTCTTTGCCTCTGCCATCTAGAATCAATCGCCGAATCTCACTGATCTTCTCATCATTTTTCTGCGCTTCTTTGATTTCGCGCTCCAAGGTAGGTTCCAATTCAACTATAACTCCTCGTGAATTGTTCAGAAACCCGAGACTCAACCTGTCAAACTCTTTGGCCAACTCATAAGGCATCGGACGAGCGACCATCAGATTGACTTGACTCTTTCTGCTCAAAGCATCTGCCACTACGTTCGCTTTTCCTGGATGGTAATGAATCTCCAACTCATAGTCTTTGATCAATTCTAACCATCTTCGTTGCCTCATGTTCAATTCTGACTGAGTGAATATGTACTTCAGACTCTTGTGGTCTGTGTAAACATCGCATTTCTGTCCATACAGATAGTGCCTCCATGTCTTCAGTGCGTGAACCACTGCTGCCAACTCTAGATCATGGATTGGGTAGTTCTTCTCATGAACCTTCAGCTGTCGGGACGAGTAAGCCACAACTCTTCCCTCTTGCATCAACACACATCCCAAACCTGTGTAACAAGCATCGCAATACACCGAGAAGGGCTTGTGCACGTCAGGCAAGACTAGGACAGGCGCTGTTGTCAACTTCTCTTTCAGCGCTTCAAAGGCCTCTTGGCATTTCTGGGTCCACTTGAACTCAACCTTGTTGCCTAGCAACGCTGTCATTGGCTTCGCAATCTTCGAAAACCCTTCAATGAATCGCCGATAATATCCGGCCATTCCAATGAAGCTCTTGATTCCTCGAGCATCCGTTGGCGCTTTCCAGTTTAGAATGTCTGCCACTTTCTTCGGATCCACAGCCAATCCTTCTTTGTTGATTATGTGACCCAAGAACAGGACTTCACTGATCCAGAACTCACACTTGCTCAACTTTGCATACAACTGGTGCTCTCGCAATCTCTGCAATACCATCTTCAAATGATCTGCATGCTCTTCTTCGCTATGAGAGTAAACCAGAATGTCATCAATGAATACCACCACGAACTTATCAAGATAATCCATGAATACACTGTTCATCAAGTTCATAAAGAACGCTGGTGCATTGGTCAAACCAAAAGACATCACTGTGAACTCATATAAACCATACTTGGTAATGAATGCCGTCTTCGGAATGTCCGAAGGTCGGATCCTGAGCTGATGATAACCTGACCTCAGATCGATCTTGGAGAACACACTGGCTCCTCTCAACTGGTCGAACAGATCTTCTATTCTGGGCAAAGGATACTTGTTCTTGATCGTGACTTCATTCAAAGCTCGATAATCGATACACATCCTCTTGGTGCCATCTTTCTTCTCCACAAACAGGACAGGGGCGGCCCAAGGCGAGGTGCTTGGCCGGATGTAACCTTTCTCTGACAGCTCATCAATCTACTTCTTAAGCTCAACCAACTCTGGTCCAGATATTCTGTAAGCTCTCTTAGAGATGGGGGCGGTTCCAGGAAGAAGCTCTATAGCAAATTCAACTTTCCGCTCTGGTGGCATACCCGGTAAATCCTTTGGAAACACATCTGGGAATTCAGACACAACCTTGATACTCTCAATTGGGTCTGCTTCACTGCTATCGACAGCCATCTGATAACAACTTCCCTTCTTCGGCTCAGGTGGGACTAACTCGGTCACCACTTCCTTTCCTAGTGGGGACACCAACTTGATTGTCCTTTTATCACAACTGATAACTGCCTGATACTTATCTAGCCAATTCATCCCTAGGATGACATCTATTCCCTGAGTACCCATTACTATAAGGTTGGCGGGAAACGCTATCCCCCTTATTTCCACACTTACATTTAAACAAATGCTATCATCTCGAATTCTACCACCGGCTGAGTCAATTTGAATGGGGGTTGACATGGTAGTAATTGGAAGATTATGTGCTTCTACCCATGATGCAGTAATGAAAGAATGCGTTGCTCCAGTATCAAATAACACTTCTGCAATATGGGAGTCGACTGGGAACATACCTACTATCATGCCGGGGGTCTCCTGAACTGCTTCAGCTTCCAAGTGATTCAACCTTCCATGATTATAGCGCTGCTGAGGGCGATTGCCTGATCCAGGCTGAGGCACATTCTGCTTTGTTGGGGCATTGGGGCCTGACTGCTGCTGGGCTGCCTTCTTCGGACATTGCATCACCCAGTGGCCCTGCTCTCCACAGTGGAAACATGCCCTGTTTCCAACTTGAGCTGGTGCTGCCTGACTGTTCTGCTGATTTGCTGGGGCAGGAAGACGAGGTGTCTGCTGATTCTGCCTCTGAAACTGACCTCCTCCTGACTGATTGCTCTGACGATTCTGGTACTGATGCTGAGGATACTGCCTTTGGAACTGCTGATACTGCTGACGCTGCTGATGCTGCTGAGGTGGACGCTGGTTCTGCCTGAACTGCTGAGGTTGATTGCCTGAGAAACGAGGACGACTGCTGCTTCCAGGCTGGGGTCCACTGATCTTGCGCTTACGATCCTCCATCTCCTTACGCTTCCTTTCTGTCATGATTGCTCTGTCAATCAGGTGCTGGAATGTCGGGAAGGTGTGATTCATCAGCTGATACTGCAGAGGGTCAACCAAGCCTCTCAGAAAACGGTATTGTCGCTTGGCGTCGGTGTTGACATCTTCAGGAGCATAGCGAGACAATTGCAGAAACCTGTCTCGATACTCACTGACAGACGATGACCCTTGCTTAAGGGCCAGGAACTCCTCCTTCTTCACTGTCATCAGACCTGCAGGCACATGGTACTGACGAAAGCTACCTCTGAACTCTTCCCAGGTGATGGTGTCGGGGTTGGCATGGGTGGCGAGGTAAGACTCCCACCATGACTGGGCTGCTCCTCTCAACAGACGGGGACCATACAGAACTTTCTCCCTGTCATCGCACTGAGCGGTATGCAACTCCCGCTCCACAGTGCGCAGCCAATCTTCAGCATCCATGGGGTCAGAAGAATGAGCGAACGTTGGTGGATGGCCTCTCATGAATTCAGCACGCTTGTCTCTGGGCATCTGAGGCATCTGAGGCTGGGGTGGTGCTTGCTGCTGTTGCTGCTGCTGCTGCTGAATGGCGGCCAGAGTCTGACCGATGGCTTGAACTGCCTGAGTCTGCATCAGAAACATCTGCTCGATGGACATCGGGGGCGGGGGCGGCAGGTGCTGCTGCTGGGGCACCTCCTCCTGTTGAGCGGCTCGCTCCTGCTGAGCACGCCTTCCTCCTCTACGCCTGTTCTCTGACATCTGCAGAATGCAACCACACATCAGAACTGATCTGGCAAATCTTGCAGCATAAGAGAAGAGAAGAGAATTCCTCAATAGCACTGAACAGATGAGCATCTTCACTGATCTCCAACACAGACCACACAGCTTCTCAGATAAAGAGGAAAGTGGAATAAAAGTTTTCCCAACTATATAACTAACTTTATTGACATAGTATGTAAACCAAAATGCAGGGGATACCCACACTCTGGTGACAATCATTACAAAGATCCAAACCAAACATAGTTCATCATGACAAACATAAATGCACAGGATATAGCAAACTACCCTGTCTAACTAAAACTAACTAAGACCGAGACTAACGCTAAGACCGAAGCTTCCATGTATATATTTATTTCGTATTAATTACAAGATCCAACTCTAACGATCTATGGTTCTAGATTTATCTTGGTCTTGCAGGCGGGATTGCCATAAGACTGGTGTCCACGCTGAGGTGAGCGGTACGGGTGCTGAGTCCCAACGGGAGCGGGGGAACCACCGTCCAAATAACGACGTTCCGCGCGCTCAGCCCGCAGCAGGGCGATCTCAGCACGAGCCCTACTCAGCTCGTCTAATGCATGGTCCAGCTCCGTGTTTAGCACGGCGGCTAGGTTGACTGTGCTGCTCAACCTAGGATTGCCCTCACCGACAGGTGAGACAATCACGCCTCCTGTGCTGCCAGATGAACGGCGGGGGTAATACTTCAGGTCAAGACCGTCAGCTGCCCCACCGAAAACCGAGCAGTAGTGCGAAAGCGCACGCCGTGCAGCATCTTGCATGGCTGCCTCAGCTGAGTCCCGTTCAGAGATAGAATAGTGCTCTGAGCAAGCCTCCGCTCCCTGGAGACTGTTCTCCGGGCAGCGCACCAAGCAAGTTGCCTCCCAGCGATCCGGGTAGACCCCGCGACTGTGCTGGTAGACCACACAGCGATACTCGACGGACCAAGTATGCCGGTCAAATGCCCGACGTAGCAGGGTGTCGAGCGCATCGTGGAAGTGACACCCGCGAGCGGCGTCGCGAGTGATGGGTCGAGCAACCCATCCTTCCGGCTCAGGGTTAGCAGAGAAGTCGGTGTCGTGGCTCGAGCTGTCGTCGCCATCTCCGTCGTCTGGGTCTCCTCCAGCAGCTACTCCAGAAGCTGGGGCGCCCAGTGGTGGTGCAGGGGGCGGCTCCAGAGGAAGCACAGGGGAGCAGCTCCTCACAGACTCTATCTCCTGGTGGAGCGAGAAGGAAGAGCTCTGCTGCTCCTGTCGTCGACGCTCCTGCTCCTCACGCAGGCGGTGGTGTAGTCTCTCCAAGTGGCTGGACTGTCCGGCCACGGGACGGCGAAGCGGACGCTCAGCAAGGCGGGAGGGTAAGAAGGGGATGACTGACTTTCGTGCAGTGTGTCTAAGTCGAGCCATCTACAAAAGACATCGCAAGCAAAAGGGTGAGAACAGAATTAATATGACCAGCAAGTAATAAGTAAATGAAGGATTAGAATAAAACATGATTTTCAGCAAGGTATTATATATAGTAGAACATAGGTTTGGTCGGTAGGACCAACTTTTGAAGAGATATCAAAGTCAAGGTAGGGACAGAGGTCTATAGTCCTTAGAACGACCATTCTACTCTAGGTTAGCGGTCCTACAGTCAGCACGGCTTTGATACCACTTATGTCACACCCGGTTTTTAGAAGGTAAACCGAATGCGAACCATGTACGTGCCAGGATCAGTTATTCACGTACACAGCAGTTACATAACATGGACATCATCACACAGTGCTCAAATAGTATTAAAAGGGGAAATAATAGTCGATTACATCATACGTCTGAGACGTCCATATAGTTCTTACAATAAATCAAAGTGCGGAAAAGAAACGTAGATAACGCGGCCTTCACAGGCAGCCGACTGGGGGTTGCCGCTAACCCACACCTAGAACTCGTCGTAATCTTGGAACTCCTGGAAGTCTCCTTCCACAGCTTCATCTTCGCCTGAGCAGTGGTTGCAATGCTGACAACCTGGGGGGGGGGTTTGGTGTGTAGAGCAAGGGTGAGTACACATCAACATACTCAGCAAGCATCCCGTTTGGCTATAGTGGACTAGCTTTATGTGGGGATAAGTCAAGCAGTTGCTTTTAGTTGGTCAGGTTATTACTTACTAGTAGAAAGCCAGGTTTTAACATTAACCCAAGTTATTAACCCAATGTATCCTTTCCAAACGGAAAGAATACCACTTACCAATACCATAATCATAACCAGAACCATCGATCTCATAACCACCTGTACCACAGCGTCTCTGATCAAGTACCACTAATCATTGGAGCTCCCTTGGCCGCTCATAACCGTGAGCACGGCTGATATATCAGTTTCATAACACTCTGCAGAGGTTGTGCACTTTACCCACAAGCCGTGATTCCCTCTTGCCTCGGGCCGATCAAACCCTTAAACACTACCAAGGTGAATAGGCAGGGTTTCACTACGTAGCCTTTACAAAGATTCCCCGGGGCTGTAGCCACCCGTTAGGTTTCCTAAATGCACCGCACTCCTCCCCAAGGGGCGAACCCAAACTTGGCAGAGCGAGCCGCATACACCGAGCCCCATTGACGGCACGACGGCTAAGTGAACTACATCCCGGATCCTCTAATTATTCAGCTAAGGGCACCCCATTCCACCCTCATGGTTGCACTGTTTTCCCGGGCGGTCATCCATAGAACAGGTCCTTACGGAGAGGCACTCGAGAAACCGCTCGAGTCCCCTTGAAAACCACAAGTATAATCATAAAGAAGAACGGGAAAACAGCGTATCATAGATAATCACATCATGTTCATTGATTAGAGTTGAGCAATAGCATCAGACTAAGTAGTAATAATCCGACCCAAATAGGTAAACAAGGACATGGATAACAAAAGCTAGTCAATCCTTAGGTATAAATGTGTAATGCGGGAGGTGAATTAAAGAATGAATAGGACAGAGATAGGTCAAAGGACACTTGCCTCCACCAAACGACTGCTGCTCAGGGGCTTCTCCTGCAAATTCCTCGGGCTCTTCGACCGGATCGTTCTCTATGCGAGCGCAAACATACATACATCCATCCACATATTTAATACAAAAGAACAGTACACCATACAAGATAACAAATAAAGCGAATATGCATCAAGTATGACATTCGGTAACGCATTTGTTATGGTTAGAAAGAAACGGGAAAGGTCTCGCAGGGGGTTAAATCTTATGCACTAATGACACAATTGGTTTTTAACAAAATAATTCTGTTATATATATTTATATATACTAATGGAAACCTAATCACTTTTAGTTGATCAACATTGCACAGGGTAAACAATTAACTACGTGAATCAATAACATAACGGAATTTTAAATTAAACTTCCTATTTTCCCATAGCATGAACAGTGATTAGCCTACTTAAAATACAGTAATTATGATCACAGAAAGTAAATAAAATAAAAATAAAAAAATAAAAAAAACAGAGGGGGGGGGGGCGGTTGAACCGGCCCTAGGGGCGGTTGAACCGGCCCTAGGCGGGGCGCGCAGGGGCGGCCGGGCTGGCGAGGGCGGGCGGCGCAGGGGGCGGCCGAGCCGGCCGAGCAGGGGGGGCGGGGCGGCCGAGCCGCTGGGCGCGCAGGGGCGCGGGGCAGGGCGCGGGGCGGCCGAGCGGCCGAGCCGGCCATGGGGGCGCGCGCGGGGGGCCGGGGGCGCGGCCAAGGGGCCGAGCGGGCGAGGGGAAAGGGAGGGAGGAGAGAGGAAGGAGGGGGGGCTCACCGGCGTTGGGGAGCGACGGCGAGGGGCGGCCGGCAGGGGGCGGCGGCCGAGCAGGGGGCGGCGGCGGCTTAGGGCAGGGGCGGGTAGGGGCGGCGCTAGGGGAGAGAGAGGGAAAATGAGAGAGAGGGAGAGGGATTGGGGGGTTTTGGGGAAAATAAAGGGAGGGGGGCGGCATGGGCCAATTGGGCCCAAGGGGGGCGCCAGGGGGCGGCTGGGCCGGCCGGGGTCGGCCCAGGGCGCGGGAGAGAGAGAAAGGGGAGAGAGAAAGAGAGAGAAAGAAAGATAAAAGATTTTCCGCTTGTTCTCGAAATCCGATCTTTTAGATGAATGCGATTGCACTTTCAAACAACCAAAAATGCAAGGGCGGCATGGTGCATCAAACAACATAAAGTATTTAGGGTTTTTTTATACCTACGGGAATTCCAAACCGAATCCCGCTAAACTTTGAAAAAGGTCAAGGTTTAGCGAGGGGAAAAAGAAAAGGGAAAGGTAACGCCCGAATTTTGGCGAGTAAAGAAAAGAAAAAATTCAACTGCAAAATTCGGGGCGTTACAGGTCCACACGAGTGACTCGATCACGCTTCACCCGAGCCTAGCCTCGGCCAAGGGCAGCCGACCTCGAGAGACTTCCATCTCGCCCGAGGCCCCCCTTTTTTACGGCGGACACATCACCGGCTCGCCCGAGGCCTTGGCTTCGCTCAGAAGCAACCCTGACTAAATCACCACACCGACTGACCAAGTTGCAGGAGCATTTAACGCAAAGGTGGCCTGACACCTTTATCCTGACACGCGCCCCCCCGGCAGAGCCGAAGTGACCGCCGTCACTCCACCGCTCCACTGACCAGTCTGACAGAAGGACAGCGCCGCCTGCGCCACTCCGACTGCAGTGCCACTCGACAGAGTGAGTCTGACAGGCAGTCGGGCCCAGCCAAAGGCGCCATGGGAAACTCCGCTCCGCCCGACCCCAGGGCTCGGACTCGGGCTAAGACCCGGAAGACGGCGAACTCCGCTCCGCCCGACCCCAGGGCTCAGACTCGGGCTAAGACCCGGAAGACGGCGAACTCCGCTCCGCCCGACCCCAGGGCTCGGACTCGGACTCGGGCTAAGACCCGGAAGACGGCGAATCTCCGCCTCGCCCGACCCCAGGGCTCGGACTCCGCCCTGGCCTCGGCCAAACGATCTCCGCCTCGCCCGACCCGGGGGCTCGGGCTCGGCCTCGGCAACGGAAGGCAGACTCGACCTCGACTTCGGAGGAGCCCCCACGTCGCCCTGCCTAGGGCACAGGTCCGCCACGTCAACAGGAAGCGCCATCACCAACCTACCCTGAGCCGACTTGGGACACGAAGGACAAGACCGGCGTCCCATCTGGCCAGCTCCGCCGGATGGGCAATGATGGCGCCCCCCAAGCTCTGTGACGACGGCGGCTCTTAGCTCTCTTACGGCAGCAGAGCGACGTCAGCAAGGACTCGACCGCTCCAACAGCTGTCCCTCCGCCAGGCTCCGTCGCTCCTCCGACAGCCACGACATCACGCCAGCAAGGTGCCAAGACCTCTCCGGCTGCCACATTGGCATGTACCCAGGGCGCTAGCTCTCTCTCTCTCCGCTAGACACGTAGCACTCTGCTACCCCCCATTGTACACCTGGATCCTCTCCTTACGACTATAAAAGGAAGGACCAGGGCCTTCTTAGAAAGGGTTGGCCGCGCGGGACCGAGGACGGGACATGCGCTCTCTTGGGGCCGCTCGCTTCCCTCACCCTCGTGGACGCTTGTAACCCCCCTACTGCAAGCGCACCTGACCTGGGCGCGGGACGAACACGAAGGCCGCGGGACTTCCACCTCTCTCACGCTCGACTCCGGCCACCTCGCCTCTCCCCCCTTCGCGCTCGCCCACGCGCTCGACCCATCTGGGCTGGGGCATGCAGCACACTCACTCGTCGGCTTAGGGACCCCCCTGTCTCGAAACGCCGACAGATACTTTTACCTGTTGCTTGCTTTCTTGTAAATACTTTTTACCTTATACTGTGTTGCCGTGTACAGGATGACGATGCCAAAGGTCAGTAGTCCGAAGCTCATTTCGAAGATTGATGAAGCTGCTGCACAAAGCTTTTAGAGACATTTGAATTATCTTTGTAAAAGATATTGTAATTTAGGAATCAAACATTACTCTGTAAATTTGTCCATACCTTGTAATATATTTTTACCTTTCCAATCATGTGTGAATTGCTTTGATGTGGACAAAACTTGTATCTTTTGAGCCGAAGGCGAAAAACACCTTCCCTTCTTTTCGTACACAACGAAGCGTATCTTTGCTTCTTTATGCTCATCGAAGCATTGTCATCAAAGCCAAAGTATTTGTTTGTACTTTATGTTATGATGATGATCCTACGGATGTCTACATGAATGTGTATGAATGCAATGAATGATGTAATGTAATGTGCAAATGAATGTCCAAAGACACGCACACGAAGCCACACCAGACTCTGCATCCCCTTAGGAACGTCTTTTGAGTCTTAAGCTCTGCATCCCCTTAGGAACGTCTTTTGAGCTTCTTCACCTTCTATTTCGGCGGTATAAGTTCTGCATCCCCTTAGGAACGACTTTTGAACTTCTTCGGCTTATATTTCGACGGTATTTGGTTCTGCATTCCTTTAGGAACGACGTTTTAGCAGAAAACATACGCTGCGCTCCCTTAGGAACGACTTTTTGTAGCTTCGTCATGCTCTGCATCCCCTTGGGGACGTCTTTTGAGCTTCTCCCTGTTTTCCTTTTTTGCACTCGATGGTGCGTGCTCAGATTTACATATTACATCTTTTGGGGGATTTGGCCCTCATGGGGCTAAATAAGAATGAAAAATTACGAGCTATGGCCCCATTAAAAACCTTTCTCCCCTCTTGAAAGGAAAAGGGTACCATAGAAAAAATGAAAAAAAAGATTACATCAATATCACACATAGTATCAGCGAAGCTCATCCGCATTCCAAGATCTGGGTATGTCGTTGCCGTCCATATCCTTCAATCTATAAGAACCGAGCCTTGACGAAGATACCACCAGAAAAGGTCCTTCCCACTTCAGCTGCAATTTGCCTACTGTGTCTGGATTGGCTACTCTTCGAAGCACCAAATGTCCTGGCTTGATATTTTTCAATCGAACTTTTCTGTCACGCCATTTTATTGTTTCGACTTGATACTTATTGATGTTCTCTATAGCCTGAAGTCTGGTCCCCTCTATAGTATCTTTTGTTACATGATAATCAGCTTCGTCTTCTGCCAAAGCTATTGTTCTTATTGATCCTGCTTTAGCTTCTTCTGGAGTTATAGCTTCGTCACCAAATAATAGTTTGAAAGGTGTAAATCCTGTTGATCTTGACATGGTTGTATTGTGGCTCCACACCACTTTAATCAACTCATCTGGCCACTTTCCTCTGGGCCGATTAAAGATTATTTTTATTATTCTGGTCATTATAATGCCATTTGCTCTTTCTACCCGCCCGTTTGACTCCGGGTGCCTAACTGATGCAAAATGGATCTTCGTACCAATCTGGTTACAGAACTCTTTGAACGTTTTGGCATCAAACTGTGTTCCATTGTCCACAGTTATAGCCTTTGGCACGCCGAAGCGACAAACTATATTTTGCCAGAAGAATTTTTGTACTGTAACCGAAGTTATTGTAGCCAAAGGCTTTGCTTCAATCCACCTAGAAAATATTCTACAGCCACCACAACATATTTCAAATTACCTTGCGCTAGTGGAAGTGGGCCTAACAAATCCAGGCCCCATCTTTGCAATGGCCAGGTAGGCTGTATCAGCTGCGTGAGAGACGAAGGTTGCTTCTGATCTCTTGCTCATTTTTGACAATTCTCGCACTTTTGAACCAGCTCTGCTGCATCCAAAGCTGCCTTCGGCCAATGAAATCCTTGTCTAAAAACTTTTTCCAGCAAGGGTCTATACCCAATATGTGATCCACACAGACCTGCATGTATTTCCTTCATTAATTCTATACCTTCGGTTCTGGATAAACACTTGAGCAGTGGAGAACAGACTCCCTGTTTGTATAATTCCCCTTCTATTATCACATACGGTCTTGTCCTTGCTTCCATTCTCTTATTATAAGCTTCGTCATCCGAAAGACAATTACCTTGGAGGAAATATATAATTTCAGTCCTCCAATCTTCACTATGTACAGGGGAAATTGCAAGCACTGCCCTCTCCATAAGTTCAACCGAAGGTGCTTTTATTGTTTCAAAAAATACTTCCAAAGGTAGGGGGAGCCCCTGTGCCGCTGATTTGGCTAACAAATCTGCGTGCTCATTTTCTGCTCTTGGAATATTCTTGACGGAAAAATCTTCGAAAGAAGCCTTCAGCCTTCGAACTGTATCCATATATTTTCAAGCTTCGGATCTCTTGCCTTACTACTTTTGTCTACATGTCCAGAAATAACTTGAGAGTCAGTTTTAAGGATGGCCCTTCTTATTCCCATTGCCTTTAACTTCCGAAGCCCCAACAAGAGTGCTTCGTATTCAACAATATTATTTGTACAACTGAAGTCAAGCCTTGCTGCATAACATGTTCTGACTTTAGAAGGCGCAACTAGGACAGCATCCGCTCCTGCATTGAAGGTTCCCCAGGAACCATTGCAGAACACTGTCCAAGCTTCGGCGTCTTTATTTGTTTCTTCTTTCTGAGCCCCTGGCGTCCAATCAGCAATGAAGTCTGCTAACGCCTGGGACTAAATTGAGGAACTATGTACATAGTCAATACCGAATTCGTTAAGTTGTGTAGCCCGTTTTCCAATCCTTCCAGTAGCTTCTCTGTTCCTCATTATGTCCTTCAGAGGTTGTGACGAAGGAACAATTATATGATATGCTTGAAAGTAGTGTCGAAGCTTCCTGGAGGCTATCAACACAGCATATAGTACCTTCTCCAATTCTGTATAGTTTTTCTTTGATAAACTTAGAACTTCGAAGACGAAGTATACTAGAACCTGCTTCTTGATTTGGCCATATTGCTTCTCCTGTACAAGCGCTGCACTAACTGCAGAGTGAGAAGCTGCTAGATAAAGGAGCAATGGAGCTTCTGGCAAAGGTGGAGTTAGAGTTGTCAAATCTATTAAGTATTGCTTCAACTCTTCAAAAGCCTTTTGCTCAGCCGGACCCCACTGAAAAACTTTGGCTGATTTCAGAATTTCAAAGAATGGTAAATTTCTCTTTGCTGATCTTGATATAAACCTATTCAATGACGCAAGCCTTCCTACCAATCGTTGAGCCCCCTTTTTTGAATTTGGTGGCTCCATCCGAAGGATAGCTTCAATCTTGCTCGGGTTGGCTTCAATTCCCTTCGTTGATACCAAACAGCCAAGGATCTTGTCCTTCTTCACTCCAAAAACACACTTTTCTGGATTTAATTTCAGGCCAGCTTGCCTGAAATTTGCGAATGTCTCTTGCAAATCAACAATGTGATTTTCTTGCTTCGTGCTTTTCACTATGATATCATCAACATAGGTTAGTACATTCCTGCCTATTTGAGAATGAAGGACCTTGGCTGTCATTCTGCTAAAGCTTTCTCCAGCATTCTTGAGCCCCTCAAGCATCCGAAGATAGCAATAGGTGCCACTAGGAGTTATGAAGCTAGTCTTTGGCTCGTCTTCCTTCTTCATCCAAATTTGATGATAGCCTAAGTAACAATCCAATAGACTCATGAGCTCTGAAGAAGCTGCTGCATCTACAAGTGAGTCTATTCTTGGTAGTGGAAATTTGTCCTTTAGACATGCTTTGTTGAGATCTGTGAAGTCAATACACATTCTCCACTTGCCATTAGCCTTCTTCACCATAACAGTGTTAGCTAGCCATTCTGGATATGTTACTTCTCTGATAACACCAGCACTGAGAAGTGTCTTTACTTTGTTCCGAGCACCTTCGGCTTTATCATCAGACATCTTCCGAAGCCTTTACTTTCTTGGCCTGAAAGATGGGTCCACATTAAGTGAATGCTCGATGACATCTCTGTTGACAACACATAGATCATTACCTGTCCAAGCGAAGACATCTTTGTTGTTGAATAAAAATCTTATCAAGGTTTTTTCCTGCTCATCAGATAACTGAGATCCCAGCAGTACCCTTTGATCTACTATATCTTCACATAAAAGCATAGGCTTTGGCTGGTCTACCGAAGCATCCTTCTCTCTTTTGTGTTTGTATTGTTGACAAGCTTCAGCTCCATCTATGTTATGTATTGCCTTTGAATCTGTCCAACTTCCTTCAGCCCTTCTAGCAGCTTCTTGACTTCCGTGAATAGCAATGGGCCCTTGCTCCGAAGGTATCTTCATGCATAAGTATGCTGGATGAAGTATTGCTTCGAAGGCATTAAGTGTCCCTCGACCAATGATTGCATTATATGGGTATTCCATGTCAACAATGTCAAAAACCACTTGCTCAGTTCTTGTGTTGTGGACATAGCCGAAGGTAACTGGCATTGTGATTTTGCCAAGTGCCACAATCTGCCATCCTCCGAAGCCACAAAGAGGGTGTGTAGAATCATGGATCTTATCCTCTGGCTCTTGCATCTGTCTGAAGGCCTTAGCAAATATGATATCCGCTGCACTGCCTGTGTCAACCAGAACATTACGGACCAAAAATCCCTTGATGACACAAGATATGACAATATCATCATTGTGAGGGTAATCTTTGAGCTGAAGGTCCTCTTGGGAGAAGGTGATTGGAATGTGGGACCACTTGGACTTGATGAAGGGTCCTTGCACCCCAACATGCTACACTCTTCTCTGTGCCTCCTTCTTCTACTTCTTGTTAGCTGGCTCTGAACTTGAACCACCCGTGATTGGAAGCACCAACTTCGTAGCTGAAGGTGCTACGACTTGGTTGTTGAACAAAGCCATCAGCTCAACAGTGGAAGTGAGTTCACCGGAGGTGGGCGCTAATCTTGGGGACTTGTTCTCAAATGCTATGAGTTAAGAATAAGGCAACACAAAATGATAATGGTTAAGGACCTTCGTCCTTCGAAGCATTATTTCCCTTAGGATATAATGATCGTCAGACGAAGGTTATGAAGGACATATCTTCATCATCACAGTGTATATTAATGGAAGTAGAAGCATATGAAATATGAGAAATAACATGAATAATTATATAACACCATTAATATATCTTTATTATATCATCATGAATGAACATGAATAATATTGAATTACGTTTGTACCTTCGGCTCGGCAGAAAGCAGAAAGTCCAAGCATGACGCCTGAATGAATACAAGTCAGCGTGAACAGTACGGGGGTACTGTTCACCTATTTATAGGCATAGGACGCAGCCCGGTCAAAATTACATTTATGTCCTTGATGACTAGTTACAATCATGATGCAAACTATCATGGACTGATCGGTCTTTTTCTCTTTAAGTCGGTGCAGCCCTTCGTCTCAAGGCATGTCGCTTATGCCGAAGCTTCCTGGATCGTAGCTTCGGCGCGTACCTTCGTGTTGTGTTTGCTTATATGCCGATCTTTCGAAGGTGTTTCTGCTTAGAGGACCTTCAGCGATGAAGCAGACCCCCAACACCCCTAAAGTAATTCTCCCCTTATCTCTCAAGTGGGTTTTTGAAATGATTTTCCCTTTTTGAAATGGATACCAAAAAACAATTGAAGTTTTTCCATACTAATGAGAGGTTTTGAAGATACCAATTTGAAAGATAATTTTGAAACACCAAATGAGATATCAATTGAAAATTAACTCAGATACCAATTGAAAACTCATTTGATGCTAACTCAAATACCAATTTGAAATAGACATTTCGTGAAATTTTTTGAATTGGTGGTGTGGTCCTTTTGCTTTGGGCTTAAAACTTTCTGCCCCTTTGGCATTAATCGCTAAAAACAGAGAACTTGAGAGCCCTTTTTACATTTTCTCCCCCTTTGGGGCCTAATACTTTCTCCCAAATGGAAAATAAATATGAGTGAAGGGTCATACCAATGAGAGTTACATGAGTAACGGCAAAGGGTAAATGATACCGCTAGAGTTGGAGTGGAAGCCTTGTCTTTGCCAAATACTCAATTTCCCTTTCAATCTAAGACTAATCATAGAGATATACTTGAAAGCACATTAGTCTTAGCATTGGCACAAGAAGAATAAGAAATATGCATTTGCACCAAATGAAAGAGACATGACCAAAGGTATATGAAATAGCTATGTGTGCAATGTTTCAATCAAAATTCTGAGAATCAAGTATATTTAGCCCATTCCTAAGTTTGCTAAAAGTCTTCTCATCTAGTGGCTTGGTAAAGGTATCGGCTAATTGGTTGTGGGTATTGACATAAGCAATATCAATATCCCCCTTTTGTTGGTGATCTCTCAGAAAGTGATACTGAATATATATGTGCTTAGTGCGGCTGTGCTCAACGGGATTATCCGCCATGCGGATTGCACTCTCATTATCACATAGGAGAGGGACTTTGCTCAATTTGTAGCCATAGTCCCCAAGGGTTTGCCTCATCCAAAATAATTGTGCACAACAATGACTTGTGGCAATGTACTCGGCTTTGGCGGTGGAAAGAGCTACAGAGTTTTGTTTCTTTGAAGCCCAAGACACCAGGGATCTCCCCAGAAACAGACAAGTCCCTGATGTGCTCTTTCTATCTAATTTACACCCTGCATAATCAGCATCGGAATATCCAATTAAATTAAATGTAGATCCCTTGGGGTACCAAAGACCAAACTTAGGAGTGTAAACTAAATATCTCATGATTCGTTTGAAGGCCCTAAGGTGGACTTCCTTAGGATTTGCCTTGAACCTTGCACACATGCATACAGAAAGCATAATGTCCGGTCGAGATGCACATAAGTAGAGTAATGAACCTATCATCGACCGGTATACCTTTTGATCTATGGATTTACCTCCCGTGTTGAGGTCGTGATGCCCATTGGTTCCCATGGGTGTCTTGATGGGTTTGTCATTCTTCATTCCAAACTTCTTGAGTATATCACGAATGTACTTAGTTTGGCTAATGAAGGTGCCCTCTTGGAGTTGCTTGATTTGAAAACCAAGGAAATACTTCAACTCCCCCATCATAGACATCTCGAATTTTTGTATCATAATCCTACTAAACTCTTCACAAGAGGACTTGTTAGTAGACCCAAATATAATATCATCAACATAAATTTGGCATATAAACAAGTCTTTTGCAATTGTTTTAGTGAAGAGGGTAGGATCAGCTTTACCGACTTTGAAGCTGTTAGTGATAAGAATGTCTCTAAGGCATTCATACCGTGCTCTTGGGGCTTGCTTGAGCCCATAAAGCGCCTTTGAGAGCTTATATACAAGGTTAGGGTACTCACTATCTTCAAAGTCGGGAGGTTGGTCAACGTAGACCTCTTCCTTGATAGGGCCATTGAGGAAGGCACTTTTCACATCCATTTGATAAAGCTTAAAGCCATGGTAAGTAGCATAGGCAAGTAATATACGAATTGACTCAAGCCTAGCTACGCGTGCATAGGTTTCATCGAAAAACAAACCTTTGACTTATGAATAACCTTTGGCCACAAGTCGGGCTTTGTTCCTTGTCACCACACCATGCTCATCTTGCTTGTTGTGGAATACCCACTTGGTACCTACAACATTTTGGTTAGGACGTGGAACCAAATGCCATACCTCATTCCTTGTGAAGTTGTTGAGCTCCTCTTGCATTTCCACCACCCAATCCGGATATCTTAGTGCATCCTCTATCCTGTATGGCTCAATAGAGGACACAGAAGAGTAATGTTCACATAAATGTGCAACTCGAGATTTAGTGGTTACCCCCTTGTGAATGTCACCGAGTATGGAGTTGACGGGTGATCTCTTTGAATTGCTTGGTGGACTCTTGGGTGTGGCGGTCTTTGATCCCGAATTTCTTGCTCATCTTCCTTGTCTTCATTACCTTCATCTCCCCCTTGATCAATGTCCTCTTCCTGAGGTGGCTCATCCTCTTGATCTTCATCTTTATCATCTTGAGCCTGGTCCTCATCTTGAGTTGGTGGAGATGCTTGATTGGAAGATGATGGTTGATCTTGTGCTTGTGTGGGCTCTTTGGATTCTTTTGGACACACGTCACCAATGGACATGTTCTTAGCGCGATGCATGGAGCCTCTTCATCATCTAATTCATCAAGATCAACTTGCTCCACTTAGGAGCCATTAGTCTCATCAAACACAATGTCACAAGAAACTTCAACCAATCCAGTGGATTTGTTGAAGACTCTATATGCCCTTGTGTTTGAGTCATAACTTAATAAAAAGCCTTCTACTGCTTTAGGAGCAAATTTAGAACTTCTACCTCTTTTAATAAGAATAAAGCATTTGCTCCCAAAGACTCTAAAATATGAAACATTGGGCTTTTTACCAGTGAGGAGTTCATACGATGTTTTCTTGAGGATTCAGTGAAGATATAACCGATTCATGGAGTAGCAGGCGGTGTTAATCGCCTTGGCCCAAAACCGGTCCGATGTCTTGTACTCATCAAGCATGGTCCTTGTCATGTCCAATAGAGTTCTATTCTTCCTCTCCACTACACCATTTTGTTGAGGTGTGTAGGGAGAAGAGAACTCATGCTTGATGCCCTCCTCCTCAAGAAATCCTTCAATTTGTGAGTTCTTGAACTCCGTCCCATTGTCGCTTCTAATCTTTTTGATTCTCAATCCAAACTCATTTTGAGCCCATCTCAAGAATATCTTTAGGGTCTCTTGGGTTTGAGATTTTTCCTGCAAAAAGAATACCCAAGTGAAGTGAGAATAGTCATCCACAATAACTAGACAGTACTTACTCCCGCTGATGCTTATGTAAGTGATCGGGCCGAATAGGTTCATGTGGAGTAGCTCGAGTGACCTGTCGGTCGTCATAACGTTTTTGTGTGGATGATGGACTCCAACTTGCTTCCCTACTTGACATGTGCTACAAATCTTGTCTTTCTCAAAATGAACATTGGTTAGTCCTAAAATGTGCTCTCCCTTTAGAAGCTTGTGAAGATTCTTCATCCCAACATGGGCAAGCCGACAATGCCAAAGCCAGCCCATATTAGTCTTAGCAATTAAGCAAGTGTATAGTTCAGCTTTGTTATCATTAAAATCAACTAAATATAGTTGACCATCTAACACTCTCTTAAATGCTATTGAATCATCACTTCTTCTAAAGACAGTAACACCTATATCAGTAAAGAGACAGTTGTAGCCCATTTTACATAATTGAGAAACAGAAAGCAAATTGTAATCTAATGAATCTACAAGAAAAACATTAGAAATGGAATGGTCAGGGGATATAACAATTTTACTCAAACCTTTGACCAAACCTTGATTTCCATCCCCGAATGTGATAGCTCTTTGGGGATCTTCATTTTTCTCATATGAGGAGAACATCATTTTCTCCCCTTTCATGTGGTTTGTGCACCCGCTATCGATTATCCAACTTGACCCACCGGATGCATAAACCTACAAAACAAATTTAGGCCTTGTTCTTAGGTACCCAAACGGTTTTGGGTCCTTTCACATTAGAAACAAGCACCTTGGGTACCCAAATAGAAGTCTTTGGACTCTTGTGTTTGCCCCCAACATATTTGGTAACTACTTTGCCTAATTTGTTAGTTAGAACATAAGAAGCATCAAAAGTCTTAAATGAAATGTTATGCCCATTTGATGCATTAGGAATTTTCTTTTTAGGCATTTTAATATCAGTGGAATGCCTAGAACTAGAAGCCTCATTTTTATACATAAACGAATGATGAGCAATAGTATGAGATTTTCTAGCATGAATTTTCCTAATTTTATGCTCAAAATAGTTTGCAGGATATAAAATGTAACCCTCTCTATCCTGAACCATGGGAGCCTTACCCTTAACAAAGTTTGACAATTTCTTGGGGGCATTAGACTTGGTGTTACTTTGGTTCCCCTATTGGAAACCAATACCATCCTTAATGCCAGGGCATCTCCCATTATAGAGTATGCCTCTAGAAAATTTAAACTTTTTATTTTCAAGTTCATGCTCGGTAATTTTGGCATTTAATGTACCTATGTGATCATTTTGTTGTTTAATCATAGCAAGGTGATCATCAATAGATTCAACATTAATGTATCTACATCTAGTACAAATAGTAACATTTTCAACTATAGATGTAGAGGGTTTGCAAACATTCAATTTTTCTATCTTAGCATTTAAACTAGCATTTTCATCTCTAAGACAAGAAATTGAATCATTGCACATGATGAGCTCCTTAGACAAATTTTCACACTTTTCTACTTCTATAGCATAAGCATTCTTTAATTTAACAAATTTTTTATTTTCCTTAACGAGCAAGTCCTCTTGGCATTCCAAGAGATCATCCTTCTCGTTAATGGTTTCAATTAATTCATTTAATTTCTTCTTTTGGTCCATGGTGAGGTTGGCAAAGAGAGAAACTAAATCATCTTCATTTTCACTAGAGCTACCCTCATCACTAGATGTGGTATATTTGGGTGTGGCTCTAGAGTGTACCTTCTTCTTTTTGCCGTCCTTGGCCATGAGACACTTGTGGCCGATGTTTGGGAAGAGAAGTCCCTTGTTGATAGCGATGTTGGCGGTGTCCTCGTCGGAGGAGGAGTCGGTGGAGCTCTCGTCGGAGTGCCATTCCCGCCTCATGTGCGCCTCACCACCCTTCTTCTTGTAGTACATCTTCTTTTCCATTTTCTTCTTCCCCTTCTTGTCGTCGTCCCTGTCACTTTCACTAGAATATGGATATTTAGCAATAAAGTGACCAGACTTACCACACCGGTAGCACACCTGTTTGGAGCAGGGCTTGTAGTCCTTCCCCCTCCTTTGCTTGAGGATTTGGCGAATGCTCTTGATGATGAGTGTTGGGTCTATGCTTCGTCGCCGAAGGTCTTCAAGGGAGAAGCAGTTTTCGGCTGAAGCTGTTTGCATGATATGTCCGAAGGTTCCTTTCCATGAAGCTTCGACAGTATAAACCGACTTAAAGATAGAATGACTTTTTAGTCCATGAAGGTCTGAGTCAATGTTGTAAGCTTTTATAAGGGGCATACTTGTAATTCCTCACAGGCTGCATCCTGTGCCTATAAATAGTGAACAGTATTCCGTTGCTGTTCACGCATTCTGGTATTTGCAATTGCATCTCTCGGAATTCAACCTTTGTCAAGGCATAGGTATCATTGTATTTAATGATTCAATATATCAAGTGAATATAATATAATGCATCTGTGATTCATTCATCCATTTCATACCTTTTATTTTGCATTATTTTACAATGTTTATTGAAAGTTTATTACGAAAGTTCAACTTCGTAATAATACCCTCATCAACCTTCGTCCAAGACCCATTATCCTCAAAGGAATAATGCTTCACGGACGAAGGACAGTATCATTTAACATTTTATGTTGCCTTGTTCTTAATTCATAGCATTTGAGAACAAGTCTCCAACATTGGCGCCCACCTCCGGTGAACTCACTTCCACTTTTTGAGATGATGGCTTCGTTCAACGACCAAGCTGGAGCTGCTTCGGACCCGAAGCTGGTGCTCCCGGTCACAGGTGGCTCGTCCTCAGAGCCAGCCAACAAGAAACAGAAGAAGGAAGCACAGAGAAGGGTACAGCATGTTGGGGTGCAAGGACCCTTCATCAAGTCAAGATGGTCTCACATTCCTATTACCTTCTCCCAAGAGGACCTTCAGCTCAAAGATTACCCACACAACGATGCCATGGTTATCTCTTGCGTTATCAAAGGATTTCTGGTCCATAATGTCTTGGTTGACACAGGCAGTGCAGCTGACATCATATTTGCTAAGGCCTTCAGACAAATGCAAGAGCCAGAAGATAAAATTCATGATGCCACACATCCTCTCTGTGGCTTCGGAGGAAGGCAGATTGTAGCACTGGGCAAGATCACCATGTCAGTGACCTTCGGGTTCATCAACAACACTAGAACTGAGCAAGTTGTGTTTGACATTGTTGACATGGAATACCCTTACAATGCAATTATTGGTCGTGGTACCCTCAATGCCTTCGAAGCAATCCTTCATCCTGCCTATCTTTGCATGAAGATACCTTCGGATCAGGGACCCATTGCTATTCATGGAAGTCAGGAAGCTGCAAGAAGGGCCGAAGGCAATTGGACTGACTCAAAAGCAATCCATAACATAGATGGAGCTGAAGCTTGTGAACAGTACAAATTCAGAAGGGAGAAAGCAGCTTCAGCAGACCAGCCGAAGCCTATGCTCTAATGTGAGGACATAGCAGAGCAGAAGGTGTTGTTAGGCTCTCAGTTATCCGAAGAGCAGGAGAAAACCTTGATAAGGTTTTTGTTCAATAACAAGGATGTTTTTGCATGGTCAGCTAATGATCTCTGCGGAGTTAATAGAGATGTTATTGAGCACTCGCTCAATGTTGATCCATCCTTCAGACCCAGAAAGCAAAGGCTTCGGAAAATGTCAGATGATAAGGCCGAAGGAGCTCGCAACGAAGTCAAAAGACTCCTCAGTGCAGGAGTTATCAGAGAAGTGAAGTACCCAGAATGGCTAGCTAACACTGTTATGGTAAAAAAGGCCAATGGCAAGTGGCGAATGTGCATCGATTTTACAGATCTTAACAAGGCTTGTCCGAAGGATGAATTCCCACTACCAAGGATAGACTCTTTAGTTGATGCAGCAGCTTCTTCAGAGCTCATGAGTCTGTTAGACTGTTATTCAGGCTATCACCAAATTTGGATGAAGAAGGAAGATGAGCCGAAGACTAGCTTCATAACTCCAAGTGGCACATATTGCTATCTTCGGATGCCTGAGGGGCTCAAAAACGCTGGAGGAAGTTTCAGCCGAATGACTGCGAAGGTTCTCCAATCTCAAATAGGCAGAAATGTGCTAACTTATGTTGATGACATCATTGTCAAAAGCACGAAGCAGGAGAATCATATTGCTGATCTGCAGGAGACCTTCGCCAGTTTCAGACAAGCTGGCTTAAGGTTAAATCCAGAAAAATGCGTCTTCGGAGTGAAGAAGGGGAAATTTCTTGGATGCTTGGTTTCAACAAAGGGAATTGAAGCCAATCCAAGTAAAATTGAAGCTATACTTCGGATGGAGCCACCAACTACAAAGAAGGGGGCTCAAAGATTGACAGGAAGATTGGCATCTCTCAATAGATTCATATCCAGATCAGCAGAGAGAAACTTACCATTCTTCGAAGTGCTGAAGTCGGCCGAAGTCTTTCAATGGGGACCAATCCAGCAGAAGGCTTTCGAAGAGCTAAAACAGTATTTAATAGACCTAACAACATTGACTCCACCAATGCCAGGGGCTCCTTTATTATTATATGTGGCAGCTTCGCACTCAGCGGTAAGTGCAGCGCTTGTCCAGGAGAAGCTTGATGGTCAAGTCAAGAGGCAGGCCCCAATATATTTTGTTTCCGAGGTCCTTAGTTTATCAAAGAAAAATTATACAGAGTTGGAGAAGGTACTGTATGCTGTCTTAATGGCCTCCAGGAAGCTTCGGCACTATTTCCAAGCTTACAACATAATTGTTCCTTCATCACAACCTCTGAAGGATATTATGAGGAACCGAGAAGCTACTGGAAGGATTGGAAAATGGGCTGCAGAGCTCAATGAATTTTGTATTGAATATGTTCATAGATCTTCGATTCAGTCACAGGCGCTGGCAGACTTTATTGCTGATTGGACGCCAGGGGCTCAGGAGGAGGAAAGGAATAAAGACAACGAAGCCTGGACAGTGTTTTGTGATGGATCTTGGGGAACCTTCGGAGCAGGAGCGGCTGCTGTGTTGGTTTCACCTTCTAAAGTCAAAACTTGTTATGCGGCAAAGCTTGATTTTAATTGCACAAATAACATTGCTGAGTACGAAGCATTGATTCTAGGTCTTCGGAAGTTAAAAGCAATGGGAATCAGAAGGGCCATACTTAAAACTGATTCTCAGGTTGTTTCGGGTCATATTGATAAGAGTTGCAAGGCTAAAGATCCGAAGCTTGAAAAATATCTGGATATGGTTCGAAGAGTTGAAGCTTCCTTCGAAGGGTTTTCTGTCAAAAATATCCCTCGAGGACAAAATGAGCACGCTGATTTGCTAGCTAAGTCAGCAGCACAGGGGCTGCCTCTACCTTCGGATGTGTTCTTCGAAACAATAAAAGCACCTTCGGTGGAACTTCTTGAAAGAGCAGTCCTTAACATATCTCCTGTTTTTAGCGAGGATTGGAGAACCGAGATCATCTCTTACCTTCAGGGTAAATTCCTTTCAGATGACGAAGCTTATAACAAGAGGATAGAGGCAAGAGCTCGTCCATATGTCATGATAGAAGGGGAGTTGTACAAACATGGAGTTTGTGCTCCGTTGCTCAAATGTTTATCCAGAACCGAAGGTATAGAGTTAATGAAAGAAATACATGCAGGCCTGTGTGGATCTCACATCGGATCTAGGCCGTTACTTGGAAAAATTTTCCGTCAAGGGTTTTATTGGCCGAAGGCAGCTTCGGATGCAGCAGAATTGGTTCAGAAGTGCGAAGGTTGTCAGAAATGTGCAAGAGATCAAAAACAACCTTCGTCCTTAACACAGCTCATACAACCCACTTGGCCATTGCAAAGGTGGGGCCTTGACTTGTTAGGTCCGTTACCACCGGCCCAAGGGAACCTGAGATATGTTGTAGTAGCTGTGGAATATTTTTCTAAATGGATTGAGGCGAAGCCTTTAGCCACAATAACTTCGGCTACTGTCCAAAAGTTTTTCTGGCAGAATATTGTTTGTCGTTTCGGGGTGCCAAAGGCTATCACTGTGGACAATGGAACACAGTTTGACTCCGAAGCTTTCAGGGATTTCTGTGACCAAATTGGTACGAAGATCCATTTTGCATCAGTTAGGCACCCGGAGTCAAATGGACTCGTTGAAAGAGCCAACGGCATTATAATGACAGGAATAATGAAGTTAATCTTCAATCAACCCAGAGGAAAATGGCCAGATCAGTTAACCAAAGTGGTGTGGAGTCACAACACGACAACATCAAGGTCTACAGGCTTCACTCCATTCAAGTTGTTATTCGGTGACGAAGCAATAACTCCAGAGGAAGCTAAAACCGGGTCAATAAGGATAGTAGCTTCGGCAGAATCAGATTCTGAAGCTGCTTATTCTATAGAAAAAGATGCTTTAGAAGGGATCAGATTGCAAGCCGTGGAGAATATCAATAAATATCAAGCCGAAACAGTCAAATGGCGGGATAGAAAGGTTCGGCTAAAAAATATTGAGCCAGGGCACTTGGTGCTTCGGAGAGTGGCCAACCCAGAAACAGTGGGCAAATTGCAGTTGAAATGGGACGGACCTTTCTTAGTAGCATCTTCGTCAAGACCCGGTTCATACAGATTGAAGGATATGGACGGCAACGACATTCCTAGGTCTTGGAATGCGGATGAGCTTCGGCGATATTATGTATAATTCGATGTAACTTTTCATATTTTTTATTTTTTCTTTCATGGCACCCTTTTCCTTTCCAAAGGGGGAGAAAGGTTTTTAATGGGGCCAGCATATGTAATTTTCTTTTTTAGTCTTATAAGAGCAAAATCCCCCAAAGAATGTAAATGTAAAAGCTGAGAACGCACCATCGAGTGCCAAAAAAGTAAAAACGAAGAAGCTCCAAAGACGTTCCTAAGGGAATGCAGAGCTTACAGCGAAAAGTCAACGCTGATTCCGCCAAAAGTAAAGGCGAAGAAGCTCCAAAGACGTTCCTAAGGGAATGCAGAGCTTACAGCGAAAAGTCAACGCTGATTCCGCCAAAAGTAAAGGCGAAGAAGCTCCAAAGACGTTCCTAAGGGAATGCAGAGCTTACAACGAAAAGTCAACGCTGATTCCGCCAAAAGTAAAGGCGAAGAAGCTCCAAAGTCGTTCCTAAGGGAATGCAGAGCTGAGGTGTGATTGTTTTTAAGAAAATAATGGCTATGAATATGGCTTCGGATACGTGTTTGGCCATTCATTTGCACATCACATTACATCATAGCATTTGCATTCATAAACATTCATCTAGACATATGTAGGATAATCATTTTCATCGCATAAATGGTTGCTTCGGCAAAAAGAGAAAAAGCAAGGAAAAAAGAGCTTCGTACACAAAGAAGAAAGGAAAATGTTGTTTTCTATGCTTCGCTGCGTACGAAAAGAAGGGAAGGTGTTTTTTCGCCTTCGGCTCAAAAGAAAATTTCGTCCACATCAAAGCATTTCTCATACATCAATGGAAGAATAAGGATATATAACAAGGTATGAACAGATTTCATCAAAGACAAGTTTTGGTTACATTTACAAAAGTTATCTCAAAAGTTTTTTAAGTACTGTCTACAGACTACTATCTAAATCTCCAAGAAGCCTCGGCTTCGGCGTTATTTTTGATCATCAGCTTCGGCTTCGTCATCCTACATGAATAAGGTCGTTGGAAGTCAAAATCAAGTTTACAGGAAAAGGTAAGCACAAGGTATGGTTTCTTACTGGATCAAGGTGGCTACGAGCTTCGTCTCCAGCCTTCTCTCGACCACCTTTTGTCCATATCATTTTTATAAATCGATTCGAGATACTTCGGGCAAGATCAGGGATGTCATCCAGGATTGATGGTGATAAAGTGAAATTTGGTCTATTGACAATCTTCCCATGATCACAGCCAGCCTTCAGGAAGGCTGCAGCAGTCCCTCGAGAAGCCACCCAGGCACAGAAGTCACCATGCCTAGCTATGACTTCGTCGAGCTCGTCAATCTCCCCCTCAATGTGTTCGAAGGTTTTTGGTAGATCTTCAGCTGAGGGGGTAAATTTTCCACTGCTGGCTCCAACTGAGTAAAAAATCTTTTTTAACCGATGAATGCATCTGTGGCTGAATTCCAGGCAGTTTTCTTGAAGACTTGCCAGTAGTTTTTTCAAATCTGAATTCTTTTGAGCTTCGGCTTTTAGTTTTGCATTAAGATCTTGTTTTTCTTGTTCGAACTGCTCAGACTGGCGGAGAAGCTTCGTATTCAGTTATGTTTTTTTGCTTCAGCTTCCGCCAAGAGTCCTTCGGTTGCCTGGAGCTCAAAGTTCTTTTTCTCCAAGGCATCTGATTGTTCCTTTATTTTGCTTTCCAAATTTTCAATTATGACTTCGTGCTTTTTATCTTCAAAATCTTGTTGCATCTGCAAGGCTTTGCTCAGAAGCATACTCTGCACGAAAACAACCTTCGTCAGACATGTTTTCGTTCTTAGAAGCAATAAAGGTTAAGGGAAATGCAGTTCACCTTGAAGTTGGAATAAAATAAGCTGCCAACGACATGTTGTCGTCGGTAGCGGCTGATGTCCGTTTCTAGCTTCGGAAATCCGATATTCTTGGACAGAGTACTGATAATTTTGGCTCCAGTTTGATCTCGGATACAGCCCAATTTTTCATCATCAACGCCTCCGAAGAGGAGCGCTCCAGGCTGGTATCCGCAGGATTTGGCGTATTCTTTAAGCTCTTTTATTTCCGCTTTTGATAATTGTTCTCCGATTAAATTCCGGAACATGAAAGTTTCGTTCTCCGAAGCTTCATCAGCAATTTCTTTCCCTTTCGCCGACGCTACGGTCGCGGCCTCTTCGGCGGTGGTGGTAACTTCTTCTGTAGTCATGTCTAGCAGTATTTGATCAATATGTTCAAATGTGCTCTCTAGGTTCAGATCTTCAACTGAGGCAGCTTCGGCGGCTGTGACCTCCGAAGGTGCAATTTCAATATTTGTCTCTTCCGCAGCCGCTGGTATTTTTTGAGCTGAAGCTCTTGGCGGTGTCTTGTCGATAACTTCTGTCACATCGATCATCCTCTGTCTTTTTACTTTAGATGTTTTCTTCATTCTTTCGGGCTCCTTTTCCTTCGGAAAAAATTTTGTCAGTCGAGGCCCTAGTGGACTTAGCTTCGCAGGCATGGATTCAGTCATTACCTGCAGAATGGCCTCTACATCAGTGGTAGAGGGTGATGCGGGGGATTTTTCTTCTTCAGATATTTTTTGTTTCGGAGAAGATGCTTTCTTCTTCTTTGGAATCTTCTTCTTCGGTGTCTCTTCTTCATCTTTGTTTGAAGCTTCGGTCATCCTCTTCCTTTTTTGGCCTCCGGCATTTTTGTTTAAATTTTCATAGTCTGGGTATTCAAACTTCAGAGCGTCCAACACTCGGTTTAGCCTTCGCTTCGGACGGGTGCCGAAGGCCGCAGTTATCAATTGATCTTCTTTTTTAGAGTAATTGCCAAGTATTTCATTGCACATTGCTTCAATCGTATCTAGCCATTCTTGGCAAGGTGCTTTAAAGTACTTTTTAAACTTGAAATAGTAAGGTAAACGTACGAGTTCACCTTCTTTCTTTTCCCCCTGTAGCTTCGGCATTTCCCATTCTTTTAAACTGGGAAAAACTTTGAATGCTAAAAACTCTTGAACCAGGTCCCTTGTGCTGATATGCTCTGCAATAATTCTGAATTCACTCATTGCTTGTTGGGTTGGACCTTCGGGTGTCATGTTGCAGCGAGGTCGGGTTTCTCCGAAGATTAATTCTAGCGGGCTTTGTACAAGCTTTTCCTTGTTGTCATCAACCTTGACATAGAACCACTCTGATTTCCAGCCTGCTGCCCACTTGCTTCGGTAGCTAATTACAGGGAACTTTGTAGTTTTCAGATAGGCGAAGTTATAGCAACCAAAATTATCGTGCAATCCATCTTTTCTAGCCTTTGTTTGATAATGCAGCTCGTGAACCCGGCAGAAGCTGTCCGCAAATGGTTCCACTGCTTGGCTTCGGAGTGCCCAGATATAAACAATAAGCCTAACGATAGCGTTAGGGGTCAGCTGATGAAAATAGATACCGAACCTCTTCAGCACCTCTCCAATGATCCCATGTAGGGGGAATCTTAATCCAGCCTTTAAAAAGCTCTTGAAAATAACAATTTCATCTTTCTCCGGTTTTGGGGTAGTCTCTTCTCCCCCGAAGCGCAAAAGCTTCTTCTGATTTTCAGTGAAAAAGCCCGATTTTACCATCTCGGACAGATCAGCCTTCGAAACAGTAGATTTCCCGAAGTCCAAGTGGCTCGGCTTGCTTGGCATGGCAATGCGATAATCATCTTCGGAATCAGTTTCCTCAATATCTTCTTCCTCTGCTTCAGCGATTGCTTGTTCTGCTTGTTCTGCATCATCATGAGGGATCTTTTCCGAAGTCACTAGACCCGATCGTTGCATGGCTTCGGAGATGGGGAGAGTCTCCGAAGCTTCAGTTTCCTCCCCCTCGCGCTCAACCCTGGCGGTAGAGCGGACTCTGGCCATTCAATTATGAACTTGTGAAACTTTAATATTTTCTTCCTCCGAAGCAGGTTTCAAACTGGAGCTTCGTTCGATTCTAACAGACAAGCTTCGGTGATGGTTAAAAATTTTGGCAGGAAAACAGTGCAAATAGCAATGAATGCTGTGGTAACTTCACACCTACTCGTCTGTTTATATAGTGCTGCAGGTAAGAAGGCGAAGCACCAGAGTTTTTACACCAGACGCACACCCGCTTGCGCTCGCTGCGCGGTGGACCGCAGGGACAAACAGTAAACTCTGCAAGGTGGGACCGCTACGTGCTGGGAAATTAAATCGTTTCTCGGCAACGAGCTCAGGGAAGGTGTTTTTTGGACCTTCGGCTCCCCGAAGCTTAAGAGACTTTTTTCACGGATCAAGCTCGTTACGAAAAACGATCTAGCACCGCGAAAGGGGCTACTGTTGGGTCTATGCTTCGTCGCCGAAGGTCTTCAAGGGAGAAGCAGTTTTCGGCTGAAGCTGTTTGCATGATATGTCCGAAGGTTCCTTTCCATGAAGCTTCGACAGTATAAACCGACTTAAAGATAGAATGACTTTTTAGTCCATGAAGGTCTGAGTCAATGTTGTAAGCTTTTATAAGGGGCATACTTGTAATTCCTCACAGGCTGCATCCTGTGCCTATAAATAGTGAACAGTATTCCGTTGCTGTTCACACATTCTGGTATTTGCAATTGCATCTCTCGGAATTCAACCTTTGTCAAGGCATATGTATCATTGTATTTAATGATTCAATATATCAAGTGAATATAATATAATGCATCTGTGATTCATTCATCCATTTCATACCTTTTATTTTGCATTATTTTACAATGTTTATTGAAAGTTTATTACGAAAGTTCAACTTCGTAATAATACCCTCATCAACCTTCGTCCAAGACCCATTATCCTCAAAGGAATAATGCTTCACGGACGAAGGACAGTATCATTTAACATTTTATGTTGCCTTGTTCTTAATTCATAGCATTTGAGAACAAGTCTCCAACAATGAGTGCCATCTCCTCGTTGTCGAGCTTGGAGGCGTCGATTAGAAGCCTACTTGGTGTAGATTCTTCCTTCTTTTCTTTCGTTGCTTTGAATGCAACGGGTTGCACCTCGGGTGTGGAGGTGGCGCCTTGCTTCAAGTTGACAATATGTTTGGAGTCTTTGACCATAAGTTCAAAGCTCACAAACTTGCCAATTACCTCCTCGGGAGACATCTGTTTGTATCTAGGATCCCCACGTATTAATTGAACTTGAGTAGGATTACAAAATACAAGGGATCTAAGAATAACCTTGACCATTTCATGGTCATCCGATTTTGTGCTCCCGAGGTTGCGCACTTGGTTCACCATTGTCTTGAGCCAGTTGTACATATCTTGCGGCTCTTCCCCTTTGTTGAGGACGAATCAACCGAGCTCTCCCTCGATCGTCTCGCACTTGGTGATCTTGGTCACCTCGTCCTCTTCATGCACGGTTTTGAGGACGTCCCAAATTTCTTTGGCGTTCTTCAACCCTTGCAACTTATTATACTCCTCTCGACACAAGGAGGCGAGGATTATAAAAGTGGCTTGGGAGTGAAAGTGCCTAATTTAGGCAGCCTCGTCCGAGTCGTAGTCCTCGTCCCCCACTTGAGGTGCCTGCGCTCCAAACTCAAAAATATCCCAAATACTTTCGTGGAGTGAGGTTAGATGATGCCTCATTTTATCACTCCACATGCAATAATCTTCACCATCAAAATATGGTGGTTTGCCTAGGGGTACGGAAAGTAATGGAGCATGCTTTCAAATAAGGGGATAGCGTAGGGGCATCTTACTATACTTCTTGAGCTCATGGCGCTTAGAAGTAGTGGACGACTCGGTGCCGGACGTGGAGGGTGATGAAGAGTCAGTCTCATAGTAGACCACCTTCTTCATTTTCTTTTCTTCTTGTCACCCCTACGATGTGACTTGATGGAGGAAGAGGATTCCTCCTTGTACTTGTTGCTGAACTCTCTTGAGAGAGTCTTCCCCGAGCCCGCGGGCTTGTCACTAGTCACGATCTCCCTCTTGGCGTGATCTCCAGACATCACTTCGAGTTAGTTAGACTCTTAATGAAGCATTGGCTCTGATACCAATTGAAAGTCGCCTAGAGGGGGGTGGATAGGCGAAACCTTAAATTTATAAACTTAAACACACACTAAGGTTGGGGTTAGCGTTAGAATTAAATTCAAGTCCGAAAGATTGTTTCTCTTGCTAGGAGTTGCTCAAAGGATGCGGATGACGTATGGGAGAAAACTCAAATCAATGCTAGCAAGGAAACATTAGGGAGAGGAAAGAGGGCAAACAAATAAAGCGAGAATCAAAGCGAATAGACAAGGTGATTTGTTTTACCGAGTTTCGGTTCCAAAGAACCTAGTGCCCGTTGAGGAGGCCACAAAGGCCAGGTCTATTTCAACCCTTTCCCTCTCTCTCTCAAATGGTCACTTAGACCGAGTGAGCCTTCTCCTTAGTCACATGGGTCACTAAGACCCCCGCAAGGACCACCACACACTTGGTGTCTCTTGCTTAGCTTTACAAGCACTTAGAAAAAGAGTGAGGAAGGAAGAAAGGCAATCCAAGCGACAAGAGCAACAAAAGAACACAGATGATCCTCTCACAAGCCCTTAAGCACTAGCGTTGATTTTGGGAACTTTGAGTGGATTGATTGCTTTGATTGTGTCTTGGAGTGTTGGACTTTGCTCTTGCAATGAATTAGAAACTCAGAATGCTTGGATGGCTTTGAATGAGGTGGTTGGGGTATTTATAGCCCCCAACCACTTCCTAGCCGTTGCTGGCGATGGGCGCACCGGACAGTCTGGTGGCGCACCAGACAGGTACTGTTCACTCTCCGGTGCGCGCCATGTCAGCGTGTCCATTAGGGTTTGGAGCTGTTGACCATTGGAGCTGTTTGTCTTTTTGCTGCAGCAGACAGTCCGGTGACCTCTGACTTCTACGCGGCACTATTTGACACTGTTCATCTGAGCAGTTGACCGTTGGTGCGCAGGGAGCCGTTGCTCCGTTGGCTCACCGGACAGTCCGGTGAATTATAGCGGAGGGTGCCCCTGGAATTCCCGAGAGTGGTTGTTTTGATTCCGCTCGGGCCTGGTGCACACCGGACAGTGTCCGATGCGCTAAATTTTAGCACACTCAAGTCCTTTGCTCCATTTTCGATTGTGTCCCTAACTGAATTTCTTTCTTTGTTTGTGTTGAACCTTATGCACCTGAGATAAATGACATCTAGACAAACTAGTTAGTTTACATGGTTTGTGTTGGACGTCAACCACCAAAATCGATTATAGGAAATAATTAAGACCATTTCCCTTTCAGTCGGAGCTTATCGAACGTGCAGGGGTTGCTCCTACCATAGAACCAGGTCATGCTGTGCCAATCGAGACTAGTACAAATCCGGCCGAAGAGCCGAAATTAGATAAGACAACAGAACAGTTGAAGGTGTTGAGTCCACCATGTGCAATAGGACTGTCGAAGCCATCAAGCATTCCCGCAGTGACTCCAAGGAAAAGGAGAATGACTAGCGTGCTAGATGTTGTTCTAGAGTCCGTAAAGACATCATCTCTTGTCTTTGCTAAAGCTCTTAGCACGTAGGCTAAAGATTCAAGGAAAACTGCTCATGCCAGCATGGCCCACACTCCTACTGAAGCTAGCCCTTTAGAAGCTCCTGCCGAAGCTAGACCTTCGAAAACTGCACCGATAGCTGTGGAGCAAGAGGGTGTTCCTAAGAAATCTAAATCTCCTGCTCCTGAAGCACCCGTTAAAGAGCTGGAATTCATTGTTCGACATGCTTCGGGAAAGCAGCTATCAGAAGAGCAGGTTGCCGAAGTGCAACACTATGCCAGGGATTTGAAATACCCCCGAGGGTCCTTGGTATATGGTAGCAATGACGAAGATGACTTCCTTTACTATCTACCAGACAACAAAGAAATACATTTCTGCCGGGAAATGATGGACAATATAGGATATCCGAAGCTTGAACTTGGCCTATCTGCAATGTCAAAAGATCAACTTGCAGACAGTCTTGCTTACAATAGTCTGAAGGTGTGTATACTTTGACTTGTGTAAAATAAAATATTTTTATGGTTTTTCTTGCTATCGTTATGTGCTCACTCTTTGTTTTCTAGGGCTTAATTATAAGCAAGGCTCTAAAGGCCCAGAAGGAAGCAGAAGATGAGAGCTACCGAATAGCTCTTGGGAATCTTTGTTCAGAAGTCATCACACTAAGGAACAAAGCTCTTGAAAAGGATAAGATATTACTTTCCTTAGTGGATAGGCTGAGGTCTAACGAGGCTAAACTTGATGCACAAGCCGAAGCTCATAAAGCCAAAGTGGAAGAACTGAAAAGGAAGGTTGCTAAAGCAACCGAAAAAATTGAAGTTGAGGTGGTGAAGCATGAGATATGCGAGATCGAAAGGTCAAGAGCACAAAAGAATGCCGACGAGCTTCATGCTTCCAAAGAAAGATGTTATGAAATATCCTTGGAATGCGCCAAGAAATTAAAGGACAACTTTGCTAGGGTTGGGGCATATTCCTCTGAGCAGAGATTCATCCGCGGCGACCCTGGTGGAGTTGTCCAGTGGATTAGCGGCGAAGCCGAAGCTTTTGACGAAATTCTAAGTGACCAAGGATATTTATGTGCCTTTGCTGGTGTGCGGGGGGCCACGTCCATCTTGGAGAAGGATGGTTGCGAACATAATAAGGATGTGGCTCAATCAAACTTTGCCTTCTTAGTTGATGACATCAAGAATTCTTCAGTCGAAGCTGCTACCCTCGGTGGGAAATTTTGCTCCGAGATATGGCTGAAGGGTGGTCGAGAAGTCGCTGATGAAGCCATTAAAAAGAACAAAAAGGAGTCAAGTGATGCTTCAGAAGCGGCGATAAGGGCTGAAGAGGCTGTTGAGCGGGCTAGGCTTATAGGTACATCTGTTGAGACCATCAAAATTGCCAACGAAGTTGTTGATGAAGCTGTCAACAAGCTGCCGAGAAGGTCCTGAAGGAAGATTGGAACTTTTATTTTTGCTAGTTCAAAATTGTTGAGCACGATTTTTAGTCTTGCAGAAAACACTTATAAACAATTTGTGTATATTGATGTAATATATTTCTTTGTGATGCATGAAACTCCCGTACTTACCGTTTTTGAGCCGCTGGTAAAAAAACACCTTCCCTTCTTTTCATGCTTCATGAAGAAAAAGATTTCCCTTCTGTCAATTCAATATTGCACATTTTGCCACATCTGCTGCATAGTAATACTGCTGATGAAGATGCTTGTCCTGTGTATAAATATGTCTGCCCAATACATATTTTGTGTACAACACATTCATGGTCCGAAAGGTTTTTTCGAATGAGCAATTTTCCTTCTTCTCCATGACTTTTTGCTGATGCAAAATGATTTATGATATAATGTTATGCAAGATGATATGATGGTATGATGCAAAATGATGTTTATGCCGAAGTTAAAAAACCCAGACGAGTACATACCCAGACTCTGCATCCCCTTAGGAACGACTTTGGAGTCTCTTCACCTTTTACCTAGGTGGTTTTTCAGCTCTGCATTTCCTTAGGAACGACTTTGGAGCTAAGCTCTGCATCCCCTTAGGAACGACTTTGGAGCTTCTTCACCTTTGACTTAGGTGGCATTTAAGCTCTGCATTCCCTTAGGAACGACTTTGGAGCTTCTTCACCTTTTATTTAGGTGGTATCTTAGCTCTGCATTCCCTTAGGAACGACTTTGGAGCTTTTTGATCCATTTTTGTTACACTCGATGGTGTAACCACAGGCTTATTATATCAACCGAAGGTTAGACCTTCTTGTATTGTCTTTTTAAGAGAGAATGTAAAGGAAAAAACGAGTAAAAATACATTGGATCAAGGCACTCTTTGGCCGAAACATTGTGCCACCTTCAGTAGATATGTCTCAACTCGGGCACAGTGTTGTTGACTGTGCGAGCTTCGGACTCTTCCCGAAGGTCACGCTGTTGTTGTGCCTGACGATGCCCTTCTGGCTGTTGATTATGAACCAGGGCAGGCGCCACCGGTGGCGGTGGTGGCAACTGAGCCCAGGAAGCTTGGGAGTGACTCGTCGAAGCAACGGAAGTCGTAGGCTGTTGATTGCCCACATACTCTGGGATATACGGAGAGTAGCACGAAGCAGTATGTAAGACCTGCTTCGGCGGGTTCTGTCGTGCTTCGACTTCAGCGATTTCCTTCTGCTTCTGGATCTTGACTTGGCATGTCCATGCGGTGTGTCCCTTGTCTTCGCCACAAAATATGCAGAACAGTCTCCTGGGCTGATTACCATATCTTCCTCCAAAGCTTCTGCCCTCTTTGCCTCTCGGAGCTGGTGGCCTGAAAGAACTTTGTTGTGCCCCTGATGATTGAGAGCTGTGTTGTTGCCCTTGGGTATGATTCCCTCTGTTGTTGCTTGAGCTGGGGTTATGGATTGTCCTGACATGCCTAGGGTGGAGTCTTCCTCCAAAGACCCTAGTCATCTCGGAGTACCTGTAGGCTTCTTCCCTTCTTTGCTGAAAATCATTGTCGGCTCTGATATACTCATCCATTTTCTAGAGAAGCTTCTCCAAGGTTTGTGGTGGTTTTTTTGCAAAATATTGCGCTGTTGGTCCTGGTCTGAGCCCCTTGATCATGGCCTCAATGACAATCTCATTGGGCACTTTGGCACGTGAGCTCTCAGTCGCAAGAACCTTCAGACGTACGCCTATAGGTACTCCTCATGATCCTGCGTGCACTGGAACAGGGCTTGGGCAGTGACTGGCTTCGTCTGAAAACCCTAGAAGCTAGTGACTAGCATATCCTTTAGCTTCTGCCATGACGTAATTGTTCCCGACCGAAGAGAAGAATACCATGTTTGAGCCACACTTCTGACTGTCATGATAAAGGATTTTGCCATGACAGCAGTGTTGCCCCCATATGAAGATATGGTTGCTTCGTAGCTCATCAGGAACTGCTTCGGATATGACTGTCCATCATACATGGGGAGCTGAGGTGGCTTGTAAGATGGTGGCCACGGGGTAGCCTGCAACTCTTCTGCTAGAGGAGAAGCATCATCAAAAGCAAAGTTACCGTGATGAAAGTCATCGTACCATTCATCATCATTGATTGGGATTTCTTAACGAAGCTCCCTGTGTTGAGGCCTTCGGTCTTGGCCATCCTGAGTGAGGTGACACATTTCTTCGGTAGCTTCGTTGATTTTTCTCTGAAGATCGACGAGCCAAAGCATCTTTTCCCTCTTCCTTTGTACTTGTTGGTGAATAGCTTCCAAGTCCCTGATGTCCTAGTCCAGCTCCTCCTCCTGAGGTGTTGGGCTAGTAGCCTTTCTCTTTTGGCTCCTAGCTTCTCGCAGGGAGAGTGTTTCCTGATTTGTGTCCAGTGGCTGCAGGGTAGCCCCTAGCGTTGTTGTCTTCTTTGGCGACATGGTGAAGGTGGTCGTTTGAGTTCACCGGAGGTGGGCGCCAATGTTGGTTACTTGTTCTCAAATGCTGAAGATCAAGAACAAGGCAACATAATTGTTAATTGTTATGAACCTTCATCTTCCGAAGCATTATCTTCACATAGGAATAATGCTCATCAGACGAAGGTCAAGAAGGACTTACCTTCATCATTTAATATGTGAATGAAAATGTAAAAGGATGAAGACAGTAACTGCATTTCATTAATCCATACATATTTGCATTTCATAAAACATGTATGAATATTGACAGTATCAATATTACATTGATACCTTTGGCTTGCTCGAAGGTGAAGACGCGGGAGAGTGATTACAATTTAGAGTGAACAGTATGTTGCTATTGTTCATTTATTTATAGGCACTGGACGCATCCCGAGTAAAAGTACATTTATGCCCTTGACATTCACCTATAGGCATAACATGAATCATTAAGGATTGAATAGTCTTTGTCCCTTTTAAGTTATCATAATACTTGGTCTTCATCATCACATCAAGCCAAAGCTCTTTGGCTATAGCATCGTCATCCATTCTTACTACCTTTGGGCTACATCTTTACCCTACCACGAGAGAAAACCTTCATCCTTAAGCCGAAGCCCCCTGTAACGATCCATGTCATACTGAAAACATATGGTTAGTTGTGTTTTTTTAGGACCTTCGGAAGAGGAAGGCCCCCAACAAATGGTGCTCATCATCAAGAGCTTCCTACAAATCCTAAGGAACCAGAAGGACAAGGACTACAAGCTCCATGGCAAGAGGGCTTGCTTCAAATATGGTAAGATCAGACATTTTAGTGCGATTATTCCATATGCCAATGATGATGACATGGAAGAGGGCAAGAAAGGGAATAAAAAAGTGGAAAAGAAGAAATTCTACAAGAAGGGAGGCGAAGCCCACATCGAGAAGGAGTGAGATTCGAATGAAAGCTCCTCCAAATCCGACAATGAAGGTGTCACCACCCTTGCTAAGAGCTCCCTCTTCCCCAAGTTCAACCACATAGGCCTCCTGGTAAAGGAGAGAAAAATGAAGGTATACACAAGAAACTCTCCTAACTATACATCCTCTATTGATGATTATTATTCTAGTGATGAGAAAGATATGAATTTGTTTTTTTCAAGGGACTTAGTAGAAATCAAATTGCTAAGGTTAATGAATTGATTAAGGTCATCAATGAGAAGGATGTACTCCTAGAGAAGGAGGAGGATCTACTCATTGATGAGACCAAGAAAATGAGAAACTTGAAAAGGCCATAGTTCATGAGAAAGAAAATATTAAAATTTTGACTCATGAGATAAATCTTTGCAATGATTCAATTTCTAGTCTAAAATGTAAAAATGATTATCTTAAGGCTAAGATTGTGAAACTGAATGATTGCCATGCACCTTCATCTTCTATTGATCATGTTTCAATTTGTATTAGATGCAAAGATGTTGACGCTTGCATCACAAATGTTGTCATGATTTCTAGCTTGAATGATCAAATTGCTAAATTAGATAATCAAGCAAAAAGTGGAAAAGTTGAACTTGAGAATAAAAGATAAAATATTCTAGGGGAGTCTATTTGAATGGGAGACGCCTCGAGATCAAGGATTGTGTGGCTTCCAAAAGGGAGGCAAAGAGAACACCAAGATCAAGGTCAAAGGCCATGAGTTCCCCGAATTTGTGGAAGAGAAGGGGAAAACACCTATTATTAATAATGCTCATTCTATTCGTGCTAATGTTTATGTTGTTATGATTTCTCATGTTCATGTTAAGAATGCTCATGTTTTTCATGCCAAGAATGCTAGTACTTCTCATGTTGTGCATTCTTCATTTACTAGAGCATTTCATGCTAGGCACAATGTTCCTCATGCTAAATTTGTTCATGTGTCTAATGTCAAATCTAAGAATGCATCAAATGTCCTTACATGTCTTATCACACTTTTGATGCTTCTTATGTGCTTACCCATAAATTCGGCAAAGTTGTTGCCAAGTACGTTGGACCTAGGCACAAGAATACCAAATCTTGTGTTTGGGTGCCAAAGGCGCTTGTTACTAACATGAGAGGACCCAATTCAATTCGAGTACCCAAGAACAAGGCCTAAATTTGTTTTATAGGTTTATGCATCTGAAGGCACAAGTTGGGTTATTAATAGAAGATGCACAAACCACATGAGGGTGAGAATAAGATGTTCTCATCCTATGAAAAGAACAAGGACTCACAAGATGCAAACACATTTGGGGATCAGAGTCAAGGAAATGTAAAAGGTTTAGGTAAAATTGCTATCGCCACCAAGTGATATATTTCCAATCTATTCTTGGTAGAATCTCTAGACTATAACTTGCTTTATGTTTCTCAACTATGTCAAATTAGTTGCAATTGCTTATTTATCGATGTTGGCGTTACGGTCTTTAGAAGAAGTGATGATTTTGTTGCTTATAAGGGTGTATTAAAGGGAAAACTTTATCTAGTATATTTTTTGAATGATAATGTTGAACTTGATGCATGCTTAATACCTAAAACCAATATGGGTTTGTTATGGCACCGCCAACTAGCCCATGCCAGGATGGAGAATTCATAAGCTTCTAAATGGGGAACACATTTAAGACTAACCAATGTTTGCTATGAGAAAGATAGGCCATGTGGAGCATATCAATACGGAAAGCAAGTTGGAGCAATACATCATTCCAAGAACATCATGACGACCTCAAGACCATTGGAGCTTCTACACATGAATCTATTTAGCCTCATTGCTTAATTAAGCATCGGCGGGAGTAAGTATGGTCTTGTGGTTATTGACGACTATACACGCTTCACTTGGATATTGTTTTTACATGACAAAAGCAACACCCAAGGCACTTTGAAGGGATTCTTGATAAGAGCTCAAAATGAGTTCAACTTGAGAATCAACAAGATAAGAAGCGATAATGGAACTGAGTTCAAGAACGCAAAAGTCGAAGAATTTCTTGAGGACCAAGGGATCAAGTATGAGTTATCTTCTCCCTATTCACCTCAAAAAATGGGGTGGTGGAGAGGATAACCAGACTTTGATCGATATGGCAAGAACCATGCTTGAAGAGTATAAGACATCAGATCAGTTTTGGGCGGAAGCGGTCAACATGGCCTGCCACACCATCAATCAGTTGTATCTTCACCGAATCCTCAAGAAGACCTCTTATGAACTCCTAACCAGTAAAAACTCAATACTTCATATTTTAGAGTCTTTGGGAGCAAATGCTACATTTTGGTAAAAAGAGATAGAAATTCTAAATTTGATCCTAAAGTCGTAGAAAGGTTTTTACTTAGTTATGATTCAAACACAAGGCCATATAGAGACTTCAACAAATCCATGGGTTGTGTTGAAGTTTCTTGTGATGTTATGCTTAATGACATTGATGACTCAAGAAGAGCAAGTTGATCTTGATGAACTAGCTGTTGAAGAGGCTCCATGCACGGTGTTGAACAACATGTTAATTGGAGATGTGTGTCCATAAGTGCATCAACAAGAATAAGATCATCCATCCTCCGTCCACGCTCAACCCCCATGTAAAGATGACGAGAAAGAAGCTCAAGATGATGGCAATGATCAAGGGAGAGATGAAGAAAATCAAGAAAAGGAGGATGAAGAGGAGATCCAACCTCTAAGAAGTCAAGTGCCACACCCAAGAGTCCACCAAACCATTCAAAGAGATCATCCACGGGACATGATCCTTGAAGACATTCACAAGGGAGTAACCACTCGTTCTCGTAATGCAATTTTTTATGAAAATTACTATTTTGTGTCTTCTCTTGAGTCTTTGAGGGTTGAAGATGCTTTGAAGGATCCAGATTGGGTGGTGGTGAAGCAAGAAGAGCTCAACAACTTCAAGAGGAATGAGGTTTGGAATTTAGTACCACGTCTTAGTCAAAATGTTGTAGGAACCAAGTGGGTCCTTCGCAACAAGCAAGATGAACATGGTGTGGTGACAAGGAACAAAGCCTGACTTGCGGCCAAGTGGTACTCACAAGTCAAAGGGTTGTATTTCGATGAAACCTTTACACCCATAGCTAGGCTTGAGTCAATTTGTATTTTATTTGTTTATGCTACTTAGGAAGATAAGTATCCTAACCATGTCTTTAAGCTCAATAAGGCACTCTATTGGCTTAAGCAAGTACCAAGAGCATGATATGAATGCCTTATAGACTTCTTGATTACAAATTCATTCAAGGTTGGGAAAGTCGATCCTACTTTGTTCACTAAGGTGATCGATGATGATTTGTTCATATACCAAATTTATGTTGATGGCATTATATTTGGCTCTACTAATCATTCATCTTGTGAAGAGTTCGGTAGGATTATGGTCAAGAAATTTGAGACGTTGATGATGGGGGAGCTGAAGTTCTTTCTAAATTTCAAATCAAGCAACTCAAGGATGACACATTCATCTCTCAAACGAAGTACACTAAAGAAATTCTAAAGAAGTTTGGGATGAATGGCGCTAAACCCACCAAGACACCCATGGGACCCAATGGACATCTTGACCTTGGCATAAGAGGTAAATTAATTGATCAAAAGGTATATCAGTGTATGATTGGTTCTTTACTCTATTTATGTGCATCTAGACAGGATACTATGCATTTTGTATGCATGTGTGCAAGATTCTAAGCCAATCCTAAGGAATGTCACCATTGGGACATTAAAAGAATCTTGAGATATTTAGTTAATATCCTACATTTGGGCTTTGGTATCCAAAGGATTCAAACTTTGATCTCATTGGTTATTTTGATGTCGATTATGCCGGATGTAAGGTGTCACACCCGGTTTTGGAAGGCAAATCGAATGTGAACCATGTATGTGCCAGGATCGGAACTCACGTACACAGCGATTACATAATTGGACATCATCACACAATGCTCAAAGTAAATAGCGGAAAGGTACTTTAATTACACCATGATGTCCAAGACATCCACATAGTTTAATACATAACCATAGTGTTCATCATTAATATCAAAGTGCGGAGAAACGAAACGTAGAAGATAAGCCTACACAGGCAGCTGACTGGGGTTGCCACTAAAATAAACTAGAACTCATCATAGTCCTGGAACTCCTCAAAGTCCTCCATGTTGCCAGCATCTCCTCCTGAGCACTGAGTATAGTGGGGACAACCTGGGGTGGGGTGGTTTGTAAAGCAAGGGTGAGTACACATCAACATACTCAGCAAATGTCCCGTTTGGCTAAAGTGGACTAGCTATATGTGGAGTTAAAGTTAAGCAGTTGCTTTTAGTTGGTCAAGTTTTATTACTATAAGTAGAGCCAAGTTTTAGTAATAAACCCAGTTATTACCCAGGAGTACTCTCTCCAAGAGGAAATACCAGAGATCAAAATTATAATCATCATTGCTAATCATCATCATAAAAGTAACCAAAGTTCTTCTAATCAAAGAGGATCCCAAAGCTGCTCTTAACAGTGAGCACGGCTGGTATACTAGTTTCTAAAACTCTGCAAAGGTCGCACACTTTACCCACAAGTCATGATTCCCTTTCTACCCGGGGTTATAGCCTCCCCATTGATCACTACCAAGGTGACCAAACAGGGTCTCACTATGTAGCCTTTACAAAGATTCCCCAGAGGTCATAGCCGCCCGTTAGGTTTCTCTAGTTTGATAAACACAGTACACCTCCCCAAAGGAAGGGTGACTAACAAAACCAAATCAAGAACCTCTGCAACCAGCCTCGACAGAGCAAGTACTGTGCCCGGACCCTATTGACGGCCCTACGGCGAAGCCAACTACTCCTCTGGTTTCTCTAATTAATCAGCTAAAGGTGTCCCATTCTACCCTCATGGTTGCACTGTTATCCCGGGTTGTCACTCCCCAAACAGGTCCTTACAGAGAGGCACTCAGGAAACAGCCTGAGTCCCCTAAAGTATCACAAGAACCTCATCGTGATAACATCATCGTATCATAATATTCACATCATGTTCATTGATTAAAGTAAAGCAATAGCGTAAAGCTAACCATGATAACCCAAAAAGGTAAACAAGGGTATGGTAAATACGGACTAGTCAATCCTTAAGTTTTCAATAATGTAATGCGGGACAGTGAATTATAAAGTAAAGTAGGACATGATAGGTTTGAGGACACTTGCCTTCACCAGGTTGTTGCTCAAAGGGATCTTCGGCAACACACTCAGGAACCACGGGCTGCTCATTGTCTAAATAAAGCGATCATACATTCAATACATTTGGAAAGTGCAAATGAACAACACATTAAACATGTACAAACATTGGAACACACCTCAAAAGGTATAGTATTAATTAAAGAAGAATGATATCAAATTATAAAATGAACTAGTCTTAATTAGGAGTTGATTACTCTTTAAGTGTTGCCCATGATTACATAACCTAGTTCTATTCATTTTATTGAGACCTAAAAGTTAAACCAAAGTTGAATTCATGTAATGCATATTACTAATCTCACAAGATTAAATATACTTTAACTTCTAGGGCTTTCACTTTATTTATTTAATTAAGTGAATAAATCAACATATACATTAACCTTATACCCTAGGTGAAAAATTAAAGTGTACAGATTATAGATGAACATAATTTATTTGGACAGAGAATAATCTTATGAACATTTTGCAATTTGAACCACTAAATTTGGAGTTCATATGAAAATGATATGAAATAAACAAGTTTTGAAGTTTAAAATGTGAAACAAGGGCTAATTCTGTGATTAAATAAAAGTACATGGGGCTATTTAAAAGAAACCAGAGGCCTGCGCGCTAAAACTCAGGACAGCGGGTTGATTTCCTAAAACCTGAGGGTCTCTTAAGTAAAACGTACACGCGAAGGGGTACGAGGTGATCTCGACCATTGGATCAGAGATCAATGGACAGGATTAGATCGTGCAGGCGCGCATGCGGGCACGAGCGCGCAGACGTGACTGACAGGCGGGGACAGGGTGTCAGCGAACCAGGGCGGGCCGACCAACCGAGCCCAGTGGCAGGGGCGCGGGTGAGAGGTAGAGGGAAGGGCGGTCAGATCTAAATCGGAGGGCTGGGATTAGATTTGTTCAGCTAAGGTTTAAACCGCCCGATCTCGGACGGATGCCCGAGATCTAACGGCTGGGGGCCGGACCTAAATGTGGTGGCATCGCTTGGTCCCGCGGCGAGGGCTCACCGGAGACGAGGGGGCGGTCACGGCGGGGCTCGAGTGGCTTAGGGAAGGGGTCAGACATGTTCAGCGCGACACGGCGAACACGACCGTGGGCACCAGAGAACGCAGATCGTAGTGGGAAAGGTTCGGCGGTGGCGCAGGTAGCTCCGGTGAGCAATTGCGCGGGTGCTGGGGCGATACATGGAAAAATAAAGGCATGGGAAGGGTGCTCACCTCAAGTGCGAACTTTGGGATGCTTGGAGAACGGCGTAGGTGCGATGGAGCTTCGGGTCGACGGCGGCGGGGCTCCGGCTGCACAAGAAATGCTCTGGTGAGCGTAGACTGGACAAACCAGAGAGGGGAAGGGAAAACCAGAGGGTGTCCCGAGTAGCTGATGGCGAGACGAAACTCACCGAGGCAACAGACCTGGCGCGGCTCAACGACGGTCGCAGAACGGCCGGTAGTGGATGGTGGCGGTGGCGGTGGCGGAGCTCTCTGGTCGCGCGCACAGAGCGAGAGAGAGGGCGAGAGGGTTCGGCTGAGGGCGCAAGTGAGTGGGGGAAGGTGGGCGAGCAGGGCGCGAGGCTCAAAAGGGGCAGGGACGTGCGGAGGTGGCCGGAGATCGAGCGGTCGTGGGCGCGTCCACGGTGGGGGATCGTGGGTGGGAAGTTAGGGACGAGCTGACAGGTGGGGTCGACGGGACATAGAGATAGAGCACCGCGCGGGCGAGAGGAACGGCGCCGACAGACCTGGCCCACGGGGCAGAGAGAGAGAAGGGGAGAGGGGGCACGCTGGTTGGCGCCGACAGGCGGGGCCCGCCTGTTAGGCACCGAGGGCGCGAGGGCGCGGGAGCGCGCGCGGGGTTGGGCTTAGTGGGCCGACTTGGGCTGAATTGGGTTTTCTATTTTCCAAGGAATTTCTAATTGCTTTTCTATTTATTTTCTCTAGGGTTTTCAATTCAAATTCAAATTAAGTTTCAAATTCAAACCAAATCAGACATGTGCAACAATTCAAAGAATATTTGGGGTTCAACATGATGCAACATTTCATGACTCATATATTTTGTCAAAAATAAAATAAATAATCCCTCACTAATTAAGCTAACCCTAACCAAAAGAGAAATAGAGAGGGAGAAACTAGAGAGATAGAGAAGAATAACACCTGAATTTGGATGATAATGAGAAAGAAATTTTATACCCCCAAATTCAGGGTGTTACAGACCTATCCCTCTTAAAAGAATCTCGCCCTCGAGATTCAGGGCTGGCTAGAAAAGAGTTCAGGGTACTTGGCTCTCAGATCGTCTTCTCTTTCCCAGGTTGCTTCTTCTTCTGAGTGGTGACCCCACTTGACTTTGCACATCCAGATAGTGCTCCTCCGAGTGACCCGATCTGCTGTCTCCAGAATTTGAGTTGGCTTCTCAATGTATGTCAGATCTTCTTGAACTTCAAGGTCTTCTGTTGGCAACTGCTCTTCTGGTACTCGCAAGCATTTCTTCAGCTGAGACACATGGAACACATCGTGCATAGCGGACAGATTCTCTGGTAAGCTGAGTTGATATGCCACTTCTCCATGTCTTGCTTGAATTTGATACGACCCGATATATCGAGGCGCTAACTTGCCTTTGACTCCAAACCTTTTGGTTCCTCTGATGGGTGACACTTTCAAGTAGACATAGTCTCCCACTTCAAAACTGAGTTCCCTTCTTCTGGTGTCAGCATAGCTTCGCTGTCTGGACTATGCTGCCTTCAAATTTTCCGAGACCATTCTGATATTCTCTTCAGCTTCAAGCAAAATATCTGGACCGAACACCTACCTTTCGCCGGGTTGGTCCCAATGAAACAGGGTTCTACAATTCCTCCCATAAAGCGCTTCGAATGGTGACATCTTCAGGCTGGCCTGGTAACTGTTGTTGTAGGAGAATTCTACATACGGTAGCCTCTTGTCCCAACCTAACTTGTCTTGCAAAGCACAAGCTGAGAGCACCTAGAGGGGGGGGGTGAATAGGTGATCCTGTAAAACTTAAAACTTAAGCCACAAAACTTGGTTAAGTGTTAGCACAATAATCACCAAGTGGCTAGAGAGGAGTCTCAACAAAACACAATAACCACAAAGATATCAATCACAAAGATGGCACGGTGGTTATCCCGTGGTTCGGCCAAGACCAACGCTTGCCTACTCCATGTTGTGGCGTCCCAACGGACGAGGATTGCAATCAACCCCTCTCAAGCGGTCCAAAGACTCACTAGAATACCACGGTGTTTTGCTTTGCTTTTCTTAATCCCGTTTGCGAGGAATCTCCACAACTTGGAGCCTCTCGCCCTTACACTTGAAGTTCACAAAGAAGCACGGAGCAAGGGAGGGATTAGCAACTCACACAAGACACAAAGATCACAGCAAATACGCACACAAAAGACCCAGACTTGAGCTAAAGAGACTAGCACACTAGAACGGAGCTCAAATCACTAGAATGTCGAACAAGTGCGCAGGAATGGAGTGTGAGTGATCAAGAGTGCTCAAAGAATGCTTGGTATTTTCCTCCATGCGCCTAGGGGTCCCTTTTATAGCCCCAAGGCAGCTAGGGGCCGTTGAGAGCAATCTGGGAAGGCAATTCTTGTCTTCTGTCGTCTGGCGCACCGGACAGTCCGGTGCACACCGGACAGTGTCCGGTGCCCGATTTCTTTCCTTCTACGGCGAAGCCGACCGTTGGCAGCCAGAGAGGCATTGGCGCACCGGACATGTCCGGTGCACACCGGACAGTCCGGTGCCCCCTTCTAGCCGTTGGCTCAGCCACGTGTCCCGCGCAGATCGCGCGGCCGACCGTTGGCCCGGCCGACCGTTGGCTCACCGGACAGTCCGGTGCACACCAGACAGTCCGGTGAATTATAGCCGTACGTCGCCGGTGAATTCCCGAGAGCGGCCAGTTCGCTCGAGCCAGCCTGGCGCACCGGACACTGTCCGGTGCACCACCGGACAGTCCGGTGCTCCCAGACTGAGCAGACTTTGGCTGAACAAAGCCATCTCATTTCCAATTCGATTTTTCCTGTTTCCAGCACTTAGACACAATACATTAGTCCATAAAATAATGTACTATGTCTAGAAACATACCTTTTGACATGATTTGCACTTTGTCCACCCCTTTTCATAGTTTAACACAAAAGCACTTGTGTTGGCACTCAAACACCAAAATACTTAGAAATGGCCCAAGGGCACATTTCCCTTTCAATCTCCCCCTTTTTGGTGATTTATGCCAACATAACATAAAGCAAGTAGAACAAGTGCAAAATCACTTCAAATAAAACTCAAATTTGTTTTGAATCAGATTTGGCATATATGGATCATCCTTTGCCACCACTTGGTTTATTTTCGCAAATCAAACTCAATTTCCTATCTCTAAGTCAAACAAACATGTTAAGACATAAAGAGAGTCATTCCAAGAGAAATTGATTCAAGATTTCAAAAACTCCCCTTTTTTCATAATCAACACTTCTCCCCACAAGAAGCCAACTTTTGACAAGAGAGACAATAACAGAGTTTTGACAAACAAAAAGCTCTGATTCAAGATTTCAAAAACTCCCCTTTTTTCATAATCAACACTTCTCCCCACAAGAAGCCAACTTTTGACAAGAGAGACAATAACAGAGTTTTGACAAACAAAAAGCTCTATTCTACTATTTTCAAACTCTCTCAAGTGGTAGCTGATCCATTTATCGCTTTGGCCTTTATTTTCTCCCCCTTTGGCATCAAGCACCAAAACGGGATTAATCTTGGCCCTTTAACCCCATTGCCTCACCAAAATCTTCAACGAAGAGCAAATAGGCAATAAGAGTATAAAGATGAACTTGGAAAAGTTACTCTTTTCATCGGAGTGCAGTGGAAGTCTTGCATGGTCCAAGTCCACCTTTTCCCTTTCAATTCACCTTCGAGACTAAATCAAGCAAACTCACGCACATGGTTAGTCTCAAAGGGTCAAGTTGCAACACACCTCCCCCTAAATATGTGCATCACATGCATAAGGACTTGTGAGGTCCGGGGAGTGCTTGTACAACTTGAGCACCACAATAAGCAACAAAATGCAGAATGAACATGATCAAGGGCATAAACACATGTATGCTACAATTCAATCCAAGTTCCGTGAATCTAAGACATTTAGCTCACTACGCAGCCTGCAAAAGGTCTTCTCATCTAGAGGCTTGGTAAAGATATCGGCTAGCTGGTTCTCGGTGCTAACATGAAACACTTCGATATCTCCCTTTTGCTGGTGGTCTCTCAAAAAGTGATGCCGGATGTCCATGTGCTTTGTGCGGCTGTGCTCAACAGGATTTTCCGCCATGAGGATAGCACTCTCATTATCACATAGGAGTGGGACTTTGCTCAGATTGTAGCCAAAGTCCCTGAGGGTTTGCCTCATCCAAAGTAGTTGCGCGCAACACTGTCCTGCGGCAACGTACTCGGCCTCAGCGGTGGATAGGGCAACAGAAGTTTGTTTCTTAGAGTTCCACGACACTAGGGACCTTCCTAAGAATTGGCACGTCCCTGATGTACTCTTCCTATCGACCTTACATCTAGCATAGTCGGAATCTGAGTATCCAATTAAGTCAAAGTTAGACCCCTTAGGATACCAGATCCCGAAGCAAGGCGTAGCGACTAAATATCTAAGTATTCGCTTCACTGCCACTAAGTGACACTCCTTAGGATCGGATTGAAATCTAGCACACATGCATACGCTAAGCATAATATCCGGTCTACTAGCACATAAATAAAGTAAAGACCCTATCATTGACCGGTATGCTTTTTGATCAACGGACTTACCTCCTTTGTTGAGGTCGGTGTGTCCGTCGGTTCCCATCGGAGTCTTTGCGGGCTTGGCGTCCTTCATCCCAAACCGCTTTAGCAAGTCTTGCGTGTACTTCGTTTGGGAGATGAAGGTGCCGTCCTTGAGTTGCTTCACTTGGAACCCAAGGAAGTATTTCAACTCGCCCATCATCGACATCTCGAATTTCTGCGTCATTACCCTGCTAAACTCTTCACAAGACTTTTGGTTAGTAGAACCAAATATTATGTCATCGACATAAATTTGGCACACAAACAAATCACCATCACATGTCTTGGTAAAAAGAGTTGGATCGGCTTTCCCAACCTTGAAAGCATTACCAATTAAAAAGTCTCTAAGGCATTCATACCATGCTCTTGGGGCTTGCTTAAGTCCATAGAGGGCCTTAGAGAGCTTACACACGTGGTCGGGGTACCGATCATCCTCGAAGCCAGGGGGTTGCTCCACGTACACCTCCTCCTTGATTGGCCCGTTGAGGAAAAGCGCTCTTCACATCCATTTGGAACAACCTGAAAGAATGGTGAGCGGCATATGCTAGCAAGATACGAATTGACTCTAGCCTAGCCACAGGAACAAAAGTCTCCTCAAAGTCCAAACCTGCGACTTAAGCATAACCTTTTGCCACAAGTCGAGCCTTGTTCCTTGTCACCACCCTGTGCTCGAGGCACCAGCGTCCAAACTTCATTTCTCTTGAAGTTGTTGAGCTCCTCTTGCATGGCCAACACCCAGTCCGAATCTAGCAAGGCCTCTTCTACCTGAAAGGCTCAATAGAAGAGACAAAGGAGTAATGCTCACAAAAATTAACCAATCGAGATCGAGTAGTTACTCCCTTGCTAATATCACCCAGAATTTGGTCGACGGGATGATCCCTTTGAATCATCGCTCGAACTTGGGTTGGAGGTGCCGGTTGCGCTTCTTCCTCCATCACATGATCATCTTGTGCTCCCCCTTGATCACACGCCTCCTTTTGATGAACCTGTTCATCGTCTTGAGTTGGGGGATGCACCATAGTTGAGGAGGAAGGTTGATCTTGCTCATGTTGTTCCTATGGCCGCACATCTCCAATCGCCATGGTGCGTATTGCGGCCGTTGGAGCGTCTTCTTCATCTACATCATCAAGATCAACAACTTGCTCTCTTGGAGAGCCATTAGTTTCATCAAATACAACGTCGCTAGAGACTTCAACCAAACCCGATGATTTGTTGAAGACTCTATACGCCTTTGTATTTGAGTCATAACCTAACAAAAACCCTTCTACAGCTTTGGGAGCAAACATAGAATTTCTACCCTTCTTCACTAGAATGTAGCATTTGCTCCCAAATACACGAAAGTAAGATACATTGGGTTTGTTACCGGTTAGAAGCTCATATGACGTCTTCTTGAGGAGACGATGAAGGTATACCCTGTTGATGGCGTGGCAAGCCGTGTTCACGGCTTCCGACCAAAAGCACTCGGGGGTCTTGAACTCTCCAAGCATCGTCCTCGCCATATCGATGAGCGTCCTGTTCTTCCTCTCTACCACACCATTTTGTTGTGGTGTGTAGGGAGCGGAGAACTCGTGCTTGATCCCTTCCTCCTCAAGAAACTCCTCCACTTGAAGGTTCTTGAATTCGGACCCGTTGTCGCTTCTTATCTTCTTCACTTTGAGCTCAAACTCATTTTGAGCTCTCCTTAGGAAGCGCTTGAGGGTCCCTTGGGTTTCAGACTTATCCTGCAAAAAGAATACCCAAGTGAAGCGGGAAAATTCATCAACAATAACTAGACCATACTTACTTCCTCCTATGCTTAGATAGGCGACGGGTCCGAAGAGGTCCATATGTAGCAGCTCCAGGGGTCTTGATGTGGTCATCACATTCTTGTTGTGATGCGCTCCTCCCACTTGTTTACCTGCTTGACAAGCTGCACAAGGTCTATCTTTTTCGAATTGCACGTTAGTCAAACCTATCACGTGTTCTCCCTTTAGAAGCTTGTGAAGGTTCTTCATCCCTACATGTGCTAAGCGGCGATGCCACAGCCAGCCCATGCTAGTCTTAGCTATTAAGCATGCATCTAGACCGGCCTCCACTTTTGCAAAATCAACTAAATAAAGTTTGCCGTCTAATACACCCTTAAAAGCTAATGAACCATCACTTCTTCTAAAGACAGACACATCTACATTTGTAAATAGACAATTATATCCCATATTACATAATTGACTAACAGATAGCAAATTATATCCAAGGGACTCAACTAAAAACACATTAGAGATAGAGTGCTCATTTGAAATTGCAATCTTGCCTAAGCCTTTCACCTTGCCTTGGTTCCCATCACCAAATATGATTGAATCTTGGGAATCCTTGTTTTTGACGTAGGAGGTGAACATCTTCTTCTCCCCCGTCATATGGTTTGTGCATCCGTTGTCGATAATCCAGCTTGAACCCCCGGATGCATAAACCTGCAAGGCAAATTTAGGCTTGGGACTTAGGTACCCAACTCTTGTTGGGTCCTACAAGGTTAGTCACAATTGTCTTAGGGACCCAAATGCAAGTTTTATCACCCTTGCATTTTGCCCCTAATTTCCTAGCAACTATCTTCCTATCCTTTCTACAAATAGCAAAGGAAGCATTTAAAGCATGATATATTGTAGAAGGACCATCCATAACTTTCCTAGAAACATGAACAATATTCTTTCTAGGAACATGATGAACATAACTCCTAGACATATCTCTATCATGCATATAAGAAGAACTAGAAGCAAACATAGCATGTGAATCATAAGCATGTGAATCATAACTTCTATAGTCATTTCTAACATGTCTCCTATTATGATACATAAAAGCATGGTTCTTTTTAGTACTACTTGCCATAGGAGCCTTCCCTTTCTCCTTGGCGGGGATGGGAACCTTATGGCTTGTTAAGTTCTTGGCTTCCCTCTTGAAGCCAAGTCCATCCTTAATTGAGGGGTGTCTACCAATCGTGTAGGCATCCCTCGCAAATTTTAGCTTATCAAATTCGCTCTTGCTAGTCTTAAGTTGAGCATTAAGACTAGCCAATTCATAATTAAGTTTGGAAATTGAAACTAGGTGTTTACTACAAGCATCAATGTCAAAATCTTTACACCTATTACAATTTGCAACAATTTCTACACAAGATGTTGATTTACTAGCTATTTCTAACTTAGCATTCAAATCATCATTAATGCTCCTTAAGTTAGAAATTGTCTCATGGCAAGAAGATAATTCACAAGAAAGCATTTCATTTCTTTTAACTTCTAGGGCATGAGATTTTTGTGCTTCTATAAATTTGTCATGTTCTTCATACAACAAATCCTCTTGCTTTTCTAAAAGCCTATTCTTATCATTCAAGGCATCAATCAATTCATTAATTTTATCTACCTTGGTTCTATCTAGGCCCTTAAATAAACATGAATAATCTATTTCATCTTCATCACTAGATTCGTCCTCACTTGAAGAAGCATAAGTAGAGTTTCGAGTACATACCTTCTTCTCCCATGCCATAAGGCATGTGTGACGCTCGTTGGGGAAGAGGGATGACTTGTTGAAGGCGGTGGCGGCGAGTCCTTCATTGTCGGAGTCGGAAGAGGAGCAATCTGAATCCCACTCCTTGCCTAGATGCGCCTCGCCCTTTGCCTTCTTATAGTTCTTCTTCTTCTCCCTCTTGTTCCCTTGATCCTGATCACTATCATTGTCGGGACAGTTAGCAATAAAATGACCAAGCTTACCACATTTGAAGCATGAGCGCTTCCCCTTTGTCTTGGTCTTGCTTGGCTGCCCCTTGCGACCTTTTAGCGCCGTCTTGAATCTCTTGATGATGAGAGCCATCTCTTCATCATTAAGTCCGGTCGCCTCAATTTGTGCCACCTTGCTAGGTAGCGTCTCCTTGCTTCTTGTTGCCTTGAGAGCAAGAGGTTGAGGCTCATTGATTGGACCATTCAATGTGTCGTCCACGTATCTTGCTTCCTTGATCATCATTCGCCCGCTCACGAACTTTCCAAGTATCTCCTCGGGCGTCATCTTGGTGTACCTAGGATTCTCACGAATATTGTTTACAAGATGAGGATCAAGGACAGTAAAAGATCTTAGCATTAGGTGGACGACGTCGTGGTCCGTCCATCGCGTGCTTCCATAGCTTCTTATCTTGTCAACAAGGGTCTTGAGTCGGTTGTACGTTTGGGTTGGCTCTTCTCCCCTTATCATAGCGAATCTCCCGAGTTCGCCCTCCACCAACTCCATCTTGGTGAGCATTGTGACATCATTCCCCTCATGAGAGATCTTGAGGGTGTCCCAAATTTGCTTGGCGTTATCCAAGCCGCTCAGTTTGTGGTATTCATCCTTGCACAATGAAGCTAGAAGAACAGTAGTAGCTTGTGCATTTTTATGAATTTGCTCATTAATGAACATGGGACTATCCGTACTATCAAAGTGCATTCCACTCTCTACAATCTCCCATATACTAGGATGGAGAGAGAACAAGTGACTACGCACTTTGTGACTCCAAAATCCGTAGTCCTCTCCATCAAAATGAGGAGGTTTACCAAGTGGAATAGATAATAAATGAGCATTTGTACTTTGAGGAATACGAGAGTAATCAAAAGAAAAGTTCGAATTGACCGTTTTCTTTTTCTCGTAGTCGTCGTCGTCCTTTTGGGAAGAGGAAGACTCGTCGCTGTCGTAGTAGACGATCTCCTTGATGCGCCTTGTCTTCTTCTTCTTCCCGTCTTTGCGCTTGTGGCCCGAGCCCGAGTCGGTAGGCTTGTCATCCTTCGGCTCGTTGAAGATAGACTCCTTCTCGTTGTTGTTGACCATCATCCCCTTTCCCTTAGGATCCATCTCTTCGGGCGATTAGTCCCTTCTTGAAGAGAACGACTCCGATACGAATTGAGAGCACCTAGAGGGGGGGGTGAATAGGTGATCCTGTAAAACTTAAAACTTAAGCCACAAAACTTGGTTAAGTGTTAGCACAATAATCACCAAGTGGCTAGAGAGGAGTCTCAACAAAACACAATAACCACAAAGATATCAATCACAAAGATGGCACGGTGGTTATCCCGTGGTTCGGCCAAGACCAACGCTTGCCTACTCCACGTTGTGGCGTCCCAACGGACGAGGATTGCATCAACCCCTCTCAAGCGGTCCAAAGACTCACTTGAATACCACGGTGTTTTGCTTTGCTTTTCTTAATCCCGTTTGCGAGGAATCTCCACAACTTGGAGCCTCTCGCCCTTACACTTGAAGTTCACAAAGAAGCACGGAGCAAGAGAGGGATTAGCAACTCAAACAAGACACAAAGATCACAGCAAATACGCACACACAAGACCCAGACTTGAGCTAAAGAGACTAGCACACTAGAACGGAGCTCAAATCACTAGAATGTCGAACAAGTGCGCAGGAATGGAGTGTGAGTGATCAAGAGTGCTCAAAGAATGCTTGGTATTTTCCTCCATGCGCCTAGGGGTCCCTTTTATAGCCCCAAGGCAGCTAGGAGCCGTTGAGAGCAATCTGGGAAGGCAATTCTTGCCTTCTGTAGTCTGGCGCACCGGACAGTCCGGTGCACACCGGACAGTGTCTGGTGCCCGATTTCTTTCCTTCTACGGCGAAGCCGACCGTTGGCAGCCAGAGAGCCATTGGCGCATCGGACATGTCCGGTGCACACCGGACAGTCCGGTGCCCCCTTCTAGCCGTTGGCTCAGCCACGTGTCCCGCGCAGATCGTGCGGCCGACCGTTGGCCCGGCCGACCGTTGGCTCACCGGACAGTCCGGTGCACACCAGACAGTCCGGTGCACACCAGACAGTCCGGTGAATTATAGTCGTACGTCGCCGGTGAATTCTCGAGAGCGTCCAGTTCGCTCGAGCCAGCCTGGCGCACCGGACACTGTCCGGTGCACCACCGGATAGTCCGGTGCTCCTAGACTGAGCAGACTTTGGCTGAACAAAGCCATCTCATTTCCAATTCGATTTTTCCTGTTTCCAGCACTTAGACACAATACATTAGTCCATAAAATAATGTACTAAGTCTAGAAACATACCTTTTGACATGATTTGCACTTTGTCCACCTCTTTTCATAGTTTAACACAAAAGCACTTGTGTTGGCACTCAAACACCAAAATACATAGAAATGGCCCAAGGGCACATTTCCCTTTCACAAGCTCTCAACATGTCTTCAAGAATCTGATTTTTTTCTTTCAGTATGACCATCTGTCTGCGGGTGATAAGCTGAACTGAATTTCAAGTGTGTACCCAAAGCTTCATGTAGCTGCTGCCAAAAATGAGAAGTAAACTAGGTGCCTCTGTCCGATACTATCTTCTTTGGAATGCCATGCAAGCACACAACCGAGACATGTATAATTCTGCCAACACTGCACTATTATAGGTGGTCTTGACTGGTATGAAATGGGCCGCCTTTGTTAAACGGTCAACTACTACCCAGATGGAGTCATAACCATCTCGAGTGCGGGACAGACCGACTATAAAGTCCATCCCAATCTCATCCCATTTCCACTGAGGAATCTGCAACGGATGCAAGAAACCTGTGGGCCTCTGATGTTCTGCTTTGATCCTCTGACAACTGTCGCATCTGGCCACATACTCTGCTATCTCTCTTTTCATATCGTACCACCAGAATCTCTTCTTCAGGTCTTGGTACATTTTCTCGCTACCAGGGTGTATAGAATATGCTGTCTCATGGGCTTCCTTGAGAATCAGTTCCCAGATCGATTTGATGTTAGGAACGCACAACCTATCCTTGAACCATACCACTCCTTCTGCATCCTCACGGAAATCTGGACCTTTTCCATCTATGATCAGCTGCCGGATCTCGTTGATCTTCTCGTCGTCCTTCTGACCTTTCCTGATGTCTTGTTCTAGAGTGGGTTCTAGCTCAACTGTCATTCCTTGAGTGTTGTTCAGAAATCTGAGACTTAGCCTGTCGAATTCCTTTGCTAGCTCGAACGGCATCGGGTGAGCGGCCAACATATTGACTTGACTTTTCCGGCTCAGAGCATCTGCAACCACATTTGCTTTGCCTAGGTGATAATGGATTTCCAGCTCATAGTCTTTGATCAATTCTAGTCATCTTTGCTGCCTCATGTTTAACTCTGAATGAGTGAATATGTACTTGAGGCTCTTGTGATCCGTGTAGATATCACACTTCTGCCCATAAAAATAATGTCTCCAGGTCTTCAGTGCATGAACCACTGCTGCTAGCTCCAGATCATGAGTGGGATAATTCTTCTCATGAACTTTCAATTGTCGGGACGAGTATGCCACTACTTTCCCTTCTTGCATTAACACACATCCCAGTCCGGTGTACGAAGCATCACAATATACTGAGAATGGGTTGTGAACATTTGGCAGAACCAATATCGGTGTTGTCGTCAACTTCTGCTTCAACATCTCAAATGATTCTTGGCACGCTGGGGTCCACTTGAACTCAACCTTCTTTGCCAGCAAGGCTGTCATTGGTCTGGCAATCTTGGAGAAACCTTCAATGAAACGCCGATAGTAACCGGCCATTCCAATGAAACTCTTGGTTTCGCGGACATCTTTTGGTGCTTTCCAGTCCAGAATCGCTGCTACCTTCTTTGGATCCACAGCTAGTCCATCTCGGTTTATAATATGACCCAAGAATAGAACTTCGCTGATCCAGAACTCGCACTTGCTAAGCTTGGCGTACAACTGGCAATCTCGTAGCCTCTAAAGTACTTTCCTCAAATGTTCCTCATGCTCTTGCTCATTCTGGGAATATATAAGAATATCATCAATGAACACCACTACAAACTTGTCGAGGTAGTCCATGAACACATTGTCCATCAGGTACATGAAGTAAGCTGGTGCATTCGTCAAACCGAATGACATAACCATGAACTCATATAGTCCATACTTGGTGATGAATGTTGTCTTCGGTATATCTGAAGGTTGGATTCTGAGCTGATGGTAACCTGACCTCATATCTATCTTTGACAACACACTGGCTCATCTTAACTGATCAAATAGGTCCTCGATTCAAGGCAGGGGATACTTGTTCTTGACAGTGACTTCATTCAAAGCTCTATAATCGATGCACATCCTCTTCGTACCATCCTTCTTCTCCACAAATAGCACTGGGGTTGCCAAAGGTGAGGTACTTGGTCTGATGTAACCTTTCTCTAACAACTCATCAATTTGCTTCTTGAGTTCCACCAACTCTGGTCCGGACACTCGATAGGCTCTCTTGGAAATAGGGGCAGTGTCTGGGATAAGCTCTATGGCAAATTCAACTTTCCTTTCAGGTAGCATGCCTGGTAACTCTTCAGGGAATACATCGGGGAATTTCGACACAACTCTAATTGCCTCAATCGGATTGGACTCTTTGTCATCTATTGATAAATGGTGATAGGCTCCTTCTTCTAGTCCAGGCAAGTATAGCTTGGTTACTACTTCCTTTCCGGATGGGGACACCAACTTAACTGTTCTCTTGTCACAACTGACAGTGGCTTGATTTCTATGTAGCCAATTCATCCCTAGGATGACATCTAACCCTTGAGTTCCCATTACTACTGTAACGCCCCGAATTTCGAGTCGAATTTTTTCTTTCTCTACCACTCGCTAAATTCGGGAGTTACCCCTCTTTCCCATTTCTTTTCGCTAAAACCTCACCCATCTTCAAAACTTTAAGTCATGTGACAATAGTAAACCCTAGGGTTATTTTCTTTGGTTGATGCACCATGCCGAACCATGCATTTTTTTGATTGTTTGAAAGTGTGAAAGCATTCATATAGAAAATAGATATTAGAAAAAGAAAATCTTTTCTTTTCTCTCCCCTCCCTCTCCTCCCCATTTTGGCCCAGCCGCCCCCCGCTCTTGGCGCGCGCCCCAGCTGGCCGGCCGGCCCAACCGGTCTTGCCCCCTCCCCCCTTTCCCCCCCCCCACCGCGCCCCCTCCGCTTTGGGCCCAGGAGCCGGCCCAGCCGCGCCCCCCTCCCGCGTCCCCCGCGCGCGGCGCGGCGGTTACGCCCGCCGCCAACCCTCCCCCTGCGGGCCCCGCCTGTCATCCCTCTCCCCTCCCCCCGCAAATCTCTCTCTCCTCCCCTGCCCAACCCGCCCGCTCCCCTGCTCGCTCGCCGAACCGCCGCCGCCGATCCCCGCCCGCGGTGAGCCTGGCCTCCCTTCCCCTCTCCTCCTCACTCTCCCCTCCCTCCCCCTTTCCCCACGCTCGCCGGTGCCCTCCCCACGCCGCAGGCGCGCTCGCCCGCCGGCCCCGTCCGCCCCTGCCTCGGCTCGCCGGCGTCCCGCCCCGACGCGAGCGACCCCGCCCCTCCCCTCGGCGTGGCCGGCCATGGCGGCCCGGCGCCCTCCCGCGGCGCGGCGAGCCCCGCCCCGCACGTGCGCGCTCGCCCCCAGCCCGCCCTCGGCTCGCCGGCCCCGCCCGCCTCGCCTTCGGCGTCCTCGGCCCCGCCGCCCCGGTGGCGCCCTGCGGCGTGCTCGCCGGCCCCGCCCGACCCCGCTCCCTCCCCGTGCTCGCAGTGGCGCGGCCTCGCTTGCCCGCGCTCGGCACAGAGGCGCCCAGCCCGGCCATGGCGGCCCCTGCCCGCGCCCCCGCCCGTCCCGGCCCCGGCGCCCCGCGGCGCGGCGTGCCCCGCCCGCCCGGCCTCGGCCTCGGCCCCGCCCCGGCCATGGCTCGGCCATGGCAGCCCGCCGTGGTGCGCGGCCCGGCGTTCTGCCCCGCCCGCCCGGCCTCACCGGCTATGGCGCGCCCGCTCCGGCGTGTCCTGCTCGCGTCGTGATGGCCCCGGCGTGGCCTCGAGCTCGGCCCAGTGTGCCTTTGGCGCGCGGCCTTGAGCTCGACCAGCGCGCGGCCCCGACGTGTGCACGACTAGTTCGCGGCGCGTGTGTGCGGCCTTGCGCACGTGCTCGCGTAGTGCGCGGTGATTTGGCACGGCTCGCCGTGCCCGTCTACCCCCCCCCCCTATATTTTATGCGCGCTAATCACGTTGTTCATGTTAATGAAATAGGAAACTCAATTTAGAAATTGGTTACGTTAGTTAATTCATATAGTTAATCATCTATCTCAATTAATGTTGATCAACTGAAAGTGATTATGTTTCTATTAGTGCATGTAGCTAATCCTTTTTATTGGAGCTAAGTGGAACTAGAGCATGTAAAGTCTAGCTATTCGTGTACCCATAATGCGCCTCGAGCATAGGCTTTAACCCCTGCGAAACCTTCCCCCATTTCTTTCTAACCATGGTAAATGTAATATCGTATGTCATATTCTATGCATGTTTAATCTACTTGTTCTCTTGTATGGTGTACTGTTTGTTTCCTAATCTGAATGCATGGATGTATGTATGTCTGCACTCGCATAGAGAACGATCCGATTGAAGAGCCCGAAGAACTCGCAGGAGAAGCCCCTGAGCAACAGTCGGTTGGTGGAGGCAAGTGTCCCTTGACCTATCTCTGTCCTATACATACTTTAATTCACCTCTCACATTAAACATTTATACCTAAGGATTGACTAGCTTTTGTTATCCATGTCCTTGTTTACCTATTTGGGTTGGATTATTATTGCTTAGTCTTATGCTATTGCTCAACTCTAATCAATGAACATGATGAGAATGATCAATGATAAGATGTTTTCCGTCTTCTTATTATGATGTTATACTTGTGGCCTTTAAGGGGGCTCGAGCAGTTTCTCGAGTGCCTCTCCGTAAGGACCTGTTCGTTGGATGACCGCCCGAGAAAAACAGTGCAACCATGAGGGTGGAATGGGGTGCCCTTAGCTGAATAATTAGAGGATCCGGGGTGTAGTTCGTTTCGCCGTCGTGCCGTCAATGGGGCTCGGTGTATGCGGCTCGCTCTGCCAAGGTTGATTTGTCCCTTGGGGAGGAGTGCGGTACATTTAGGAAACCTAACGGGCGGCTACAGCCCCGGGGAATCTTTGTAAAGGATACGTAGTGAGACCCTGCCTACTAACCTTGGAAGTGTTCAAGGGTCCGTACAACCCGAGGCAAAAAGGGAATCACGGCTCATGGGTAAAGTGCGCAACCTCTGCAGAGTGTTATGAAACTGATATATCAGTCGTGCTCGCGGTTATGAGTGGCCAAGGGAGCTCCAGTGATTAGTGGTGCTTGATCAGAGATGTTCAGATTGCAGGTGACAATGAGACTGATGGTTCTTGGTTTTGACTCTGGTAATGGTAAGTGGTACTCTTTCCGTTTGGAAAGGAGTACGTTTGGGTTGATAACGTGGGTTAACTCTAAAACTTGGCTTTCTCTACTAGTAATAATAATCTGACCAACTAAAAACAACTTCTTGACTTCCCCGCACATAAAGCTAGTCCACTACAACCAGATAGGACACTTGCTGAGTATGTTGATGTGTACTCACCCTTGCTCTACACACCAACCCCCCCTAGGTTGTCCGCATTGCAACCACTGCTCAGGAGAAGATGAAGCCATGGAAGGAGACTTCCAGGAGTTCCAAGACTACGACGAGTTCTAGGCGTGGGTTAGCGGCAACCCCCAGTCGGCTGCCTGTGAAGGCCGCGTTTATCTACGTTTCGTATTCGCACTTTGATTTATTGTAAAGACTATGTGGATGTCTCAGACATATGATGTAATCGACTATTATTTCCCTTTTAATACTATTTGAGCACTGTGTGATGATGTCCATGTTATGTAACCGCTGTGTACGTGAATTGCTGATCCTGGCACGTACATGGTTCGCATTCGGTTTGCCTTCTAAAACCGGGTGTGACAACTACTAGGCTAGCGGGGAAGTCTATCGCCCTTATTTCAATCCTTAGATTCGGACAAATCCTATCAGACTGAACTTTTCCCCCAACTGAATTAACTCTTAAAGGTGGAATCATTGGTTCTATGGGGATGTTATGTGATTCTACGCAAGATGTAGAAACAAAAGAATGTGTGGCACCAGTATCAAATAGTACTTTTGCTGGATAGGATTCGACTAGAAACATACCTACTGCCACGTCCTGAGCATCCTGGATTGCTTCGGCCTCCAAGTGATTCACCTTTCCACGGTTGTAGGCCTGACCATGGCCTCCTAGTGCTTGATGTGGCGCTCCTTGTCTTGCTGGGGTATTTGACTGCTGGCGACTGTTGAGCTGCTTTCTTTGGACAGTTCTTCGCCCAGTGGTTTTGTTCTCCACAGTAGAAGCATGCACGACCTCCTACTTGCGCTGGAGCTGCTTGGCCATTCTGGTTGGGTGTTGGGGCAGGAAGGCGAGCTGCCTGGTTGTTCTGACGCTGGTACTGATTTCCTCCAGGTTGGGTGCTCTGATGGTACTGCTGTTGCTGCTGCTGAGGAAACTGCCTCTGGTACTGGTGCTAATGTAGACGCTGGTGCTGGTGACCTTGCTTGAATTGCTGGGGTGAGTTGCCTGAGTAGTGGGGACGACTGCTACTCCCGACCTAAGATCCATCGATCTTGCGTTTCCTGTCCTCCATCTCCCGACGCTTCCTTTCATTCATGATTGCTCTATCTATCAAGTGCTAGAAGGTGGGGAAAGTGTGGTTCATCAGTTGGTAGTGGAGGGGATCAACCAATCCTCTTAGGAAGCGGTACTGCCGTTTGGCATCTGTGTTGACATCTTCTGGGGCCTAACGTGACAACTGCAGAAACTTGTCCCTGTACTCACTGACGGACAGGGGACCTTGTTTCAGGGCGAGAAACTCCTCCTTCCTCACTATCATCAGTCCCTCGGGCACATGGTAGCGACGAAAGTTGTCCCTGAATTCCTCCCAGGTGATGGTTTCTAGGTTGGCATGAGTGGCAAGGTAAGACTCCCACCAAGACTGTGATGTTACCCTTATCTGTCGGGGACCATACAACACCTTCTCACAATCGTTGCACTGAGTAGTGTGCAACTCACGTTCCATGGTACGCAACCAATCTTCAGCGTCCATGGGATCAACATAGTGGGCAAAGACAGGGGGATGACCCCTCATGAATTCTGCCTGCTTGTCTCTTGGCACCTGTAGCATCTAGACTTGCACTTGAGGATGAGGTGGGGGTGGCTACTGCTCCACCTGCTGCATTGCTGCTAGTGTCTGACCAATTGCTTGGACTGCTTGCATTTGCATCAGGAACATCTGCTCAACTGTCATCAAGGATGGTGGTGCAACTGCTGCTGAGTTTCATCTTCCTGGGGTGCCTTGCACCTCTGCGCCTGTTCTCAGACATCTATAGAAAGCACACACACATCAGATCTAACTCTGCAGTCCTTCAGTACAAGAAAAGATATACGGAAATCTCCATAGTACTGAACAAATGATCATCTTCACTGACAGCTTCTCAGATAAAGAGGAAAGTGGAAATAAATGGATTACCCAACTAAATAACTGACTTTATTAATAACTACCCCAAGTTGCAGGGGATACCCACACCTTGATGACAATCATTACAAAGATCCAACTTCATTACATGTCCATCATGACAAGCATTCCAACATACGATAAGCAAATTAACTCTAACTAAGACTGACTAGACTAAGACACTGATTTAAGCATTATTACAGACTCCTACTCTGTCGATCTATGGATCCAAATCTATCCGGGTCCTGCAGTCTGGGGTACCATAGTCGAAGCGACCACGGGGCGATGAGCGATAAGGGTGCTGAATCCTGACAGGGGCGGGAGAACCACCATCCAGATAGTGATGTGTTGCGCACTCAGCACGCAATTCTGCAACCTTCGCCCGAACCTTGCCCAACTCGTCAAGGGCGTGGTCCAGCTCTGTGTTGAGCACGGCGGCCAGGTTGACCATGATGTTCAGCCTAGGATTGCCCTCACTAACTAGCGAGACAATCACACCTCCAGCACTGCCGGTCGAACGGCGAGGGTAGTACTTCTGGTCAAGGCTGTCAGCTACCCCACTGAACAACAAGCAATACTGAAAAAGTGCTCGTCGTGTTGCATCTTGCATGGATGCCTCGATAGTGTCCCTCTCAGTAATAGATTTGTGCTCTAAGAAGGCCTCTGCACCCCGGAGATCATCGTCCAGACGACGCACCAAGCAAGTAGCCTCCGACTGGTCCGGGTATAACCCGCGATGATGCTGGTAGACTACACAACGGTACTCGATGGACCAAGTGCGTCGGTCGAAGGCCCGACGCAACAAGGTGTCGAGAGCATCGTGGAAGTGACACCCGCGAGCACCGTCACAAGTGATGGGTCTAGCGATCCACCCCTTCGGCTCCGGCTCCTCCGAGAGCTCCGTGTCGTGGCTCAAACCGCCACCGGCGTCGTCGTCGTCTCCATCTCCATCAGGGTCTCCTCCAGTAGTCGGGATGCCCTATGGTGGTGCAGGGGGCATCTCTGGCTGAGGTGCAGGGAAGGAGGCCTCCCAGACTCCACCTCCTGCAGGCGACGATGCAATCTCTCCAGGTGACTAGACTGACCTGGCACCGTGCGACACAGTGGACGCTCCGCTAGGCGAGAAGGCAAAAGGGGGATCACAGACTTACGTGTCGTGCATCTAATACGAGCCATCTATAAAAGACATCGTAAGCACAAGAGTGAGAGTAGAACTATAAGACCAGAAAGTAAACAAAAAGAAAAGTGAGACAAAACTTTTGAGACAAGTAAATAACATAGAGTTGGTCAAATGACTAACTTTTAAAAGGACACTAAGGTCAAGGTAAGAGTAGGGGTCTATAGTCCTTAGGGCGACCATTCTAGTCTAGGTTAGTGGTCCTACAGTCAGCAAGGCTTTGATACCACTTATGTCACACCCGGTTTTGGAAGGCAAACCGAATGCGAACCATGTACGTGCCAGGATAAGAACTCACATACACAGCGATTAAATAATTGGACATCATCACACAATGCTCAAAGTAAATAGTGGAAAGGTACTTTAATTACACCAAGATGTCCAAGACATCCACAGAGTTTAATACATAACCATAGTGTTCATCGTTAATATCAAAGTGCGGAGAAACGAAACATAGAAGATAAACCTACACAGGCAGCTGACTCGGGCTTGCCACTAAAATAAACTAGAACTCATCGTAGTCCTAGAACTCCTCAAAGTCCTCCATGTTGCCAGCATCTCCTGCTGAGCACTGAGTACAGTGGGGACAACCTGGGGTGGGGTGGTTTGTAAAGCAAGGGTGAGTACACATCAACGTACTCAGCAAATGTCACGTTTGGCTAAAGTGGACTAGATGTATGTGGAGTTAACGTTAAGCAGTTGCTTTTAGTTGGTCAAGTTTTATTACTATAAGTAGAGTCAAGTTTTAGTAATAAACCCAGTTATTACCCAGGAGTACTCCCTCCAAGAGGAAATACTAGAGATCAAAATTATAATCATCATTGCTAATCATCATCATAAAAATAACCAAAGTTCTTCTAATCAAAGAGGATCCCAAGGATGCTCTTAACCGTGAGCACGGCTGATATACCAGTTTCCAACTACTCCTCTGGTTCCTCTAATTAATCAGCTAAGGGCATCCCATTCCACCCTCATGGTTGCACTGTTATCCCGGGTTTGTCACTCCCCAAACAGGTCCTTACGGAGAGGCACTCAGGAAACAGCCTGAGTCCCCTAAAGTATCACAAGAACCTCATCGTGATAACATCATCGTATCATAATATTCACATCATGTTCATTGATTAAAGTAAAGCAATAGCGTAAAGCTAACCATGATAACCTAAAAAGGTAAACAAGGTTAAGGTAAATACAGACTAGTCAATCCTTAAGTTTTCAATAATGTAATGTGGGACAGTGAATTATAAAGTAAAATAGGACATGATAGATCTGAGGACACTTTCCTTCACCAGGTTGTTGCTCAGAGGGATCTTCGGCAACACACTCAGGAACCACGGGTTGCTTGTTGTCTAAATAAAGCGATCAAACATTCAATACATTTGGAAAGTGCAAATGAACAGCATCAAACATGTACAAACATTGGAACACATCTCAAAAGTTATAGTATTAATTAAAGAAGAATGAGATCAAATTATAAAATTAACTAGTCTTAATTAGGAGTTGATTACTCTTTAAGTGTTGCCCATGATTACATAACCTTGTTCTATTCATTTTATTTAGACCTAAAAGTTAAACCAAAGTTGAATTCATGTAATGCATATTACTAATCTCACAAGATTAAATATACTTTAACTTCTAGGGCTTTCACTTTATTTATTTCATTAAGTGAATAAATCAACCTATACACTAACCTTATACCCTAGGTGAAAAATTAAAGTGTACAGACTATAGATGAACATAATTTATTTGGACAGAGAATAATCTTATGAACATTTTGCAATTTGAACCACTAAATTTGGAGTTCATATGAAAACGATATGAAATAAACAAGTTTTGAAGTTTAAAATGTTAAACTAGGGCTAATTCTGTGATTAAATAAAAGTACAGGGGGCTATTTAAAAGAAACCAGGGGCTTGCGCGCTAAAACTCAGGACGGCGGGTTGATTTCCTAAAACCGAGGGTCTCTTAAGTAAAACCTACACGCGAAGGGGTACGGGGTGATCTCGACCATCGGATCAGAGATCAACTGATGGGATTAGATCGTGTGGGCGCGCACGCAGGCACGAGCGCGCGGACGCGACTAACAGGCGGGGACAGGGTGCCAGCGAGCCAGGGCAGACGCGGCAGGGGCACGGGTGAGAGGGAGAGGGAAGGGGGTCAGATCTAAATCGGAGGGCTGGAATTAGAACTTTTCAGCTAAGGTTTAAACCGCCCGATCTCGGACGGACGCTGTAACACCTCTGGTGTTACTTTCACTAATTCTTGAGCATAACATCATGAGCATTGGCATATCATGTGTTTTTTACACCTAGAGTGCATTTACTAGGTAAAAAATTCAAATAAGTTGCACTGATGTGGCTTGAAGTGTGATTAACCCTAAGGTAGAATGCTTAACCCTAAATTGGGCTTATGGATATAAGTGAAGCCCAAATAAGTGAAAACCTCAAAAGGCATGACAAATGCTCATAAGATATCATCTTTGATGAGTCACACCAAAACCCTGAAGTGCTAAAAACCCTAAAAAGACCCCTGGAAAACCCTAATTAAACCCTAGGGGGTTAAGTGCAGATTTTGTGCACTTTTGGACCAAGTGCAAATAACAAAGTAATAAAACATCACAAACTAAGTAACTTTCATATTGAAGGATTCTCAAGTAATGTGGAGGAATTTGGACTTAAGTGCAAAAAACCCCATGAACACTATATGGTTAAGTCTGAATTTCAGTTGGATGGGGTCAACTTTGGAGCTATATATATCTAAATCTACAAGGAGTTTGCCTTAGGTCAACACATCAAACTTGTAGAGCTATGATAGGAGTGCAACTTTGCTTTAGTAACTAAGCCTTGATCACATATAAAATTTGGAGTAAAATGAACTCAAAGTTTAGCTGTTAGTCACACTGATAACTGAATTATGGCCACCAGTGACATTGGCAGGACTTTGAGGTCGAATTGGAGTAGGATCTAGTGATTGAATGGGAATGATTACTATAGTCAAATTATAGCTAGTTTGTAGATTAACAACTTTGTTACAGAAGGATTAGCTAGTTGCCATATAGAAATTAGAGGTCAAAGCTCTGCAAAGTGCTCTAATAGAGGCTATGAATGGGGTTTTCCATGGTACAGTACACTAAAAAAGATCTTCAGGTTCATCCCCCTCGCCACCGGTGACCCGCACGCCCAGATTCGTGGCAGCACCGTGATTCGTGCCCTCTGTGGCATGGATTATGATCGACCATGGAAAAATCTTCGCCTTGGATGAACTTAGAACCCTGTAGCCACTCTGTCACCCATTACTTACTAGTGACGTGGCCGCACGGCCATTACCGCGGCCACCGCCGTTTTCCTTGGTCATGCCATGCCTTTGGCTATCTTACCACGTCGTCGTGAGTCGTGGTCGTTACCCAGTGACCGCCATAGCTTATTACTCCGCAATCACCATGATAGATCGTCACTAGTAACTCTTCTCTCGCTCCGGCCGCCAGCACACCTTCGCAAAATTGGACGCCACCGTCGATAGATCCTATAAATTATTGCCCCAGTGAGCTCTGTTAAGTCATTGCTCATCCAAAGCACCAGCTCTTGCCTTCTATCATCCACCAGAGCCGCCCAATTTGTCATTTCCACCAAAACAGTTGAAAGTCCGCCGTGAAAGTCTCTCACCGTGGTCAGCCTGCCTCATGTTGATTCATGCCCCTCTGTTGAATGTTCTAGCATCTCTAGAGTCTCCTTTTGCGTGTGGGCTTGATTGATTGAACTAGATCGTACTGGATTGCCCTGAACACCATGATTTCTTCTCGGTTTTCACCATCAACGTGAGCAGGTGTACTCCGGTCCCAGTTAGTGAAATTAGTTGGGGAATCTAAGTCACCCGGGGTAGAATTTGGTGTCAAGCAAAGGAAGGGACTAGCTGTTGCGTATTCCGGCCAGTACAAGCTCACCGAAGCTCGGCTTGTCGCCGTCCACCGTCGTGGACCCGACGTTGTAAAGAAAAAGAAAGGGAAGGGTCTCGGTGTAACTGTCAGTGACACAAGTAAATAGTGCGCGGGACTCTTTACGGGTTTTTCAAATCACCAGGGTCCCCTGTGTAAATATGACACTGCGAGCGCGCGCGGGGGCGCGTTTCGCCTGGGTATGGGCTGTATCGGGCTGGTATGGGCTGGGTATGGGTTGTACCAGTGCATTTGCCACCTCCTTGTTGTTTTAAATCTTTATCACCTTTATGATGCATTAAGTGATAGGTGTTGAGTGCTAAACTAATTGCTGCATTTCCTTCCTTGAAAGTTGATTACCAATCCTTGATTACCTGTTTTATTAAAAAAAGTTTTTTTGATGCTTAGTCCTGCTTAGAAAAACAAATTCTTTGTTTTAAACAAAAGGTGATGCTTTAAGTGGATTGGGATGTTTTCAAAAACAAAACTTGATGGTGGATCCATCATGGCCATGATGGGTTCAACATCGGAAAAGATGTACCTCTGCCAGGTAACAAACTTTGGGTTTGAAATGATAAAGCTGAGACCGGGCGGGTGACTTGCACGAGAAGAGAGTCTCGGTGTAGTGTCTCCATCTGAGTCGATTAAGGACCGTCTCGATGTGGACCTGATGCGAAAGTACAGTTCATACTCAGGGTTTTCGAACCCATGTTGTTGTAGGTGAGGAAACAGCAGAATTTTGCTGTTTTTGCACTAAGGTGGTGCCCAAGAACGTGGTGCCAAAGGACGAACCTCAATAGTAACGTGGTTGCAAGAGGGATGTTGGCCTCCCTTTTGAAAAACAATATACTTTTATGCGGGAGGGGTTTTTGCCTCCCAAGGTTGTAATAATAATACTTATGCACTCTTATACCTTGGTTTGTAATAATAACACTCTTTCTATATTTTAACGAATGTAAATTAAGTTATTGTAATTCGCTTCCGCTTATTCATTCCTCCGATGTATTGTAATATCTGCGTGACGGGTGAAACGCTCTTGGGCGAATAAAAGGATACAGATACCGAACTTATCGAGTGATTATGTGCATCTACAGGGTTGTCCAAGGTCCGTTGGACAAGGACAACTGTAGGTGGGCCTAATGACTTGGGAGATTCCATCATAGCTGGTATCAGAGCGAAGCCCATCTCTTCAGATATTACGAAGCATTTCAAAAAGAATTTTCAAGTACTTATCCAAGAAAATTTCTTTCATTCTTACCTAGCCATTTTCTGAAGATTCTCATCTTGTAAGACTAGGTAAGAGAGTGCAATATATAGGAAGTGGGATCAACAAAGGTTGATTCCATAATGGTTGGGTTATGCATGCATCATGTTTAAAAATTATAAATTAATAAATTTTCCCCCTTATGGAGATATGTCACGTACGAGGAAAACCGCGCGCAAGTCCACGGGACCTATTGGCGTGCCTCGTCATCAGTTGGCTCCAAGACATGAAGGGAGCAGCAGCGGCAGCAATGATCCAATCGGAGACTTGGAAGCCCAAGTGGAACAGCTTCGGACGAAGCTACGTCACCGAAATAGGGTGTGGGCAGAAGACGGTCAGCGTATAAATGAGTTGGCAGCTGACATCAGGCGCCTGCAAGACGAGCTTTCTGAACGTGATCTGGCGGTTGACTGGGTCGTCAACTCACGTTCGATTGCTTGGGATTGGGAAGCCAAAGCTCGTGCTCATGTGGCCGAGCTTAGTGCGGCCCTTGACAACTTGCAGGTATACTGCAATACTTTACATGAGAAAGTGCATGTACTGTATTCGCGACTGCACCCGGACGTGCCTGTCGACCCTGTTGCAATGGGAGTCGGTCCATCAGGGACAACAGGTGAAGGAACTGATGGGGAGCTAGACCTTTTTAGGCCTCCTCCTTCCATGAACCTGGCTGATGATCGGTCTCCTACGGCAGGAAATAAAGAAACCAAGGATGATGAAGACTAGTATAGTTTAGGAACTATACCTATGTAAAATAAACAATGAGGTCATGTTGTACACTTGAGTCTGTATCATTACATCTTGGTAATGTAAAATGATGGTGTGTATCGGCATGTTATATTTTTCCTAAATGTTTCTTTGCCTCAGATGCCATCAAGAACTCGTGCGCATGACGGTGCGGGTACTTCCCGTGGTTGGGAAGATACTCCTAATCCCCCACCTGTACCACCAACGCTGGCCAAGGCTATCGCTGCCTTGGTCAATGCTACTGTCGATAATACCCACTTCTTACGTGAGATGGCGGGTAATCAATTCCAGCAGCACGGCGGAAAGGCTCCTCTATAGGGACCGCGTGAAACCTCATATCTAGACTTTTCTGAAACGCGTCCCCCACTCTTTGTTAAAGTTGAAGACCCTCTTGAAGCTGATGAGTGGATAAGGGTAATGGAGAAGAAGTTTGGATTAATCCGTTGCATAGAAACACAAAAGCCGTTGTTCGCTGCTCAACAACTGAGAGGCCCTACCAGTACTTGGTGGGGAAATTTTGTGGTAGTTCAACCAGCCGGACATCAGGTCACTTGGGATGAATTTAAATTGGCATTCTGTGAGCACTATATTCCTGAAGGAGTGCTTCACATGAAACAAGAGGAATTTATTCGACTAAAACAAGGAGGGGATACTGTGATGCAGTATCTCAACAAATTTAATCATTTATCCCAATATGTGATTGACCAAGTAAACACTGACCTGAAGAAGAAGAACTGCTTCATGAGAGGGCTCAACGACCGGCTCCAACGAAAGATGGCCACCTACCTAGATCTTACTTATAGCAGGGCTGTCAGCACAGCGCTGGCAGTAGAAGCCTGTAACACCCCGAGGGTCCACAAACACCCCGGAATGCTACTAAACAACACTTATGCCATCTATATATAAAATTTCAGTCGCATCCCCTTTGCAAAATTGCATAAACGAGGGGGCAACAGTGTATAAACATATATCATGACAAAAACATACTAAGTACTATTAATCGGCTAGCAAAGAGAAGTTAAACATACGACATGAACTGAATTAACTAGTGCGCACGACTAGTTAAAAAAACAAACTTCCTTTGACAATAAATTTCTAATTAAATCATGGTTGCACCTCGGCAGCGCTATTGTGAGAGTGAAAGTGGACGTGCTGCTACTCCCCTCATTCCCAACATGTATCAAGTACCTGCATTGAGTAATGCAAGAGTGAGATGACACATCTCAGCAAGTAAAATAATATCAAACTGTTTAACCACATAAGAACATTGTTTTACCACCACTTGATTCCACAACCTTCTTATTACGAAGGTGCAACACGTATACAACATACAACACACCTAGTCACCACACCTCGCAGGTAGAAACCACAATAGTAACATAGTAATGTCACACTTCATATATATATACCTCATGAGTGCAAATGTCTGCAAATGCAAGAATGACTTCTGCCTTCATACCTCTAAGGATATGAAGCCGCATCGTACCCCTCCTCGGGCAACGTACGATGCTAAAAATGTACCGGTACGGTCGGACCATAAGATCACGACATAACTTCAAAATGCAAGATGGATGATGCGATGTGCATGTCATGCCTACAACACTTCATATAACGTGATTCAAAAAGATACTTCAACTTCATCCAAGATGGGAATCAACCACATATATCATTAACAAATTATGATCATCCACAATATTAGATAATTGAGAATTAATACTTCCAAACAAATAAACTTCATCATAGAATTCAATGATTAACATAATTAAAACTTATGCATACTCAATGACAGGGAATAGGATGCAAACCAAACGGTAGCAATCACCAATGTATTTACTTGCCTTTAACGGAAGTTCGGGCAAATCCCTAAGTACGATTCGGAAGTCCACCACCTGTTTTTGACACACAACTTAGTGCACCAATTTCACATAATCAGGCTCATAAGCGACGCCGCACCTACGCACAAACTCAAACCCCGCCGCGGGTTACATCTCTCCCCACACCCACCAAACTGCAGCGGGGCTGCTTAATAATTTCATAACTTTAAAATTATGACAGCAGTGGTAACAAAAAAAAACTCCAGAGGCATCTACATAAAATTCCCCACAAGTTTTGTACACAATTTATAATTAAATTCCAACATCTAATTAGCCCAAAACAGTCCACAAGATGAACCCTGTAATCTGTTTTTTTGTCTTTTGGACAGCGACATACCCGGATTCAAACAGCGATATCTTTTAAAATATAATTCCAAATCAAGCGCATAAGTACTCATTGGAAAGATAAGACAAAGCCCTACATTATTATCATACTGGTTAACACTAATTGCCCACGAAAAATACCCAGAAACTGCTAATACTACTGCTGTTCACCCACCTGAAAATCTGTTTTTTTTGGACAGCAACATAACCGGATTCAAACAACGATATCTCCTAAATTATAACTCCGAATCAAGCGCATTAGTACCCGTTGGAAAGGTATGACAAATCTCTACATGATTCACCCACTGATCCCCACTAATTACCCACGAAAAATTCCCAGAAATCCCTAGAACTACTGCTGTTCGCCCACCCACAAAATTTCAGGACAGCACCTCTACCGATTCGGATAGGTAAACATATAATCAATTGGATTACAACACAATTAAACAAGATACAATCTCAAAATAACCTTGAATCCTCCCCCTTTCCTCCCTTCTTCTTCCCTCCACCAAAATCCAATTGGAGACATGCACCAACGCGACGTAGATCCGAGCGGGAAAGGAATGGCACCTTGGAGAGAAGGGCTTGAGGAGGGGGCGGCTAGGGTTTGATGGGGGAGGTGGGGTGGCGGCTGCAAATGGGTGGAGGAGTGAGAGGGGCGTCCTCCAAGCCTAGAGAGAGGGGGCGGCTGCACAAGAGAAAGGGGAGGGGGGTGGCTGAAAAAAATCCCAAGGGATTAAGGGAGGGGCGGCTAGGGTTAGGGGAACTAGTGGGCCAGATCAAGAACCACGGCCCAACTCGTTCACACGTCAACCCCCGACCCCCCTAGCGCATGAGTCTAACCAAAATTCTACTATTTTACGGGTGAATGCTTCCCCAAAAATTCCCAACCCCAAAAGCGTACCACCCGAAAGAAAGAAGGAAAAAAGAAACAAGGAAAGAATAAACTCCAACTTCTCTTCTTTGCAAACTGGGTATCACACTCTACCCCCCTTGAAAAGAATTCGACCTCGAATTCTGACGCTTCTATCAGAACGACCAAAGGAAAGATCAGCGACGACAAAAACTCACCCCATAACGAAAAGTTCGGGGTAGTTCTGCCGCATCAGCTCCTCGAGCTCCAAGGATTCTACGATACGCAGCAGACGACACTCTAGAGTCAGGTCTTGCTACATGGGAATCGACTCTAGCTCGATTTATTGATCTGGATTCTGCAAATACTTTCTCAACATAGAGATATGGAATACATGGTGTACACTGATCATAGACTCCGACAATTGCATGTGCTAAGCCAAGCTGCCAACTCGGGCTAAGATAGTAGACGGTCCTATATACCTCGGACAAAGCTTTCCTGACACCAAATCAACCTTGACACATGCAAGTACTTCAATGAATATATATATTAATGCAATACATACGGTGCTCCTATAGCCTAAACCAAACCTATTCAAACAAGAGTAACTTCAAAAGACCAATTTAATGCTTGCATATTTCTAGACAGCAGCACAACAGTTAATTGTTTTGCTCATAACTCACAAAATATGCATCCAAAAGTAGTAAACTAGGACTTTATGGAAAGCTTACAAAGTCCACTATACCCTTGGTATTATCATCACCACAAGATTTGACACTTAGAAAGGCCAAACAATGCAAAAACGTAAATTTTGTCCAGACTTGGACAGAATTCAACTACTCACTTCAAAAATCCATAATTGGAGTCTCAGTCATCCAATTGAGGCGCTCCAAGACTTTTTAGGAAGCTAGTAAAATTGTATATATTTCATTTATAAACATATTAGGTTAATTCAATGCATATCAAGATCAAAAGACATAAGAAAGGCTTAGCTGTCCAAATTTGGATAGATTCAAAGATTCCACTTAAAACAGCTGTAGCTTAACTTATAGGTCACCAAAAAGGGTGATCCAAAATTGGTTGGAAAGCTTAAGGAAAGTATTACCACTTCTTTATAATTTATAAGAACTGATTCGAAGTTTAACTTAGACAAACAATGTCAGTTTCGAAATCTGTACAGAATCTGGACAGATTCCAAGACTAGACTTGAGAAAATCATAACTCCCAAGCTTCTAGACCTATGGTCATGAAATATTTACACAAGTAAGATGAGGAAGTTTGCTACAACTTTTATATACAACACCTCTACAGAAAACATGGTTTAATTCATTGAACTAGCTGCATAACCAAAACTGGTCATACAGTCCCAAACAACAAGCAATAGATTTATTCAGGTTCTATACTCTTCTAAGATTAAGCGTTCATCGAAGGACTAATAACTTTAGGTTCTTCATTACGAGACACTTAGATCCAACATAAGGATAGAAGCAATATGCTAACTTTTTAAATCATTTTAAGCCTGATCTCACATCATGCAAGCAAGAATCGATTTAACCATACTATGTCTGGCCATATATCCATCCAAGCACATTCTATACATCATATCACCCCATCGAAGAACTCTCTTTTTTTAATTATACTATGCATATATATCCATCCAATAACTCACACAATCTCCATCTCAACCTAGACTTCACACGACGTAACTATTTCATACTTACGCAATCACGCCAAGACCAGAAAACATGGCTTCACAACAATACGTACTGGCCTATTCAAATGTCCCTCGCTATCTCTGTGTTTCAGCCCACGCTCCGCATATACATAAACAAGATAACTATCACAACCACTATGTCTATTCCCTCCCACCATACAACGTAATTAACATGGATTGCGAAAGAGCTCACTATAACCCAAACTTCCATGGAAATATCCCTAAATAGAAAATTGACAATCAACAACACAAATGTTCATTCTGTTTCTACCTCTTTCACTATAAAAGCAATGATAACAAAGAAATATTGTAAAATCATCTAAACTTCATGATCTACAACTTTCATATTCAAAGGATAAACAAGGTTTTATTTTATCTCCCATTTTTAATTTGACTTGTAAGGCGACATACAAGATCTGCCACCAGAACCTGACGGAGCATGACCCATAAATTCAAAACCTCATAACTCTCTGCATCTAACAAAATTTTGCAAATATAAACTCATTGGAAAGATTATAACATTCCCTAAAACTTTTATTATAATGAGTGTCTCGGAATTGGTTTCCAAACCGATAAAACAATGCAAACTGCTTTGTTGCAAAACTGATATGATAGAAACAATGGACAACTAAAATTCAAAATCCTATAACTCCTGCTATACTCAACTTAAAACTACAACGATCACGCGTTGGAAAAGTTTGGAAATTGTCCACGACTTTTGAAATAAACTTGCACCCAAATTTATCTTTATAGCCCTCAAATTTGCATGACCTACAGCTAAACTCAGCCTGAGATACTGCACATCGGAGATTCGACTTATATCCGGACAACCACGTCACCCAATCTATTTAACAGACAATTACAAGTAAATACCCATTAAAAGATACTGAGAAAACTAAAAGTTTTGGTTAAAGAGAATTCCCAAATTTGGGCTCTGAAACTATCAAAACGCGGTCGATTTATTGGTGGTTTTAACGACACCTAAAGTTCGGACACAACGGTGCAACAACTTTAGAGTAGTCTAACTCCAATTATATGCAATGAAAATTACAAACCAATACTCTTTGGAAAGATCATGAAATTACTAAAACTTTCATAATCCAGCAAAGACAAAAATTTACCGTCTTCAATGTCTATACTTCCGTACAAAATTAAGGCTGCTATAGGAAACCCATAACTCTCAAATGTTTAGACCAAACTGGGTGATTAAGCATCCTATGCAAAGATGAAGAAACCTACTACAAAACATTCTAGATAAGTGAGGCCTGATTCAGCCTCCAACTAAGTTAAGATGACTCCCTAAACCGAACCACACCTTACCCATAAAAAAACAATATAAAATAAAACCCAAGGCATTGGCAGGTGAAATCAACACTAGGATTTTCCACTACCAAATGGGGATGCAACTCCCCAAAGCCTTTAAACAACACTTTACCTAATAGGTTAGAACACTAAGCACAACAATCAACGGATTCAACAACCTCGTTTGTTAATGCCACTAAGGTCAAACATCCATGTATCGACAATGTATGAAACAACTGGCATACCCGTCTCTAGCACTATAAAACATGGTCGTTATTACACTAGAATCCCACTACTAGAGCTCTCCACAACTATTCTGTTGACGTGAAGCAAATGGTCCTCACATCATATAACGTCTTTTTCTCCTCTCAAAAGAGATAAAATTTACAATACCCATAAAGCAATGGAGGGATAACAACAAGAAAACTAATATACTTCTTGACACAGACTCATGCAAAAGCTTCATAAATATTACTTTCAATACTAAAATAATAACACGATACTGTGCTCAACAGTAGTAATTTGACTTCAATAAGACAATCCACATAACCAAACTACCTTGATTAACCTCACATACAACAAAACCTACTATTACTGCACTTGAACAATTTGTACCTCGTGATATCATAGGATGCATTCAAAGTAGTAGACATACATGATCTATCAAACCATCATTCATATAAAAAAATCTCAATCCGATGCAACAACCCCATCATTAAAGAGATAGATGACTAACAAACATAAGCAACTCCCAGTTAAGCATTGACTTCGTTTAAGATAAAGCGGTCTAAATAATGATTCAACAAGCATGCATAGAGAAATTGATCATAAAAAAATCAAACTACCATACAATGTTGGCAAAAAAAATATAAAACGGATTGTCAATATCGTCCACATGACTAGCCTGCAACAACTAAAAATTATACATAGCCTTTATGGCTATTGAAACAAGCCATAGAAGGAAAACATGCACGACATAAAATCCACTTGAAACCCCCCTATTTATTTTTAAAAATAAGGTTGCACATAATAAGAAAACCCATCAGGTAAACATGGTTGGACTTATCAATCTACGTCATCTTACAAATTCACTTGAGTTCTACCAGTCTCAAGATTTCATAGACATTACAACGTTGCCTTTGCTCTATAGAGACAAACCAATTTTATACTAAGATCAAGTTAGCAAGTAGCCACACTAGCCAAAAAAACGTGAGGCGCAAAGCATTGCACCCACAGAAATATTACATTGATAAGTTGGGTTGTAACCCAACAGTCAATCAAACTCAACAACACCATAAAACTACATTATATAGTGTTTTCACACTACACCAAGTCGGATTAGACCCACTATACACAAGCTCAATAAACAATCGGTCCTACAAGTACTAGAACCCAAGAATCCTTTTGGAAAAAAACATCCACAGTCAAGCATATAGAAATATATGATAGTAATAGCTCAGAGATTTGAAAACATTACATCCAAAAAAACATCATGATGATATGAATATAAAACAAGTACATTAGTAGCTTCACTTGCATAATAACTTAAATAACAACCACATCAAGAAACCAATATTAAATAGAAGTAACATATCATATCAAGCATTACGTCGTTAACGACATACCCCATCAAACCATAAAGGGATTTGGAATAAGAACATTCTAGTCATCTATACAATAAAATACTAACATGAAAGATATACGAACCCATACCCTTCCTATATGTGCAAGTGTGTCAAATTTATCTTCAAATTGCGTAGAATCTAAAGCCTATCCTCTGATACCAACTGTAACACCCCGAGGGTCCACAAATACCCCGGAATGCTACTAAACAACACTTCTGCCATCTATATATAAAATTTCGGCAGCATCCCCTTTGCAAAATTGCATAAACGAGGGGGCAACAGTGTATAAACATATATCATGACAAAAACATACTAAGTACTATTAATCGGCTAGCAAAGAGAAGTTAAACATACGACATGAACTGAATTAACTAGTGCGCACGACTAGTTAAAAAAACAAACTTCCTTTGACAATAAATTTCTAATTAAATCATGGCTACACCTCGGCAGCGCTATTGTGAGAGTGAAAGTGGACGTGCTGCTACTCCCCTCATTCCCAACATGTATCAAGTACCTGCATTGAGTAATGCAAGAGTGAGATGACACATCTCAGCAAGTAAAATAATATCAAACTGTTTAACCACATAAGAACATTGTTTTACCACCACTTGATTCCACAACCTTCTTATTACGAAGGTGCAGCACGTATACAACGTACAACACACCTAGTCACCACACCTCGCAGGTAGAAACCACAATAGTAACATAGTAATGTCACACTTCATATATATATATACCTCATGAGTGCAAATGTCTGCAAATGCAAGAATGACTTCTGCCTTCATACCTCTAAGGATATGAAGCCGCATCGTACCCCTCCTCGGGCAACGTACGATGCTAAAAATGTACCGGTACGGTCGGACCATAAGATCACGACATAACTTCAAAATGCAAGATGGATGATGCGATGTGCATGTCATGCCTACAACACTTCATATAACGTGATTCAAAAAGATACTTCAACTTCATCCAAGATGGGAATCAACCACATATATCATTAACAAATTATGATCATCCACAATATTAGACAATTGAGAATTAATACTTCCAAACAAATAAACTTCATCATAGAATTCAATGATTAACATAATTAAAACTTATGCATACTCAATGACAGGGAATAGGATGCAAACCAAACGGTAGCAACCACCAATGTATTTACTTGCCTTTACCGGAAGTTCGGGCAAATCCCTAAGTACGATTCGGAAGTCCACCACCTGTTTTTGACACACAACTTAGTGCACCAATTTCACATAATCAGGCTCATAAGCGACGCCGCACCTACGCACAAACTCAAACCCCGCCACGGGTTACATCTCTCCCCACACCCACCAAACTGCAGCGGGGCTGCTTAATAATTTCATAACTTTAAAATTATGACAGCAGTGGTAACAAACAAAAACTCCAGAGGCATCTACATAAAATTCCCCACAAGTTTTGTACACAATTTATAATTAAATTCCAACATCTAATTAGCCCAAAACAGTCCACAAGATGAACCCTATAATCTGTTTTTTTGTCTTTTGGACAGCGACATACCCGGATTCAAACAGCGATATCTTTTAAAATATAATTCCAAATCAAGCGCATAAGTACTCATTGGAAAGATAAGACAAAGCCCTACATTATTATCATACTGGTTAACACTAATTACCCACGAAAAATACCCAGAAACTGCTAATACTACTGCTGTTCACCCACCTGAAAATCTGTTTTTTTTTTGGACAGCAACATAACCGGATTCAAACAACGATATCTCCTAAATTATAACTCCGAATCGAGCGCATAAGTACCCGTTGGAAAGGTATGACAAAGCTCTACATGATTCACCCACTGATCCCCACTAATTACCCACGAAAAATTCCCAGAAATCCCTAGAACTACAGCTGTTCGCCCACCCACAAAATTTCAGGACAGCACCTCTACCGATTCGGATAGGTAAACATATAATCAATTGGATTACAACACAATTAAACAAGATACAATCTCAAAATCACCTTGAATCCTCCCCCTTTCCTCCCTTCTTCTTCCCTCCACCAAAATCCAATTGGAGACATGCACCAACGCGACGTAGATCCGAGCGGGAAAGGAATGGCACCTTGGAGAGAAGGGCTTGAGGAGGGGGCGGCTAGGGTTTAATGGGGGAGGTGGGGTGGCGGCTGCAAATGGGTGGAGGAGTGAGAGGGGCGTCCTCCAAGCCTAGAGAGAGGGGGCGGCTTCACAAGAGAAAGGGGAGGGGGGTGGCTGAAAAAATCCCAAGGGATTAAGGGAGGGGCGGCTAGGGTTAGGGGAACTAGTGGACCGGATCAAGAACCACGGCCCAACTCGTTCACACGCCAACCCCCGACCCCCCCTAGCGCATGAGTCTAACCAAAATTCTACTATTTTACTGGTGAATGCTTCCCCAAAAATTCCCAACCCCAAAAGCGTACCACCCGAAAGAAAGAAGGAAAAAAGAAACAAGGAAAGAATAAACTCCAACTTCTCTTCTTTGCAAACTGGGTATCACAAAGCCAAAAATACAGGCCGAGGAAAATCAAATGGATTTGGAGGAGACAGGTCCAATCAGGAACCTAAGAAGCAAACAAGGTTGGTAATCTGACCTTTCAATCAGAATCATTCTTCGCCTCGTCCACCCTCCTATCCGTTTAAACAGCATGTTTTCATTCGTCCTACCACTGCCCCCACATCTACAAATCAGCTGAGTGCCCCTGGTGCTCGTTTCCCCGCCCTCCCTAGTTCCTCAACTAGTTGCTTAAACTGTGGAAAGTCTGGTCATTTTATCAAAGACTGTCCATATCCGAGGCAGAATAAGTCCAACAATCAGCAGAACTCTTGGAGCTCAAATCAAGGCAAAGGGAACATGGCTAATAATTCAGCGAGCAAAAATGTCAAGAAGACTGGGAGAATTTATTACACTCAAGTGGCCACTACACCAGAAGGAGAGCCGGTAATGATGGGTGTCGGCGTTTCGAGACCGGGGGGTCCCTGGGCCGACGAGTGAAATGTCGCCGCGTGCCCCAGCCCAGATGGGTCGGCGCGAGGCCGAGCGCGAAGGGGGGAGAAAGGTGGCCGGAGACGGGCGTGAGAGAGGTGGAAATCCTGCGGCCTTCGTGTTTGTCCCGCGCCCAGGTCGGGTGCGCTTGCAGTAGGGGGTTACAAGCGTCCACGCGGGAGAGGGAACGAGCGGCCTCACGCGAGCGCCTGTCTCGTCCTCGTCCCCGCGCGGCCAACCCTCTGTAAGAGGGCCCTGGTCCTTCCTTTTATAGGCGTAAGGAGAGGATCCAGGTGTACGATGGGGGGTGTAGCAGAGTGCTACGTGTCTAGCGGGGGAGAGCTAGCGCCCTAAGTACACGCCATCGTGGCGGCCGGAGACGTTTTGGCACCTAGTTCGTGTGGTGTCGTGGTCGTCGGAGGAGCGCTGGAGCCTGGCGGAAGGACAGCTGTCGGAGCTGTCGAGTCCTTGCTGACGTCCTCTTGCTTCCATAAGGGGGCTGAGAGCCGCCGTCGTCACAGAGTGTGCGGGGCGCCATCATCGCCTATCTGGCAGAGCGAGCCAGATGGGACGCTGGTCTTGTTCCCCGTAGCCTGAGTTAGCTTGGGGTAGGGTGATGATGGCGCCTCCTGTTGACGTGGCTGGTCCGCGCCCTAGGTTGGGCGATGTGGAGGCTCCTCCGAGGTTGAGGTCGAGTCTGTCTTCCGTGGCCGAGGTCGAGTCCGAGCCCCTGGGTCGGGCGAGGCGGAGACCGTCAGCTGAGGCCAGGGCTGAGTCCGAGCCCTGTGGTCGGGCGGAGCGGTGTTCGTCGTCTTCCAGGGCTGAGCCCAAGTCCGAGCCCTGGGTCGGGCGAGCGGAGTTCGCCGTCTTCCGGGGCTTAGCCCGAGTCCGAGCCCTGGGTCGGGCGGAGCGGAGTTCGCCGTCTTCCGGGGCTTAGCCCGAGTCCGAGCCCTGGGTCGGGCAGAGCGGAGTTCGCCGTCTTCTGGGGCTGAGCCCAAGTCCGAGCCCTGGGTCGGGTGAAGCGGAGCTTCCTATGGTGCTTGAGGTCGGGCCTAACTGCCTGTCAGCCTCACTCTGTCAAGTGGCACTGCAGTCGGTACGGCGCAGGCGGCGCTGTCCTTCTGTCAGGCCAGTCAGTGGAGCGGCGAAGTGACTGCGGTCACTTCGGCTCTGTCGACTGAAGGGTGCGCGTCAGGATAAAGGTGTCAGGCCACCTTTGCATTAAATGCTCCTGCGATTTGGTCGGTTGGCGCGGCGATTTGGTCAGGGTTGCTTCTTGGCGAAGACAGGGCCTCGGGCGAGCCGAAAGTATGTTTGTCGCTGGAGGGGGGCCTCGGGCGAGGCGGAGATCCTCCGGGGTCGGTTGCCCTTGCTCGAGGCTAGGCTCGGGCGAGGCGTGATCGAGTCCCTCGAATGGACCGATCCCTGACTTAATCGCACCCATCAGGCCTTTGCAGCTTTGTGCTGATGGGGGTTACCAGCTGAGAATTAGGAGGCTTGAGGGTACCCCTAATTATGGTCCCCGACAGTAGCCCCCGAGCCTCGAAGGGAGTGTTAACACTCGCTTGGAGGCTTTTGTCGCACTGTTTTGCAAGGGGACCAGCCTTTCTCGGTTGCGTTTTGTTCCGGTGGGTGCGTGCGAGCGCACCCGCCGGGTGTACCCCTCGAGGCCTCGGAGGAGTGGTTTGACTCCTCTGAGGTCTTAATGCCTCGCGCAATGCTTTGGCTAGTCTGGTCGTTCCCTCATGCGAGCTGGCCGTAGCTCGGGTGCACGGTCGGGTCCCAAGTTCTCGGGCTGGTATGTTGACGCTGTCAACGGTTTGGCCGGAGCCGGGTTTGCGAGAGCAGCCCCCGAGCCTCTGCACAGGGCGATTGGACGGTCAGGGACAGACTCGACTTTTTTACATACGCCCCTGCGTCGCCTTTCCGCAAGGAGGAGGGGGGGAAGCGCCATGTTGCCCTCGGAGGGCGCCGAACATGGTGTCTCCGGTGAGCTGCTGGCGGGTAATCCGAGCGGACGTCCGTGCCCCATTTGCTAGGGGTCGGCTAGAGGCCCAGAGGCGCGCCCAAAAGTACCTGCGGGTGATCTGCCGGACCCGGTCCCCTATCGACGGGGTCCGAGGGCTCGATGCCTCCCTCTTATGGGATTCCGTTACAAGATCGTTCCCACTGGTCTCAGAAATGTCCTAGGGTACCTCGGGAGCGCAGCCCGAGCCTTGGTTATGTATCAAACGTACCCATGGTCATCCCTTGCTCTGTGTCTGAGGCGGCTGTGAACCCTTCGAGGGCCAGCCTTCGAACCCCTGATCAATAGTGGGCGCGGAGCCCGAGTAGCCTGAGGCGGCCGTTGAACCCTTCCGAGGGGCCGGCCTTCGAACCTCTGACCAGTAGTGGGTGTGGAGCCCACGCGCTCTGAGGCGGCTGTTGAACCCTTCCGAGGGGCCAGCCTTCGAACCTCTGATCAGTAGGGAGGCTCGGAGCCTGGTTCCTTCACGGAGAAGGATCCTTTTCGGGGTATCCCCCTTTCCCGGTCCCTGTTGTAAGAGAGAGAAAGAGGAAAAGGAAAAGGATACGAAATTGAACGACGCGGCGTACCTTTTTTTTGACGCGGTCATTATGGCGAAGGCGGAGCGTCGCTTGCTTCTCCTGCCAGAGGCGCCGCCTGTCCCGCCGCGGAGTTAATGTGACGAGGCGTGCGGTTCACGGGGCGGCCGTTGCGCGTGCGCGAGCCGTTCGAGGAACGGAACACGGGCGCGTTGTCTTCACGCCGTGAGAGAGGGTTCTCTCGCTGCCCCCGGATGGGACGTAAGCTTGGCTAACGACGTGACCGCTGCTCCTGCCCGCCTGCCACCGCCATTACTGCCGGCCCATTTTTGGCCGCATTGACCATCGCGCCAGGCTGGCGCTGCTGGGTCGTGCGTAGGGTTGCCTCGAGTCGCGGTACTGGTTCCACAGTCGAGGAGGCGTGGCAGTGGCGCGAGTGGCGGTGCAGTTGCTCGCACGCAGCATCCGGCGCACCGGTTGCATGACGTGTGGGCCTGGGCTTCCATGCTGGGCGCGCTGGAAGTCGGAGAGGTGCGCCCACTTGGCGCGGTTGCATGCCGCCGGCATGGCTGCCCGCCCTTTCACCCGCTGGTCTGGGCGGAAGTAGAGGGACGTTTGCAACCGCTGGACGGTTGCATGCACCGCGCGCGGCGGTTTGGCTTCTTCCACCCTGGGTCGGCTTGCATGACGCGTGGGGCCCAGCCCCCGCGCCGTAGGGGGAGGACCTTGGAGCGTACTGGAGAAGACTCAGCCCGTGACGGCTGGGGACGCAAGTAGGGAGAGTCGCCTTTAAAAGGAGGGTGACCCCCTTGAAAGGCGACCATGTCTTCGCGCTCCCTTATGCATCGTGTCTTTCCACCTTCCGAGCCCCCAGATGGGGGATGCCCGCAGTCCTTCCGCCTTGTCATTGGAGGAACGCAACTCCGTGGGAGTTGGTACCTTTCAGCCATCATTTGGCTTCAAGGATTTTCATCATGCAGCCCGGCTGCACCCCTCCGCCGGCGGTCACCCAAGACGGTGACCGCCAGCCCCTGGATGGGGAGAGGCAAGCTGGGCTGTGATCTTGGTCCCGCCCTCAGCTTCAAGGATGTTCATCATCCTTGCTGGGGCGGAGAGCGAGGCGAGCCGGGGCTCTACCTCCCGCGCGGGCCGGCTGGCCACCTCTTCTTCTAGCTTCTGGTGGTGGAAACCATCCTCCAGCTCTGCGGAGGAGGCGTCCTCCAGCCATGCCGGGGAAGGCGAACTGTTGCTGCCCAGCTAGGATGCAACATTCCGCCCTCTTCCTCGCTTTCGTGGCGAGGACGGAAGCGAGGACCTGCCGGTGCGATTTGGAGCGGCCCACTCTTTGGCTTTGATGGCTGGTTCGCGTCCCTTGAGCGGGAACACGAACGAGAGCCTTCCGGTGGCCGTGTCCGTCCTGGGACCATGGCTGCTGCTGCAGAGGTCGCTGGCGAGTCACCCGGAACTCGTCGCCCCGCAGGCTCCCCGGTGTGGAGGTCGTTCGTACCCGCGGGGACGAAACCGGAGTTCCGTTTGTAATGGCACCTTGAGTGCCGATCTTTTGTTCATTGTGGCTGTCGGGGCCTAAACATGTATGTATTTTTGGCGCGGAGCCATGTTTTTTCCTCATTTTCGAGCACTAAGACTCGCCTGTTGGTTGTCTGAACCGCTTCACCAAGCGTGAGTTGCCCCGTGCAAAGGTGACGAGTGAGGTATCCGTAACCCGGAGGCGTAGGAGTCCCTCGGCTCGGTCGGCCTTGCTGTCCGAGGCTTCTCTTGCTTAGTTAAAGGAACCCCTCGGCCGCTCTTCGCTGAGCCGAGGCCAGGGGTAGCGGTGTCAGCACGGACAGAGGCAGAGTTGGCTCGAAAAGAAGACTTGGTCAGCCGGAGCCTGGCGGGGTCGTCCGTTAGCGGGACCGACGCCGGAGTTGACCTGCCGAGGCCTCGGGCCGGGCTGATGTCTTCGGGGGACAGCTGGCCGAGGCCTCGGGGTGACCAGCCGAGCTGCCTGCTCGGGCCGGATTCTCGGAGAAAACCCTGGCGGCGATGGCCCGGGCGTGATGATGATGTTGTCCTTGAGAGTGGAGATCCTCGGACCGCGTCGCCGTCCGAGGCTAGGTCGGACCTCGCCGAAGGTGTAGTCGACGCGGAGGGTGCTGCTCCTCCCTTGAACCGTCAAGATCCGAGCCTGCAGGATCGGATTATCTTGTAGTGAGTGTTTTCTGCGGCCGCCGAGGCCCAAACACACCCTTGCCGTGTTGTAAAGCTGCGCTTCTTTTCCTCTTGTCTCGAGTATCTGGACTTTTTCGTCGGTAACAGAATTGTCTATGCGAGCGAGAGTTGCTTTTCACGGAAGGTGATGAGTGAGGTATCCGTATCCCGGAGGCGTAGGAATCCCTTGGCTCGGTCGGCCTTGCCGCTTACGCGCGCTCTTGCCCGTCCATGGGGTTCTGTCACCGACGTAGTCGAGAAGGCCTGAAAAACCGCTTTTGCAGAGGAGCTTTCGAACGTGAAGACTTGTTCGGTCCGCGGAATCACTTATCCGAACGTGAGTTACTTATCGCAGAAGGTGATGAGTGAGGTATCCGTATCCCGGAGGCGTAGGAGTCCCTCGGCTCGGTCAGCCTTGGCTGCTTACGTGTACTCCGTCGTTTTCAGGATCCACTTTCGAAGTAGTCGAAAAGCACAAAAGACATTCTGGCAGAAAGGATCTTTTTTTGAGGAAAAAATTCAACGCAGAGGGGGTTCCCCCCCTTTTAGCCCCCGAGGGAGGGTCGGGCTTTGCCGAGGCAAGGCTGACCCTTCCTTGATGACTAAACTTTGCATGGGAGCGAGGTATATGAACAACTTGAAAACATCTTAAGGGTAGAAGCAACGTAGCTATTGGATGTTCCAAGCGTTGTTGTAGACCTCGCCTTGGCTGTTGGCCAGCTTGTACGTTCCGGGCTTCAAAACTTTGGCGATGACGAACGGCCCTTCCCAGGGAGGCGTGAGCTTGTGCCGCCCTCGGGCGTCCTGTCGCAGCCGAAGGACCAGGTCGCCCACCTGGAGGTCTCAGGACCGGACCCCTCGGCACGCTCTACTTGCCCATTCGTCATGGGGTGAGCCACGGCGGCCCAGTCCACCCGGATGTGGTGATCCTCGCAGAAGTCCAGGAACTTTCTGCCGGTGAACTGGGTGCCGTTGTCAGTGATGATGGAGTTCGGGACCCCGAAACGATGGATGATGTTGGTGAAGAACGCCACCGCCTGTTCGGATCTGATGCTGTTTAGGGGTCGGACCTTGATCCACTTGGAGAATTTGTCGATGGCGACCAACAGGTGCGTGTAGCCCCCGGGTGCCTTCTGCAAGGGGCCTACGAGGTCCAGACCCTGAGGGGCTATGGTGGTAGAGCTCCTTCCCATCTCCCAGCAAGACGAACGACTTGGCGCGTCTCGCCATCCGCCGAGCTTCGGCTCGGTCGAGGGGTAGCTCTCCTCGGTGGAGATATCTCAGGTACGGGGTCTGCCAGTTTTGATTAGGCGTGACCCCGCTTCGCTCCTCCTCGATGCGCAGTGCCTCACCCTCGGGGGCCGAGGGTACCTCGGGCTGAACCGAGGATGCCTCGGGCCGAGCTGAGGGTGCCTCGGGCCGAGCCGAGGGTGCCTCGGGCTGAGCCGAGGGTGCCTCGGACTGAGCCGAGAGTACTTCGGGCTGGGCTGAGGGTGCCTCGGGCTCGGGCTCGTCGTCTGTCTTGACGGAGGGTTGATGCAAGTCTCGGGAGAAGACGTCCGGGGGAACCGTTGTTCGCCCCGAGGCTATTTTAGCCAGCTCGTCCGCAGTCTCGTTGTAGCGCCGGGCGATGTGGTTGAGCTCGAGCCCGTAGAACTTGTCTTCCAGGCGTCGAACCTCATCGCAATAGGCCTCCATCTTTGGGTCGCGGTAGTGGGAGTTCTTCATGACTTGGTCGATGACGAGCTGAGAGTCACCGCGAGCGTCGAGGCGTCGGACCCCTAGCTCGATGGCGATCCGCAACCCGTTGACCAGAGCCTCGTACTCGGCCACATTGTTGGACGCCGGGAAATGGAGGCGTAGCACGTAGTGTAGGTGCTTCCCGAGGGGCGAGATGAAGAGTAGGCCAGCGCCGGCTCCTGTCTTCATCAGCGACCCATCGAAGAACATGGTCCAGAGTTCCGGCTGGATCGGAACTGTTGGGAGCTGGGTGTCGACCCATTCAGCCACGAAGTCCGCCAAGACTTGGGACTTGATGGCCTTCCGAGGGGCGAACGAGATTGTTTCGCCCATGATTTCCACCGCCCACCTTGCGATTCTACCCGAGGCCTCTCGGCACTGGATGATCTCCCCCAGGGGGAAGGATGACACCACAGTTACCGGATGAGACTCGAAGTAGTGTCGCAACTTCCGCCGCGTCAGGATCACCGCGTACAGCAGCTTCTGAACTTGTGGGTAGCGGGTTTTGGTCTCGGACAGTACCTCGCTGATGAAGTAGATTGGCCTCTGGACGGGCAATGTATGCCCCTCTTCTCGTCTCTCAACCACAATCGCGGCGCTAACCACCTGAGTGGTCGCGGCGACGTAGATCAAGAGGGCTTCTCCGGCAGCTGGGGGCACCAAGATAGGCGCATTTGTGAGGAGCGCCTTCAGGTTCCCGAGGGCTTCTCGGCCTCAGGGGTCCAAGTGAAGCACTCGTCCTTCCTTAAGAGGCGGTACAGAGGCAGACCTCTTTCACCGAGGCGTGAGATGAAGCGGCTCAGAGCCGCGAGACATCCCATGACCCTCTGTACGCCCTTCAAGTCCTAGATGGGCCCCATGCTGGTGATGGCTGCGATCTTCTCCGGGTTGGCTTCAATGCCCCGCTCGGAGACGATGAACCCCAGGAGCATGCCTCGGGGTACCCCGAAGACACACTTTTCGGGATTGAGCTTCACGCCTTTCGCCTTGAGACATCGGAATGTCACTTCAAGGTCGGAAAGGAGGTCGGAGGCTTTCCTCGTCTTGACTACGATGTCATCGACGTTGGCCTCGACCGTCCGGCCAATGTGTTGGCCGAACACATGGTTCATGCACCGCTGGTACGTCGCACCCGCATTCCTCAAGCCGAACGGCATGGTGACATAGCAGTACATGTCGAAGGGCGTGATGAAAGAAGTCGCAAGCTGGTCGGACTCCTTCATCCTGATTTGGTGATACCCTGAGTAGGCATCGAGGAAAGACAGGGTTTCGCACCCAGCAGTGGAATCCACGATTTGATCGATGCGAGGCAGAGGGTAGGGAACCTTCAGACATGCTTTGTTTAGACCAGTGTAGTCTACACACATCCGCCATTTCCCTCCTTTCTTTCTCACAAGCACAGGGTTGGCAAGCCATTTGGGATGGAATACCTCTTTGATGAACCCTGCCGCCATTAGCTTGTGGATCTCCTCGCCTATGGCTCTGCGCTTCTCTTCGTCGAATCGGCGCAGAGGCTGCTTGATGGGTCGGGCTCCGGCTCGGATGTCCAGCGAGTGCTCGGCGACATCCCTTGGTATGCCGGGCATGTCCGAGGGACTCCACACAAAGACGTCGGCGTTCGCGCGGAGAAAGTCGACGAGCACCGCTTCCTATTTGGGATCGAGCTCGGAGCCGATCCGGATCTGCTTGGAGGCGTCGCCGCTGGGGTCGAGGGGGACGGACTTAACCGTCTCCGCTGGCTCGAAGTTGCCGGCATGACGCTTCATGTCTGGCACCTCCTTAGAGAGGCTCTCCAGGTCGGCGATGAGGGCCTCGGATTCGGCGAGGGCCTCGGCGTACTCCACGCACTCGACGTCGCATTCGAACGCGTGTCGGTACGTGGGGCCGACGGTGATGACCCCGTTGGGGCCCGGCATCTTGAGCTTGAGGTAGGTGTAGTTGGGGATGGCCATGAACTTCGTGTAGCATGGCCTCCCCAATACCGCGTGGTAGGTTCCTCGGAACCCGACCACCTCGAACGTGAGGGTCTCCCTTCGGAAGTTGGAGGGTGCTCCGAAGCAGACGGGAAGGTCGAGTTGTCCGAGCGGCTGGACGCGCTTCCCGGGAATGATCCCGTGGAAGGGCGCAGCGCCTGCCCGGACCGAGGACAGATCAACACGCAGAAGCCCGAGGGTCTCGGCGTAGATGATGTTGAGGCTGCAGCCTCCGTCCATGAGGACCTTGGTGAGCCTGACGTCGCCGATGATGGGGTCGACGACGAGCGGGTATTTCCCCGGGCTCGGCACGTGGTCAGGGTGGTCGGCTTGGTCGAAGGTGATGGGCTTGTCGGACCAGTCTAGGTAGACTGGCGCCGCCACCTTCACCGAACAGACCTCCCGACGCTCTTGCTTGCGGTGCCGAGCCGAGGTGTTCACCGCTTGACCACCATAGATCATGAAGCAGTCGCGGACCTCGGGGAACTCTCCTGCCTGGTGATCTTCCTTCTTGTCGTCGTCGCGGGCCCTGCCTCCCTCCGCGGGTGGCCCGGCCCTGTGGAAGTGGCGCCGAAGCATGGCGCACTCCTCAAGGGTGTGCTTGACGGGCCCCTGATGATAGGGGCATGGCTCCTTGAGCATCTTGTCGAAGAGGTTGGCACCTCCGGGGGGTTTCCGAGGGTTCTTGTACTCGGCGGCGGCGACAAGGTCCGCGCCGGCGGCGTCGCGTTTCGCTTGCGACTTCTTCTTGCCCTTCTTCTTGGCGCCGCGCTGAGTTGACGCCTCGGGGGCATCTTCCGGTGGGCGGCCCTATGAGAGCACCTAGAGGGGGGGTGAATAGGTGATCCTGTAAAACTTAAAACTTAAGCCACAAAACTTGGTTAAGTGTTAGCACAATAATCACCAAGTGGCTAGAGAGAAGAACTTGCACAATACGATAACCACAAAGAGATCAACACAGAGATGACACAGTGGTTTATCCCGTGGTTCGGCCAAGTACAAAACTTGCCTACTCCATGTTGTGGCGTCCCAACGGACGAGAGTTGCACTCAACTCCTCTCAAGTGATCCAATGATCAACTTGAATACCACGGTGTTTTGCTTCTCTTTTCCTATCCCGTTCGCGAGGAATCTCCACAACTTGGAGCCTCTCGCCCTTACACTTTTGATGTTCACAAAGAATCACGGAGTAAGGGAGGGATGAGCAACTCACACAAGACACAAAGATCACAGCAAATACGCACACACAAGACCCAGATTTGAGCTCAAAAAGACTAGCACACTAGAACAGGGCTCAAATCACTAGAATGTCGAACAAGTGCGCAAGAGTGGAGTGTGAGTGATCAAGAATGCTCAAAGGATGCTTGGTATGTTCCTCCATGCGCCTAGGGGTCCCTTTTATAGCCCCAAGGCAACTAGGAGCCGTTGAGAGCATTCCAGGAAGGCAAATCTTGCCTTCTGTCGCGTGGCGCACCGGACAGTCCGGTGCACACCGGACACTGTCCGGTGCCCGATTTCTTTCCTTAACTGGTGCAGCCGACCGTTGGCAGCCAGAGAGCCGTTGGCGCACCAAACGTGTCCGGTGCCCCCTTCTAGCCGTTGGCTCGGCCACGTGTCCCGCGCAGATCGCGCAGCCGACCGTTGGCCCAGCCGACCGTTGGCTCACCGGACAGTCCGGTGCACACCGGACAGTCCGGTGAATTATAGCCGTACGTCGCCGGTGAATTCCCGAGAGCGGCCAGTTCGCTCGAGCCAGCCTGGCGCACCGGACACTGTCCGGTGCACCACCGGACAGTCCGGTGCTCCCAGACTGAGCAGACTTTGGCTGAACTAGGCCATCTCATTTCCAATTCGATTTTTCCTGTTTCCAGCACTTAGACACAACACATTAGTCCATAAAATAATGTACTAAGTCTAGAAACATACCTTTTGACATGATTTGCACTTTGTCCACCACATTGCATAGATCAACACAAAAACACTTGTGTTGGCACTCAATCACCAAAATACTTAGAAATGGCCCAAGGGCACATTTCCCTTTCAATCTCCCCCTTTTTGGTGATTTATGCCAACATAACATAAAGCAAGTAGAACAAGTGCAAAATCATTTCAAATAAAACTCAAATTTGTTTTGAATCAGATTTGGCATATATGGATCATTCTTTGCCACCACTTGGTTTGTTTTTGCAAATCAAACTCAAATTTCTATCTCTAAGTCAAACACACATGTTAAGACATAAAGAGAGTCATTCCAAGAGAAATTGACTCAAGATTTCAAAAACTCCCCTTTTTCCCATAATCAACATTTCTCCCCACAAGAAGCCAACTTTTGACAAGAGAGACAATAAAAGAGTTTTGACAAGAGAGACAATAAAAGAGTTTTGACAAACTAAAAGCTCTATTCTACTATTTTTCAAAAACTCTCAAGTGGTAGTTGATCCATTTATCACTTTGGCCTTTATTTTCTCCCCCTTTGGCATCAAACACCAAAACGGGATCAATCTTGGCCCTTGAACCCCATTGCCTCACCAAAAACTTCATTAATAATGCAAAGGCAATACGAGTACATGAGATGAACTTGGAATAAGTTACCCTCTCATCGAAGTGCAGTGGAAGTCTTTCATGGTCCAAGTCCACCTTTTCCCTTTCAAACCTCCTTCGAGACTAAATCATCAAACTCAAGCACATGGTTAGTCTCAAAGGGTAAAGTTGTAACACATCTCCCCCTAAACATGTGCATCACTTTGCAACGGACTTGTGAGGTCCAGGGAGTGTTTGTACAACTTGAGCACCTTAACTAAGCAACAAAATGCATAGAAAACATGATAAACACATGTATGCTATAAATCAATCCAGGTTCCACGAATCTAAGACATTTAGCTCACTACGCAACCTGCAAAAGGTCTGCTCATCTAGAGGCTTGGTAAAGATATCGGCTAGCTGGTTCTCGGAGCTAACATGGAACACTTCGATATCCCCCTTTTGCTGGTGATCTCTCAAAAAGTGATGCCGGATGTCAATGTGCTTTGTGCGGCTGTGTTCAACAGGATTATCCGCCATGCGGATAGCACTCTCATTATCACATAGGAGTGGGACTTTGCTCAGATTGTAGCCAAAGTCCCTGAGGGATTGCCTCATCCAAAGTAGTTGCGCGCAACACTGTCCTGCGGCAACATACTCGGCCTCAGCGGTGGATAGGGCAACGGAGGTTTGTTTCTTAGAATTCCATGACACCAGGGACCTTCCTAAGAATTGGCATGTCCCCGATGTACTCTTCCTATCGACCTTACATCCAGCATAATCGGAATCTGAATATCCAATCAAGTCAAAGGTAGACCCCATTGGATACCAGAGCCCGAAGCAAGGCGTAGCAACTAAATATCTAAGGATTCGCTTCACCGCCACTAGGTGACACTCCTTAGGATCGGATTGAAATCTAGCACACATGCATACACTAAGCATAATATCCGGTCTACTTGCACATAAATAAAGTAAAGACCCTATCATAGACCGGTATGCCTTTTGATCAACGGACTTACCTCCTTTGTTGAGGTCGGTGTGTCCGTCGGTTCCCATCGGAGTCTTTGCGGGCTTGGCGTCCTTCATCCCAAACCGCTTGATCAAGTCCTGCGTGTACTTGATTTGAGAGATGAAGGTTCCATCCTTGAGTTGCCTCACTTGGAATCCAAGGAAGGAGTTCAACTCGCCCATCATCGACATCTCGAATTTCTGCGTCATTACCCTGCTAAACTCTTCACAAGACTTTTTATTAGTAGAACCAAATATTATGTCATCGACATAATGTGGCGGAACCGCCCGAATTATTCCAAGTTAAGTGCCTGAGCCCTGCCTTAGAGGCTAGGCCACACTTAAATGGGAATAATCCGTCAATCCCTCGGATCTAGTCCGACACGGCCACTGACAGGATCAAGTACCACAATCTCACTCGAAGGTGAGTCACAGAGCAAATACAATAAAGCATAAAACCATACATGAAGGAGTATTAAATTATTACATCACCATCGGAGTTTTGCAAAAGTAGTCATCAGTGTTCGAAGTGCAGCGGAATAAAACTAACGGTAATTAAACAGAGAGATGGGGAAGTCGGTCCCATCACTCCTCATGCTCCTCCTCAGCCGAGGCAGGGTCCCACTCGACAGTCCAACCCAGTGGCAAGATGGACGGCCAAGTCACTCCAGCAACCATTTCCTCCAGAGTACCTGTAAAAATTATGCCACAAGCAAGGCTGAGTATACTAATACTCAGCTAGACTTACCCGGTGTGAGGAGTCTACTCCTCTACCTCTAGACATGCAGCTGTTTGGCTGTGGGGTTTGGTTGCCAAAAGCACTAGCTGAGTTTCTAAGTCAAGTTTTAACTTTGTCAAATTAAGTGTGACTCTCTTAAGGCTAAAAGTGGACTATCTATTCATACATGGTAGCAAACATTATTAGCAATCAACATCTTAAATCAACTCATCATATTTCCACTTGTTACTCAATGCAGTACAATGGATCAAGCAGTCTCATTAGCTGCGAGAAGCAGACGATTCGAATCGAGTTTTTATCCTTGCAAGGTAAACCTAAACACACGACATGTAGGGGCACTCCGTCCCCACACATACCAACCGTCCCCATCGATTCCCTGGCAACAGATCAGGGCTCACCGCCTTGGCGTACAATGCCCCACTGACCCCGACTGTCGTCGTGCAGTGACCGCACTTGTACCCACCATAACCGGAATGGGAGACCACGTCTCAGGTCGCGTGAGGAGATATGTCTACGGGCAGGTTCACTCAGGTACTAGGCTTACCGATTTACCATATTTCTCGGTATGTGTTTAGTACGTTCAAACGCTTGACACAGGTATCCGCACGTTAATCCTTATTCCAATTTCCCATCTCGTAGACAACCAATCCCCATGAATTGTTGTCTACCACTAGTATCATAATAGTATGAAGGTGGTACAACCAAATCCTGATCTCGCGCGAGTGCTAGAAAAATCACTCGTCTTCTACCGAGATCCTAATTAATTAAAGCAACTACTCGACCTATCATACTAGTATTCATCTCAAAAGGATTCCTGAGATCATGCAACTAGGGTTTCAAACAATTCCTACACCTAAGTGCACAATCAATCCTACAATCATTAAGTGAAATAAAATAGCATAAATAACAGGTTATGCATAAAACCGGGGCTTGCCTTCCAAAGCAGTGGCAGCCAGGTCCTCTGGTGCAGACTCTGGTGCTGGATCCGGGACTACCTCCTGAGCAACTCCTTGCTCCGGCACGAGGACGTACTCTCCGTCAGCAAGGTTACAGTCTATCGAATGCAATGAACATGTATGTCATGATTATGCAGGATTTAATAACATTATGTTAAAAGAAACTAAGTCAAGAAGTAACTTAGGGTTTCTTAGTCATGCGAGGCTTCTAGTGGGTTGTGCTTATTACTTTTAGGCTTAGGTTTTTATTGAGGATAAACATAGGGAAATGGTATTGCCTTTACACATTTTAGTGGATAAGTTATAAAAAGCTTTTAGGATGACACTAATTTCCTATTATTCATTTTTCCTCTTTCTTTATTCTCTACTTATGGTTTCTAGTGTAGGTTTGAACTACGACAGTGGTTTAATAAATTCCAAAAATTTTGTAAAAATTATAGTGAGTTGCCATTTGCTATTCTAGCCTGCTTTAAGAATTTGAGGCTTAAAATATAGAGGCTATGCTTTGGACAAAAATAACAAGAGTGGTGTAAAATGCGTCACTTTATACTACACCTCCTAATTAGTGGTGGGTTCTGTCCTAAAGGTTATTTTTGCTAGCATCTAACATTAATAATAGGCATCTGTGCCAAAAATCACAGAAAGCCAAGGAGTGGTTATTTAGTTATGACTTTCTAAAGTTTAATGCCTAAAAGGCACTTTCCACTACATTGCTATTTGAAAAATGTCAAACAGCAGATTTCATATTTTTCTTAAGTTCTTAATAACAAAACATTTACTATCCCAAGGGTGGGGGTGTTTTCACCTTGGGGCTATTTTTGTAGGGTTTTTCTAAGTTATCCCTGTTTTATTCAATTAAAAGGTATCCTACTTATTTTATACTAAAACAGGGTGTAATATATTTTTCCAGTGAACTATATTGAATAAGTATCCTAACAAAAATAGGGGTACCTTCTGGTTCATTATTTAATTCACATTTTCTATTTTTCTTAACCTTAAGCATATTGTAAAATAAAGGGTAAAAACTAATTTAATGGTGTGGACAGAGAGATTCAATATTTTTAATTAGATCAATAGGTGGATATCAACTTCTCCAAATTTTTCTAACCCTAGTCAAATAGTACAACTATTTTTCTTTCTATTATTGAGCTTTTGGCCAAAACTATAATTAAATCAGAACCTTAAAGCTTTCTATAGTACATAGGGGGTTTTATATTTTTCTTAAGTGGGTTACATTATTTAGAGTCTCACAAAATTGGTTTGATCAAATTTGGATGAACTAAACAGAAGTTATGAATTTTTAAAGTTTCTGTTCAAGTTTAAATTCAGGTTTAATAAGGTTTTCTGAAAACGCAGTTTACACCGAGGTCCCTGGGTTTAAACTAATTCAATCCTCGTAGTTCTACCCTTGCGCCACTATTCCCCTGAGTCGCTGACAGTTCAAAAAGCCCCCTGACCTTTTCTTCCTCTCACCCGCAGTCCTTCCCCCAATGTAAACAGTACCTGCGGGAAAGAAAAGGGTGGCGCGGCTTACCGGCGGCGAGATAGGTCCGGCGAAGGGCACGGTTGGCTCGGGGAGGCTCTGGCGGTCACAGCGAGGTGCGGCTTGACGGCGAGGATGGCCGGAATCGCTCGGTCCACGCGCGCAGGCGGGTGTTCTCGTCGGCGGCGAGTGTACCGGCCAAACCACGGCGATCTGGTTCAATCCAAGGGCACGGTGAGCTTCACGGGGTAACGTAGTGACGGTACTCACAAGGAATCGGAAAATGGTCGAGTGGATTACCCGGTCCACGTACTCCGGCGGGGTTGAGAGCTCCGGCGACCGTGGACTGGCCTCTCCGGCGAAGCAGGCTTCGATTCCTCGCTCGGGGAGCTTCACTGAGTTGTGCACACTCGCCTCTGAGGGTTGGATGGGGCTGGGGCAAGCTGGACTGGCCGGTCTACGGCAGCAGTGGCTCGGGTGGCCGCGGACACACCGCGCACTAGCAAATGACGGTGAACTGGACTTCGGTGAGGCTTGAGCGTGCGCGGAAGAGTGTAACCGACGCCTGGGAGGGCTTTATAGGCGTGGGCGCGGGACAGGGCGCCGGCTGGCCGTTGGCGCGACGTGGGGCGCGTGCGGGCGTGCTCTGGCAAGCTCAGGGCGCGTCGAACACGTGGAGCTTACAATCTGCCCTTGTTCCACAGCTCACCCAAGTCGCAAACGTGCGAATCTTGGCAAAAATCCGGCGCGAGTCTTTTCCTGGCACCTAGGGTTGTCTCTCATCCGTGAGCTGCCATGGCAGATATGGCCTAGGTAGGGAGATCTCTGGTCGCCAAATCGGGTGTGTCACACTGCCCACCTCGCGACAAAAACCATGCCAAGGCATGTCAAACGTCCAAGTCTCGGGCTCAGGTTTTTCCAGTGGGTGCCTTGGGTGGTATGCCACATTTTTGGTATAGGACATAGGTGGATTTGATGCCAGCTTCGAGGTGAACACAACTGATCTTTAGTGTAGGTGTAGTTTTTAACTTAGAGAAAAATAGAGAGCTCTAGCTCTCTCCCCACTTGGAGATTTGATTTGGGGTTTCTCCAGGGGTATTTTTGCAATATTTCCTCCCCCTAATTGCTGGTTATAAGGTTACTTAAGGTTTGGGTAAATATTACTCATGTTTTGCACACTTGTTCACTCTCTTTTCTCTCTTATCTAGGGTTTCAGGAGATAGGGTTTAAGAGAGGTCTAGGGTTCTTCTCCCCTCTTATCCAAGGTAGTAAGTGTGCAAGGATTAGAGTAGTGCCTTTGGTTACTCACACTCCTTGGTTAAAATCTAGCTTTCCAAGGCCCTCATGCTTTTGCTCCTTAAGTTCTTCCACATGTGATTATAGCCTTTAGTATCAAGGTGGGCTCTAGCCATGGTAACACCTGGGGTGTTACAGCCCTCCCCCCTTAAAGGAATCTCGTCCCGAGATTTTAGGTAGAGGCCCTTGGAGGGTGCTTGAAGGTGTGTTGGTGTTATTCTTCCTTTACACTTAAGTTTCTCTTGTTAACTGCTCTTCGAATGTCATTCTCTTTGCAACTTCAGAAGGAAGCCCTTTTTAAGTTAAATCCACAACTTAGACTATCCTTGTTATCTAAGTTTTTCTTATAATTGAATTCAAAGGGCAGGTGGGGGTGGGGTTTTGGGATTACGTACCAACTCCTTTGGGTAGAAAGTCGGGGAAGCGAGAGCGTAGGAAATCCTCAGTCTCCCATGTAGCTTCTTCTGCTGAATGGTGACTCCACTGAACCTTATACATTCTGACCGACCTTGCCCGAGTTGATCTTTCCTTCTGATCTAATACCTTGACGGGGTACTCTTGGTAGGATAAGTCTGGTTCTATCTCAAGGTCTGGTTCTGGCAGCACCTCAGTGGGTAGGCAAACACATTTCCGCAGCTGAGATACATGGAATACATTGTGAACTACTGACATGTGAGGTGGCAATTCCAATTGATAGGCCACGGGTCCACAACTTGCCTTGATCTCATAGGGTCCAATGTAGCGAGGAGCTAACTTGCCCTTGATCCCGAATCTCTGGACACCCTTGGTGGGCGACACTTTAAGATAGACATGATCTCCCACCTCAAACTGTAGAGGCTTCCGCCTCTTATCATGATAGCTCCTTTGCCTGACCTGAGCAGCTTCTAAGTTCTTGGTAATAACCCTGACCTTTGCCTCTGCCTCAAGTACCAAGTCTGGCCCAAAAATTTCCCTTTCTCCTGCTTGAGACCAATTTAGTGGGGTCCTACACCTTCTCCCATATAAGGTTTCAAAAGGTGCCATCTTCAGACTGGACTGATAGCTGTTATTGTAAGAAAACTCTGCCAAAGACAGACACTTGTCCCAATCCTTTCCGTAGTGTAGTGCACATGCTCGCAACATGTCTTCCAAAATCTGGTTCACCCTTTCTGTCTGGCCATCTGTTTGGGGATGGTATGCTGAGCTTCGTATTACTTGGGTTCCAAGTGATTCTTGCAGCTTCTCCCAAAAGCGTGCCACAAACAGTGCTCCTCTGTCAGATATAATGGTCTTTGGAATACCATGCAATCGCACTATTTGATCAACATAAATTTCTGCGTACTTCTCCGTCTTGTGGGTGGTGTGCACTGGCAAGAAATGAGCGGTCTTGGTCAACCTGTCCATGATAACCCAAACGGAATCATGGTGCCTGGAGGTATTGGGCAATCCTACGATAAAATCCATGCAAATGTCCTCCCATTTCCAAGATGGTATGGGGAGGGGTTGCAAAGGGCCTGCTGCCTTCAAGTGACTCGCCTTGATCCTCTGACAGGTGTCACACTCGGATATGTACTTGGCAATTTCCCTCTTCATTCTGGTCCACCAATATACAGATCTGAGATCATGGTACATCTTGTTGCTACCAGGGTGCATGGAGAATTTGGAAAGGTGAGCTTCATCTAGTATCTTCTTTCTGAGCTCAGGGTCCTTGGGAACAACTAATCGATCTCCAAACCATAAAATTCCCTTGCTGTCCTGACGGAAGCACTTGTACTTCTCTGCCTTTTGCTTGATCATTTCCTTAATCATTTGAACACCCTTATCCTCAATCTGCGCCCTGATTATTTGCTCTTGCAATGTGGGTTCCACTGAGATGTAACTTAATTCACCGGAAGGAACAACTTCCAGGTTTAACTTGCACAACTCATCGCACAGGGTGGTAACCTTTGTATCTATGCTTATACAATTGCACTGGGCCTTTCTGCTCAAGGCATCTGCCACCACATTGGCTTTGCCAGGATGGTAATGCACTTCCAAATCATAATCCTTGATTAACTCCAACCATCTTCTCTGCCTCATGTTCAGATCTGCCTGAGTGAAGATGTATTTGAGACTCTTGTGATCAGTGTAGATGTTACAGTGAGCTCCCATCAAGTAGTGTCTCCATATCTTAAGAGCATGAACCACAGCTGCCAATTCCAGGTCATGTGTAGGATAGTTCTGCTCATGGGGCCTGAGTGCTTGTGAAGCATAAGCAATGACTCTGCTCTCTTGCATCAAGACACATCCCAATCCGGTACCAGAAGCATCACAATAAACTTCAAATGGCTTGGTGTTGTCCGGTTGAGCTAGCACTGGGGCTGTTGTCAAATGCTGCCTCAAGGTATGAAAGGCATCTTCACACTTCTGGCTCCAAACATACTTGACTCCTTTCTTTAACAGTTCAGTCATTGGTTTGGCAATCCTGGAAAAATCTGGAATAAATCGTCGATAATACCATGCCAAACCCAGAAAACTTCGAATCTGCCTTACGATAGTCGGGGGTTTCCAATCCATCACCTCCTGCACCTTCTCAGGATCAACTGATATCCCATCCTAAGAAATTGTGTGACCCAAGAATTTGATCTCCTTCAACCAGAATTCGCATTTAGACAACTTAGCATACAACTGATGGTCACGCAGTCTCTGAAGTACAGTATGCAAATGTTTGGTGTGCTCGGCTTCATTCTTGGAATAAACCAGAATATCATCAATGAAAACGACCACGAACTTGTCTAATTCTGGCATAAAGACTGAGTTCATCAAGTACATGAAATAAGCCGGGGCATTGGTCAGCCCGAAAGACATCACCAAGAACTCATACAACCCATATCTGGTTGAGAAGGCCGTTTTGGAAATATCGCTGGCACGGATCTTGATTTGATGGTATCTTGAGCGAAGGTCTATCTTGGAGAATACCTTGGCTCCCACCAACTGATCAAACAGAACATCAATACGGGGCAGTGGGTATTTGTTCTTGATAGTCACCGCATTGAGAGGGCGGTAGTCAACACACATCCTCAAACTTTCATCCTTTTTCTTCACAAATAATGCTGGACATCCCCATGGTGAAGTACTTGGATGAATAAACCCCTTGTCCAACAGTTCTTGCAATTGCTTCTTCAATTCTGCCAATTCCGCGGGAGGCATCCTATAGGGTCTCTTGGAGATAGGAGCAGTCCCGGGTTGCAATTCGATTGCGAACTCAATATCTCGGTCAGGTGGCATCCCTGGCAATTCCTCCGGAAAAACATCCGGGTAGTCACGGACCACTAGAATCTTTTCCACTGGGGAATTTATCATGACGAAGGCACAAGAACGGGTACAACCCTGGTCAGGCAGATATAGTGTAGTTTCACCACAAGTTGGTGAGTGCACCTCAATGGCCCTAGCTGCAATATCAATCACAGCCTGATGTTTGGTCAACCAGTCAGTTCCCAATATGATATCCACACTATCCAACCCCAAAATGAGGAGGTTGGTTTTAATTATCAGACTACCTGTTGGGAACTTGTTCTCAAGTGCTATGAATTAAGAACAAGGCAACATAAAGTGTTAAATGTTAACGTCCTTCGTTCATGAAACATTATTCCCTTGAGGATAATGGACCTTGGACGAAGGTTGATGAGAGTAAAATTACGAAGCCTAAATCTTCGTAATAAAATTTCAATAGATATTGTAAGACGACATAAAATAAAATAAAAGGTACAAAAGAGGTAAATAAATCATGGACGAATTATATTATATTTACTTCTTATATTTAATCATTAAATATAATAATACCTCTGCCTTGGCAAAAGGTTGAATTCCAGAATATGCGATTGCAATTACCAGAATGCGTGAACAGCAACGGAATACTGTTCACTATTTATAGGCACAGGATGCAGCCTGTGAGGAATTACAAGTATGCCCCTTATAAAAGCTTACAACATTGACTCAGACCTTCATGGACTAAAAAGTCATTCTATCTTTAAGTCGGTTTATACTGTCGAAGCTTCATGGAAAGGAACCTTCGGCCAGCTCATGCAAACAGCTTCAGCCGAAAGCTGCTTCTCCCTTGAAGACCTTCGGCGACGAAGCATAGACCCAACAGTAGCCCCTTTCGCGGTGCTAGATCGTTTTTCGTAACGAGCTTGATCCGTGAAAAAAGTCTCTTAAGCTTCGGGGAGCCGAAGGTCCAAAAAACACCTTCCCTGAGCTCGTTGCCGAGAAACGATTTAATTTCCCAGCACGTAGCGGTCCCACCTTGCAGAGTTTACTGTTTGTCCCTGCGGTCCACCGCGCAGCGAGCGCAAGCGGGTGTGCGCCTGGTGTAAAAACTCTGGCGCTTCGCCTTCTTACCTGCAGCACTATATAAACAGACGAGTAGGTGTGAAGTTACCACAGCATTCATTGCTATTTGCACTGTTTTCCTGCCAAAATTTTTAACCATCACCGAAGCTTGTCTGTTAGAATCGAACGAAGCTCCAGTTTGAAACCTGCTTCGGAGGAAGAAAATATTAAAGTTTCACAAGTTCATAATTGAATGGCCAGAGTCCGCTCTACCGCCAGGGTTGAGCGCGAGGGGGAGGAAACTGAAGCTTCGGAGACTCTCCCCATCTCCGAAGCCATGCAACGATCGGGTCTAGTGACTTCGGAAAAGATCCCTCATGATGATGCAGAACAAGCAGAACAAGCAATCGCTGAAGCAGAGGAAGAAGATATTGAGGAAACTGATTCCGAAGATGATTATCGCATTGCCATGCCAAGCAAGCCGAGCCACTTGGACTTCGGGAAATCTACTGTTTCGAAGGCTGATCTGTCCAAGATGGTAAAATCGGGCTTTTTCACTGAAAATCAGAAGAAGCTTTTGCGCTTCGGGGGAGAAGAGACTACCCCAAAACCGGAGAAAGATGAAATTGTTATTTTCAAGAGCTTTTTAAAGGCTGGATTAAGATTCCCCCTACATGGGATCATTGGAGAGGTGCTGAAGAGGTTCGGTATCTATTTTCATCAGCTGACCCCTAACGCTATCGTTAGGCTTATTGTTTATATCTGGGCACTCCGAAGCCAAGCAGTGGAACCATTTGCGGACAGCTTCTGCCGGGTTCACGAGCTGCATTATCAAACAAAGGCTAGAAAAGATGGATTGCACGATAATTTTGGTTGCTATAACTTCGCCTATCGGAAAACTACAAAGTTCCCTGTAATTAGCTACCGAAGCAAGTGGGCAGCAGGCTGGAAATCAGAGTGGTTCTATGTCAAGGTTGATGACGACAAGGAAAAGCTTGTACAAAGCCCGCTAGAATTAATCTTCGGAGAAACCCGACCTCGCTGCAACATGACACCCGAAGGTCCAACCCAACAAGCAATGAGTGAATTCAGAATTATTGCAGAGCATATCAGCACAAGGGACCTGGTTCAAGAGTTTTTAGCATTCAAAGTTTTTCCCAGTTTAAAAGAATGGGAAATGACGAAGCTACAGGGGGAAAAGAAAGAAGGTGAACTCGTACGTTTACCTTACTATTTCAAGTTTAAAAAGTACTTTAAAGCACCTTGCCAAGAATGGCTAGATACGATTGAAGCAATGTGCAATGAAATACTTGGCAATTACTCTAAAAAAGAAGATCAATTGATGACTGCGGCCTTCGGCACCCGTCCGAAGCGAAGGCTAAACCGAGTGTTGGACGCTCTGAAGTTTGAATACCCAGACTATGAAAATTTAAACAAAAATGCCGGAGGCCAAAAAAGGAAGAGGATGACCGAAGCTTCAAACAAAGATGAAGAAGAGACACCGAAGAAGAAGATTCCGAAGAAGAAGAAAGCATCTTCTCCGAAACAAAAAATATCTGAAGAAGAAAAATCCCCCGCATCACCCTCTACCACTGATGTAGAGGCCATTCTGCAGGTAATGACTGAATCCATGCCTGCGAAGCTAAGTCCACTAGGGCCTCGACTGACAAAATTTTTTCCGAAGGAAAAGGAGCCCGAAAGAATGAAGAAAACATCTAAAGTAAAAAGACAGAGGATGATCGGTGTGACAGAAGTTATCGACAAGACACCGCCAAGAGCTTCAGCTCAAAAAAATACCAGCGGCTGCGGAAGAGACAAATATTGAAATTGCACCTTCGGAGGTCACAGCCGCCGAAGCTGCCTCAGTTGAAGATCTGAACCTAGAGAGCACATTTGAACATATTGACCAAATACTGCTAGACATGACTACAGAAGAAGTTACCACCACCGCCGAAGAGGCCGCGACCGTAGCGTCGGCGAAAGGGAAAGAAATTGCTGATGAAGCTTCGGAGAACGAAACTTTCATGTTCCGGAATTTAATCGGAGAACAATTATCAAAAGCGGAAATAAAAGAGCTTAAAGAATACGCCAAATCCTGCGGATACCAGCCTGGAGCGCTCCTCTTCGGAGGCGTTGATGATGAAAAATTGGGCTGTATCCGAGATCAAACTGGAGCCAAAATTATCAGTACTCTGTCCAAGAATATCGGATTTCCGAAGCTAGAAACGGACATCAGCCGCTACCGACGACAACATGTCGTTGGCAGCTTATTTTATTCCAACTTCAAGGTGAACTGCTTTTCCCTTAACCTTTATTGTTTCTAAGAACGAAAACATGTCTGACGAAGGTTGTTTTCGTGCAGAGTATGCTTCTGAGCAAAGCCTTGCAGATGCAACAAGATTTTGAAGATAAAAAGCACGAAGTCATAATTGAAAATTTGGAAAGCAAAATAAAGGAACAATCAGATGCCTTCGAGAAAAAGAACTTTGAGCTCCAGGCAACCGAAGGACTCTTGGCGGAAGCTGAAGCAAAAATAACAGAACTGAATACGAAGCTTCTCCGCCAGTCTGAGCAGTTCGAACAAGAAAAACAAGATCTTAATGCAAAACTAAAAGCCGAAGCTCAAAAGAATTCAGATTTGAAAAAACTACTGGCAAGTCTTCAAGAAAACTGCCTGGAATTCAGCCACAGATGCATTCATCGGTTAAAAAAGATTTTTTACTCAGTTGGAGCCAGCAGTGGAAAATTTACCCCCTCAGCTGAAGATCTACCAAAAACCTTCGAACATATTGAGGGGGAGATTGACGAGCTCGACGAAGTCATAGCTGGGCATGGTGACTTCTGTGCCTGGGTGGCTTCTCGAGGCACTGCTGCGGCTTTCCTGAAGGCTGGCTGCGAGCATGGAAGGATTGTGAATAGGCCAAATTTCACTTTGTCGCCATCAATCCTGGACGACATTCCTGATCTTGCCCGAAGTATCTCGAATAGATTTATAAAAATGATATGGACAAAAGGTGGGCGAGAAAAAGCAGGAGACGAAGCTCATAGCCACCTTGAATCAGTAAGAAACCATACCTTGTGCTTACCTTTTCTTGTAAGCTCGATTTTGACTTACAACGGTCTTATTCATGTAGGATGACGAAGCTGAAGTCGAAGGTCAAAAATGATGCCGAAGCCGCCGAAGCCGAAGCTCCTTGGGGATTAGATAGTAGACTGTAAACAATGCTTGAGAAACTTTTGAGAGCTTTTGTAAACGTAACTTTTGTAAATGTAAACAATGCCGAAGGTCTTTAATGAATTCTGTTCATACCTTATTATATATCCTTACCCTCCCATTGCTGTATAGGAAATGCTTTGATGTGGACAAAATTTTTCTTTTTTGAGCCGTCGGCGAAAAAACACCTTCCCTTCTTTTCGTACGCAGCGAAGCATAGAGAACAACATTTTCCCTTCTTTCCGAAGCTCTTTTTTTTGTGCACGAAGCTCTTTCTTCCCCTTCTTTTTCCTCTTTTTGCTGAAGCAACCATTTATGCCATGAAGATGACTATCCTACTTATGCCTAGATGAATGTTTATGAATGCAAATGTTATGATGTAATGTGATGTGCAAATGCATGGCCAAACACGTATCCGAAGTCATATTCGTAACCATTTTAAGAACAATCACACCTCAGCTCTGCATTCCCTTAGGAACGACTTTGGAGCTTCTTCGCCTTTACTTTTGGCAGAATCAGCGTTGACTTTTTGCTGTAAGCTCTGCATTCCCTTAGGAACGACTTTGGAGCTTCTTCGCCTTTACTTTTGGCGGAATCAGCGTTGACTTTTCGCTGTAAGCTCTGCATTCCCTTAGGAACGACTTTGGAGCTTCTTCGCCTTTACTTTTGGCGGAATCAGCGTTGACTTTTCGCTGTAAGCTCTGCATTCCCTTAGGAACGACTTTGGAGCTTCTTCGCCTTTACTTTTTGGCACTCGATGGTGCGTTCTCAGCTTTTACATTTACATTCTTTGGGGGATTTTGCTCTTATAGAACTAAAAAAGAAAATTACACGTGATGGCCCCATTAAAAACCTTTCTCCCCCTTCGGAAAGGAAAAGGGTGCCATGAAAGAAAAAATGAAAAAATAAAAAATATGAAAAATTACATCGAATTATACATAATATCGCCGAAGCTCATCCGCATTCCAAGATCTAGGAATGTCGTTGCCGTCCATATCCTTCAATCTGTATGAACCGGGTCTTGACGAAGATGCTACTAAGAAAGGTCCATCCCATTTCAATTGTAACTTGCCCACTGTTTCTGGGTTGGCCACTCTCCGAAGCACCAAGTGTCCTGTCTCAATATTCTTTAGTCGAACCCTTCTATCTCGCCATTTAATTGTTTCGGCTTGATATTTGTTGATGTTTTCCACGGCTTGCAACCTGATCCCTTCTAAAGCATCTTTTTCCACAGAATAATCAGCTTCGGAACCTGATGCTGCCGAAGCTATTACCCTTATTGATCCGGTTTTAGCTTCTTCTGGAGTTATTGCTTCGTCACCAAATAATAACTTGAATGGGGTAAAGCCGGTAGACCTTGATGTTGTTGTATTATGGCTCCACACCACTTTGGTTAACTGATCTGGCCACTTTCCCCTTGGTTGATTGAAAATTGACTTCATTATTCCTGTCATTATAATACCATTGGCTCTTTCAACAAGTCCATTTGACTCCGGATGTCTAACTGATGCAAAATGGATCTTCGTACCAATTTGATCACAGAAATCCCTAAAAGCTTCGGAGTCAAACTGTGTTCCATTATCCACAGTGATAGCCTTTGGTACCCCGAAATGACAAACAATATTCTGCCAGAAAAACTTTTGGACGGTGGCCGAAGTTATTGTAGCTAAAGGCTTTGCCTCAATCCACTTAGAAAAATATTCCACCGCCACTACAACGTATCTTAGGTTCCCTTGGGCCGGTGGTAACGGACCTAACAAGTCAAGGCCCCACCTTTGCAATGGCCAAATGGGTTGTATGAGTTGTGTTAAGGACGAAGGTTGTTTTTGATCTCGTGCACATTTCTGACAACCTTCACACTTTTGAACTAACTCCGCTGCATCCGAAGCCGCCTTCGGCCAATAAAATCCTTGGCGAAAAATTTTTCCAAGTAACGGCCTAGATCCGATGTGAGATCCGCACAGGCCTGCATGTATTTCTTTCATTAACTCTATACCTTCGGCTCTGGATAAACATTTGAGTAGCGGAGCACAAACTCCATGCTTGTATAGCTCCCCTTCTATTATGACATATGGACGAGCTCTTGCCTCTATCCTCTTGTTGTAAGCTTCGTCATCTGAAAGGAATTTACCCTGAAGGTAAGAGATGATCTCAGTTCTCCAATCTTCGCTAAAAACAGGAGATATATTAAGGACTGCTCTTTCAAGAAGTTCCACCGAAGGTGCTTTTATTGTTTCGAAGAACACATCCGAAGGTAAAGGCAGCCCCTGTGCTGCTGACTTAGCTAGCAAATCAGCATGCTCATTTTGTCCTCGAGGGATATTTTTGACAGAAAACCCTTCGAAGGAGGCTTCAACTCTTCGAACCATATCCAGATATTTTTCAAGCTTCGGGTCCTTAGCCTTGCAACTCTTGTCAACATGACCCGAAACAATCTGGGAATCAGTTTTAAGTATGGCCCTTCTTATTCCCATTGCTTTTAACTTCCGAAGACCTAAAAGCAAGGCTTCGTACTCGGCAACGTTATTTGTGCAACTAAAGTCAAGCTTTGCCGCATAACAAGTTTTAACCTTGGAAGGTGAAACCAACACAGCAGCCGCTCCTGCTCCGAAGGTTCCCCAAGATCCATCGCAAAACACTATCCATGCTTCGGCATCTTTATTTGTTTCTTCCTCCTGAGCCCCTGGCGTCTAGTCAGCAATGAAATCTGCTAATGCCTGAGACTGAATCGAAGATCTATGAACATATTCAACACAGAATTCGTTGAGTTCTGCAGCCCATTTTCCAATCCTTCCAGTAGCTTCTCGGTTCCTCATGATATCCTTCAGAGGTTGTGAAGAAGGAACAATTATGTTGTAAGCTTGGAAATAGTGCCGAAGCTTCCTGGAAGCCATCAAGACAGCATACAGTACCTTCTCCAACTCTGTATAATTTTTCTTTGATAAGCTAAGAACCTCAGAAACAAAATATATCGGGGCCTGCCTCTTGTCTTGACCATCGATCTTTTCCTGGACAAGTGCTGCACTTACCGCTGAGTGCGAAGCTGCCACATATAATAATAAAGGAGCCCCTGGCATTGGTGGAGTCAATGTTGTTAGGTCTATCAAATACTGTTTCAGTTCTTCGAAAGCCTTCTGCTGGATTGGTCCCCATTGGAAGACTTCGGCTGACTTCAGCACTTCGAAGAATGGTAAGTTTCTCTCTGCTGATCTAGATATGAATCTATTGAGAGATGCCAATCTCCCTGTCAATCTTTGAGCCCCCTTCTTTGTAGTTGGTGGCTCCATCCGAAGTATAGCCTCAATTTTACTTGGATTAGCTTCAATTCCCTTTGTTGAAACCAAGCATCCAAGAAATTTCCCCTTCTTCACTCCGAAGACACATTTTTCTGGATTTAACTTTAAGCCAGCTTGCCTGAAACTGGCGAAGGTCTCCTGCAGATCAGCAATATGATTTTCCTGCTTCGTGCTTTTTACAATGATGTCATCAACATAAGTTAGCACATTTCTGCCTATTTGAGATTGGAGAACCTTCGCAGTCATTCGGCTGAAACTTCCTCCAGCGTTTTTGAGCCCTTCAGGCATCCGAAGATAACAATATGTGCCACTTGGAGTTATGAAGCTAGTCTTCGGCTCATCTTCCTTCTTCATCCAAATTTGGTGATAGCCTGAATAACAGTCTAACAGACTCATGAGCTCTGAAGAAGCTGCTGCATCAACTAAAGAGTCTATCCTTGGTAATGGGAATTCATCCTTCGGACAAGCCTTGTTAAGATCTGTAAAATCGATGCACATTCGCCACTTGCCATTGGCCTTTTTTACCATAACAGTGTTAGCTAGCCATTCTGGGTACTTCACTTCTCTGATAACTCCTGCACTGAGGAGTCTTTTGACTTCGTTGCGAGCACCTTCAGCTTTATCATCTGACATTTTCCGAAGCCTTTGCTTTCTGGGTCTAAAGGATGGATCGACATTGAGCGAGTGCTCAATAACATCTCTATTAACTCCACAGAGATCATTGGCTGACCATGCAAAAACATCTTTGTTGTTGAACAAGAACCTTAGCAAGGTTTTCTCTTGTGCTTCGGATAACTGAGAGCCCAACAGCACCTTCTGTTCTGCTACATCCTCACATAAGAGCATGGGCTTCGGCTGATCTGCTGAAGCTGCTTTCTCTCTTCTGAATTTGTATTGCTCGCAAGCTTCAGCTCCATCTATGCTATGGATTGCTTTTGAATCAGTCCAGTTTCCTTCGGCCCTTCTGGCAGCTTCCTGGCTTCCATGAATAGCGATGGGTCCCTGATCCGAAGGTATCTTCATGCAAAGATAAGCAGGGTGAAGGATTGCTTCGAAGGCATTGAGGGTACCACGACCAATAATTGCATTATAAGGGTATTCCATGTCAACAATGTCAAACACAATTTGCTCAGTTCTAGTGTTATTGATGAATCCGAAGGTCACTGACATGGTGATCTTTCCCAGTGCTACAATCTGTCTCCCTCCGAAGCCACAAAGAGGATGTGTAGCATCATGAATCTTATCTTCTGGCTCTTGCATTTGCCTGAAGGCTGTAGCAAATATGATGTCAGCTGCACTGCCTGTGTCAACCAAGACATTGTGAACCAGAAATCCTTTGATAACACAAGAGATAACCATGGCATCGTTGTGTGGGTAATCTTTGAGCTGAAGGTCCTCTTGGGAGAAGGTGATAGGAATGTGAGACCATCTTGACTTGATGAAGGGTCCTTGCACCCCAACATGCTGTACCCTTCTCTGTGCTTCTTTTTTCTGCTTCTTATTGGCTGGCTCTGAGGACGAACCGCCTGTAATCGGGAGCACCAGCTTCGGGTCCGAAGCAGCCCCAGCTCGATCATTGAACGAAGCCATCAGCTCAAAAAGTGGAAGTGAGTTCACCGGAGGTGGGCGCCAATGTTGGGAACTTGTTCTCAAGTGCTATGAATTAAGAACAAGGCAACATAAAGTGTTAAATGTTAACGTCCTTCGTTCATGAAACATTATTCCCTTGAGGATAATGGGCCTTGGACGAAGGTTGATGAGAGTAAAATTACGAAGCCTAAATCTTCGTAATAAAATTTCAATAGATATTGTAAGACGACATAAAATAAAATAAAAGGTACAAAAGAGGTAAATAAATCATGGACGAATTATATTATATTTACTTCTTATATTTAATCATTAAATATAATAATACCTCTGCCTTGGCAAAAGGTTGAATTCCAGAATATGCGATTGCAATTACCAGAATGCGTGAACAGCAACGGAATACTGTTCACTATTTATAGGCACAGGATGCAGCCTGTGAGGAATTACAAGTATGCCCCTTATAAAAGCTTACAACATTGACTCAGACCTTCATGGACTAAAAAGTCATTCTATCTTTAAGTCGGTTTATACTGTCGAAGCTTCATGGAAAGGAACCTTCGGCCATCTCATGCAAACAGCTTCAGCCGAAAGCTGCTTCTCCCTTGAAGACCTTCGGCGACGAAGCATAGACCCAACACTACCAAACTTTATAGGCACATTCTTGTTAATTTGGTAAGTGGCAACCCTGCCTCCTGGTGTTGAAATTGTGATACCTCCATTGGTGTGGTGAAAAGGTAATTGGCACTTGGCACTAAATTTGGCACTCATAAAACTATGCGATGCACCAGAATCAAATAGAATAATAGCAGGATAATTCAAAACTGTAAAGATACCAGTCATGACGGGTGCTCCCTCTGGAATATCAGCCATGGTGGTGAAGTTCAGCCTGCCTTGCCTCACTTGCACCTTCTGCCTCTTCCCTTGGTTCTAATTAACATTCTGCCCCTGCCTCTGCTGGTTCCGGGGGCAATTCTTGGCATAGTGTCCGGTGTTGCCGCAAGTGAAACATCTGTTATAATTTGCCTGGCGGTACTGCTGCTGCTGCTGATTGTTCCTCTGAGCTGGAAACTGGGTGCGGTTGGGTGCCTGCTGCTGCTGCTGTGGTCGGATCACCCATCGCCCTTGCTGCTGCTGAGGTCCCCTATTCTGAGTGTCAGATACAATCCTGAAGCGCTGTGGCTGAGCTGAAGGTCCTGCCACAGGGGTCTTCCTCTTCTTCTCCGCCTGTTGAGCTGAAATGCAGTCCTCCTGGGAGATAGCCATGTTGACCAACTCATTGTAACTGTTGGCCCTGACGGTGTTGAGACGGTCACGGAGCTTAGTGCTGAGCCCCCTCCTGAACCTGTCTCTCTTCTTCTCATCCGTATCTGCGTGATATCCATCATACTGGCACAAGTCATTAAAGGCCTGGGCATACTGCAGCACTGTCCTGTTGCCCTGAGTGAGTGCCAAAAACTCATTGAGCTTCCGGTCCATAATCCCGGCGGGTATATGGTGTCCCCTGAAAGCTGCCTTGAACTCCCTCCATTCCACCTCTCGATCCTCTGGCTGCATGGCAAGAAAATGGTCCCACCAAGTCCTTGCGGGTCCGCGGAGCTGTTGGGTGGCGAACCTGACTTTGGTGACCTCTGAGCAAGCTCCATGGAGTAGTGGGAATTTGGATTCCACCACTCGCAACCACACATCTGCATCAAGTGGGTCCTCTGCCCTTGTGAACAATGGAGGTTGGGTGCTGAGGAACTCCTGGTAGATGGCTGCTGCGGGGTGACGCTGATGGTCTCCACCACCATAGTGCTGAGGTGGTGGCTGACGCTGGGCCAGCTGTCTCAAGATCTCATTCTGCTGAGCCATGAGCTCCTGAAGAGTGGGAGGTGGTGGCGGCGGTGGAGGAACGCGCTCATTCTGGCCACGACGCTGCCTCCTGGCCATCTGAAAAACCACATATATACTTAACACCATATTTCCAAGTTCAAGATTTTATCGCGGCGAAAAGAGTCAAAAACAACTTGATAGACTCCAACTTCAATAAAAGGATTTTAAAAAGGCATAAAATTTTCCTTCCAAATTTAAACTGATAACAACATCCATCAAACAAGCTTCCAAGAGAGTTTAGCACGATTACATCAATTGTCCCAAAAAGACTCAACTCTATCTAGCCTAGTACCCCAAGGGTGCAAAAGCTAAGCTAGCTACGAGGAGTCCTACCATCACCGGCTTCCATCTCTATCCCTGACACCTAGTGAGCGAACGAGGCAACACTCGACTCGGGGGAAGGTGGTCTCCCTGAGCCAGCAGTGTCCACACTAGAAGCCGGCTCATCTCCTCCCTCGATGTCGACGTCCTCGTTGGCCTCCATGTCCTGAATCTCCTGATGATGCATGTCCAAGTGCTCATTAGCCTCGGCAAGCTGCTGCTGGGTGTTAATGAGCTGATCCTCGAGAACTTCTATGGTGTTCTCCCTGGTGCCCACTAGCTCCTCCAACTCTTGGATATCAGTGGATAGCTGCTCCACCTGCAAGTCCTTCTCCACCATTTCGGTGGACAAATCAACCACGAGCTCCTCTCTGTTGTCCAACGTAATCTTTGTTGCTTCCAGTAGTGCCATCAGATGGGACATCGCCTCACCGCGCATCACTTGCCGACGGTACAGAGCATTCATGCACCGTACGGTCAAGTGCGCAGTCTGTCCTGGGTAGATGGCCCAGATATCCTTGGCATGCTCCACCTGATCCTTCCACATTGGGTCGTCCTCCCTCTCGGCGGGGAACAAGCCAATGGGGTGGGTAGCCAGCTCCAAAGGATGGAATCCGTAGAAGGTGGTCAATCCATGCACAGCGATCGCCTCGATCGTGTCCTCCGCTCGGTGTCCGAAAGACTCGGAGTCCAAAGAGCGCCAGCCTGGCTGCAGGGGATGAGGCTCCAAGGTCATCCTCACCCTACAGCGGGGCACTCGGTGCTTCTCGAACTGCTGCACCGCATACTGAGGGGGTGTCGCGTATCCGGCCCCCTGAAGTACCTCCCACAAAATGCGGGGAAAGCCCTCTCGTGCAAGCCCGTCAGTGTGGGACAGTGCATTTCCGTCATCGGAGGATCCGTGGGAAGTCATCTGTGTATGGTTAAGCGTAAGTAAAAAGAAAAAGAATTATAAAAGAACAAGGAAAAATAAAACTCTGCCTTTCCCAAAAAAAATATATATATTGGGGACCTAGTTGGTTATCATTTGTAATTAGGTCCTCACTTAATTTTTCATTTGTTTAATTTTAAGAATGCATGCATGCTCGTCCTGAACGACCTCACAACAAGATAAAAGGAATAGGGAAGAACTCCCATCCTGTAAATGTGGCCTGTAGGGCCTAATCACTTAGCCACCTAGCTACCCTTCTATCACCCTAAGGCTTCACGTCCTAGGTCTATCCTGCTCGTCCTACTATCTATCCAACATTCTTTCTATCAAGTTTTATTTTGGAAAAAATGATGGTATTCACATTTTATTGATTCCTCTGTGGTGGTACAAGCTCCGATACCAGCTGTGGCGGAACCGCCCGAATTATTCCAAGTTAAGTGCCTGAGCCCTGCCTTAGAGGCTAGACCACACTTAAATGGGAATAATCCGTCAATCCCTCGGATCTAGTCCGACACAGCCACTGACAGGATCAAGTACCACAATCTCACTCGAAGGTGAGTCACAGAGCAAATACAATAAAGCATAAAACCATACATGAAGGAGTATTAAATTATTACATCACCATCGGAGTTTTGCAAAAGTAGTCATCAGTGTTCGAAGTGCAGTGGAATAAAACTAACGGTAATTAAACAGAGAGATGGGGAAGCCGGTCCCATCACTCCTCATGCTCCTCCTCAGCCGAGGTAGGGTCCCACTCGACAGTCCAACCCGGTGGCAAGATGGACGGCCAAGTCACTCCAGCAACCATTTCCTCCAGAGTACCTGTATAAATTATGCCACAAGCAAGGCTGAGTATACTAATACTCAGCTAGACTTACCCGGTGTGAGGAGTCTACTCCTCTACCTCTAGACATGCAGTTGTTTGGCTGTGGGGTTTGGTTGCCAAAAGCACTAGCTGAGTTTCTAAGTCAAGTTTTAACTTTGTCAAATTAAGTGTGACTCTCTTAAGGCTAAAAGTGGACTATCTATTCATACATGGTAGCAAACATTATTAGCAATCAACATCTTAAATCAACTCATCATATTTCCACTTGTTACTCAATGCAGTACAATGGATCAAGCAGTCTCATTAGCTGTGAGAAGCAGACGATTCGAATCGAGTTTTTATCCTTGCAAGGTAAACCTAAACACACAACATGTAGGGGCACTCCGTCCCCACACATACCAATCGTCCCCATCGATTCCCTGGCAACAGATCAGGGCTCACCGCCTTGGCGTACAATGCCCCACTGACCCCGACTGCCGTCGTGCAGTGACCGCACTTGTACCCACCATAACCGGAATGGGAGACCACGTCTCAGGTCCCGTGAGGGGATATGTCTGCGGGTAGGTTCACTCAGGTACTAGGCTTACCGATTTACCATATTTCTCGGTATGTGTTTAGTACGTTCAAACGCTTGACACAGGTATCCGCACGTTAATCCTTATTCCAATTTCCCATCTCGTAGACAACCAATCCCCATGGATTGTTGTCTACCACTAGTATCATAATAGTATGAAGGTGGTACAACCAAATCCTGATCTCGCGCGAGTGCTAGAAAAATCACTCGTCTTCTACCGAGATCCTAATTAATTAAAGCAACTACTCGACCTATCTTACTAGTATTCATCTCAAAAGGATTCCTGAGATCATGCAACTAGGGTTTCAAACAATTCCTACACCTAAGTGCACAATCAATCCTACAATCATTAAGTGAAGTAAAATAGCATAAATAACAGGTTATGCATAAAACCGGGGCTTGCCTTCCAAAGCAGTGGCAGGCAGGTCCTCTGGTGCTGGATCCGGGACTACCTCCTGAGCAACTCCTTGCTCCGGCACGAGGACGTACTCTCCGTCAGCAAGGTTACAGTCTATCGAATGCAATGAACATGTATGTCATGATTATGCAGGATTTAATAACATTATGTTAAAAGAAACTAAGTCAAGAAGTAACTTAGGGTTTCTTAGTCATGCGAGGCTTCCAGTGGGTTGTGCTTATTACTTTTAGGCTTAGGTTTTTATTGAGGATAAACATAGGGAAATGGTATTGCCTTTACACATTTCAGTGGATAAGTTATAAAAAGCTTTTAGGATGACACTAATTTCCTATTATTCATTTTTCCTCTTTCTTTATTCTCTACTTATGGTTTCTAGTGTAGGTTTGAACTACGACAGTGGTTTAATAAATTCCAAAAATTTTGTAAAAATTATAGTGAGTTGCCATTTGCTATTCTAGCCTGCTTTAAGAATTTGAGGCTTAAAATATAGAGGCTATGCTTTGGACAAAAATAACAAGAGTGGTGTAAAATGGGTCACTTTATACTACACCTCCTAATTAGTGGTGGGTTCTGTCCTAAAGGTTATTTTTGCTAGCATCTAACATTAATAATAGGCTTCTGTGCCAAAAATCACAGAAAGCTAAGGAGTGGTTATTTAGTTATGACTTTCTAAAGTTTAATGCCTAAAAGGCACTTTCCACTACATTGCTATTTGAAAAATGTCAAACAGCAGATTTCATATTTTTCTTAAGTTCTTAATAACAAAACATTTACTATCCCAAGGGTGGGGGTGTTTTCACCTTGGGGTTATTTTTGTAGGGTTTTTCTAAGTTATCCCTATTTTATTCAATTAAAAGGTATCCTACTTATTTTATACTAAAACAGGGTGTAATATATTTTTCCAGTGAACTATATTGAATAAGTATCCTAACAAAAATAGGGGTACCTTCTGGTTCATTATTTAATTCACATTTTCTATTTTTCTTAACCTTAAGCATATTGTAAAATAAAGGATAAAAACTAATTTAATGGTGTGGACAGAGAGATTCAACATTTTTAATTAGATCAGTAGGTGGATATCAACTTCTCCAAATTTTTCTAACCCTAGTCAAATAGTACAACTATTTTTCTTTCTATTATTGAGCTTTTGGCCAAAACTATAATTAAATCAGAACCTTAAAGCTTTCTATAGTACATAGGGGGTTTTATATTTTGCTTAAGTGGGTTACATTATTTAGAGTCTGATAAAATTGGTTTGACCAAATTTGGATGAACTAAACAGAAGTTATGAATTTTTAAAGTTTCTGTTCAAATTTAAATTCAGGTTTAATAAGGTTTTCTGAAAACGCAGTTTACACCGAGGTCCCTGGGTTTAAACTAATTCAATCCTCGCAGTTCTACCCTTGCGCCACTATTCCCCTGAGTCGCTGACAGTTCAAAAAGCCCCCTGACCTTTTCTTCCTCTCACCCGCAGTCCTTCCCCCAATGTAAACAGTACCCGCGGGAAAGAAAAGGGTGGCGCGGCTTACCGGCGGCGAGATAGGTCCGGCGAAGGGCAGGGTTGGCTCGGGGAGGCTCTGGCGGTCACAGCGAGGTGCGGCTTGACGGCGGGGATGGCCGGAATCGCTCGGTCCATGCGCGTAGGCGGGTGTTCTCGTAGGCGGCGAGTGTACCGGCCAAACCACGGCGATCTGGTTCAATCCAAGGGCACGGTGAGCTTCACGGGGTAACGTAGTGACGGTACGCACAAGGAATCGGAAAATGGTCGAGTGGATTACCCGGTCCACGTACTCCGGCGGGGTTGAGAGCTCCGGCGACCGTGGACTGGCCTCTCCGGCGAAGCAGGCTTCGATTCCTCGCTCGGGGAGCTTCACTGAGTTGTGCACACTCGCCTCTGAGGGTTGGATGGGGCTGGGGCAAGCTGGACTGGCCGGTCTACGGCGGTAGTGGCTCGGGTGGCCGCGGACACACCGCGCACTGGCAAACGACGGTGAACTGGACTCCGGTGAGGCTTGAGCGTGCGCGGAAGAGTGTAACCGACGCCTGGGAGGGCTTTATAGGCGCGGGCGCGGAACAGGGTGCCGGCTGGCCGTTGGCGCGACGCGGGGCGCGCGCGGGCGTGCTCTGGCAAGCTCAGGGCGCGTCGAACACGTGGAGCTTACAATCTGCCCTTGTTCCACAGCTCACCCAAGTCGTAAACGTGCGAATCTTGGCAAAAATCCGGCGCGAGTCTTTTCCTGGCACCTAGGGCTGTCTCTCATCCGTGAGCTGCCATGGCAGATATGGCCTAGGTAGGGAGATCTCTGGTCACCAAATCGGGTGTGTCACACTGCCCACCTCGCGACAAAAACCATGCCAAGGCATGTCAAACGTCCAAGTCTCGGGCTCAGCTTTTTCCAGTGGGTGCCTTGGGTGGTATGCCACATTTTTGGTATAGGACATAGGTGGATTTGATGCCAGCTTCGAGGTGAACACAACTGATCTTTAGTGTAGGTGTAGTTTTTAACTTAGAGAAAAATAGAGAGCTCTAGCTCTCTCCCCACTTGGAGATTTGATTTGGGGTTTCTCCAGGGGTCTTTTTGCAATATTTCCTCCCCCTAATTGCTGGTTATAAGGTTACTTAAGGTTTGGGTAAATATTACTCATGTTTTGCACACTTGTTCACTCTCTTTTCCCTCTTATCTAGGGTTTTAGGAGATAGGGTTTAAGAGAGGTCTAGGGTTCTTCTCCCCTCTTATCCAAGGTAGTAAGTGTGCAAGGATTAGAGTAGTGCCTTTGGTTACTCACACTCCTTGGTTAAAATCTAGCTTTCCAAGGCCCTCATGCTTTTGCTCCTTAAGTTCTTCCACATGTGATTATAGCCTTTAGTATCAAGGTGGGCTCGAGCCATGGTAACACCTGGGGTGTTACACATAAATTTGGCATACAAAAAGATCACCGTCACAAGTCTTAGTGAACAGAGTTGGATCGGCTTTCCCAACCTTGAAAGCATTAGCAATTAGAAAGTCTCTAAGGCATTCATACCATGCTCTTGGGGCTTGCTTAAGTCCATAGAGCGCCTTAGAGAGCTTACACACGTGGTCGGGGTACCGTTCATCCTCGAAGCCAGGGGGTTGCTCTACGTACACCTCCTCCTTGATTGGCCCGTTGAGGAAGGCGCTCTTCACATCCATTTGAAACAATCTGAAAGAATGGTGAGCGGCATATGCTAGCAAAATACGAATGGACTCTAGCCTAGCCACAGGAGCAAAAGTCTCCTCAAAGTCCAAACCTGCGACTTGGGCATAACCTTTTGCCACAAGTCGAGCCTTATTCCTTGTCACCACTCCGTGCTCGTCTTGTTTGTTGCGGAACACCCACTTGGTTCCCACAACATTTTGCTTAGGTCGAGGCACCAGCGTCCAAACTTCATTTCTCTTGAAGTTGTTGAGCTCCTCTTGCATGGCCAACACCCAGTCCGGATCTAGCAAGGCCTCCTCTACCCTAAAAGGCTCAATAGAAGAGACAAAGGAGTAATGCTCACAGAAATTAACTAATCGAGATCGAGTAGTTACTCCCTTGTTAATATCACCAAGAATTTGATCGACGGGATGATCCCTTTGAATCATCGCTCGAACTTGGGTTGGAGGTGCCGGTTGAGTTTCTTCCTCCATCACATGATCATCTTGTGCTCCCCTTGATCACACGCCTCATGTTGATGAACCTGTTCATCGTCTTGAGTTGGGGGATGCACCATTGTTGAGGAAGAAGGTTGATCTTGCTCCTTTTGTTCCTGTGGTCGTACCTCACCAATCACCATGGTTCGTATAGCGGCCGTCGGAACATCTTCTTCATCTACATCATCAAGATCAACAACTTGCTCTCTTGGAGAGCCATTAGTCTCATCAAATACAACGTCGCTAGAGACCTCAACCAAACCCGATAATTTGTTGAAGACTCTATACGCCTTTGTATTTGAGTCATAACCTAACAAAAACCCTTCTACAGCTTTGGGAGCAAACTTAGAACTTCTACCTTTCTTTACTAGAATGTAGCATTTGCTCCCAAATACACGAAAGTACGATACATTGGGTTTGTTACCGGTTAGTAGCTCATACGACGTCTTCTTGAGGATGCGGTGAAGGTAGACCCTGTTGATGGCGTGGCAAGCCGTGTTCACGGCTTCCGACCAAAAACGCTCGGGGGTCTTGAACTCTCCAAGCATCGTCCTTGCCATATCGATTAACGTCCTGTTCTTCCTCTCTACCACACCGTTTTGCTGTGGTGTGTAGGGAGCGGAGAACTCGTGCTTGATCCCTTCCTCCTCAAGGTACTCCTCCACTTGAAGGTTCTTGAACTCGGACCCGTTGTCGCTCCTTATCTTCTTCACCTTGAGCTCAAACTTGTTTTGAGCTCTCCTTAGGAAGCGCTTGAGGGTTCCTTGGGTCTCAGACTTATCCTGCAAAAAGAATACCCAAGTGAAGCGGGAAAAGTCATCAATAATAACTAAACCATACTTACTTCCCCCTATGCTTAGATAGGCGACAGGTCCGAAGAGGTCCATATGTAGCAGCTCCAGGGGCCTTGATGTGGTCATCACATTCTTGCTGTGATGTGCTCCTCCCACCTGTTTACCTGCTTGACATGCTGCACAAGGTCTATCTTTTTCGAATTGCACGTTAGTCAAACCTATCACGTGTTCTCCCTTTAGAAGCTTGTGAAGGTTCTTCATCCCTACATGTGCTAAGCGGCGATGCCACAGCCAGCCCATGCTAGTCTTAGCTATTAAGCATGCATCTAGACCGGCCTCCTCTTTTGCAAAGTCAACTAAATAAAGTTTGCCATCTAATACACCCTTAAAAGCTAGTGAACCATCACTTCTTCTAAAGACAGACACATCTACATTTGTAAATAGACAATTATATCCCATATTGCACAATTGACTAACAGATAATAGATTATATCCAAGAGACTCAACTAAAAACACATTTGAAATAGAGTGTTCATTTGAGATTGCAATTTTACCTAACCCTTTTACCTTGCCTTGGTTCCCATCACCGAATATTATTGAATCTTGGGAATCCTTGTTTTTGACGTAGGAAGTGAACATCTTCTTCTCCCCCGTCATATGGTTTGTGCATCCGCTGTCGATAATCCAGCTTGAACCCCCGGATGCATAAACCTGCAAGGCAAATTTAGGCTTGGGACTTAGGTACCCAACTCTTGTTGGGTCCTACAAGGTTAGTCACAATTGTCTTAGGGACCCAAATGCAAGATTTATCTCCCTTGCATTTTGCCCCTAATTTCCTAGCAATCACCTTTCTATCCTTTCTACAAATTGCAAATGAAGCATCACAAGCATGATAAATTGTAGAAGGTTCATTAACTTTCCTAGGAGTATTGACAACATTTCTCCTAGGCATATGATGAACAACATTTCTTCTAAACACATTTCTACCATGCATATAGGAAGAACTAGAAGCAAACATGGCATGAGAGTCAAAAGCATTATAAGCATTACAACTCCTATTATCATGAACATTTCTAGAAAATTTTCTATCATGGTACATGAAGGCATGGTTCTTTTTTGCACTACTCGCCATAGGGGCCTTCCCTTTCTCCTTTGTGGAGATAGAAGCCTTATGGCTTGTTAAGTTCTTGACTTCCCTCTTGAAGCCAAGACCATCCTTAATAGAGGGGTGTCTACCAATTGTGTAGGCATCCCTAGCAAATTTTAGTTTATCAAACTCACTTTTGCTAGCCTTAAGTTGGGCATTAAGACTAGCCATTTCATCATTTAACTTTGCAATAGAAGCTATGTGTTCACTACAAGCATCAATATCAAAATCTTTACATCTATTGCAAATAACAACATTTTCCTACACAAGTTGTTGATTTACTAGCTATTTCTAACTTAGCATTCAAATCATCATTAATGCTCCTTAAGCTAGAAATTGTCTCATGGCAAGAAGATAATTCACAAGAAAGCATTTCATTTCTCTTAACTTCTAAGGCATGAGATTTTTGTGCTTCTACAAATTTGTCATGTTCTTCATACAACAAGTCCTCTTGTTTTTTCTAAAAGCCTATTCTTATCATTCAAGGCATCAATCAATTCATTAATTTTCTCTACCTTGGTTCTATCTAGGCCCTTAAATAAACATGAATAATCTATTTCATCCTCATCACTAGATTCGTCCTCACTTGAAGAAGCATAAGTAGAGTTTCGAGTACATACCTTCTTCTCCCTTGCCATAAGGCATGTGTGACGCTCGTTGGGGAAGAGGGATGACTTGTTGAAGGCGGTGGCGGCGAGTCCTTCATTGTCGGAGTCGGAAGAGGAGCAATCCGAATCCCACTCCTTGCCTAGATGCACCTCGCCCTTTGCCTTCTTATAGTTCTTCTTCTTCTCCCTCTTGTTCCCTTGATCCTAATCACTATCATTGTCGGGACAGTTAGCAATAAAATGACCAAGCTTACCACATTTGAAGCATGAGCGTTTCCCCTTTGTCTTGGTCTTGCTTGGCTGCCCCTTGCGACCTTTTAGCTCCGTCTTGAATCTCTTGATGATGAGAGCCATCTCTTCATCATTAAGTCCGGCCGCCTCAATTTGTGCCACCTTGCTCGGTAGCATCTCTTTGCTTCTTGTTGCCTTGAGAGCAAGAGGTTGAGGCTCATTGATTGGACCATTCAATGTGTCGTCCACGTATCTTGATTCCTTGATCATCATTCGCCCGCTCACGAACTTTCCAAGTATCTCCTCGGGCGTCATCTTGGTGTACCTAGGATTCTCACGAATATTGTTTACAAGATGAGGATCAAGGACAGTAAAAGACCTTAGCATTAGGCGGACGACATCATGGTCCGTCCATCGTGTGCTTCCATAGCTTCTTATCTTGTTGACAAGGGTCTTTAGCCGGTTGTACGTTTGAGTTGGCTCTTCTCCCCTTATCATAGCGAATCTCCTGAGTTCGCCTTCCACCAACTCCATCTTGGTGAGCATTGTGACATCATTCCCCTCGAGAGATCTTGAGGGTGTCCCAAATTTGCTTGGCGTTATCCAAGCCGCTCACTTTGTGGTATTCATCCCTGCACAAAGAAGCTAGAAGAACAGTAGTAGCTTGTGCATTTTTATGAATTTGCTCATTGATAAACATGGGACTATCACTACTATCAAAATGCATTCCATCTTCAACTATCTCCCATATGCTTGGATGGAGAGAGAACAAATGACTACGCATTTTGTGACTCCAAAATCCGTAGTCTTCTCCATCAAAGTGAGGAGGATTACCAAGTGGAATGGATAATAAATGAGCATTTGTACTATGCGGAATACGAGAGTAGTCAAAAGAAAAGTTTGAATTAATCGGTTTCCTTCTCTCGCAGTCGTTGTCGTCGTTGTCCTTTTGGGAAGAAGTGGACTCATCGCTGTCGTCGTAGTAGACGATCTCCTTGATGCGTCTTGTCTTCTTCTTCTTCCCATCTTTGCGTCTGTGGCCCGAGCCCGAGTCGGTAGGCTTGTCATCCTTCGGCTCATTGACGAAGGACTCCTTCTCCTTGTCGTTGATCACGATTCCCTTCCCCTTAGGATGCATCTCTTCGGGCGGTTAGTCCCTTTCTTGAAGAGAACGGCTCTGATACCAATTGAGAGCACCTAGAGGGGGGTGAATAGGTGATCCTGTAAAACTTAAAACTTAAGCCACAAAACTTGGTTAAGTGTTAGCACAATAATCACCAAGTGGCTAGAGAGAAGAACTTGCACAATACGATAACCACAAAGAGATCAACACAGAGATGACACAGTGGTTTATCCCGTGGTTCGGCCAAGTACAAAACTTGCCTACTCCACGTTGTGGCGTCCCAACGGACGAGAGTTGCACTCAACTCCTCTCAAGTGATCCAATGATCAACTTGAATACCACGGTGTTTTGCTTTTCTTTTCCTATCCCGTTCGCGAGGAATCTCCACAACTTGGAGCCTCTCGCCCTTACACTTTTGATGTTCACAAAGAATCACAGAGTAAGGGAGGGATGAGCAACTCACACAAGACACAAAGATCATAGCAAATACGCACACACAAGACCCAGATTTGAGCTCAAAAAGACTAGCACACTAGAACAGGGCTCAAATCACTAGAATGTCGAACAAGTGCGCAAGAGTGGAGTGTGAGTGATCAAGAATGCTCAAAGGATGCTTGGTATGTTCCTCCATGCGCCTAGGGGTCCCTTTTATAGCCCCAAGGCAACTAGGAGCCGTTGAGAGCATTCCAGGAAGGCAAATCTTGCCTTCTGTCGCGTGGCGCACCGGACAGTCCGGTGCACACCGGACACTGTTCGGTGCCCGATTTCTTTCCTTAACTGGTGCAGCCGACCGTTGACAGCCAGAGAGCCATTGGCGCACCGGACGTGTCCGGTGCACACCGGACAGTCCAGAGCCCCCTTCTAGCCGTTGGCTCGGCCACATGTCCCGCGCAGATCGAGCGGCCGACCGTTGGCCCGGCCGACCGTTGGCTCACCGGACAGTCCGGTGCACACCGGACAGTCCGGTGAATTATAGCCATACGTCGCCGGTGAATTCCCGAGAGCGGCCAGTTCGCTCGAGCCAGTCTGGCGCACCGGACACTGTCCGGTGCACCACCGGACAGTCCGGTGCTCCCAGGCTGAGCAGACTTTGGCTAAACTAGGCCATCTCATTTCCAATTCGATTTTTCCTGTTTCCAGCACTTAGACACAACACATTAGTCCATAAAATAATGTACTAAGTCTAGAAACATACCTTTTGACATGATTTGCACTTTGTCCACCACATTGCATAGATCAACACAAAAACACTTGTGTTGGCACTCAATCACCAAAATACTTAGAAATGGCCCAAGGGCACATTTTCCTTTCACCCTGGGGCTGCTTGTCCTTCCGGAAGATAGCCTCAACCGCCTCCTGGCCAGAGGAGAACTTGGTGGCGATGTCCATCAGCTCGCTCGCCCTGGTGGGGGTCTTGCGACCCTGCTTGCTCACCAGGTCGCGGCAGGTGGTGCCGGCGAGGAACGCGCCGATGACATCCGAATCGGTGATGTTGGGCAGCTCGGTGCGCTGCTTCGAGAATCACCGGATGTAGTCCCGGAGAGACTCTCCCGGCTGCTGCCGGCAGCTTCGGAGGTCCCAGGAGTTTCCAGGGCGTACGTACGTGCCCTGGAAATTGCTGGCGAAGGCCTAGACCAGGTCGTCCCAGTTGGAGATCTGCCCCGGAGGCAGGTGCTCCAACCAGGCGTGAACGGTGTCGGAGAGGAACAGGGGGAGGTTGCGGATGATGAGGTTGTCATCGTCCGTTCCACCCAGTTGGCAGGCCAGCCGGTAGTCCGCGAGCCACAGTTCCGGTCTCGTCTCCCCCGAGTACTTTGTGATAGTAGTCGGGGGTCAGAACCGGGTCGGGAACGGCGCCCGGCGTATGGCGCGGCTGAAAGCCTGCGGACCGGGTGGTTCGGGCGAGGGACTCCGATCCTCCCCGCTGTCGTAGCGCCCCCCACGCCTGGGGTGGTAGCCTCGGCGCACCCTCTCATCGAGGTGGGCCCGACGGTCGCGGTGATGGTGCTCGTTGCCGAGGCGACCCGGGGCCGCAGGCGCTGTGTTGCGCGTGCGCCCGGTGTGAACCGAGGCTTCCCGCATGAATCGGGAAGTCGCGGCGCGATGTTCCGAGGGGTACCCCTGCCTTCAGGAGGCGGAGCTTTCGGCCCGTCGGACCGCGGCGTCCTCCAGGAGATTCTTGAGCTCTCCCTGGATTCGCCGTCCCTCGGTGGTTGATGGCTCCAGCATCGCGCAGAGGAGCATTGCCGTTGCAGCCAGGTTCTGGCCGACTCCACTGGAAGCGGGCGGCGGCCTCATCCTGGCATCGTCGGCGATGCGGTGCTGGAAGCCCTGGGGTAGATGACACATTTCCCCGGGCGGAGGTTGGCCCGCCCATTCCTGCCCGACGTCCCGGCGGATCGGCTCAAGTGCTCCTGCTCCCTCGTCGAGCCTGGCCGGCACCCCGCGGATTTGCTCGAGCTGTGGGTCATGACCCCCCGCCTGAACGGGGACCACTGCTAGCTCCTGTAGGATGTCAACGCGAGGCACAGGCCTAGGGAGATCACCGTTCTCCGGCATACCAAGATGGTTGCCTTCGGAGGGACCCCCTAGATCGACGTGGAAACATTCACGACTCGGGCCGCAGTCCTCGTCGCCGAGGTTGCGGCTACCGTCGGAACAGTCGGAAAGGCAGTAGTCGCATGCGGTCATGAAGTCTCGCATGGCACTGGGGTTGCCAAGTCCAGAGAAATCCCAACAGAAGTCGGGCACGTCGTCTTCCTCGGACCCAGAGGGCCCATAGGTCGAGACGTCCGTCAGCCGGTCCCAAGGTGACCGCATACGAAGCCCCAGAGGGTTTGGACTCGCCTCTACGAGGGCGCCCGCCAAAGCGAAGTCGCTTGGCGGGTCGAGGCTGAATCCAAGGGGCGTGAGATGAGAATCGGTCGGTACCTCTTGGTCGACGGGCGGTGATGAAGTCACGTCAGGGACTGACTGCACCGTCGCCTCTGGTACGAGGGTGACGCCCAGCAAGCCTTTCGCGAGCGTGCTGGCGTCGTCCGTTTGCTTGGAATTGGCGCGTTGCGGGGAGACGGCGCTCGTCTTCGTCTCAAACGCGAGGTCGATGCCCGGCGCACCCCCCGTTGGGGTGCCGGCGCTATCGACTCGCTCGACAGCCGACAAGGCGCTGCCTCCTGCTTGGCCTTGGTTGCCTCGCCTCCTCCTCCGTCGGCGGGGGAGAGGACGGGGTGAGCTCGAATGTTGTTCTTCCACCACGCGGGGAAGACGTCGTCGATTCCGCCGCCGGCGGGCGGGCTGTCGGCCGCCATTGCTGCTGTCGCACGGTGGGGGAAGGAGTATCATGCCGTAGCTGCCGTCGAGGGACATGAACTCAAGACTCCCGAAACGGAGCACCGTCCTGGGCTGGAGAGGTTGCTGGAGACTGCCCATCTGGAGCTTGACGGGAAGCTGTTCGTCAACACGCAGCAGGCCCCTACCTGGCGCACCAACTGTCGGCGTTTCGAGACCGGGGGGTCCCTGGGCTGACGAGTGAAATGTCGCCGCGTGCCCCAGCCCAGATGGGTCGGCGCGAGGCCGAGCGCGAAGGGGGGAGAAAGGTGGCCGGAGACGGGCGTGAGAGAGGTGGAAATCTCGCGGCCTTCGTGTTCGTCCCGCGCCCAGGTTGGGTGCGCTTGCAGTAGGGGGTTACAAGCGTCCACGCGGGAGAGGGAGCGAGCGGCCTCACGCGAGCGCCTGTCTCGTCCTGGTCCCCGTGCAGCCAACCCTCTGTAAGAGGCCCTGGTCCTTCCTTTTATAGGCGTAAGGAGAGGATCCAGGTGTACGATGGGGGGTGTAGCAGAGTGCTACGTGTCTAGCGGGGGAGAGCTAGCGCCCTAAGTACACGCCATCGTGGCGGCCGGAGAGGTTTTGGCACCCGGTTCGTGTGGTGTCGTGGCCGTCGGAGGAGCGCTGGAGCCTGGTGGAAGGACAGCTGTCGGAGCTGTCGAGTCCTTGCTGACGTCCTCTTGCTTCCGTAAGGGGGCTGAGAGCCGCCGTCGTCACAGAGTGTGCGGGGCGCCATCATCGCCTATCTGGCGGAGCGAGCCAGATGGGACGCCGGTCTTGTTCCCCGTAGCCTGAGTCAGCTTGGGGTAGGGTGATGATGGCGCCTCCTGTTGACGTGGCTGGTCCGCGCCCTAGGTTGGGCAATGTGGAGGCTCCTCCGAGGTCGAGGTTGAGTCTGTCTTCCGTGGCCGAGGTCAAGTCCGAGCCCCTGGGTCGGGCGAGGCGGAGACCGTCAGCTGAGGCCAGGGCTGAGTCCGAGCCCTGGGGTCGGGCGGAGCGGTGTTCGTCGTCTTCCGGGGCTGAGCCCAAGTCCGAGCCCTGGGTCGGGTGGAGCGGAGTTCGCCGTCTTCCGGGGCTTAGCCCGAGTCCGAGCCCTGGGTCGGGCGGAGCGGAGTTCGCCGTCTTCCGGGGCTTAGCCCGAGTCCGAGCCCTGGGTCGGGCGGAGAGGAGTTCGTCGTCTTCTGGGGCTGAGCCCGAGTCCGAGCCCTGGGTCGGGCGAAGCGGAGCTTCCTATGGTGCCTGAGGTCAGGCCTGACTGCCTGTCAGCCTCACTCTGTCAAGTGGCACTGCAGTCGGTACGGCGCAGGCGGCGCTGTCCTTCTGTCAGGCCGGTTAGTGGAGCGACGAAGTGACTGCGGTCACTTCGGCTCTATCGACTGAAGGGCGCGCGTCAGGATAAAGGTGTCAGGCCACCTTTGCATTAAATGCTCCTGCGATTTGGTCGGTTGGCGCGGCGATTTGGTCAGGGTTGCTTCTTGGCGAAGACAGGGCCTCGGGCGAGCCGAAAGTATGTTCGTCGCTGGAGGGGGGCCTCGGGCGAGGCGGAGATCCTCCGGGGTCGGCTGCCCTTGCCCGAGGCTAGGCTCGGGCGAGGCATGATCGAGTCCCTCGAATGGACCGATCCCTGACTTAATCGCACCCATCAGGCCTTTGCAGCTTTGTGCTGATGGGGGTTACCAGCTGAGAATTAGGAGTCTTGAGGGTACCCCTAATTATGGTCCCCGACAATGGGTATGTTCCTCGTGGCCAATCACCCAGCAGTTATTCTCTTTGATTCTGGTGCTTCGCATACATTCATAAGCAAGAAATTTGTGGAAAAATATTGCATTTCTTGCACTGAATCAAGGGAAGGGTTTATTATCCATTCGCCCAGGGGATAAGTATTTACTAAGGAAGTAGCCTTCCATGTGCCAGTAACATTGGCTGAACGGGACTTTCCCACCAACATGATTGTCTTAAAAGGCCAAGATATAGATGTGATACTAGGCATGAATTGGTTGGCCAAGCATAAAGCAATCCTCAATACAGACTTAAGGACTATCAAGTTGAGCCATGGCCATGAAGAGGTTCTCTTGTCCATCCCTGTAGCTGTCCCAGCCAAACCATTTGGACGGGTCTATGAAGCTACTATACCAGAAATCCAGGATATTCCGGTAGTATGTGAATTTCCGGATGTATCTCCTGAAGATCTGCCTGGATTACCTCCAGAAAGGGATGTAGAGTTTGTGATTGAATTGAAGCCTGGTACCGCTCCTATTTCTAGAAGATCGTACCGGATGCCACCAAATGAATTGGCGGAGCCCAAGACTCAATTACAAGACTTGCTGGAGAAAGGATTCATTCGGCCCAGTTCATCACCTTGGGGATGTCCCGCAATCTTCGTCAAGAAGAAGGATCAAACACTTCGAATGTGCATGGACTACAGACCCCTTAATGAGGTCACTATCAAGAACTAGTACCCTCTTCCCCGGATCGATATCTTGTTCGATCAACTTACCGGAGCTCGGGTATTCTCCAAGATCGACCTCAGGTCAGGCTATCATCAGATCTGTATTCGACCCGAAGATATACCCAAGACCGCATTTACTACGCAGTATGGATTATTCGAATATTTGGTTATGTCCTTCGGATTGACAAATGCTCCTGCCCACTTCACATATCTAATGAACTCGGTATTTATGCCCGAGTTGGATAAATTCGTAGTGGTCTTCATTGATGATATCTTGATCTATTCTAAGAATGAAGAGGAGCATGCTAAACATTTACGGATCGTATTAACGCGCTTAAGGGAACACCAATTATATGCTAAATTCAGCAAATGCGCGTTTTGGTTGGAGGAAATCCAATTTTTGGGACATGTATTGTCTGCAAATGGGATTGCGGTTGATCCCAGCAAGGTCAAGGATATTTTAGAGTGGAAACCACCAACCACTGTACATCAAGTTCAAAGTTTCCTTGGACTGGCTGGCTATTACCGCAAATTTATTCCATATTTCTCCAAAATTGTAAAGCCAATCACAAGTTTATTGAAGAATGATACCAAATTTAACTGGTCCTCAAGATGCAACGAAGCTTTCGAGCAGCTGAAGGTATTATTGACCACTGCTCCGGTATTGGCTCAATCAGATATTAAAAAGCCTTTTGATGTGTACTGTGACGCATCAGGCAGTGGTCTCGGATGTGTCTTAATGCAGGAGAGCTGAGTTATAGCATATGCTTCAAGACAGTTGGGCCGGCATGAGGAACATTATCCAACTCATGACTTAGAATTAGCTGCTATGGTTCATGCCCTTAAAATATGGCATCATTATCTGCTGGGGAATGTCTACCAAATATATACAGATCATAAAAGTTTGAAGTATATTTTTACCCAGTCAGAACTAAACATGAGGCAGAGAAGGTGGCTTGAGCTGATTAAGGATTATGAATTAGAAATCCACTATCACCTAGGAAAGGGCAACGTGGTGGCTGATGCATTAAGTTGCAAGGTTTCATGCCATTGTTTTACAGTAAGGACTCTGGACATCACGTTATGTCAAGAAATGGGAAAATTAAACCTGGGAATGATTCGACATGGAACCTTGAACCAATTGAAGCTTGAGTTGATTCTTCTGCAAAGAGTTAATGATGCCTAAAGGAATGATAAGGGTATGAAACATATTCATGAGAAAATAGAAGTCGGCAAAGCAAATTGTTTCAGAAAGGATGATCAAGGCATAGTATGGTTTAACAATCACATAGTTGTGCCTAAAAATGAGGAAGTCCGCCAGCAAATTTTGGATGAAGCTCATCTTAGTCGATATTCCATTCATCCCGGAAGCACTAAGATGTATCAAGATTTAAAACAACACTATTGGTGGACAAAAATGAAGATTGAGATTGCACGCAATGTGGTGAAATGTGACACCTGTAGACGTGTCAAAGCCATACATATGAAGACTACTGGTCCACTGCAATCTTTGCCCATCCCAACTTGGAAATGGGAGGACATTAGCATGGACTTCATTGTGGGATTACCTAGGACGACTAAAGGTTTTGACTCTATCTGGGTTATAGTTGATCGACTTACAAAAATAGCCCATTTTCTACTAGTCAAGGCATCCTATCCAGTCCTCACCTATGCCTAGGTATATATTGCTCGTATTCTCAGTTTGCACGAAATTCCAAAGACCATAGTATCGGACCATGGACCGCAATTTGTATCCAAATTCTGGGAAGAACTCCACAAAGCTCTAAGTACTAAGTTGCTCCACAGTTCGGCCTATCATCCCCAAACAAGTGGGCAAACTGAGAGAGTGAATCAAATACTTGAAGACATGTTGCGAGCATGCGTTCTGAAATTCCCACAAAAATGGGATGAATGTTTACCATTGCCAGAGTTTTTGTATAACAATAGTTATCAAGAAAGTATTAAGATGGCACCATTTGAAGCATTGTATGGACGACGGTGTCGTACCCCCTTTAATTAGTCTGAACCAGGAGAAAGGTGGTTTTTCAGGCCTGATATGGTGAAAGAGATGGAAGAAAAAGTTCAACGAATCATACATAACTTGAAAGAAGCACAAGCTCGACAAAAGAGTTATGCAGACAAATGACGCCAACCCTTGTACTTTCAAGTTGAAGATTATGTTTACCTGAAAGTATCACCAATGAAGGGTGTGACCCGTTTCGGTGTAAAACGAAAGCTTGCACCCCGATACATTGGTCAGTTCCCCATTCTTGAACGATGTGGACCAGTGGCATATCGACTCCAATTACCCGAAACATTGTCTGCAGTGCACAATGTGTTCCATGTATCCCAATTGAAGAAGTGTCTTCGAGTTCCAGATCAAACCATTGATGTGGCGGATGTTACTTTAGAACCAGACTTAACATATTCAGAACATCCTATTCAATTCTTAGATCAGAAGGACAGGGTCACCCGAAGAAGAGTTCTCAAATTTTATAAGACACAATGGAACCAACATGGTGAAGATGAAGTTACATGGGAAACCCAAGACTTCTTAGAAAAGAATTTCCCTAGCTTTTTAGCTTCATGTAATTTGTGAGATATGTACAATTATTTGTAAAGATGGAATAGACCCATACCACCCCCTGCTTTGTACGAGAAATAAGGGAATAAAAATATAACGTGTTTCCTTTGCCACTACTTGCCCTAGGACTTTAAATCTCGGGACGAGATTCTTTTATGGGGGGAAGGATGTAACACCTCTGGTGTTACTATCACCAAAACTTGAGCATAACATCATGAGCATTAACATATCATGTGTTTGTTACACCTAGAGTGCATTTACTAGGTAAAAAATTCAAATAAGTTGCACTGATGTGGCTTGAAGTGTGATTAACCCTAGGGTAGAGTGCTTAACCCTAAATTGGGCTTATGGATATAAGTGAAGCCCAAATAAGTGAAAACCTCAAAAGGCATGAGAAATGATCATAAGATATCATCTTTGATGGACTTTAGTGACACCAAAACCCTGAAGTGCTAAAAACCCTGAAAAGACCCCTGGAAACCCTAATTAAACCCTCGGGGGTTAAGTGCAGATTTTGTGCACTTTTGGACCAAGTGCAAATAACAAAGTAATAAAACATCATAAGTACCTTTCATATTGAAGGATTCTCAAGTAATGTGGAGGAATTTGGACCTAAGTGCAAAAGAACCCCATGAACACTATATGGTTAAGTCTGAATTTCAGTTGGATGGGGTCAACTTTGGAGCTATATATATCTAAATCTACAAGGAGTTTGCCTTAGGTCAACACATCAAACTTGTAGAGCTATGATAGGAGTGCAACTTTTCTTAAGTAACTAATCCTTGATCGCATATAAAATTTGGAGTAAAATGAACTCAAAGTTGAGCTGTCAGTCACACTGATAACTGAATTATGGCCACCAGTGATATTGGCAGGACTTTGAGGTCGAATTGGAGTAGGATCTAGTGATTGATTGGGAATGGTTACTATAGCCAAATTATAGCTGGATTGTAGATTAACAACTTTGTTACAGAAGGATTAGCTAGTTGCCATATAGAAATTTAAGATCAAAGCTCTGCAAAGTGCTCTGACAGAGGCTCTGAATGGGGTTTTCCATGGTACAGTACACTGAAAAAGATCTTCAGGTTCATCCCCCTCGCCGCCGGTGACTCGTGTGCCCGGATTCGCGTCGATGCCGCGATTTGTGCCCTCTGTGGCATGGATTATGATCGACCATGGAAAAATCTTCGCCTTGGATGAACTCAGAACCCTGTAGCCGCTCTGTCACCCATTCACTTGCCGGCAACGTGGCCGCACGGCCATTACCACGGCCACCGCGGTTTTCCTTGGTCACACCACACCTTTGGCTATCTTACCACGTCATCATGAGTCGTGGTCGTTACCCAGTGACCACCATAGCTTATTACTCCACAATCGTCACGATAGATCGTCACTAGTAACTCTTCTCTCGCTCCGGCTGCCAGCACACCTTCGCAAAATTGGACACCACCACCGATAGATCCTATAAATTATTTCCCCAGTGAGCTCCGTTAAGTCATTGCGCATCCAAAGCACTAGCTCTTGCCTTCTATCGTCCACTAGAGCCGCCCAATTTGCCATTTCCCCCAAAACAGTTGAAAGTCCGTCGTGAAAGTCTCTCACCATGGTCAGCCTGCCTCAGGTTGATTCATGCCCCTTTATTGAATGTTCTAGCATCTCTAGAGTCTCCTTTTGCTTGTGGGCTTGATTGATTGAACTAGATCGTACTGGATTGCCCTGAACACCTTGATTTCTTCTCGGTTTTCACCGTCGACGTGAGCAGGTGTACTCCGGTCCCGGTTAGTGAAATTGGTTGGAGAATCTGAGTCACCCGGGGTAGAACTTGGTGTCAAGCAAAGGAAGGGACTAGCCGTTGCGTATTCCGGCCAGTACGAGCTCACCGGAGCTCGGCTTGTCGCCGTCCACCGTCGTGGACCCGACGTTGTAAAGAAAAAGAAAGGAAAGGGTCTCGGTGTAACTGTCAGTGACATAAGTAAATAGTGTGCGGGACTCTTTACAGTTTTTCAAATCACCAGGGTCCCCTATGTAAATATGACACTGCGGGCGCGCATGCGCGGGCGTGTTTCGCCTAGGTATGGGTTGTATCGGGCTGGTTTCAGCCCGTTACTATTCATACTTTCTCTTTTTCTTTTTCTGCCAGACTTAGGAAATACGTATAAAATTATAGAAAATTGCTAAAAATATGAGACCAATTTTGTTGGAATCATAAATTTCTATAGTATTTAATAAAAATAGTTCCGAGATTTAAAGCCTAAACTGGGAATTATGTAGTATTTAAGAAGGTCTAAACCTAGTCCTTTTGAATTTTATAAATTACTAGATAGCTCAAAAATCATAAAACTTTTTGGGTGAACTTATTTTAGTACTTATAACCCATGGGTAAAGTTTGATATGCTTTGGACATTATTTGGTTCTCAAACCCAAAACCCTAGTCTTCTAGGTAGTGTGTGCCTATGAAATGAAGTACTGACTCCAAAAACCCTAGTTTCCTGGAGTACCGTGAAGGAAAGTTGTATTCAAGATACAACTTGATGTATCTCTTCTATCATTGCATTTTCATAAGCATTACATGGGCATTCATGGTTATATATATGGTTATGTATAGAGAACGAGGAAGAAGTGACTGTTGAAGAAGAGGAGACTACTCCATCAACAGAAAATCCACCTACCGGGAACTGTTTTTACTTTGACATCTGTGGAACAGAGCCCGACTCACCTACTACACAAGGCAAGCCTCGGTGCATTTGCCACCTCCTTGTTGTTTTAAATCTTTATCACCTTTATGATGCATTAAGTGATAGGAGTTGAGTGCTAAACTAATTGCTGCATTTCCTTCCTTGAAAGTTGATTACCAATCCTTGATTACCTGTTTTATTAAAAAAAAGTTTATCTGATGCTTAGTCCTGATTAGAAAAACAAATGCTTTGTTTAAAAAAAAGGTGATGCTTTAAGTGGATTGGGATGTTTTCAAAAACAAAACTTGATGGTGGATCCATCATGGCCATGATGGGTTCAATATCGGAAAAGATGTACCTCTGCCAGGTACCAAACTTTGGGTTTGAAATGATAAAGCTGAGATCGGGCGGGTGACTTGCACGAGAAGAGAGTCTAGTGTAGTGTCTCCGTCTGAGTCGATTAAGGACCGTCTCGATGTGGGCCTGATGATCGAGGATCTTTTAACTGGTCACATGCCTCATCATGGCCATGGGTAAGCTTTTCCTCGGGCAGACTAATACTAGAAAGGCCAACACGCAATGGGAGTGGAGAGATGGCGAGAGTAGCGTGTACCCTCCGTGGCAAGATGCTGGATGGTGGTGTATCTGTGCTCTCGGTTGGCGTGAACCCAGTTTAGTCTTAAGAACCCCAGTGGCGAGTTGACATATGCAAGGGTTAAGTGCTACATATGTCGTGTGATTGGAGATCCCCAGCTGGGTATTAATCAATTCGGATCGCTGTTACTTCTTGGACATGAAGACTTGGTCACTGACTTGCACGTAGCATTCCAGTGAACTAAAAGGGGTGATAAAAGATGGCTAGTGCAGGTCAAGTGCTTGAACTAGGGTAGCAAGAACTCTAGTGATAGGTAATGACTTAACTTGCTAATAAAACTGGATTTTTAAGGATCCACTATTAGTAAACATTTTTGCAAACAGAGTCTTGATTCTTGAATAGCCTTACCTTGACTCCCTTAAGCCAGCATATCCTTGAGAGTCTTTTCTTTTGACGGGTAAGACTTGCAAAAGTACACTTCATACTCAGGGTTTTCGAACCCATGTTGTTGTAGGTGAGGAAACAGCAGAATTTTGCTGTTTTTGCACTAAGGTGGTGCCCAAGGACGTGGTGACAAAGGACGAACCTCGACAGTAACGTGGTTGTAGGAGGGATGTTGGCCTCCCTTTTGAAAAACAATATACTTTTATGCAGGAGGGGTTTTTGCCTCCCAAGGTTGTAATAATAGTACTTATGCACTCTTATACCCTGGTTTGTAATAATAACACTCTTTCTATATTTTAATGAATGTAAATTAAGTTATTGTAATTTGCTTCCGCTTATTCATTCCTCTGATGTATTGTAATATCTGTGTGACGGGTGAAACGCTCTTGGGCGAATAAAAGGATACAGATACCGAACTTGTCGAGTGATTATGTGCATCTACAGGGTTGTCCAAGGTCCGTTGGACAAGGACAACTGTAGGTGGGTCTAATGACTTGGGAGGTTCCATCACAGACGCCCGAGATCTAACGGCTGTGGGCCGAACCTAAACGCGGTGGCGCCGCTTTATCCCGTGGTCACGGCGGGGCTCGAGTGTCTTAGGGGAAGGGGTCAGACACGTTCAGTGTGACACGGCGAACACGACCGTGGGCACAGAACCGACACGGGGGCGCCAGAGAACGCAGACCGCAGTGGGAAAGATTTCGCGGCGGCGCAGCTAGCTCTGGTGAGCAATTGCACATGCGCTGGGGCGATACTTGGCGAAATAAAGGCATGGGAAGGGTGCTCACCTCAAGTGCGAACTCTGGGACGCTTGGAGAACGACGTAGGTGCGATGGAGCTTCGGGTCGACGGCGGTAGGGCTCTGGCTGCGCAAGAAATGCTCCAGTGAGAGCGGACCGGACAAACCAGAGAGGGGAAGGGAAAACCAGAGGGTGTCCCGAGTAGCTGATGGTGAGGCGAAACTCACCGAGGCAACAGACGGGGCGCGGGCTCGACGACGGTCGCAGAACGGTCGACAGTCGACGGTGGGCGGTGGCGGAGCTCTCTGGTCGCGCGCGCAGATCGAGAGAGAGGGCGAGAGGATTTGGCTGAGGGCGCAAGTGAGCGGGGGAAGGTGGGCGAGCAGGGCGCGGGGATCAAAAGGGGCGGGGACGTGCGGAGGTGGCAGGAGATCGCGCGGTGGTGAGCGCGTCCACGGCGGGGTATCGTGGGCGGGAGGTTAGGGACGAGCTGACAGGTGGGGTCGGCGAGATAGAGAGATAGAGCGACGCGCGGGCGAGAGGAACGACGCCAACAGACCTGGCCCACGGGGCAGCGAGAGAGAGGAGGAGAGGAACGCGCGGGGGTTGGGCTTAGTGGGCCGACTTGGGCTGAATTGGGTTTTCTATTTTCCAGGGAATTTCTAATTGCTTTTCTATTTATTTTCTCTAGGGTTTTCAATTCAAATTCAAATCAAGTTTCAAATTTAAACCAAATCAAACATGTGCAATAATTCAAAGAATATTTGGGGTTCAACATGATGCAACATTTCATGACTCATATGTTTTGTCAAAAATAAAATAAATAATCTCTCACTAATTAAGCTAACCCTAACCAAAAGAGAAATAAAGAGAGAGAGAAACTAGAGAGAGATAGAGAAGAATAACACCTGAATTTGGATGATAATGAGAAAGAAATTTTATACCTCCAAATTCAGGGTGTTACATAAGGTTGATACGATGAGTACATCAGGGACTTGCCAATTTTTGGGAAGATCCTTGTTGTCTTAGGATTCAAGAAACAAAAATTCATTGCCCTATCCACCACCAAGGCCGAATATATTATTGCAGGACATTGTTGTGCAAAATTACTCTAGATGAGGCAAACCCTCGAGGACTTTGCCTACAATACGAGCAAAGTCCCCCTCCTATGTGATAAGAGAACTAAAACTAAATATATCATTATGAGCATTGCAAGTATTTTGTTTGATTCACCTAGTATGCATTCACTAGGGTAAAATAAAAGCAATTTGAATGTGCTTGTAGGATAATGTGTGAAGTAAAGTTCTGAAATCCTATTTGAAATTCAAGTTTGAACTAACAACTCTTAAACTAGTGAAAAATTGTTATAATCTTAAATATGAAAGTTAGATCCTTTTACATAGGACAATTTTTCTTTTGTATGTTACTCAAAATGTTGTGTTTAAATTAAAATTTTGAACCACATTTGAAATGCTTTAACTTGCCCCAAATTCAAATTTCAAAATCTAGAAAGAATTTGTAATGGGTCCAAATACCAAATTTGTAGAGTATTGAAAAAAACAATTTTCATATTCGTGGATTTTCAAGTTCTTTGGAAAAACCAGAAGTATTTTTGGAAAACTAAAAATTGGGGGAAGTGGTTACTGTACAATCAGAACCCAATTCAGTTAATTGATTTTTTTTTTAAAAACAGTGTGTTCCTCTCAACTTTGTGACATTTTAACTCCTAATCCTTGAACATTTGGTCTCTGATGATTATAGCAAAGTTAGAGAGCTATAGTTAGGGAACAAAGTTCATTCAGGAAGATCTGTCTGTCATGGTACAAAATCATGAGGAAATCTTTGTTCAAAACTCGGGTTCAGGCTCTGTATGGACATCGGCCACCGCTCACTACTTCGCCACCGCCGATCACCGCCAAACAAAATTCACCGCTTGTCATTGCTCGAACACGCAATTGCTTTGTGTTGACACGTCCGCTGTGGTGGTGTCGTGCCCTGGGAAACGTTTTAGCCATGGTGAGAACACCTGTCATGTCACGGTGAACATCGCGGAGAATAATTCTACCACGACATCGGCGACATCGGTCAAATTACCCACGGCCATTGTATCTTCCTTTAAATTGAGCACTAGAGCCTCCAAATGTCTTCTTCCTTGAACTGGTCACCGGTGCTGCTGTGAACAAGGCTCTCGTGGACAGGACTTTGTGGTTTCTTCTTTCTCCTTTCGCTTATTATTCTGGCCTCCTTAGTACCCTCTAAAGCTTACACGTCTTGCTACCGTAACTATTTCTTCAGAACTATTTCTTCAGAACGCCGCTGTGCCACCGGAGAACGTCCTTATTATTCTGGCCTCCTCAGTACCCCCTAAAGCTTACACGTCTTAGCTTCACTGTAAGTTCTTGAAGTTGTATGTACATCTAATTCTTATGCTGTTGCCCTCTGATCACTGGAACACTAGCTCGCCGGGCCCTGAGCCGCCATCGCGTAATTTAAACACTAGCTTCACTGGAACACTAGTTCACCCTGAGCCTAATTTTTAGCTCCAATCTCTGTGTAATCACCCTAGGCATGTTTATCTGTGTTTAAATTCATGTCGCACACTTCTATCCCTTGGTTGAGCTTGCCAGTTCATCGGAGTTTCCTGGAGAGCTCGTGGACTCCACTTCGAGATTTTGATGTGGACTAGGGGGTTTCGTGTAAATCCCTAAGACTCAGTGAATAGTAGTTAGGAGTTCTTCATAGTTTTCTCATTTCGCGGGAATTCTTTTGCAAATTCACCGGCGCGGGCCGCGGGGGCGTCTCTGTACTGTGCTGTATTGGGCCAACTTTGTCTGGTTTCCGCCCAATTCTTTTTTAAATGAATTTCTAATCCTTTTCTAATATGGTTCATCTTGTGAATTAAACTGAGAGCTGTAGAAAAATGAAAAAATGATGAAATAAATTTTTTTTAAATTCAAAACATTATATACTCTCTTATAAAAATACTAGGTGTATGCCCGTACGTTGCTACGGAGTCAACATATAATGGTAAAATATATTAAGAAGCAGAAACATTAATTATCGTTATACCTTTTTGTTAGTATCTTTTAAAGGTTAAGAAGATTTACATACATTAAAAGATATATAAGTATGTGCCCGTGCTTTGCTATACAAATTAAAAACCATCCAATACTAAGTCTGTATGACTTTATTAATACAACTTTGTTGCTTTCTCTGCATTTTCAGTTTATGAAAATATTGGATGGTTTTAGCCATTTGGTCTACATAGGAAATATACTCCTACCGTCCTAATTTCAGTTTCATGTGTGGTACCAGGGTAAGGACAATGCTTAAATGAAATAAGAGCAGTTAAAATGATGGTTATTCCTACAGTTTATATTTTTGTCCTTTTATTAATAATACACAAGTTAATTTCAGAAATGCAAGAAATAAAATATCTAAAAGAAAGCCCAAACACAATGAATTCAGAGTACCCGCACACAAATTTTATTCAATATAATATTAATGCAAAATTATCACATCAAAACGAACAACACATATCATCAACCTCAATATCTCACAAAGTGTTTGGCAACAATCAATACATAACTAAACCGAAACAAATATATATATAATTTGCAACGAATGATGCTTCTAATAAGGATTTAAATTTTATAACAAGACATAAGGGTAGTTTCGATAACTGACTGGGATGCTTTACCTCCTCTAGAGTTAATATCCTGAAACAAAACATAATGGTGTTAGGTTACAGTTTGCAGTCAACAATATGGTTGATATAACCAAGAGATCGTGTATGTATAGTGCATGCATTAGGATCCTGTATAACCAAGAGATCATTAAGGAGTGATTTTGAGGTCTGCGGATTTCACAAACAATATGGTTGATATAACCAAGAGATCGTGTATGTATAGTGCATGCATTAGGATCCTGTATAACCAAGAGATCATTAAGGAGTGATTTTGAGGTCTGCAGATTTCACAATTCCACAATTAGCAGTAAAAATCCATGAGATTGGTAATAATTTTCTCATCCATACTTATTTGGTGGAGGCTATCAACTTACTACTTACCAGTGAACCAGTGATAGTAGCAGAACTGTATTCATGAAACAAAAGTATGCTAAGCCAAGTACATATGGAGAATAGAGATCACATCTCAAAACCAAGAAGGTGCAGGCATGCACATCTTCTCAGCCCCTATTCGCACCATTCGCCCAAGCAGTCATGTGTGGAACCCAAAGGCGCGCTTCTACCGCACAACCTGCCAATTTCTTGTACTGCTGCTTCTCCTTTCTACTCCACTACTATATCCTTCACTCCCTCCCTCTGCATTTCTATCTTGCTACTACTCGTATGTGGCCAAACACAGATTAAGATTCCTACACTGTTAATCAGCTATAAATTAGATTTAAGATTCCTACATTGTTAATCAGTGTTGACATAATAGACCTAAAATTAAGTCGACCAGGTATCTAAGAAAAGATCATATTGATCACTCAAGACTTATTTACTTTGTTGAATAGATGAGTGAAGTGAGAATAAAAACCCTATATTATTTAAGAAAAAAATCTAGAAGAAGCCCATATAAAACTAAGATTTTTTTCATTCCTATCGAAAACTCTAGATATTAGTTGTTCATATATTTTTTTCATGCCTTAAACTCTAGATATTAGTTGTTCATATATTTTAAGTGTTGTTGCGCTTCATTCAGTCTCTAGATGTTTGTTCTAAGATTTTTTCCCATCTGAGATGTGAATTCATGATACTCATTTGCTTCTATTACCTCTTTAGGATGTCGATGAAGGAAGAAGTTCAAGAAGCACGAAGAGTGAAAATGTTGTGTTGCCCAAGCAAGGTAGAATCCAAATGCAATGTCATTTACACCACCAATATGTGCATCAATCTGAAGAAAGCAAGCGCATTAGTCAAAAATATGAACCAACATAGTCAACTATACAAAAGAGAACACACCAAACATCTATGAGGTAGAAAGAATTAAGAAACATGCACTCAAACCTCCGAGTGTTGTCTAATATCGTCGCCACCATTATAGGAATAAATTTGTACAATATGCCTTGAATAAGCAACACCTATTAAAATAATAAATACATCAGAATTGAAAGGACAACAAAAACACTGATTAAATCATCTCATCTTACCAAACAAGGTTCCATCAAGACTCCATATTATGTGATTAACTGACACAGCTGGATCCTTAACCAGTGATGCCTGTTGAATGTTGATCAATTTATTATGTGTTATATGAAGGCTAATAGAATATAACAAGTGCCTGAAACACATAGTGCAACAAACAGACCTGGAGAATCATTATACATTTACTGAGGTCCCAGACTTTGAAGTTCCTTACAACGAGTCTGTCTTTGGTACCAACATCCCACAATCCAATGTCGCCAACATTGGTACCAACTGCAGCGAGCCAAGGGTAAATACAGCATACTGAGATGGCAGAACAGGGACTAACCCAAACTTTTATAATAAAGAAGCAATAATACAGTAAGAATTTACCAAGAAGAAGAGTTTGTTGAAGTGGATGGAAATCCATGCTCATCGGTGTTGATCCTTGGCTCAAAGTTCGTGCAACAATTTTATGGAAATCATCTTGTTGGTAATTATGGCTCTGCGGATAAGTCACAGGCAGCATATTCACTTGAAGATTCACCTGCTATGTTAGATCATCATAAGTGCATGATTAGGTGTAACGAACAACACCAAGTACTAAGAGCAAGAATCTAGTAATGGCAATGCATTTATTTGATTACTTATGGAGCTTATGGGGTACCAAAAATATTTCAAGTCATCTGAATACATGTCTAGGCAATGGACACTGAGAACGAGATCCAAGTTTTGTGTGATCAACTGGCTGAAAAATCTCCAGATTCTCTTTGCCTTTTGAAAGAGGTATGCGTCTCAAATCCATTTGAACTAAATTGTTCATGTTATTTTTGTGTTCCTTGTTAAACTTATGAAGTTCCACAGTTTTCCTTTCAATTTTCAGATATTACCTAGTGGTATTAAGTGTTAACTGATTTTAGCTAGGGATTTTAGGGCGTACCGGGTGGAGGGTTGTGGAGAGAGGCTGTTGCGAGTTGCGACCGATGGTGACGGCGACCTCCCCGACGCCATCCAAGATTAGTGCCTCGCCACCGTGCTTCATCTTCTTGTTCGAGACGTTGCTCGGTGTGGGTTGACCATCGGACGGCTGCACGGAGACAAAAGCAGCGGGTTGGGGCATCCTAAGCGCCTCTGACAGCTGCACCGAACATAGAACATGAAGGTTCAGGCAGGGAGAACACGCTCCTCCCCTAGCTGGTAATTAACAATCAAATCACAACACGAGAGAAAGGAAGCAAAGATCCAATCCAATGAGCAGCAGAGTCGTCTAGCGAGAGGGGAAGCAGGGAGAAGAGCATACCAGATGGAGTGGAAGTGAGCAGCGACGGTGAGATGCCAAGATCCAGTAGGCTGCCCACTTTCGCGGCTGGAGCGCCATGGCGGCGAGTGGGGCGGCGCGGTAGCGACAGGACCACGAAGGAGAGAGAGTGGATCTGGGCGCCTTCCATGGAGAGCCTGCACGCTTTCACGACTGGAGCACCATGGCGGCGAGTGAGCCTGCACGCTTTCTAATGACAGATTACCAACGAGTGCGGTCACCAAGCAGTTTAGTTTCTTCGCACCTAAATACCCAACAGCCTTTTTGATGTACCGTAAAACCTCTCTGCTCCTACTTGCTGTCCCTGACCGTACACTATTTATAAGATGGAAGGCGATCGACCACCTATGTAGCACGGATACGCCAAGTAGGTGCGGACGCCAATTTTGAATGTAACAGACTTGCTAATTTTAACTTTATTATGTCAGCTCAAACTTGTGGAAGCCAAAATAAGTATGTCAGCTCAAGGAGTTTATATCAGATTCTTATGGAAGCCAAAAGCGACTAAGGGAACAGTCTGGTCAACATGGATCTCTCTAAAAACTCAAACATGCATCCTAACATTGTGCAAAAGTGTCTGTAGCACATTGGCGCGCTAGCCTGTCAGGATCTGCATTCTAATCACATGAACAAAAGACATGGAAGGCAATTGCAGAGTGTAGAGTGTAGTGGTAGCATCTAATGGAGTGGAGGGGGAATGGGAGGGGACCGCTACAGTTAGCCTAAGCGGCTAAGGCCGATCAAGAATCTTTCCTCATGGAGAAATGGGCTCTCACCTGAAGGGCAGGGACTCCTGGAGCATGGCCATGGTGTTGAAGGGGGATCCCTTGTAGGAGCTCTGCACCTCATGGCTGCCGCCCTTGATCTCCTCGTCGTCCCACTCCCACTACGCCACCGCCGCAGGGGTATCGCTGTCCCGCCCACTGAATACGAGCGTGGTGTGGGGCTGTGGGCATTAGCGGTGAGGTCACGGAGGCCGACAACAGGCTAGCGCCGCGATGGTGGTTGTGCGACGCGGTGGCCTTCAGCGTCGTAGTAGATGACCCCAAAGAAGTACAACGGCTGGCACCGCTCCCCCATCATGATCTCCTTCCTCCACAGACCGTGACCTCGCCTCCGTCCTCCACAGAGCGTCTCACGGGCGTAGATGGGAGGTGACCATCGACTGCGGCGAGGATGGCTCCATCGACTCTGTAACAAGCGTCGGTTGGGACATCAGAGTCGCCGTCGGATCTGGGCGAGTAGGGCGTGAATCCTAGCATGGCGGCGGCAATGGCGAGGAGTAATGGGGAGGAGCGGGCGGGATCAAGGCGGTGGCGCTCGTGCCCCTCCGGTCTCGCTTCGAGCTGGTTCGGGGGCGGCTGCAGGCGTGCAGTCGGGCTGGTTTGGGGGTGGCTATGGGGTTCCACGGGTCACGCTGGGTGGGCGTGCGGCATGCGTGGGGCGGGCGGGAGGGAGGGCGGTTCGCGGCGGCTGCAGCGGCCGTGGCGGGATTGCGGCGTGCGGGCGGTAGGGCGGGAGGGAGGCGGTTCACCATGGTCGCGGCGGGGTTTGTGGGTTTGCGGCGTGCGGGCGGGCGGGCGTAGGGAGGCGGGGGCAGTCTACATTAGGTTCTTAATAGTTAGTAGAGATAGAGATGGCATCCTTAACCGCAGCACAACGACAGAAAGCTTGAGGCAGCTCACCATGCCCATACATAGGATAAATGAAAGCGCCTTCTGCATTAGCGAACCTGATGTGGTGAAAAATAACATGTAAAATTATACCACCACAGCTATGTCATTTTAAGATTTTACATGTTCGATTACATATATCTTCTCTAGATAAATGAAAGGTGGATCAATAAAAAAAGCATTATATAATATGATATATATATGGTTTTCCAAAGCGGACAAGGAAAAGTTCAGACAAGCTAATTCACCTCCCATTGGACGAGGAGTACAAATCAATGGTCTCGATTCCCTCCCTCGTTGTAATCAATTTCTCACAAGGGTCAGCACCATCTTGATTGTAATCCGCCATGGCAGTCGCATACAGCACAACCCTGCAAACACCACACAGAGCCAATCTTAGTCATGCTGCTAAAAATAGCATATACTTGACCAATTCATAACACCCTTAGAGCAACTCCAAGAGACTAGGTATATGGTTTTGTAAAGATAAATTTAGCTAATATTAAAAGAAAATTGTATCCAATAGACTCTGTAAACGACTCTTTAAATTTAGTGGCTCTCTATTTCTCTATCTTCGCTCTCCAATTTTAGATAGCCTGCTTCACTCTCTGTTCATTCCATAGGTTTACCGAGTCTGTTGTATTAGCCTATATTTTTTCATTAAAATCTATTTTAGAGAGTAGCTAAATCAGTAAATTTGGCTACTCTTTTTAGCTAATCTCTTGGAGTTGCTCTTACGCTCTCATCTTGGGAGGAAGCTCCCTGTTTCCTGAGGAACTCAACAAAGGGAAGATCTAGGTCCTCTTCAAGTATCCTAGCAGATGCATCCCCCTGTCCAGTCTCATCACCAGAAGCTAAGGCGGCAGCAATGTGCGCCTGCACAAGCTTGAAGAACCTGAAGAGGATGTTCTTCTCCTTGAGCTTCAGTGTGGTGATGGCCTGCCTCGAGTCTGGCACCGGGTAGAGGCAGCCTTCCCAGTAGAGGAGGCTGCCCCCCTCCACGCTCTTGAACTCCACATGGTGGCTGCCCCCCGACCGCAAGAGGAGGTCCACTGCCTCATCGGCGTAGTACAGCACCCGGGGCCCCACCAGGTCATCGGCGCAGTACAGCACCCGGGGCCCCACCAGATCAACGGGGAACCGCCTCGCCGGCTCTGGCGCCGCCCCCGAGGTCTCGACCTCAGAGTACACGATCTGTCGGTGGAGATCGACGACGATATGCGAATCGGAGGCAGTTGCTGCCACAGTCGAGGTGGCCGGGGTGGCCTCAGGGGATAAGAAGGAGGCGAGGGAGGAGGGCTGGATGGAAGATTAGAGGGAGCCGTAGAACGGGCTGGGATCGACGTGGAGGACCGTCTTCTCAGCGGTGGTGCAGGCGGCGGCGAGGACAGACTCCGGGAGGCCCGTGCCGCAGAGCACCACGTCGAACGAGGTCGGGTCAATGGTGGGATAGTCGTTTTGGACGCTACCGCCACCGCCGTCGACGGCCGCGTTGGAGGAGTCGGCAGCCGCCTCCGCCATATTTGTTGGGAAATCTAGGGATCAATAGAGTACCACAGCTATGGTCGCGGCGTGCGGGCGGTTGGGCGGGCGGGAGGCGGTTCGCCGTGGTCGCGGCGGGGTTTGCGACGTGCGGGCAGGGGCAGCGTAGGGAGGCGGGGGCAGTCTACATTAGGTTCTTAATACTTATAAAAATATATATTGGATTTTGGCACCAACTTTCTGGGCTTAGTTAATTTAAAGTGAATTTCATAATTAAACCAGAACTATAAACATTATCAAAATATTTGGGTCCGTTCATTATGATCACCTTTACCCTTTTCTGAAGTTTCATAGTCTTTGGAGTTGGTTTATCAGAGAGAGTTAATATTTCTTAAATAAAAAGGGCTTTTCTCTTAAGTATATAGACGCTTAAGTGTTGATTGAATATTTGATCTTATGTAAAGAGCATGAGTTACTATTACCCTAGTGATTCATTTCAAACTTGGAATGACTTTAGAATCCTTTTAAGTTAATAAAGATTGTACCGTGAAAAGCCAAGAAGATCTATTTGTTAACTTTCATGCAAGTTACATGTTCATAAGCATTTCATAAAGCATTAATTATTATTACGTGAGATTGTAGAATTTGCTCTTGAGTCAGATCCATTTGGTGAGGTTGAGGCTGATTATATTATTCCTTCGGATGAACTAGAATCTTCTTCTACTCAAGGCTAGACACAGTGCATTTACCAGAACTACCACACACACTAGGAGTGCAGAGATGGCGAAAGTAGTGTGTACCTACCTGGATATGGGGATATGGGCTGGAGGGTGGAGTACTGTGTTCTCGAGAGATGGCAAGAGTAGCGTGTACCTACCTGGATATGGGCTGGAGGATGGAGTACTGTGTTCTCGAGCGGCGAGAACCATTTCTGACTTGGAGGACCCAAAGGCAGGTTGACATATGTAAGAGTTAAATGTTACATATGTCGTGTGGTTGGATATCTCCAACTAGGTATTAATTGATTCGGATCGCTGTTACTTCTCGGATATAGAGACTTGGTCATTGCCATGCATCGTAGTTTAAGAAGTTAAATGAGATCGGGTAAAATGAAGTTAGTTAATGGAAGTGCTTGATCTAGATTAGGCTAATCTAGATTCAGGAAAGTATTTAACCTCGTAATTAAAAGATAGCCTAAGGATCTACTTTAGTAAGCTTTTATGAAAAAGAGTCATTGATTCTTGCTTAACCTTACCTTAGTCTCCAAAGAATGCATACCCTTAGTCTTTTTCTTTAGTCAAGTCTTTTTCTTTAGTCAGGTAAGTTTTGTGGATGCATACCTTAGAGTCTTTTCTTTAGACTTGTGGAGTACTTGTGTACTCAAGATTCTTTGAACCCCTAATTGCAGGCGAAGAGCCACAATCCATATGCTTTTGCTGCATGAGGGTTCTTCCACCTCCGGATGACCTTCTAGGACCGTAATAAGTTGGAAGGTTCCTACCTTCCAGGACTGTAATAAGTTTTATCACACTTTAGAAACCAAGTTTTGTAATAATAATGACTCCTATATCATAAGTTTAGAACATATGAATGTAAATTAAATTATTATACTCTTTTCGCTTTTACCTCGATCTATGTTGTATGAAATGTCAACTTACTGTAATGTCATGAGGTCCTCTTCGAGGGATCAAGAAAGATGATTCAAGAATCTAAAGAACCCTAATAGATTCTGTTAAGTTATATGGTACACGTGTATAGTTATCTAAGGTTTTTAGATAAAAATGGACCCTATAACTTGGAGGAGGTTATGCTATAGAGCCGATCTCTTATTATTTTTAATTAACTCCATAAAGGCCCTGTATTAAATCCGCATTAAATAATAGAGTTGTACAATGCCCCTTGGGCTATGATGGTAACTTAATTTTTCTCTTCAAATCATACGTTAATTATAATAATTTATTGTTGTATTTAATTACCGAAATCTAACTAGAGACATAGGTGCTTTAAATGGTTTGGATAAAAGAGCGGTCACGGATTAGGTAAACTTTATGCAGACGATCTATATCACTTCGAAGAGTTCAGATAAAAACAAATCATCCCTAATATTCACATCCTAGCATGTCTAAGCTTACGCCACTGGTCTGAAGGCCCAAACAGAATGTTCGCGGAAGCAGAGTGCCATCGCAAAATGTTCAGGCGAATGCTGGTGGAAGGGGATCAATTGAGACCGATTGGAACATTCATCGGGACGCGCACTTTTTCGACGCCCTCATGCAGCTTCACGCCGAGCTGGCCTCTGACCCCTCCTCCGAAGGCACAGACGTCGCCGGAGTCCATGACCGCAAATGTGTGCGGGTGGCCCATTTCCGAGTTCATCCAGTACGAGGCGTTTGTGTGGCTGATCTGCACGACCTTCTTGTTCAGATCCTTGAGCGAGCTGACTATGCTCGGTGTCGAGGAATCCGGTTCCTCCTCCGCCTCATCGTCCAACTGCGTGAGAGAAAACAAAAAACAAAAAACAAAAAGAGAGCAAGTAATGCCATCAATCTGACGACGGTGATCAATAAATCAATAATACACATGATTAACATAGATCCTCCAACATCATGCGTATAAATATGAGAGAATGGCCGGACCTGGAAAGCCAAGGATTCACCGGATCCAAAGGAGTAGACGTCCCCATTCTCAGCGACGACAAACGTCGTGTATTCACCCGTGGAGACATGAACCGCCTTCACGTCGCGTAATCCTTCTACCACTGTGGGAACAGCCCTGCACTCCTCATCGCCGTGCCCCAGACAACCGGTGTGGCCCCAGCCCCAGGTGCACACACGCCCGTCAGCGCCAAGGGCCACGGCATGCCAAGTGCCAGCTGCTATTGAAACTGGTTTGAAGCTCATGGACTGGAACTGTTCAACCAATTTGGGCATCCCATTGTTGGTTTTGCATCCATGCCCAAGCTTGCCCCCTAAACCACAGCCTACAGAGTACACAGACCTGGATATTGGCATGCGGTGTTAAATACTTGTAGAAACAGAAAGTTTAATGGTCAATAATGATAAAAAAACGTGACCTTGAAGATATAATAAAAAGCATGGTACACGAAATGTCAAAATGCAGATGGAAGCAGAAGCTTACATTCCATTTGGCTGGTAGGCCAGCATAAGAAGGTAGCAATTTCCTGCAGAGATGTATGCGACAGGAACATCCTCGAGTCCAGGGAGAAGACGAGGCTCGACATCTGAAGGATCCGAACTGTGGCCAAGCCTCTCGGCTTTGCCCCATGAGAAGGTGTACACTCGACCCTCTCTGGACAGAACTGCAGAGAAGTAACCCCCTATGGCTGCTTGAACTACAAACACACCCTTCAGTGACTCCTCAATCCTAGGAGTTGTGATCTGAAAATGAGCACCGTCAACTAGTTCTGCGACCCTGAAATCCTCCTTCCCAAATGAGTAGACGCTTCCTGTGTCACTCACAAGCATTGTGCATCTCGAACCAACTGCAGCTTGTGTGATTCTGATGCCTTGTAGAGACCTAAAATGGAGGGTGACAGTTATGGCATTGGTAGATACTAAATAGCCCTATTTCAGAAGGAAAAAGAAACTAAAACATTACCTAATAACACATGGCTTGAACCGGTCTTCTGAATCCCCAAGGCCAAGCTGACCGGAGCAGTTTGCTCCAAACGAATATACATCTCCATTTGAGGTGATAATGATGCTATGGCCTGGCCCGGCAATCACCCGAGAACCATTCTTCTCCCTAACCAGAATGTACCCAAGAACATGCTTCCAAGAGCCTCCACACCGTTGTTTCAGACACTCCTGATCTTCTTGCTTCATCTGCTTAAACATGGTCCTTTTCTGGCACATATCAAATGCCGCAAGCTCCGGAAGTGACAATGCAAAGTCTGGTGCAAAACTTGCAGGTTTGCCGAAAAATACGCATGTAGCCTGAGGACAGAGAGGCTTAATTCATCAGTAGCAGCGTCAGTTACTAAAACATAAAAGCGCTGAGTGAGTGTGGTTGTATGACTTGCCTCCAGATTGGCGAGATCTTTCGGACCTAGATCACAAGATGAGAGCACATGGAGAACAATGGAGGGGCTCACAGCAAGGGGAAATTCGCCTGGGGATCCATCCCCATAGCAATGGCGCTGTGAACGTTGTATTAATGTTGCCAATGGAGATGAATGGGCGATAGACTCATCAGCATTGCTATGGAATTGCATCACTGGCGAGGTTCCACTAGCAGCAGTGTCCATGGGGCACTGCATGTTGCACTCTACAGATGGATGAGAGCAGAAGCAGAGGACTCGGTCTGATAAGAGAAACAAATGACAGTCCGTCACACTTTCGACAAATAGATTGTGCAGCAAGTGCAGGTTTTACACAAACTGGAAGGAGAACAGCAGCAGCAACAAAGAGTTAGATGATCACATTCATAGCTGCGTTTCATCTAAGTTGCTGTCTGCAGAAGACAGACTGATCATATAGTCTCCCTAACAAATTAGCATCAGAATAAACTACGGCTTAGCAACACAAAGGATGGCAGGAAAATGCATCCGTCATTTAACAATAGATCGCATCCTGAAATCAAGATCGACGCAGATCAGACCTTAACGGAGCGTTTAGCACTCGATCATCCCATACCTCTGAGGAAAAAAAAAGATTTTAAAACATGATGATCCGTGGTCAATAGCGGTATATCGCAACAAAAGCTATGGTTCCACCGAAAAATTCCTACAGTATCACAAAATCCCGTTTTAAAGACATCCAACAGACCGATTCCCCACTCGATCACCAAAAATCCCCATATCCGCTCACCAGTCACCACCATGGCCGCTCCAAACCTTCGAAATCCAGCCAAATCCCCCACAAACCATGAACAAATCTTACCTTCCCCGACAGATCGACCAAGAACGGCGAGAAAATCGATCGGATTCCATCAGATTCCCCCCAAAAGCTCTTATCCCCTCTAAATTCGCACATCAACAGGAAGAAAAAAAAGAGAAGCCGCCCACAAAATCGAAGAAGGGGGAGGGCCGGAACAATCCAGATATAGATATAGGCCCGATCGAGGCATCGTACTAGGATTTATAGGAGGGGTTGGTGGTTCATCCGATCCTCGCCGGCTGCAGCGTTGCAACCTCAGCAACTGGGTGCGCACGGAGCGGCGGCCAAGGTGTCGGGGCTGGGAAGTTAGCTAAGGAAGTAGAAAAGGCACAAGGATGCGTCACTCCCATATTTATAGATGCGTTTGTAGGTGCCACGTCAGCATCCTGCTGCGCCTTCAGAGAATGGAGGCGATGATCATCAGGTTCAGGCCGCATTCGGAGCCTCATCTTTCGTAACTGTTGACAACTGTTGAGGGTTGAGTTTATCTTGTGGTTCAACGCCAACGGCACGAATCTCGGCCATTTCCGCGTAAACGGTTACGATGGACAATCATCGTGATTACTAATAACCCCAACCCCATGCATAAAAAGAGAACTGCGATCAGTCACATTGGCTCAGATTAGTTGCCTGGACATGCGGACTCTCCCAACCAAGCCAAAAGCACATCCTCTAGTTGCATGCGCGGGTACCTAGGAGCGAGGCCACGCTAGTCCACCCAACCAATTAGATGGATTTTAAACCTTCCAAGCGATAGATGACGCAGCAAATATCACGCGTAAATCTACTAACTACCTTAACGAACTAACCGTAGTTCACTTGCATTGAGATTCAAATAAGACCTAGAGACCTAGACCACTTTTGATTTAGTTAAAAAAAACACCATAAAAGGATATGAATATAGTGCCACCTTGATTTTGAAATAAGATATGATCATCCCTAAATATGGAATACATTGTTGATTGAGACATCTTATCTAATAGACAAAAACCAATTCAATACTTTTTTTTACTTTTATGTTATTGTTTATCTCTTGATTCAATGAAGACATCCTAGGCTTCCTAGCTGATCTAGAGTAACTTGACGATGTCTTTGACTCTTTGTCCCGATAGGGTGTCTCTTACTCCTAAATGAGAGCTCTGATGGTTAATTTGCTAACTTATTCGAAAACTAGTCGTTCTTCATCAAGGAAATATGATGGCCATCTTTTGATTGTTTGCTTGTAAGCTTTGTCGCTCTTCGCCGTAAAAGTGTATTAGTTATCTGCCATGTTATTCAGTCTGTAGCGACCCATATGATAGATATTCTTGATAGTATGTGAAAATAATCTTTGAATTAACACAATTTTGGTGGCTGTACTAGGAACGATCGTTTCAGCTCTACTTTTACAGCAAAATTATCTTGCCCTAGCCATATTCTCAATTGATCTATGATCTTATGTTTTCCATCACTATTGCATCTAGTATAAAAGATCGATTGCATCTGGTTCTGACCCCTTTGTTATCTTGCTTGTTGTTTTGTAACTTGTTAGTGTTGCTATTATAAAAATCAGCAAGGTGATTGAATTATTAATTATGAAGTTCTAAGGTGTTGCATCACAATTATTAGTATCCAGAAAAGGCATGTTCCCGGATACTCAACACCGATGAAGGAAAACATCGACAAGCCTGGCTCGTACTCTCAGGGCCCAATGCTCGGGGACCTACTGAAAGGGAAATATATCTTTGGCCCATTTATAAAATATTTTGGTGGTTAAATACCCAACACGATTGATTAAGTTCTTATGTGCTAAATAAAGAGAGAAATACAAATTATATTACAAGGTATGTTTCTAGACTTAGTACATTGGTTTTGAATACTAATGTGTTTGTCTAAGTGCTAGACACAATGACAAAAGAAGGAGAAAAGAAATGGGAAACCAACTCCAGCTCGGCCTGGCACACCGGACTGTCCGGTGGTGCACCAGATAGTGTTCGGTGCCCCAGGCTGGCCGACGTTGAACCGGTTGCTCTCAGGAATCGATAGAGTTGTACGGCTATAAATCACCGGACTGTCCGGTGAGTCATCCGCGACGAACTCGTCGGTCTCGGGAAACGAAAAAGGCGACGTGGCTAAAATTCACCGGACTGTCCGGTGAGCCAACTGCGCCAGCGACCAACGGTCGTCCGCACGATCAACGCGCGAGACGTGGCCAGCTCCAACGGTCGGCTGGTTGCACCAGACAGTGTCCGGTGCGCCAACCAGCCCCGAGGAGCAACAGTCGGATGTGCCCGATATGGAAGGAGATCGCGCACCGGACATGAACAGTATGCTTAGAGAATTGCCTTCCAAGTTGGTCTCCAATGGCTCCTAGCTGTCTTAGAGCTAGAAAAGAGACCCCTAGGCGCATGGAGGAGCACACCAAGCATTCTCTAAGCATACTAAGGCATCCAGACTCCGCTACCACGCATTTGATTCGTTGTGTTAGTGATTTGAGCTCCATTTGAGTTGTGAACTCCCCGTGTTGTCCTTTGAGCTCAAGTCTTCACTTGTGTGCGTGGTTGTGCTGCGTATTTGAGTCTTGTGCGTGTTGCTCTCCTCCCTTACTTCTATGTTTCTTTTGAGATTATCATTGTAAGGCGAGAGGCTCCAAATTGTGGAGATTCCTCGCAAACGGGAGAAAGACTATAAAGAAGAAAGCCGTGGTATTCAAGTTGATCATTGGATCAATTGAAAGGGGTTGAGTGCAACCCTCGTCCATTGGGACGCCACAACGTGGAAGTAGGCAAGTGTTACTTGGTTGAACCATGGGATAAAAATCGTGTGTCTTGTGTGTTGCTTCTTATGATTGTTTTGTTCGCACGAGCGTGTTCCATAGCCACTTGATTTAACTAACACTTTAATAATCAAGTCTGTGGCTATTTAGTGTTTGATTTTACAGGATCACCTATTCACCCCCTCTAGTTGCTTTCAATTGGTTTCAGAGTCGTACTCTTCATCTAAGAGACTAACCGCCTGAAGAGATGGATCCTAAGGGAAAGGGGATGGTGATCAATGACAAGGAGAAGGAGTCCCTCTTCAACGAGCCAAGAGATGACAAGTCCACTGACTCAGGCTCGAGTCACAAAAAGAGGGACGGGAAGAAGAAGAGACGCATCAAGAAGATCATCTACTACGACAGCGATGTATCTTCTTCTTCACCAAGGGACGACGACGATGACGACTCCTCGTCCAAGAAAAAGACAATTAATCAAAACTATTCTTTTGATTACTCTTGCATTCCCTATAATTCAAATGCGCATCTACTTTCAATTCCCCTCAGAAAACCTCCACACTTTGATGGAGAGGACTATTCATTTTGGAGTCATAAAATGTGTGGTCATTTATTTTCTCTCCATCCTAGCATATGGGAAATTGTAGAAAATGGGATGCATTTCGATAGCACTGATAATCCTGTGATCATTAATGAACAAATTCATAAGAATGCCCTAGCCACTACTGTCTTGCTAGATTCACTTTGCAGGGATGAATATAATAAAGTGAGTGGCTTGGACAACGCTAAGCAAATCTGGGACACCCTCAAGATATCTCATGAGGGAAACGACGCCACTATAATCACAAAGATGGGACTAGTGGAAGGCGAGCTGGGGAGGTTCGCGATGATCAGGGAGAGGAGCCAACTCAAACCTACAACAGGCTCAAGACTCTGGTCAACAAGATCCAAAGATATGGAAGCACCAGATGGAAGGATCATGATGTTGTCCAACTCATGCTAAGGTCATTCACTCTAATTGACCTCCATCTTGTCAATCTTATTCGTGAAAACCCCAGGTACACCAAGATGACGCCCGAGGAGATCCTTGGAAAATTTGTGAGCGGGCGCATGATGGTGAAGGAGACGCGAGACGTGGACGATGCGCTAAATGGTCCACTGCCCATCTACGAGCCGCAGCCCGTTGCTCTCAAAGCAACGAGCAGCAGGGAGACACTACCAAGCAAGGTAGCACAAGTGGAGGCTGCCAGGCTCAACGAGGACGAAATGGCGCTCATCATCAAGCGTTTCAAAACCGCCTTGAAAGGACGCAAGGAATACCCCAACAAGAACAAAACAAGGGGAAAGCGGTCCTGCTTCAAATGCGGTAAGACTGGTCATTTCATAGCACAGTGCCCCGATAATGATAATGACCAGGGACAAGAAAAGCATGGGAAGAGGGAGAAGAAGAACTACAAGAAGGTGAAGGGCGAGGCGCACCTTGGAAAGGAATGGGATTCTGACTGCTCTTCATCCGACTCCGACGATGAAGGATTGGCTGCCTCGGCCTTCGACAAGTCTTCGCTCTTCCCCAACGAACGTCATACTTGCCTCATGGCTAAGGAGAAGAAGATACGTATTCGATATTCCTCTAAGTACTCTTCTTCTAGTGATGAGGATTCTTCCGATGATGAAGTAGATTACACTGACTTGTTTAAAGGACTAAATAGAGCAAAGGTAGACAAAATTAATGAATTAATTGATGGTCTAAATGAAAAGGATAGTGTTGGGGGCCTTCGTCTTCCGAAGGTCCTCAAAAACATGATTTAACAATGTTTTTCAAGTGTAACACGTGAACAGGCACCTTCGGACTCGGGTTAAAACCATATACGATGTGAGAAGCATGCTCAAGACGAAGGCTGATGTTGCTCCAAAGCTACGCGTAAGGGAGCTTCGGCGCAATGGCGGAAAAAGAAACCTACTTAAAGAGGAAAAGGCTAACATGTACCGCGATGACGAAGGTATGTCCTTCATGACCTTCGTCTGAAGATTATTATATCCTAAAGGAAATAATGCTTCGAAGGACGAAGGGCATTAACATTTAATATTTTGTGTTGCCTTGTTCTTAATTCTTAGTATTTGAGAACAAGTCCCCAACATTGGCGCCCACCACCGGTGAACTCATTCGACCACCTTCGGCAAGCACTGACCTTCGTCATGCCGCCGAAGAAGATAACTGCGCCATGGGCTGCTGCATTGCAGCCACTGGACACAAATTAGGAGACTCTCTCTCTCCGAGGGGCTCAAAGCCAAAAGAGAAAGGCCACCAATCTAACACGCCAGGAGGAGGAGTTGGACCAAGAGATCAGGGACATGGAAATCATCCATCAACAGGTGCAAAGGAAGAAGGAGAAGATGGCTCGGCTGGCCGATCTTCAAAGGAAGATCGACGAAGCTACTGAAGAAGTGCATCATCTTGCTCAAGATGAACAAGACCGAAGGCCCCAACACAGGGAGCTTCGTCAGGAAGGTTTATTCAATGAAGATGGATGTGAAAGGGAATTAGGCTTACACCTAGTTCCTAAATAATTTTGGTGGTTGAATTGCCCAACACAAATAATTGGACTAACTAGTTTGCTCTAGTGTATAAGTTATACAGGTGCCAAAGGTTCACAACAAGCCAATTAAAAATACCAATGTTGGGTTCAAAATAGAGAGCTAAAGGCATCCTGAAAGGCTCCCTGGTTTGGCGCACCAGACAGTGTCCGGTGCACCAGGGAACCTCGCGCTGAACTCCTCAGCCTCGGGAATTTTCAGAAGCCGGCGCGCTATAATTCACCGGACTGTCCGGTGCTCCAAGAGGACGCGGCTCTAAACTCGCCAGTCTCGGGAATTCGCATCGGCTGCTCCGCTATAATTCACCGGACATGTCCGGTGTACACCGGACTGTCTGGTGTAACTGCGGGGCAACGGCTACTTCGACGCCAACGGCTACCTGCGGATGCATTAAATGTGCGCCAGCGCGCGCAGAAGTCAGGCACGCCCATGCTGGCGCACCGGACACTCTACAGTGCATGTCCGGTGCGCCACCGGACATCCAGGCGGGCCCAGCGTCAGAGCTCCAACGGTCGGAACCCCAACGGCCGGGTGACGTGGCTGGCGCACCGGACATGTCCGGTGTGCACCGGACTGTCCGGTGCACCATGCGACAGACAGCCTTCACCCAAACGGCTAGTTTGGTGGTTGGGGCTATAAATACCCCCAACCACCCCACATTCATTGCATCCAAGTTTTCCACTTCTCAACCACTTACAAGAGCTAGGCATTCAATTCTAGACACACCAAAGAGATCAAATCCTCTCCAATTCCACACAAGGCTCTAGTGACTAGCGAGAGAGATTTGCCGTGTTCTTTTGAGCTCTTGCGCTTGGATTGCTTCTTTTCTTTCTCACTTGTTCTTGTGATCAAAACTCCATTGTAATCAAGGCAAGAGGCACCAATTGTGTGGTGGCCCTTGCGGGGAAGTTTTGTTCCCGGTTTTGATTTGAGAAGATAAACTCACTCGGTCGGAGGGACCGTTTGAGAGAGGGAAAGGGTTGAAAGAGACCCGGTCTTTGTGACCACCTCAACGGGGAGTAGGTTTGCGAGAACCGAACCTCGGTAAAACAAATCCTTGTGTCACACTCCTTATTTGCTTGAGATTTGTTTTGCACCCTCTCTCGCGGACTCGTTTTTATTTCTAACGCTAACCCGGCTTGTAGTTGTGTTTATATTTGTAAATTTCAGTTTCGCCCTATTCACCCCCCCTCTAGGCGACTATCAATTGGTATCAGAGCCCGGTGCTTCTTTAGAGCCTAACCGCTCGAAGTGATGTCGGGAGATCACGCCAAGAAGGAGATGGAGACCGGCGAAAAGCCCACTACAAGCCACGGGAGCACTTCATCGGAAGAGTCCCGCACCAAGAGGAAGGAGAAGAAGAAGGACTCCTCCAAAGGGAAGGAGAAGAAATCTTCTTCACACCACAAAGAGAAGAAGGAGAAATCCTCTTCCCACAAGCCGCATCGGAGTGGGGACAAGAAAAAGAGGATGAGGAAGGTGGTCTACTACGAGATCGATTCTTCATCGGCATCCACCTCCGGCTCCGACGCGGCGTCCGTCACTTCTAAACGCCAAGAGCGTAAGAAGTATAGTAAGATTCCCCTACGATACCCTCGCATTTCTAAACATACACCTTTACTTTCCGTCCCATTAGGCAAACCACCAACTTTTGATGGTGAAGATTACGCTAGGTGGAGTGATTTAATGCGATTTCATCTAACCTCGCTCCACAAAAGTATATGGGATGTTGTTGAGTTTGGTGCACAGGTACCATCCATAGGAGATGAAAACTATGATGAGGATGAAGTAGCCCAAATCGAGCACTTCAACTCCCAAGCCACAACCATACTCCTCGCCTCTCTAAGTAGAGAGGAATATAACAAGGTGCAAGGGTTGAAGAATGCGAAGGAGATTTGGGATCTACTCAAGACCGCGCACGAGGGTGATGAACTCACCAAGATCACCAAGCGGGAAATGATCGAGGGGGAGCTCGGTCGCTTCCGTCTTCGCCAAGGGGAGGAGCCACAAGATATGTACAACCGGCTCAAGACCTTGGTGAACCAAGTACGCAACCTCGGGAGCAAGAAATGGGATGACCACGAAGTGGTTAAGGTTATTCTTAGATCACTCATCTTCCTTAACCCCACTCAAGTTCAATTAATTCGTGGTAATCCTAGATACACACTAATGACTCCCGAGGAAGTTATCGGGAATTTTGTGAGCTTTGAATGTATGATCAAGGGCTCAAAGAAGATCAACGAGCTTGATGATCCCTCCACATCTGAAGCACAACCGGTGGCATTCAAGGCAACGGAGGAGAAGAAGGAGGAGTCTACACCAAGTAGACAACCAATCGACGCTTCAAAGCTCGACAACGAGGAGATGGCTTTAATCATCAAAAGCTTTCGCCAAATCCTCAAGCAACGGAAGGGGAAGGATTACAAATCCCGTTCCAAGAAGGTTTGCTACAAGTGTGGTAAGCCCGGTCACTTTATTGCTAAATGTCCATTATCAAGTGACAGTGACAGGGATAACGACAAGAAGGGCAAGAGGAGAGAAAAGAAGAGGTACCACAAGAAGAGGGGCGGCGATGCCCACGTGTGCCGCGAGTGGAACTCCGACGAGAGCTCCACCGACTCCTCCGACGATGAGGACGCCGCCAACATCGCCGTCACCAAGGGACTCCTCTTCCCCAACGTCGGCCACAAGTGCCTCATGGCAAAGGATGGCAAAAGGAAGAAGGTTAAATCTAAATCCTCCACTAGATATGAGTCCTCTAGTGATGATAATGCTAGTGATGAGGAAGATAATTTGCGTACCCTTTTTGCCAACCTTAACATGGAACAAAAAGAAAAACTAAATGAGCTAATTAGTGCCATCCATGAGAAGGATGATCTCTTGGACTCCCAAGAGGACTTCCTAATCAAGGAAAATAAAAAGCATGTTAAGGTTAAAAATGCTTATGCTCTAGAAATAGAAAAATGTGAGAAATTATCTAGTGAGCTAAGCACATGCCATGACACTATTACCAACCTTAAAAATGAAAATGCCAAATTAATTGCTAAGGTTGATTCTCATATTTGTAATGTTTCAACTTCCAATCCTAGAGATGATAATGTTGATTTACTTGCTAGGATTGATGAGTTGAATGTTTCTCTTGCTAGCCTTAGAATTGAGAATGAAAAATTGCTTACTAAGGCTAAAGATTTTGATGTTTGCAATGCTACTATTTCCGACCTTAGAACTAAGAATGATATATTGCATGCTAAGGTTGTAGAATTAAAATCTTGCAAAACCTCTACATCTACCGTTGAGCACACTTCCATTTGTACTAGATGTAGAGATGTTGATGTTAATGCTATTCATGATCACATGGCTTTAATTAAACAACAAAATGATCATATAGCAAAATTAGATGCTAAAATTGCCGAGCATAACTTAGAGAATGAAAAATTTAAATTTGCTCGTAGTATGCTTTATAATGGGAGACGCCCTGGCATCAAGGATGGCATTGGCTTCCAAAGGGGAGACAATGTCAAACCTAATGCCCCTCCTAAAAGATTGTCTAATTTTGTAAAGGGCAAGTCTCCCATGCCTCAGGATAACGAGGGTTACATTTTGTACCCTGTCGGTTATCCCGAGAGCAAAATTAGGAGGATTCACTCTAGGAAGTCTCACTCTGGCCCTAACCAAGCTTTCATGTATAAGGGTGAGACATCTAGTTCTAGGCAACCAACCCATGTTAAGTTGCCTAAGAAGAAAACTCCTAGTGCATCAAATGAGCATGATATTTCTTTTAAAACTTTTGATGCATCATATGTTTTGACTAACAAATCCGGCAAGGTCGTTGCCAAGTATGTTGGGGGCAAACACAAGAGCTCCAAAACTTGTGTTTGGGTTCCCAAAGTTCTTGTTTCTAATGCCAAAGGACCCAAAACCGTTTGGGTACCTAAAGTCAAGAACTAAACTTGTTTTGTAGGTTTATGCATCCGGGGGCTCAAGTTGGATCATCGATAGCGGGTGCACAAACCACATGACAGGGGAGAAGATGTTCTCCTCCTATGAGAAAAATCAAGATCCCCAACGAGCTATCACATTCGAGGATGGAAACCAAGGTTTGGTCAAAGGATTGGGTAAAATTGCTATATCTCCTGACCATTCTATTTCCAATGTTTTTCTCGTAGACTCATTAGATTACAATTTGCTTTCTGTATCTCAATTATGCAAAATGGGCTACAACTGTCTCTTTACTGATATAGGTGTCACTGTCTTTAGAAGAAGTCATGATTCAATAGCATTTAAGGGTGTGTTAGAGGGTCAGCTATACTTAGTAGATTTTGATAGAGCTGAACTCGACACATGCTTAATTGCTAAGACTAACATGGGTTGGCTCTGGCATCGCCGACTAGCCCATGTTGGGATGAAGAATCTTCATAAGCTTCTAAAGGGAGAACACATTTTAGGACTAACAAATGTTCATTTTGAGAAAGACAGGGTTTGTAGCGCATGCCAGGCAGGAAAGCAAGTTGGAGCCCATCATCCACACAAGAACATCATGACGACCGACATGCCGCTTGAGCTACTCCACATGGATCTATTCGGCCCGATTGCTTACATAAGCATCGGCGGGAGTAAGTATTGTCTTGTAATAGTGGATGATTATTCTCGCTTCACTTGGGTGTTCTTTTTGCAGGAAAAATCTCAAACCCAAGAGACCTTAAAGGGATTCTTGAGACGTGCTCAAAATGAGTTCGGCTTAAGGATCAAGAAAATTAGAAGCGACAATGGGACGGAGCTCAAGAACTCACAAATTGAAGGCTTTCTTGAGGAGGAGGGCATCAAGCATGAGTTCTCCTCTCCCTACACGCCACAACAAAATGATGTAGTGGAAAGGAAGAATAGAACTCTATTGGACATGACAAGAACCATGCTTGATGAGTACAAGACTTCGGATCGGTTTTGGGCCGAGGCGGTCAGCACCGCCTGCTACGCCATCAACCGGTTATATCTACACCGAATCCTCAAGAAGACATCCTATGAACTCCTAACCGGTAAAAAGCCCAATATTTCATATTTTAGAGTCTTTGGTAGCAAATATTTTATTCTTGTTAAAAGAGGTAGAAAATCTAAATTTGCTCCTAAGACTGTAGAAGGCTTTTTACTAGGATATGATTCAAACACAAGGGCATATAGAGTCTTTAACAAGTCCACTGGACAAGTTGAAGTTTCTTGTGACGTTGTGTTTGATGAGACTAACAGCTCTCAAGTAGAGCAAGTTGATCTTGATGAGATAGGTAATGAAGAGGCTCCATGCATCGCGCTAAGGAACATGTCCATTGGGGATGTGTGCCCTAAGGAATCCGAAGAGCCTCCAAATGCACAAGATCAACCATCCTCCTCCACGCAAGCATCTCCACCAACTCAAAATGAGGATGAGGCTCAAAATGATGAAGAAGAAGATCAAAGAGATGAGCTACCTCAAGATGACGACAATGATCAAGGGGGAGATGCAAATAATCAAGACAAGGAGGATGAAGAACCAAGGCCGCCACACCCAAGAGTCCACCAAGCAATCCAACGAGATCACCCCGTCGACACCATCCTCGGCGACATTCATAAGGGGGTAACTACTAGATCTCGTGTTGCACATTTTTGTGAGCATTACTCTTTTGTTTCCTCTATTGAGCCACACAGGGTAGAGGAAGCACTCCAAGATTCTGATTGGGTGGTGGCGATGCAAGAGGAGCTCAACAACTTCACTAGGAATGAGGTATGACATTTAGTTCCATGTCCTAATCAAAATGTTGTAGGAACCAAATGGGTCTTCCGCAACAAACAAGATGAGCATGGTGTGGTGACAAGGAACAAAGCTCGGCTTGTGGCCAAGGGATACTCCCAAGTCGAAGGCTTGGATTTCGGTGAAACCTATGCACCCGTAGCTAGGCTTGAGTCAATTCGCATATTATTAGCCTATGCTACTTACCATGGCTTCAAGCTTTATCAAATGGACGTGAAGAGTGCCTTCCTCAATGGACCAATTAAGGAAGAGGTCTATGTTGAGCAACCTCCCGGCTTTGAAGACAGTGAGTACCCTAACCATGTTTATAGGCTCTCTAAGGCGCTTTATGGGCTCAAGCAAGCCCCAAGAGCATGGTATGAATGCCTAAGAGATTTCCTTATAGCTAATGGCTTCAAAGTCGGCAAGGCCGATCCTACTTTATTCACTAAAACTCTTGACAATGATTTGTTTGTATGCCAAATTTATGTTGATGATATTATATTTGGGTCTACTAACGAATCTACATGTGAAGAATTTAGTAGGATCATGACACAAAAATTCGAGATGTCGATGATGGGGGAGTTGCAGTATTTTCTAGGATTCCAAGTCAAGCAACTCCAAGAAGGCACCTTCATTAGCCAAACGAAGTATACTCAAGACATTCTAACTAAGTTTGGAATGAAGGATGCTAAGCCCATCAAGACACCCATGGGAACCAATGGGCATCTCGACCTCGACACGGGAGGTAAATTCGTCGATCAAAAGGTATACCGGTCGATGATAGGTTCTTTACTCTATTTATGTGCATCTCGACCAGACATTATGCTTTCTGTTTGCATGTGTGCAAGATTCCAATCTGACCCTAAGGAATCTCACCTTACGGCCGTAAAACGAATCTTGAGATATTTGGCTTATACTCCTAAGTTTGGGATTTGGTACCCTCAGGGATCCACATTTGATTTGATTGGTTATTCGGATGCCGATTGGGCGGGGTGTAAGATTAATAGAAAGAGCACATCGGGGACTTGCCAGTTCTTGGGAAGGTCCTTGGTGTCTTGGGCTTCAAAGAAGCAAAATTCGGTCGCTCTTTCTACCGCCGAAGCCGAGTACATTGCCGCAGGCCATTGTTGCGCGCAATTGCTTTGGATGAGGCAAACCCTGCGGGACTACGATTACAAATTAACCAAAGTCCCTTTGCTATGTGATAATGAGAGTGCAATCAAGATGGCGGATAATCCCGTCGAGCATAGCCGCACTAAACACATAGCCATTCGGTATCATTTTCTTAGGGATCACCAACAAAAGGGAGATATCGAGATTTATTACATCAACACTAAAGATCAATTAGCCTAAATCTTTAGGCATGAACAAACTTTTAACAAACTTAGGCATGAGCTCAATATTCTTGATTCGCGCAATTTCTTTTGCTAAATTGCACACATAGCTCATTTGTATACCTTTGATCATGTCTCTTTCATATGCTATGACTAATGTGTTTTCAAGTCTATTTCAAACCAAGTCATAGGTGTATTGAAAGGAAATTAGAGTCTTCGGCAAAGACAAAGGCTTCCACTCCGTAACTCATCCTTCGCCGTCGCTCTGCGCTCCTCTCCATCTTTTGGGGGAGAGTCAAAAGCAAAAGGACTCCATCTTTGGTATAATCTTCACTCATTTATTTATGTCCAAAGAGGGAGAAAGTTCTAATAAGGGCTTATATCTCACTCAAAGTATCCGTTTTTGGCGATTCATGCCAAAGGGGGAGAAAGTATGAGCCCAAAGCAAAAGGACCGCACCACCACCTAATTTTTAAAAATTGGAGATTTTCAATTGGTAAATTTCAAATTGGTATCTTACTGTGTTCAAAAGAGGGAGAAAGTAGTATTTCAAAAATGATATATCAAAACTCTCTTGAACACTAAGAGGAGGATCTCATTTAGGGGGAATTTTGTTTAGTCAAAGGAAAAACATTTGAAACAGGGGGAGAAAATTTCAAATCTTGAAAATGCTTCGTAAAATCTTATTCATTTACCTTTGACTATTTGCAAAAGATCTTTGAAAAGGATTTACAAAAGAATTTGCAAAAACAAAATCTGTGGTGCAAGCGTGGTCCAAAATGTTAAAAATGAAGAAACAATCCATGCATATCTTGTAAGTATTTATATTGGCTCAATTCCAAGCAATCTTTGCACTTACATTATGCAAACTAGTTCAATTATGCACTTCTATATTTGCTTTGGTTTGTGTTGGCATCAATCACCAAAAAGGGAGAGATTGAAAGGGAATTAGGCTTACACCTAGTTCCTAAATAATTTTGGTGGTTGAATTGCCCAACACAAATAATTGGACTAACTAGTTTGCTCTAGTGTATAAGTTATACAGGTGCCAAAGGTTCACAACAAGCCAATTAAAAAGACCAATGTTGGGTTCAAAATAGAGAGCTAAAGGCATCCTGAAAGGCTCCCTGGTCTGGCGCACCGGACTGTCCGGTGTGCCACCGGACAGTGTCCGGTGCACCAGGGAACCTCGCGCTGAACTCCTCAGCCTCGGGAATTTTCAGAAGCCGGCGCTCTATAATTCACCGGACTGTCCGGAGTACACCGGACAGTGTCCGGTGCTCCAAGAGGACGCGGCTCTGAACTCGCCAGTCTCGGGAATTCGCATCGGCTGCTCCGCTATAATTCACCGGACATGTCCGGTGTAACTGCGGGGCAACGGCTACTTCGACGCCAACGGCTACCTGCGGATGCATTAAATGCGCGCCAGCGCGCGCAGAAGTCAGGCACGCCCATGCTGGCGCACCGGACACTCTATAGTGCATGTCCGGTGCGCCACCGGACATCCAAGCGGGCCCAGCGTCAGAGCTCCAACGGTTGGAACCCCAACGGCCAGGTGACGTGGCTGGCGCACCGGACTGTCCGGTGCACCATGCGACAGACAACCTTCACCCAAACGGCTAGTTTGGTGGTTGGGGCTATAAATACCCCCAACCACCCCACATTCATTGCATCCAAGTTTTCCACTTCTCAACCACTTACAAGAGCTAGGCATTCAATTCTAGACACACCAAAGAGATCAAATCCTCTCCAATTCCACACAAGGCTCTAGTGACTAGCGAGAGAGATTTGCCGTGTTCTTTTGAGCTCTTGCACTTGGATTGCTTCTTTTCTTTCTCACTTGTTCTTGTGATCAAAACTCTATTGTAATCAAGGCAAGAGGCACCAATTGTGTGGTGGCCCTTACGGGGAAGTTTTGTTCCCGGTTTTGATTTGAGAAGATAAACTCACTCGGTCGGAGGGACCGTTTGAGAGAGGGAAAGGGTTGAAAGAGACCCGGTCTTTGTGACCACCTCAACGGGGAGTAGGTTTGCGAGAACCGAACCTCGGTAAAACAAATCCTTGTGTCACACTCCTTATTTGCTTGAGATTTGTTTTGCACCCTCTCTCGCGGACTCGTTTTTATTTCTAACGCTAACCCGACTTGTAGTTGTGTTTATATTTGTAAATTTGAGTTTCGCCCTATTCACCCCCCTCTAGGCGACTATCAGGATGGTATGATGATTTTAATCATGATACCTTTACTTTTGATGATGCTTCTTGTAACACCCATGGTGTTACTGCCACTAAAACTTGAGCATAACATCATAATCATTGGCATATCATGTGTTTGTCACACCTAAAGTGCATTCACTAGGCAAAAATTTCAAACAAGTTGTATTGATATGACATTTTATGAGTAAAACCCTAGAGTAGGATACTTAACCCTAAATTGGGCTCAGAAGGGTAAAATAAAGCCTAATAAGAGAAAACTTCAAAACTCATTAGAGATGGTCATAAAATGTCACCATGGATGAACTTAAGTAGCATCCAAACCCTAGGATTACCAAAAACCCTAAAAAGAATCCTGGAAAGCCCTATACTTAAACCCTTGGGGGCTAAGTGCAAAACTAGTGCACTTTTGGACTAAAGTGCAAAAACCAAGGCATTAGGGTACCTTAAGTCATATGGTTCACATAATTGGGGATTCCCAAGTCAAAAGATGTGAATTGGACTTATTTGCAAAAAGCCCTATTTGAACCCTATGGAGTTAAGCCTAATTTTCAGTGCATTTGGCTCAACTTTAGAAGCTTGTATCTTCCAAATTATGAATATTTTGCCCTAGGTCAACACATCAAAGGTTTAGAGCTACAATAGGAGTACAACTTTGCTTAAGGGGTTAAGCATTGTTGTTATGCAAAGTTGAGAGAAAACTGGGCCCAAAGTTGGGCTGTAAGTTTGTCAAAAACCTGAATTATGGTATTCAGTGGCATGGGATGAACTTTGGGGGTCATTTTGAAGATGATTCCATGGATGTTTGAGTATGGTGACCACAGTCAGTTTATAGATGGATCATTAGACAACAACTTTGCTACTGGCCGATCAACAACTTGCCATGTAAATTTAGGAGAAAATCAAAGCCAAACTTGGTCTGTCAGGTTAACTGAAGAACAATCCGATGGTACAGTAACCGGATAGGATCAGGTTCAGGTCCCTCACCGCCGACGAGCCGCGCGTGGATTCGTGCTTTTGTCGCCGTGATTCGCGCTCAGATCAGTTGGATAGCGCCGGGGGTCTGTGAATATCACGCCGTGGAAACACTCCGGCCATTATTTTACTCCGGCCACTGTACCCGAGCAGACCACGGCTGATTCGGATGAGTTCGCCGGAGACAGTCCCTTCACGGCCTTGCGCCACGTGCTCGGGCATCTTACCACGTCGCAGTCGATCGTGTTAAGCCTATCCGGTGATCGCCGGAGAACTTGCCACGGTAAATGCCACTGATCCCGAGCGCCAGTAACCCCTGTCTTCTCCGGCCACCGCGCGTCTTCGTCCAATTCCCCGGCCACCGCTCATGATCGCTATAAATTGAGCCCGCCATGAGCTCCGTAGGGTAATCACCCATCCATAGCACCCACGCTTGCCTCCAATCGTTTACCAGAGACCGTGAATTGCTCATTGCCCCCAATCTGAGTTTCCGCCACCATAGAAACACCTCACCGAGGCCAACTTGCTCTAGGTCAATTCATACTCTCTGGTCGTTTGTTTTAGTATCCTTAGGTTCTCCTAATGCTGCTCGACCCCTCCATTTGAGCTAGAGTCCCTAGGATGGTTGAGAACGTGCTTGGTTAACCGTGGTGTCCGCTGTCACCGTGGGCAGGGCGTGTTAGTGCGCCACTGGTGAAATTAGTTGGGGGGAAACACTCCTTAGGACTGGAATTAGGTTTAGACTGAAGAAGAGCACCGGTCATTGAGTAATTCGGCCGGTATGTGCTCGTCGGAGCTCGGCTCCCCGCCGTCCACCGTCGTGGACCTCGGCCTGCGAAGAAATAGAACTCGGGGGAGGTTTCTGTAAAGTGTCAGCGACTGCATCAAATAGTGTCTTGGGCTCTTTCGGGTTGTACAAAAAGACAGGGTCTTTCTTGCAAGTCTGCACGCGGGCGTGCGCGCGCAGGCGCTTTCCTCCAGTAATGGGCCGACTTGGGCCAGTTCCGGCCCAAGACTGTTCATTTCTTTTCCTTTTCTTTTTCTGTCAAGGTTTAAGAATTTCTAGAAAATTGTAGAAAAATGCTAAAAATGCCAAACCAATTTTTCTAGGCTTCTAATTTCTCATAGTATTTAATAAAAATAGTTTCTTGATTTTTAGTTCTAATAAGGAATTTTGGAACATTTAAAACAGCCAAAAACCATACTTCTGGATTTTTTAGGGAATAAATAATAAATCCAAAATTCACCAAAGTTTTAGGGTAAACTCTAAATAATATTTAGAAGCCTTGGGTAGAGTTTGGTATGATTTGGACCATGTTTGATACTCAGAACCCAAAACCCTAGCCCCCTGCTCCATGAACTTCACTATTGGCTCCGAAAACCCTAGTTTCTCGGAGATCCGTGAATGAAAGTTGTACTCAAGACCTTAGCTAATAAACTTTTATTATCTTTGCATCTTCATGAGCATTACATGAGCATTTACGATTATATATGGCTATATCTAGAAAACGAAGAGGAAATAGAAGTTGAAGAGGCAAGGACTTCACCACCACCACCTAAAGAACATCAGGTAGACAACTGTTTTTATTTTGATATCTGCGGAATAGAGCCTGATTCACTAGTAACACAAGGAAAGCCTCGGTGCATTTGCCACCTCCTTGTTCCTTTTAAAATCTTTCTCACTTGCTTGATGCATTAGGTTATAGGAGTTGTGTGCTAAACCAATTCCTGCATTTCCTTCCTTGGGTTGATTACTTCTCCTTAAATCCCTGTTTTACAAAAGGTTTTTATTATGCTTAGTCCTGCTCTAGAAAAACAAAATGTTTTGTTTTCACAAAAGATGATGTTGCAAAGTGGGTGGGATGTTTTCAAAAACAAAACTTGATGGTGAATCCATCATGGCCATGATGGGTTCAACATCAGAAAAGATGTACGTCTGCCAGGTACCAAACTTTGGGGTGAAATGATAAAGCTGAGACCGGGAGGGTGACTTGCACGAGAAGAGAGTCTCGGTGTAGTGTCTCCGTCTGAGTCGATTAAGGACTGTGTCGATGTAGGCTTGCTGACCGAGGACCCTTTTACTGGTCACATGCTTCATCATGGGTAAGCTTTGCCTCGGGCAGACTAATACCAGAATAAGATAACACGCAATGGGAGTGGAGAGATGGCGAGAGTAGCGTGTACCCTCCATGGCAAGAGCCTGGACGGTGGTGTATCTGTGCTCTCGATTCACGTGAACCTGATCTGGTCTTAAGAACCCCGGTGGTGAGTTGACATATGCAAGGGTTAAGTGCTACATATGTCGTGTGATCGAAGATCCTTAGCTGAGTATAATCGATTCGGATCGCCGTAACTACGTGGATATGAAGACTTGGTCACTACCCTATATGTAGAAATCCAGTGAAGATGAAGGGTTGCTAAGAAATTGGCTAGTATAGGTCAAGTGATTGAATTAGGGTAGAAAGAACCCTAGCTGCAGGTAATTTTACTTAACCTGACAAATAAAACTGGATTTTAAGGATCCACTATTAGTAAGCATTTTTGCAAACAGAGTCATTGATTATTGATAAGCCTTACCTTGACTCCCTTAAAGCCAGCATATCCTTGAGAGTCTTTTACTTTGATGGGTAAGTCTTGCGGAAGTACACTTCGTACTCAGGGCTTTGTCCCATGTTGTTTTAGGTGAAGAAGCAGCAAACTTTTGTTGCTTCTATTCCAAGGTGGTACCAAAAGAAGAAAATCAAGACTAAAGCCGCGGGAGGAAAGGTCCTATGTTAAGAAAAACTTTTACTATTTATGCGGGAGGAGTTTTTGCCTCCCATGTTATGTAATAATAATACTCAGCACTCTTATATTTGGTTCTGGTCTGTAATAATCCAACTCTGTCTTACTTTTCAATAAAGTAAGTTATTGTAACTGCTTCCACATTTTCGCACCTCCGATGTATTGTAATGTCTGCGTGACGGGTGAAACGCTCTTGGGAAAGGTAAGGAATTCAGATACCGAACTTGTCAAGTGATCAGGTGCACCTGCAGGGTTGTCTGAGGTCCGTTGAACAAGGACAACTGTAGGTGGGCCTAATGACTTGGGAGGTTCTGTCACAGCTGGTATCGGAGCAAAACCCATCTTTGCAGATACTATGAGACATTTTCATAAAGAATTTTCAAAGACTTATCTAGAAAATTTCTTTCCTTCTTATCCAATCACCTTCTGAGGTACTTATTTTAAAGACCAGATAGTAGAGTGCAATGTATAGAAGGTGTGAATCAACTAAGGTTGATTATGTAATTATACATGCATCATGCTAAAAATTATGCTAATGAGATTTTCCCCCTCATGGAGATATGTCGCCGCGCACAAGAAAGACCGCGCACAAGTCTACTGGACCGATTGGCGTACCCCGCCATCAATTAGCCCCAAGGCATGAAGAAAGTAGCAGTGGTAGCAATGATCCAATCGGGGATCTGGAAGCTCAAGTTGAACAGCTTCGATCAGAGCTCCGTCACAGGAATGATATATGGGTCGAGGATGGTGAGAGAATAAACGAATTGAGAACAGACATCCGCCACCTGAAAGACCAACTTGCTAAATGAGATCTAGCGCTCGATTGGGCTGTTAACTCTTGTTCACTTGCTTGGGCCAAGCCAAAGCTCGAGCCCGCGTGGAGGAGCTTAGCACAACCATGGACAACCTGCAGGTTTATTGTAATACACTACATGAGGAAGATCATGTATTGTATTCACAATTGCACCCTAACGTCCCTGCGGATCCTGTCGGGATGGGAGCCGGACCATCTGGAGCAGCGGGTGAAGCTCTTGGAGGGGAACTGGACCTTTTCAGGCCTCCTCCTTCCATGAATTTGGTCGACGAATGGTTTCCTACACCTGACAGCGAGGGTACCAAAAGTGACAAGAAGCTAGAGTAGTGTAGTATAGAAGTAGTAATAATGTGTAATAGGTAGTGTAATCCTGTTGTAAATTCGAGTCTGTACCATTACCCTTTTAAGTAACGTAAAATGGATGGTTTGCTTTGGCATATTATATTTCTCCAAATGTTCTTTGCCTCAGATGCCATCCAAGACTCGCGCACAGGATGGGGCAAGAACCTCCCGTGGGAGGGAAGCAACTCCTAATCCACCCCTAGTACCTCCAACATTAGCTGAGGCCATCGCTGCCTTAGTTAATGCCACGGCCGACAACACCCGCTTTCTGCGGGAAATGGCGGGGCAACAAATGCAACAGCAAGGCGGGCGAGCGTATCCGCAAGGACCCCGTGAAACTTCATATCTAGATTTCTCAGAGACACGTCCCCCATTATTTGTCAAGGCAGAAGATCCTCTCGAAGCAGATGAGTGGATCCGAGTTGTCGAATAGAAGTTTAGGCTTCTCTGATGTACGAAGACTCAAAAGCCCTTGTTTGTGGCACAACATTTGTGAGGCCCTGCCAGCACATGGTGGGGAAATTATGTAGCCGTTCAGCTGGCCAACCATCAAATTACATGGGACGAGTTCAAACTGGCTTTCCGGGAGCACTATATTCCTAAAGGGGTGCTCCATATGAAGTAGGAGAAATTTATGAAGCTCAAACAGGGTGGGGATACTGTCACTCAGTATCTCAACAAATTCAACCACTTGTCCCAATATGCTATCGATCAAGTCAACACTGATTTAAAGAAGAGAAATTGCTTTATGAGAGGCCTTAATGATCGAATGCAACAAAAGATGGCCACCTGCATTGATCTTTCTTACGGAAGGGCTGTCAGCACGGTGCTGGCAGTTGAAGCCAAATATGCAGGCTCAGAAAAATCAAAGGGAAATGGAGGCGACAGGCCCAATCAGGGGCCTGAGAAAAGACAAAGGTTGGTAATCCGACCATTTAATCAGAATCGTTCTTCATCGCGCCCACCCTCCTACCCTCTCAAACAACCGGTTTTATCCGTCCTACCGCTGCCCCCACATCAACAAACCAGCCAGGTGCCCCTGGTACTCGTTTCCTCGCTCTCCCAAGCTCTTCAACAGGCTGCTTTAATTGTGGAAAGTTCGGACATTTTATCAAGGACTGTCCATACCCGAAGCAGAACAGATCAAATAATCAGCAGAGTTCTGGGAGTTCCGCTCAAGGCAAGGGAAATGCGGCAAACAACACCGCAGGCAAGAATATGAGGAAGACTGGGCGGATTTATTATACTCAAGTGGCCACAACACCGGAAGGCGAACCGGTTATGATGGGTACGTTTCTCGTGGCCAATCACCCTGCAATTATTCCTTTTGATTCTAGCACTTCACATAATTCATAAGCAAGAAGTTTGTGGAGCAACATTGCATTCCATACAATGAATCAAGGGAAGGGTTTATAATTCATTCGCCTGAGGGACAAATATTTACTAAAGAAGTGGCTTACCATGTGCCCGTGACATTGGCTAAACGGGACTTTCCTACAAACATGATTGTTCTAAAAGGCCAAGATATAGATGTAATTTTGGGCATGAATTGGTTAGCCCAGCATAAAGCAATCCTCAACACTGATCTAAGAACCATCAGGTTGAGTTATGGCCAAGAAGAGGTTGTTTTGTCCATCCCCGTAGCTATTCCAGCTAAACCTTGTGGCAGAGTATATGAAGCCATCATACCGGAGATCCAAGATATTCCGATAGTATGTGAATTCCCGGACGTCTTCCCGGAAGATCTGCCTGGATTGCATCCAGAAAGAGATGTAGAATTTGTGATTGAGCTGAAGCCCGGTATGGCTCCTATTTCTAGAAGGTCGTACCGAATGCCTCCGAATGAGTTGGCAGAACTCAAGACCCAATTACAAGATCTACTTGAAAAAGGATTCATCCGACCAAGTTCATCACCTTGGGGTTATCCAGCCATCTTTGTCAAGAAGGACCAAACACTACAGATGTGCGTGGATTATAGACCCCTTAATGAGGTCACCATCAAGAATAAGTACCCTCTTCCCCGGATTGACATTCTTTTTGATCAACTTACCAAAGCTCGGGTATTCTCCAAGATTGACCTCAGGTCGGGTTATCATCAGATCTGTATCCAACCCGAAGATATACCAAAGACCGCATTCACCACGCGGTATGGATTATTTGAATATCTAGTTATGTCTTTTAGACTAACAAATGCTCCTGCCCACTTCACATATCTGATGAACTCGGTATTTATGCCTGAGTTGGACAGATTTGTGGTGGTATTCATTGACGATATCTTAATATACTCCAAGAATGAAGAGGAGCATGCTCGGCATTTGCGGATCGTATTAACGCGCTTAAGGGAACACCAATTATATGCTAAGTTCAGTAAGTGAGCATTCTGGCTAGAGGAGATCCAATTTCTGGGACATGTATTATCTGCCAAGGGGATTGCGGTGGATCCCAGCAAAGTCAAGGATATTTTGGAGTGGAAACCCCCAACCATTGTACATCAAGTCCGAAGTTTCCTTAGACTGGCTGGTTACTACCGCTGATTCATTCCAGATTTTTCCAAGCTTGTGCAACCAATCACAAGTTTATTGAAGAATGATACCAAATTCAATTGGTCTTCGAAATGTAATGAAGCCTTTGAGCAGCTGAAAGTATTATTGACCACTGCTCCGGTATTGGCTCAACCGGACATTGAAAAGCCCTTTGATGTGTATTGTGACGCATCAGGCAGTGGTCTCGGCTGTGTTCTAATGCAAGAAGGCCGAGTGATAGCTTATGCTTCAAGGCAGTTGCGCTAGCATGAAGAACATTATCCAACTCATGACCTGGAATTAGCTGCTGTGGTTCATGCCCTAAAAATATGGCATCATTATCTGCTAGGAAATATCTGTCATATTTATACAGATTATAAAAGTTTGAAGTACATCTTTACCCAGTCAGAGCTTAATATGAGACAAAGGAGATGGCTTGAGCTGATCAAGGATTATGAATTAGAGATTCACTATCACCCAGGCAAAGCCAATGTAGTGGCAGATGCGTTAAGTCGTAAGGCTTTCTGTCATTGTCTTACCATGAAGACTTCTGACATTACGTTATGCCAAGAAATGGAAAAGCTAAACCTAGAAATGATTCAGCATGGAACTTCAAATCACTTGAAGCTTGAGTCAGTCATCCTGCAAAGAATAATTGACGCACAAAGAAATGATGAGGGAATGAAACACATTCATAAGAAAATAGAGGCTGGTAAAGGCAACTGCTTTAGAAGAGATGATCAAGGTGTTGTATGGTTTAACAATCGCATAGTTGTGTCTAAAAATGATGAGATCCGCCAACAAATTCTAGATGAAGCACATCTTAGTCGCTATTCTATTCATCCCGGAAGCACTAAGATGTATCATGATCTAAAACAACATTATTGGTGGACAAAGATGAAGATTGAAGTCGCACGCTATGTGGCAAGATGTGACCCTTGTAGACGTGTCAAGGCCATACACATGAAAGCTGCTGGTCCATTACAATCTTTACCTATCCCTACATGGAAATGGGAGGATATTAGTATGGACTTTATTGTGGGATTACCCAGGACCGCCAAAGGGTATGATTCTATTTGGGTCATCGTTGATCGACTTACAAAGATCGCCCACTTCCTTCCTGTCAGGGTAAAGTATACAGTGGCCACATATGCAGAGTTGTACATTGCCCGTATTCTCAATTTGCATGATGTTCCGAAGACCATAGTGTCGGATCATGGACCGCAATTCGTGTCCAAATTTTGGGAAGAACTTCACAAGGCTTTGGATACTAAGTTGCTCCATAGTTTAGCCTATCATTCTCAAACCAGTGGGCAGACTGAGAGGGTGAATCAAATACTTGAGGACATGTTACAGGCTTGTGCTTTGGAATTCCCACAGAAATGGGATGATTGTTTACCATTAGCGGAGTTCTCATATAATAATAGCTATCAAGAAAGCATTAAGATGGCACCCTTCGAAGCTTTATATGGACGACGGTGTCGTACTCCGTTAAACTGGTCTGAACCAGGTGAAAGAAATTTCTTCAGACCTGATATGGTAAAGGAGACAGAAGAGAAAGTTCAACGAATAATTCATAATTTGAAGAAAGCTCAAGCTCGTCAAAAGAATTATGCAGACAAACCTCGGATACCCTTGTACTTTCTAGTTGGAGATTATGTCTACCTGAAAGTTTCACCAATGAAGGGTGTATCACGTTTCGGGGAAAAAGGGAAGCTTGCACCTCGGTATATTGGTCCTTTTCCTGTTCTTGAACAATGTGGACTAGTAGCATACCGACTTCAGTTACCCGAAACCTTGTCTGCAGTACATAATGTGTTCCACGTGTCTCAATTGAAGAAGTGTCTTCGGGTTCCCGATCGAACCATTGAAGTAACGGATGTTGCCTTAGAACCAGACTTGACATATTCCGAGCATCCTATTCGAGTCTTGGATTAAAAGGACAGGATTACCCGAAGAAAAACTCTCAAGTTTTACAAGATATAATGGAACCAACATTCAGAAGATGAGGCTACATGGGAAACTCAAGACTTTTTAGAATAGAATTTTCCAGGCTTTTTAGCCTCATGTAATTTGTAAAATGTGTACATTTGTTGCAATAGAGGAATGAACCCCATACCACCCCTGTCTTGTACCAAAAATAAGGAAATAAAGATATGTCGCGTTTCCTTTTCCATTACTTGCCCTTGGACTTTTAATCTAGGGACGAGATTCTTTTATGGGGGGAAGGATGTAACACCCCTGATGTTACTGCCACTAAAACTTGAGCATAACATCATAAGCATTGGAATATCATGTGTTAGTCACACCTAGAGTGCATTCATTAGGCAAAAATTTCAAACAAGTTGTATTGATATGACATTTTATGGGTAAAACCCTAGAGTAGGATACTTAACCCTAAATTAGGCTCAGAAGGGTAAAACAAAGCCTAATAAGAGAAAACTTCAAAACTCATTAGAGATGGTCATAAAATGTCACCATGGATGAACTTAAGTAGCATCCAAACCCTAGGATTACCAAAAACCCTAAAAAGAATCCTGGAAAGCCCTATACTTAAACCCTAGGGGGCTAAGTGCAAAACTAGTGCACTTTTGGACTAAAGTGCAAAAACCAAGGCATTAGGGTACCTTAAGTCATATGGTTCACATAATTGGGGATTCCCAAGTCAAAAGATGTGAATTGGACTTATTTGCAAAAAGCCCTATTTGAACCCTATGGAGTTAAGCCTGATTTTCAGTGCATTTGGCTCAACTTTAGAAGCTTGTATCTTCCAAATTATGAATATTTTGCCCTAGGTCAACACATCAAAGGTTTAGAGCTACAATAGGAGTACAACTTTGCTTAAGGGGTTAAGCATTGTTGTTATGCAAAGTTGAGAGAAAACTGGGCCCAAAGTTGGGATGTTAGTCTATCAAAAACCTGAATTCAGTGGCATGGGACTTTGGGGGTCATTTTGAAGATGATTCCGTGGATGTTTGAGTATGGTTACCACAGTCGGTTTATAGATGGATCATTAGACAACAACTTTGCTACTGGCCGATCAACAACTTGCCATGTAAATTTAGGAGAAAATCAATCCCAAACTTGGTCTGTCAGGTTAACTGAAGAACAATCCGATGGTACAGTAACCAGATAGGATCAGGTTCAGGTCCCTCGCTGCCGACGAGCCGCGCGCGGATTCGTGCTTTCGCCACCGTGATTCACGCTCAGATCAGTTGGATAGCGCCGGGGGTCAGTAAATATCATGCCGTGGAAACACTCCGGCCATTATTTTACTCCAGCCACCATACCCGAGCAGACCACGGCTGATTCGGATGAGTTCGCCGAAGACAGTCGCTTCACGGCCTTGCACCGCATGCCCGAGCATCTTACCACCTCGCAGTCGATCATGTTAAGCCTATCCGGTGATCGCCGGAGAACTTGCCACGGTAAATGCCACCGATCCCGAGTGCCAGTAACCCCTGTCTTCTCCAGCCACCGCGCGTCTTCATCCAATTCCCCGGCCACCGCTCATGACCGCTATAAATTGAGCCCACCGTGAGCTCCGTAAGGTAATCACCCATCCATAGCACCCACGCTTGCCTCCAATCGTTTACCAGAGACCGTGAATTGCTCATTGCCCCCAATCTGAGTTTCCGCCACTGTAGAAACACCTCGCATAGGCCAGTGTTGGGGGCCTTCGGCTTCCGAAGGTCCTCAAAAACATGATTTAACAGTGTTTCTAGAGTGTAATGTGTGAACAGGTACCTTCGGACTTATGTCAAAGAGGGAGAACCTCAAAAGATACGAAGGTTGGCAGTGCCGAAGCTGTGAAGCAGGAAAGCTTCGGCATGTTCGCAGAAAAGGGAACCGACTTAAAGATGAAAAGGCCATTTAGACCTCGATAGATTGCTATGGAATTATCACCAAATGTAAAGGGCATGTATGTAATTTTGTATGGGTTGTATCCCGTGCCTATAAATAGGTGAACAGTACCCCCGTACTGTTCACGCTGACTTGGCATTTGCTTTTGCGTCACGCTTGTACTTTTTATCTTCTCTCAGGACCGAAGGTACATTTGTAATTTGAAATCATTTCTATTTTTCCATGTTAATAAAATAGAAATGATTCTATGATGATGCTTATATTATATTTCATGCTTTATATGAATCCTTCGTCATTACTTGTTATGTTCACGAAGGTATGTCTCTTATGACCTTCGTCCGAAGCTCATTATTTCCCGAAGGGACATAATGCTTCGAAGGACGAAGGACTTTAACACTTAACACTTTTTATGTTGCCTTGTTCTTAACTCTTAGCATTTGAGAACAAGTCCCCAACATTGGCGCCCACCTCCGGTGAACTCACTTCCATTTCCTGAGCTTTTCGACACCTTCGGCAAGCATCAGCTTCGTCATGCCGCCGAAGAAGGCTTCAGCACCAGGGGCTGGCACGCTGCAGCCGCTGGACCCCAATCAAGACGTCCTTTCTCTCAGAGAGGCACGAAGCCAGAAGAGGAAGGCTACCAGTCCAACACATCCGGAGGATGATCTAGATCAGGAGATTCAGAATCTGGAAATCCTTCAGCAGCAGGTTCAACGCAGGAAGGAGAAGATGGCCAGGCTAGCTGAACTGCAGAGGCAGATAGATGAAGCCTCTGAAGAAGTTCGTCATCTTGCTCAGGATGAGCAACACCGAAGGCCTCAGCATCAAGACCTTCATCAGGAGGGCTTTCACAACGAAGACGATTGGTATGACAATTTCCATCGTGGGAATTTTGTTTTTGATGATACTTCTCCCCTGTCCGCTGAGTTACAGGCTACACCTTGGCCTCCGTCCTACAAGCCGCCTCAGCTCCCCGTATTTGATGGCCATTCAGACCCGAAGCAGTTCTTGATGAGCTACGAAGCAACAGTGTCTTCGTACGGTGGCAATGCTTCAGTCATGGCCAAATCTTTCGTTATGGCTGTCAGAAGTGTTGCTCAAACCTGGTATTCCTCCCTTCGACCAGGAACGATCACTTCATGGCAGAAGCTGAAGGATTTGTTGTTAACCAGTTTTCAAGGATTTCAGACGAAGCCGGTCACTGCTCAGGCTCTGTTCCAGTGCACTCAGGACCACGAAGAATACCTTCAGGCATATGTCCGAAGGTTTCTGCGTCTAAGGGCACAGGCGCCGACAGTGCCCAATGAGATTGTCATTGAGGCCATGATCAAGGGGCTTCGGCCAGGGCCATCAGCGCAGTATTTTGCCAGGAAGCCACCACAAACGCTGGAGAAGCTGCTCCAGAAGATGGATGAATATATTCGAGCTGACAATGATTTTCGCCAAAGAAGGGAGGAGGCCTTCAGATTTTCTGAGATGACCAGGGGCTTCGGAGGAAGATTCTATCCGAAGCATGTCAGATCAATTCACAATTCCAATCAAAATGATGATAAGGGGAGCCAGCAGCAAAGGCCACAGTACTCCTCACAGACTTCGGGGCAACAGCAAAGCTCCTTTCGACCACCAGCTCCAAGAGGCAGAGGCGCCAGGGGCTTCGGCGGAAGATTCGGGGATCAACCCAGAAGAATATTTTGCTTATTCTGTGGTGAAAACAAAGGTCATACTACCAGGATGTGTCATGTTACCATTCAGAAGCAAAAAGAGATAGCCGAAGCTGCCGCGCAACAGGCTCAGCCGAAGCAGGTCATGCACACTGCTTCGTATCATTCGCCCTACATCCCAGAATATGTGGGCAACCATCCTGCAGTCTCTGCTGCTTCGGCAAGTCAGCCTTCAGCTTCCTGGCAACAGCCCCCGCCTCCACCTCCGTTGCAACAAGGCCAGCAGCCAGAAGGGAGCCAATATGCTCCACATCAAAGGGACTTCAGAGAACAGTCCGAAGCTCGCACGGTCAACAGCACCGTACCAGAGTCAAAACACATCTATTGACAAATATCCTACCTTAATAGCAATCTTTTTCATTCAGTTTTATTTTTTCTAATAAAGGACATTGTTTAGGTTTCATGTAATTAGTTTCGTTGATTCCTACAAGAAAAATATGTTTTCTTCACAGGTTTGTGATAATAAAAAGGACCTTCGGACTATCGAAAATCCTTCGAAGCAACAAAAAGTCGTTCTAAGGAACGCAGAGTAAGTCTGACGAAGTCACAAAAAGTCGTTCCGAAGGGAGCGCAGTGTAAGTTTTCTGCTCCAAAGTCGTTCCAAAAGGAATGCAGAGCATACAGCGAAAAGTCAACGCTGATACCGCCTAAGTAAAAGGCGAAGAAGCTCCAAAGACGTTCCTAAGGGAATGCAGAGCTTATACCGCCTAAGTAAAAGGCGAAGAAGTTCCAAAGACGTTCCTAAGGGGATGCAGAACTTACAGCGAAAAATAAACGCTAATTCCGCTGAAGTAAAAGGCGAAGAAGCTCCTAAGGGAGGCTTATAATGAAAAAGTCAGTATTGATACAAAAGATTGTGCCCCATTGCAGGAATGTGTGTATCTTCGGCACAAAATATCATTTTGCATAACATAACATCATCACATCATTTTGCATAGCATAATCATCATACATCATGCTGCATGTGGCACAAGAAGGGGGCATGTTATCGATCTTCGGAAAATGCTTTGAAAAGGGGCAAATCATGCCAAGTTACAGGGAGAAACAATATTGATTTTCGAGGTATAGCTTCGGAGATTATTTTTACGAAGCTTGGATATTTCTTATCAGAACACTATGGATATTGTCGTGATAAATGATAAATTCTTCTTCACGAAGCATGAAAAGAAGGGAAGGTGTTTTTTCGTCGAAGACTCAAAAATGGTACGTGTTTAAAGTTTCATGCATCGTAAAGAATTGAATCATAAAACAAGTATATTACATACAGGATTACAGAATATTACACAAATCATATATCAAATGTTTTTTGCAATAGCACTTAGTCTTCCCTAAGTACTATCTCTGCAGCTTCGTTCAGCAGTCGATCGACAACCTGATCCTTGATAGCTTCGGCCATCTTTTTAATTTCGTCGTCATCTTTAGGCTGAGGGCCCGAAGATGCTTGAGTAGGATCTGAGTGAGGACGGGACACGACTACATTACTATTACAAATCGCAAACAGATCTTAAAAGCCTAAAGATTACAACACGGTAAAAACTATTATTTAGTACCTAATTGACCTTCGGGCTCTGTGCTCTTTTTAGCAGCCTTAGCCACTTCTCTAGCATCATGGATGCCCCTTTCACTTCTCTGAATAATTTCTCTTGCCATTTCTCGGCCACCGTTATCCCAGATATCAGTAAAAAACTTTCCACCAATTATGCTAGCTTCGGCCGAAGGATCTTTTGTATCTTCAAAGGACAAAGCAGCTTCGGACTGTGCTAAAATTTTCACATGCTCACAGCCCTTCTTCTCTAAAATGGTGGCAATCCCTCTGGCGCCAGAGAAGGCACATATATCTCCTCGGCTATTTAAAATTTCTTCGAAGGCTTCAGCTTCGTGGTCAATCCATTCAATGACACTTTCGGGATTGCCCCTCAAAAAATTTTCTTCACTTGAGAATGCGCCGACTTTGGCGAAGCTAGCCTTTAATTTTTTAACACAATCTACAGATTTATTGTAGCATTTCTTTTTGGACGAACGAAGCTCTTCAACAGTCACTTCTAGATGATCTGCCCATTGATCGCTGAGTTCACGCTTTGTTTCTTCAAGTATACGTTCTTCTTTGGCTCTGGCCAGTTGTTTCCGAAGGTCTTCAATTTCGCGTTTCTGAGCTTCAGCTTGACTTTTGAAAGCAGCTTCGTCCTCCTTTATTTTATCTATCAATGAGTATAATATTTTGTCTTTTTCGAGACCTTCGTTCCTCAGTTCAATTACTTCGGAACGAAGGTTGCTCAGGGCTATAGTACATCCTTCGTCCTCAGCATCTTTCTGTGCTCTGAGGGCATTGCTGAGTATCAGGCCCTGCAGACAGGAATATGTCTGTGTCAATAGTTTTAAACAAACGGAAAATTTTGAATTCAACAAAAATATAAGAATTCCATTTGTCGCACCTTTAAACTGTTGTAAGCTAGGCTGTCAGCCAGATCGTTCTTTGACAGCACCGAAAGTCCGTCTTCTAAAGTTGGAAATCCGAAGCTTCTACTCATCTCCCGACAGACAGAAATTTCCTTGCTGTCGGGGAGGCAATACAAGAAATCTTCTTCTCCACTGCCATTAAATATCAACGCCCCCTTTGGATATTTCAACTTTTGGGCATAGTGTTGGGCCTCTTGTTCTTCTTTTTCTGTTAATTTTTTCCCCGAGGCATGACGAAAAATATAATCACGAATTTTGGATGCTTCGGGGGTAACAACACCAGTTCCTTCAGCAAAAGTTGGCTTTGTTATTTTTTCTGCCTCACTTTCCAAGGTTTTTGCCTTTGAGGGCTCTGAGGGCCCAGCTTCGGCTTCAATATCTTGCTCTGGAGCTTTAGAACCCGAAGCTTCGACTGTTGTTTCAGGAGTGACGGCAGCCTTCTTCGGAGGGGTGCTTGAAGATTTGATCGTTTCCAGCACATCTAGCACATTAGCCATTCTCCTTCTTTTCGGAGTCACTGCTGGCACTTTTTGATTACTTACTGTTTCAATGTTTGCCACAGGACTCAAAACTTCTGATGTTTTGGAGTCCTCGGTTGCTTCCTTTACCTCTTCCATTTTTTCTGTGAATGGCGCTTCGGCCTTCTCTTTCGTTTCTGGTAACAAAATTTTTGATTGCTCCAATTTTGTCTTCGTTGGTATTTCGGCTGTTTCTGTGACTTCTGGCAGCAAAGTTGGCTCGGCTGGTTTTTCAGCTTCGGTGGCCGAAGAAGTCTCTCCGGTAAACTCAGGCACCGAAGCTGGTTCAATATAACGCGGTCGATAAGTAAGAACCTTTATCTTCTTCCTTTTCGGTTCTGGCTCGCTAGGAGCAGCTGCAGTTTCTTCTTTTGCAGAGGTTGTATTTTTTCTCTTCTGCCTTCGAATGGGGTAGCAATAGTCAGGGTAGACAAACCCGATGGCATCAAATACCCGATTCAGCCTTTTCTTTTTTCGGCCTCCGAAGGCTGCTGGCATTGCAGTATCTTCGGCCTTCGAGTATGTCCCAAGCAGCTCATCACTTAAATTGTCAATGCTTTTCAACCACTCATCGTCTGGCTCAATAAATTTATCTTCAAATTTAAAAGTGTACTTAAACCTGACAAGTCCACCTTCGTCGGCCTCTTTAACGGTTTCTTGTGGCATTTCCCATTTCTCCGCAAGCGGCCACACCCTGAAGGCAATATGCTCTTGTACTAAGTCCCTTGTTCCTATAAAAGAGCAGACAACGCCGAAGGCTCTTTGGCACTCTTCGGCGGCTTCGTTCATTTCAACCTTCGGCCTCCGAAGGCCGAAGCTTTGCCAAATAGGACGCATAATTATACCTTTGATGTCTTCTCGTGCTGATAAGTCATTCTTCACATAAAACCATTCTGTCATCCAATCCCCGGGCCATCTCTTCCGAAAGGTTGGTACGGGACAGCTTGCCCCGGACCGAGAGACGAAGCTGTAGCAGCCAAAGTTGTTATGGTACTGTTCTTTGCCCCAAGGCTTTGTTTCATATAATAATTCATGAACATTACAGAAGCTTCTGGCGTCAGGCTTCAGACCTTGGCTTCTCGCGGCCCACACGAAGATATTTAGCCTTATAATTGCCTCGGGAGTAAGTTGATGAAGATAGACTTCGAAGATTTTCAACACCTCCACGACGAAGCTGCTCAAGGGGAATCGCAATCCAGCTTTCAAAAAGCTTCGATACACCACAACTTCATTTTCTTCAGGGTGTGGACAAGTTTTTTCCCCTTCGTCCGCCCTCACAATGGACAGATCCCGGAAATACCTTCCTCTCATATTAACAAGATGATTCTCTTTGAAAGTTGATTTACCATAAACTGAATGGCTTGGTCGCCAGGGGCGATCTTCGGAGTCTTCGCCACCGCTGTCCACATCATAACTTTCACTGTCACCAGTATCTTCAGACAACCCTTCCAGAATTTCCCTGGTGATCTTTTCTGTGTTGGTCTTCGACATTGCTATAAGAAACCCTAAGTTCTTCTCTTCATCAAGACTCAGCTTCATCTCAGCAGCAGCCTTCTTAGCAGCTTCAGACATCTTCGGAAACACTAAAAAACTGTTTTTAAAAGCCGAAGCTTCAAAGCTAAAAACTTAGCAGATCACAGTGCACAAGAGCTAAAAAATGAGTGAGCAGGAGTGGTTGGCCAGAAAGCGTGCAAAATAAGTTTGCGGTATGGCCGTATTTATACGCTTGATGCGTTGAAAGTTGAAAGACCCCACTTGTCATTGAATGTTGCTATTCTAGCAAAGGGAAGGTGTTTTTTCGGACCTTCGGCATAAAGCCTTCGTTCATATCGCAATCTGAATTTATTATTTCAAACAAATTAATATTGCGAGGGGCTACTGTTGGGGGCCTTCGGCTTCCGAAGGTCCTCAAAAACATGATTTAACAGTGTTTCTAGAGTGTAATGTGTGAACAGGTACCTTCGGACTTATGTCAAAGAGGGAGAACCTCAAAAGATACGAAGGTTGGCAGTGCCGAAGCTGTGAAGCAGGAAAGCTTCGGCATGTTCGCAGAAAAGGGAACCGACTTAAAGATGAAAAGGCCATTTAGACCTCGATAGATTGCTATGGAATTATCACCAAATGTAAAGGGCATGTATGTAATTTTGTATGGGTTGTATCCCGTGCCTATAAATAGGTGAACAGTACCCCCGTACTGTTCACGCTGACTTGGCATTTGCTTTTGCGTCACGCTTGTACTTTTTATCTTCTCTCAGGACCGAAGGTACATTTGTAATTTGAAATCATTTCTATTTTTCCATGTTAATAAAATAGAAATGATTCTATGATGATGCTTATATTATATTTCATGCTTTATATGAATCCTTCGTCATTACTTGTTATGTTCACGAAGGTATGTCTCTTATGACCTTCGTCCGAAGCTCATTATTTCCCGAAGGGACATAATGCTTCGAAGGACGAAGGACTTTAACACTTAACACTTTTTATGTTGCCTTGTTCTTAACTCTTAGCATTTGAGAACAAGTCCCCAACAGCCAGCTTGCTCTAGGTCAATTCATACTCTTTGGTCGTTCGTTTTAGTATCTTTAGGTTCTCCTAATGCTGCTCGACCCCTCCAATTGAGCTAGAGTCCCTAGGATCGCCGGGAAAGTGCTTGGTTAACCGTGGTGTCCGTTGTCACCGTGGGCAGGGCGTGTTAGTGCGCCACTGGTGAAATTAGTTGGTGGGAAACACTCCTTAGGACTTAGGTTTAGACCGAAGAAGAGCACCAGTCATTGAGTAATTCGACCGGTATGCGCTCGCCGGAGCTTGGCTCCCCGCCGTCCACCGTCGTGGACCTCGGCCTGCGAAGAAATAGAACTCGAGGGAGGTTTCTGTAAAGTGTCAGCGACTGCATCAAATAGTGCCTTGGGCTCTTTCGGGTTGTACAAAAAGATAGGGTCTTTCTTGCAAGTCTGCACGCGGGCGCTTTCCTCCAGTAATGGGCCGACTTGGGCCAGTTCCGGCCCAGGACTGTTCATTTCTTTTCCTTTTCTTTTTCTGTCAAGGTTTAAGAATTTCTAGAAAATTGTAGAAAAATGCTAAAAATGCCAAACCAATTTTGGTAGGCTTCTAGTTTCTCATAGTATTTAATAAAAATAGTTTCTTGATTTTTAGTTCCAATAGGGAATTTTGGGACATTTAAAACAACCAAAAACCATACTTCTGGATTTTTTAGGGAATAAATAATAAATCCAAAATTCACCAAACTTTTAGGGTAAACTCTAAATAATATTTAGAAGCCTTGGGTAGAGTTTGGTATGATTTGGACCATGTTTGATACTTAGAACCCAAAACCCTAGCCCCTTGCTCCATGAACTTCACTATTGGCTCCGAAAACCCTAGTTTCTCGGAGATCCGTGAAGGAAAGTTGTATTCAAGACCTTAGATAATAAACTTTTATTATCTTTGCATCTTCATGAGCATTACATGAGCATTCATGATTATATATGGCTATATGAAGAAAACGAAGAGGAAATAGTAGTTGTAGAGGCAAGGACTTCACCACCACCACCTAAGAACATCACGGAGGCAACTGTTTTTATTTTGATATCGTCGGAACAGAGCCTGATTCAACAGTAACACAAAGCAAGCCCCGGTGCATTTGCCACCTCCTTGTTCCTTTTAAAATCTTTCTCACTTGCTTGATGGATTAGGTTATAGGAGTTGTGTGCTAAACCAATTCCTGCATTTCCTTCCTTGGGTTGATTACTTCTCCTTAAATCCCTGTTTTACAAAAGGTTTTTCTTATGCTTAGTCCTGCTCTAGAAAAACAAAATGTTTTGTTTTCACAAAAGATGATGTTGCAAAGTGGGTGGGATGTTTTCAAAAACAAAACTTGATGGTGAATCCATCATGGCCATGATGGGTTCAACATCAGAAATGATGTACCTCTGCCAGGTGCCAAACTTTGGGATGAAATGATAAAGCTGAGACCGGGCGGGTGACTTGCACGAGAAGAGAATCTCGGTGTAGTGTCTCCGTCTGAGTCGATTAAGGACCGTGTCGATGTAGGCTTGCTGGCCGAGGACCCTTTAACTGGTCACATGCCTCATCATGGGTAAGCTTTTCCTTGGGCAGACTAATACCAGAATAAGATAACACACAATGGGAGTGGAGAGATGGCGAGAGTAGCGTGTACCCTCCGTGGCAAGAGGCTGGACGGTGGTGTATCTGCGCTCTCGGTTGGCGTGAACCTGATCTGGTCTTAAGAACCCCGGTGGCGAGTTGACATATGCAAGTGTTAAGTGCTACATATGTCATGTGATCGGAGATCCTCAGCTGAGTATAATCGATTCGGATCGCCGTAGCTTCACGGATATGAAGACTTAGTCACTGCCCTATACGTAGAAATCCAGTGAAGATGAAGGGTTGCTAAGAAATTGGCTAGTATAGGTCAAGTGATTGAATTAGGGTAGAAAGAACCCTAGCTGCAGGTAATTTTACTTAACCTGACAAATAAAACTAGATTTTTAAGGATCCACTATTAGTAAGCATTTCTGCAAACAGAGTCATTGATTATTGATAAGCCTTACCTTGACTCCCTTAAAGCCAGCATATCCTTGAGAGTCTTTTACTTTGACGGGTAAGTCTTGCGAAAGTACACTTCATACTCAGGGCTTTGTCTCATGTTGTTTTAGGTGAAGAAGCAGCAAACTTTTGTTGCTTCTGTTCCAAGGTGGTACCAAAAGAAGAAAATGAAGACTAAAGACGCGCTAGGAAAGGTCCTCCATTAAGAAAAACTTTTATTGTTTATGCGGGAGGAGTTTTTTCCTCCCATGTTATGTAATAATAATACTCAGCAATCTTATATTTGGTTCTGGTCTGTAATAATCCAACTCTGTCTTACTTTTCAATAAAGTAAGTTATTGTAACTGCTTCCGCATTTTCGCACTTCCGATGTATTGTAATGTCTGCGTGATGGGTGAAACACTCTTGGGAAAGGTAAGGAATTTAGATACCGAACTTGTCAAGTGATCAGGTGCACCTACAGGGTTGTCTGAAGTCCGTTGGACAAGGACAACTGTAGGTGGGCCCAATGACTTGGGAGGTTCTGTCACACTTCTCCCTTGGCAGCAGAACTGCAGGCTATCCCATGGCCACAATCCTACAAGCCACCTCAGCTACCAATGTACGATGGGCACTCAGATCCAAAACAATTCTGATGAGCTATGAAGCAACAATATCCTCATACGAAGGCAATGCAGCTGTCATGGCTAAGTCCTTCGTCATGGCAGTCCAGAATGTGGCCCAGACGTGGTATTCTTCCCTATGGCCAGGGACAATTACATCGTGGCAGAAGCTCAAGGACATGCTGGTGACCAGTTTCCAAGGCTTTCAGACGAAGCCAGTCATAGCTCAGGCCTTGTTCCAGTGCACGCAAGACCATGAGGAATACCTCCAGGCGTATGTCCGAAGGTTCTTGTGACTGAGGGCACAAGCGCCCACAGTGCCCAATGAAATTGTCGTTGAGGCCATGATTAAGGGTCTCCGGCCAGGACCCACGGCTCAGTACTTTGCCAGGAAGCCCCCACAAACTCTGGAGAAGCTGCTTTAGAAGATGGATGAGTATATTCGGGCTGACAATGACTTTCGCCAAAGAAGGGAAGAAGCTTATAGATTCTCGTAGATGACCAGGGGCTTCGGAGGAAGAATCCACCTGAGGCATGTTAGGTCAATCCACAATTCCAGCCAGAATGAGGACAAAGGACGCCAGCTTCAGAGGCCACAGTACACCTCACAATCTTTGGGGCAACAACAAAGCTCTTTCAGGCCGCCAGCTCCAAGGGGCAGAGGCGCCAGGGGCTTCGGAGGAAGATATGGGGATCAACCTAGGAAGATTTATTGTTTATTTTGTGGTGAGGACAAGGGCCATACTACAAGAATGTGCCAAATCAACATTTAGAAGCAGAAGGAGATCGCGGAAGCCGAAGCTCGGCAGAATCTACCGAAGCAGGTCTTGCATACTGCTTCGTGCCACTCTCCCTACATACCAGAATATGTGGGCAATCATCCTGCAGCTTCTGTTGCTTCGGCTAGCCATTCACAGGCTTCCTGGCCACAGCTCCCACCCCCACCACCACTGCAACCAACCTATTCCCGAAGCCAGCAGCTAGAAGGGCGCCAGCACACCCAACAGCAACGAGAGTTTAGGGAGGAATCCGAAGCTCGCACAGTCAACAGTACTGTGCCAGAATCAAAGCACATTTATTAAGCGATATCCTACCCCCGAAATACTTTTATGTTCTATGTCATTTTGTTTTTCAATAAGGAACAAGCAATGTAAATCTAGTCTTAATTCCCTATAATAGTTTCGCTTCTATCAGAATGAAATATATCTTCTTCACAGACTTACGAAGCTCAAAAGCTGCCGAAGCTCAAAAGTCGTTCCTAAGGGAACGCAGAGCTAAAAATCGCCGAAACTACAAAAAGTTGTTCCTAAGGGAGCGCAGCGTAAGTTTTGCCGAAGCTACAAAAAGTCATTCCTAAGGGAGCGCAATGTATGTTTTCTGCTCAAAAGTCATTCCAAAGGGAATGCAGAGCCAAATACCGCCGAAATATAAGGCGAAGAAGTTCAAAAGACGTTCCTAAGGGGATGCAGAACTTATACCGCCGAAGTAGAAGGCGAAGAAGTTCAAAAGACGTTCCTAAGGGAATGTAGAACTTACACCGAAAAATAAGCGGTGAAGCCGAAAAATAAACGACAAGGAGATACCGATCATTCCTAAGGGGACACAGAGATTGTGTGTTTCAATGTGGGTGTGTGAGTGTGTGTCTTCGGCATTAGCATCATATTTTGCATCATATCATCACATCATCCCGCATAGCATCACATCATACATCATATCGCACTAATGACACGAATTGAATACGAAGTCGATCTTCGGAGAATGTTTTGTAAAAATGAAAATGTGCCAAGGCACAAAGTAAGCTGAGAAATACAGTTTCATCGGCTCTGTTGCAAAAGAAGGGATTCCTTGTTTACGAAGCAAGGATGTTTTTACGAAGTTTGGATATTTTCATAAAGCATGGATGTTTTTACGAAGCATGGATATTACAAGTCTTGTTACAACAAAGCTACATTGACCATTTAAAAATGTTTATACAAAAAGTGCTAGTCTTCTTTCAGGATCTTCTCCGCAACTTCATTCAACAATTTATTGACGACTTCGTCAACAATAGATTCAGCCATATTAATAATCTCCAGTGCTTTCTTCGTTTCTGGATCGGCCAGGGGATCGAACGGTTCTGGTGGCGGAGATAATTCAGCTATAGTGGAAAAAATCAATCAGTCTGAAGCTACAAAAAGCAAATGCCGAAGCTAAAAGCCGTGAAACAATACCTATGCGTTTCTCGCGCTCTGCAGCTTCTTCAGCTTGTTTTGCTTGTACTCGAACGCCATGAATGTCTTTTTCACTTTTCTTCATAATTTTGTGAGCCATCTCTCGGCCACCATTTACCCAGATGTCATTATAAAATTTTTCGCCCATTAAACTTGCTTCAGCTGAGGGATCCTTTGTATCATCCACGGAGAAGGCGGCTTCGGCCTGGGCCAGGGTCTTGACATGGTCGCATCCCGCCTTCTCCAAGATGGCTGACATTCCCCTTGCACCGGAGAACGCGCAGACATCCCCACGATCACTTCAAATTTCTTCCAAAGCTTTGGCCTCTCCACTTATCCATTCGATAACACCTTCAGGGTCGTCTCGTATGAAGTTATCTTCGTTAGAATTGTCGGGTACCATAATTAGGGGTACCCACAACATTCCTAAAATCGGCTGGTAATCACCATCAGCACAAACTGCAGAGACTGAAGGGCGCAATTCAGGTCAAGGCTTCGTCTACTCAAGGGACGCGGTCTCGCCTCGCCCGAGCCCAGCCTCGGGCGGGAACTGTAGTCCCAGGCGAATTCGCGCCTCGCCTGAGGGCCTCCTCAAGCAACGGGCGCACCCTCAACTCGCCCGAAGCCTAGCCCGGGCAGGCTTCATAGTGAAGCAACCTTGGCCAGATCGCCTCACCAACCGACCGTATCGCAGGCGCATTCAATGCAAGGATCGCCTGGCGCCTTATCCTGACACGCGTGCCTCAGTCGGCAAGGTCGAAGTGACCGCAGTCACTTCGCCCTCCCACTGACTGACCTGACAGGAAAACAGCGCCGCTCGCCCCTCTCCGACTGCTGTACCACCCGCCAGGGTGAGGCTGACAGCAGCTGAGTCCAGCCTCAGGCACCACACGAAGCTTCGCCTCGCCCGACTTTGGGCCTCGACCCTAGGGCTCGGCCCCCGCCTCGGCCTCGGAAGGTGGTCTCCGCCTCGCCCGACCCCAGGGCTCGGCCTCAACCTCGACCTCGGAAGGTGGTCTCTACCTCACCCGACCCCAGGGCCCAGCCTCAACCTCGACCACGAAAGGAATCGCGTCCTCGCCTGACCCCGGCCTCGGCCTCAGGAGAAGTCTCCGCCTCGCCCGACCTTGGGCTCGGACCGACCACGCCGCAGGGGGTACATCATTACCCTACCCCTAGCTAGCTCAGGCTACGGGGGAACAAGACCGGCGACCCATCCAGGCTCGCCCCGGTAACAAGTAATGATGGCTCCCCGCGTACGTCCATGACGACGGTGGCTCTCAGCCCCTTACGGAAGCAAGGAGATGTCAGCAAGGTCCCGATAGCCCCGACAGCTTTGCTTCTACAGGGCTCAAACGCTCCTCCGACGACCACGACACCGCGTACACAGGGCTCTAGCACCTCTCCGACAGCCACGTTGGCATGAACATAGGGTTCTGGCTCCTATCTGTCGGACACGTTAGCATATTGCTACACCCCCATTGTACACCTAGACCCTCTCCTTGCATCTATGAAAGGAAGGGCCAGGGCCCTCATACGAGAGGGTGGTCGCGCGGGACTCCCTCTCTCCCTCGCGAACGCTTGTAACCCCTACTGCAAGTGCACCCACTGTGACAACGACGGCCGTCAGCCCGCCCGGCGGCGGCGGACTCGGCGACGTCTTCCCCCCATGGCGGAAGAGCACCATCTGGGCTTGTCCCGTCGCCTTCCTCGCCGCAGGAGAAGGAGGCGGGGCAACCGTGGACAAGCAGGAGGCGGCACCTCGTCAGCTGTCGAGCGAGTCGACGACACCGGCACCCTAGCGGGGGACATGTCGGGCGCTGACCTCGCGCCTGAGACAACGACGAGTGTCGTTTCCCCGCAACACGCCAACCCCAAGCGGACAGATGATGCCAGCACGCTCACGAAGGCCTGCTGGGCATTAGCCTTGTACCTGAGATAACGGTGCAGTCTGTCCCCGACGCGACTTCGTCACCGTCCATCGATCAAGAGGTACCGTCCGTTTTCCACCCTGTGCCTTTTAGATTCAGCTTCGATCCACCAAGCGATCCCGCTTCGGTGAGCGCTTTCATAAAGGCATATCCCAACCTTCCAGGGTACCATATGTGGTCGACCTAGGACTGACTGACGGCCGTCTCGATCTACGGGTCCCCGGGTTCCGAGGAAGAGGACGAGCCTGACTCTGGTTGGGATTTCTCTAGGCTCAGTAATCCTAGCGCCATGCGAGACTTCATGACCTCATGCGACTACTGCGTCTCCGATTGCTCCGATGATGGCCACAGCCTTGACGACGAAGGTTGTGGCCCAAGTCGCGAATGTTTCCATGTCGACCTAGGGGGACACAACGAAGGCAACCACCTTGGTATGCCGGAGGACGATGATCCCCCTGGGCCTGCGCCTCGCGTTGACATCCTGCGGGAGCTAGCTGTGGTCCCAGTCCCTGCGGGGGATCAGGACACACAGCTCAAGCAAATCCGCGAGATGTAGGCCAAGCTCGACGAGGAAGCAGGACAACTTGTGTAGCTCCGGCAAAACATCGAGCAGGAGTGGGCAGGCCGAGCACTAGCCGGAGAAGCGCGTCATCAGGCCCAGGACGTCTAGTGCCGTATCACTGACGATGCCAGGGCAAGGCTACCCCCGGCTTCCAGCGGGGTCGGCCAGAACCTAGCTGCAGCGGCAATACTACTCCGAGCGATGCCGGAGCCATCCACCACGGAGGGGCGGCGTATCCAGGGAGAACACGAGAATCTCCTGGAGGATGCCGCGGTCCGACGGGCCGAGAGCTCTGCCTCCTGAAGGCAAGGGTACCCCCCGAAGCATCGCGCCGCGACTTCCTGATTCATGCGGGAAGCCTCGGTCCACACCGGGCGCACGCGGGACGTGACGCCTGCAGCCCCGGGTCGCATCGGCAACGAGCACCGCCGCCAGGACCGTCGAGCCCGCCTCGACGAAAAGGTGCGCCATGGCTACCACCCTAGGCGTGGGGGACGCTACAACAGTGGGGAGGATCAGAGCCCCTCGCCCGAACCACCTGGTCCGCAAGCCTTCAGCCGGGCCATATGACGGGCGCCGTTCCCGACCCAGTTCCGAGCCCCGACTGCCATCACCAAATACTCGGGGGAAACAAGGCCGGAACTGTGGCTTGCGGACTACCGGCTGGCCTGCCAGCTAGGTGGAACGGATGATGACAACCTCATCATCTGCAACCTCCCCCTGTTCCTCTCCGACGCCGCCCGAGCCTGGCTGGAGCATCTGCCTCCTGCGCAGATCTCCAACTAGGACGATCTGGTCAAAGCCTTCGCTGGAAACTTCTAGGGCACATACGTGCGCCTTGGGAACTCCTGGGATCTCTGAAGCTGCCGCCAACAACCAGGGGAATCCTTGCGGGACTACATCTGGCGGTTTTCGAAGCAGCGCACCGAGCTACCCAACATCACCGACTCGGATGTCATCGGCGCGTTCCTCGCCGGCACCACTTGCCGCGACCTGGTGAGCAAACTAGGTCGCAAGACTCCCACCAGGGCGAGCGAGTTGATGGACATCGCCACCAAGTTTGCCTCTAGTCAGGAGGTGGTCGAGGCCATCTTCTGGAAGGACAAGCAGCCTCAGGGACACCAGCAGGAAGACGTCCCCGAGGCGTCCGCCCAGCGTGGCACGAAGAAGAAAGGCAAGAAGAAGTCGCAAGCGAAACACGACGCCGCCGACGCAGATCTTGTCGCTGCCGCCGAGCATAGGAACCTTCAGAAGCCTCCCGGAGGGGCCAACCTGTTCGACAAGATGCTCAAGGAGTTGTGCCCCTATCATCACGGTCCCGTCAAGCACACCCTTGAGGAATGCGTCATGCTTCGGCGCTACTTCCATAAGGTCGGGCCCCCGGCGGAAGGTGGCAGAGGCCATGACAATGACAAGGAGGGAAACAAGGCAGAGAAGTTCCCCGAGGTCCACGACTGCTTCATGATCTACGACGGGCAAGTGGCAAACGCCTCGGCTCGGCACCGCAAGCAGGAGCGCCGGGAGGTCTGCTCGGTGAAGGTGGTGGCGCCAGTCTACCTAGACTAGTCCGACAAGCCCATCACCTTCGACCAAGGCGACCACCCCGACCGCGTGCTAAGCCCAGGAAAGTCCCCGCTCGTTGTCGACCCCGTCATCGGCAACGTCAGGCTCACTAAGGTCCTCATGGACGGAGGCAACAGCCTCAACATCATCTACGCCGAGACCCTCGGGCTCTTGCAGATCGATCTGTCCACGATCCGGGCCGGTGCGGCGCCCTTTCACGGGATCATCCCCGGGAAGCGCGTCCAGCCCCTTGGACAACTCGATCTGCCCGTCTGCTTCGGGACTCCCTCCAACTTCCAAAAGGAAACCCTCACATTCGAGGTGGTCGAGTTCCGAGGAACCTACCACGCGGTGCTGGGGAGACCGTGCTATGCCAAGTTCATGGCCGTCCCCAACTACACCTACCTCAAGCTCAAGATGCCGGGCCCCAACGGGGTCATCACAGTCGGATCCACATACCAACACGCGTACGAATGCGACATGGAGTGTGTGGAGTACGCTGAGGCCCTCGCCGAGTCCGAGGCCCTCATCGCCGAGTCCAAGGCCCTCACGCCGGCAACTTCGAGCTAGCAGAGGCGGTTAAGTCCGTCCCTCTCGACCCCAGCAACGACGCCTCCAAGTAAGTCTGGATCGGCTCCGAGCTCGACCCCAAATAGGAAGCAGTGCTCGTCGACTTTCTCCGTGCGAACGCCAAGGTTTTTGCGTGGAGTCCCTTAGACATGCCTGGCATACCGAGGGATGTCACCGAGCACTCGCTGGATATCCGAGCTGGAGCCCGACCCGTGAAGCAGCCTCTGCGCCGTTTCGACGCAGAAAAGCGAAGAGCCATAGGCGAGGAGATCCACAAGCTGATGGCTGCGGGGTTCATCAAAGAGGTATTCCATCCCGAATGGTTAGCCAACCCTGTGCTTGTGAAAAAGAAAGGTGGGAAATGGAGGATGTGTGTAGACTACACTGGTCTAAACAAAGCATGTCCGAAGGTTCCCTACCCTCTGCCTCGCATCGATCAAATCGTGGATTCCACTGCTGGGTGCGAAACCCTATCATTCCTCGATGCCTACTCAGGGTATCACCAAATCAAGATGAAAGAGTCCGACCAGCTCGCGACTTCTTTCATCACACCTTTTGGCATGTACTGCTATATTACTATGCCATTTGGTTTGAGGAATGCAGGTGCGACATACCAAAGGTGCATGAACCACGTCTTCGGAGAGCACATCGGTCGAACGGTCGAGGCTTACGTCAATGACATCGTAGTCAAGACGAGAAAAGCCTCCGACCTCCTCTCTGACCTTGAAACGACATTCAAGTGTTTGAGGGCGAAGGGCGTGAAACTCAACCCCGAGAAATGTGTCTTCGGAGTCCCCCGAGGCATGCTCCTGGGGTTCATCGTCTCCGAGCGGGGCATCGAGGCCAACCCGGAGAAAATCACGGCCATCACCAACATGGGGCCTATCAAAGACTTGAAAGGAGTACAAAGGGTCATGGGATGCCTTGAGGCTCTGAGCCGCTTCATCTCGCGCCTCGGCGAAAGAGGCCTACCATTTATCGCCTCTTAAGGGAGACCGAGCGCTTCTCTTGGACCCCCAAGGCCGAGGAAGCCCTCGGAAACTTAAATGCACTCCTTACAAGTGCGCCCATCTTGGTGCCCCCACTGCAGGAGAAGCCCTCTTGATGTACATAGCCGCAACCACTCAGGTGGTCAGCGCCGCGATCATAGTCGAGAGACGAGAAGAAGGGCATGCACTGCTCATCCAGAGGCCGGTCTACTTCATCAGCGAAGTGCTATCCGAGACCAAGACCCGCTACCCGCAAATTCAGAAGCTACTGTACGCAGTAATTCTGACGCGGCGAAAGTTGCGACACTACTTCGAGTCTCATCCGGTGACTGTGGTGTCATCCTTTCCCCTGTGGGAGATCATCTAGTGCCAAGAGGCCTTTGGTAGGATAGCAAAGTGGGCGGTGGAGATCATGGGCGAGACAATCTCGTTCGCTCCTCGGAAGGCCATCAAGTCCCCAGTCTTGGCAGACTTCGTGGCTAAATGGGTCGACACTCAGCTACCAATAGCTTCGATCCAACCGGAACTCTGGACCAAGTACTTCGATGGGTCGCTGATGAAAACAGGAGCAGGTGCGGGCCTGCTCTTCATCTCGCCCCTCGGGAAGCACCTCCGCTACGTGTTGCGCCTCCATTTCCCGGCGTCAAACAACGTGGCTGAGTACAAGGCTCTGGTTAACGGGTTGCGCATCGCCATCGAGCTAGGGGTTCGACGCCTCGACGCTCATGGCGACTCGCAGCTTGTCATCGACAAAGTCATGAAGAACTCCCACTGTCGCGATCGGAAGATGGAGGCCTACTGCGACGAGGTTCGGCGCCTGGAAGACAAGTTCTACGGACTCGAGCTCAACCACGTCGCCCGACGGTACAACGAGACTGAGGATGAGCTGGCTAAGATAGCCTCGGGGCGGACAACGGTACCCCCGGATGTCTTCTCCAGAGACATATATCAACCCTCCGTCAAGACCGACGACATGCCCGAGCCCGGGGAAGCCTCGGCCTAGCCCAAGGAGGCCTCGGCCCAGCCCGAGGCACCCTCGGCCACCGAGGGTGAGGCACTACGTGTTGAGGGAGAGTGTAATGGGGTCACGCCTGATCGAAACTGGTAGACCCCGTACCTGCAATATCTCCACCGAGGAGAGCTCCCCCTCGACAAAGCCGAAGCTCGGCGACTGGCGTGGCGCGCCAAGTTGTTCGTCTTACTGGGCGATGAAAAGGAGCTCTACCACCGTAGCCCCTCAGGCATTCTCCAACGATGCATATCCATCGCTGAAGGATAGGAGCTATTGCAAGAGATACACTCGAGGGCTTGCGGTCACCACGCAACATCTCGAGCCCTCGTTGGGAACGCCTTCCGATAAGGCTTCTACTGGCCCACCGCGGTGGCCGACACCACTAGGATTGTACGCTCCTGCCAGGGGTGTCAATTCTACGCGAGACAGACGCACCTGCCCGCTCAGGCCCTGCAGACAATACCAATCACTTGGCCGTTTGCTGTGTGGGGTCTGGACCTCGTCGGTCCCTCGCAGATGGCACCCGGGGGCTTCTCGCACCTGCTGGTCGCCATCGACAAATTCTCCAAGTGGATCGAGGTCCGACCCCTAACCAGCATCAGGTCTGAGCAGCGGTGGCGTTCTTCACCAACATCATCCATCACTTCGGGGTCCCGAACTCCATCATCACCGACAATGGCACCCAGTTCACTGGCAAGAAGTTCCTGGACTTCTGCGAGGACCACCACATCCGAGTGGACTGGGCCGCCGTGGCTCACCCCATGACAAATGGGCAGGTGGAGCGTGCCAACGACATGATTCTGCAGGGACTTAAGCCGAGGATCTACAACAACCTCAACAAGTTTGGCAAGCGGTGGATGAAGGAACTACCCTCGGTGATCTGGAGTCTGAGGACGACGCCAAGCCGGGCCACGGGTTTCTCACCGTTCTTTCTAGTCTATGGGGCCGAGGCTATCTTGCCCATAGACTTAGAATACGGTTCCCCGAGGACAAGGGCGTACGACGACCAAAGCAACCAGACCAGCCGAGAAGACTCGCTGGACCAGCTGGAAGAAGCTCGGGACATGGCCTTGCTACACTTGGCGCGATATCAGCAGGCTCTGCGACGCTACCGCTCCCGAGGGGTTCAGCCCCGAGACCTCCAAGTAGGAGACTTGGTGCTTCGGCTGCGGCAAGACGCCCTAGGGCGCCACAAGCTTACACCTCCCTGGAAGGGGCCATTCATTATCGCCAAGATTTTGAAGCCCGAAACATACAAGCTGGCCAACGATCAAGGCGAGGTCTACAACAACGCTTGGAACATCCGACAACTACGTCGCTTTTACCCTTAAGATGTTTTCAAGTTGTTCATTTACATCGTTTCCTATACATACACAAATAAAGTCTAACCGTCAAGGAAGGGTCAGCCTTGCCTCGACAAAGCTCGACCCTCCCTCGGGGGCTAGAAGGGGGGAACCCCCTCTGCGTCAAAATTTTCCTCGGAAAAAGTCTTTCTGCCAGAACATCTTTCACGCTTTTCGACTGCTTCGATAGAGGGATTCTGAAAACGACGAAGTACACGTAAGCGGCAAGGCCGACCGAGCCGAGGGACTCCTACTCCTCCGGGATACGGATACCTCACTCATCACCTTCTGCGATAAGTAACTCACGCTCGGATAAGCGATTCTGCTAACCGAACAAGTCTTAACGCTCGAAAACTTTTCTGCCAGAACGATTTTCGTGCCTTCTCGACTATATCGATAACAGAATCCTATGAATGAGTAAGAGTGCACGTAAGCGACGAGGCCGACCGAGCCGAGGGACTCCTACGCCTCCGGGATACGGATACCTCACTCGTCACCTTCCGTGAAAAGTAACTCTCGCTCGGATAAACGATTCTGTTACCGACGAACAAGTCCTGATACTCGAAACAAGAGGAAAGGAAATGCAGCTTTACAACACGACAATGATATGTTTGGGCCTCGGCGGACGCGAAAAACATACGCACACTATAGACAAACTCTCCCTGCAAGTTCAGACATCAACAGAGGGAGCAACAACACCCTCGGCGTCGTCTCCACCTTCGGAGGAATCTGGCCCGGCCTCGGACGGCGATGCGGGCGGAAGGATCTCCACCTCAAAGGAGGAAGCCAGCACCAAGCTCGGGCCATCATAGCCAAGGTCTCCGTAAGGGTCCCGGCCCGGGCAAACACCTCGACCGGCCGCTCCGTAGCCTCATCCAGCTGTCCCCCGAGGACGTCAGCCCGGCTCATGGCCTCGGCAGCCTGACTCCGGGGTTGGTCCCGCCAGCGGACGACCTGGCCAAGCACCAGCCGCCGCTGCTGCACCTCCTCGGCCAGGGAGGCCACGTGCTCCTGGGCCAACGAAGCTTCTTCTCGAGCCGACTCTGCCTCTATCCACGCTGACACCACTGCCTCCGGCTCCGGCTCATTGCAGAGCAGCCGAGGGTTCTTTAACTGAGCAAGAGAAGCCTTGGGTGGCAAGGCCGACCGAGCCGAGGGACTCCTACGCCTCCGGGATACGGATACCTCACTCGTCACCTTCCGCACAGGGCAACTCACACTCGGTTAAGCGGTTCAGCTAGCCGACAGGCGAGTCCTAGTGCTCGAAATGAGGAAGAAACACAGTATTACACTCAAATACCTAGATGTTCAGGCCTCGATAGCCACAATGAACAAACACTGGCACTCAAGGTGCCATTACAAACAGAACTCCGGTTCCACTCCCGCGGGTATGAACAACCTCCACATCGGAGGGCCTGCGGGACGCCAAACTCCGGGTGGCTCGTCGCCGACCACTGCAACAGCAGCAGCGACGACCTCAGGGCAGACGCTGCTGCGACAAGGTCCTCGCCCACGTCCTCACCCGAGGGGCGAGGACAAGCTATCAAAGCCAAAGAGCCGGAGGTCTATCCGTGGGTAGCTCCAACGGTCTCGTCGGTGGAGAAACCGCCTCCGGTGACCACCACCTCTGCACCGACGACAGCGGCCACCTACGCGCCGGCGCTACGCCAACGAAATAGCGGCCGCCCTAGCTTGCACCGACAGATCCCCACTCATGTCCTCGCAGACGGGTAGGCGCCGACCTCCGCACGGAGGCGTCGTGCCGGAGTGAGGACAAGACAATCCAAGAACACGAACGCCGCCCTAGCGGCGTGCGACGTCTTGGACGGTCCCCCGGCGCGCACGGCGCAACAGCCGCCCGTACGGCGGGCAGACAGCCACACTCCGCCCCAGCAATGGGAGGTGGCACCGGAAGGTGCGCCAGAGCCAGCTGAGCCAGCGAGCCAGGCATGCTGGAGCTGACGACGCTTGCGGCCGACCGGCCCCGCGTTGTCGAAGTCCGCCCCCTCCGCTAGGCCGGTGAGTGCCCTGTCCCCTGAATGCTGAAGGAAGATATGGCCCACCGGCCCATACGGGAGGTAGGGATCCGGCTCAGCTCGCCCCCCCCGCCATAGCAAGCATGATGAAGATCCTTGAAGCTGAGGGTGGGGCAGAGGCTGCAGCCCGGCTTGCTTCTCCCCACCATCGAACTGGTGGTCACCATCCTGGGTGACCATCGGTGAGGGAATGCAGCCGGGCTACCTGATGAAAATCCTTGAAGCCGAGCAATGGCTGAAGGGTGCCCACCTCCGTAAGGTTGCGCTCCTCCAACAACAAGACGAAGGCAACGCGGGCGCTCCCCATCCGGGGGCTCGGAAGGTGGAAGGATGCGATGCATGAGGGGAGTGCGAAGGCATGGCTACCACCCGGGGGTCGATCCCTTTTTAAAGGCAGCTCCCCCCACTCGCGTCCTCAGGCGTCGCGGACTAAGTCTTCACTGATGTGCCCCAGGGTCCTCCCCCTACGACACGGGGGCTGGGTCCCACACATCATACAAGCTGGCCCGGAACAGAAGAAGCCAAACCGCCGCGTGCGAAGCGTGTAACCGCCCCGCGGTTACAAGCACTCCTCCATCCTCGCCGAAACCAACGGTTGAAATGGCGGACCGCCATGCAGGTGGTGTGCAACCGCACCACGGAGACGCACCCCTTCGACTTCGACGCATCCAGCATGGAGGCCCAGGCCCACACGTCATGTAACCGGCGCGCCGATTACTACGTGCGAGAAACTGCACCACCACTTGCGCCAATGCCGCACCTTCTCGACTGCGGAACCAGTGCCGCGACTCGAGGCAACCCTGCGCATAGCCCAACAGTGCCAACCGAGCACATCGGTCATGGGTCAGTCAGCCGCGAGAGGAGGCGCGACGGTCGATATGGCCAGAAGTGGGCCAGCAGTAATGGCGGCAGCTGGTGAGTGGAAGCAGCAGTCAAGTCGTCTGCAGGCTCACGTCCCCTCCTGGAGCAACAGGGGAGCCTTCTCCCATGGCGTGAAGACGACGCGCCCGTGTTCCGTCCCTCGAACGGCTCGCGCCACGACCACCCCGCGAACCACCCGTCCCGTCGCATTAACTTCGCGGCAGGGCAAGCGACACCTTTGGCAGGCGAAGCGGGCAACGTTTCACCTCCGCCATGATGACCGCGTCAAAAAAGGTGCGCCACATCGTTTAAATTCATATCCTTTTCTTCTTCCCCTTTCTCTCTCTTGCTACAGGGACCGGGAAAGGGGATATTTCGAAAGGGATCCTTCTCCGCGAAGGAAGCGGGCCCCGAGCCCTCCTACTAATCAGGGGTTTGAAGGCTAGCCCCTCGGAAGGGTTCGACAGCCGCCCCAGAGCACTCGGGCTTCAGGCTCATTACTGATCAGAGGTTCGAAGGCTAGCCCCTCGGAAGGGTTCAACAGCCGCCTCAGAGCACTCGCGCTCCACGCCCACTACTGATCAGGGGTTCAAAGGCTGGCCCCTCGAAGGGTTCGACAGTCGCCCCAGAGCACGTAGAGCGAGGGATGACTCTGGGTACGTCCGATACATGGCCGAGGCTCGGGCTACGCTCTTGAGGTACCCTAGGACATTTCTGAGACCAGCAGGAGCGATTTTGTAACGGAGTCCCATCAGAGGGAGGCATCGAGCCCTCGGACCCTATCGAACGGGACCGGGTCCGGCAAATCACCTGCAGGTACTTTTGGAGCGCGCCTCTGGGCCACTAGCCGACCCTTATCGAACGGGGCAGGGGCGTCCACTCGGATCAACCGTTAGCAACTCATTGGAGACACCATGTTCGGCGCCCTCCGAGGGCAACATGGCGCTTTCCCCCCTCCTCCTTGCGGAAAGGCGACGAAGGGGCGTATGATAAAAGCCGAGTCAGTCCTTGATCGTCTTCTCGCTCTGTGGAGAGGCTCAGGGGCTGCTCTCGCAAACCCGGCTCCGGCCAAACCGTTGACAGCGTCAACAAACCAGCCTAAAACCTCGGAACCTGACCATGCACCCGGGCTACGATCAGATCGCATGAGGGAACAACCAGACCGACCAAGGCATCACGAAAGGCATTAAGACCTCGGAGGAGTCAAACCACTCCTCCGAGGCCTCGGTGGCTACACCAAGCATGTGCGCTCACGCGCACCCACCGGAACAAAATATAACCGAGAAAGGCCGGTCCCGTTGCAAAAAAGTGCGACAAAGCCTCCAAGCGAGTACCAACACTCCCTTTGAGGCTCCGGGGCTACTGTCGGGTACCATAATTAGGGGTACCCCCAACACTCCTAAACTCGGCTGGTAATCACCATCAGCACAAACTGCAGAGACTGATGGGCGCAATTTAGGTCAAGGCTTCGTCTACTCAAGGGACGTGGTCTCGCCTCGCCCGAGCCCAGCCTCGGGCGGGAACTGTAGTCCCAGGCGAATTCACGCCTCGCCCGAGGGCCTCCTCAAGGAACGGGCGCACCCTCAACTCGCCCGAAGCCCAGCTCGGGCAGGCTTCGTAGTGAAGCAACCTTGCCAGATCGCCTCACCAACCGACCGTATCGCAGGCGCATTCAATGCAAGGATCGCCTAGCGCCTTATCCTGACACGCGTGCCTCAGTCGGCAAGGTCGAAGTGACCGTAGTCACTTCGCCCTCCCACTGACTGACCTGACCGGAAAACTGCGCCGCTCGCCCCTCTCCGACTGCTGTGCCACCCGCCAGGGTGAGGCTGACAGCAGCTGAGTCCAGCCTCAGGCGCCACAGGAAGCTCCGCCTCGCCCGACTTTGGGCCTCGACCCCAGGGCTCGGCCCCCGCCTCGGCCTCAGAAGGTGGTCTCCACCTCGCCCGGCCCCAAGGCTCGGCCTCAACCTCGACCTCGGAAGGTGGTCTCCGCCTTGCCCGACCCCAGGGCCCGGCCTCATCCTCGACCTCGGAAGGAATCGCGTCCTCGCCCGACCCCGGCCTCGGCCTCAGGAGAAGTCTCCGCCTTGCCCGACCTTGGGCTCGGACCATGCCGCAGGGGGTACATCATTACCCTACCCCTAGCTAGCTCAGGCTACGGGGGAACAAGACCGACGTCCCATCCAGGCTCGCCCCGCTAACAAGTAATGATGGCTCCCCGCGTGCGTCCATGACGACGGTGGCTCTCAGCCCCTTATGGAAGCAAGGAGACGTCAGCAAGGTCCCGACACCCCTGACAGTTGTGCTTCTACAGGGCTCAAACGCTCCTCCGACGGCCACGACACCGCGTACACAGGGCTCTAGCACCTCTCCGACAGCCACGTTGGCATGAACATAGGATTCTGGCTCCTATCTGTCAGACACGTTAGCATATTGCTACACCCCCATTGTACACCTAGACCCTCTCCTTGCATCTATGAAAGGAAGGGCCAGGGACCTCATACGAGAGGGTGGTCGCGCGGGACTCCCTCTCTCCCTCGCGAACGCTTGTAACCCCTACTGCAAGTGCACCCACTCTGGCGCAGGATAACACGGAGCCGCGGTTTTCCCCCCTTTGTGTTCCATCTCGCGCCAACCCATCTGGGCTGGGGCACGCAGCGACAATTTACTCGTCGGTCCAGGGACCCCACGGGGTCGAAACACCGACAAGAATAGGCGCCCACGTTGGCGAAGCTAGCCTTTATTTTCTCCACGTAGCCCAGGGATTTTTCAAAGCATCTTTCCTTGGACGCGTGAAGTTCTTCAACTGTTTTCTCTAAATGGTTTTTCCAGTATTCGCTGATTTCTCGGTTAGCTTCTGCGAGAGCGCATTTTTCTTTGGTTTCTGCCAACTGTTTCTGAAGGTCTTCAATTTCATTCTTTTGGATTTCGGCTTGAGCCTTGAAACTAGCTTCATCTTCTTTCACTTTGTTCACCAATGAAATCAAGATTTTGTCTTTTTCAAGACCTTCGTTCCTTAATTCAATTACCTCTGAACGAAGATTGTTCAGAGCCATTGTATATCCTTCATCTTCAATATTTTTCTGCGCCTTGAGGGCATTACTAAGAATCAGGCCCTGCAGGTGGAGGAAAGAATAAGTATAACAAATAAAATACCCCATTTTTAAATTCAAATATAACTCTTATACCTTTATGCTATTATATGCTAAGCTATCAGCAAGCTCATCCTTCGATAAGATTGAAAGGCCATCTTCCAGCGTTGGGAATCCGATGCTTCTACCTATCTCCCGGCAAACGGTTATTTCTTTATTATCCGGGAGATAGTACAAAAAATCTTCTTCCCCACTGCCATTGAACACTAGTGCCCCCTTCGGATATTTTAATTTTTGGGCATAGTGTAGTGCTTCTAGCTTTTCTTCTTGAGAAAGTCTCTTCCCCGAAGCATGACGAATGATGTATTCAGTGCTTTCTTTTGAAGCTTCCGTAGCAGGACCTTCAGCCTTTTAAGACGCAATTTGCTCTGCCGCCTTTTCTTCAACTACGACAGGCTATGTTTCGATGGGCTCTAAAGGCCCAGCTCCGGTTTCAGCTTGAATTGTTGCAGCTTCGACTTCTGCCTGCTTTGTTTCAGCTTCGGGTTGCGCTTTGGAAGCTTCAACAATTTTTCTTGAAGGAGTAGAACTCAAAGTCTTTGCTGTTTCTAACACAACATCTAGCACATTGGCCATTCTTCTCCTCTTGGGAGTTGCAGCAGAACTCTTTTGTGCCTTCGACACTGTTACCTCTGATGAAGGGCTCAAAATTTATGGCATTTTTATTTCTTCAATATTTGACTCTTCAGCCTTACCCTTATCAGCCTTCGTCTCAACTAGCTCAGTTGAAGGTAGCTTCGGCATTGTAGCTGGCTCTTCAGTCCTCTGCGCAGGAGGAACAATTTCTTTTGTTTTGGCAGCCGAGGAGGCCCCTTCGCCAAATTCAGGTATCACGGCTGGTTCGATGTAACGCAGCCGGTGAGTCAGAACCTTTATCTTCTTGCTCTTTGGCTCAGCCGTGATGGCCGAAGCGGCAACCTTTCCAGCAGCAGCAATCTTCCTTTTTACCCCTTGCCCTCGCAGCGGGTAACAATAGTCAGGTTATACGAAGCCAATAGCATCAAATACCCTATTCAACCTTTTCTTATTCCGACCCTCGAAGGCTGTGGACAAGGCATTGTCTTCCTTTTTGGAATACGCTCCAAGCAGTTCATCACTTGTAGCTTCGATACAATTCAGCCAATTATCATTTGGTTCATCAAACTTATCCCCAAACCTGAATGTATACTTCAGCCGGACCAAACCACCTTCGCTAGAGTTAGTGATGGTCTCCTTCGGCATTTCCCAATTTTCCACAAGCAGCCATACTCTGAATACTATATGTTCTTGAATTAGATCTCTTGTGCCAATGAAGGAGCAGACAGTACAAAAGGCCTTCTGACACGCTTCGGTGGTGTCATCAATTTTGACCTTCGGCTTTCGGAGGCCGAAGCGGGACCAAATGGGGCCCATGATGACTTCTTTAATGTCTTCCCTCGCTGTCAAATCATTTTTCACATAAAACCACTCTTCCATCCAGGCCCCGAGCCATCTTTTCCGAAATGTCGGCATCGGGTGGCTTGCGTTGGGGCGGGCGATAAATCCATAACAACCAAAGTTGTTGTGGTACTGTTCTTTACCCATGGCCTTCGTCTCATATAGAAGTTCGTGCATACTGCAGAAGCATTTGGCACTTGGCTCTAGCCCTTGACTTTTCGCTGCCCAGACGAAAATCCCCATCCTTATTATGGCTTCTGGGGTGATCTGATGAAGGAAGATTTGGTAGATCTTCAGCACTTCAACTACAAACTTACTTAAAGGGAACCGAAGCCCAGCCTTGAAGAAGCTTCGGAAAATCACAACTTCGTTCTCCTCAGGGGTAGGGACGTTGTTGTCTCCGCCAACCCTCACGATAGACATATCCTGAAAGTACCTTCCCCTCATGTTTTCAAGATGACTCTGTTTGATGGTCGATTTTCCGAAGATTGAATGACTTGACCTCCATGGTCGATCCTTAGAATCTTCGTCCCCGCTTTCCACATCAAAGCTATCGCTGTCACCAGTATCTTCAGACAAGCCTTCCAGTATCTCTTTAGTAATCTTCTCTGTATTTGTTTTTGCCATCGACTCGATGAATCCAGCAATATAAGGATCCGCAGTCTTTTTCTCCTCAAATAGCTTCTTTTTTAGACAGCTTCGTCTCAGCAGCAACCTTCTTGTCTTGAGATATTTTTTCTTCAGAAATGGTGAAAACACGTCTTTTAAACTGAGGCTCAGAGAGCTTGAAAAACTAGCAAGCGCTAGTGAGCAAGAGCTATGAAATTGAGAAAATAAGGCAAATGGCATAAGCCGTGTATCAAGCGCAGTCGATGTGAGTTCCTATTTATACGCCCAGTGCGCTCCAAATTGGAGGGCTCCGTCTGTCATTGACTGTTGCTATTCTAGCAAAGGGAAGGTGTTTTTTCGGACCTTCGGCTTAAGGCCTTCGTCCATGTCGCAGTATGAATTCATTACCTTAACAAATTAATACTGCGAGGGTCTACTGTTGGGGGCCTTCGTCTTCCGAAGGTCCTCAAAAACATGATTTAACAATGTTTTCCAAGTGTAACACGTGAACAGGTACCTTCAGACTCGGGTTAAAACCATATACGATGTGAGAAGCATGCTCAAGACAAAGGCTGATGTTGCTCCGAAGCTACGCGTAAGGGAGCTTCGACGCAATGGCGGAAAAAGGAACCGACTTAAAGAGGAAAAGGCTATCTAGTCCTCATTGGGTTGTCCATAAGTCAATAGTAAACATGAAGGGCATGAATGTAAATTTACACAGGCTGCGCCCTGTGCCTATAAATAGATGAACAGTACCCCCGTACTGTTCACGCTGACTTGTACTCGCTTGTGCGTCACGCTTGTACTTTTACCTTCTGTCAAGCCAAAGGTACATATGTAATTCAATATTGTTTCTATTTTTCCATGATAATATAATGAGGATGAATTGATAATGTTATATGATTGTTCATGTTGCCACTTATATTTCATATGTTTCTTCTTTTATTAACATGTACCGCGATGACGAAGGTATGTTCTTCATGACCTTCGTCTGAAGATTATTATATCCTAAAGGAAATAATGCTTCGAAGGACGAAGGGCATTAACATTTAATATTTTGTGTTGCCTTGTTCTTAATTCTTAGTATTTGAGAACAAGTCCCCAACAGATAGATTGCTAGAAAAGCAAGAGGATATATTATATGAGGAACATGACAAGTTTGTTAGTGTTCAAAAATCTCTTGCTTTAGAAATTAAGAGAAATGAAATGCTATATTTTGAGTTATCTGTTTACCATGAATCTGTCTCTAGTTTAAAGAAGTTAAATGATGAATTAAAAATTAATCTAGAGGAAGTTAACAAAACTAGTTCATGTGTAGAGCATGTTGTTATTTGTAATAGATGTAAGGATTTTGATGTTGATGCCTGTGATGAACATCTTGCTTCTATTACTAAATTAAATAATGAGGTGGCAAGACTTAATGCCCAACTTAAGACTTGCAAGGTTGATTTTGATAAATTGAAATTTGCTAGGGATGCCTACACTATTAGTAGACACCCTTCAATTAAGGATGGACTTGGTTTTCGAAAGGAAACCAAGAACTTAACAAGCTAAAGGACTTCCGTTCCCAACAAGGAGAAAGGGAAGGCCCCTATGGCGAGTAGTCCTCAAAAGAACCATGCTTTTATTTATGATAAGAAAATTGCTAGCCGTTCTCATTATAATAAGAGTTATGTTCATGCTACTTATAATGATTCACATGCTATGTTTGCCTCTAGCACCACTTTTGTTCATGGTAAAAGTAGGCCTAGGAGAAATCATGTTGTGTCTCACGCACCTAGGAGAATGTGCAATGAACCTTCTACCATTTATCATGCTTGCAATACTTCATTTGTACTTTCATGTAAGAACACAAAAGTAGTTGCTAAGAAGTTGGGATCCAAATGCAAGGGAGACAAGACTTGTATTTTGGTTCCAAAAGTTATTGTGACTAACCTTGTAGGACCCAACAAGAGTTGGGTACCTAAAACCCAAGCTTAAATTCCTTGCAGGTTTATGCATCCGAGGGCTCTAGCTGGATTATTGACAGCGGATGCACAAACCACATGATGGGGGAGAAGAAGATGTTCACCTCCTATGTCAAGAAAAATGATTCATAGGATACGATCATCTTTGGAGATGGGAACCAAGGCAAGGTGAAAGGCTTGGGCAAGATAGCCTGTGACACCCCAGTGTCACTTAGGGTTCTTCCTTAAGCTAGCCCCAACCCATGATCACATGCAATCTCAATAAAAGGGTGAACATTGAAAATGAGAACAAAGAATTAAGTTGAAGTCTACTTAAACTTTTCATGAATTCAAAAAAGGGAAAACTCTTAAACCCTAGTTAACCCTAAGTGAACCATTTATGCATAAAGGGTAAATGGGAGAAACCCTTGGGAGGAGAATACAATTTTGAAGAAAACCAAATTATAAAGTTTTAGTTCACTGATTAACTAACAAAACATAGTCAGGAAGTTTTGCCTTTTGAACTTTTTAAAATCCTCAAAACAGCCCTAAACTAATGCACTTGGGGAAAATTCAGAAATTCAGAAATCTGAATTTCAGCCCCCTTCTCAAAGATCAATCTTGTTCTCTCTTTTTCATAACTCAAATCAAACAAAAAAACATCAAAGTTGTGCCAAATTCCCTTGAACACGCCCTGGAAAAGTTTGAACTCAAACCAATTTCATTTGACACGGTTTTGGTGCAGTTTTACCTCGGGACTCACCTTGTGACACTGCCACCTTTGTGACACGACAACTCTCTGTACACTGCCCCAAACAGCTCGACTTCCACACACAAACGACAAAGCTCTGTCGGGGGAGCAAATCTTGTGCAGCGATCATGCCCAAATTCGCGAAGATCTTCAACCTATGGGCGCTTGAACTCGGGCAGAAGCGAAAAGCCACGTGTTCGATCGCTTGCCTGACCGGCCGAGCGCGGACTAACCGCGGCAGCGCGCGCCCCGCGCATGGTCGCCCCCCCCGCGCGCCTCTGCCGTGCCCTCGCCTATAAATGCGTCCAAGAGGCCTTAGCCGTTGGCACCACACACCCCGAGCCTCGCCCGAGCCAAAGATCACCGGAGTTCGCCGTGAAAAGCGAGCACCGTCGCCCGCCATCCCTTCCCAGGCTCGGCCATCGTGGCCACCCCCTTTCTGTTGAACTCCAGCCTCGCCCTAGCCCCTGGATCGCTTCCCAGTGAAGTCGTGAAGCTTCTCCAAGCTTGAGCTGAGGCATTGCCTCACTGGAGAAGCGATTTCACCCTCGCCGGACTTCGGTCTTCCATCGCCGCGCGTGGACCGAGCTAACCAGTGAGTCTTCGTCTAATTCCTTGCACTCACATCTTCCCTGGCATCCTGTGAAGCTCTCTGACCCGTTCAATTGAACTATCACGCCGTGAGTAGGCTGGACTCCTCGCCGTCGACGAGCATCCCCGCCTACGCACGTGGACCGGCCGACTCCGACCATCCTCGACGGCTACCCGCACATCGCTGTGATCCCCGAGACCTCCCCTACGTCCTCGACCACCTCACCGGAGCAATCTCGCCGCCGGTAAGCCCCTCCGCCCTTTCTTCCGCCGCGGTTACTGTTTAAGTTGGGAGAAGGACCTCGGGTTAGGATTAGAAGAACCCGGGGGGGGGGGGGGGGTTCTGCAATGTCAGTGACTCATTTGAATAGTAGCCCAGGGACTGATCCGTGAGAAAAACTTAAAACACCCGCCAGGGACCCCAGTGCAAAGTAGTTTTCCATTTAATCAATTCTGTTAATCTTTTTAAATAACCAGAGAACTTAGAAAATCCATAACTTGATTAATTCTTAATTAAAAGTTGTCAAACTAATTTTGCTAGATCCTAAATATTATGATCTATCATTTAAAAATAATAAACCCTATGCTTTCTGTTCTAATTTTTAGAGTTTAAAATTAAAAACAGAAACTCACCAAACCTTGTTTAATTAAGGAAAATTAGTTTTGCTTTTGTGCTGAACCTAAGAAAATGTGTAGATATTCAAACCTCTTTTAGACACTGTTTAAAAATAGTAGAAACCCCAGTATTGAAAAATATAGTGTAGATATCCATTAAAAGCTATTTTGCCCAAAACTTAGGAAAAATCAGAAAGACATTAGAAATTAATGAACAGTGAGTGAAATTATTTTTCCTAGTTTGCTTAAGTAACAGAGAATCTAGGAAAAATAAAGAGACCTTTAGTCCAGATCAGTTTTAAAATAAAATGTTTTATTTAGCATTATTCCAAGTAGAAATCAATTGTTAGAATTACAAAACTAGACCCAAAATTGATAATAAAAATCCAGTGGACTTATAACCACCAGAACCCCAGTGCAAAAATAATGAACACCTCAGCCCATCATTTAAGTAGGGTAAACAAATATAATATGATAATGAGGCATTTTCCAAATAAATCATGAATAACCAATAATAATGCAATAATGGGCAACCAAAATTTTGCTAAGTCAATAAAAAGATAACCACCAGAGAAAAATGCAAACCCATTGAAATGATGCAAAATAATACCTATTGCTAATATCTTATAAGAAAGGCCATTTAATCCAATTGATGCATACCACCCCTTCCCTTAAGCAAAAAGATGCCAAACTTCAGAATGATTGGTCTGCGCAAAATAGAAGCTAAGAAAAATCAGAAATCTGTTGTACTATATTTTTCAAATATAGTGGTAGTAGAAAGCACCTCTTTGGCTAGAAACTTGAGAAAACCCTAGTAAAATAACTAATAGGTATTAATGGCTACAATTTTGTGCCAAGTCATGTTATAGCACCTAAAAGCCAGCAAAAATAAGTTTTAGAGAATTACCTACTGTTGAACAATAGTTGTAGTTCAAAGCACCCCTTCTGCCCTAAAATTTGGTAATTTTTTCCAGAGAAAACTATTCACTTTCTGATCCCCAAATTTTGAGACAGAGAATTATACACCATTAATAAGCCACTATAATTTTTGCAGAATTTTTGGAATTTTATTAAGGCAACTTGTAGTTCAAACCCACTCCAAAAACTTAAGGAGAATAAAGAAAAAGAAAGAACAAATAAACCTCACTCCAATAATTCCAACTTGAATTCTTGTCAATTCTCACTAAGGCTTTAAAAAGAATTCAGTGGAACCCCAAAAATAAACCTACCACTTACCTTAGCTAAGTTTGATCCAATTTACCAAGTATACCACCCAGAAGTCTTACATAAGTAAGGTTTAACCTTGTCTAACTCAAGTAGATCATACACCGTAAAAAGTTGTAATTTCTAAAGCACATATCATATCATGCATATATCTTACGCATTGCATTCATTAGATTGTAATCTTGCCGACGGAGAGTACGTGCTCATCCCCGAGCAAGGATCTATCCAAGAGGAGGACCAGGAGCAAGCTTCCGAGGCTGTTGTTGAGGATCTCCCCGCAGCCCCAGCAATCGAAGGCAAGCCCCGGTTTATATGCATAACCGTATTATTTTATGCTACTTTACTACACTTAATGCTTGTAGGATTGCAATGTGCACTTAAGTGTAGGAGTTGCTTGAAACCTCTAGTTGCATGAACTTATGATTCCTTTTTGAGATGAATACTAGTATGCTAGGTCGAGTAGCTGCTTTGCTAATCAGGATCTCGGTAGAAGTCGAGTGATTTTTCTAGCACTCGCGCGAGGTCAGGAATTGATTGTATTCATCTTGATAACGGGATCTATGTTAGTCTATGGACTTGGATCCAGGGAGGATGCCTTGACCATGAGACGGGAAAAGGAATTAAGGATTAATGTGTGGATACCTGAGTCAAGCTTTTGAACGTACTAAGCACATGCCGGGAAAAATGGTAACCAGTAAACCTAGTACCTGAGTGAAGCCGGGCACAGACTTTATCCCTCATGCGACCTGAGACTGGGTCTCCCATGCTAGCTATGGTGGGTACAAGTGCGGTCACTGCACGGCAGCAGCCGGGGTCAGTGGAGCATTGTATGCCAAGGCGGTGAGGCCTGGACGCGAACGGGGAATCGATCGAGACGGTTGTCATATGTGGGGTCGGAGTACCCTGACATGCCGTGTGTTTAGGTTTACCTTGCAAGGTTAAAATTCGATTCGAATCGTCTGCTTCTCGCAGCTAATGAGACTGCTTGACCCCTTGTACTGCATCGAGTAAGAAGTGAAATGAGGTTACATGAGACAATTTGTTGATTGAACTAAATGCTTGTCACCATGTATGCTTAGAAGGAGCAAATCTAGCTAAGTTAATGATGATAGAATTGGAAAAGCTAAAAATTGATTTTAGAAACAGCTAGTGCTTTTGGCAAACCAAACCCCCTCAGCCAACAGTTGCATAGTCTAGAGGTAGAGGAGTAGACTCCTCACACCGGTTAAGTCTAGCTGAGTATTAGTATACTCAGCCTTGCTTGTGGCATAATTTTTGCAGGTACCATTCAGGAAATGGTTGATGGTGTGACTTGGCCTACCACCCTGCCACCGGGTTGGACGGTCGAGTGGGATGTTGCTCCGGCAGGAAAGGAGCACGAGGAGTAGTGGGCTAGGCCATGCCCATTTCCTCGATACCGACGACATCGATTATCCGCTGCATTTTATTTTGTGAACTCTTATTTGCTACTCAAAAACTCCGATCTATGTAATAATTCAGCACTTAATTTGAGGTTTCCTATTTTATTGTATTTCTTCTGTGACTCACCTTCGAGTGAGATTGTGGAATTTGATCCTGGTTAAGTGGCTCTATCAGACTAGATCTGAGGGACTGACGGGTTATTCCGATTTAAGTGTGTTACGGCCCCTGAGGCGTGACTTAGGCACTTAAGCTGGAATAATTCGGGTGGTTCTGCCACAGCTGGTATCAGAGCAAATTCCACCACAGAGAAGGACAATAAACCATGAATACCAATTTTCAATATCTAAAACCTGCCTAGAAACTGCTATGGATCGTCAGGACTAGACCGCTAGACCTAGGACGAAAGGCCTTAGGCATAGAGGGAGAAATAGGTGGCTAATTAATTAGGCCCCGTGGGCCCGTACTTATATTTTTAAGGATGCCCTAAAAGCACCCTATTTTTGGAGAGGCAACGTTACTTTCAGCATGCATGCATTATAAACACAAAGAGGAATTAAAAACTTGAGCTAACCCACCTTCTTTAAAACCATCTGGGCTCTCTTTTTCTTTTTCCTTCCACCATAATCTTTACCTTTGGTTCCCTTCCGCAGATGAATTCACCCACCCCCGCCAGTGGAGGAGACACTCGTTTCAGTTCTGAATTCCTTTCTCGCGATGGCTTTCCTTCCATCTTGTGGGAAGTGCTTAACTCCACCGGTTACCCTACACCCCCTTTGTACACGGTGCAGTTGTATGAGGAGCATCGGGTACCTCGTTGTCGGGTATGGCTGACTTTGGAGGCTCATCCCCTTCAGCCAGGTTGGTGTTCTCTTGATTCTGAGACGATTGGACTCAGGACGGACGACACCGTTGAAGCAGCAGCCATGAAGACTCTGACGACTTTCTGTGGCTACCATCCCCTAGAGATGGTGATGCACCCCTTGGGACTCTTCCTTGCTGAGAAGAAGGATGATCCCATGTGGTGTAACCGCGTGAGCCATGTGAAAGATGTGTGGGCAATGTATCCTGACTTGGTTGGGAGGGTCACCGTTCAGTGCATGAGTGCGCTGTACCGCCTTCAGGCCCTTCAGAGCGACGCTATGGCACTCCTTGCTAACATCGCTCAAACCACCAAGCTCACTCTCGATAGTCGAGAAGATTTTGTGGTCGACCTATCCACCGAGTTGGTAGAGAAGGATCTGCAGGTGGAGAGGCTGAGCCAGCGCATTACCACCTTGGAGCAGCAGGTGGAGATCCGAGACAACACCATTGATGTCTTGGAGAACCAGCTCCACGATGCGCAGAGGGAACTCGAAGAAGCGAATGACCACTTGGACATGCACCACTTGGAGATGGATGCCAATGAAGCCGGAAGCGAGGGAGAAGAGGCTCCCGAGGAGCTAGGACCAGCCCCTGGTGCCAATGGGACTACCTCCGCGATGCCTCCTTCACCCGTATCCAGTGTCGCTTCCACCGCTCAGGGTTAAGCAGTCACTTCGACACTTTTAGGCGGATAGAAACCTATGCGAGCTTAGTTAATGTCAGATTTTGGACTAGGCTTACGGGTACTTTCCCCTGATTGATGTAACCCTGTGAACTTTTGAAATCTGTGGGATGTTTGTCACCATGTTATCTTCATTTCGAACCTAATATTATGATTATTGCATTTTTCCTTCCATATGAGATGATATCTTGTCGTTCGAAATTGTGAGTTGGGATGACAATGGCGACAATCTTTGTTTTCAGATGGCAGCTAGGCAGCGTCGCGGGCATAACGAGCAGGTTCCCCCGCCACCTCCTCCAGCTCCCACAGTGCAGGAGCTGATGGCCCAGCAGAATGAGATTCTGCGACAGCTCTTGCTGCGACAGCCCCACCCTCAGCAGCATGGTGGAGGCCAGCATCAGCGACCTCCGGCATTGGCAACCTACCAGGAGTTTCTGAGCACGTAGCCACCCTTGTTCACTGTTGGTGACTTGTTCTCAAATGCTAAGAGTTAAGAACAAGGCAACATAAAAAGTGTTAAATATTAAAGTCCTTCGTCCTTTAAGACATTATGTTCCTTCGGATATAATGAATTCCGGATGAAGGTTATGAATGAAGAAAACCTTAGTAATCACAATAGATGATATGGAAGAATTCATATGTGAAATACGAAGAATAATATAGATATTATCATCAACTTATTTTTATTTGCATTATCATATCCAGAATAACAAATTATAAATGTACCTTCAGTTTGACGGAAAGTAAAGGTACAGGCGTAATGCAAAAAGCGAATGCCGAGTCCGCGTGAACAGTACGGGAGTACTGTTCATCTATTTATAGGCAAGGGACGCAGCCCGTGTAGAATTACATTAATGCCCTTTACATTTATTAATAACTCTATAGTAATTCTTCGAGGTCTAATTTGCCTTTTCATCTTTAAGTCGGTTCCCCTTCTCTGCTATCATGCCGAAGCTTTTCTGCGCACAGCTTCGTGATCATCTTATCCTTTGTCATAATCGCCTTTCGTCTCGCTCAGGCTTCGTCCTGACCATACTCTTGTATACTCATAACCCGATTCCGAAGATACCTGTTCACATATTTCACTTGGAAAACATTGTCAAATCATGTTTTTGAGGACCTTCGGAAGCCGAAGGCCCCCAACATTCACCAAGGCAGAGGATCCGTTGGACGCCGACGTATGGCTTCGCGTCATCGAGTCCAAGTTTCCCCTCCTCACGGGAGACTGCCCTGATGAAGCCAAGGCTCGCTTCGCCGCACAGCAGCTTCGCGGCCCTGCTCGGACTTGGTGGGACCACTTCCGTGCTATGCTCCCCGCTGATCGTGAAGTGTCTTGGGAGGAATTCAAGACTGCTTTCAGAGGACACCACATCCTAGCTGGCATTCTTGATCGGAAGCTGAATGAATTTCTGGCCTTTAATCAAGGAACCCGCACGGTACTGCAGTATGCGCAAGCCTTCAACGACTTATGCTAGTATGCAGGGTACCATGCTGATTCTGATGAAAAGAAGAGAGACCGCTTCCGCAGGGGTCTCAATACCAACACTGTCCGGGCTGATAGCTTCATTGAGTTGGTCAACATGGCCATCTCCCAGGAGGACTGCATTGTAGCTCACCGGGCAGAGAAGAAGAGAAAGGCACCAATGGCAGCACCATCCGCTCAGGTTCAGAGGTTCCGGATTGTTTCTCACAACCAGAGCAGGGGTTTCCAGCAGCAGGCAGGCAGATGGGTGATCAGGCCACCTCCGCAGCAGCAGCCGGCACCCAACCGCTTTCAAGCTCTTGCTCCAAGGAACAATCAGCCTCCGCAGCAGCAGCAGTTCCGCCAGGGCAATGGGAACAAGTGTTTCACTTGTGGCAATGTGGGCCACTATGCCAAGAATTGTCCCAGGAACCAGCAGAGGCAGATGCCAACACCAAATCAAGACAAGGGAAGAAAGCAGAAGGTACAAGTCAGGCAAGGGAAGCTCAACTTCACTACTCTGGAAAAAGTACCTGAGGGAGCTCCTATCATGACCGGTATCTTTTCAGTTTATAATCAACCTGCTTTAATTCTGTTTGATTCTGGTGCATCTCATAGTTTCATTAGCCAGAAGTTCAGTGCTAAATGTGAACTGCCATTCTCTCACTCAAAAGGGTCATTTATGATAGTCACACCTGGGGGTAAAATTTCAACTAATCAATTAAACCAAAGTGTGCCTATTCAACTAGGGAGCCACATTGTCAAAACCACTCTTCTTGTGTTGAGATTGGAAAATGTGGACATTATTCTAGGAGCCAATTGGATGACCTTGCACCAAGTTGTGCTTCATGTAGCCAGCCGTACCATGGAAGTTAATTATCCATTCTGTGGGAACTTCACCTTAATTCTGCCCAGTCAAGGTTCTACTCAGTCATGTGCTTTCTCTATGACGGAGTTACCTCTGAAGAAGATCCCATTGGTCTGCGAGTATGCAGATGTATTTCCTGATGAATTGCCAAGAATGCCACCAGATCGGGATATTGAATTTGCCATCGAGTTGCAACCGAGAACGACACCAATTTCCAAAAGGCCCTACCGAATGCCACCCGATGAGTTGGCAGAATTGAAGAAGCAATTGCAAGAGTTGCTGGATAAGGGATTTATTCGCCCAAGTACTTCGCCTTGGGGATGTCCAGCGCTGTTTGTGAAGAAGGATGAAAGCTTGAGGCTGTGTATAGATTACCGCCCTCTTAATGCGGTAACTATCAAAAACAAGTATCCTTTGCCTCGTATTGATGTTCTTTTTGACCAGTTGGTCGGGGCCAAGGTGTTTTCCAAGATCGACCTTCGCTCTGGCTATCATCAGATCAAGATACGAGCAAGCGATATTCTGAAGACGACATTCTCAACCAGATATGGGCTATATGAATTTTTGGTGATGTCATTCGGGCTGACAAATGCACCAGCATATTTCATGTATCTGATGAATTCTGTTTTCATGCCTGAATTGGACAAATTTGTAGTGGTTTTCATCGATGATATCTTGGTGTACTCAAAGAACGAAGAAGAACATGCCGGGCATTTGCATGTAGTGCTTCAACGTCTGCGAGAGCACCACCTTTATGCCAAGTTGTCCAAGTGTGATTTTTGGCTAAAGGAAATCAAATTTTTGGGTCACACTATCTCTCAGGAAGGAATAGCTGTTGATCCTGATAAAGTGAAGGAGGTGATGAACTGGAAGCCACCAACGACTGTCCGTCAAATTCGGAGTTTTCTGGGATTAGCTGGTTATTACCGAAGATTTATTCCGGATTTCTCTCGAATTGCGAAGCCTATAACTGAGTTGCTGAAGAAAGAAGCCAAGTTTGTTTGGAGTCAGAAGTGCGAAGATGCCTTCCATGCATTAAGGCAGCATCTGACCACAACACCAGTATTAGCGCAACCCGACAACCGCAAGCCTTTTGATGTGTATTGCGATGCCTCTGGTACTGGACTAGGTTGTGTCTTGATGCAAGACAACCGAGTCATCGCTTATGCCTCAAGAGCACTCAGGCCTCATGAGCAGAATTATCCCACTCATGACCTCGAGTTGGCAGCAGTGGTTCATGCATTAAAAATGTGGAGGCACTATTTAATGGGAACCCACTGCAACATCTCCACTGATCATAAGAGCCTTAAGTACATCTTTACTCAGGCATGAGGCAGAGAAGATGGTTAGAGCTGATCAAGGATTATGACCTGGAGGTACATTATCACCCAGGGAAGGCCAATGTGGTAGCAGATGCTTTGAGTCAGAAGTTGCAATGCAATTGTATTCTGATGGATTCCCGCATTAACACCTTGTGTGATGAGTTGAGCAAGATGCAAATTGAAGTGATTCCTTCTGGTTCTTTGTCTCACATTTCTGTTGAGCCAGCTTTGCAAGACCAGATCATCATGGCTCAGCTCAGTGACAAGGGAGTGCAGATTATCAAGAAGAATCTCCATCAGAAGTTTGAGAAGTATAATTTTTTCCGCCAAGATAAAAAGGGTGTGTTATGGTTCAAAAGCAGATCAGTAATTCCTAAAAGCCAGGACCTCAAGAGGAAAATCATGGATGAGGCTCATCTCTCCAAATTCTCTATGCATCCGGGAAGCACCAAAATGTACCATGACCTGAAGCCTTTGTATTGGTGGACCAGAATGAAGAGGGAGATAGCCCAGTATGTATCAGAATGTGACACCTGTCAGAGGATAAAGGCAATCCACTTGAAATCAGCTGGAGCTTTGCAACCCGTATCTATACCTTCGTGGAAATGGGATGACATCAGCATGGATTTCATTGTGGGTCTGCCCAACACCTCTCGTCATCATGATTCGATTTGGGTTATTGTGGACCGACTAACGAAAGTGGCACATTTTCTTCCTGTGCACACCACTGATAAGGCTCAGAAGTATGCAGAATTGTATATTGACCGGATCGTGTGTTTGCACGGATTACCTCGGACCATTGTTTCTAACCGAGGAGCCCAATCTGTTGCCAGATTTTGGGAACAACTGCAGGAGTCTTTGGGAACCAAGCTAATCAGAAGTTCAGCTTACCACCCACAAACTGATGGTCAGACGGAAAGGGTAAACCAAATCCTGGAGGATATGCTGAGAGCTTGTGCAATCGATTGTGGCAAGAACTGGGATAAGCACCTCTCCTTGGCAGAGTTTGCTTATAACAACAGTTATCAATCCAGCCTAAGGATGGCACCTTTCGAAGCTCTCTATGGAAGAAGGTGCAGGACACCACTCAATTGGTCTCAACCTGGAGAAAGAGGAGTTTTTGGACCTGACTTAGTGACTGAAGCCGAAAGGAAGGTCAAACTAATCAGGAAGAATCTAGAAGCTGCTCAGGCCAGGCAGAAGAGTTACCATGATAGAAGAAGGAAACCTCTCTAGTTCGAGGTGGGAAGTTTTGTATACCTCAAGGTATCACCCACCAAGGGAGTGCAGAGGTTTGGGATCAAAGGCAAGCTAGCCCCTCGTTACATTGGACCTTATGAGATCATAGAAGCATGTGGACCCGTGGCATATAAGCTGAAGTTACCTTCAAAAATGTCTGCCATTCACAGTGTGTTCCATGTATCTCAGTTGAAGAAGTGTGTTCGATTGCCGACCGAGATCATAGCAGAGCCAGAATTGGAGATAGAGCCAGATCTATCGTACCAAGAGTACCCCTCCAAGATTCTGGATTGCAAGGAAAGATCAACTCGGGCTAAATCGATCAAGATGTACAAGGTCCAGTGGAGTAATCACTCAGAGGAAGAAGCTACTTGGGAAACCGAGGAATTCTTGAGATCCAACTTCCCCGATTACCTACCTAAGGAAGCTGGTACGTAATCACACCCCCAACCCCTCTTCCTGCCCTTCGAATCTAATTTTCAAAAATATGATCTTAAATCAGAATGAAGTAATCATGAAACAAAACTTAAAAAGGACTTCCTTCTGAAGTTGCAAAGAGAATGACATTCGAAGAGCAGTTTACTCTAATAATAACAATAAGCACCCACTTCCTATAAGTCTCACCCTTCGCTTCACCCCAGGAGGACTCTAGCCCGAATCTCGGGACGAGATTCCTTTAAGGGGGGAAGGCTGTGACACCCCAGTGTCACTTAGGGTTCTTCCTTAAGCTAGCCCCAACCCATGATCACATGCAATCTCAATAAAAGGGTGAACATTGAAAATGAGAACAAAGAATTAAGTTGAAGTCTACTTAAACTTTTCATGAATTCAAAAAAGGGAAAAACTCTTAAACCCTAGTTAACCCTAAGTGAACCATTTATGCATAAAGGGTAAATGGGAGAAACCCTTGGGAGAAGAATACAATTTTGAAGAAAACCAAATTATAAAGTTTTAGTTCACTAATTAACTAACAAAGCATAGTAAGGAAGTTTTGCCTTTTGAACTTTTTAAAATCCTCAAAACAACCCTAAACTAATGCACTTGGGGAAAATTCAGAAATCTGAATTTCAGCCCCCCTCTCAAAGATCAATCTTGTTCTCTCTTTTTCAGAACTCAAATCAAACAAGTCCAAACATCAAAGTTGTGCCAAATTCCCTTGAACACGCCCTGGAAAAGTTTGAACTCAAACCAATTTCATTTGACACGGTTTTGGCGTAGTTTTACCTCGGGACTCACCTTGTGACACTTCCACCTTTGTGACACGACAACTCTCTGTACACTGCCCCAAACCGCTCGACTTCCACACACAAACGACAAAGCTCTGTCGGGGGAGCAAATCTTGTGCAACGATCATGCCCAAATTCACGAAGATCTTCAACCTATGGGCGCTTGAACTCGGGCAGAAGCGAAAAGCCACGTGTTCGATCTCTTGCCTGACCGGCCGAGCGCGGACTGGCCACGGCAGCGCGCGTCCCGCGCGTGGTCGCCCCGCCCCGCGCGCCTCTGCCGTGCCCTCGCCTATAAATGCGTCCAAGAGACCTTAGCCGTTGGCACCGCACACCCCGAGCCTCGCCCGAGCCAAAGATCACCGGAGTTCGCCATGAAAAGCGAGCACCGTCACCCGCCATCCCTGCCCAGGCTCGGCCATCGTGGCCACCCCCTTTCTGTTGAACTCCAGCCTCGCCCTAGCCCCTGGATCGCTTCCCAGTGAAGCCGTGAAGCTTCTCCAAGCTTGAGCCGAGGCATTGCTGTTGGGGGCCTTCGGCTTCCGAAGGTCCTCAAAAACATGATTTAACAATGTTTCTGGAGTATAATGTGTGAACAGGTATCTTCGGACTCAAACCGGTACCATGGTAGGAGAAGCTCAAAGAATACGAAGGTTGACACAGCGCCGAAGCTGTGAGCAGGAAAGCTTCGGTGTGATAGCAGAAAGGGAAACCGACTCAAAGATGAAAAGGCGATTCAGACCTCGGTGGATTACTGTAGAATTACTACCAAATGTAAAGGGCATAGGTGTAATTTTACATAGGCTGTGTCCCGTGCCTATAAATAGGTGAACAGTGCCCCCGTACTGTTCACGCTGATTGGGCATTTACTTTTGCGTCACGCTTGTACTTTTACCTTTCTTCGAGCCGAAGGTACATTTGTAATTTGATATCATTTCTATTTTTCGATAATAATAAGATAGAAATGAGTTGATAATTATACATAATTGTTTATGCTATCCTTTATGTTACATATAATCCTTTCTTCATTATGATATGTTGTATTTATGAAGGTATTCCCTTCTTAACCCTCGTCTGAGAATCATTATGCCCCAAGGGAAATAATGCTTCGAACGACGAAGGACTTTAACGTTTAACATTTTTTTTGTGTTGCCTTGTTCCTAACCCATAGTGTTTAAGAACAAGTCCCCAACATTGGCGCCCACCTCCGGTGAACTCATTCGACCACCTTCGGCAAGCATCGACCTTCGTCATGCCGCCAAAGAAGACAGCAGCGCCAGGGGCTGCATTGCAGCCACTGGTCACTAATCAGGAGACACTACGTGAAGCTAGGAGCCAGAAGAGGAAGGCTATCAGCCCGACACCGCATGAGGATGAGCTAGACCAAGAAATCAGAGACATGGAGATGCTTCATCAACAGGTGCAGAAAAAGAAGGAAAAGATGGCCAGGCTAGCTGAACTGCAAAGGCAGATAGACGAAGCCTCTGAAGAAGTTCGTCATCTTACTCAGGATGAGCAGAACTGAAGGCCTCAGCACAAAAACCTTCATCAGGAGGATTTCTTCAACGAAGACGACTGGTATGAGAATTTCCACCATGGAAATTTTGCTTTTGATGATGCTTCTCCTCTGTCCGCTGAGCTGCAGGCTACACCCTGGCCTCCGTCCTACAAGCCGCCCCAGCTTCCCATATTCGACGGCCATTCAGACCCGAAGCAGTTTTTGATGAGCTACGAAGCAACAGTATCTTCGTATGGTGGCAATACTGCAGTCATGGCAAAATCTTTTGTTATGGCTGTCAGGAGTGTTGCTCAAACCTGGTATTCCTCCCTTCAACCAGGAACGATCACTTCATGGCAAAAGCTGAAGGACATGTTGTTAACCAGCTTCCAAGGGTTTCAGACGAAGCCGGTCACTGCTCAAGCTCTATTCCAGTGCACCCAGGATCATGAAGAATACCTTCAGGCATATGTCTGGAGGTTCTTGCGTTTGAGGGCGCAGGCGCCAACAGTGCCCAACGAAATTGTCATTGAGGCCATGATCAAGGGACTTCGGCCAGGACCTTCAGCTCAGTACTTTGCTAGGAAGCCTCCTCAAACTTTGGAGAAGCTGCTCCAGAAGATGGACGAGTATATTCGGGCCGACAATGATTTTCGTCAAAGAAGGGAGGAGGCTTTCAGATTTTCCGAAATGACCAGGGGCTTCGGAGGAAGATTTTATCCGAGGCATGTCAGGTCAATTTACAACTCTACTCAAAATGATGATAAGGGGAGTCAGCAGCAAAGGCCACAGTGCTCCTCACAGGCCTCGGGGCAACAGCAAAGCTCCTTCCGGCCGCCAGCTCCAAGAGGTAGAGGCGCCAGGGGCTTCGGCGGAAGATTTGGAGATCAACCAAGGAGAACATTTTGCTTGTTCTGTGGCGAAAACAAGGGCCATACCACCAGGATGTGCCATGTTACCATCCAGAAGCAAAAGGAGATAGCCGAAGCTGCAGCACAACAGGGTCAGCCGAAGCAGATCATGCACACTGCTTCGTATCATTCGCCTTATATCCCAGAGTATGTAGGCAACCACCCTGCAGTTTCTGTTGCTTCAGCGAGTCAACCTCAAGCTTCCTGGCAACAGCTTCCGCCTCCACCAACGCTGCAACAAGGCCAGCAGCCAGAAGGGGGCCAATATGCTCAACACAAAAGGGACTTCAGAGAACAGTCCGAAGCTCGCACAGTCAATAGCACTGTGCCAGAGTCGAAGCACATTTATTGACAAATATCCTACCTTAATAGTAGTCTATTCCATTCAGTTTTATTTTCTGTGTAATAAAGGACACTTTTTAAATCTCATGTAATAGTTTCGTTGTTTGCCGCAAGGAAAATATATCTTCTCTACAGGCTTAAGATGTTGAAGCTTAAAGATTTGTGATAGCAAGACGGACCTTCGAATTATTAAAAATATATTTTAAAAGGCATGGCATGAATTCTTCGAAGCAACAAAAAGTCGTTCCAAGGAACGCAGAGTAAGTTTGCTGAAGTTACAAAAAGCCGTTCCAAAGAGAGCGCAGTGTAAGTTTTCTGCTCAAAAGTCGTTCCAAAGGGAATGCAGAGCTTACAGCGAAAAATAAACGCTGATACCGCCTAAGTAAAAGGCGAAGCGCGAAAAGTCAACGCGAAGACCGCCGAAAGTAAAAGGCGAAGAAGCTCCTAAGGGAGGCTTACAGCGAAAAATAAACGCTGATTCCGCTGAAGTAAAAGGCGAAGAAGCTCCTAAGGGAGGCTTACAGCGAAAAATCAACGCTGATCTAAATAGATTATGTGTTTTATTGCGAGGATGTGCGTGTATCTTCAGAATAAATACCATTTTACATAGCATAACATCATCACATCATTTCGCATAGCATAAGCATCATACATCATGCTGCATATGGCACAAGAAGGGGACACAATATCGATCTTCGGAAGAATGCTTTCAAAAAGGGAAAATTGTGCTAAGTCACAAAGAGATACAATATTGATCTTCGGCGTGTAGCTTCGGAAAATATATTCACAAAGCTTGGATATTCTTCATCAGAACACTATGGATATCGTTGTGATAAATGAAAATTCTTCTTCACGAAGCATGAAAAGAAGGGAAGGTGTTTTTTCGTCAAAGACTCAAAAACGGTACGTATGTAAAATTTCATGCATCGTAAAGAATTAAACCATAAAAAACAAGTATATTACATACAGAGTTACAAGATATTACACATATTACATTTCAGATGTTTTTACAATAAGCACCTAGTCTTCCCTAAGTACTACGTCCGCAGCTTCGTTCAGGAGTTGATTGACGACTTGATCCATGATAGCTTCAGCCATCTTTTTAATTTCATCGTCTCCTTTCGGGTGAGGGCCCGGAGACGCTTTAGTAGGATCTGAGGGAGGACAGGAAACGGCTACATTGCTATTACAAATTGCGAACGAAGTTTAAAATCAAAAATTACAACACAATAAAAACCATTAGTTAATACCTATTTGCCCTTCGGGCTCTGCGCTTTTTTCAACAGCCTCTGCCACTTTTCTAGCGTCATGGATGCCTTTTTTGCTTTTTTGGATAATTTCTCGGGCCATTTCTCGACCACCATTGTCCTAGATATCGGTGAAAAATTTTCCACCAGCCATACTAGCTTCGGCTGAAGGATCTTTTGCATCTTCGAAGGACAAAGTAGCTTCGGATTGCGCTAAAATCTTTATATGTTCGCAGCCCTTTTTCTCCAAAATGCTGGCAATCCCCCTGGCACCCGAAAAAGCGCATATGTCTCCGCGGCTATTTAAAATCTCTTCGAAGGCCTCAGCTTCGTGATTAATCCATTCGATGGCACCTTCGGGGTTGCCTCTTGTAAAGTTTTCTTCGCTCGAGAATGCGCCAACGCTGGCGAAGCTAGCTTTCATTTTCTTAACACACTCCATAGATTTGTCATAGCATCTTTTCTTGGACGAACGAAGCTCTTCGACAGTTCCTTCTAAATGATTTGCCCATTGGTCGCTAAGTTCTCGCTTCGTTTCTTCAAGAATGCGTTCTTCTTTAGCTCGGGCTAATTGCTTCCGAAGATCGTCAATCTCGTGCTTTTGAGCTGCAGCTTGTGCTCTAGAGGCAGCTTCGTCCTCCTTTATTTTATCTACCAATGTAACTAGAATTTTGTCCTTTTCCAAGGCTTCGTTTCTTAGTTTGATAACCTCTGTTCGAAGGTTGTTGAAGGCAATTTCATAGCTCTCGTCTTCGGCATTCTTTTGCGCTCTCAGCGCGTTGCTTAGTATTAAACCCTATATGTAAAACAGTTAGTATAAGAATAAAAGAATAAGATTTCAAATCATAAAGTTTCCAAATGTGCAGATCTCGTACCTTCAGGCTATTATACGCAAGGCTGTCCGCAAGATCGTCCTTTGACATCGCGCAGAGGCCAGCCTCCAGCTTCGGAAACCCCATGCTTTGGGCCATTTCCCGGCAGACGAGTAATTCCTTGTTATCCGGGAGGCAGTATAGGAAATCTTCTTCATTCGTACCATTGAACACTAGTGCCCCCTTCGGATATTTCAATTCTTTGGCATAATGATTAGCTTCAAAAATTTCTTCTTCTGATAACTTTTTCCCCGAAGCATGTCGAACAATATAGTCAAGGACTTTGGGGGATGCTTCGGGGGCAACAGTACTGATTTCTTCAACAAGAATTGGCTCCGTCATTTTTTCCTCCTCGGTTTCCAAGGATTTTACCTTCGCGGGCTCTGAGGGCCCAGCTTGAGTCTCAGTTTGTTGCTTTGGAGCTTTAGTATCAACAATTTCAGTTTCCGCTTCGAAAGTTTCAACAGTCTTCTTCGGAGTCGTGCTTGAGGACTTAATTGTCTCCAGTACATCTAGCACATTGACCATTCTTTTTCTCTTCGGGGTCATTGCCGGGCCCTTTTGGTTTTTTATTGTCTCAACACTTGCTGAAGGACTTAAAATTTCCAATATTTTTGTTCCTTCAGTTCTCGGCTTTTCTGCTTTCTCTGCTGAGAGTGCTTCAGTTTTTTCTTCGATATTCGGCACTAAAGTTGGTTCTTTAATTTCGATGGCCGAAGAGGTCTCACCGGCAAACTCAGGCACTGTAGCCGGTTCAATGTAGCGTGGCCGGTGTGTGAGAACCTTTACCCTTTGTCTCTTTGGCGCTGGCTCGCTGGGAGCGGCTGAAGCAGCTTTCTGTGCAGAAATTGCGCTTCTTCTTTTTTGGCCCCGCGCTGGATAATGGTAATCGGGGTACACAAACCCAATTGCGTCAAACACTCGGTTCAGTCTTTTCTTTTTCCGGCCTCCGAAGGCTGATGACAATGCAGTATCTTCGGCCTTTGAATAAACCCCAAGTAGTTCATCACTTAAATTTTCAATGCTTTTTAGCCAGTCATCATCTGGCTCAACGAATCTATCTCCGAACTTGAAAGCATACTTCAGCCTAACAAGTCCACCTTCGTCAGTCTCCTTTATGCTCTCTTGCGGCATTTCCCATTTTTCCGCGAGCGGCCATACCCTGAAGGCAATGTGCTCTTGGACCAAATCCCTCGTTCCAATAAAAGAGCAAATAACTCCGAAGGCTCTCTGGCATTCTTCGGCAGCTTCATTCATTTCAACCTTCGGCCTCCGTAGGCCGAAGCGTTGCCAAATAGGACGCATAATTATACCTTTAATATCCTCTCGTGTTTTCAGGTCATTCTTCACATAAAACCATTCTGTCATCCAGTCGCCGGGCCATCTCTTCCGAAAGGTTGGCATGTGTCAACTTGACCCAGACCGAGAGACGAAACTGTAGCAGCCAAAATTATTATGATACTGCTCCTTACCCCAGGGTTTTGTCTCGTATAACAATTCGTGTATGTTGCAGAAACTTTTCGTATCGGGTTCCAGACCTTGGCTTCTCACGGCCCACACGAAGATATTCATCCTTATGATTGCTTCTGGGGTAAGTTGGTGAAGATAGATTTGAAATATTTTCAGCACCTCTACGACAAAGCTGCTCAGCGGAAATCGTAGTCTAGCTTTCAAAAAGCTTCGGAATACTACAACTTCATTTTCCTCAAGGGTCAGACAAGTCTTCTCTCCTTCGTCGGCCCTCACAACGGACAAGTCCCGGAAATATCTTCCCCTCATGTTGGCAAGATGATTATCTTTGATACTTGATTTGCCGAAAACCGCATGGCTTGGTCGCCATGGGCGATCTTCGGAGTCTTCACCACCACTATCCGCATCATAACTATCGTTGTCATCAGTATCTTCAGATAAACCTTCTAAAATCTCTTTGGTGATCTTTTCTATATTGGTTTTCGACATTGCTTCAAGAAACCCCAAGTTTTTCTCTTCAGAGAGACTCAGCTTCATCTCGATAGCAGCCTTTTTATCTTCAGACATCTTCGAAAATGCTAAAAAAAACTGTTTTCAAAGCCGAAGCTTAAAAACTTAAAAAGCTAAGCAAGTGTTGGTGCGCAAGAGCTAAAAATCGAGTAAGCAAGAGCAGATGGCAAGAAAGCGTACCATCTGAGCTTGCGGTATGCTCTTATTTATACGCCCAGTGCATTGAAAATTGGAAGACCCCGCTTGTCAGTGAATGTTGCTGTTCTAGCAAAGGGAAGGTGTTTTTTCGGACCTTCGGCTTAAGGCCTTCATCCATGTCGCAATCTAAATTTATCACTCTAGCAAATTAATTTTGCGAGGGGCTACTGTTGGGGGCCTTCGGCTTCCGAAGGTCCTCAAAAACATGATTTAACAATGTTTCTGGAGTATAATGTGTGAACAGGTATCTTCGGACTCAAATCGGTACCATGGTAGGAGAAGCTCAAAGAATACGAAGGTTGACACAGCGCCGAAGCTGTGAGCAGGAAAGCTTCGGTGTGATAGCAGAAAAGGAAACCGACTCAAAGATGAAAAGGCGATTCAGACCTCGGTGGATTACTGTAGAATTACTACCAAATGTAAAGGGCATAGGTGTAATTTTACATAGGCTGTGTCCCGTGCCTATAAATAGGTGAACAGTGCCCCCGTACTGTTCACGCTGATTGGGCATTTACTTTTGCGTCACGCTTGTACTTTTACCTTTCTTCGAGCCGAAGGTACATTTGTAATTTGATATCATTTCTATTTTTCGATAATAATAAGATAGAAATGAGTTGATAATTATACATAATTGTTTATGCTATCCTTTATGTTACATATAATCCTTTCTTCATTATGATATGTTGTATTTATGAAGGTATTCCCTTCTTAACCCTCGTCTGAGAATCATTATGCCCCAAGGGAAATAATGCTTCGAACGACGAAGGACTTTAACGTTTAACATTTTTTTGTGTTGCCTTGTTCCTAACCCATAGTGTTTAAGAACAAGTCCCCAACAATTGCCTCACCGGAGAAGCGATTTCACCCTCGCTGGACTTCGGTCTTCCGCCGCCGCGCGTGGACCGAGCTAACCAGTGAGTCTTCGTCTAATTCCTTGCACTCACATCTTCCCTGGCATCCTGTGAAGGTCTCTGACCCATTCAATTGAACTATCGCACCGTGAGTAGGCCGGACTCCTCGCCGCCGATGAGCATCCCGCCTGCGCACGTGGACCGGCCGACTCCGACCATCCCCGACGGCGACCCGCACATCACTGTGATCCCCGAGACCTCCCCTACGTCCTCGACCACCTCACCGGAGCAATCTCGCCGCCGGTAAGCCCCTCCGCCCTTTCTTCCGCCACAGTTACTGTTTAAGTTGGGAGAAGGACCTCGGGTTAGGATTAGAAGAACCCGTGGGGGTTTTCTGCAATGTCAGTGACTCATTTGAATAGTAGCCCAGGGACTGATCCATGAGGAAAACTTAAAACACCCGCCAGGGACCCCAGTGCAAAGTAGTTTTCCATTTAATCAATTCTGTTAATCTTTTTAAATAACCAGAGAACTTAGAAAATCCATAACTTGATGAATTCTTAATCAAAAGTTGTCAAACTAATTTTGCTAGATCCTAAATATTATGAACTATCATTTAAAAATAATAAACGTTATGCTTTCTGTTCTAAATTTTAGAGTTTAAAATTAAAAACAGAAACTGACCAAACCTTGTTTAATTAAGTAAAATTAGTTTTGCTTCTGTGCTGAACCTAAGAAAATTTGTAGATATTCAAACCTCTTTTAGACACTGTTTAAAAATAGTAGGAACCCCAGTATTGAAAAATATAGTGTAGATATTCATTAAAAGCTATTTTGCCCAAAACTTAGGAAAAATCAGAAAGGCATTAGAAATTAATTAACAATGAGTGAAATTATTTTCCCTAGTTTGCTTAAGTAACAGAGAACCTAGGAAAAATAAAGAGACCTTTAGTTCAGATCAGTTTTAAAATAAAATGTTTTATTTAGCATTATTCCAACTAGAAATCAATTGTTAGAATTACAAAACTAGACCCAAAATTGATAATAAAAATCCAGTGGACTTAACCACCAGAACCCCACTGCAAAAATAATGAACACCTCAGCCCATCATTTAAGTAGGGTAAACAAATATAATATGATAATGAGGCATTTTCCAAATAAATCATGAATAACCAATAATAATGCAATAATGGGCAACCAAAATTTTGCTAAGTCAATAATAAGATAAACCACCAGAGAAAAATGCAAACCCATTGAAATGATGCAAAATAATACCTATTGCTAATATCTTATAAGAAAGGCCATTTAATCCAATTGATGCATACCACCCCTTCCCTTAAGCAAAAAGATGCCAAACTTTAGAATGATTGCTCTTGTGCAAAATAGAAGCTAAGAAAAATCAGAAATCTGTTGTTTGATATTTTTCAAATATAGTGGTAGTAGAAAGCACCTCTTTGGCTAGAAACTTGAGAAAACCCTAGTAAAATAACTAATAGGTTTTAATGACTAAAATTTTGTGCCAAGTCATGTTATAGCACCTAAAAGCCAGCAAAAATAAGTTTTAGAGAATTACCTACTGTTGAACAATAGTTGTAGTTCAAAGCACCCCCTCTGCCCTAAAATTTGGTAATTTTTTCCAGAGAAAACTCTTTACTCTCTGATCCCCAAATTTTGAGACAGAGAATTATACACCAGTAATAAGCCACTGTAATTTTTGCAGAATTTTTGGAATTTTATTAAGGCAACTTGTAGTTCAAACCCACTCCAAAAACTTAAGGAAAATAAAGAAAAAGAAAGAAGAAATAAACCTCACTCCAATAAGTCCAACTTGAATTCTTGTCAATTCTCACTAAGGCTTTAAAAAGAATTCAGTGGAACCCCAAAAATAAACCTACCACTTACCTTAGCTAAGTTTGATCCAATTTACCAAGTATACCACCCAGAAGTCTTACATAAGTAAGGTTTAACCTTGTCTAACTCAAGTAGATCATACACCGTATAAAGTTGTAATTTCTAAAGCACATATCATATCATGCATATATCTTACGCATTGCATTCATTAGATTGTAATCTTGCCGACGGAGAGTACGTGCTCATCCCCGAGCAAGGATCTGTCCAAGAGGAGGACCAGGAGCAAGCTTCCGAGGCTGTTGTTGAGGATCTCCCCGCAGCCCCAGCAATTGAAGGCAAGCCCCGGTTTATATGCATAACCGTATTATTATATGCTACTTTACTACACTTAATGCTTGTAGGATTGCAATGTGCACTTAAGTGTAGGAGTTGCTTGAAACCTCTAGTTGCATGAACTTATGATTCCTTTTTGAGATGAATACTAGTATGCTAGGTCCAGTAGCTGCTTTGCTAATCAGGATCTCGGTAGAAGTCGAGTGATTTTTCTAGCACTCGCGCGAGGTCAGGAATTGATTGTATTCATCTTGATAACGGGATCTATGTTAGTCTATGGACTTGGATCCAGGGAGGATGCCTTGACCATGAGACGAGAAAAGGAATTAAGGATTAATGTGTGGATACCTGAGTCAAGCTTTTGAACGTACTAAGCACATGCCGGGAAAAATGGTAACCGGTAAACCTAGTACCTGAGTGAAGCTGGGCACGGACTTTATCCCTCATGCGACCTGAGACTGGGTCTCCCATGCTAGCTATGGTGGGTACAAGTGCGGTCACTGCACGGCGGCAGCCGGGGTCAGTGGAGCATTGTATGCAAAGGCGGTGAGGCCTGGACGCGAACGGGGAATCGATGGGGACGGTTGTCATGTGTGGGGTCGGAGTACCCTGACATGCCGTGTGTTTAGGTTTACCTTGCAAGGTTAAACTCGATTTGAATCGTCTGCTTCTCGCAGCTAATGAGACTGCTTGACCCCTTGTACTGCATCGAGTAAGAAGTGAAATGAGGTTACATGAGACAATTTGTTGATTGAACTAAATGCTTGTCACCATGTATGCTTAGAAGGAGCAAATCTAGCTAAGTTAAAGATGATAGAATTGGAAAAGCTAAAAATTGATTTTAGAAACAGCTAGTGCTTTTGGCAAACCGAACCCCCTCAGCCAACAGCTGCATAGTCTAGAGGTAGAGGAGTAGACTCCTCACACCGGTTAAGTCTAGCTGAGTATTAGTATACTCTGCCTTGTTTGTTGCATAATTTTTGCAGGTACAATTCAGGAAATGGTTGATGGTGTGACTTGGCCTACCACCCTACCACCGGGTTGGACGGTCGAGTGGGATGTTGCTCCGGAAGGAGAGGAGCACGAGGAGTAGTGGGCTAGGCCTTGCCCATTTCCTCGATACCGACGACATCGATTATCCGCTGCATTTTATTTTGTGAACTCTTATTTGCTACTCAAAAACTCCGATCTATGTAATAATTCAGCACTTAATTTGAGGTTTCCTGTTTTATTGTATTTCTTCTGTGACTCACCTTCGAGTGAGATTGTGGAATTTGATCCTGGTTAAGTGGCTCTATCAGACTAGATCTGAGGGACTGACGGGTTATTCCGATTTAAGTGTGTTACGGCCCCTGAGGCGTGACTTAGGCACTTAAGCTGGAATAATTCGGGTGGTTCTGCCACATAGCCATCACTAACAAGCACTCAATATGAAATGTATTTTTAGTAGAGTCGCTCGGGTACAATCTTCTGTCTGTAAGTCAATTGTGTCACATGGGTTACAATTGCTTGTTTACAAATGTTGATGTATCTGTCTTTAGAAGAAGTGATGGTTCATTAGCTTTTAAGGGTGTATTAGACGACAAGCTCTACTTAGTTGATTTTTCGAAAGAGAATGTCAGTCTAGATGCATGCTTAATAGCTAAGACAAATATGGGCTGGCTTTGGCGTTGCCGTCTAGCACATGTTGGGACGAAGAACCTTCATAAGCTTCTAAAGAGAGATCATGTGTTAGGACTAACCGATGTCTGTTTTGAGAAAGACAGACCTTGTGTAGCATGTCAGGCAGGGAAACAGGTGGGAAGCACACATCACGACAAGAATGTGATGACAACATCAAGACCACTGGAGCTCCTTCACATGGATCTTTTCGGACCCGTTGCCTATCTAAGCATCGGGGGAAGTAAGTATGGTCTGGTAATTGTTGATGATTTTTCCCGCTTCACTTGGGTGTTCTTTTTACAAGATAAGTCAGAAACCCAAGGGACACTAAAACGCTTCTTAAGGAGAGCTCAAAATGAGTTTGAGCTTAAAGTGAAAAAGATAAGGAGCGACAATGGGTCCGAGTTCAAGAATCTACAAGTTGAAGAGTTTCTTGAGGAGGAAGGCATCAAGCACGAGTTCTTCGCTCCCTACACACCACAGCAAAACGGTGTGGTAGAGAGGAAGAACAGAACGCTTATCGACATGGCAAGAACGGTGCTTGGAGAGTTCAAGACGCCCGAGCGGTTTTGGTCGAAAGTTGTGAACAAAGCCTGCCACGCCATAAACCGGCTCTATCTGCATCGCCTCCTCAAGAAGACCTCCTATGAACTTCTTACTGGTAACAAACCCAATGTTTCTTACTTTCATGTATTTGGGAGCAAATGCTACATTCTGGTGAAGAAAGGTAGACATTCTAAATTTGCTCCCAAGGCTGTAGAAGGGTTTTTACTAGGATATAACTCAAATACAAAGGCGTATAGGGTCTTCAACAAATCATCAGGATTAGTTGAAGTCTCTAGCGACGTTGTATTTGATGAGACTAATGGCTCTCCAAGAGAGCAAGTTGATCTTGATAATATAGATGAAGATGAAGTTCCAACGGCCGCAATGCGCATGAAGGCGATAGGTGATGTGCGACCACAGGAGCTACAGGAACAAGATCATCCTTCTTCCTCGATGCTGGTGCATCCCCCAACTCAAGATGATGGACAAGTACCTCAAGAAGAAGGGCAGGATCAAGGGGGAGCACAGGAAGATCAAGTGATGGAGGAAGAAGCACCACGGGCCCCTCCAACTCAAGTCCGAGCGTCGATCCAAAGACATCACCCCGTCAATCAAATTCTGGGTGACATCAGCAAGGGAGTAACTACTCGCTCATGACTAGCTAATTTTTGTGAGCATTACTCGTTTGTCTCTTCTATTGAGCCTTTCAAGGTAGAAGAGGCCTTGCAGGATCCGGACTGGGTGTTGGGCATGCAGGAAGAGCTAAACAACTTCAAAAGGAATGAAGTCTGGAGCCTGGTGCCACATCCAAAGCAAAACGTTGTGGGAACCAAGTGGGTGTTCCCTAACAAGCAAGACAAGCACAGGGTGGTGACAAGAAACAAGGCTCGACTTGTGGCAAAAGGTTATGCCCAAGTCATAGGTTTGGATTTTGAGGAGACTTTTGCTCCTGTGGCTAGGCTAGAGTCAATTCGAATTTTGTTAGCCTATGCCACTCACCATTCTTTTAGGCTATACCAAATGGACGTGAAGAGCGCTTTCCTCAATGGGCCAATCAAGGAGGAGGTATACGTGGAACAACCCCCTGCCTTTGTGGATGATAGGTATCCCAACCATGTATATAAGCTATCTAAGGCGCTATATGGACTTAAGCAAGCCCCAAGAACAAGTTATGAATGCCTTAGAGATTTCTTAATTGCTAATGCTTTCAAGGTTGGGAAAGCCGATCCCACTCTTTTCACAAAGACTTGCAACGGTGATCTTTTTGTTTGCCAAATTTATGTTGATGGCATAATATTTGGTTCTACTAATCAAAAGTCTTGTGAGGAGTTTAGCAGGGTAATGATGCAAAAGTTCGAGATGTCGATGATGGGCGAGTTGACCTACTTCCTTGGATTCCAAGTGAAGCAACTCAAGGACGGCACTTTCATCTCCCAAACGAAGTACACTCAGGATCTTCTCAAGAGGTTTGGGATGAAGGACGCCAAGCCCGCGAAGACACCAATGGGAACTGACGGGCATGTTGACCTCAACAAAGGAGGTAAGTCCATTGATCAAAATGCATACCGGTCAATGATAGGTTCACTACTTTATCTTTGTGCTAGTAGACCGGACATTATGCTTAGTGTATGCATGTGTGCTAGATATCAATCCGACCCAAAGGAATGTCACCTTGTGGCTGTTAAGCGAATTCTTAGGTATCTAGTTGCTACGCCTTGCTTCGAGATCTAGTATCCAAAGGGGTCTATCTTTGACTTAATTGGATACGCAGACTCCGACTATGCTGGGTGCAAGGTTGATAGGAAAAGTACATCATGGACGTGCCAATTTCTAGGAAGGTCCCTGGTGTCCTGAAGTTCCAAGAAACAGACATTTGTTGCACTATCCACTGCTAAGGCCGAGTACGTTGCCGCAGGTCAGTGTTGCGCGCAACTACTTTGGATGAGGCAAACCCTCCGGGACTTTGGCTACAATCTAAGCAAAGTCCCACTCCTATGTGACAATGAGAGTGCAATCCGCTTGGCAGATAATCCTATTGAACACAGCCGCACTAAGCAGATAGACATCCGACATCACTTCCTGAGGGACCACCAGCAAAAGGGAGATATCGGTATTTATCATATTAGCACCGAGAACCAGCTAGCCGATATCTTCACCAAGCCATTGGATGAGAAAACATTTTGAAGGTTGCATAGTGAGCTAAATGTCTTAGATTCGCGTAACTTGGATTGATCTATAACATACATGTGTTCTATGCCTTTGATCATGTTACTTTGTGCATTTAAATCCATTATTGTTTTAGGGTGCTCAAGTTGTACAAGTAATCCCTAGACCTCACAAGTCCATATGCAAATGAAGCACATGTTTAGGGGGAGATGTGCTACAACTTGACCTTTGAGACTAACTTGTTTGTTTAAGTACACCTGATGTAATCTCAAAGGTACATTGAAAGGGAAAATGAACTTGGACGACACAAAGACTTCCACTGCACTCTGGTATTAGTGTATTTAATTCCAAGTTCATACTTATGCTCTCATTGCCTTTTTCTCTTAATTGACATTTTTGGTGAGGCAATGGGGTTAAAGGGCCAAGAATGATCCCGTTTTGGTGCTTAATGCCAAAGGGGGAGAAATAAAGGCCAAAGCAAAATGGATTAGCCAACCACTTGTGAATATTGAAAATAGAGGAGTTAGAATTTGTTTGTCAAAATACTATTATTGCAAAATTTGGTCTCTTATGGGGGAGAATTTTGATTATGGGAAAAAGGGGGAGTTTTTTGGGCACTTGATCAATTTTACTCTTGGAATATCTCTCTATGTGCCCAAACAACCATGTTTGACTTAGAGATAAGAAAATGAATTTGATTTGCAAAAACAAATCAAGTGGTGGCAAAGAATGATCCAAATATGCCAAATCCTAAGTAAAGAGAATTTGGTCTTCATTTGCATTGATGTTGCACTTCTTTTGTTGCTTTTTGATGTGTTGGCATGAATCACCAAAAAGGGAGAGATTGAAAGGGAAATGTGCCTTTGGGCCATTTCTATAATGTTTTGGTGATTAAATGCTCAACACGATTGATTAAGTTCTTATGTGCTAAATAAAGAGAGAAATACAAACCATATTACAAGGTATGTTTCTAGACTTAGTACATTGTTTTTGAATACTAATGTGTTTGTCTAAGTGCTATACACTGTGACAAAAGAAGGAGAAAAGAAATGGGAAACCAACTCCAGCTCGGCCTGGCACACCGGACTGTCTGGTGGTGCACCGGACAGTGTCCGGTGCCCCAGGCTGGCCGACGTTGAACCGGCTGCTCTTAGGAATCGACGGAGTTGTATGGCTATAAATCACCGGACTGTCCGGTGGTGCACCAGACTGTCCGGTGAGTCATCCGCGACGAACTCGTCGGTCTCAGGAAATGAAAAGGCGACGTGGCTAAAATTCATCGGACTGTCCGGTGAGTCAACTGCGCCAGCGACCAACGGTCGTCTGCGCGATCAACGTGCGACACGTGGCCATCTCCAACGGTCGGCTGGGTGCACCGGACAGTGTCCGGTGCGCCAACCATCCCTGAGGAGCAACGGTCAGATGTGCCCGATATGGAAGGAGATCGCGCACCGGACATGAACAGTGGCTGTCCGGTGGCGCACCGGACTGTCCGGTGCACCACTCGACAGAAGGCAGGAATTGCCTTCCAAGTTGGTCTCCAACGGCTCCTAGCTTCCTTGGGGCTATAAAAGAGACTCCTAGGCGCATGGAGGAGCACACCAAGCATTCTCTAAGCATACTAAGGCATCCAGACTCCGCTCCCACGCATTTGATTCGTTGTGTTAGTGATTTGAGCTCCATTCGAGTTGTGAACTCCCCGTGTTGTCCTTTGAGCTCAAGTCTTCACTTGTGTGCGTGGTTATGCTGCGTATTTGAGTCTTGTGTGTGTTGCTCTCCTCCCTTACTTCCGTGTTTCTTTTGAGATTATCATTGTAAGGGCGAGAGGCTCCAAATTGTGGAGATTCCTCGCAAACGGGAGAAAAACTATAAGGAAGAAAGCCGTGGTATTCAAGTTGATCATTGGATCGCTTGAAAGGGGTTGAGTGCAACCCTCGTCCATTGGGACACCACAACGTGGAAGTAGGCAAGTGTTACTTGGCCGAACCACGAGATAAAAATCTTGTGTCTTGTGTGTTGCTTCTTATGATTGTTTTGTTCGCACGAGCGTGTTCCATAGCCACTTGATTTAACTAACACTTTAATAATCAAGTCTATGGCTATTTAGTGTTTGATTTTATAGGATCACCTATTCACCCCCCTCTAGGTGCTCTCACCTACTTTGGCTTTGGCAAAGGCAGGGGCCCATGCCAAATCTTAGAGCTCCCAAAGGAATAGATCTATTTTTGGCAATCATGTCTCAAAACAATGGCATAAAACCTAGGGCCCTATGTTCTCTAGCACTACATGATGGTAGACTTACAACTACTTACTGTTGGTTGCTAAAGGCGCCTTCAACAACCTACAAACGATCGCTAAAGATCTTTAGCAACCTATAAAGATGGTCGCTATAAGTGTTGTTGCTAAAAGTTTTAGCGACTTACATCTTTTTAGTGACCAACCGTTGCTTGATTTTGTGGTATATTTAACGACCACAAGTAAGGGATGGAGGGTACCCAAATTAATTTTGCAACCAACAGTCGGATGCCAACTTGCATCTATAGCAACCCATCGTAAGTTGTTAAATTTGTAGATTTTTTAGCTACCAACAAACTTTACTATAAACATATTTAGTGAAGGATCGGTAAGGTGACCAAAGGGGGCGAATGGGAGCCACTAAAAATTATCTTTCGAGAACAACACCGTGACTGCGATCTAACTTTCACACAAACCCCAAGAAATGAAATAAACTGCGTAACACAGTAATACTCAGTCCAGTATGGACTGAATAAACCAAACTGCTACATAGGGAACTGCCCCACTATCTATAAAATCCCATAGTCAAATTCACATAGAAGGGTGAGCGATAGTGCCACGCAGAGGTTTTGCTGTGCCAGACAGCGGTAGTGCCACGCAGACAAGCGGCAATGTCGAGCACTAAAAAATCCTTAGAAAAATCTCAAACTCCACAAGAAGTTTGTGTCACACCTAGTTTTGGAAGGTAAACCGAATGTGAACCATGTACGTGCCAGGATCAGAAACTCACATACACAATGATTACATAATTGGACATCATCACACAATGCTCAAAGTAAATAGCGGAAAAGTACTTTATTACAACAAGATGTCCAAGACATCCACTAAGTCTATAACATAGTCATTAACATCAAAGTCCGGAATTACGAAACATAGAAGACAAGGCCTTCACAGGCAGCTGACTAGGGGTTTGCTACTAAAATAAACTAGAACTCATCGTAGTCCTGAAACTCATCAAAGTCCTTCATGTTGCCAGCATCTCCTCGTGAGCACTGAGTACAGTGGGGACAACCTGGGGTGGGGTGGTTTGTAAAGCAAGGGTGAGTACACATCAACGCACTCGACAAATGTCCCGTTTGACTAAAGTGGACTAGCTGTATATGGAGTTAAAGTTAAGCAGTTGCTTTTAGTTGGTCAAGTTTTTATTACTATAAGTGGAGCCAAGTTTTTAGTAATAAACTCAGTTATTACCCAAAAGCACTCCCTCCAAGAGGAAGTACCAGAGATCATAATTATACCATCATCATTAATCATCATCATAAAAGTAACCAAAGTTCTTCTAATCCAAGAGGATCCTAAGGCAACTCTTAACCGTGAGCACGACTGATATATCAGTTTTCCAACACTCAGCAGAGTTCGCACACTTTACCCAAAAGTCGTGATTCCCGTTCTGCCCGGGGTTCTATCCTCCCCATTGATCACTACCAAGGTGACCTAGCAGGGTCTCACTATGTAGCCTTTACAAAGATTCCCCAAAGGTCATAGCTGCCCATTAGGTTTCTCCAGTTTGATAAACACAGTACCTCTCCCTAAAGGAAGGGTGACTAACAAAACCAAATCAAGAACCTCTGCAACCAGCCTCGGTAGAGCAAGTACTGTGTCCGGACCCCATTGACGGCCCTACGGCGAAGCCAACTACTCCTCTGGTTCCTCTAATTAATCAGCTAAGGGTGTCCCATTCCACCCTCATGGTTGCACTGTTATCCCGGGTTGTCACTCCCCAAACAGGTCCTTACGGAGAGGTACTTAGGAAACAACCTGAGTCCCCTAAAGTATCACAAGAACATTAATTGGGATAACATCATCGTATCATAAGTATCCACAACATGTTCATTGATTAAGGTAAAGCAATGGCATAAAGCTAACCTTGATAACCTAAAAGGTAAACAAGGATAAGGTAAATACAGACTAGTCAATCCTTAAGTTTCAATAATGTAATGCGGGACAGTGAATTATAAAATAGATAGGACATAATAGGTCAGAGGACACTTGCCTTCACCATGTTGTTGCTCAGGAAGATCTTCGGCAACACACTCAGGAACCACAGGCTGCTCGTTGTCTAAATAAAGCGATCATACATTCAATACATTTGGAAAGTACAAATGAATAACACACCAAACATGTACAATCAAGTATACACTAGTTTGACAAGACATTATGAACATAAAAGGGTTATACCTAAATGTTAGGGTTTAATACAGTTAGAGATCAGTGATTCCCTAGATATTATGGACTATTTAGTTTAGTGCCACTAATTAGTGAGACACAAAATTATACCAGGGATCAATTCATACACAACATTTTATTAATCTCACCACATTAAACCTCTAAGTGCCATTAGAATTTTCGTTTTTATTGATTTTACAACACCAATACATTATTACTTCTACTTAACCTTTAATCTAGGCATAAAATTAAAGTGCACATGATGTGGATGATCATAATTTATTTGGACAGAGAATATTTCTATGAACATTTTGTAATTTGAACCACTAAATTTGGAGTTCATATGAAAAAGATATGAAATAAACAAGTTTCGAAGTTTAAAATATGAAACTATGCCCAATTATGTGATTATTTAAAAGGCTAGGGGTCTGTTTAAAAGAAACTAGGGGCCTGCGCGCTAAAACTCAAGACGACGGGTTGATTCTCGAAAACCTGAGGGTCTCTTACGCAAAACCGCCACGCGAAGGGGTATCGGGTAATCTGGACCGCACGATCACGAGTGGACGACCGATATTAGATCCCGCAGTCGAGCGCAGGGGCACGGATGCGCACCGAGCGCTGACAGGTGGGCTCGGAGTGTCAGCGATTGAGAAGGGAGGCGGGCTAACTAGTCAGTGCCAGAGGGCGCAGGCGCTGACCGGCGGGGCCCAGAGGCAGAGCGCGGGTGAGGGAGCGAATCAGAGCGGTCGGGTGTGAATTGGACGTTAGTATTCGATCAGGTTTGATTAGATCTGGGCCGCCCGATCTCAGACGGACGCCTGGGATCTAACGACCAGGTCCCTCGCCTGCCAGCGGTGGCGCCACTCGCATCTACCGGAGACGAGGGCGCGAGCGCACTGGGCCCGCTGGGACACCAGGAAGGGCTCGGGGAATTTAGGGGAGTGCATCGAACTCGGCTAGGGGCATAGCACCGACACAAAGGCGCTGGAGGGGGCGGTTCACAGCGAGGTGGCTCGGTGGTGGCACAACACTACTCCGGCGAGCAATCACGCATGACCGAGGGAAATCAAGGGAAAAATAGGGGTGGGTCTTGGTTGCTTAACTCGAGAGGAAACACCGGAGTCCCGGAGCAATGGCGGAGGATCAGGGACGCCTCAAGGCGACAGTGGTGGAGCTCTGGCAGCACAGGAAGAACTCCGGTGAGCACGGACCGGGCGGACCAGAGGGGCTGGGGGTGAACCGAGGGGCGTTCCAGGTGGCGAGTGATAGGGCGGAGCTTACCGGGGCAATAGACGCGGCAGGGAGTCCCACAACGACCGTAGAACGGACGGCAGACGTCGGTGAGTAGCGGCAGAACTGCCTGGGTGCGCATGCAGGGCGAGAGAGAGGGCGAGAGTGCTCGGTTGAGGGCACAAATGAGCAGGGGGAAGTGGGCGAGCGGGGCATGGGCTCTAAAGGGGTGAGGGCGTGCAGAGGTGGCCGAAGATTGTGCGGACGTGGCCGCGTCCACGGTGGTGCCATGGGCGGGAGGTTAGGGACGGGGTCTGACGGGTGGGGTCCGCGGGGCAGAGAGAGGATGAGCGCGTGCGCGAGGAAATTGGCTCTGACAGGCCGACCCCACAGAGCAGTGAGAGGGAGAGAGGGAGAGAAGGGGCGCGCGGGCGGGCGCCAACAAGCGGGGTCCGCCTGTCAGGGGCTTAGGGCGCGCGGGCACGGGGCTGGTCCTGCTGGGTCGACTTCGGCTGAAATGGGTTTTTCCATTTTCTAGGGAATTTCTAATGCTTTCCTATTTACTTTCTCTAGGGTTTTCAATTGAAATTCAAATCAAGTTTCAAATTCAAACCAAATCAAACATGTGCACAATTCAAAGAATATTTGGAGCTCAGCATGATGCAACATTTCATGACTCATATTGTTTTCACAAAATAAAATAATTAAATCACTCACTAATAAATCTAATTCTACCAAAAATAAAAAGAGAGAGAAACTAGAGAGAGAGAAGAGTAACACCTGAATTTGGTAGGTAATTAAAAAGAAATTTTATACCCCCAAATTCGAGGTGTTACAGACCTATCCCCTTTAAAAGAATCTCACCCTCGAGATTCAGGGATGGCTAGCAAAGAGTTCAGGGTACTTGGCTTTAGATCATCTTCTGTTTCCCAGGTTGCTTCTTCTTTTGAATGATGGCCCCATTTGACTTTGCACATCCAGATAGTGCTCCTCCGAGTGACCAATCTGCTGTCTCCAGAATTTGAGTTGGTTTCTCAATATAAGTCAGATCTTGTTGAACTTTAAGGTCCTCTATTGGCAACTGCTCTTCTAGTACTCGCAAGAATTTCTTTAGATGAGACACATGAAATACATCATACACTGCTTACATATTTTCTGGTATGCTGAGTTGATATGCCACTTCTCCATGTCTTGCTTGAATCTGGTACAACCCGATATATCGAGGTGCTATCTTTCTTTTGACTCCAAACCTTTTGGTTTCTCTTATGGGTGACACTTTCAAGTAAACATAGCCTCCCACTTCAAAACTCAGTTCTCTTCTTCGGGTGTCAGCATAGCTTCACTGTCTGGACTGTGCTGTCTTTAGATTCTCTCGAACCATTCTGATGTTTTCTTCAGCTTCAAGCAAAATATTTGGACCGAACACCTGCCTTTCGCCGGGTTGGTCCCAATGCAACGGAGTTCTGCAATTCCTCCCATAAAGTGCTTGGAATAGTGACATCTTCAGACTGGCCTGATAGTTGTTGTTGTAGGAGAATTCTGCATATGGTAGCCTCTTGTCCCAACCTAACTTGTCTTGCAATGCACAAGCTCTCAACATATCTTTAAGAATCTGGTTGATTCTCTCTGTCTGACCATCTGTCTGTGGGTGATAAGCTGAACTGAACTTCAAGTGTGTGCCCAAAGCTTCATGTAGTTGCTGCCAAAAATGAGAAGTGAATTGGGTGCCTCTGTCTAATACTATCTTCTTTGGAACGCCATGCAAGCACATAATCCGAGACATGTATAATTCTGCTAACACTGCACTTTTATAGGTGGTCTTAACCGATATGAAATGGGCCACCTTTGTCAAACGGTCCAGTACTACCCAGATGGAGTCATAACCAGCACGAGTGTGGGGCAGACCGACTATAAAGTCCATCCCGATCTCATCCCATTTCCACTAAGGAATTTGCAACAGCTGCAACAAACCTGTGGGTCTCTAATGTTCTGCCTTGATCCTCTAACAACTGTCGCATCTAGCAACATACTCTGCTATCTCCCTTTTCATACTGTACCACCAGAATCTTTTCTTTAGGTCTTGGTACATCTTCTCGCTATCAGGGTGTATAGAATATGCTGTCTCATGAGCTTCCTTGAAAATTAGTTCCCGGATCGATTTGATGTCGGGAACGCACAACCTATCCTTGAACCATACCACTCCTTCAGCATCTTCACGAAAATCTGGACCTTTTGAGAGCACCTAGAGGGGGGGTGCATAGGTGATCCTATGAAATTCAATACTAAATAGCCACAAGCTTGGTTATAAAGATGTTAGTGCAATAGAACCAAGTGGCTATAGAGCGAGCTCTTGCGAATCACAATAATCACAGAGAAAGACAACACAAGAGACACAGTGGTTTATCCCGTGGTTCGGCCAAGTATAACACTTGCCTACCTCCACGTTGTGGCGTCCCAATGGACGAGGGTTGCACTCAACCCCTTTCAAGTGATCCGATGATCAACTTGAATACCACGGTATTCTTCCTTATAGTTTTCTTCCCGTTTGCGAGGAATCTCCACAAGTTGGAGCCTCTCGCCCTTACAAGATGTAAAGCCAAAAAAAAATTTGATTAGAGAAAAATAATGATATAAATAAATAGATATAATTATGTTAGTATTTTGGGGAATTTTTGAAGCCTTTTTGAGATTTATTAGTTCCCTTCTCTTTCATAATTAGATAATGATCTTAAATTAATCAAGTAACCAATAAATAAAGAAAGAAATGGGCATTCCATGCTTATGAATTTGTTGGGATGCATTTTGGTGAAATGAGGGATCATAACTTACATTTGATCTCAACTTATAAATTAAAATATAAAATGAGAAAGGGAATTTGTAATAAAGTAAATTATTGTTAGAATTAAATAATGGGAAGGTGAATAAGTAATAATAGTGGAAATAGTAGGATTTGGATTATATATAATTGTGATTGGGGACCTGAAATACAAAATAGGAATTTGAATTTGAAAATTTCAGATTGGAAGTAGAAAAAAAAGAAGAAAAAAGAGAGAAGAAAAACCAGAATAAAACACAGTTGGGCCTCACTTCGGTTTCGGCCCACCTCCTCTTCGCCACCTGCCAGCGCAAACCCTGTGTTTCCCCTCCCTCCGCTCACTTGCAGGCGGGACCTACATGTCAGCTTCTGTGTTCTGCTCGTCCGCGCTGGTGTCCATTTCTGGGCGACCGACAATGGGTCTAGCCCGTCGGTCTCGCTTTGCTGGGGCGCGCGCGACTCGATCGCTGTCACGCTGCGTGGACCCAACATGTCGGGTTCATCTCCTTCACAGAGTTTGTGGCGCGGCGGATTTCAACAGAATCCGTAAATCCTAGGATTATGAATCCTATCCGTGGGTACTTTGAGCCTATAAATATCAGCCTCCACGACCGCCCCATCAGGGTAACTCAATCGTGGTGCCAAACGACATCTTGTAATCTATCGCGGTATTTTGGGCCGCCACCGTCGAACTCCGGGTGAAGCCGCCACCGTTGTTCGTCACTCCCGCCTCCGCTCGGCGTCTGTGGTGGGGTCTGGGAGTGCCACCGGTGTGCGTGGATCGTGGTCGGGCAAGACCTCAGCCGTGGTGGCCATCGATGTCCTGTGAATTGTTCATCGGAGATCCAAATCGTCGTGGCGCCGCTTTCCATCGTGACCGGCATTCCCTGCTGCATCACCGGCGGTAACTTTCCTTCACCTGGGTTAACAATCGGCTGCTCTCTGTGTTGAATCATTTTGCATAGGGATTGCTCATGGGTTTGGCCGGGTGGCCATCGCCGGTGTGACTGACGCCTCTGCTCGGCCGTCGGGTATGGACGAAACACAACGACCGTGGGATCCTATTCAACGGCTAGGATTAGATGGGGGTGTCCACTACTAGATCTTGGACGAACGGGTCAGATTAGAAGTAGTATACGCCTTCACCATATTATATCTGAGTCGTAGGTATTGGAATGGTTGGGCAGGATTGGATCGTGGCGTGGTCGTGTGAGGACCGCTGATCCATGATCCAGGGGCCACAGTTGATCGCCGTTCCCTTTAAATACTAGGGTAATCCGGGCTGTTCAACTGTGATCCGATGGATGAGATCCGAGGATACCCTTTCAGCCATGGTCGTTTACATAAGAGCCCTCGGGTTTCAGTAAAATCAACCCGCCATCCTATCCTAGTATAAAGTAATTATGGTTGGGCCCTGGTTTCTTATAAAATAGCCCTTGGTCTTTCGCAGAATAGTGTCCCCAGTCCAATCAGAGAATAAAAGGGATAAAACAATTCAGAAAATGATTTTTTTGTTTAGAAATAATTTCAGAAACTTGGGAAATTCATATTTAATTCATTTTAGCTCCAAATTGATCCATTCCAATGGCATTAATTTTGTATTAATATTGTCTACCAACCAGTAACACTGTTTAGCCATGAAACTTGAATTAGAATTGTTCATTTGAATTAATCTATTCTAGGTGCTAATAACTTCAGAAATTCGTAACCCAATAACCGTAACTCGGTTTTGATCCATTCTAGTTGCATTAGTCTCACAATAATATTTATTATCATCTGGTAACTCCGATTGTAGTGATTCTTCGAAAAACCATAACTTCATAACCGTAACTCCGATTGTAGTGATTCTCGAGCCCACGATTTCATAGCGACGCATAGATCATTAGTATACATTTTTTTGTTATGGTTGGTGTGATGTTAATTTTGTCTATACCATGTTTGTTTCTATTGCTACGACTAGCAGTGAGGTCACAAAAATCTGAAGATCATCCTGGTACCTGGAATCTCAAGTCCCAGGCAAGTTGTGCCCTTGATCACTTCTTTTTACCCAGTCATGTTCTGATTAATCATAATGATCTGCATAGGTTAATTTTGATGGGACCCAACAGGTTACCCTAGTTTGATTATCTTTATACCTTGACTCCACTAAACTTTTTGGGTAGTACCTGCTATTGCTTTATGTGGTTTTGGGTATAAAGATTACACTATTCATGATTATACTTTTGTTATCAGTTGTTATTTATTGTTCATGTTAAGATCATTATGTTAATTGGAACATGGAGAACCACCCGGGAAAACAGTGCTACCACAAGGGTTTATGGACGCCCTTGGCTGACTAATTAGGAAAGCTAGTGGAGGACTACCTTACCCGAAAGGGGCAAGGGCAGTAGGGGAGTGGTCAGTGTAGGGAGGCCCTTGGGATGATTTTGCTGCGATGGCGGTCATGCGGGGGATTCCTAAATTGGAGCTTCCTATAAACTGTAGCGGGTTTTCTGAAGCTAGTGGAACTTTGTAAAGGCCTCGTAGTGTTACCCTGCCTCGCCTCCTCGGTAGAGGTGTATGAGATTGGCCATCTCTTGGCAGATGGGTAACATGACTTGTGGGTAAAGATGTGCAACCTCTGCAGAGTGTAAAACTGGTATACTAGCCGTGCTCACGGTCATGAGCAGCTCGGACACTCACATGATTAAATTATGGAACTTAAACTCAATTTGTCATATGCATTGCATCGCAGGTGATGTTGTTACTTTTGTTCTACTACTTAATTGGGTTGGTATTTACTTATACTTAGTAATTGCTAATAAAATTTTGACCAACTTTAAAAGCAATGCTCAGCCCTAACCATCCTCTTTGGTAAGCCTTACACTTCACGTGAGCTCCCACCTTTGGCGAGTTCATGCACATTATTCCCCACAACTTGTTGAGCGATGAACGTATGTGAGCTCACTCTTGCTGTCTCACACCCCCCACAGGTCAAGATCAGGTACCGCAGGATGAGGCGCATGGAGGATGCTGCGTTGTGTTCGTGAGAGGACTAGGTCGTCGTCTCCCAGTCAACTTTGGTTTGCTAGACCGTTGTCTCCTTATAATGTAATTATTTATTTTGTACAGAACTCCTATTATATAGTAAAGATGTGACATTCGATCCTGTGCCATGATTCATCATATGTGTGAGACTTGGTCCCAGCACACCTGGTGATTATGTTCGCGCCCGGGTCTTGATGCCCCGAAACCCGGGTGTGACAGAAGTGGTATCAGAGGAATGTTGACTGTAGGACGAAACTTAGATAGAACTGGACAACCATTAAATACTTATCTTACTCTGATTCTTTTCTAAACTTATCTTAATCTTTTCTCATCTATTTCCGCTTTACTCTGATTATTCTTACCTTTTCTTTCTAAAAAGCAAATGTGGATTTCACACTTTGAAATCCTGTGCCTAAAGTGACCTTTAGGGATAGGACCTACTCTTAGGAACAAAATCAAAACTATTTTTGTAAATATTTGTATACTTCAGTGTTTGTTCTTATGATATTGTCTGATTTGGATCTTTGATTGAGTGTGATGAGTTGTGGAGTAATGTTCACAATTACATCTGCATATACGTATAGGCATAAATAGAATTCATAAGAAAACCAAGCAACTTAGATTATCCTGCATTAAAATGTATCTATCTCATAGAGATCCCTCTAATCTTAAAAGACCCTCTCTTAGCTTAATAGATTCATCTTATCTTGAAAAGATTTTATCTTATCCAAATAGATCTAACTGACCTCAAAAGGATTCTACCTTATCCTTATGGATTCATCTTGCCCTAATTAGTATGTTGATCCCACTCTAGAATAACAACCATGATCTAATCCAAATTTGAGTTACTTAAATAAGTTAGATAATGTTGGCGACAAAAATTAGGCCCTGATTCTATAAACATATCTTACCCTAAATTAATACCTTGGACTAACTTGTCCGTAAACAACAACCTAACCTACATCATAGGTTGCCTAACCCATTTGTTCAAAAAGCAAAGTAAAACTCTGCTCAAACCTACCTACCTCGTGTACCCCGACTATCCTAACTATATGTCCTTAACTCGGATGGCAACTCCAAGAAGAAATGTCGAAGAAAAGATCAACCACGTCAAGGAAGGAGGGAAGTCAAACTCAATCTGCAGATGCATTACCACCCAACACGAAGTTCTTTCTCACCATAAACTTTCTTACCCCTGGCTATTCTTGCCCTAACCTACCCATCTTCTATAATAAAATGACTATACATATATATATACCCATGCTTTCCTAATCACCTACTCATTTGTATCAAAGACTAAAAAAATATATAACAACTAGAAACTAAAAGCTACATTGCAACCAATCTATTTATAACCTCTTTCTTACAAATCTCGAGGACGAGATTTCTGTTAAGGGGGGTACGATTTGTAAAGCCAAAAAAAATTTTGATTAGAGAAAAATAATGATATAAATAAATAGATATAATTATGTTAGTATTTTGGGGAATTTTTGAAGACTTTTTGAGATTTATTAGTTCCCTTCTCTTTCATAATTAGATAATGATCTTAAATTAATCAAGTAACCAATAAATAAAGAAAGAAATGGGCATTCCATGCTTATGAATTTGTTGGGATGCATTTTGGTGAAATGAGGGATCATAACTTACATTTGATCTCAACTTATAAATTAAAATATAAAATGAGAAAGGGAATTTGTAATAAAGTAAATTATTGTTAGAATTAAATAATGGGAAGGTGAATAAGTAATAATAGTGGAAATAGTAGGATTTGGATTATATATAATTGTGATTGGGGACCTGAAATACAAAATAGGAATTTGAATTTGAAAATTTCAGATTGGAAGTAGAAAAAAAAGAAGAAAAAAGAGAGAAGAAAAACCAGAATAAAACACAGTTGGGCCTCACTTCGGTTTCGGCCCACCTCCTCTTCGCCACCTGCCAGCGCAAACCCTGTGTTTCCCCTCCCTCCGTTCACTTGCAGGCGGGACCTACATGTCAGCTTCTGTGTTCTGCTCGTCCGCGCTGGTGTCCATTTCTGGGCGACCGACAATGGGTCTAGCCCGTCGGTCTCGCTTCGCTGGGGCACGCGCGACTCGATCGCTGTCACGATGCGTGGACCCAACCTGTCGGGTTCATCTCCTTCACAGAGTTTGTGGCGCGGCGGATTTCAACAGAATCCGTAAATCCTGGGATTATGAATCCTATCCGTGGGTACTTTGAGCCTATAAATATCAGCCTCCACGACCGCCCCATCAGGGTAACTCAATCGTGGTGCCAAACGACATCTTGTAATCTATCGCGGTATTTTGGGCCACCACCGTCGAACTCGGGGTGAAGCCGCCACCGTTGTTCGTCACTCCCGCCTCCGCTCGGCGTCTGTGGTGGGGTCTGGGAGTGCCACCGGTGTGCGTGGATCGTGGTCGGGCAAGACCTCAGCCGTGGTGGCCATCGATGTCCTGTGAATTGTTCATCGGAGATCCAAATCGTCGCTGCGCCGCTTTCCATCGTGACCGGCATTCCCTGCTGCATCACCGGCGGTAACTTTCCTTCACCTAGGTTAACAATCGGCTGCTCTCTGTGTTGAATCGTTTTGCATAGGGATTGCTCATGGGTTTGGCCGGGTGGCCATCGCCGGTGTGACTGCCGCCGTGGACGTCGGCAACGCCTCTGCTCGGCCGTCGGGTATGGACGAAACACAGCGACCGTGGGATCCTATTCAACGGCTAGGATTAGATGGGGGTGTCCACTACTAGATCTTGGACGAACGGGTCAGATTAGAAGTAGTATACGCCTTCACCACATTATATCTGAGCCGTAGGTATTGGAATGGTTGGGCAGGATTGGATCGTGCCGTGGTCGTGTGAGGACCGCTGATCCATGATCCAGGGGCCACAGTTGATCGCCGTTCCCTTTAAATACTAGCGTAATCCGGGCCGTTCAACTGTGATCCGATGGATGAGATCCGAGGATACCCTTTCAGCCATGGTCGTTTACATAAGAGCCCTCGGGTTTCAGTAAAATCAACCCGCCATCCTATCCTAGTATGAAGTAATTATGGTTGGGCCCAGGTTTCTTATAAAATAGCCCTTGGTCTTTCGCAGAATAGTGTCCCCAGTCCAATCAGAGAATAAAAGGGATAAAACAATTCAGAAAATGATTTTTTTGTTTAGAAATAATTTCAGAAACTTGGGAAATTCATATTTAATTCATTTTAGCTCCAAATTGATCCATTCCAATGGCATTAATTTTGTATTAATATTGTCTACCAACCAGTAACACTGTTTAGCCATGAAACTTGAATTAGAATTGTTCATTTGAATTAATCTATTCTAGGTGCTAATAACTTCAGAAATTCGTAACCCAATAACCGTAACTCGGTTTTGATCCATTCTAGTTGCATTAGTCTCACAATAATATTTATTATCATCTGGTAACTTTGTTTTGTCATGAATTATAGGTTAAAATGTTGCACTTAGTCTATTCTATATTTAACCACGTGGATCTTCGAAAAACCATAACTTCATAACCGTAACTCCGATTGTAGTGATTCTCGAGCCCACGATCTCCTAGCGACGCGTAGATCATTAGTATACATTTTTTTGTTATGGTTGGTGTGATGTTAATTTTGTCTATACCATGTTTGTTTCTATTGCTACGACTAGCAGTGAGGTCACGAAAATCTGAAGATCATCCTGGTACCTGGAATCTCAAGTCCCAAGCAAGTTGTGCCCTTGATCACTTCTTTTTACCCAGTCATGTTCTGATTAATCATAATGATCTGCATAGGTTAATTTTGATGGGACCCAACAGGTTACCCTAGTTTGATTATCTTTATACCTTGACTCCACTAAACTTTTTGGGTAGTACCTGCTATTGCTTTATGTGGTTTTGGGTATAAAGATTACACTATTCATGATTATACTTTTGTTATCAGTTGTTATTTATTGTTCATGTTAAGATAATTATGTTAATTGGAACATGGAGAACCACCCGGGAAAATAGTGCTACCACAAGGGTTTATGGACGCCCTTGGCTGACTAATTAGGAAAGCTAGTGGAGGACTACCTTACCCGAAAGGGGCAAGGGCAGTAGGGGAGTGGTCAGTGTAAGGAGGCCCTTGGGATGATTTTGCTGCGATGGCGGTCATGCGGGGGATTCCTTCATTGGAGCTTCCTATAAACTGTAGCAGGTTTTCTGAAGCTAGTGGAACTTTGTAAAGGCCTCGTAGTGTTACCCTGCCTCGCCTCCTCGGTAGAGGTGTATGAGATTGGCCGTCTCTTGGCAGATGGGTAACATTACTTGTGGGTAAAGATGTGCAACCTTTGCAGAGTGTAAAACTGGTATACTAGCCGTGCTCACGGTCATGAGCAGCTCGGACACTCACATGATTAAATTATGGAACTTAAACTCAATTTGTCATATGCATTGCATCGCAGGTGATGTTGTTACTTTTGTTCTACTACTTAATTGGGTTGGTATTTACTTATACTTAGTAATTGCTAATAAAATTTTGACCAACTTTAAAAGCAATGCTCAGCTCTAACCATCCTCTTTGGTAAGCCTTACACTTCACGTGAGCTCCCACCTTTGGCGAGTTCATGCACATTATTCCCCACAACTTGTTGAGCGATGAACGTATGTGAGCTCACTCTTGCTGTCTCACACCCCCCCACAGGTCAAGATCAGGTACCGCAGGATGAGGCGCATGGAGGATGCTGCGTTGTGTTCGTGAGAGGACTAGGTCGTCGTCTCCCAGTCAACTTTGGTTTGCTGGACCGTTGTCTCCTTATAATGTAATTATTTATTTTGTACAGAACTCCTATTATATAGTAAAGATGTGACATTCGATCCTGTGCCATGATTCATCATATGTGTGAGACTTGGTCCCAGCACACCTGGTGATTATGTTCGCGCCCGGGTCTTGATGCCCCGAAACCCGGGTGTGACACAAGATTGATCACAAAGAAAGCACGGAGTAAGGATGGGAAGAGCAACGTACACTAGAATTAAATCCACACCGCAAACACGCACACAAGTGAGAAGATGAGCACACAAAACACGAGCGGGGAGTTTACAACTCGAAAAGTGCTCCAATCTCAAGAACGATGAACGATTGCGTGAAAGTGAGGACTAGAAGTCTTGGAATGCTTAGAGTGTGCTTGGGTGACTCCTCCATGTGCCTAGGGGTCCCTTTTATAGCCCCAAGGCAGCTAGGAGCCGTTGGAGGCCAACAAGGAAGGCTATCCTTGCCTTCTGTCGGGTGGCGCACCGGACAGCCACTGTTCATGTCCGGTGCGCGGTCTCCTTCCAATTCTGGCATAGCTGACTTTTGCAGATTCGTGGCAGTTGGCGCACCGGACACTGTCCGGTGCCCCCTGCCGACCGTTGGCGCGGGCCACGCGTCGCCCGCGGATTGCACGACCGACCGTTGCGCTGGCGGCCGTTGGCTCACCGGACAGTCCGGTGCATCACCGGACAGTTCGGTGAATTATAGCCGTACGCCACCAAGTTCTCCCGAGAGCGGTCTGTTCACCGGAGTCCAGCCTGGCGCACCGGACACTGTCTGGTGCACCTCCGGACAGTCCGGTGTGCCAGACTAAGCAGAGATTTGTCTGTACCGAGCCAAGTCTTTAGGTTCTTTTCTTTTCTCTGTTTCTAGCACTTAGACAACATATATTAGTACTCAAAACAATGTACTAAGTCTAGAAACGTACCTTGTTACATGATTTGCACTTCTCTCTTCATTTGGCACATATTAACTCACTCACTATGTGTTGGTCACTTAATCACCAAAATATAATAGGAATGGCCCAAGGGCACATTTCCCTTTCAATCTCCCCCTTTTTGGTGATTTATGCCAACACAACAAAAAGCAATGCAAACATGCAACATCGATTCAAATTGAAGACCACATTGTTTTTTATTCTAATTTGGCATATTTGGATCCTTCTTTGCCACCACTTGGTTTGTTTTTGCAAATCAAATTCATTTTCCTATCTCTAAGTCAAACACACTTGTTTTAGGCACAGGAGAGATATTCTAATGGAAAAATTGATCAAGTGCCAAAAACTCCCCCTTTTTCCCATAATCATAAAATCTCCTCACAAGAGACCAAATTTTGTAATAGGAGTATTTTGACAAATCAAAAGTTCTAACTCTATTGTTTTCAAAAAACAATTCTCAAGTGGTAGCTGATCCATTTGCTTTGGCCTTAATTTCTCCCCCCCCCTTTGGCATTAAGCACCAAAACGGGATCATTAGTGGCCCTCTAACCCCATTGCCGCAACAAAAATGTCAATTAAGAGCAAAAAGGCAATAGGAGCTGAAGAATGAACTTGGAGGTTAGTACACTAATACCGGAGTGCAGTGGAAGTCTTTGCATGGTCCAAGTTCACCTTTCCCTTTCAATTCACCTTTGAGACTACATCAAGTAAACTCAAGCACAAATGTTAGTCTCAAAGGGTCAAGTTGTAGCACTTCTCCCCCTAAATATGTGCATCACTCACACATGGACTTGTGAGGTCCGGGGATCCCTTGCGCAACTTGAGCACCATAAATAAACAACAAATCTCATAAATGCATAAAGTAACATGATCAAAGGCATAAAACACATGTATGCTATAAATCAATCCAAGTTACGCGAATCTAAGACATTTAGCTCACTACGCAGCCTGCAAAAGGTTTTCTCATCTAAAGGCTTGGTAAAGATATCGGCTAGCTGGTTCTCGGTGCTAATATAAAACACTTCGATATCTCCCTTTTGCTGGTGGTCTCTCAAAAAGTGACGCCGGATGTCTATGTGCTTAGTGCGGCTGTGTTCAACAGGATTATCCACCATGCGGATTGCACTCTCATTGTCACATAGGAGTGGGACTTTGCTCAAATTGTCGCCAAAGTCCCGGAGGTTTTGCCTCATCCAAAGTAGTTGCGCGCAACACTGTCCTGTGGCAACATACTCGGCCTCAGCGGTGGATAGGGCAACATAGGTTTTTTTCTTAGAACTCCAAGACACCAGGGACCTTCCTAGGAATTGGCACATCCCTGATGTACTCTTCCTATCAACCTTGTATACAGCATAATCGAAGTCTGAATATCCAATCAAGTCAAAGGTAGACCCCTTTGGATACCAGATCCCGAAGCAAGGCGTAGCAACTAAATATCTAAGAATCCGCTTAACGGCCACAAGGTGACATTCCCTTGGGTCGGATTGAAATCTAGCACACATGCATACGCTAAGCATAATATCCGGTCTACTAGCACATAAATAAAGCAATGACCCTATCATAGACCGGTATGCCTTTTGATCAACGGACTTACCTCCTTTGTTGAGGTCGACATGTCCGTCGGTTCCCATCGGCGTCTTCGCGGGCTTGGCGTCCTTCATCCCAAACCTCTTGAGAAGGTCTTGAGTGTACTTCATTTGGGAGAGGAAGGTGCCGTCCTTGAGTTGTCTCACTTGGAACCCAAGAAAGTATGTCAACTCGCCCATCATTGACATCTCAAATTTCTGTGTCATCACCCTGCTAAACTCCTCACAAGACTTTTGATTAGTAGAACCAAATATTATATCATCGACATAAATTTGGCACACAAAAAGGTCACTGTCACAAGTCTTAGTGAAAAGAGTGGGATCGGCTTTCCCAACCTTGAAAGCATTAGCAATTAAGAAATCTCTAAGGCATTCATACCATGCTCTTGGGGCTTGCTTAAGTCCATAGAGCGCCTTAGAGAGCTTAAAAACGTGGTCGGGATACCTGTCATCCTCAAAGCCAGGGGGTTGTTCCACATACACCTCCTCCTTGATTGGCCCATTGAGGAAAGCGCTCTTCACGTCCATTTGAAACAACCTGAAAGAATGGTGAGCGGCATAGGCTAACAGAATGCGAATAGACTCTAGCCTAGCCACAGGAGCAAAAGTCTCCTCAAAATCCAAACCTGCGACTTGGGCATAACCTTTTGCCACAAGTCGAGCCTTGTATCTTGTCACCACCCCGTGCTCGTCTTGCTTTAGACGTGGCACCAGGCTCCAAACTTCATTTTGCTTGAAGTTGTTGAGATCTTCCTGCATGGCCAACACCCAGTCCGGATCTTGCAAGGCCTCTTCTACCCTGAAAGGCTCAATAGAAGAGACAAACGAGTAATGCTCACAAAAATTAGCTAATCTTGAGCGAGTTGTTACTCCCTTGCTTATGTCACCCAGAATCTGGTCAACGGGGTGATTCCTTTGAATTGTCGCTCGAACTTGAGTTAGAGGGTCTAGTGGTGCTTCTTCCTCCAAAACTTGTTCTTCTTGTGCTCCCCCTTGATCACACGCCTCTTCTTGAGGAACCTGTTCATCATCTTGAGTTGGGGGATTCACCATTGTTGAGGAAGAAGGTTGATCTTGCTCTTGTTGTTCCTGTGGTCACACATCTCCGATCGCCATGGTGCGTATTGCGGCCATTGGAACATCATCTTCATCTACATCATCAAGATCAAATTGCTCTCTTGGAGAGCCATTAGTCTCATCAAATACAACGTCGCTAGAGACTTCAACCAAACCCGATGATTTGTTGAAGACTCTATACGCCCTTGTATTTGAATCATACCCTAGTAAAAACCCTTCTACAGCTTCGGGAGCAAATTTAGAATTTCTACTTTTCTTCACTAGAATGTAACATTTGCTCCCAAATACACGAAAGTATGAGACGTTGGGCTTGATACCGGTAAGAAGTTCATACGAGGTCTTCTTGAGGAGGCGATGAAGGTAGAGCCGGTTTATGGTGTGGCAAGCTGTGTTCACAACTTCCGACCAAAACCGCTCAGGCGTCTTGAACTCTCCAAGTATTGTCCTCGCCATGTCGATAAGTGTCTTGTTCTTCCTCTCTACCACACCATTTTGCTGTGGTGCGTAGGGAGCGGAGAACTCGTGCTTGATGCCTTCCTCCTCAAGGTACTCCTCCACTTGCATATTCTTGAACTCGGACCTGTTGTCGCTTCTTATCTTTTTCACCTTGAGCTCAAACTCGTTTTGAGCCCTCCTTAGAAAGCGCTTTAGGGTCCCTTGGGTTTTTGATTTATCCTGCAAAAAGAATACCCAAGTGAAGCGGGAAAAATCATCAACAATTACTAAACCATACTTACTTCCCCCGATGCTAAGGTAGGCGACGGGTCCGAAGAGGTCCATGTGGAGAAGCTCTAGTGGTCTTGATGTAGTCATCACATTTTTGTTGTGATGAGTGCTTCCCACCTGTTTCCCTACTTGACAAGCTGCACAAGGTTTATCTTTTTCGAAGCATACATTGGTTAGTCCTAACACATATTCTCCCTTTAGAAGTTTATGAAGGTTCTTCATCCCAACATGTGCTAGACGACGATGCCACAGCCAGCCCATGCTAGTCTTAGCTATTAAGCATGCATCTAGATCGGCCTCCTCTTTCGAAAAATCAACTAAGTAGAGTTTGCCATCTAGTACACCCTTAAACGCTAATGAACCATCACTCCTTCTAAAGACAGAAACATCAACATTTGTAAACAAACAATTGTAGCCCATGTGGCACAATTGACTTACAGACAGGAGACTATATCCTAATGACTCTACTAGGAATACATTAGAAATAGAGTGCTCGCTTGTGATGGCTATCTTTCCCAAACCTTTAACCTTGCCTTGGTTCCCATCTCCAAATATGATTGTATCCTGGGAATCCTTGTTCTTGACGTAGGAGGTGAACATCTTCTCCCCCGTCATGTGGTTTGTGCATCCGCTGTCGATAATCCAGCTTGAGCCCCCGGATGCATAAACCTGCAAGGCAGTTTACACTTGGGTTTTAAGTACCCAACTCTTGTTGGGTCCTACAAGGTTAGTCACAATAGCCTTTAGAACCCAAATACAAGTCTTATCTCCCTTGCATTTGGATCCCTACTTCCTAGCAACTACTTTTTCCTTCTTACAAAAGATAGCAAAAGAGGTATTGCAAGCATGGTAAATAGTAGAAGGTTCATTACATACTCTCCTAAGCACATGATGCACAACATTACTTTTCCTAGGCTTACCATGCACAAAAGTAGAGCTAGAGGCAAGCATAGCATGTGAATCATTATAATCAACATAACTCCTATTATAATGCGCATTCCTAGAACATTTTCTATCATAAATAAAAGCATGATTTCTTTGAATGCTACTAGCCATATGGGCCTTCCCTTTCTCCTTGTTGGGAATGGGAGCCCTTTGGCTTGTTAAGTTCTTGGCTTCCTTTCGAAAACCAAGTCCATCCTTAATTGAGGGGTGTCTACCAATTGTATAAGCATCCCTAGCAAAATTTAATTTATCAAAATCTATTTTGCAAGTCTTAAGTTGAGCATTAAGACTTGCCACTTCATCATTTAATTTAGTAATGGATGCAAGATGTTCATTACAAACATTAATATCAAAATCCTTGCATCTATTGCAAATTACAACATGTTCCACACATGAACTAGATTTATTAGCTACTTCTAGCTTAGCATTTAAATCATCATTAACACTCTTTAAGCTAGACACAGTTTCATGACAAGCTGATAATTCAGAAGATAGTATTTCATTCCTTTTAACCTCTAAAGCAAGAGATTTTTGCACACTAACAAACTTATCATGCTCTTCATACAAAATATCCTCTTGCTTTTCTAAAAGTATATCCTTTTCATTTAAAGCATCAATTAACTCATTAATTTTATCTACTTTTGCTCTATCTAAACCCTTAAATAAATCGGTACAATCTACTTCATCATCACTAGAATCATCATTGCTTGAAGTAGTATACTTAGGGGTTTCTCGAATGCTTACCTTTTCTCCTTTGCCATGAGGCAAGTATGGCGTTCGTTGGGGAAGAGAGAGGACTTGTTGAAGGCTGAGGCAGCAAGTCCTTCGTCGTCGGAGTCAGAAGAAGAGCAGTCCGAATCCCATTCTTTGCCAAGGTGCGCCTCGCCCTTTGCCTTCTTGTAGGCCTTCTTCTTCTCCCTCTTCCCATGATTTTCTTGTTCCTGGTCATTGTTATTATCGGGGCATTGTGCTATAAAATGACCAGTCTTACCGCATTTAAAACAGGAGCACTTTCCCTTTGCTTTGCTCTTGTTGGGATACTCCTTGTGTCCTTTTAGCGTGGTCTTGAAACGCTTGATGATTAGAGCCATCTCATCTTCGTTTAGCTCGGCCGCCTCAACTTGTGCCACCTTGCTTAGTAGTGCCTCCCTGCTGCTTGTTGCTTTGAGAGCAACGAGTTGAGGCTCATAGACGGGTAATGGACCATTAAGCGCGTCGTCTACATATCGGACTTCTTTCACCATCATGCGCCTGCTCACAAACTTTGCGAGTATCTCCTCGGGTGTCATCTTTGTGTACCTGGGATTTTCACGGATGAGGTTCACAAGATGAGGGTCAATAACAGTAAAAGACCTGAGCATAAGTCGGACGACGTCGTGGTTCGTCCATCTTGTGCTTCCATAGCTCCTAATCTTGTTGACCAAGGTCTTGAGCCTGTTGTATGTTTGTGTTGGCTCCTCTCCCCTGTCATCGAGAATCTTCCCAGCTCACCCTCCACCAACTCCATTTTGGTGATCATGGTGGCGTCCTTTCCCTCATGTGATATTTTGAGGGTGTCCCAGATTTGCTTGGCGTTGTCCAAGCCGCTCACCTTGTTATACTCATCCCTGCACAAAGATGCTAGCAAAACAGTGGTAGCTTGTGCATTTTTATGAATTTGCTCGTTAATAAATACGGGGTTATCTGTACTATCAAATTGCATTCCATTTTCAACTATCTCCCAAATACTAGGATGGAGAGAAAATAAGTGACTACACATTTTGTGACTCCAAAAAGAGTAGTCCTCTCCATCAAAGTCTGGAGGTTTACCAAGAGGAATTGAAAGCAAATGAGCATTGGAATTAAAAGGAATACGAGAATAATCAAATGAAAAATTCGAATTAACCGGTTTCTTTTTCTCGTCGTCGTCGTCTCTTGGTGAAGAAGAAGATTCGTCGCTGTCGTAGTAGACGATCTTCTTGATGCGCCTCTTCTTCTTCCCGTCCTTCTTCTTGTGACTCGAGCCAGAGTTAGTGGGCTTGTCGTCCCTTGGCTCGTTGAAGATGGACTCCTTCTCCTTATCGTTGACCACCATCCCCTTTCCCTTAGGATCCATCTCTTCGGGCCATTAGTCCCTTAAGTGAAGAGAACGGCTCTGATACCAATTGAGAGCACCTAGAGGGGGGGGGGTGAATAGGTGATCCTGCGAAATTCAATACTAAATAGCCACAAGCTTGGTTATAAAGATGTTAGTGCAATAGAACCAAGTGGCTATAGAGCGAGCTCTTGCGAATCACAATAATCACAGAGAAAGGCAACACAAGAGACACAGTGGTTTATCCCGTGGTTCGGCCAAGTATAACACTTGCCTACCTCCATGTTGTGGCGTCCCAATGGACGAGGGTTGCACTCAACCCCTTTCAAGTGATCCGATGATCAACTTGAATACCACGGTATTCTTCCTTATAGTTTTCTTCCCGTTTGCGAGGAATCTCCACAAGTTGGAGCCTCTCGCCCTTACAAGATTGATCACAAAGAAAGCACGGAGTAAGGTTAGGAAGAGCAACGCACACTAGAATTAAATCCACACTGCAAACACGCACACAAGTGAGAAGATGAGCACACAAAACACGCGCGAGGAGTTTACAACTCGAAAAGTGCTCCAATCTCAAGAACGATGAACGATTGCGTGAAAGTGAGGACTAGAAGTCTTGGAATGCTTAGAGTGTGCTTGGGTGACTCCTCCATGCGCCTAGGGGTCCCTTTTATAGCCCCAGAGCAGCTAGGAGCCGTTGGAGGCCAACAAGGAAGGCTATCCTTGCCTTCTGTCGGGTGGCGCACTGGACAGTCCGGTGCACCACCGGACAGCCACTGTTCATGTCCGGTGCGCGATCTCCTTCCAATTCTGGCACAGCCGACCATTGTAGATTCGTGGCAGTTGGCGCACCGGACACTGTCCAGTGCACACCAGACAGTCCGGTGCCCCCTATCGACTGTTGGCGCGGGCCACACGTCACCCGCGGATTGCGCGGCCGACCGTTGCGCTGGCGGCCGTTGGCTTACAGGACAGTCCGGTGCACCACCGGACAGTCCGGTGAATTATAGCCGTACGCCGACAAGTTCTCCCGAGAGCGGCCTGTTCACCGGAGTCCAGCCAGGTGCACCGGACAGTCCGGTGTGCCAGATTGAGCAGAGATTTGTCTGTACCGAGCCAAGTCTTTTGGTTCTTTTCTTTTCTCTGTCTCTAGCACTTAGACAACATATATTAGTACTGAAAATAATGTACTTAGTCTAGAAACGTACCTTGTTACATGATTTGCACTTCTCTCTTCATTTGGCACATATTAACTCACTCACTATGTGTTGGTCACTTAATCACCAAAATATAATAGGAATGGCCGAAGGGCACATTTCCCTTTCACCTTTCCCATCTATGATTAGCTGCCGGATCTCATTGATCTTCTCATCGTCCTTCTGACCTTTCCTGATGTCTTGCTCCAGAGTGGGTTCCATCTCAACTGTCACTCCTTGAGTGTTGTTCAGAAATCTAAGACTCAACCTGTTGAATTCCTTTGCTAGCTCGTACGACATCAGGTGAGCGGCCAACATATTAACTTGACTCTTTCTGCTCAGAGCATCTGCAACCACGTTTGCTTTGCCTGGGTGATAATGTATTTCTAGCCCATAATCTTTGATCAACTTTATCCATTTTCGTTATCTCATGTCTAGCTCTAACTGAGTAAATATGTACTTGAGGCTCTTGTGGTCCATGTAGATATCACACTTCTGCCCGTATAAATAGTGTCTCCAGGTATTCAGTGCATGAACCACTGCTGCTAGCTCCAGATCATGAGTGGGGTAATTCTTCTCATGAGCCTTCAACTATCGGGACGAGTATGCCACTACTTTCCCTTCCTGCATTAACACACATCCCAGTCCGGTGTATGAAGCATCACATATACTGAGAACGACTTGTGAACATCTGGCAGAACCAATAACGGTGCTGTTGTCAACTTCCGCTTCAACATCTCAAATTATTCTTGGTACACAGGGGTCCACTTGAACTCAATCTTCTTTGCCAGCAAGGTTGTCATTGGCCTGTCAATCTTGGAGAAACCCTCAATGAAACGCCGGTAGTAACCGACCATTCTGATGAAACTCTTGATTCCTCGGACATCTTTCAGTGCTTTCTAGTCCAGAATTGCTGCTACCTTCTTTGGATCCACAGCTAGTCCATCTCGGTTTATAATATGACCCAAGAATAGAACTTCGTTTATCCATAACTCGCACTTGCTGACAATCTCGCAACCTCTGAAGTACCTTCCTCAAGTGTTCTTCATGCTCTTGTTCATTCTGGGAATATACAAGAATATCATCAATGAACACCACTACGAACTGGTCAAGGTAGTCTATGAACACACTATTCATCATATACATGAAGTAAGCTGGCGCATTCGTCAAACCGAATGACATAACCATGAACTCATATAGTCCATACTTGGTGATGAATGTTATCTTCGGTATATCTAAAGGTCGGATTCTGAGCTGATGGTAACCTGATCTCAGGTCTATCTTTGAGAACACATTGGCTCCTCTCAACTGATCAAATTGGTCCTCTATTCGAGGCAGGGGGTACTTGTTCTTGATAGTGACTTCATTCAAAGATTCGTAATCAATGCACATCCTCTTCGTACCATCCTTCTTCTCCACAAATAGCACTGGGGCTGCCCAAGGTGAGCTACTAGGTCTGATGTAGCCTTTCTCCAACAACTCATCAATCTGCTTCTTGAGTTCCACCTATTCTGGTCTAGACACTCGATAAGCTCTCTTGGAAATTGGGGCGGTACCTAGGATAAGCTCTATGGCAAATTTAACTTTCCTTTCAGGTGGCATGCCTGGTAACTCTTCAGGGAACACGTCGGGGAATTTTGACATAATTCTAATATCTTCAATTGGGTTGGCCTCCTTGTCATCTACTGACAAATAGTGACAGGCTCCTTCTTCTAGTTTAGGTAAATACAACTTGGTTACTACTTCTTTTCCAGATGGGGACACCAACTTGACTGTTCTGTTATCACAATTGACAGTGACTTTGTTTTGTGTAGCCAATTCATCCCTAGGATGACATCTAACCCTTGAGTACCCATTACTACTAGGTTAGTGGGAAGTCTATCCCCATTATTTCAATCCTTAGATTCGGACAAATCCTATCGGACTGATCTTTTCCCCCAACTGAATTAACTCTTAAAGGTGGAATCATTGGTTCTATGGGGATGTTATGTGCTTCTACCCAAGATGTAGAAACAAAATAATGTGTGGCACCAGTGTCAAATAATACTTTTATTAGATGGGATTCGACTGGAAACATACCTACTATCACGTCCTGAGCATCCTAGATTGCTTCAGCCTCCAGGTGGTTCACCTTTCCACGGTTGTAAGCCTGACCACGGCCTCCTGGTGCTTGCTGTGGCACTCCTTGTCTTGCTGAGTATTGACGTTTGGTTACTGCTGAGTTGCCTTCTTCGGACAGTGCTTCGCCCAGTGGTTTTGTTCCCCACAATAGAAGCATGCGCGACCTCCTACTTGAGATGGAGCTGCTTGATTGTTCTTGTTGGTTGCTGGGGCAGGAAGGTGAGTTGCCTGGTTGTTCTGACCCTGGAACTGATTTCCTCCCTGCTAGTTGCTTTGACGGTACTGCTACTGCTACTGAGGAAACTGCCTCTGCTACTGGTGCTGGTGCTGACACTGATGCTGGTGACCTTGCTTGAAGTGCTAGGGTGGGTTGCCTGAGTAGCGGGGACGACTACTACTCCCGGCCTGAGATCCACCAATCTTGTGTTTCCTGTCGTCCATTTCCCGACGCTTCCTTTCGGTCATGATTGCTCTATCGATCAAATGCTGGAAGGTGGGGAAAGTGTGGTTCATCAGCTGGTAGTGAAGGGGGGTCCAACCAATCCTCTCAGAAAACGGTACTGCCTCTTAGCATCTGTGTTGACATCTTCTGGGGCGTAGCATGACAGCTGTAGAAACTTGTCCCTATGCTCACTGACAGACCAGGGGCCTTGCTTCAATGCTAGAAACTCCTCCTTCCTTACTATCATCAGTCCTTCAGGCACATGGTAGCGACGAAGGTTGTCCCTGAACTCCTCCCAGGTGATGGTTTCAGGGTCGGCCTAGGTGGCGAGGTAAGACTTGCACCATGACTGTGTTGCTCCCCTTAGCAAATGGGGACCATACAGAACCTTTTCGCGATCGTTGCACTGGGCAGTATGCAACTCACGCTCCACTGTATGCAACCAATCTCCAACGTCCATGGGATCAACAGAATGGGCAAAGACAGGGGGATGGCCCCTCATGAATTCTCCCCGCTTGTCTCTAGGCACCTGTGGCATCTGAACTTGCACTTGAGGTTGAGGTGGGGGTGGCTACTGATGTACCTGTTGCATTGCTGCTAGAGTATGACCAAATGCTTGGACTGCTTGGGTCTGCATTAAGAACATCTGCTCAACTGTCAGCGGGGGTGGCGGTGGCAACTGCTGCTGCTGAGCTGCCTCCTCCTAGGGTGTCTGCTATTCTGGCTGAGCACGCCTTGCACCTCTGCACCTGTTCTCAGACATTTGTAGAAAGCACACACAAATCAGATCTGACTCTGCAGTCTTTCAACATAAGAAAAGATATATGAAAATCTTCATAGCACTGAACAACTTATCAACTTCATTGATAGCTTCTCAGATAAAGAGGAAAGTGGAAATAAAGGGATTACCCAACTAAATAACTGACTTTATTAATAACTACACCAAGTGGTAGGGGATACCCACACCCTGATGACAATCATTACAAAGATCCAACTTCATTACAGGTTCATCATGACATCATCCAAAACAAATAAACAACCTAACTCTAGCTAAGATTGACTAAGACTAAGACACTGAATTAAGCATTATTACAGACTCCGACTCCGTCGATCTATGGATCTAAATCTATATGGGTCCTGCAGTCAGGGGTACCGTAATCGAAGCGACCACGGGGCGGTGAATGGTAAGGGTGCTGAATCCTGACAGGGGCGGGAGAACCACCATCCAGATAGTGGCGTGTTGCGCACTCAGCACGCAATTCCGCAACCTCCACCCGAACCTTGCCCAACTCGTCAAGGGCGTGGTCCAGCTCGGTGTTAAGCACAGCGGCCAGGTTGACCATGTTGTTCAGTCTGGGATTGCCTTCACCAATAGGTGAGACAATCACACCTCCAGCACTGCCGGTTGATCGGCGAGGGTAGTACTTCAGGTCAAGACCATCAGCTACCCCGCTGAACAACAAGCAATACTACGAAAGTGCATGTCGTGCTGCATCTTGCATGGCTGCCTCGACAGTATCCCTCTCAGTGATAGAATAGTGCTCTGAGAAGGCCTCTACACCCTAGAGATCATTGTCCAGGCAGTGTCGGTGTTTAGAGTCCGACCGCACACCCAGGGTTACCCCCCGCGGTGCTTTTGGGTAGGACAGTGCTGTTGACTGTAGCTCAATGGTTCGTGCTGGACGCACGAGAGATGATAAGCAATTTTTTGTAGGTTCAGGCCGCTTGGAGAGGCGTGATACCCTACTTCCTGGTGGGGATCTTTATGTGGAAGGTTACAAGTGAGATCTCCGGAGTGGAGATAGCTAATGAGATAGGTAGATGGATTGATTGAAATGATGGGGTACCCTCTAGGCCTTATATACTTAACCGTGGGGCACTACATGCGTACATGAGGATTATGTATATCCTAAGTATTAGTGAACCGACTGAACTGATCTCCCTATAATCTTGCCGACTTATCCTTAACCTGCCCCGATATTCAAGGGCGCCACATGCGGGAAAGTCGGATGAGCGCTACGGATAGCACACGAGTCTGACGGGTCGCCTGGGCCTGAGTGTGCTTCTTTCTTGGGTTGGCCTACTCCGTTAGTAGTTCTGTCTCGGCCCACGAAGGGATGGCCTTGCAGGGTAACTGGCCCAAAGTCCCGTGCGAGGTCTTCTTGCCTTCTAGTGGAACCGGGGGATATCTGTCCCCCCCAAGCTCCCAATCTTTGAGTTGATTTTGAGATAATTAGACCAAAGATTCTAGGTCCGGCTCATGGGTTTGTTATGTGGCACGGTTTTCATTCTTTTGATGGGTGCACCTTCGGTGCACCCATTGGGTGTAGCCCCCGAGCTTTGAGTGGATTTTGAAAATAATCCATTCAAAGGTCTTCATCTTATGCTTTAGAAATCAGCATTTTGTCTTCCTAGGACTAAAAATCTATTGGTTGTAGCCCCCGAGCTTTGAGTGGAATTTTGAAAATAATCCATTCAAAGGTCTTCATCTTATGCTTTAGAAATCAACATTTTGTCATCATCTTATGCTTTAGAAATCAACATTTTGTCTTCTTGGGACTAAAAATCTATTGGGTGCACCGAATGTGCACCCAATGGGTGTAGCCCCCAAGCTTTGAGTGTATTTTTGAAAATAATCCATTCAAAGGTCTGCATCTTATGCTTTAGAAATCAGCATTTTGTCATCATCCTTTGCTTTAGAAATCAACATTCTCATGTTCTTGCGAGTTCAAACGACGTTATCTGTCCACGCCTTGTTAGGTCTGAAGTTAATTTGATTGGTGACAGATTGGATGTCTGGCTGGTTGAGGCAGATGACTCTCAACTGGACATCACCCCGCTCTGTGCTTCAATGTTTCTTTTGATTGGACTTGCAGTTCAGTAGCTACATTTGAACTTCTTTCTATCTCTACCGATCTCTCCCTTTTGTCGTAGTACATTCATTGCGTATACTGTGTGGATTTGATTTCTTCATAAACTCTTTGAATATTCTTGGCAACACACCCAATGGGTATGCCTAAGGGGTGTCTTAGTACACAGAGTATTTACCACGCTGTCCTGGAGTAGTAACTTGATGTGACAGCGGGGTGTAATCATATTGCCTGGGTAGTTGACCTTGGACCAAAAGGTGTCGTGTTACGCGAAGCGGCGTCTGTTGCCTGACTCATTTTCAGGTGGCTTGAATTGCTTATTGAACACTTACGACTGTTCAGCGAGCGTGGTAAGAAGTGGACGGTCACCCCCAGCCTCTGTAAGCAGTGTGCTTGTCCCGTTATTCTCTTCACTCATCCTTCGATCATTTGCTGCTTTCTTCTTCTTCACTCTCTCCTTCTCCAACCAACCATGGGTAGAGGAAGGAGGGGTCGCGGTTGGCCTCGCCACGCTGACGGCAAATGCAAGTGAGCCCCGAGTCCCCCTCGGAGGACTTTGGGGACTCGGAGTACTCAGAGGAGGCCTCCTCCCATTTGGACCGTTCGCCTGCTCCGGCTTCTCCCCCGGCGTCATCCGAGGACTCGAATGACTCCATGGGGCTCTCCACCATGGCCCGAGCATACTGGCGCTCCATCGAGCGCTCTAGGCTCGGTGGGTCGGATGAGTCAGGCGTCTCTTCGGATGAGGTAGACTCCTTCGACTCTTCCGAGGAGTGGAGCGGCGACGATGGTGACGATGAGGGTGACGACAGTGGCGACAACAACAGCGAGGATGACAGCGGCGATGACGGCGGCGAGGGTGACAGCGGCGGTGATGGCAGCGAGGGCGACAGTGGCAACGACAGCGACGACAACGGCGATGGTGGCAACAGCGGCAGCAAGGGCGACGATGGTGACGGCAGCAGCAAAAGCGACGATGGTGATGGCAGTGGCGACGGCGACAAGGGCGACAGCGGTGGCAGCAGCGATGGCGGCAAGGGCAACGACAGTGGCGGCAAGGCCAGTGTCATAGTGCCACTGGTTTAAATATTAGTATAGATAGTAGCAGTAGTAGTAGTAGTAGCAGTAGAATAATGTAGTGTTAGTTAGTAGTGTAGTGTAATGTAAGTAGTAAGGTAGTGTAATGTAATGTGTCGGCTCATAATGAGTCGGCTTCGAGTTTGTGTTATCCCCTCCAGTATGAATCAAGGACTTAGTTGCTTCAAATGACCACTATTTTGTTGATTTTCATTTGCGCGTTTGAAAGTTTGTCCGTCTGCTTGATAGTGCTTGCATTTTAGAGGTAATGGTCGAGTGATGACTGAGGCTTTTACTTTTCCGAGTAGTGATCTGGCACTTTAGAGATAATGCCCGATCCAAGAAACCCCATTTATACTCGCGCCGACGTGCCTTTTTGATTTCCGAGCCCTAACTCCACTTTTTCCTTTCAGCCACTTCTCTGCTTCCCTGAAATTCTGAGCCCGCTCATCCCGCCCGAGAGACTGCGATGGCTCCCAAGCGGAAGAGGCAAAGCACCGTTGCTGTGATCATCCCGCCCATCGACCCCAATAGCCAGCTTCCGTTTGCTGGCAACCACATGTCTATTATCTCTGAATCTGACCTTCTCCACCTTGTTGAGATTGGGGTTTTTGCCACCAAAAGAACTCTGCTCTTGGTGAATCTACCGTGGGGTCACTGTTCCGACAGAGGACACCCATGAATCTGTTATCTACGTCTCGTTTCTTATCCGCAAGCTTTCTCTTTCCATCTCTCTTTTTTTCCGCGGCCTCCTTGACTTTTACGAGTTAAATCTGACACACTTGAACCCTAACTCTATTCTGCAAGTTGCCATTATCGTATATCTTTGCGAGGCTTTTCTTGGAATTCTCCCCATTTCGGACTCTGGAGGTATCTCTATCACTGTCGGCCCAGGATGGCTGGAGGGCAACATCAACTTGTCGGTGGCGCAAGTTTAGAGCTTCATCGAGGGAGGAAAGTGGAGTATCTCGATATCCCCCTCAAGGACAACATCAAGGGATGGCGCCTTGAGTGGTTCATTATGGAAAATCATGGCAAATCCCTTGCCCCTCAGTCAGGGAGACAACCGGACGTTCGCACGCCCAGCTGGGTAGAGTCTCCCACCTTTTCAAAGATAACCGAGGCCAAAGTGCTACTTGCTGAAATCTGCTTGCTGAAGGATAGGGGTCTGACTGCTGAAGTTGTGGTTGCTGACTTTTTCTTCAAGAACATTCAACCCTTGAAGGATAGAATTTATCTCGCTTATACACCGGCATCAGTGATTCCACCTGGATCACAAACAGAAAGATTCCCAATGAGGATTTGCTGAGCCGATTGGATATGATTCTGAGGGGAAGGGTTTCGAATGCTGGTGCTCCTTTGGCTTACTCTGCGTGGAATCTGCAACCAAATAGGTCATTCTCTAAATTTGCTTCCAACCCTCCTGCTCGTGATGGTAGCCTGGGCCATAAAGTGCGACCCTCCCCCGAGGATATTGAGGCCTTGATTGCCCCGCTTAAGAGTCTTCCCGAGGATGAGAGGCAAACTCACTTTGAAATGCCAGCTAACACCGATGATGCTGAGATGGACGCCGTGCTTAGCCTACTGGCCAGGGAATCATCCGACTCTACCCTACCGAGCTGATGGCCATCACGACTGGACAAGAGTTTGGCGAAGATGCGGAGATCCAAAAACCCAAAGGTCCCTCCCAAAGCGTTCACGCCGAGTGAACCGCCCGGCTACACCTGCCGAGGAGAAAAAGAAAAAGAGGCGACTTCGACGACTGTCGTGCCTGCATCAGGATGTTGGTCCTTCCGTGCCAATCCTTGGCGATGTCCTGGTGGACGCCATTCCCGAGGTTAATGTCGGAGGTTGTGATGATGCGCGTGCTGCTGGCGGCGTGTTTGATGAGGATGAAGAGGAGGAAGAAGAAGAGATTCTGTTGATCCGCAAGAACATCCGTCACTATGGAGACAATGACGGGGGCAGCGATATTCCCTCCCAAGTTCTATCGGCACTTGTCAGCCTTTAGGGGATTTGAATATCGGACTTTGATCAAGCGCTGGAAGAGGTCATTCCTGAAGACATCTTATCAGAGCCTCCTGAGGCTGACATTCCAACCATCTGTTCAGAGGTCCCAGATGGCGGACTTTCGCTGCTTGATTCTGCCGGGCAAGAGGTAACCCGGGTGGTGTCTCGTGCATCGTCGACCTTGGAGGGCAGTCTTCTATGCAAAAACACTGGTCCAAGCCATCCAACTCTTATGGAGGTGGCTGAGGGGCCTTCAGCCTTAGAGGTGGCTGCTGCAGAAGACCCAGCCCCCGAGGGTGGCGCTAGTAGTGACCCAGCCCCCGAGGGTGGCGTTGGTGGTAATCTAGGCCCCGAGGGTGGCACTGGTGGTAATCCAGCCCCCGAGAGTGTTGAAGCATGCTCTCTCTCTACTGCTTCCATGGACGTCCATATTGGATCGCCCCCAGTCCGGTCCGAGGAGGTGACGGTGACACGCGTTTCTACGGCTTTCACTGGTCAAGTCGCTATAGAGGTCAGCGAGCCAGATGTCAGGAGCCTACTGCCAGCTGGTGGGGTTGAAGTCACCCCGAGTTGTGCTCTTGAGATTGTTCCTGCTGATCTTCCCTCGTCAAGCCATGCACCAGCCCTTCCTGCATTGGGTCTTCCACTATTCCTTTCCAATCTTCAGGTGAGTCAACCTTTTGCTTCTTATTGTTAATACTGCCCAATTGAGATCTTGCGGTGCTACTATTCCCGAACAAGCTTTATCTCTGATGCAGTGGAACCCTCTGCTGCTTGAAATACATATGGATTATTTGAAAGAGTCGAATGCTGGTTAGTGAACTCACAGTTTCGCTAGTTGCTTTAATTGCTTAGCTTGTCTTTAATCGCGTGTTCTCTTTCAGCTGCTTTATCAGATATGGCTCGGCGGTGCTCTGACTTTGAGGAGAAGTACTCTCAAAGTCAGACCAACTTAGCCCAAACTTCTGCCTTTCTGGATAGTGCATGTTCCCTGAATTCTTCTCTGAATGCCCATTTTGATTCCGAGAGGATGGCACATGAGGTAAACGTCATTGGTTGGGCCTGCCTTTGTGACACCCCAGTGTCACCTAGGGTTTCTTCTCAGTACTAACTCAAGTGCCATCATTTCATGTAAACAAAATTGGGCAAGAGGCACCAATCAACTTAAGAATAAAAGATCCACTAAGTTATATCTAAAGAATCATGTCTAAAACAAATGAGGTTTTCAAAAAAAAAGAAAAATGTTGAAACCCTAGACCAACCCTAATTAAGCCACCTAAGTAGAAATGAAGAAAAGGGATAAAATACCATGAAAAACATGAAATCATGGCTTAGGCAATTATAAAAATTGGAATACACTAACTAAGCTACAATAAAGATTATAAAAGTTTGGCCAAAATAGTTTGTTAAAAACTCCAAGCAAGCCATTCTAGTGGAGGTTTAATGGGGAAATCTGAAATTCAGATTTCTGAATTTTTAGCCTCTAAACCAAAATCGAGCGTGTTCACCTTGATCTTTATCTCAAAACTCTAAGCTCCTATACCTGAAGATGGCATTGGGACGCGTGCCCTGGACACGTCAAACCCGGGATCGTCTCTCAGTGTTCGGCAATGAGACAAACCCAACTTCACCCCTCCATATCTCTTGATCCAGTCAGTGAAACCCACAAGCCTCCACACACAAACGACAAAGGAATGTCAGGGGAAGAGATCTCTCAATGGGATCATGGCCATAATCTCAAAGATTTGTAGCCAATCCACGCTTGAACACGACCTCTCTCTGCGCTGCCTCATGCTCGACGTCGTGCCCAGACGCTAGAGCGCGCACTAGTGCTCGCCTATGCATGCCCCGGGCGCTTGTCAGAGCCTCCCCTCGGTCGTGCTCGCCCGCGCCTTTAAAACCACCCCCGGGCGCACCTCACCTCGCTCCGCGCTCACCCTCTCTAGCCAGACACCCCTCCCTTAGCTCCGGCGAGCTCTCCTCCGCCCGCCATCACTACTCGAGCCTCGGCCACCGTGGCCAGCTCACTCCAGCCACGTCCAAGCTGCGCCTGTCACTCGGTTAGCTTCGCCAGTGGCCCGTGAAGCTTTCCAAGCCCTCGGACCCAATAGAACCTCACCGGAGACCTAGGATCGCCTTCGCCGGACTTTGGTCTCCCGCGGCCACGCGTAGACCGAGCAATCCGGTGAGCCATTCTCGAATTCCTTGCGCGCATAACTTCCTTGATCTCTGGTGAAGCTCCCTGACCTGTTCAATTGAACTGTACCGCCCTGGTTAGGCCAGATTCCTCGCCGCCGACGAGCTCCCCCGCCTGCGTGCGCGGACCGACCTACTCTGACCACCATCCCCGACGATCCGTACCTCAACGTGATCGCCAGAGACCCCTGGACCTCGTCTGACCCCTCACCAGAGCAACCTCGCTGCCGGTAAGCCCCTCCGCCCTTTTCCTCCATGCGGTCACTGTTCCATTAGGGGAAGGACTGCGGGTTCGATTTAGCAAAACCCTAGGGGGTTTTCTGTAGAGTCATAGACTAAGATGAATAGTGAACCGAGGACCTGTCTGTAATACATTTAAAACCTTTCGCCAGGGCCCCAGTGCAAAACCCTTTTTCCTTTATCCATTTCTATTTATTCTTTTTAAATTTAGCAGAGAACTTAGGAAATTTATATCTTGAGAAATATTTAGCCAAATCTAGTCAAACCAATTTTACTGGATTTAGAATATTATGAACTATCATATAAAAATAGTGAACCCTGTACTTTCTGTTTTAAATTTTAGAGTTTGGAATTAATTAAGGAAACTGACCAAACTTTATTAAAATAAAGAAAATTAGTTATGCTTCTGTGCTGAACTTAAGAAAATTTGTAGAAGTGTAAACCCCACTTAGGCACTGTTTAAAAATAGTAAACACCCCAGTATTAAAGATTTAGACAAGGTTACTTATTGAAAGCCATGTTTGCCCAAAACTTAGGAAAATGAGAAAGGCACTGGAAAATAATGAACAGTGGATGCAAATATTTTTCCTAGTCTACTTAAGTAATAAAGAACCAAGGAAAAATAAAGGGAACCCTAGTCTAGAGCAAATTCAAGGTGAAATGTTTTATTAGGCACTAACCAAACTAGAAAGACAATTATTAGAATTATGAAAACAATTTCAAAATTTTTAAGAAAAATTCAGTGGACTTGTAACCACTAGGACACCACTACAAAAATGATAAATACCCCAGCCCATCATTTTAAGTGGGTTGAACATATAAAACTTGATATTGAGCCATATTTCACTTAAATCATAAGCAAGCCAAAAAGTGTGCAACAGTGGGCAAATAAATTTTTACCAGGTTGTTAATGGAATAAACCACCAGAGAAAAATGCAAAACCTATTCAAAACTACAAAGTAATACCCCTTGCTCCTACTTCATGAGAAAGGCCATTTAATTCAAGAAATTCCTACCACCTTTCCCTTAAGCAAAAAACTACCAAATCTCAGAATGATTGCTCTTGCACAAAGAAGAAGATAGGAAAAATTGGAAATCTGTTGTTTGATATTTTTCAAGTATAGTGGTAGTAGAAAGCACCCCTTGGCTAGAAACTTTAGAAAATCATAGCAAAATAACTAATAAATATTAGTGTCTGAAAAATTGTACAAAGTCATGTTATAGCATCTAAATGCCAGCAAAAATAAGTCTTAGAGAATAACCCACTATTAAAAGGGAGTTGTAGTTCAAAACACCCCCTCTGCCCTAACATTTGATAATTTTATACAAAGATAACCCCTCACTTTTTAAGCCCTAAAATTTGAGACAGAAAATTATACACCATTGAGAAGCTACTGTAATTTTTGCAGAATTTTTTTTTAATTTATTAAGCTATCTTGTAGTTCAAACCCACCTCAAAAGTATAAAAGAAATAGAGAAGAAGAGAGGAATTAGAAAGAGTAATGAGTATTACCCCAACATGGCAGCTGAGAATATTGTTAAAAATATCCATAAGTTATAAAGAAGAAAATCAGTGGAACACTAAACATGGGTTAACCATTCAGTAACCAACTGACCCTAAGTTGCTAAGTATACCCAAAAAATCTCTAATAGTAAGAATAAGCCCTACCTTATTAAATTGATCACCCCCATCAAATCTTAATTGTAAATTACATACCATGCCATGCATCTATCTTACTCATTGCATTCATTAGATTGCAATCTTGCTGACGGAGAGTACGTGCTCATCCCTGAGCAAGGAGCTGTCCACGTGGAAGACCAGGAGCAAGCTCCCGATACTGCCATCGAGGATCTCCCCGCAGCCCCAGCAATTGAAGGCAAGCCTCGGTTTTATGCATAACCGATATATATATATGCTACTTTACTACACTTAATTTTTGTAGGCTTGTAATGTGCACTTAAGTGTAGGAGTTGCTTGAAACCTCTAGTTGCATGAACTCATGATTGCTTTTTGAGATGGATACTAGTATGCTAGGTCGAGTAGCTGCCTTGCTGAATCAAGATCTCAGTAGAAGTCGAGTGATTTTTCTAGCACTCGCGCGAGGCCAGGAATTGATTGTATTCATCTTGATAATGTGATCTATGATGGTCTATGGACTTGGATCTAGGGAGGATGCCTTGTCCATGAGACGGGAAAAGGAATTAAGGATTAATTTGTGGATACTTGAGTCAAGCGTTTGAACGTACTAAACACATGTCAGGAAATATGGTAACCGATAAACCTAGTACCTGAGTGAAGCCAGGCGTGGACTTTACCCCTCACGCGACCTGAGACTGGGTCTCCCATGCTAGCTATGGTGGGTACAAGTGAGGTCACTGCACGGCGGCATCCGGGGTTAGCTAGTGGAGCATTGTATGCCAAGGCGGTGAGGCCTGGCCGCGAACGAGGAATTGATGGGGACGGTTGATATGTGTGGGGACGGAGTACCCCTACATATTGTAACACCCCAAGTGTTGCCATGGCTATGGCACACCTATGCACTAATGACTGTGATCACATGTGGAAGAAACTTAAGGAGAAGAGCATAAGAACCTTGGAGACCATGTATTAACCAAGAAATGTGAATGACCAAAAGCATTACCCAAGCTTTTGTGCACTTATCACCTTGGACAAGAGGGGAGTAAACCCTAGACCCCTCTTGAAGCCCTATCTCCTAAAACCTTGGTTGAAAGGGGGGGAGATTAAGCAAATGTGCAAATCATGACCTAACCTTTGGCCAAAGTAAGTAACATATTAATCTACAAATATAGAGAGGAAACATTGCAAAAAGACCCCTTAAGAAACCCCAAATCCATTCCTTAAATAGAGAGAGAGCTAGAGCTCTCTAATTCTCTCTAAGTCAAATTTTTACCCTAATCTAAAGATCAACCGTGTTCACCTTGTAGATGGCACCAAAACCACCTAAGTTGTATACCAAAAATGTGGCATACCACCTAAGGCACCCCCCTGGAAAAAGTTGAGACCGAGCCCTTGACGTTTGACATGTCTTGGCATCACTTTTGTTGTAAAGTGGGCAGGGAGACAAGCCAGATTTGGCGTCCGCATATCTTCTGACCTAGGGCTTATCTTCCCTTGGAACTCACATACAAGAGATAGCCATAGGTGCCATGAAGAGGTCTGCGCCAGATTTTTGCCAAGATTCGCACGTATGCAATCTCAGCAAGCTTTTGAACATGGGCAGAAGAACACCTCCACGTGTTCGACGCGCTCTGCGCATGCCAGAGCATGCCCGCGCCCGACCCCGCGCGCCCCGCGCCACGCCAAGCCGCGCCCGCGTCTCCTCCTCGCGCCCACGCCTATAAATCACCCTCAGGCGTCGACAGTACTCCTCCACGCACGCTCGACCTCACCGGAGCCCGAAACCACTAGCGTTTGCCCCGTGCACGGCGTGCCCGCGGCCACCCGAGCCCCTGCCACCGTAGACCGGCCCACAGAGCCCTTCCCAGCCACGCCCGACCCTTGGAAGAGACTGTGCACGCCTCGGTGAAGCTCCCCGAGCAAGGAATCAGACTTTGCTTCGCCGGAGAAGCCAGTCCACGGTCGCCGGACTTCACCCGATCGCCGGTGAACGTAGACCGGTTAATCCTCTGCTCCATTCTTCGATTCCTTGTGCACATAGCCTCTGTGTCACCCCGTGGAGCTCATCGTGCCATTTGATTGAACTAGATCGCCGTGGTTTAGCCGGAACACCCGCCGCCGACGAGATCACCCGACTGCGTGCGTGGACCAGACGATTCCGGCCACCTCCGCCATCAAGCCGTACACCGTTGTGACCGCCAGGACCTCCCGGAGCCAACCCCGCCCCACACCGGACCTCTCTCGCCGCTGGTAAGCCGCGCTGTCCTTTTCTTTTCCACGGGCACTGTTTAAACCTGGGGAGGGACCGCGGGGGAGAAGAAGAAAAGGATAGGGGGTTTTATGCATTGTCAGTGACTCAGGGGAATAGTAGCGCAGGGGTATAACTGAGAGGATTAGTTTAGAAAGAACCTAGGGTCTTCGGTGCAAAGTGGTTTTTCCAGAAACCTTTTTATTAATATGATTTAAAATTCAAACAGAACTTGAATAATTCATATCTTCTGTTTGGTTCACCCAAATCAAGTCAAATCAATTTTGCTAGATCTTAAATAATGTAAACTACTTAAGAAAAATATAAAACCCCTAAGTGTTACAGAAAACTTTAAGATTTTGATTTAAATATTGATTTGTCCAAAAGTTAAATAATAGGAGGAAAAATGGTTGCACTGTTAAACTGAGGTTAAAAAAATTGGAGAAGTACCTAATTACTTCCTAACCTGTTTAAAAATAATAAACCCCTCTGTACACCCAGTTAAGGTAGAGTTTACCATTTAAATCCTTTTTAGCCTAGAGTTAGAGAAAATATTAATGGAGGTTTAAATAAAGAACCAGGGAGCACCCATATTTTTGTCAGTCTACTTATTCAGTGTACTTCACTAGAAAAATTTATTATACCCTGGTTTAGTATAAAATAATTGGGACACCTTTTATTTTAAGAAAACAAGAAAAATTTAGAAAAACCCTAGAAAAATAACCCCAAAGTGAAAACACACCAAACCTTGGGATAATTAATGTTTTGTTATTAAGAACATAGGAAAAATATGAAATCTGCTGTTTGACATTTTTCAAATAACAAGATAGTAGAAAGTGCCTTTTTGACCTTAAACTTTAGAAAATCACAACTAAATAACCACCAATTAACCTTCTGTGATTTTTGGCACAGAAGCATGTGATTATTGATAGATACCAGCAAAAATGATCTTTAGGACAGAACCCACACTAGTTAAGAGTTGTAGTGCAAAGTGACCCCCTTTGCCCAACTTTTGTTATTTTTGTCCAAGGCATACTCTTTTTATTCTGGACCTCAAATTCATAGAACAGACTATAGTGACCAATGGTAACCCACTGTAATTTTTACAGAATTTTTGGAAAATGTTAAACCATTGTTGTAGTTCAAACCCACACTAGAATTCTTAAATAGAAAATGAAAAAGGGGAAATTAATAGTGGAAATTAGTGTCACCCTAACCCAACCAGCAAAACCTTTTTAAATTGCCCACTAAAATATATAAGGGAAATACAAATCCACTATGCTTATCCCTAACAAAACCCAAACCTAGAGTGCTAAGCATAGACCACCAAGGGCCAAATAAGACCAAGAAACCCTAAGTTACTAACTAACTTAGTTTTTCTTCCTTTAGAATAATGTCTGCTAAATCCTGATTAACCATGGAATACATGTTCTTATTCATTGCATTCGATAGATTGCAACCTCGCTGACGGAGAGTACGTCCTCGTGCCGGAGCAAGGAGCTGCTCAGGAGGTAGCCCCGGATCCAGCACCAGAGCCTGCACCAGAGGATCTGCCTACCCCAGCTTTGGAAGGCAAGCCCCGATTTTATGCATAACCTATTCTATATGATATTTTACTACACTTAATGATTGTAGGATTGTATTGTGCACTTAAGTATAGGAGTTGATTTAAACCTTAGTTGCATGAACTCAGGATTCCCTTTGAGATGAATACTAGTATTCTAGGTCGAGTAACTGCTTTGCTAATTAGGGATCTCGGTAGAAGTCGAGTGATTTTTCTAGCACTCGCGCGAGGTCAGGAATTGGTTGTACCCACTTTCATATCATAATGATGCTGGTCTGTGGACAACAATCCATGGGATTGGTTGTCTACAAGATGGGAAAATTGGAATAAGGATTAATGTGCGGATACCTGTGTCAAGCATTTGAACGTATTAAGCACATGCCGAGAAATATGGTAAATCGGTAAGCCTAGTACCTGAGTGAACCTGCCCGCAGATTGCCCTCCTCACGCGACCTGAGACGTGGTCTCCCATTCCGGTTATGGTGGGTACAAGTGCGGTCACTGCACGACGACAGTCGGGGTCAGTGAGGCATTGTACGCCAAGGCGGTGATCCCCTTTCTATTGCCAGGGAATCGATGGGGATGATTGATGTGTGTGGGGACGGAGTGCCTCGCCACGTCGTTTGTTTAGGTTTACCTTGCAAGGATAAAAACTCGATTCGAATCGTTTGCTTCTCGCAGCTAATGAGACCGCTTGATCCATTGTACTGCATTGAGTAACAAGTGGAAATGTGATGAGTTGACACAAGATGTTGATTGCTAAATATGTTTGATACCATGAATGAGTAGATAGTACACATTTAGTCTTAAGAGAGTCACACTTAAACTTGACAAAGCTAAAACTTGATTTATAAACTCAGCTAGTGGTTTTGGCAACCAAACCCCACAGCCAAACAGCTGCATGTCTAGAGGTAGAGGAGTAGACTCCTCACACCGGGTAAGTCTAGCTGAGTATTAGTATACTCAGCCTTGCTTGTGGCATAATTTTTTACAGGTTCCCTGGAGGACATGGTTGCTGGAGTGACTTGGCCGTCCATCTTGCCACCGGGTTGGACAGTCGAGTGGGATCCTGCCTCGGCTGAGGAGGGGCATGAGGAGTGATGGGACAGGCTTTCCCATCTCTCTGTTTACTTACCGTTAGTTTTATTCCGCTGCATTTCGAACAATGATGACTACTTTTGCTAAAACTCCAATGATGATGTAATAAGTTAATACTCCTTAATGTATGGTTTTATGCTTTATTGTATTTGCTCTGTGACTCACCATCGAGTGAGATTGTGGTACTTGATCCTGTCAGTGGCCTCGTCGGACTAGATCCGAGGGATTGACGGGTTATTCCCATTTAAGTGTGGTCTAGCCTTTGAGGCGGGACTTAGGCACTTAAGTTGGAATAATTCGGGCAGTTCCGCCACAGCTGGTATCGGAGCTTGTACCACCACAGAGGAATCAATAAACTATAAATACCATTTTTTAAGTAAAACTGGTTAGAAACAAATGTCCACTGAGATGGTGGAGAAAGACTTACAGGTGGAGCAACTGTCAAATGAGATCCATGAGCTTGAGGAACTAGTGGGAACCAGGGAGAACACCATCGAGGTTCTCGAGGATCAGCTTATCAACACTCAGCAGCAGCTTGCGGAGGCTAACGGACACCTGGATATGCATCACCAGGAGATCCAGGACATGGAGGCCAACGAGGATGTCGAAATCGAGGGAGGAGAGGAGCCTGCCTCCAGCTTGGACACTGCGGGCTCAGGGAGACCACCTTCCCCGAGTCGAGTGTTGCCTCGTTTGCTCACTAGGTCGCAGGGATAGAGTTAGAAGTCGGTGATGGTAGAACTCCTCGAAGCTAGCTTAGCTTTTGTGCCCTTGGGGTACTAAGCTAGATAGAGTTGAGTCTTTTGGGCTATTGATGTAATCGCGATAAACTCTTTTGGAAGCATGATTGATGAATGATGTCAGTCTTAATTTAAGAAGAAAAGTTTACGCCATGAGGAATCTTTTTTATGATTATGCAAGAATATATTGGTTTCGCCTTTTGACTCTTTCCCCGCGATTGAACCTTGAAGCTCAAAGTTGTGATATTGAAAATATATGTGATTTTTCAGATGGCCGGGAGAGCGCGTCGTGGTCAAAATGAGCGTGTTCCTCCACCACCACCACCTCCTCCTACTCTGCAGGAGCTGATGCCTCAGCAGAATGAGATCTTGAGGTAGCTAGCTCAGCGTCAGCCGCCACCTCAGCACTATGGTGGTGGTGATCATCAGCGTCACCCCGCAGCAGCCACCTACCAGGAATTCCTCAGTACCCAGCCACCATTGTTCACCAGGGCGGAGGACCCACTTGATGCAGACGTATGGTTGAGAGTAGTGGAATCCAAATTCCCGCTACTCCATGGAGTTTGTTCAGAGGTCACTAAGGTCAGGTTCACCACCCAGCAGCTTCGCGGACCCGCGAGGACATGGTGGGACCATTTTCTTGCTATGCAGCCAGATGACCGAGAGGAGGAATGGAGAGAGTTCAAGGCAGCTTTCAGGGGGCACCATATACCAGCATGCATTATGGACCGAAAGCTCAACGAGTTTCTGGCACTCACTCAAGGGAACCGGACAGTGTTACAGTATGCTCAGGCCTTCAATGACCTGTGCCAGTATGCCGGATATCATGCAGACACGGACGAGAAGAAGAGGGACAGGTTCTGGAGGGGGCTCAGCACTAAGCTCCGTGACCGTCTCAACACCGTCAGGGCCAACCGCTATAATGAGTTAGTCAATATGGCCATTTCTCAGGAGGATTGTATCACCGCTCGTCAGGCAGAGAAGAAAAGGAAGACCCCTGTGACAGGACCTTCAGCTCAGCCACAGCGCTTCAGGATTGTGTCTGACACTCAGAACAGAGGACCTCAGCAGTAGCCAGGACGATGGGTGATCCGACCACAGCAGCAGTAGCAGGCACCCAACCGCACCCAGTTTCCAGCTCAGAGGAACAATCAACAGCAGCAGCAATATCGTCAGGCAAATGACAACATGTGCTTCACTTGTGGCAACACCGGACATTATGCCAAGAATTGCCCCAGGAACTAGCAGAGGCAGGGGCAGAATGCTAACCAGAACCAAGGCAAGAGGCAGAAGGTGCAAGTGAGGCAAGGCAGGCTGAACTTCACCACCATGGCTGATATTCCAGAGGGAGCACCCGTCATGACTGGTATCTTTTCAGTTTTGAATTATCCTGCTATTGTTCTTTTTGATTCTGGTGCATCACATAGTTTTATCAGTGCCAAATTTAGTGCCAAGTGCCAATTACCTTTTCACCACACCGATGGGGGTATTACAATGTCAACACCAGGAGGCAGGGTTGCCACCTACCAAATCAACAGGCAAGTGCCTATAAAATTGGGTAGCCTTGTGATTAGAACCACCCTTCTCATCTTAGGATTGGATAGCATGGATATTATATTGGGAACTGATTGGTTATCCAGGCATCAGGCAGTATTTGATATTGCAGCAAGGGCCATTGAGATTCACTCCCCTGCTTACGGCAAGACTACTTTATATTTGCCTGATCAGGGTTGTACCAGTTCTTGTGCATTCACTATGATAGAGTCACCAGTGGAAAGGATCCCAGTGGTCCGTGACTACCCAGATGTTTTTCCGGATGAATTGCCAGGGATGCCACCTGATAGAGACATTGAGTTCGCAATTGAATTGCAACCCGGGACTGCTCCTATCTCCAAGAGACCCTATAGGATGCCTCCCGCGGAGTTGGCAGAACTGAAAAATCAGCTGCAAGAGTTGTTGGACAAGGGGTTCATTCGCCCAAGTACTTCACCATGGGGATGTCCGACCTTATTTGTGAAGAAAAAGGATGAGAGTTTGAGAATGTGTGTTGATTACCGCCCTCTCAATGCGGTGACCATCAAGAACAAATACCCACTGCCCTGCATTGATGTTTTGTTTGATCAGTTTGTGGGAGCCAAAGTGTTCTCCAAAATAGACCTTCGCTCGGGATACCATCAGATCAAGATTCGTGCCAGCGATATTCCCAAAACGGCTTTCTCTACCAGATATGGGCTCTATGAGTTTTTGGTGATGTCTTTTGGGCTGACCAATGCCCCGACTTATTTCATGTATCTGATGAACTCAGTATTCATGCCAGAGCTGGACAAATTCGTGGTCGTTTTCATTGATGACATTCTGGTTTATTCCAAGAATGAAGCCGAGCACACTAAACATTTGCATACCGTACTTCAGAGACTGCGTGACCATCAGTTGTATGCCAAATTGTCTAAATGTGAATTCTGGCTGAAGGAAATTAAATTCTTGGGTCACACAATTTCTCTGGACGGGATATCAGTGGATCCTGAGAAGGTACAAGAGGTAATGGATTGGAAACCCCCGACTACAGTGAGGCAGATTCGGAGTTTTCTGGGATTGGCAGGGTATTATCGACGATTCATTCCGGATTTCTCTAGAATTGCAAAGCCAATGACTGAACTGTTGAAGAAGGGAGTCAAGTATAATTGGAGCCAGAAGTGTGAAGATGCCTTTCATACACTAAGGCAGCATTTGACAACAGCCCCAGTGCTAGCTCAACCTGATAACACCAAGCCCTTTGAAGTTTATTGCGATGCTTCCGGTACTGGATTGGGATGTGTCTTAATGCAAGATAACAGAGTAATTGCTTATGCCTCCCGAGCCCTTAGACCCCATGAGCAGAACTACCCTACACATGATCTGGAGTTAGCAGCAGTGGTTCATGCTCTCAAGATATGGAGACATTACTTGATGGGAGCTCACTGTAACATTTACACTGATCATAAGAGTCTCAAATACATTTTCACTCAGGCAGATCTAAATATGAGGCAGAGAAGATGGTTAGAGTTAATTAAGGACTATGACTTGGAGGTGCATTACCATCTTGGCAAAGCCAACGTTGTGGCAGATGCCTTGAGCAGAAAGGCCCAGTGCAATTGTATGAGCATGGATGCAAGAGTCACCACTCTGTGTGATGAGTTGGGCAAACTGAACTTGGAAGTTGTTTCTTCAGGTGTTTTAAATTATATCTCAGTGGAGCCCACATTACAAGAGCAAATAGTCAGGGCACAGATTGAAGACAAGGGTGTTCAGGTCATTAAGGAAATGATCAAGCAGAAAGCAGAAAAATACAAATGCTTCCGGCAGGACAGCAGAGGAATCCTATGGTTTGGAGATTGATTGGTTGTTCCCAAGGACCCTGAGCTCAGAAAGAAGATATTGGATGAAGCTCACCTTTCAAAATTCCCCATGCACCCCGGCAGTAATAAGATGTATCATGATCTCAGATCCTTTTACTGGTGGACCAGAATGAAGAAGGAAATTGCTAAGTACATATCCGAATGTGGCACCTGCCAGAGAATCAAGGCCAGTCATTTAAAGACAGCAGGCCCGTTGCAACCCCTTCCCATACCATCTTGGAAATGGGAGGACATTTGCATGGACTTTATCGTGGGATTGCCCAATACCTCCCGACACCATGATTCCATTTGGGTCATTGTGGACAGATTGACCAAGACCGCTCATTTCTTACCAGTGCATACCACCCATAAGACAGAGAAATATGCAGAAATCTATGTTGATCAAATAGTGCGTTTGCATGGTATTCCAAAGACCATTGTATCTGACAGAGGAGCACTGTTTGTGGCACGATTTTGGGAGCAGCTACAAGAATCACTTGGGACCCATGCAATAAGAAGCTCCGCATGTCATCCGCAGACAGATGGCCAGACAGAAAGAGTAAATCAAATCCTCGAAGACATGTTGCGAGCTTGTGTGCTACACTATGGTAAAAATTGGGACAAGTGTCTTTCTTTGGCGGAATTCTCCTATAATAACAGCTATCAGTCTAGTTTGAAGATGGCACCTTTTGAAGCCTTATATGGGAGAAGATGTAGAACCCCGCTGAATTGGTCTCAAGCAGGAGAGAGGGAAATATTTGGACCAGACTTGGTACTTGAAGCAGAGGAAAAGGTTAGAGTTATTACGAAGAACCTAGAAGCTGCTCAGGCCAGGCAAAAGAGCTATCATGACAGGAGGAGGAAGCCTCTACAGTTTAAAGTGGGAGATCATGTTTATCTTAAGGTGTCACCCACCAAGGGTGTCCAGAGATTTGGAATCAAGGGCAAGTTAGCTCCTCGCTACATTGGACCCTATGAGATCAAAGCAAATTGTGGACCCGTAGCCTATCAATTGGAGTTGCCACGCACATGTCAGCAGTTCACAGTGTGTTTCATGTATCTTAGCTACGGAAATGTGTCCGCCTACCCACTGAAGTGCTACCTGAACCAGACATTGAGATAGAACCAGACTTGTCCTATCAAGAGTACCCCGTCAAGGTATTGGATCAGAAAGAGAGATCAACGCGGGCAAGGTCGATCAAAATGTATAAGGTTCAGTGGAGTCACCATTCCGTAGAAGAAGCTACCTGGGAGACTGAGGATTTTCTACACTCTTGCTTCCGCGACTTTCTGCCCCCAAAGAGTCGGTACGTAACCCAAAACCCCCACCTGCCCTTTGAATACAAATATAAGAAAAACTTAGATGATAAGGGTAGTCTAAGTTGTGGATTTGACTTAAAAAGGACTTCTTTCTGAAGTCGCAAAGAGAATGACATTCGAAGAGCAGTTAACTAATGAAACTTGAATCAAAGAAGGAACAACACACCTTCTCGGCACCCCTCCTGAGGACTCTACCTAAAATCTCGGGACGAGATTCCTTTAAGGGGGGAGGGTTGTAACACCCCAAGTGTTGCCATGGCTATGGCACACCTATGCACTAATGACTGTGATCACATGTGGAAGAAACTTAAGGAGAAGAGAATAAGAACCTTGGAGACCATGTATTAACCAAGAAATGTGAATGACCAAAAGCATTACCCAAGCTTATGTGCACTTATCACCTTGGACAAGAGGGGAGTAAACCCTAGACCCCTCTTGATCCCCTATCTCCTAAAACCTTGGTTGAAAGGGGGGGAGATTAAGCAAATGTGCAAATCATGACCTAACCTTTGGCCAAAGTAAGTAACATATTAATCTACAAATATAGAGAGGAAACATTGCAAAAAGACCGCTTAAGAAACCCCAAATCCATTCCTTAAATAGAGAGAGAGCTAGAGCTCTCTAATTCTCTCTAAGTCAAATTTTAACCCTAATCTAAAGATCAACCGTGTTCACCTTGTAGATGGCACCAAAACCACCTAAGTTGTATACCAAAAATGTGGCATACCACCTGTTGGGGTCGTGCTTCGGTACGCCGAAGGTCTCACACGAAGAAGCAGCTTCGGCCAAAGTCGTTTCTAAGAGATGGCCGAAGGTCCCTTTTCATGGAGCTTCGGCGTTTTAAACCGACATAGAGGCAGAATGACCTTTTTATACATGTATGTCCGAGTCAATGTTGTAAACTTCCGCAAGGGGCATAATTGTAATTTGTCACAGGCTGCGACCTGTGTCTATAAATAGATGAACAGTACCTCTGTACTGTTCACGCGAACCTGCTTTTTGCCTTCGCATCACATTCGCACTTTTTGCCTTCCGCAAGACCGAAGGTACATTTGTACTTCAAAGTCATTTATATTCATTAATACAAGTAGAGATAATTCTATGATAATATTTACATGTTTATTTCATGATTTATGTGAATGCTTTATTCTTCGTTGTTATGCTTACGAAGGTATGTTCTTTGTAACCTTCGTCCGAGATGCTATATATCCCGAAGGGATATATCGTTATGAAGGACGAAGGACCTTAATACTTAACATTTTCCGTGTTGCCTTGTTCTTAATTCGAAGCATTTGAGAACAAGTCCCCAACATTGGCGCCCACCTCCGGTCAACTCACTTCCACCTTTCTGAGCTGATGGCTTCGTTCAACACTCAAGCTGGAGCTGCTTCGGCTTCGAAGCTGGTGCTCCCGATAACAGGCGGTTCTTGCTCAGAGCCAGCTAACAAAAAGCAGAAGAAGGAGGCTCAGAGAAGGGTGCAACATGTTGGAGTGCAGGGACCCTTCATTAAGTCAAAATGGTCTCACATTCCAATTACCTTCTCTCAGGAAGATCTTCAGCTCAAGGACTATCCTCACAATGATGCTATGGTCATTTCTTGTGTGATCAAAGGGTTTCTGGTTCACAATGTCCTAGTTGACACAGGTAGTGCAGCTGACATTATATTTGCCAAAGCCTTCAGACAGATGCAAGAGCCTGAAGACAAGATTCATGATGCTACGCACCCTCTTTGTGGCTTCGGAGGGCGGCAGATTGTGGCACTCGGGAAGATTACCATGCCGGTAACCTTCGGATTTGTTAATAACACAAGGACTGAGCAAATTGTGTTTGATATTGTTGACATGGAATACCCCTACAACGCCATCATTGGTCGTGGTACCCTAAATGCTTTTGAAGCAATTCTTCACCCAGCTTATCTCTGCATGAAGATACCTTCGGACCAAGGGCCTATTGCTATTCATGGGAGTCAGGAAGCTGCCAGAAGGGCCGAAGGAAGCTGGACTGATTCCAAGGCAATCCATAATATAGATGGAGTTGAAGCTTGTGAACAGTACAAGTTCAGGAGGGAAAAAGCAGCTTCGGCTGATCAGCCGAAGCCCATGCTGCTGTGTGAGGATATAGCAGAGCAGAAGGTGCTATTGGGCTCGCAATTATCTGAAGATCAAGAGAAAACCTTGATAAGGTTTTTATTCAACAATAAAGATGTTTTTGCATGGTCAGCCAATGATCTTTGTGGAGTGAATCGGGATGTTATTGAACATTCGCTCAATGTTGACCCATCCTTCAGACCCCGCAAGCAGAAGCTTCGGAAAATGTCTGATGACAAGGCCGAAGGGGCTCGCAACGAAGTAAAAAGACTCCTAAGTGCAGGAGTTATCAGAGAAGTGAAGTATCCAGAATGGCTAGCTAACACTGTTATGGTGAAGAAGGCCAATGGAAAGTGGAGAATGTGTATTGATTTCACAGATCTCAACAAGGCTTGTCCGAAGGATGAGTTCCCGCTGCCAAGGATAGACTCTTTAGTTGATGCAGCAGCTTCTTCGGAACTCATGAGTCTCCTGGATTGTTACTCAGGCTATCATCAAATCTGGATGAAAAAGGAGGATGAGCCGAAGACTAGTTTCATAACCCCAAGTGGTACATATTGCTATCTTCGGATGCCTGAGGGGCTTAAGAATGCTGGAGGGAGTTTCAGCAGGATGACTGCGAAGGTTCTCCAATCTCAGATAGGCAGAAATGTGTTGACCTATGTTGATGACATTATTGTAAAAAGCACGAAGCAAGAAGACCATATTGCTGATCTGCAGGAGACCTTCGCCAGCTTCAGACAAGCTGGTCTGAAGCTGAATCCAGAAAAATGTGTCTTCGGAGTAAAGAAGGGTAAGTTCCTTGGATGCTTGGTTTCAACAAAGGGAATTGAAGCTAACCCAAATAAAATCGAAGCTATACTTCGAATGGAGCCACCAACCACAAGAAAGGGGGCCCAAAGATTGACAGGAAGACTGGCATCTCTTAACAGATTTATATCCAGATCAGCGGAAAGAAATCTACCCTTCTTCGAGGTGCTAAAATCAGCTGAAGTCTTTCAATGGGGCCCAGCTCAACAAAAAGCTTTCGAAGAACTCAAGCAATACCTGATAGATCTAACAACATTAACTCCACCAATGCCAGGGGCTCCTCTGTTGTTGTATGTGGCAGCTTCGCACTCAGCAGTAAGTGCGGCACTTGTGCAGGAGAAGTTTGATGGACAAATCAAGAAGCAGGTCCCAGTATATTTTGTATCTGAGGTCCTTAGTGTCTCAAAGAAAAATTATACAGAACTGGAGAAGGTGTTGTATGCCGTTCTAATGGCATCCAGGAAGCTTCGGCATTATTTTCAGGCATATAATATTATTGTTCCTTCTTCGCAGCCGTTGAAAGATATCATGAGAAATAAAGAAGCTACTGGCCGAATTGGAAAATGGGCTGCGGAGCTTAATGAATTTTACATTGATTATGTGCACAGATCCTCGATCCAGTCTCAAGCATTGGCAGATTTTATTGCCGACTGGACGCCAGGGGCTCAGGGCGAAGAAGCGAATAAAGATGCCGAAGCATGGACAGTGTTTTGTGATGGCTCCTGGGGAACCTTCGGAGCAGGAGCAGCTGCTGTTTTGGTTTCACCGTCCAAGGTTAAAACTTGCTATGCAGCAAGACTGGACTTCAGCTGCACAAATAATATTGCTGAGTACGAAGCCTTGCTCCTGGGTCTTCGGAAACTAAAGGCGATGGGGATCAGGAGGGCGATCCTTAAAACTGATTCTCAGATTGTTTCGGGTCATATTGACAAAAGTTGCAAGGCTAAAGACCCGAAGCTTGAAAAATACCTAGACACAGTCCGAAGGATCGAAGCTTCCTTCGAAGGATTTTCTGTTAAGAATATCCCTCGAGGGCAAAATGAACATGCTGATTTGTTAGCCAGGTCTGCAGCACAGGGGCTGCCGCTACCTTCGGATGTATTCTTCGAAACAATAAAGGCACCTTCAGTGGAGTTACTTGAAAGAGCAGTTCTTACTATTTCTCCTGTGTACAGTGAAGATTGGAGAACTGAAATAATTTCTTACCTTCAGGGCAACTTCCTATCAGATGACGAAGCTTATAATAAAAGAATAGAGGCAAGAGCTCGTCCGTATATCATTATAGAAGGGGAGTTATACAAGCATGGAGTTTGTGCCCCGCTGCTCAAGTGCTTGTCTAGAGCCGAAGGTATAGAGTTGATGAAGGAGATACATGCAGGCCTTTGTGGATCCCACATCGGATCCAGGCCGTTACTTGGAAAAGTGTTCCGTCAAGGATTTTATTGGCCGAAGGCAGCTTCGGATGCAGCTGAGTTAGTTCAAAAGTGCGAAGGTTGTCAGAAATGTGCAAGAGATCAAAAACAACCTTCGTCTTTGACACAGCTAATACAACCCATCTGGCCATTGCAAAGGTGGGGCCTCGATTTGCTGGGCCCATTACCACCGGCTCAAGGCAATCTGAAATATGTTGTAGTTGCTGTGGAATATTTTTCCAAGTGGATTGAGGCGAAGCCATTAGCTACAATAACTTCGGCCACTGTCCAAAAATTTTTCTGGCAGAATATTGTCTGTCGCTTCGGAGTGCCGAAGGCTATAACTGTAGATAATGGAACACAATTTGACTCCGAAGAATTCAGAAATTTTTGTGATCAAATTGGCACGAAGATCCACTTTGCGTCAGTCAGGCACCCGGAGTCGAATGGGCTTGTTGAAAGGGCCAACGGCATCATAATGACAGGAATAATGAAGCTAATCTTTAATCAACCAAGGGGAAAGTGGCCAGATCAGCTTACCAAAGTGGTATGGAGCCATAACACAACAACATCAAGATCTACAGGCTTTACCCCATTTAAGTTGTTATTTGGTGACGAAGCAATAACCCCGGAAGAAGCCAAAGCTGGATCAATAAGAGTGGTAGCTTCGGCAGAATCAGGTCCCGAAGATACTTGTCTCGTGGAAAAAGATGCCTTAGAAGGGATCAGGCTTCAGGCCGTGGAGAATATCAATAAGTACCAGGCTGAAACAGTTAAATGGCGAGATAGAAAGGTCCGGCTAAAAAATATTGAGCCAGGACACTTGGTGCTTCGGAGAGTGGCCAATCCGGATACAGTGGGCAAATTGCAACTGAAATGGGAAGGGCCTTTCTTAGTAGCATCTTCGTCAAGGCCTGGTTCGTACAGACTGAAGGACATGGATGGCAATGAAATTCCAAGATCTTGGAATGCGGATGAGCTTCGGCGGTTTTATGTATAACTCGATGTAATTTTGACTTTTCTTTTCTTTTTCATGGCACCCTTTTCCTTTCTAAAGGGGGAGAAAGGTTTTTAATGGGGCCATCATATGTAATTTCCTTTTTAGTTTTATAAGAGCAAAATCCCCCAAAGAATGTAAATGTAAAAGCTGAGAGCGCACCATCGAGTGCCGAAACTAAAAAAGAGAAGAAGCTCCAAAGACGTCCCTAAGGGGATGCAGAGCTCACAGCGAAAAGTCAACGCTGATTCCGCCGAAAGTAAAAGGCGAAGAAGCTCCAAAGTCGTTCCTAAGGGAATGCAGAGCTTATACCGTCTAAGTAAAAGACGAAGAAGCTCCAAAGACGTCCCTAGGGGGATGCAGAGCTTACAGCGAAAAGTCAACGCTGATACTGCCTAAGTAAAAGGCAAAGATGCTCCAAAGTCGTTCCTAAGGGAATGCAGAGCTGACGTGTGTTTGCTCCTAAGAAAATGATGGATGAGTGTGGCTTCGGACATACGCTTCGGACATTCATTTGCGCATTACATCATGGCATTTGCATGCATAAGCATTCATTCATAGCATTTGTGTTCCTAAATGGTTGCTTCGGCACAGAGAAAAGTTTCGGATAAATGGTTTGTTATGATTCGTTATGTAAAAGAAAGGTTTCGAAGAAGTGGTTTTTTATGAATCGTTGTGTATAAGAGTAGCAGTCTTTTATGTTTTGTTATGTAAATAAAAGCTTCGGCATATAAGAGTAGCAGTCTTTTATGTTTTGTTATGTAAGGAAAGGCTTCGGCAAAAAGAGGAAGCGGCCTTTTATGCTTCGTTGTGTACGAAAAGAAGGGAAGGTGTTTTTTTCGCCTTCGGCTCAAAAAACTGATTTCGTCCACATCAAAGCACCTCAATCGAAGGGTAAGAATATATTACAAGGTATGTACAAAGTTCCTTGAAGAACAGTTTAATTCTATTTACAAGAGTTGTTACAAAATTATCCTGAGTTTTTCTAAAGCACACTTCTGCTAGTCTTCATTAAGCTTCAGCTTCGACGACAACTTCGGCGACATATCCTAGGCATCATCTTCACCTTCGTCATCCTACATGAGTCAAGGAATCATAAGAATCAAGCCCAAAGGAAAAGGTAAGCACGAAATGTCATTTCTTACTGGTTTAAGATGACTTCGGGCTTCGTCTCCAGCTTTCTCTCGCCCGCCCTTTGTCCATACCATTTTTATAAATCTATTGGAGATACTTCGGGCGAGGTCGGGCATATCATCCAGGATTGATGAAGATAAGGTGAAGTTGGGCCTGTTGACAACCTTTCCATGTTCGCAGCCGGCCTTCAGAAATGCAGCAGCGGTACCCCGAGAAGCTACCCAGGCACAGAAGTCGCCGTGCCCGGCTATAACTTCGTCAAGCTCTTCGATTTCAGCTTCAATATGATCGAAGGCCTGGGGTAAATTTTCCGCCGAAGGGTTAAATTTCCCACTGCTGGCTCCAACAGAGTAAAATATCTTCTTTAATCGTCCAATACAATTATTGCCAAAGTTCAAGCATTTGTCTTGAAGGCTTGTTAATGCTTTCTTCAATTCTGAGCTGGTCTGGACTTCGGCTTTAAGCTTCGAATTCAGTTCTAGCTTCTCCTGATCAAATTGTTTTGATTGATTGATAAGCTTCGAATTTAACTCTAATATTTTAGCCTCAGTTTCAGCCAGCAAGCCTTCGGTCGATTGGAGCTCGAAGTCTTTCTTTTCAATGATGGCAGATTGCTCTTTTATTTTGCTTTCCAAGTTTTCAATTATAGCTTCGTGCTTTTTGTCCTCCAAGTCTTGTTGCATCTTCAGAGCTTTGCTCAGTAGCATGCTCTGAACAGAAACAACTTATGTTAAGTAATATTTTCATTGTTAACGGCAATAAAAACCAGAGAAAAAGGTTGTTTACCTTGAAGTTAGAATAAAACAAGCTGCCGACGATATGTTGTCGTCGGTAGCGGCTGATGTCTGTCTCTAACTTCGGAAAACCGATACTCTTCGATAGAGTACAGATTACCTTAGCTCCAGTCTGGTCTCGAATACAGCCTAGTTTTTCATCATCTACACCCCCAAATAGAAGGGCTCCTGGCTTGTAGCCGCAAGATTTGGCATAGTCTTTGAGTTCTTCTATTTCGTCCTTCGTCAGTTTCTGCCCAATTAGATTCTGGAAAGAATAGGCTTCGTCGTCCGGAGTTTCTTCGTCTATTTCTTTCCCTTTCCCTGGCACTGTGGCCAGGATTTCTTCAGTAACGGTGGCAGCTTCTTCAATGTTTTCCGTCAAAATTTTGTCAATATTTTCAAGAGTAGTTTCTAAATTTACATCTTCGGGTGTGGCAGCTTCGGTAGCCGCGACTTCCGAAGCTCTACCTTCAGCAGCTGCCGTTTTCTGAATTGACAACCTAGGTGGAGTTTTGTCGATAACCTCAGTTACCGCAATAATTCTTTGCCGTTTGGGTTTGTTTATCTTCGGTTGATCCGGCTTGTCCACCTTTTCAAAAAGCTTCGTCAGTTGGAGCCCTAGTGGACTTAGCTTCGTAGGCATGGGTTCAGTCATTACCTTTAAAATTTCCTCCACGTCGCTGGTAGAAGGCGGTGTGGGGGTCTCCTCTTCTTCGGGTGATTTGCGCTTCGGAGCAGATATTTTTCTTTTCTTGAGAACTTTCTTCTCCTTTGCTGGTATTTCTTCATCCCTGATCAGAGCTTCGGCTACTCTTTTTCTTTTGAGGCCCTCGGCGCTCTTGTTCAATTGTTCGTAGTCTGGGTATTCGAAGCCTAGGGCGTCAAGCACTCGGTTCAGCCTTCGTTTCGGTCGGGCACCGAAGGCTGCTGTCATTAGTTGATCCTCTTTTTTGGAGTAATTCCCCAGGATTTCGTTGCACATCACCTCAACAGTGTCTAACCATTCTTTGCAGGGTTTTTTGAAGAACTTCTTGAACTTGAAGTAATAGGGAAGCCGGACAAGCTCCCCCTTCTTCTTCTCTCCCTCCAGCTTCGGCATCTCCCACTCTTTTAGAGTAGGGAAAACTCTGAATGCCAAGAACTCTTGAACTAGATCCCTGGTGCCAATATGTTCTGAGATAATTTCAAATTCACCCAGAGCAGCCCAGGTGGGACCTTTTAGGTCGCCAATGCGGCATTGTGGCCTTGTCTCTCCGAAGATTAACTCCAGAGGGCTTTGTACCAATTTTTCTTTGTCTTCATCGACTTTTACATAAAACCACTCAGATTTCCAACCTGCTGGCCATTTGCTTCGGTAGCTGATGACAGGACACTTTGTTGTCTTCCGGTAGGCAAAATTATAGCAACCGAAATTATCATGTAGCCCATCTTTTCTGGCCTTTGTTTGGTAATGTAATTCGTGAGCTCGGCAGAAGCTGTCAGCAAATGGTTCCACAGCTTGGCTTCGGAGGGCCCAGATATAAACATTGAGCCTAACGATGGCGTTAGGAGTCAATTGATGAAAGTAGATACCAAACCTCCTTAGTATCTCCGCAACAATATCGTGGAGAGGGAATCTAAGCCCGGCTTTTAAAAAACTCTTGAAAATAACAATCTCATCCTTCCTTGGCTTCGGGGTGGTTTCTTCTTCCCCGAAGCGGAGTAGCTTCTTCTGGTCCTCATTGAAATAACCTGCTTTCACCATCTTCGAAAGGTCAGCTTTTGAAACAGTTGATTTCCCAAAATCCAGGTGACTGGGCTTGCTGGGCATAGCAAGGTGATAGTCATCTTCGGAGTCAGTCCCTTCAATGTTTTCTTTTCCTTCGGCAGTTGTTGGGCCTGCTTCAGCAGCAGGCATTTCTTCTGTAGTCAGTAGACCGGAACGCTGCATTGCTTCGGAGATGGGCACAGTGTCTGAACCTTCGGCTTCGTCTCCCTCACGTACAACTTTGGCAGTAGATCGTATTCTCGCCATTTGATTCTAAGTTTGGGAAGTCAAAAACTTTTTCCTTTTTTCTTTTCTCCGAAGCTCTTCTTTCTGACGAAGCGGACGTTGAGAAGCACCTTCGTTCGATTCTGAGACTTAAGCTTCGGCTATGGTGAAAAATTTTGGCAGCGAAACAGTGCAAATAGCAATGAATGCTGTGGTAACTTCACACCCACCTGTTTGTTTATATAGTGCTGCAGGTAGGAAGGCGAAGCGGTGGAACTGTTACACCAGGCGCGCAGTAACTCATACCCGCTGTGCAGTGGACCGCAAAGACCAAACAGTAACTCTACAAAGTGGGCTTGGCACGCGCTCGGAAGTCGGATCGTTTCTCCGCAACGAGCTCAGGGAAGGTGTTTTTTGGACCTTCGGCTTCCCGAAGCTGGAGAGGTTTTTTTTTCACGGGCCAAGCTCGTTACGAAGAACGATCTAGCACCGCGAAAGGGGCTACTGTTGGGGTCGTGCTTCGGTACGCCGAAGGTCTCACACGAAGAAGCAGCTTCGGCCAAAGTCGTTTCTAAGAGATGGCCGAAGGTCCCTTTTCATGGAGCTTCGGCGTTTTAAACCGACATAGAGGCAGAATGACCTTTTTATACATGTATGTCCGAGTCAATGTTGTAAACTTCCGCAAGGGGCATAATTGTAATTTGTCACAGGCTGCGACCTGTGTCTATAAATAGATGAACAGTACCTCTGTACTGTTCACGCGAACCTGCTTTTTGCCTTCGCATCACATTCGCACTTTTTGCCTTCCGCAAGACCGAAGGTACATGTGTACTTCAAAGTCATTTATATTCATTAATACAAGTAGAGATAATTCTATGATAATATTTACATGTTTATTTCATGATTTATGTGAATGCTTTATTCTTCGTTGTTATGCTTACGAAGGTATGTTCTTTGTAACCTTCGTCCGAGATGCTATATATCCCGAAGGGATATATCGTTATGAAGGACGAAGGACCTTAATACTTAACATTTTCCGTGTTGCCTTGTTCTTAATTCGAAGCATTTGAGAACAAGTCCCCAACACCACCTAAGGCACCCCCTGGAAAAAGTTGAGACCGAGCCCTTGACGTTTGACATGTCTTGGCATCACTTTTGTCGCGAAGTGGGCAGGGAGACAAGCCAGATTTGGCGTCCGCATATCTTCTGACCTAGGGCTTATCTTCCCTTGGAACTCACATACAAGAGATAGCCATAGGTGCCAGGAAGAGGTCTGCGCCGGATTTTTGCCAAGATTCGCACGTATGCGATCTCAGCAAGCTTTTGAACATGGGCAGAAGAACACCTCCACGTGTTCGACGCGCTCTGTGCACGCCAGAGCACGCCCGCGCCCGACCTCGCGCACCCCGCGCCACGCCAAGCCACGCCCGCGCCTATAAATCACCCTCAGGCATCGACCGTACTCCTCCGCGCACGCTCGACCTCATCGGAGCCCGAAACCACCAGCGTTTGCCCTGTGCACGGCGTGCCCACGGCCACCCGAGCCCCTGCCACCGTAGACCAGCCCACATAGCCCTTCCCAGCCACGCCCGACCCTTGGAAGAGACTGTGCACGCCTCGGTGAAGCTCCCCGAGCAAGGAATCAGACTTTGCTTCGCCGGAGAAGCCAGTCCACGGTCGCCGGACTTTGCCCGACCGCCGGTGAACGTAGACCGGGTAATCCTCTGCTCCATTCTTCGATTCCTTGTGCACATAGCCTCTGCGTCACCCCGTGGAGCTCATCGTGCCATTTGATTGAACTAGATCGCCGTGGTTTAGCCGGAACACCCGCCGCCGACGAGATCACCCGCCTGCGCGCGTGGACCGGACGATTCCGGCCACCTCCGCCGTTAAGCCGTACACCGTTGTGACCGCCAGGACCTCCCGGAGCCAACCCCGCCTCTCACCGGACCTCTCTCGCCGCCGGTAAGCCGCGCCGCCCTTTTCTTTTCCGCGGGCACTGTTTAAACCCGGGGAGGGACCGCGGGGGAGAAGAAGAAAGGGCTAGGGGGTTTTGTGCAATGTCAGTGACTCAGGGGAATAGTAGCGCAGGGGTATAACTGAGAGGATTAGTTTAGAAAGAACCCATGGTCTTCGGTGCAAAGTGGTTTTTCTAGAAACCTTTTTATTAATCTGATTTAAAATTCAAACAGAACTTGAATAATTCATATCTTCTGTTTGGTTCACCCAAATCGAGTCAAACCAATTTTACCAGATCTTAAATAATGTAAACTACTTAAGAAAAATATAAAACCCCTAAGTGTTATAGAAAACTTTAAGATTTTGATTTAAATATTGATTTGGCCAAAAGCTAAATAATAGGAGGAAAAATGGTTGCACTGTTAAACTGAGGTTAAGAAAAATTTGGAGAAGTACCTAATTACTTCCTAACCTGTTTAAAAATAATAAACCCCTCTGTACACCCAGTTAAGGTAGAGTTTACCATTTAAATCCTTTTTAGCCTAAAGTTAGAGAAAATATTAATGGAGGTTTAAATAAAGAACCAGGGAGCACCCATATTTTTGTCAATCTACTTATTCAGTATAGTTCACTAGAAAAATTTATTATACCCTGGTTTAGTATAAAATAATTGGGACACCTTTTATTTTAAGAAAACAAGGAAAACTTAGAAAAAACCTAGAAAAATAACCCCAAAATGAAAACACTCCAAACCTTGGGATAATTAATGTTTTGTTATTAAAACATAGAAAAAAATATGAAATATGATGTTTGACATTTTTCAAATAACAAGATAGTAGAAAGTGCCTTTTTGACCTTAAACTTTAGAAAATCACAACTAAATAACCACCAATTAACCTTCTGTGATTTTTGGCTCAGAAGCATGTGATTACTGTTAGATACCAGCAAAAATGACCTTTAGGACAGAACCCACCCTAGTTAAGAGTTGTAGTGCAAAGTGACCCCCTTTGCATAACTTTTGTTATTTTTGTCCAAGGCATACTCTTTTTATTCTGGACCTCAAATTCATAGAACAGACTATAGTGACCAATGGTAACCCATTGTAATTTTTACAGAATTTTTGGAAAAAGTTAAACCACTGTTGTAGTTCAAACCCAAACTAGAATTCATAAATAGAAAATGAAAAAGGGGAAATTAATAGTGGAAATTAGTGTCACCCTAACCCAACCAGCAAAACCTTTTTAAATTGCCCACTAAAATATATAAGGGAAATACAAATCCACTATGCTTATCCCTAACAAAACCCAAACCTAGAGTGCTAAGCATACACCACCAAGGGACAAATAAGACCAAGAAACCCTAAGTTACTAACTAACTTAGTTTTTCTTCCTTTAGAATAATGTCTGCTAAATCCTGCATAACCATGGCATACATGTTCTTATTCATTGCATTCGATAGATTGCAACCTCGCTGACGGAGAGTACGTCCTCGTGTCGGAGCAAGGAGCTGCTCAGGAGGTAGCCCCGGATCCAGCACCAGAGCCTGCACCAGAGGATCTGCCTGCCCCAGCTTTGGAAGGCAAGCCCCGGTTTTATGCATAACCTGTTCTATATGATATTTTACTACACTTAATGATTGTAGGCTTGTATTGTGCACTTCAGTGTAGGAGTTGATTTAAACCTTAGTTGCATGAAATCAGGATTCCCTTTGAGATGAATACTAGTATGCTAGGTCGAGTAGCTGCTTTGCTAATTAGGGATCTCGGTAGAAGTCGAGTGATTTTTCTAGCACTCGCGCGAGGTCAGGAATTAGTTGTACCCACTTTCATATCATAATGATGCAGGTCTGTGGACAACAATCCATGGGGATTGGTTGTCTACGAGATGGGAAAATTGGAATAAGGATTAACGTGCGGATACCTGTGTCAAGCGTTTGAACGTACTAAGCACATGCCGAGAAATATGGTAAATCGGTAAGCCTAGTACCTGAGTGAACCTGCCCGCAGATTGCCCTCCTCATGCGACCTGAGACGTGGTCTCTCATTCCGGTTATGGTGGGTAAAAGTGCGGTCACTGCACGACGGCAGTCGGGGTCAGTGAGGCATTGTACGCCAAGGCGGTGAGCCCCTTTCTGTTGCTAGGGAATCGATGGGGACGGTTGATGTGTGTTGGGACGGAGTGCCTCGCCACGTCGTGTGTTTAGGTTTACCTTGCAAGGATAAAAACTCGATTCGAATCGTCTGCTTCTCGCAGCTAATGAGACTGCTTGATCCATTGTACTGCATTGAGTAACAAGTGGAAATGTGATGAGTTGACACAAGATGTTGATTGCTAAATATGTTTGATACCATGAATGAGTAGATAGTACACATTTAGTCTTAAGAGAGTCACACTTAAACTTGACAAAGCTAAAACTTGATTTATAAACTCAGCTAGTGCTTTTGGCAACCAAATCCCACAGCCAAACAGCTGCATGTCTAGAGGTAGAGGAGTAGACTCCTCACACCGGGTAAGTCTAGCTGAGTATTAGTATACTCAGCCTTGCTTGTGGCATAATTTTTTACAGGTTCCCTGGAGGACATGGTTGCTGGAGTGACTTGGCCGTCCATCTTGCCACCGGGTTGGACAGTCGAGTGGGATCCTGCCTCGGCTGAGGAGGGGCATGAGGAGTGATGGGACAGGCTTCCCCATCTCTCTATTTACATACCGTTAGTTTTATTCCGCTGCATTTCGAACAATAATGACTACTTTTGCTAAAACTCCAATGATGATGTAATAAGTTAATACTCCTTAATGTATGGTTTTATGCTTTATTGTATTTGCTCTGTGACTCACCATCGAGTGAGATTGTGGTACTTGATCCTGTCAGTGGCCTCGTAGGACTAGATCCGAGGGATTGACGGGTTATTCTCATTTAAGTGTGGTCTAGCCTTTGAGGCGGGACTTAGGCACTTAAGTTGGAATAATTTGGGCAATTCCACCACACATATCGTGTGTTTAGGTTTACCTTGCATGGTTTTAAAACTCGATTCGAATCGTCTGCTTCTCGCAGCAAATGAGACTGCTTGACCCCTTGTACTACATTGAGTAAGAAGTGAAATGAGGCTTTACATGAGATAACTTGTTGATTGCATTAAATGATTGTTACCATGTATGCTTAGAAAGAGCAAACAAAGCTAAAATAATGTTATTAGAATTTGAAAAGCTAAAAATGGATTTTAGACTCAGCTAGTTGTAACACCCCTGGTGTTACTGTAACTAAAACCGGAGCATGGCATCATGAGCATTGGCATTGCATATGTTTGACACAACTAGAGTGCATTCACTAGGTAAAAATTTCAAACAAGTTGTGTTGTTTAATGTTTTTGCAAATAGAACCCTGGTTAAAGGACTTAACCCTAAATAGTGGGTTAAGGGGTAAAACTTAACCCAAGTTGAGAAACCCTAAAAGCTTTAGGGTAAAAGTCATAAAATGATCCCAAGAATAAACTTGAACCACATTTATACGCCTGGGATACCAGAAACCCTAATTGGAACCCTAGAAAACCCTAAAACCAAACCCTAGGGGCTTATGTGCAAAATTAGTCCACTTTTGGGCTAAAGTGCAAAAACCAAGTCAAATAGGTTTCTTAAGTCCTTTGGTTCACAAATGTGTGGACTTAAAAGCCAAACCCTAAGTTTTGGACTTAAATGCAAAATGGACCTCATTTGGGTTCTATTCTAAGTCTGAAAATCAGAGAATTGGCTCCACTTTGGGGCTTTGTAACTATCAAATTATAGGGTTTTTTCCCTAGGTCACCACATCAACATTGTAGCCCAATTATAGGAGAACAACTTTGCTAAAGAGTGTGAGCTCAGTTGTTAAGACAAATTTAGAGATAAATGAGCCTGAAGTTGGACTGTCAGGCTGGTTCAGTCTGAAATTCAGATATTTAGTGCAGCAGAGCCAACTTTGAGCATGAATTCAACCTTGATTTAGTACCCAAATGTGTTCAAATCCTATAGTCGAATTGTAGTTGGTTTGTAACTCTACAACTTTGGTACAGAGGTTTAATGAAGTTCACATGCAAATTTCAAAGAAAATCGAGCCTAAACCTTGTCTGTCAGTCGCTCTGAATGGGGGTTCACCATGGTACAGTAGCCCGGATTGGATCAGGCTGCCAGCGCGGAACTCCCACCGCCGACGACACCACCGCCGTGATTCGTGCCGTTGCCGGCCTGACTTGTGCACGGGATGGGCAGATAAGGGCACACGGTAAAAGATCTTCGCCGACGGTGAGCTGGAAATCACTCCGGTGACCCCCCCCCCGTGTCTCTCTTTTCCTCCTTACGGCTGAAACGGATGTGCTCGCCGGTGACCGCCGCTTCCCGGCTGTGTGCCGCGTGTCCAAACCTTTCCACCGCGTCGCCATGACTCCCTGTACCCGTCCCATCGTCGACGGGGAGGTTGCCACGGCGGCAAACACGAATTCACCGCGCAAGCTTCTTCTTTATCTCCGGCCGCCAACACGGCTCGACCAAATTGGGCACCACCACCCGCGGGCGCTATAAATTGACCGTACCCCTAGCTCCGCCATGCATCCAAGCAGCTATTGCACCCGCTTGCATCCCAAACCTCCCACCAGAGAGCTTGAATTTGGAATTCCCCCCCAAATCCGATCCCCGCCACCGTGAAACCAAGTCCACCGTGGCCAGCCGATTCTAGTAACGCTCTGTCCGATTCAAACCTTGTTTAAGTCTTCTCATAGCTCAGTGATGCTCGCCAAGCCATCAATTTAAATGTAGATACCTCCAATCGTCGGGAACACGCTCATCCGTCCGCAATGCTCTCGGCCACCGTGGCCGGAGCTCTGTAGTCGGTCGTTCGTGCAATTAGGTTAGGGGAAATACTCCTTAGGAGTTTAATCCAGTGTATGTCGCTCGGGAGCGCCGGTCACTGCCCCAATCGGCCGGTCTGCTAGCTCGTCGGAGCGCGGCGGTGCGCGAGCGCCGTCGGGGACTTTAAACACAGAATAGGAAGAAGAGAAAGGACTTTTGTGCAAACAGTCAGTGACTTGAATAAACAGTAAAAGAACCGGGTCGCAGTTAGTCTAAAACGCAGGGGTCCCTGTGCAAAGTCGCCAGGGCGCGGGCACGCGCGGGCACCTTTCCTCTCTGAAACTGGGCCGCTGGGCTGAAACCAGCCCAACACTGTTTCAACCTTTTCCTTTTCTTTTTCAGCAGAGCTTTAGAAATATGTAGAAAAATATAGAAGAATGCTAAAATCATGAAACTAATTTTCCTAGGCTTGTTATTTTCCCTAGAATTTATTAAAAATAATTTTGTGATTTTTAGTTGAAGTAAGAAATTTTAGGGTAATTAAAATGGTTAAAAATGTTGGTTATAGATTTTTAGAAAACAAATGGTAATTCCAAAAATGCTCAAAATTTTTATATGAGTTCCTCATAATATTTAGAAACCTTGGGTAGAGTTTGAATTGATTTGGACCTTGTTTGATCACCAAACCCAAAAACACCCCCCCTGCCCTATGAACTCCTTTACCGACTCCGGAAACCCTAAGTTCCCGGAACTCCGTGAAGGAAAGTTGTACTCAAGACATAGATAATAAGTTTATATTATCTTTGCATTCTCATGAGCATCCCATGGCATCCATTCTTATACTTATGTATGGTTATGATTAGAACGTGAAGAAGAGATAGAAGTCACCGAAGACAGGACACCACCACCTTCGGAATCCCAGGCCGGGAATAGTTTCTACTTCGATATCTATGGATCCGAACCCGAATCACCTGTAAACGAAGGCAAGCCCCGGTGCATTTGCCACCTTCCTTGCTATTTTAAAATCTTTCTCACTTGATTTGCTGCATTAGGTGATAGGAGTTGCTTGATAAAACCATTCCTGCATTACCTTCCTTGAATTTGATTACCTTCCTTAATCACCTGTTTTACAAAAGATTTTGATGCTTAGCTTTGCTTTAGAAAAACAAAAGGTTTTGTTTTTTTACAAAATATGATGTGGCAAAGTGGGTGGGATGTTTTTCGAAAATAAAACTTGATGTTGGATCTATCAAAGGCCTTGATAGGTTCAACATCGGTAAAGATGTACCTCTGCCAGGTACCAAACTTTGGGTTTGAAATAATTAAGCTGAGACCGGGCGGGTGACTTGCATGAGAAGAGAGTCTCGGTGTAGTGTCTCCGTCTGAGTCGATTAAGGACCTTGTCGATGTAGGCTTGATGATCGAGGACCCTTTAACTGGTCACATGCCTCGTCATGGGTAAGCCTTGCCTCGGGCAGACTAAGGCTGGAATAAGACAACACGAGATGGGCGTGGAGCGGTGGCGAGAGTAGCGTGTACCCTCCGTGGCAAGAGGCTGGACGGTGGTGTATCTGTGCTCTCGGTCTGCGTGAACCTGATCCGGTCTTAAGAACCCCTGTGGCGGGTTGACATATGCAAGGGTTAAGTGCTACATATGTCGTGTGATTGGAGATCCTCAGCTGAGTATAATCGATTTGGATCGCCGTACCTTCGCGGTTATGAAGACTTGGTCACTACCCTACACGTAGCATTCCACTTAAGACGATGGGCTTTTGTTAAGAAATTGGCTAGTGCAGGACCAGTGATTGAACTAGGGTAGAAAGAACTCTAGTGCAGGTAATTTTACTTAACTTGACAAATTAAAACTGGATTTTTAAGGATCCACTTTAGTAAGCATTTCTGCAAAACAGAGTCTTTGAATATTGAAAAGCCTTACCTTGACTCCCATATAACCAGCATACCCTTGAGAGTCTTTTCTTTAGTCGGGTAAGACTTGCTGAGTATTCCATACTCAGGGTTTATCCCTTCGTTGTTTTTAGGTGAGGAAGTAGCAGACTTTTGCTGCTTCTGTGCCAAGGTGGTTCCAAAAGAAGAAAGACAAGACTAAAGTGCGGGAGGACTCGGTCCTCCACTTAGGATCTTTTGCTTATAGCTTCTCGGGAGGAGTTCATGCCTCCCCTGGTTTGTATAATATTACTACTCTGCACTCACTATTAGCTCTGGTCTGTAATAACATAACCCAAGCTTGCTTTTGAAATAAATGTAAGTTTATGTAATTGCTTCCGCATGTCTTTATCTCCGATGTTCTGTAATGTCTGCAAGACGGGTGAGATGTTCCTGGTGAGGTAAGGAAAGATACCGAGCTTGTCAAGTAGTTCAGGGGCACCTACAGGGTTGTCTGAGGTCCGTTGGACAAGGACAACTGTAGGTGGGCCTAATTACTTGGGAGGTTCTGTCACACTAGTGCTTTTGGCAAACCAAACCGCTCAGCCAAACAGTTGCATGGTCTAGAGGTAGAGGAGTAGATTCCTCACTCCGGGTAAGTCTAGCTGAGTATTAGTATACTCAGCCTTGCTTGTGGCATAATTTTTGTAGGTACGCTTTAGGATATGGTTGATGGTGTGACTTGGCCTACCACCCTGCCACCGGGTTGGACGGTCGAGTGGGATGCTGCTCTAGCAGGAGAACAGCAGGAGGAGTAGTGGGCTAGGCCTTGCCCAATTCTTCGCTCTCGACGATATCGATTATCCGCTGCAGTTTATTTTGTGAACTTATATCAGTTGCTTGAAAAACTCTGATTCATGTAATAACTCCAGTACTCTCATTTGAGGTTTTTCCTGTTTCATTGTATTTCTTCGGTGACTCACCTTCGAGTGAGTTTGTGGTATTTGATCCTGGTTAAGTGGCTTAATCAGACTAGATCTGAGGGACTGACGAGTTATTCTGATTTAAGTGTGTTACGGCCCCTGAGGTGTGACTTGGGCACTTAAACTGGAATAATTCGGGCGGTTCTGCCACAGCTGGTATCGAAGCCAGGTACCACGACAGAGAAGGACAATAAACCATGAATACCGATTTTCATAAATTTAAAACCTGCTTAGAAACTAGTGTGAATCGTTAGGACTAGACCGCTAGACCTAGGACGAAAGGCCTTAGGGATAGTGGGAAAAATAGGTGGCTAATTAAGTAGGCCCTGTGGGCCAGTATTTAGATTCTTAGAGGATGCCTTAAAGCACCCTTTTATTCGGAGAGGAGACGTTATTTTCAGCATGCATGCATTATAAAACTAAAAGGATTAAGAACTAAAGACGTAAAAATTTGAGCTAACCCGCTTCCTTTTAAACCACCTAGGTTCCTTTTATTTTCTTCTTCCACCATAATCTTTACATCTGATACCTTACGTAGATGACTTCACATACCCCGCCAGTGGAGGAGACACTCGTTTTAGCTCTGATTTCCTTTCTCACGATGGATTTCCTTCCATCTTGTGGGAAGTGCTTAACTCCGCTGCTTACCCTATGCCCCCTTTGTATACAATGCAGCTATATGAAGGGCATCAGATACCACGTTGCCGAGTCTGGTTGACTCTGGAGGCTCATCCCCTTCAGCCGGGTTGGCGTTCTCTTGACTCCGAGACGATTGGATTCAGGACAGATGACACCACTGAAGCAGCAGCTATGAAGACCCTGATGACTTTCTGTGGCTACCATCCCCTGGAGATGGTGATGCACCCCTTGGGACTCTTCCCTACTGAGAAGAAGGATGACCCCATGTGGTGCAACCGCATGAGCCATGTGAAGGACGTGTGGACGATGTACCCTGACTTGGTTGGGAGGGTCACTGTTCAGTGCATGAGTGCGTTGTACCGCCTTCAAGCCCTGCAGAGCAATGCTATGGCACATCTTGCTAACCTCGCTCAAACCACCAAGCTCACCCTCGACAGCTGAGAAGACTTTGTGGTTGACTTGTACTCTGAGTTGGTGGAGAAGGACCTACAGGTGGAAAGGCTGAGCCAGCGCATAACCACCTTGGAGCAGCAGGTGGAGATCCAAGACAACACTATTGATGTCTTGGAGAACCAGCTCCATGATGTGCAGCGGGAACTTGAAGAAGCTAATGACCACCTGGACATGCATCACTTGGAGATGGAGGCCAATGAGGCCGGAAACGAGGGAGAAGAGGCTCCTGAGGAGTTAGGACCAGCCCCTGGTGCCAATGTGACTACCTCCATGATGCCCCCTTCACCCGCATCCAGTGTCGCTTCCACTACTCAGGGCTGATCAGTCGTTTTGACGCTTTAGGCGGATGGAAACCTACGCAAGCTTAGTAATGGCATATTTTGGGCTAGGCTTACGGGTACTTTCCCCTAATTGATGTAACTGTTGTGAACTTTTGAGATCTGTGGGATGTTTGTAACCATGTTATCTTCATTCGAACCTAATATTATGATTATGGCAATTTCCTTCCATATGAGATAATAGCATGTTGTTCGAAATTGTGAATTGGGATAACAATGGTGACAATCTTTGTTTTCAGATGGTAGCTAGGCAGCGTCGCGGGTATAACGAGCAAGTTCCCCCGCCACCTCCTCCAGCTCCCACAATGCAGGAGCTGATGGCCCAGCAGAACGAGATTCTGCGACAGCTCTTGCAGCGCCAGCCCCACCCTCACCAGTATGGTGGAGGCCAGCTGCAGCGACCTCCGGCAGCGGCAACCTACCAGGAGTTCCTGAGTACACAGCTGCCCTTGTTCACCAAGGCAAAGGATTCGTTGGACGCCGACGTGTGGTTACACGTCATGGAGTCCAAGTTTCCCCTCCTCGTGGGAGACTGTCCTGATGATACCAAGGCTCGCTTCGCCGCGCAGCAGCTTCGCGGCTCTGCTCAGACTTGGTGGGACCACTTCCGTGCTATGCTACCTGCTGATCATGAAGCTTCTTGGGAGGAATTCAAGACTGCTTTCAGAGGGCACCACATCCTAGCTGGAATTCTTTATCGCAAGCTGAATGAATTCTTGACACTCCATCAAAGAACCCGCACGGTATTGCAGTATGCTCAGGCCTTCAACGACCTGTGCCAGTACACAGGTTATCATGCTGATTCCGATGAGAAGAAGAGAGACCGCTTCCGCAAGGGTCTCAACACCAAGCTGCGTGAGCGTCTCAACACTGTCCGGGCTGATAGCTTCAATGAGTTGGTCAACCTGGCCATCTCACAGGAGGATTGTATTGTAGCTCACCGAGCCGAGAAGAAGAGAAAGGCATCAATGGCAGCACCCTCCACTCAGACCCCGAGGTTCAGGATTGTTTCCCACAATTAGAGCAGGGGATTTCAGCAGCAGGCAAGCAGATGGGTGATCAGGCTACCTCAGCAGCAGCAACCAGCACCCACTCGTTTTCGAGCTCTCGCTCCAAGGAACAGTCAGCCTCCTCAGCAGCAGTTCCGCCAGGGAAATGGGAACAAGTGCTTTACTTGTGGCAATGTGGGCCACTATGCCAAGAATTGCCCAAGAAATCAGCAGAGGCCGATGCCAGCACCAAATCAAGACAAGGGAAGAAAGCAGAAGGTACAAGTCACGCAAAGGAAGCTCAACTTCACTACTCCGGAGGAGTTACATGAGTGAGCCCCCATCATGACTGGTATCTTTTCAGTTTATAATCAACCTGCATTAATTCTATTTGATTCTGGTGCATCTCATAGTTTCATTAGCCAAAAGTTCAATGCTAAATGTCAACTGCCTTTCTATCACACAAAAGGGTCATTCATGGTAGTCACACCTGGGGGTAAAATTGCAACTAACCAATTAAACCAAAGTGTGCCTATTCAACTGGGAAGCCACATTATCAAAACCACCCTCCTTGTTTTGGGTTTGGAGAATGTGGATATTATTCTGGGAGCCAATTGGATGACTAGACACCAAGTAGTGCTTGATGTAGCCAGCCGCATCGTTGAAATCAATTCCCCAATCTATGGGAGTTTCACCTTGTTTCTGCCTAGTCAAGATTCTACTCAGTCATGTGCTTTTGCTATGACAGAGTTACCCCTGAATAAGATTCCAGTGGTCTGTGAGTATGCAGATGTGTTTCCAGATGAATTATCAGGAATGCCCCCAGACCGGGATGTCGAATTCACCATCGAATTGCAACCGGGAACGACACCTATTTCCAAGAGGCCTTACCGGATGCCACCCGCTGAGTTGGTAGAATTGAAGAAGCAATTGCAAGAATTGCTGGACAAAGGTTTTATCCGCCAAAGTACTTCGCCTTGGGGATGTCCAGCCTTGTTTGCAAAGAAGAAGGATGAAAGCTTGAGGCTATGCATAGATTACCGCCCACTTAAAGCGGTGACTATCAAGAACAAGTATCCTTTGCCTCGTATTGATGTTCTTTTCGATCAGTTGGTCAGAGCCAAAGTGTTTTCCAAGATAGACCTTCGCTCCGGCTATCATCAGATCAAGATACGAGCAACTGATATTCCGAAGACTGCCTTCTCGACCAGATATGGGTTGTATGAATTCTTGGTGATGTCTTTTGGGCTGACTAATGCACCAGCATACTTCATGGATCTGATGAACTATGTTTTCATGCCTGAATTGAACAAGTTTGTAGTGGTTTTCATCGATGATATCTTGGTTTACTCAAAGAACGAAGAAGAACATGCCGGACATTTGCATGTAGTGCTTCAACGTCTGTGAGAGCACCATCTTTATGCCAAATTGTCAAAATGTGATTTTTGGCTAAAGTAGATCAAATTCTTGGGTCACACTATCTCTCAGGCAGGTATAGTTGTTGATCCTGATAAGGTGCAAGAGGTGATGAACTGGAAGCCGCCAACGACTGTCCGTCAGATTCGAAGTTTTCTGGGATTAGCTGGTTATTATCGAAGATTCATTCCGGATTTCTCTCGAATTGCGAAGCCCATAACTGAATTGTTGAAACAATAAGCCAAGTTTGTTTGGGGTCAGAAGTGCGAAGATGCCTTCCATGCATTGAGGCAACATCTGACCACCGCACGGGTGTTAGCGCAACCCGACAGCAGCAAGCCATTTGATGTGTATTGTGATGCCTCTGGCATTGGACTGGATTGTGTCTTGATGCAAGACAACCGAGTCATTTCTTACGCATCAAGAGAACTCAGGCCTCATGAGCAAAATTATCCCACTCATGACTTGGAGTTAGCAACCGTGGTCCATTCATTGAAAATGTGGAGACACTATTTGATGGGAACCCACTGCAACATCTTCACAGATCATAAGAGCCTTAAGTACATCTTTACTCAGGCTGATCTCAACATGAGGCAGAGAAGATGGATGGAGCTGATCAAGGACTATGACCTGGAGGTACATTATCACCAAGGAAAGGCCAATGTAGTGGCAGATGCCTTGAGTCGGAAATTGCAATGCAACTGTGTTATGATGGATTCTCGCATTAATACCCTATGTGATGAGTTGAGCAAAATGAAGATTGAAGTGATTCCTTCTGGTGCTTTGTCTCACATTTCCGTTGAGCCAACTTTGCAAGACCAGATCATCATGGCCCAGCTCAGTGACAAGGGAGTGCAAATTATTAAGGAGAACCTCCATCAGAAGACCGAGGTGTATAAATGTTTCCGCCAAGATGGAAAGGTTATATTGTGGTTTGAAAGCAGAGTGGTGGTTCCTAAAAATAAAGATCTCAAGAAGAAAATCTTGGACGAGGCCCATCTCTCCAAATTCTCCATGCATCCAGGGAGCACCAAAATGTACCATGATCTGAAGCCCTTGTATTGGTGGACCAGAATGAAGAGGGAGTCAGCCCAATATGTATCAGAATGTGACACCTGTCAGAGGATAAAGGAAAGCCACTTGAAATCAGCTGGAGCTTTGCAACCCCTATCTATACCTTCGTGGAAATGGGATGACATCAGCATGGATTTCATTGTGGGTCTGCCCAACACCTCTCATCATCATGATTCGATTTGGGTTATTGTGGACCAACTGACAAAAGTGGCACATTTTCTCCCAGTGCACACCACTGATAAGGCTCAAAAGTATGTAGAGTTGTACATTGACCGAATCATGTGTTTGCACGGATTTCCCCGGACCATTGTTTCTAACCGAGGAGCCCAATTTATTGCCAGGTTTTGGGAACAACTACAAGTCCTTGGGAACCAAGCTAATCAGAAGTTCAGCTTACCACCCACAGACTGATGGTCAGACCGAGAGGGTAAATCAAATTCTTGAAGATATGCTGAGGGCTTGTGCGATCAATTGTGGCAAGAACTGGGATAAGCACCTCTCCTTGGCAGAGTTTGCTTATAACAATAGTTATCAACCCAGCCTAAAGATGGCACCCTTCGAAGCTCTCTATGGAAGAAGGTGTAGAACACCCCTCAATTGGTCTCAGCCTGGAGAAAGAGAAGTTTTCGGACCTGACTTAGTGACTGAAGCCGAAAGGAAGGTCAAACTAATCAGGAAGAATCTAGAAGCTGCTCAGTCCAGGTAGAAGAGTTACCATGATAAGAGAAGGAAACCTCTCTAGTCCGAGGTGGGACATTTTGTATATCTGAAGGTATCACCCACCAAGGGACTGCAGAGGTTTGGGATCAAAGGCAAGTTAGCCCCTCGTTACATTGGACCTTATGAGATCATAGAAGCATGTGGACCAGTGGCATACAAATTGAGGCTACCTCCAAAAATGTCTGCCATCCACAATGTGTTCCATGTATCCCAACTGAAGAAATGTGTTCGATTGCGGACTGAGATCATAGCAGAACCAGAATTGGAAATAGAGCTAGATCTATCGTACCAAGAGTACCCTTCTAAGGTTCTAGATTGCAAAGAAAGATCAACTCGGGCTAAATCGATCAAAATGTATAAGATCCAATGGAGTAATCACTCAGATGAAGAGGCTACTTGGGAGACTGAGGAATTTCTACGTTCCAACTTTCCCGATTGTCTACCTAAGGAAATTGGTACGTAATCATGCCCAACCCCTCCCCCTGCCCTTTGAATCAAAACATAAGAAAAATGATCTTAAATTGGAAGGAGTTAATTGTAAAACTAAAGTTAAAAGGACTTCCTTCTGAAGTTGCAAAGAGAATGACATTCGAAGAGCAGTTGCCTTAACAAATAAAGCACCCACTTCAAGCAAGTCTCACCCTCACTTCACTCCGAGAGGACTCCGACCCGAATCTCGGGACGAGATTCCTTTAAGGGGGGAAGGTTGTGACACCCCAGTGTCACCTAGGGTTTCTTCCCAGTACTAACTCAAGTGCCATCATTTCATGTAAACCAAATTGGGCAAGAGGCACCAATCAACTTAAGAATAAAAGGTCCACTAAGTTATATCTAAAGAATCATGTCTAAAACAAATGAGGTTTTCAAAAAAAAGAAAAATGTTGAAACCCTAGACCAACCCTAATTAAGCCACCTAAGTAGAAAGGAAGAAAAGGGATAAAAGACCATGAAAAACATGGAATCATGGATTAGGCCAATTATAAAATTTGGAATACACTAACTAAGCTACAATAAAGATTATAAAAGTTTGGCCAAAATAGTTTGTTAAAAACTCCAAGCAAGCCATTCAAGTGGAGGTTTAATGGGGAAATCCGAAATTCTGATTTCTGAATTTTTAGCCTCTAAACCAAAACCGAGCGTGTTCACCTTGACCTTTATCTCAAAACTCTAAGCTCCCATTGACAAAAATGTGTCTAACTAACCCCTCTACCTCATACCTGAAGATGGCATTGGGACACGTGCCCTGGACACGTCAAACCCGGGATCTTCTCTCAGTGTTCGGCAGTGAGACAAACCCAACTTCACCCCTCCATATCTCTTGATCCAGTCAGCGAAACCCACAAGCCTCCACACACAAACGACAAAGGAATGTCAGGGGAAGAGATCTCTCAACGGGATCATGGCCATAATCTCAAAGATTTGGAGCCAATCCACGCTTGAACACGACCTCTCTCTGCGCTGCCTCGTGCTCGACGCCGTGCCCAGACGCCAAAGCGCGCACTTGCTCTCGCCCGCGCACGCTCTGAGCGCTTGTCAGAGCCTCCCCTCGGCCGTGCTCGCCCGCACCTTTAAAACCACCCCCTGGCACGCATCACCTCACTCCGCGCTCACCCTCGCTGGCCAGACACCCCTCCCTTAGCTCCGGTGAGCTCTCCTCCGCCCGCCATCACTGCCCGAGCCTCGGCCACCGCGACCAGCTCACTCCAGCCACGTCCAAGCTGCGCCTGTCACTCGGTTAGCTTTACCAGTGGCCCGTGAAGCTTTCCAAGCCCTCGGACCCGACAGAACCTCACCGAAGACCCAGGATCGCCTTCGCCGGACTTCGGTCGCCCGCGGCCGCGCGTAGATCGAGCAATCCGGTGAGCCATTCTCGAATTCCTCGTGCGCATAACTTCCTTGATCTCTGGTGAAGCTCCCTGTCCCATTCAATTGAACTGTACCACCCTAGTTAGGCTAGATTCCTCTCTGTTGACGAGCTCACCCGCCTGCGCGCGTGGACCGACCTACTCCGACCACCATCGCCGATGATCCGTACCTCGACGTGATCGCCAGAGACCCTCGGTCCTCGCCCGACCCCTCACCAGAGCAACCTCGCCGCCGGTAAGCCCTTCCGCCCTTTTCCTCCACCGCGGTCACTGTTCCATTAGGGGAAGGACTGTGGGTTCGATTTAGCAGAACCCTAGTGGGTTTTCTGCAGAGTCATAGACTCAGATGAATAGTGAACCGAGGACCTATCTGTAGTACATTTAAAATCTTTCGCCAGGGACCCCAGTGCAAAACCCTGTTTCCTTTATCCATTTCTATTTATTCTTTTTAAATTCAGCAGAGAACTTATGAAATTTATATCTTGAGAAATATTTAGCCAAATCTAGTCAAACCAATTTTAGTGGATTCAGAATATTATGAATTGTCATATAAAAATAGTGAATCATGTGCTTTCTGTTTTAAATTTTAGAGTTTGGAATTAATTAAGGAAACTCACCAAACCTTATTAAAATAAAGAAAATTAGTTATGCTTCTGTGTTGAACTTAAGAAAATTTGTAGAAGTGTAAACCCCACTCAGACACTGTTTAAAAATAGTAAGCACCCCAGTATTAAAGATTTAGACAAGGTTACTTATTGAAAGCCATGTTTGCCCAAAACTTAGGAAAATGAGAAAGGCACTGGAAAATATTGAACATTGGATGCAAATATTTTTCCTAGTCCACTTAAGTAATAATGAACCTAGGAAAAATAAAGGGAACCCTAGTCCAGAGAAAATTCAAGGTGAAATGTTTTATTAGGCACTAACCAAACTAGAAAGACAATTATTAGAATTATGAAAACAATTTCAAAATTGTTAAGAAAAATTCAGTGGACTTGTAACCACTAGGACACCACTACAAAAATGATAAATACCCCAGCCCATCAATTTATGAGGGTTGAACAAATAAAACTTGATATTGAGCTATATTTCAATTAAATCATAAGCAAGCCAAAAAGTGTGCAACAGTGGGCAAATAAATTTTTACCAGGTTGTTAATGGAATAAACCACCGGAGAAAAATGCAAAACCTATTCAAAACTACAAAGTAATACCCCTTGCCCCTACTTCATGAGAAAGGCCATTTAATTCAAGAAATTCCTACCACCTTTCCCTTAAGTAAAAAGTTACCAAATCTCAGAATGATTGCTCTTGCACAAAGAAGAAGATAGGAAAAATTGGAAATCTGTTGTTTGATATTTTTCAAGTATAGTGATAGTAGAAAGCACCCCTTGGCTAGAAACTTTAGAAAATCATAGCACAATAACTAATAATTATTTGTGGCTGAAAAATTGGACAAAGTCATGTTATAGCATCTAAATGCCAGCAAAAATAAGCCTTAAAGAATAACCCACTATTAAAAGGGAGTTGTAGTTCAAAACAACCCCTCTGCTCTAATATTTGATAATTTTATACAGAGAGAACCCCTCACTTTTTAAGCCCCAAAATTTGAGACAGAGAATTATGCACCAGTGAGAAGCCACTGTAATTTTTGCAGAATTTTTATAAATTTATTAAGCTATCTTGTAGTTAAAACCCACCTCAAAAGTATAAAAGAAATAGAGAAGAAGAGAGGAATTAGAAAGATTAATGAGTATTATCCCAATATGGCAGCTGAGAATATTGTTAAAAATATCCATAAGATATAAAGAAGAAAATCAGTGGAACTCTAAACATGGGTTAACCATTCAGTAACCAACTGACCCTAAGTTGCTAAGTATACCCCAAAAATCTCCAATAGTAAGAATAAGCCCTACCTTATTAAATTGATCATCCCCCATCAAATCTTAATTATAAATTACATACCATACCATGCATCTATCTCACTCATTGCATTCATTAGATTACAATCTCGCTGACGGAGAGTACGTGCTCATCCCTGAGCAAGGAGCTGTCCACGAGGAAGACCAGGAGCAAGCTCCCGAGACTGCCATCGAGGATCTCCTCACAGCCCCAGCAATTGAAGGCAAGCCCCGGTTTTATGCATAACCGTATATATATGCTACTTTACTACACTTAATGTTTGTAGGCTTGTAATGTGCACTTAAGTGTAGGATTTCCTTGAAATCTCTAGTTGCATGAACTCAGGATTCCTTTTTGAAATGGATACTAGTATGCTAGGTTGAGTAGATGCCTTGCTGAATCAGGATCTCGGTAGAAGTCGAGTGATTTTTCTTGCACTCGCGCGAGACCAGGAATTGATTGTATTCATCTTGATAATGGGATCTATGATGGTCTATGGACTTTGATCCAGGGAGGATGCCTTGTCCATGAGACGGGAAAAGGAATTAAGGATTAATGTGTGGATACCTGAGTCAAGCATTTGAACGTACTAAACACATATCGGAAAATGTGGTAAACGGTAAACCTAGTACCTGAGTGAAGCCGGGCGTGGACTTTACCCGCCACGCAACCTGATACTGGGTCTCCCATGCTAGCTATGGTGGGTACAAGTGCGGTCACTGCACGGCGGCAGCCGGGGTCAGTGTAGCATTGTATGCCAAGGTGGTGAGGCCTGGCCGCGAACGGGGAATCGATGGGGATGGTTGATGTGTGTGGGGACGGAGTATCCCTACATATCGTGTGTTTAGGTTTACCTTGCAAGGTTTTAAAACTCGATTCGAATCGTTTGCTTCTCACAGCTAATGAGACTGCTTGACCCCTTGTACTACATTGATTAAGAAGTGAAATGAGGCTTTACATGAGATAACTTGTTAATTGCATTAAATGATTGTTACCATGTATGCTTAGAAAGAGAAAACATAGCTAAAATAATGCTATTAGAATTTGAAAAGCTAAAATGGATTTTAGACTCAGCTAGTGCTTTTGGTAAACCAAACCCCTCAGCCAAACATCTGCATGGTCTAGAGGTAGAGGAGTAGATTCCTCACACTGGGTAAGTCTAGCTGAGTATTAGTATACTCAGCCTTGCTTGTGGCATAATTTTTGCAGGTACGCTTCAGGATATGGCTGATGGTGTGACTTGGCCTACCACCCTGCCACCGGGTTGGACGGTCGAGTGGGATGCTGCTCTGGTAGGAGAAGAGCACGAGGAGTAGTGGGCTAGGCCTTGCCCAATTCTTCGCTCTCGACGATATCGATTATCCGCTGCAGTTTATTTTGTGAACTTATATCAGTTGGTTGAAAAACTCCGATTCATGTTATAACTCCAGTACTCTCATTTGAGGTTTTTCCTGTTTTATTGTATTTCTTCTGTGACTCAACTTCGAGTGAGTTTGTGGTATTTGATCCTGGTTAAGTGGCTTAATCAGACTAGATCTGAGGGACTGACGGGTTATTCCGATTTAAGTGTGTTACGACCCTTGAGGCGTGACTTGGGCACTTAAACTAGAATAATTCGGGCGGTTCTACCACAGCCTTGCTATTATTGCTTTAATACTGAATGCCGTTTTCTACTTGTAGGAAGAGAAACGAGCGCTTGTCGCCTCTCGCGACAATCTGGACAGACTATACCGTGACGCTAGTAACTCCTTGACCATCCTGGAGAGGAGCCACCGCTTCACCATGTCTGACCTAGACCATCACTGCCACAAGCTGCAGGCATCTTAGGATGAAATTTTGCGACTTGGGCAGCTGTTGTCTACCAAAGACTACGCCATCAAGGAACTGCGCGCCTCTAAGAAACTAGTCGCGTAGGAGCTGGAGGCCGCGCAACTTGCTGTCAAGACTCTAGATAACAATTGTGTCGTCTTGAAGGCTCAGCGTGACAAGGCTATGGACAAAGCCGTTTTCGCTGGACGGATCCTGATGAGGAGACCCGGCGTCGTGGTACCCGATGATATTGTTGCTGATGTCAGGGCCGCGCCTGATGCTGCAAGTCGTCCCTCCTCTTTTGTTGCTCCTGCGAAGGACACTGTCTGCAAAGATGTTTCGACGCAGTGATTTCCTGTAAAACACTTTATTTATCGAGTTAGCCTTTCTTTAGAGAGAAGATGTAATATGAATTCTATATGTTAGCGACGGTTATGTTAGAATTTGATCGTTCCGTGAACAGGGTGTTGGAAAACACCCCTAGCACTTGTAAGTGAGATGTTTTCTTTTTTCGAGGTGTTCTTAATTTTAGCTGGTCATTTTGCTACTAGGGTACAGTGGTCACCCTAAATCATGTGAATGCAAGTATGCCGTGCTGACTTAAGGCGTTTCCGACTTAAGCCGATCGCTCCGTTGGTAGGGCATAGTGATCACCCTAAGTTAAGTAAGCGTGAGCATGTCGCACCGACTTAAGTCGTCACTGACTTAAGCCGATTGCTCCGTTAGCAGGGTATAGTGGTCACCCTAAGTTAAGTAAGCGTGAGCATGTCGCACCGACTTGAGTTGTCACCAACTTAAGCCGATTGCTCTGTTAGCAGGGTATAGTGGTCACCCTAAGTTAAGTAAGCGTGAGCATGTCGCACCGACTTGAGTCGTCGCCGACCTAAGCCGATTGCTCCATTAGCAGGGTATAATGGTCACCCTAAGTTATGTAAGCATGAGCATGTCGCACCGACTTGAATCGTCACCAACCTAAGTCGATTGCTCCGTTGGTAGGGTATAGTGGTCACCCTAAGTTAAGTAAGCATGAGCATGTCGCACCGACTTAAGTCATCGCCGACTTAAGTCGATTGCTCCGTTAGCATGGTATAGTGGTCACCCTAAGTCAAGTGAGCGTGCCGATTTCAAGCCAAGCCCAATCGAAGTCGGCTGTAAGTCAAGAATCTGAATGTCTTTGGAAAATGAAAGCTTCATTCATGATGAAGTCTTCACATTACAAAGTACAATATTCCTTCAAGAGCTTTTTGAGGCCTTGCTAAGGGTAGAACTTTCTGAGGTGTTCTATGTTCCACGAGTTCCCCACTTCTGTGCCATCCATCTGAGTAAGCCGATACGATCACGACCATGTGACCTCTGATACGATGAACGGTCCTTCCCATGGTGGTGACATCTTGTGTCGTCCCTCCCCCGCTAGAATTCGGCGAAGGACCAAGTCTCCCACTGTGAAGGATCGGTGCCGCATAGCTTTGTCATGGTAGTGCCTCAAGGTCTGCTGGTACCTGGCCGACTGAATTACTGTGTTCAGTCGTTCTTCCTCCAGTACATCAATGTCTTCCAGCCTAGTTCCTTCCGCTTCGGCTATGTTTTCGAAAGTCAATCTCGGCGCCCTGAATATTAGATCGGCAGGCAGCATTGCCTCTGACCCATAAACCATGAAGAACGGGGTATTTTCGTGCAGAGCTCGACTGGATTGAGTTCGCAGGCTCCAGACCACGTATGGCAGCTCCCTGATCCATTTTCCTGCAAGCTTCTCACTCTTATTGAATTCCTTCTTTCTGAGTGCTTCCAGTATCATTACGTTGGTTCTCTCCACTTGGCCATTGGCTCTTGGGTGTGCCACTGATGCGTACTTAATCTGGATACTCCTTTGCTCGCAGAAATCGAAGAATTCAAAACTAGTGAAGTTGGATCCCAAGTCAGTGATGATGCTATTCGGTATCCCAAACCTGAATATTATGTCTTGAATAAACTCCACTCCTTTGGATGAGGTCAAAGAGGCGATTGGCTTGTACTCTATCCATTTTGTGAATTTGTCAACGACAACCAGTATATGAGTATAGCCTCCCTGAGCTTTCTTGAAAGGTCCAATCATGTCCAGTCCCCAGCATGCAAACGACCATGTTACAGGAATGGTTAGTAGCTGTTGCGCGGGTAAGTGCTGTTGCTTTGACAGAAATTGGCACACCTCACACTTCTAGACTAACTCGGTAGCATCGCTCTTAGCAGTTGGCCAGTAGAAAGCGGATCTGAAAGCTTTCCCAACCAGAGTCCTTGATGCCGCATGTACCCCACACTGCCCGGCATGGATTTCATCCAACAATTGTTTCCCAGCAGTCGAGTGAATGCATTTCATGAGGACTCCTCCTGCACCTCTCCCATACAGTAAGTTCCCTATGATGGTGTAGTGAGCCGACCGCCTCACGATGCGTTCTGCTGCAGCCTTATCATCGGGCTCTTCTTCATTTTTTATGTACCTGATGATAGGCTCTCTCCAGTCATTAGGGTCTGCCTCTGGCTGGCTCAAGGCGTTGCACTCTTCCACCTAATCCGAGAGGATGCTTGACTGTGATATTTCTTGGACAAAAATCCCAGGTGGAGCCTGGGCCCGACTGGATCCTAGCTTCGACAACGCGTCTGCTGCTGCGTTGCGATCTCTTTCCACATGATGGAACTCCAATCCTTCGAATTTGTCCTCCAGCTTTCGCACGGTTGCACAGTACTTGCCCATTGAATCAGTCAAGCAGTCCCAGTCCTTGTTTATCTGGCTTTTGACTACCAGTGAGTCACCATATACCATCAGTTTTTTTATGCCGAGTGACGTGACAATGCTCAGCTCGTGGACCAGTGCTTCATACTTTGCCGCATTATTCGATGCTGGAAACAACAACTGGAGTGCATACTTGAGTTGTTCACCTCCAGGAGCAATAAAGAGAATTCCTGCACCAGCTCCTTGTAGCTTTAGCGAGCCATCAAAGTACATTCTCCATGCCTCAGTGACTTCCGGGCTATCAGGGACTTGGTGTTCAGTCCATTCTGATACAAAGTCGACCAGTGCCTGAGTCTTTATCGCCGTGCGGGGCTAGAACTCTATATCGTGAGCTCTCAGCTCGCATGACCATTTGGTTATCCTTCCAATAGCTTCTTTGTTGTGGAGAATATCCCCTATCGGAAATCCTGTGATTACTATGACTTTGTGGTCGTCAAAGTAGTGTCGGATCTTGCAAGTGGTTAGAAGTACCGCGTACAACAACTTCTGGACTTGAGGATACCTTATTTTTGAGGGCCTGAGGACTTCGTTGATGAAGTAAACTGGATGCTACACCGGGTATGCATGTCCTTCCTCTGCCCGCTCAACTACCAACACGGTGCTTACCACGTGAGTCGTGCATGAGATGTAGAGGAGCATATCTTATGCTGGCTGTCCGGGCGTTTCTCGGCGTGGCGGCTTGATTACTGGTGGTGTGGTCAAGAACTTTTTCAGTGCCTCTAGAGCTTCGTGTGCCTCTATGGTCCACTGAAATTTGTCCACCTTCTTGAGCAATTTGTAAAACGGCATCCCTTTCTCGCCTAGTCTTGATATGAACCTGCTCAGGGCTGCCATGCATCCAGTAAGCCTTTGTACCTTTTTTTGTGACTGTGGTGCTTCCATTCTCATGATGGCCTCGATCTTTTCTTGATTAGCTTCAATTCCTGATGGCTGACAATGAATCCGATTAACTTTCCTGCCAGTACTCCGGAGACACATTTCTCTAGGTTCAGCTTCCACCGGTAGTGCCTCAAGCTGTTGAAGACCAACTGCAAATCTTCGATGAAGTTTTCTATTTTGATCACCACATCATCGACGTAGGCTTCCACCCGCTTGCCCTAGTGACCGGCTAAGAATGTCTGGATGACTCTCTGGTAAGTCGCTCCCGCGTCCTTGAGGCCGAATGACATGGAGGTATAGCAGAAAGCTCCAAATGGGGTGATGAAAGCAGTCTTCTCCTCATCTTCTTTTGCCAAGCTGATCTGATGGTATCCAGAATAGCAGCCTAGGCAGGACAACATAGAACAGCCTGTAGTCGAGTCAACTACCTGATCTATTCTAGGGAGCCGGAAGGGATCCTTCGGACAATGCTTGTTGAGATCAGTATAGTCGACGCACATGTGTCAATCCACTTTATTCATTTTGAGTACAAGAACAGGATTTGCTAGCCACTTGGGGTGCAGTACTTCCCTAATGAACCCTGCAGACACTAAGCGGGCTAACTCGGCGCGAATAACTTCTCTTTTATCTGGCGTGAAACGACGCAACTTCTGTCGAATCGGCCTTGCTTGAGGATAGACCTTCAATTCGTGCTCGGCTAGTTCTCTTGGGACTCCCAGCATATCCGCAGGTTGCCATGCGAATACGTCTCGGTTATCTTGCAGGAACCGGACGAGCGCGATTTCCTATTTGTCGTCGAGGCTGGAACTGATGATGGCAGTCTTGCGCTCATCAGCGAATCCCAAGTTGATCCTCTTAGTCTCCTTGGTAGGCCATATAGAGGTCACGACTTGAGCTTCATTAGTGGTTATTGTGAGATTTTCCTCCGTCTTGATGTCCGCTTATGCGGGGGGAGATGTCGGGGGCCCGACAATGAGGGCTGCTTGGATGGCTCCTCGAAAACACTCCGCGGCGCCTTGGAAGTCAGCGCGCACGATGATGATTCCTTGAGGTCCCGACATCTTCAATATCATGTATGAGTAATGCGGAATGGCCATGAACTTTGCTAGTCCCGGTCTGTCGATGATGGTATTGTACCCGCAGTCGAAGCATGCCACCTCGAACCTTAGGAACTCAGTTATGTAGTTCTCCAGAGTCCCAAAGGTGACGAACATGTAGATGTGCCCGAGTGGGTACTCCCCTTCGGTCGGCACGATGCCGAAGAAGGGAGTATCTGACTCGGTGAGGTCTTTGAGTGCGACCCCCAAGGCTAGGAGCGTCCGGGGGAAAGTAACGTTAATGCTACTTCCCCCGTCCACTAGCACTTTCTTCACCCAGCTCTCTCGGATCACTAGATCAACGAGGAGCGAGTACTTGCCGGGGTGGTCGAAGTTGAGCCACCGATCTGCCCGGCTGAAGGTTATTGCGTGCTCTGACCATAGATAAGGAGCTGGGGCACTGGTGGTTGCCGCCAGGACCTGTCGGTCGTTGAGCTTCTGCTACCTCTTGTTCTCCTACGCTTCGTGCCCTCCGAAGATGACATTGACCTCCCTGTCAACGCGCGGGAATGCCCCACCTCCTCCCCCTTCTTGCTGCTGAGGCTGTCTAGGCTCACCAGGCCCTCCTCGTGGTGGGGGAGGTGGTAGAGGCTGGAACGGTCGGCCATGTCCGACAGAGTGCTTGAAATCCCTATAGTTCCATAGGGTGTGGCACATGTCCTTGTGGTACGGGCACTGGGCGTCGAGGATGTCATCCAGTGTCCGTTCGCCCCCACGGGGTGCACCCCGGGCCCGAGCGACGGGTGGTCTGGTGGCATGTACCTCCTCACGAGGCCTCTTCTCCCAGCGCATGTCAGGTTACTGGTTCGGGTCGCGTCGTGGTGAAGGCGGTGCAGGTTTCATACCTCCGATGAGGTCCTAGGCCTTCTCGTCAGCGATGATGTAGAGGTCTGCCTCTCGAAACAGTTGTTTGGAAGTGGTCGGCGCTTTGTGTAGTATGGCTCGAACGAAGGCCGAGTCATTGGATCTCCGATAGAAATCTTCAATTACCGCTGCCTCAATGACTTCGGGGATGCGATTTCTCATGATCTGAAACCTCTTGAGGTACGACCGAAGTGTTTCATCGCCCTGGCGCCTGATAGATTTGAGGTCCCATGGTTGCGCCGGCTTGTCATAGAGGGACTGGAAGTTGGTGGTGAACCGCCGACTGAAGTCGCTCCAATCGTCGATGTAGTGACGTGGCAGATGTCGTAGCGACTGCAGTGCATCTTGCCCAAGGACGATGGACAAATATGCTATCATTACGTCTTCTATTGCCCCGGTGGCCCGAGCGGCGGTCGTGTAGACGACCAACCAGCCCCCCGGGTCCTGCTTAGGCTCGTACTTGTCGACGTTGGAGACTTTGAAGTTAGGGGGCCACTGGATGGCCCGGAGATGCGGGAGTAAGCGCAGTGACTCCACATGTGCCTTCTTGTCGGTCAGTCCCGGGTGTTAGAAATATGCCCTAGAGATAATCATAGAGACGAGCATATTTCTTTGTATCCATGATATATATATTGCGTAATTGAATATCCATGAAAGGCACCTTGTATTGATTAGCAATTATGTGAATTGTTTGTGAGATTCTTTACTTGTATGGTTATTCTAAATGATGTCTCTGGTCAGAGTCCACGACTAGCACATATATTAGTTGATGACTACATTTCACAAGTCATGGACATGGAGATGCCGAACTAATAATGTGGGCGCATCTATGACATGAGGCTGGACCAACCCAATGTGAGATATTGTAATATAGTTCTCTCTTTGCAACATGTATACTGTGTCCTTAGACCTGAGATTGTCGCATGTTCTCAAGATGTGGATTGACCTACTTAGGGACTATCAAACGCTACTCCGTAACTGGGTAGTTATAAAGGTAGTTTTGGGTTTGTCAGGAAGCATGATGTGAGGCATGGTCAGTCAAGATGGAATTTGTCCCTCTCTTCTTGAGAGAGATATCTCTGGGCCCCGTGAGTGATTGGATCAAGAAATGCATGGCCATGCTAGGGTTAAGAGTTAACCATTGAAAGGATTCCAATTCACAGTATCGAGAAAGAGAGGTCAGCTTAGAGCCAGACCAAATATCGTGAGACAAAGGGAACAACATATACGTGATGTTGCAGTGGTTCGTCTGATATGATCTTTACATGCGCATAGGAGTTAACATGTTTTGCTAGAAGCCGCTGTCAATTATTGGGCCATGTAAGAGTACATGGGCCATGTCTATTTGTACGTGAACCTATAGGGTCACACACTTAAGGGGAAGGAAGCCTAACTCGAATTATATCCGAAATTAGACTGCGCTTTAGGGTTACCGATGGGCCTTGGAGTCAGAAGCGCACCATAACGCCTATGTAATGAGGGTCGGGGGCACGGTTAGGCTAACCCTAATTCGCCACCAGAAAACGAGCAGTCGCTCGTCTCTCACCCTCGCGAAGCCGCCGTGCGCGTCTAGTGGTAATCCCATGACCTATAACTGCAGTAGTTCTTGGTTTTCATGGGGTTGAAAATTTTGTTTATCGTTAGCGTAGCCTCCCCATAATCCTACAGTGATATCAGAGCTAGGTTCTGCGTAGTTTTAGGTCTGGATCTAGGTTCATGAGATGGATCTATTTGATGCACAGTGTGATTAGATCATTTGGTTGTAAGGGGTTGGAGTAGATTACATCTTATATGACTAAAGAGATTGGCTCGTCCTTCTCTGTTATGTGTGCGACTTGCCCCTACCGGCTGGAATCACCATCGGGGCTAACTGCATACACAACCAGTAGATTGACGTAACAGATCGACGTCATGAGTGTAATCTCCTTCGGGTCGAAAGTCTCGGATTTGGGTTGATTTGATCAATCGCATGAGATTTTCAGTGGAATTTCCATACATACGATGCATGGGACCACCGTGGCTATCTGCTGTAGTGGCGAACATAAAGAAACATGTTTGTCCAACCTGTTTTTGCAGGACATCTTGTGATCGGTATGGCTATTGTGTGTATATGATGCACATTAATGAATTATTCATGATCTGCGTGTCGTGACCATGGCAATACGGCTGGAGCCATATGTATTGTCCAAATTTAATGTAATGACCTGCGTGTCAACAAGTGATGATCCAAAGCGTATATGTAATTTGTTTACCAGCATATGTTAGATAGGTCTCGAAGGACTCATCACCTGAAGGATGGCATACCTATATCATGGAGATGGAGATCATCGTGATGGACAGATTATTGGAGATGGGGATTACCATGTGACATCAAGCCATACCGAATCACAACTATTGTGTGAATGCCATTCTTAATGTTCTACTTGTTCATGTTGCATATATATCCTTGCATGCGATGAAATAAGTAGGACGATCCCTCATAAATGTTTAAGCTAAAATGCCTCGCCAAACCTTGCACTATCATAAGTCTTGTACAATTGGTGGTGGGTCTATGAAATTAGGGTGCCTCCAGTTTTCCTTGACTAGATAGGTTTGTATCAGATACGAACTGTAGAAAGGGTTGGTTAACTTAAACAAAGTCAGCTTAATGGTTAAGGACTTTGGGGCATAAGGTTGGGAGCCGAGACATAGAGATGTCACCCAACAACAGAAGTCATATATATGATATGATTAGCAAGGAGTTGCTTACCGATCTACCTTGTCTTCTAGTGGTGATGCTAAAGCTCACCAGTAGACTTGTTAGTTGTGGGTTCTGAATCACTAAGTATCAATCGAGGGATATTAATTTTAGTGGGAGTAGACTCTATTAAATGTTTAATATGATTTACTCTATCATGGATATTTTTGTCTTAGTATTTTGCATTATTTTGTTGTAGATGAATGGCATCTAGCACACCAACATTTACTTTGCGATCAATTCTTGAAAAGGATAAGTTAAATGGAACAAACTATACAGATTGGATCTGTAACCTGAGAATTGTTCTCAAGGCTGAAAAAAGGAAGACGTTCTAGACACCCCAATGCCAGAGGATCCTGGTGAAGATGCAACTGTTGCAGCTAAAACCGCTTACAAGAAGGCAATGGATTCTAATCTTGAAGTGAGTTGCCTGATGCTTGCTTGCATGGAGCCTAAGCTGCAGGTGCAGTTTGAGACAAACCATGAGGCGCACGATATGATCGTGGCGCTCAAGGATATGTTCCAGACTTAGGCTAGGGCTGAAAGGTTCAATGTGTCCAAAGCAGAAGGCGCAGCAGTTGGGCCACATGAAATCAAGATGGTTGGTTACAGTCAGAGGTTGGAGAAGCTAGGCTTCCCGATAGGCCAAGTGTTGGCCACTGACTTCATTTTGGCATCTCTTCTGCCTAGCTATGGAAACTTCATTATGGACTACCATATGCATGGGATGGAGAAGGGCCTTAATGAACTATGTGGCATGCTGAAAACAATAGAGGGTGACATAAAGAAAAGCGCTGGCAGCAGCGGCCATGTGATGGCGGTCCAAAACAAACCCAACTTTAAGAAGAAGGGTAAAACTCAAAAGAAGAATGGCAAGGCAAAGGATACAGTATCCAAGCCAAACAAAAAGCCCAAGGCTAGACCAGCTGCTGATGCAGAGTGCTTTTATTGCAAAGAACTTGGTCACTGGAAGAGGAATTGCAAGCAGTACTTGGCCTCTATTAAGGATCGCGACAGTAAGGGTACAGCCGTAGCAGGTACACTTGCTATTCACATTATAGAAATTTTTCTTGCTGATTCTTATATTAATTCTTGGGTATTTGATACCAGATCGGTTGCCCATATTTGCAATTCGATGTAGGGAATGATAAGAAGTAGAAGCGTGAAAAGAGGAGAAGTTGATTTCCGGGTAGGCAATAATGCAAGAGTTGCTACGTTGACCGTCGAAACGATGCAACTCCACCTCCCATCAGGATTTATTTTGGAGTTAAATAATTGTTATCTAGTTCCTAGTATGAGTCGAAACATTATGTCTCCTTCATGTTTGATGAAGGATGGTTATTTATTTACGAGTGAAAACAATGGTTGTGTGATCTCTAAGAATGGCATGTTTGTGGCTTTTGCATCCATTGTGAATGGGTTGTTCATTTTAAATCTTGATGATGCACCTATATGTAATATTAGTGCTAAAAGGCCTCGGCCTAATGATTTAAGTCCTACCTACATGTGGCACTGTCGTTTGGGTCATATAAGTGAGAATCACATGAAGAAGCTTCATTCTGATGGGCTTTTAACTTTGTTTGATATTGAATCATATGAGACATGTGAAGCATGCTTACTTGGCAAGATGACCAAGGCACCCTTCACGGGTTGACCTGAGAGGGCATTAGATTTGTTGGAACTCATACATACTGATTTGTGCGGACCAATGAGTACGATAGCTAGGGGAAAATTCCAATACTTCATAACCTTCACTAATGATTTTAGTAGATATGGGTATGTCTACTTAATGAAACACAAGTCTGAATCTTTAGAAAAGTTCAAAGAGTTTTAGAATGAAGTGGAAAATCAGCGTGGCAAGAAAATTAAAGCACTACGATCGGATCATGGAGGTGAATATTTGAGCCATGAGTTTAGCAATCATCTAAAGAGTTGTGGAATTGTTCCGCAGCTTACGCCGCCTGAACACCTCAGAGGAATGGCGTGTCTGAGCGATGTAATCAAACTTTATTAGATATGGTTCGATCAATGATGAGCCAGTCAGACCTACCATTGTTGTTTTGGGGATACGCTCTAGAAACAACAACTTTCACACTAAATAGCGTACCGTCTAAGTCCATAGTTAAGCCACCATATGAGATGTGGACTGGGAAGACTCCCAGTTTTTCTTTTCTTAAAATTTGGGGTTGTGAGGTTACGTCAAGCGACTTTAGTCGGATAAACTCACTCCAAAATCAGACAAGTGCATGTTCGTGGGATATCCAAAGGAAACTTTGGGATATTACTTTTACCACCGGTCAGAGGGCAAAGTGTTTGTTGCTCGGAATGGCATGTTCTTAGAGAAAGAGTTTCTCAAAAGAGAAAAAAGTAAACAAAAGGTGTATCTTGAAGAAGTTCAGGATGAGCCAGTGTCACATGATCCAACAAGTGATGCCAATGTAGCAGAACAAGTTGAGACGTCTGTGGCAAGAGAAACACCACCACAACCACGAAGGTAAGCAAGTCTTCGCGAAGCACGTAGAGAAGTGCTATTGTTGGGTAATGGGGAAGTGTTGTTGTTAGACAACGACGAACCTACAACATATGTTGAAGCAATGATGCACCCAGATTCCAAGAAATGGAAAGTCGCCATGAGATCCGAGGTAGATTCCATGGGAGAAAATCAAGTTTGGAACTTGGTGGACCCGCCTGATGGTGTTAGACCCATAGAGTTCAAATGGATCTATAAGAAGAAGAAAGACAAGCGATCCATCCCTCAGGCTCCTGCTCCTCCAAGAGCTCTGCATTGTGGCTCGAACTGCCACCGGTGTCGTCGTCGTCTCTATCTCCGTCAGGGTCTCCTCCAGCAGCCGGGATGCCCTATGGTGATGCAGGGGGCATCTCTAGCTGAGGTGCAGGGGAAGGCTGCCTCCCAGACTCCACCTCCTACTGAGGCGAGGGGGAAGAGTCCTGCTGCTCCTGCTTCTGCTCCTGGCGTTGGCGCTCCTGCTCCTCATGCAGGTGACGATGGAGTCTCTCCAGGTGACTGGAGTGACCTAGAACCGTGTGGCACAGTCGGCGCTCCACCACGCGAGAGGGCAAAAAGGGGATCACTTACTTACGTGCAGTGCATCTAATACGAGCCATCTACAAAAGACATCGTAAGCACAAGAGTGAGAGTAGAACTATAACACCAGAAAGTAAACAGAAAGAAAAGTGCGACAAAATTTTGTGAGATAAGTAAATAACATAGAATTGGTCAAGATTAACCAACTTTTGAAATGACACTAATGTCAAGGTAAGGGTAGAGGTCTACAGTCCTTAGGGCACCATTATAGTTTAGTTTAGCGGTCCTACAGTCAGCAAGGCTTTGATACCACTTATGTCACACCCGGTTTTGTAAGGTAAACCGAATGCGAACCATGTACGTGCCAGGATCAAAAACTCACGTACACAACGATTACATAATTGAACATCATCACACAATGCTCAAAGTAAATAGTGGAAAAGTACTTTATTACAACAAGATGTCCAAGACATCCACTAAGTCTATAACATAGTCATTAACATCAAAGTGCGGAATTACGAAACGTAGAAGACAAGACCTTCATAGGCAGCTGACTGGGGGTTTGCCACTAACATAAACTTGAACTCATCGTAGTCTGGAAACTCCTCAAAGTCCTCCATATTGTGTTGGGGGCCTTCGTCTTCCAAAGGTCCTCAAAAACATGATTTAACAATGTTTCCAGAGTTGTAATATATGAACAGATACCTTCGAACTCGGATCAGAACCACAGTGGGAGAAGCACGCACAATACGAAGATCGATGCAGCGCCGAAGCTACACGCGAGGGAGCTTCGGCATAACAGCATGAAAAGGAACCGACTTAAAGGGGAAAAGGCTATTTAGACCTCGATGAATTACCTTATAGTCATTAGCAAATGTAAAGGGCATGGATGTAATTTCACATGGGCTGCGTCCCATGCCTATAAATAGATGAACAGTACCCCCGTACTGTTCACGCTGACTTGCATTTGCTCGTGCATCACACTTGTATTTTTACCATCTATCAAGCCAAAGGTACATTTGTAATTTGATATCATTTCTATTTTCCATGATAATAAAATAGAAATGAGCTGATAATGTTACATAATTGTTCATGTTACCTCTTACGTTCCATATGATTCTCCTTTTATTATTGTACACTGCAATCATGAAGGTATGTCCTTCATGACCTTCGTCTGAAGATCATTATATCTTAAGGGAAATAATGTCTCGGAGGATGATGGGCATTAACGTTTAACATTTTTTGTGTTGCCTTGTTCTTAACTCATAGCATTTGAGAACAAGTCTCCAACATTGGCGCCCACCTCCGGTGAATCCTTTTTGACCACCTTCGGCAAGCACTAACCTTCGTCATGCCACCGAAGAAAGCTCCAGCGACAGGGGCTGCCGCTCTGCAGCCACTGGACCCAAACCAGGAGACCCTTTCACTTCGGGAGGCCCGAAGCCAGAAGAGGAAGGCCACTAGTCCAACACTCCAGGAGGAGGAGTTGGACCTAGAAATCAGAAACATGGAGATGCTTCATCAACAAGTACAAAGGAAGAAGGAGAAGATGGCCCGACTAGCCGATCTTCAAAGGCAGATTGACGAAGCCACTGAAGAAGTACGTGATCTTGGCCAAGACGAACAAGAGCGAAGACCCCAACATAGGGAGCTTCACCAAGAAGGCTTCTTCAACGAGGATGGATGGTATGATGATTTTAATCATGATACCTTTACCTTTGACGATGCTTCTCCCTTAGCAGCAGAACTACAGGCTATCCCATGGCCTCCATCATACAAGCCACCTCAGCTCCCCATGTATGATGGACATTCAGATTCGAAGCTGTTTTTTATGAGTTATGAAGCGACTATATCTTCATACGGAGGCAATGCAGCTGTCATTGCCAAGTCCTTCATCATGGCAGTTAAGAATGTGGCCCAAACGTGGTATTCTTCTCTTCGGCCAGGAACTATTACTTCATGGTAGAAGCTCAAGGATATGCTGGTGACAAGTTTCCAGGGCTTTCAGACGAAGCCAGTCACAGCTCAGGCTTTGTTTCAATGCACGCAAGATCATGAGGAGTATCTCCAAGCATACGTTCGAAGGTTCTTGCGCCTGAGAGCACAAGCGCCTATGGTGCCCAATGAAATTGTCATTGAGGCCATGATTAAGGGGCTTCGTCCAGAACCTATTGCCCAGTATTTTGCTAGAAAGCCTCCACAGACTTTGGAGAAGCTGCTTCAAAAGATGGATGAGTACATCCGGGCTGACAATCACTTTCGCCAAAGAAGGGAGGAAGCCTACAGGTTCTCTGAGATGACCAGGGGCTTCGGAGGAAGAGTCCACCCAAGGCATGTCAGGTCAATTCACTCAACCCAGAGTGACGATAGAGGAAGTCAACAACAGAGGCCACAGTATTCCTCGCAAGCTTCGGGGCAGCAACAAAGCTCTTTCTGACCGCCAGCTCCAAGAGGCAGAGGCGGCAGGGGATTCGGAGGAAGGTTTGGTGATGAAAGTCGCCTAGAGGGGGGGGTGAATAGGGCAAATCTGAAATTTACAAACTTAATCACAACTACAAGCCGGGTTAGCGTTAGAAATATAACCGAGTCCAAGAGAGGGCGTGAAAACAAATCGCAACCGAATAAAGAGTGTGACACAAGGATTTGTTTTACCGAGGTTCGGTTCTCGCAAACCTACTCCCCGTTGAGGTGGTCACAAAGACCGGGTCTCTTTTAACCCTTTCCCTCTCTCAAACGGTCCCTTGGACCGAGTGAGCTTCTCTTCTCAATCAATTTGGGAACCAAACTTCCCTCAAGGACCACCACACAATTGGTGTCTCTTGCCTTGATTACAATTGAGATGATCGCAAGAAAGAATGAAAGAAGGAAGCAATCCAAGTGCAAGAGCTCAAAAGAACACAACAAATCTCTCTCTCTCTAATCACTAGAGCTTTGTGTGGAGTTGGGAGAGGATTTGATCTATTTGGTTGTGTCTAGAATTGAATGCTAGCTCTTGTAAGTAGTTGGAAGGTGGAAAACTTGGATTTTTTAATGAATGTGGGGTGGTTGGGGTATTTATAGCCCAACCATCACAAAGTGGCCGTTGGAAGGCTGCAGTCGCATGGCGCACCGGACAGTCCGGTGCGCCACCGGACATTGTCCGGTGCGCCAGCCACGTCAGCAGACCGTTGGGGTTCGACCGTTGGAGCTCTGTCTTGTGGGACCGCCTGGTTGTCCGGTGGTGCACCGGACAAGCCCTGTAGGCTGTCCGGTGTGCCACCCGCGCGTGCTCTGCTCCTCTGCGCGCGCAGGCGTGCATTTAATGCGTTGCAGTCGACCGTTGCGCGCGAAGTAGCCGTTGCTCCGCTGTCACACTGGACAGTCCGGTGACTCATCGGACAGTCCGGTGAATTATAGAGGAGCGGATTCCCGAAGCTGGCGAGTTCAGAGTTGCTCTCCCTTGGGGCACCGGACACTGTCCGGTGGTACACCGGACAGTCCGGTGAATTATAGCGAAGCGCCTCTGAGAATTCCCGAAGGTGCGAAGTTTAGCTTGGAGTCCCCTGGTGCACCGGACACTGTCCGGTGCGCCAGACCAGGGAGCACTTCGGTTGTCCCTTGCTTTTTTTGTTTGAACCCTTTTCTTGGTCTTTTTATTGGCTTATTGTGAACCTTTGGTACCTGTAGAACTTATAGACTAGAGCAAACTAGTTAGTCCAATTATTTGTGTTGGGCAATTCAACCACCAAAATCAATTAGGAAATAGGTGTAAGCCTAATTCCCTTTCAATCTCCTCCTTTTTGGTGATTGATGCCAACACAAACCAAAACAAGTATAGAAGTGCATAATTGAACTAATTTGCATAATTGTAAGTGCAAAGGTTACTTAGAATTGAGCCAATATAAATTCTCATAGGATATGCATGGATTGTTTCTTTATATTTTCATCATTTTGGACCACGCTTGCACCACATGTTTTGTTTTTGCAAATTCTTTTGTAAATTCATTTCAAAGTTCTTTTGCAAATAGTCAAAGGTAAATGAATAAGATTTTGAGAAGCATTTTCAAGATTTGAAATTTTCTCCCCCTTGTTTCAAATGCTTTTCCTTTGACTAAACAAAACTCCCCCTCAATAAAATCCTCCTCTTAGTGTTCAAGAGGGTTTTAAGATATCAATTTTGAAGGTGCTACTATCTCCCCCTTTTGAACACAATAAGATACCAATTTGAAAAACTCTTTTTAAAATATAAGGGTGGTGGTGCGGTCCTTTTGCTTTGGGCTAATACTTTCTCCCCCTTTGGCATGAATCGCCAAAAACGGATACTTTGAGTGAAATATAAGCCCGTTTAACTACTTTCTCCCCTTTGGCAAATGAAACATATGAGTGAAGATTATACCAAAGACGGAGAGTTGCTCGGAGCGACGGCGAAGGATGAGTTATGGAGTGGAAGCCTTTGTCTTTGCCGAAGACTCCAATTCCCTTTCAATACACCTATGACTTGGTTTGAAATTCACTTGAAGACACATTAGTCATAGTTATATAAAAGAGACATGATCAAAGGTATATTTATGAGCTATGTATGCAAGACATCAAAAGAAATTCCTAGAATCAAGAATATTTAGCTCATGCCTAAGTTTGTTAAAAGTTTGTTCATCTAGTGGCTTGGTAAAGATATCGGCTAATTGTTCCTTAGTGTTAATATATGCAATCTCGATATCTCCCTTTTGTTGGTGATCCCTTAAGAAGTGATACCGAATGGCTATGTGTTTAGTGCGGCTATGTTCAACGGGATTATCCGCCATGCGGATTGCACTCTCATTATCACATAGAAGAGGAACTTTGGTTAATTTGTAACCGTAGTCCCTAAGGGTTTGCCTCATCCAAAGTAGTAGCGCGCAACAATGGCCTGCGGCAATATACTCGGCTTCGGCGGTAGAAAGAGCTACTGAATTTTGCTTCTTTGAAGCCCATGACACCAAGGATCTTCCCAAGAACTAGCAAGTCCCTGATGTGCTCTTTCTATTAATTTTACACCCTGCCCAATCGGCATCCGAATAACCAATTAAATCAAATGTGGATCCCCTAGGATACCAAAGCCCAAACTTAGGAGTATGAACTAAATATCTCAAGATTCGTTTTACGGCCGTAAGGTGAGCTTCCTTAGGGTCGGCTTGGAATCTTGCACACATGCATACGGAAAGCATAATATCCGGTCGAGATGCACATAAATAGAGTAAAGAGCCTATCATTGACCGGTATACCTTTTGATCTACGGATTTACCTCCCGTGTCGAGGTCGAGATGCCCATTGGTTCCCATGGGTGTCTTGATGGGCTTGGCATCCTTCATCCCAAACTTGTTTAAAATGTCTTGAATATACTTCGTTTGGCTAATGAAGGTGCCCTCTTGGAGTTGTTTCCCTTGAAATCCTAGGAAGTACTTCAACTCCCCCATCATCGACATCTCAAATTTTTGTGTCATGATCCTACTAAATTCCTCACATGTGGATTCGTTAGTAGACCCAAATATAATATCATCAACATAAATTTGGCATACAAACAAATCATTATCAAGAGTTTTAGTAAATAAAGTAGGATCGGCTTTTCTGACTTTGAAGCCATTAGTGATAAGAAAATCTCTTAGGCATTCATACCATGCTCTTGGGGCTTGCTTGAGCCCATAAAGCGCCTTAGAGAGTTTATACACATGATTAGGGTACTCACTATCTTCAAAGCCGGGAGGTTGCTCAACATAGACCTCTTCCTTGATTGGTCCATTGAGGAAGGCACTTTTCACGTCCATTTGGTAAAGCTTAAAGCCATGGTAAGTAGCATAGGCATGTAAAATGCGAATTAACTCAAGCCTAGCTACGGGTGCATAGGTTTCACCGAAATCCAAACCTTCGACTTGTGAATACCCCTTGGCCACAAGTCGGGCTTTGTTCCTTGTCACCACACCATGCTCGTCTTGCTTGTTGCGAAACACCCACTTGGTTCCTACAACATTTTGATTAGGACGTGGAACCAAATGCCATACCTCCTTCCTAGTGAAGTTGTTGAGCTCCTCTTGCATCGCCACTACCCAATCCAAATCTTGTAGTGCTTCCTCTACCCTGTGTGGCTCAATAGAGGAAACAAAAGAGTAATGCTCACAAAACTATGCAACACGAGATCTAGTGGTTACCCCCTTATGAATGTCGCCGAGGATGGTGTCGATGGGGTGATCTCGTTGGATTGCTTGGTGGACTCTTGGGTGTGGCGGTCTTGGTTCTTCATCCTCCTTGTCTTGATCATTTGCATCTCCCCCTTGATCATCGCCGTCATCTTGAGGTGGCTCATCTCTTTGATTTTCTCCTTCATCAACTTGAGCCTCATCCTCATTTTGAGTTGGTGGAGATGCTTGCGTCGAGGAGGATGGTTGATCTTGTGCATTTGGAGGCTCTTTGGATTCCTTAGGACACACATCCCCAATGGACATGTTCCTTAGCGCGATGCACGGAGCCTCTTCATCACCTATCTCATCAAGATCAACTTGCTCTACTTGAGAGCCGTTAGTCTCATCAAACACAACGTCACAAGAAACTTCAACTTGTCCAGAGGACTTGTTAAAGACTCTATATGCCCTTGTGTTTGAAAGCCTTCTACAGTCTTAGGAGCAAATTTAGATTTTCTACCTCTTTTAACAAGAATAAAGCATTTGCTACCAAAGACTCTAAAATATGAAATATTGGGCTTTTTACCGGTTAGGAGTTCGTATGATGTCTTCTTGAGGATTCGGTGTAGATACAACTGGTTGATGGCGTAGCAGGCGATGTTGACCGCCTCAGCCCAAAACCGATCCGAAGTCTTGTACTCATCAAGCATGGTTCTTGCCATGTCCAGTAGAGTTCTATTCTTCCTCTCCACTATACCATTTTGTTGTGGGGTGTAGGGAGAAGAGAACTCATGCTTGATGCCCTCCTCCTCAAGGAAGCCTTCAATTTGAGAGTTCTTGAACTTCGTCCCGTTATTGCTTCTAATTTTCTTGATCCTTAAGCCGAACTCATTTTGAGCCCGTCTCAAGAATCCTTTTAAGGTTTCTTGGGTATGAGATTTTTCCTGCAAAAAGAACACCCAAGTGAAGCGAGAATAATCATCCACAATAACTAGACAGTACTTACTCCCGCCGATGCTTATGTAAGCTATCGGGCCGAATAGGTCCATGTGTAGGAGCTCCAGTGGCCTGTCAGTCGTCATGATGTTCTTGTGTGGATGATGAACACCAACTTGCTTCCCTGCTTGACATGCGCTACAAATCCTGTCTTTCTCAAAGTGAACATTTGTTAGTCCCAAAATGTGTTCTCCCTTTAGAAGTTTGTGAAGATTCTTCATTCCAACATGTGCTAGTCGGTGATGCCAGAGCCAGCCCATGTTAGTCTTAGCAATCAAGCAAGTGTCGAGTTCAGCTCTATCAAAATCTACTAAATATAGCTGACCCTCTAATACTCCCTTAAATGCTATTGAATCATCACTTCTTCTAAAGACAGTAACACCTACATCTGTGAAAAGACAGTTGTAGCCCATTTGACACAATTGGGAAACGGAAAGCAAGTTATAATCTAAAGAATCTACAAGAAAAACATTGGAAATAGAGTGGTCAGGAGATATAGCAGTTTTACCCAATCCTTTGACCAAACCTTGATTTCCATCCCCGAATGTGATAGCTCGTTGGGGATCTTGGTTTTTCTCGTAGGAGGAGAACATCTTCTTCTCCCCTGTCATGTGGTTTGTGCACCCGCTATCGATGATCCAACTTGAGCCCTCGGATGCATAAACCTACAAAACAAGTTTAGTTCTTGACTTTAGGTACCCAAATGGTTTTGGGTCCTTTGGCATTAGATACAAGAACTTTGGGTACCCAAACACAAGTCTTTGATCCCTTGTGTTTGCCCCCAACATACTTGGCAACTACCTTGCCGGATTTGTTAGTTACCACATAAGAAGCATCAATAGTTTTAAATGAAATGCTATGTTCATTTGATGCACTAGGAGTTTTCTTCTTAGGCAACTTAGCACGGGTTGGTTGCCTAGAGCTAGATGTCTCACCCTTATACATGAAAGCATGATTAGGGCCAGAGTGAGACTCCCTAGAATGAATTCTCCTAATTTTACTCTCGGGATAACCGGCAGGGTACAAAATGTAACCCTCGTTATCCTGAGCCATGGGAGCCTTGCCCTTAACAAAATTAGATAATCTTTTAGGAGGGGCTTTAAGTTTGACATTGTCTCCCTTTTGGAAGCCAATGCCATCCTTGATGCCAGGGCGTCTCCCACTATAGAGCATGCTTCTAGCAAATTTAAACTTCTCATTTTCTAAGTCATGCTCATTAATCTTAGCATTAAGTTGAGCTATGTGATCATTTTGTTTCTTAATTAAAGCTAGGTGATCATGAATAGCATCAACATTAATGTCTCTACATCTAGTACAAATGGAAGTATGTTCAACGGTAGATGTAGAGGGTTTGCAAGATTTTAATTCTACAACCTTAGCATGCAATATATCATCTTTACTTCTAAGGGCGGAAATGGAAGCATTGCAAACATCTAATTCTTTAGCCTTAGCAAGCAATTTTTCATTTTCATTCCTAAGGCTAGCAAGAGAAATGCTCAATTCTTCAATCTTAACAAGCAAATCAACATTATCATTTCTAAGATTGGGAATTGAAACATCACAAGCATTTGAATCAACCTTAGCAATTAAACTAGCATTCTCATTTCTAAGGTTGTCAATAGTCTCATGGCAAGTGCTTAGCTCACTAGATAGTTTTTCACATTTTTCTACTTCTAGAGCGTAAGCATTTTTAACCTTAACATGCTTCTTATTTTCTTTAATAAGGAAGTCCTGGTGTCCAAGAGATCATCCTTCTCATGAATAGCACTAATCAATTCATTTAATTTTTCTTTTTGTTGCATGTTTAGGTTGGCAAAAAGAATGTGTAAGTTATCCTCCTCATTACTAGCATTATCCTCATCGCTAGAGGTTTCATATTTGGTGGAGGATCTTGATTTTACCTTCTTCCTTTTGCCGTCCTTTGCCATGAGGCACTTGTGGCCGACGTTGGGGAAGAGAAGACCCTTGGTGACGGCGATGTTTGCGGCGTCCTCGTCGGAGGAGGAGTCGGTGGAGCTCTCGTCGGAGTCCCACTCCCGGCAAACATGGGCATCGCCACCCTTCTTCTTGTAGTATCTCTTCTTCTCCTTTCTTCTCCCCTTCTTGTCGTCGTTCCTGTCACTATCACTAGATAATGGATATTTTGCAATAAAATGACCGGGCTTACCACATTTGTAGCAAACTTTCTTGGAGCGGGGCTTGTAATCTTTCCGCCTCCTTTGCTTGAGGATTTGGCGGAAGCTCTTGATGATGAGCGCCATCTCCTCATTGTCGAGCTTTGAGGCGTCGATTGGTTGTCTACTTGATATAGACTCCTCCTTCTTCTCCTCCGTCGCCTTGAATGCGACCGGTTGTGCTTCGGACGTGGAGGGGCCATCTAGCTCGTTGATTTTCTTTGAGCCTTTGATCATCAATTCAAAGCTCACAAAATTCCCGATTACTTCCTCGGGAGTCATTAGTGTATATCTAGGATTGCCACGAATTAATTGAACTTGAGTAGGGTTAAGGAAAACAAGTGATCTTAGAATACCCTTAACCATTTCGTGGTCATCCCATTTTTTCATCCCGAGGTTGCGCACTTGGTTCACCAAGGTTTTGAGCCGGTTGTACATGTCTTGTGGCTCCTCCCCTTGGCGAAGTCGGAAGCGACCGAGCTCCCCCTCGATCGTCTCCCGCTTGGTGATCTTGGTCACCTCGTCTCCTTCGTGCGCGGTCTTTAGCGTGTCCCAAATCTCCTTAGCACCTTTCAACCCTTGCACCTTATTATACTCCTCTCGACTTAGAGAGGTGAGGAGTATAGTTGAGGCTTGGGAGTTGAAGTGTTGGATTTCGGCCACTTCGTCCTCATCATAATCTTCATCCCCTACGGATGGTACCTATACACCAAACTCAACAACATCCCATATACTTTTGTGGAGTGAGGTTAGGTGAAATCGCATTAAATCACTCCACCTAGCATAATCTTCACCATCAAACGTTGGTGGTTTGCCTAATGGGACGGAAAGTAAAGGCGTATGTTTAGGAATGCGAGGATAGCGTAGGGGGATCTTACTAAACTTCTTGCGCTCATGGCGCTTAGAAGTTACGGACGGCGTGTCGGAGCCGGAGGTGGATGGCGACGAGGAGTCGGTCTTGTAGTAGACCACCTTCCTCATCTTCTTCTTCTTATCACCGCTCCGACGCGACTTGTGTGAAGGGGATTCCTTTTCCTTCCCCTTCTCTTTGTTGTAGGACTCTCCCGATGGAGCCTTCCCGTGGCTTGTAGCGGGCTTCTCGCCGGTCACCATCTCCTTCTTGGCGTGATCTCCCGACATCACTTCGAGCGGTTAGGCTCTAATGAAGCACCGGGCTTTGATACCAATTGAAAGTCGCCTAGAGGGGGGGTGAATAGGGCGAATCTGAAATTTACAAACTTAATCACAACTACAAGCCGGGTTAGCGTTAGAAATATAACCGAGTCCAAGAGAGGGCGTGAAAACAAATCGCAACCAAATAAAGAGTGTGACACAAGGATTTGTTTTACCGAGGTTCGGTTCTCGCAAACCTACTCCCCGTTGAGGTGGTCACAAAGACCGGGTCTCTTTCAACCCTTTCCCTCTCTCAAACGGTCCCTTGGACCAAGTGAGCTTCTCTTCTCAATCAATTTGGGAACCAAACTTCCCGCAAGGACCACCACACAATTGGTGTCTCTTGCCTTGATTACAATTGAGATGATCGCAAGAAAGAATGAAAGAAGGAAGCAAGCCAAGTGCAAGAGCTCAAAAGAACACAACAAATCTCTCTCTCTAATCACTAGAGCTTTGTGTGGAGTTAGGAGAGGATTTGATCTATTTGGTTGTGTCTAGAATTGAATGCTAGCTCTTGGAAGTAGTTGGAAGGTGAAAAACTTGGATTTTTTAATGAATGTGGGGTGGTTGGGGTATTTATAGCCCCAACCACCACAAAGTGGTCGTTGGAAGGCTGCAGTCGCATGGCGCACCGGACAGTCCGGTGCGCCACTGGACACTGTCCGGTGCGCTAGCCACGTCAGCAGACCGTTGGGGTTCGACCGTTGGAGCTCTGTCTTGTGGGCCCGCCTGGCTGTCCGGTGCTGCACCGGACAAGCCCTGTAGGCTATCCGGTGTGCCACCCGCGCGTGCTCTGCTCCTCTGCACGCGCAAGCGCGCATTTAATGCGTTGCAGTCGACCATTGCACGCGAAGTAGCCATTGCTCCGCTGTCACACCGGACAGTCCGGTGTGCACCGGACACTGTCCGGTGACTTATAGCGGAGCGGATTCCCGAAGCTGGCGAGTTCAGAGTTGCTCTCCCTTGGGGCACCGGACAGTCCGGTGAATTATAGCGAAGCGCCTCTGAGAATTCCCGAAGGTGCGAAGTTTAGCTTGGAGTCCCCTGGTGCACCGGACAGTCCGGTGCGCCAGACCAGGGAGCACTTCGGTTGTCCCTTGCTTTTTTTTGTTTGAACCCTTTTCTTGGTCTTTTTATTGACTTATGGTGAACCTTTGGTACCTGTAGAACTTATAGACTAGAGCAAACTAGTTAGTCCAATTATTTGTGTTGGGCACTTCAACCACCAAAATCAATTAGGAAATAGGTGTAAGCCTAATTCCCTTTCAGGGGATCAACCTAGAAAAATTTATTGCTTATTCTGCGGTGAGGACAAGGGCCATACTACAAGGATGTGCCATGTCACCATTCAGAAACAAAAGGAAATAGCAGAAGCTGCAGCTCAGTAGAACCAGTCGAAGTAGGTCATGCATACTGCTTCGTATCACTCACCCTACATACCAGAGTATGTGGGTAACCATCCTGAAGTTTATCTTGCTTCGGCTAGTCAACCACAGGCATCTTGGCCACAGCCCCCACCTCCGCCACCACTACAACCTGCATATTCGCGAGGCCAGCAGCCAGAAGGGAGTCAACAGACTCATCACCAGCGAGATTTAAGGGAGGAATCCGAAGCTCGCACAGTCAACAGTACTGTGCCAGAATCAAAACATATCTATTGAGAGATATCCTACCTCTGAAACAGATTTCATATTCATTGTCATTTTCTTTTTTAATAAGTAACAATTATTGTAAACCTAGTTTTATTGCCATTTTCAATTTCTTGTAATAGCTTCGTTCTTGCCACAGTGAAATATATCTTCTCCACAGACTCACGAAGTCCAAAAAGTCGCTGGAGCGCAAAAGTCATTCCTAAGGGAACGTGGGGCAAAAAATCACATTACAAGTACCACCGAAGCTACAAAAAGTCGTTCTAAGGAACGCAGCGTAAGTTTGCCGAAGCTACAAAAAGTCGTTCCTAAGGGAGCGCAGTGTAAGTTTTCTGCTCAAAAGTCGTTCCAAAGGGAATGCAAAGCCAAATACCGCCGAAATATAAGGCGAAGCGCGAAAAGTCAACGCGAATACCACCGAAATAGAAGGCAAAGAAGTTCAAAAGACGTTCCTAAGGGAATGCAGAACTTACAGCGAAAAGTCAGCGCTGACACACCAAAAAATAAACGGTGAAGCCGAAAAATAAGCGGCAAAGAGATTGTGTATTCCACTATGGGGGTGTGAGTGTGTGTCTTCGGCATAAACATCATTTTGCATAACATAACATCATCACATCATTTCACATAACATGACATCATACACCATATCGCATCAATGGCACAAGAAGGGGATACAATATTGATCTTCGGAGAATGCTTCAGAAAAGTGAAATTGTGCTAAGGCACAAAATAAGTTTTGAAGAGGTATAGCTTCATGAGCTCTGATGTGGAGGGAGAAATCTATTGTTCATGAAGCATTAATATTTTTACGACGCTTGGATGTTCCCTACAAAGTATGAATTTCTTCACGAAGCATGAAAAGAAGGGAAGGTGTTTTTTGCCAAAGGCTCAAAAAACGGTATGTATGTAAAGTTTCATGCATCGTAAAGAACTGAATTACAAACAATTTACACGTTACATTCAAAGATACAAACATCAAGCATTACAGACTTAGTTCAACAAATATTACATTAATATCTTAAAAATGTCTTCACAACAGCTATTCCTCTTCCTTCAAAACTTTATCTGCAGCTTCGGTCAGCAGTTTGGTAACGACTTTGTCTACGATAGCTTCAGCCATATTAATAATTTCTATTGTTTTCTCTGTCTCTGGGTCGGCCAGTGGGTCGAATGGCTCTGGGGGAGGAGATAGTTTAGCTACGGAAGAAGGCATGAGTTAGTTCGAAATCACAAAAATAAATAGCAATAAAGTTAAAAGACATCAAGTAATACCTATCCGTCTTTCAAGTTCCACAGCTTTTTCAGCTGCTTTCGCTGCTTCTCGAGTGTCATGAATATCTTTTTCGCTCTTTTTCATTATTTCATGGGCCATCCCTTGGCCGCCATTTTCCTAGATATCAGTGAATAATTTTCCGCCTATTGATCTTGCTTCGGCCGAGGGGTCCTTCGTATCGTCAAAAGAGAAGGCAGTTTCGGCCTGGGCCAAAGTTTTAACATGTTCGCACCCCACCTTCTCCAAAATAGCTGCAACTCCCCTTGCACCAGAGAACGCGCAGACGTCCCCACGGTCGCTCAAAATTTCTTCAAAAGCCTCGGCTTCGCTGCTGATCCACTCAATTACGCCCTTAGGATCGCCTCTTATGAAGTTGTCTTCGCTCGAGTATGCGCCCACGTTGGCAAAGCTAGTCTTTATCTTTTTTACGCACTCCACAGATTTTTTCAAAACATCTCTCTTTTGATGCGCGAAGTTTTGCAACTGTTTTTTCGCAATAATTTTTCCAGTAATCACTGGCATCTCATTCAGCTTCGGCAACAACGCATTTTAATTTGGCTTCAGCCAGTTGCTTTTGAAGGTTTTCAATCTCATTCTTTTGGATTTCAGATTGAGCCTTGAAGTTAGCTTCATCTCCCTTTACTTTGTCCACCAGTGTAAGTAGGATTTTGTCTTTTTCCAAAGCTTCGTTTCTCAGCCTGATAACCTCTGTCCAAAGGTTGTTGAGAGCAATAGTGCAGCTCTCGTCTTCGGCATTCTTTTGCGCCCTTAAGGCGTTGCTAAGTATTAAGCCCTATGCAAAAAGAACGAATGGGTTAATATAAGAACAAAAGACTAATTCAAAATTCATAAACTTCCAAATACGCAATTTTTGTACCTTTAGACTGTTGTATGCAAGGCTATCCGCAAGATCGTCCTTCGTCATGGCGCAGAGGCCAGCTTCAAACTTCGGGAACCCCATACTTCTGGCCATTTCCCAGCAGATGGATAATTTTTTGTTGTCTGGGAGGCAATACAAGAAGTCATCTTCATCTGTGCCATTAAACACTAAGGCCCCTTTCGGGTACTTCAGTTCTCGGGCATAGTGTTTAGCTTCAAAAATATCTTCTTCAGATAATCTTTTTCCGCTGCCAAAATCTGTTCTATAGCTTCTTCTTCCGCTGCCTTTTCTCCAATTTCCAAGGGTTTCTCCTTGGCGGGCTCTAAAGGCCCAGCTTCGGTGTCGGCCTGGCTCATTGTAGCTTCGGCTTCGATCAGTTTTGTTTCGGTTTCAATTTGCACTTTCAAAGCCTTAGCAATTTTCCCTTGAGTAGAGCTTGAAGCTTTTATCGTCTCCAGCACATCTAGTACACTGGTCATCCTTTTTCTCTTGGGGGTCGCTGCTAGACCTTTTTGTGCCTTCGGCACCGCCACTCCTGTCGAAGGGCTTAGAACTTCTAATGTTTTCGCCCCTTCGATTCTTGCTTCCTCAATTTTGTCAGTCTTCAGCATTGCAGTCGGCTCTTCAATCCTCTGCGTAAGAGCAGGTCCTCTTGCTTCAATAGATGAAGAAGTTTCATCGCCAAATTCAGGTACTATGGCCGGTTCAATGTAGTGCGGTCGGTGGGTAACGACCTTCAACTTTTTCCTCTTCGGTGCAGGCTCGCTCGAAGCAGACGAAGCAACAGCCTTTCCAGAAGTTGCACCCTTTCTTTTCTGGCCCCGCGGCGGGTAGCGATAGTCAGGGTACACAAATCCAATAGCATCAAAAACCCTATTTAGTCTTTTCTTTTTTCGGCTCCCGAAGGCCGCAGATAGTGCATTATCTTCAGACTTGGAGTATGCTCCAAGTAGTTCATCACTAGTATTTTCAACACATTTCAGCCAGTCATCATCTGGTTCGATGAACTGGTCTCCAAACCTGAAGGTATATTTCAATCGAACTAAACCACCTTCGCTAGGATTACTGATGCTCTCTGTTGGCATTTCCCAGCTGTCTATCAATGGCCATATCCTGTAGGATACATGTTCTTTAACTAAGTCTCTTGTACCAATAAAAGAGCAAACTGTGCTGAAGGCCCTTCGACATGCTTCGGCTGCCTCATCAATTTCTACCTTCGGCTTTCGGAGGCCGAAGCGGGACCAGATGGGTCGCATAATGATTTCTTTAATATCTTCTCTTGCCTTCAAATCATTTTTCATGTAAAACCATTCTTCCATCCAGGCTCCGGGCCACCTTTTCCAAAACGTTGGCACTGGATAGCATGTGCCAGAGCGAGCAACAAAGTCGTAGCACCCAAAATTGTTATGATATTGTTCCTTACCCCAAGGCTTCGTCTCATACGAAAGCTCGTGCATAATGCAAAAACATCTTGCGCTTGGCTCTAGACCTTGACTCCTCACAGCCCAGACGAAGATCCCCATTCTAATAATTGCTTCGGGAGTGATCTGGTGAAGGAAAATCTGATATATCTTTAAAACTTCAACCACAAATCTGCTTAATGAGAACCGAAGTCCAGCTTTGAAGAAACTTCGGTAGATTACAACTTCGTCTTCTTCGGTAGCAGGAACGGCTCTGTCTACGTCAGCTCTCACAATAGACATATCTCGAAAATACCTTCCTCTCATATTATCAAGATGACTCTGTTTGATAGTTGATTTCCCGAAGACTGCATGACTTGATCGCCAAGCACGATCTTCAGAATCTTCGCCTCCACTCTCCACATTATAGCTGTCGCTATCATCAGTATCTTCAGACAAACCTTCTAATATCTCTTTAGTTATCTTCTCTGTGTTTGTTTTTGCAATTTACTCAATAAATCCAACAGTCTTCTCCTCAAGGAGCTTCTCCTCCTCGCTCAGCTTCATCTCAGCAGTAACTTTCTTGTCTTGAGACATCTTTTCTTCGAAAATGGCAAAAATGTGTCCTTAGAACCGAAGCTTAGAAAGTCTAAGAAACTAAGCAAGTGTTGGTAAGCAAGAGCTAAAAAATTGAGCAAAACAAAGCAGGCGGCAAGTAACGTACCCAATGTGCTCGGGGTGAGTTCTTATTTATATGCCCAGTGCGCTCCATGTTGGAGGGCCCCGTCTGTCATTGACTGTTGCTATTCTAGCAAAGGGAAGGTGTTTTTTCGGACCTTCGGCTTAAGGCCTTCGTCCATATCACAATCTGAATTCGTTATTCTAACAAATTAATCTTGTGAGGGGCTACTATTGGGGGCCTTCGTCTTCCGAAGGTCCTCAAAAACATGATTTAACAATGTTTCCAGAGTTGTAATATATAAACAGGTACCTTCGAACTCGGATCAGAACCACAGTGGGAGAAGCACGCACAATACGAAGATTGATGCAGCACCGAAGCTACGCGCGAGGGAGCTTCGACATAACAGCAGGAAAGGGAACCGTCTTAAAGGGGAAAAGGCTATTTAGACCTCGATGAATTACCTTATAGTCATTAGCAAATGTAAAGGGCATGGATGTAATTTCACATGGTCTGTGTCTCATGCCTATAAATAGATGAATAGTACCCCCGTACTGTTCATGTTGACTTGCATTTGCTCGTGCATCACACTTGTACTTTTAGCTTCTATCAAGCTGAAGGTACATTTGTAATTTGATATCATTTCTATTTTCCATGATAATAAAATAGAAATGAGCTGATAATGTTACATAATTGTTCATGTTACCTCTTACGTTCCATATGATTCTCCTTTTATTATCGTACACTACAATCATGAAGGTATGTCCTTCATGACCTTCGTCTGAAGATCATTATATCTTAAGGGTAATAATGTTTCGGAGGACGAAGGGCATTAACGTTTAACATTTTTTGTGTTGCCTTGTTCTTAACTCATAATATTTGAGAACAAGTCTCCAACATATTGCTAGCATCTCCTCCTGAGCACTGAGTACAGTGGGGACAACTTGGGGTGGGGTAGTTTGTAAAGCAAGGGTGAGTACACATCAACGTACTCAGCAAATGTCCTGTTTGGCTAAAGTGGACTAGCTATATATGGAGTTAAGGTTAAGTAGTTGCTTTTAGTTGGTCAAGTATTTATTACTATAAGTGGAGCCAAGTTTTAGTAATAAACCCAGTTATTACCCAAAAGCACTCCCTCCAAGAGGAAGTACTAGAGATCATAATTATACCATCATCATTAATCATCATCATAAAAGTAACCAAAGTTCTTCTAATCAAAGAGGATCCCAAGGCCGCTCTTAACCGTGAGCGGCTGATATATCAGTTTTCTAACACTCTGCAGAGGTCGCACACTTTACCCACAAGTCGTGATTCCCGTTCTGCCCGGGGTTCTAGCCTCCCCATTGATCACTACCAAGGTGACCTAGCAGGGTCTCACTACATAGCCTTTACAAAGATTCCCCAGAGGTCATAGCCGCTCGTTAGGTTTCTACAGTTTGAGAAACGTAGTACCTCTCCCCAAAGGAAGGGTGACTAACAAAACCAAATCAAGAACCTCTGCAACCAGTGTCGGCAAAGCAAGTACTGTGCCCGGACCCCATTGACGGCCCTACGACGAAGCCAACTACTCCTCTGGTTCCTCTAATTAATCAGCTAAGGGCGTCCCATTCCACCCTCATGGTTGCACTGTTATCCCGGGTTGTCACTCCCCAAACAGGTCCTTACGGATAGGTACTTAGGAAACAGCCTTAGTCCCCTAAAGTATCACAAGAACATAATCGGGATAACATCATCGTATCATAAGTATTCACATCATGTTCATTGATTAACGTAAAGTAATAGCATAAAGCTAACCATGATAAACCAAAAGGTAAACAAGGATAAGGTAAATACAGACTAGTCAATCCTTAAGTTTCAATAATGTAATGCGGGATGGTGAATTATAAAATATATAGGACATAATAGGTCAGAGGACACTTGCCTTCACCAGGTTGTTGCTCAGGAAGATCTTCAGCAACACACTTAGGAACCACAGGCTGCTCGTTGTCTAAATAAAGCGATCATACATTCAATAATGTAAAGTACAAATGAACAACACACCAAACATGTACAATCAAGTATACACTAGTTTGACAAGACATTATCAACATAAAAGGGGTAGACCTAAATGTTAGGGCATATTATAGTTAGAGATCAGTGATTCCCTAGATATTATGGAGTATTTAGTTTAGTGCCAATAATTAGTGAGACACAAAATTATACCGGGGATCAATTCATACACAACATTTTATTAATCTCACCACATTAAACCTCTAAGTACCATTAGAATTTTCCTTTTTATTGATTTTACTAAACAAATACATTATTACTTCTACTTAACCTTTAATCTAGGCATAAAATTAAAGTGCACATGATGTGGATGATCATAGTTTTTTTGGACAGAGAATATTTCTATGAACATTTTGCAATTTGAACCACTAAATTTGGAGTTCATATGAAAAAGATATGAAATAAACAAGTTTTGAAGTTTAAAATATGAAACTAAGCCCAATTCTGTGATTATTTAAAAGGTCAGGGGTTTGTTTAAAAGAAACCAGGGGACTGCGCGCTAAAACATAGGACGTCAGGTTGATTCTCGGAAACCCGAGGGTCTCTTACGCAAAACCTCCACGCGAAAGGGGTATCAGGTAATCTGGACCGCATGATCAAGAGCGGATGACCGAGATTAGATCACGCAGTTGAGCGCGAGTGCGGACGCGCAGCGAGCACTGATATGTGGGCTTGGGGTGTCAGCGACTGAGGAGGGAGGCGGGCTGACCAGTCAGGCTAAAAGTTGCCTAGAGGGGGGGTGAATAGGCAAGTTAAAACTTTTTCAATAAAAACTGAACAGCTGTCAAAACTGGTTCTACTGGTTTGCATGAGCTCAACTAAACGATGAGATATAAAATTGAATTGATCTCGAAAATCACCTAGTTAACTTTGGAAATGAGATGTTCTAAATGATCCATAGGATTCAAAGTAGTAGATCTGAGAAGGGCACTTCTCAAAATTCACACACCAAAAAGATATGAACAAATCTTCCACGGAATGGTGAGAGAACGAAGAACAAGAACAAACACAATGAACAAGAACACAAGAGACACAAGATTTATCCCGAGGTTCAGTCACACCACAAATGGTGCCCTACTTCATCGTTGAGGGGCCCACAAAGATCCGGGTCTCTTTAAACCCTAATCCTCTCTTCGCCGACCACAAAGGTCAAGCCCACACAATAATCTTTGCTCAAACGAGCGGGTAATACAAACTTTTTTGTGGTCTTCCACAAGATTTGGAGACTCACAAGAGACACCTAGTCGTCTAGGAGCTAGAAGCTCCAAGAGTAAGGAATCCACAAAGAACTCGATGTAGTACCAAAGCTCGAATGAAGATGAGCAAGAGAGATTTGGAGATGAAGCACAAAAACTGCAGCTCTCAAACTCACTCAAAGATTTCTCTCCAAAGATTTGAAATGGGAGAGGCAAGAGATGTGTGAGAGAGAGTGGGAGGTGTTCTTCAAGATAGAAATGGAGTCTGGGTCGTGCTCTCTTGTTTTGGGGAGAGAAGTAGGAGTGAGTATATATAGGTGGGGCTTCAAAACTAGCCGTTGGGCTGATTTTGGCTGTGGAGGACTGGTTGAACTGCCCCTAGGGCCGGTTCAACTGCCTAGGGCAGGCTGACAGTCAATCTGCGAGTCAGATTGGCACACTGCAGGTCAGACTGCAAAAATAGGTCCTGACACCGGTTCAACCGCCTAGTGGTCAGACTGGCAGTCAGTCTGCCAGAAAGCTAAACTGCAGCTGAAGATACAGTTGAAGTGAAGTTCAACTATAGTTGAGGTGAAGTTCAACTGCAATTGAGGTGAAGTTCAATTGTATTTGAGAAATCTCAACTGCAGTTGAAGATACATTTGAAGTGAAGTTCAACTGCAGTTGAAAAAGCTCAACTGCTTTTCAACAGGAACACTCTCAGTTTCTCAATCCTAACAATAGTCATACACAGAGTGTCCAAGGGATTTTGGTTTTTTGATATAGCTTTTGAATATAGAGGCTTGAGCTTTGGCAAACACCAACCTTCTTTTTGGATCCCCTTGATAGTATGACGATTCCTATACTCAAGTTAAATAAAATATAATTAAGTAAACTCCTTGAGTCATTGGTGTCTCATGTGTGATTTCTCCATGGAGTTGCTTCATAAGGATCACAAACATCTTTGTCTCACCTTTTGAAGCAAACACAAATCAAACCCTATGACTTGTACCATATCACCATATATGAGTTCAAATCATGGATCAAGTCACCTTACGGATGCATCAACATGTTATAACTCTTCATAGCTGATTAGTTCATCGACTTAGTGCAAGTACTCTCTTCTTCACCTTAGCCATGGTACCTCGGTCCACAAGCCGTCGCTTGGCCTTCACCTTCACTTAGTTTCTCGAAGCCCTTTCCTTGCTATCTTCACCCTATCAGGCCATTCTTGAGTCACATCATATTGAGCATCCATTGAGAGAACCATTTCTTCAATATTGTGAACCTTGCTTGAATGTCTTCTAGATATAACTTGTTATGGACTTGTTCTCAAATGCTTCGTCTTAAGAACAAGGCAACATAAAATGTTAAATGTTAATGCCCTTCGTCCATTGAAGCATTATCTCCACAAGGGTATAATGAACTTCGGACGAAGGTCATGAGCAAAAATCACGAAGGTCATACCTTCGTGAATAAAGTTGTGAAATAATGAAATAATGAAAGATGAAATATAAAATATAAAACATGAAGGAATAATATACCAAAACACATAAACTTATTCTTATATTTCGTTATACAAGCTTAAATATTAAAACATAACATTTAATCGCATTTATACCTTCGTCTTGACAGAAGGCAATAATCCAAGTGTCACGTGCAAGTGATTACAAGATTTCCTGAACAGTACGGGGGTACTGTTCATCTATTTATAGGCACAGGGCGCAGCCTGTGTGAAATTACAATTATGCCCTTTACAATCGATTACAGTCATGACACAAACTATCATGGGTTTATTGGTCATTTCATCTTTAAGTCGGTTCACTCCTTCGTCTTGAGACATGTCACTATGCCGAAAATTTATAGGTGATAGCTTCAGTACTACTTTTGAGAGGATCTGTTGAAGGTGTTTCTTTCTTCAGGATGTTCGGCTACGAAGCATACCCCCAACAGTAGCCCCTTCGCGGTGCTAGATCGTTTTTCGTAACGAGCTTGATCCGTGAAAAAGTCTCTTAGGCTTCAGGATGCCGAAGATCCAAAAAACACCTTCCCTGAGCTCGTTGCCGAGAAACGATTAAAATAATCTGAGCGCGAGGTGGCCCTGCCATGCAGCAGTTACGCGCGTCCTGGCAATTCACCTTCTCGGGCTCTGTGGCCCACCGTTCAGTGGGTGCGGGCGGCTGTTTGTCCAGTGCGGAAGACTTAACGATTTGCCTTCCCACCTACGGCACTATATAAACAGACGGGTAGGTGTGAAGTTACCACAGCATTCATTGCTATTGCACTGTTTTGCTGCCAAAAATTTGACCATAGCCGAAGCTTGCTTACTGTGTCCTCAACCGAAGCTATTCATTTTGCTCAAGCTTCGTAACAAGAAAGAGCTTCGGCAAAGTTAAAAAATTTCAACTTCGTAAAAAATCAAGAAATTCAATCATCAGATGGCTAGGGTACGCTCAACAGCTAACGTTACTCGCGACGGAGAGGAAGCCGAAGGTGCGGAAACCGCTCCAATCTCTGAAGTGATGAAACAGTCAGGGCTGGTAGTATCGGAGGATGCACCTGCCGCTGAAGCTGAGCTGGTTGATGCTGAGGAAATTGAATCTGAAGATGATTACAACATCGTACCATCTAAACCCGGCCACCTAGAGTTTGGGAAATCCACCATTACCGAAGGTGATATGTCTAAGTTGATGAAGTTAGGCTATTTCAGTGAAGCAAAAAAGGAGCTGGTTCGTTTTGGCGGAGAGGAAATTACTCCGAAGCCGGAAAAGGATGAGGTGGTAGTATTCAAAAGCTTCTTTAAAGCAGGATTAAGATTTCCTTTGAATGGGATGATTGCTGATGTTTTGAAGAAGTTTGGGATTTATCTTCATCAGCTAACTCCTAACGCCATCGTTAGGCTTAGTGTCTACATCTGGGCCCTCCGAAGCCAGGGGGTAGAACCATTTGTCGAAGGCTTCTGCCGAGTACATGAGCTTCATTATCAAACAAAAGCTAGAGAAGATGGGCTGCATGAAAACTTTGGCTGCTACAATTTTGCTTATCACAAAAATACAAAGTTTCCAGTTATCAGCTATCGTACCAAGTGGCCAGCTGGCTGGAAGACTGAATGGTTTTACGTCAAAGTTGATGAAGAAAAGGAGAAGCTAGTCCAAAGTCCACTAGAATTAATCTTCGGAGAAACCAGGCCCTAGTGCAACATGACACCGAAGAGTCCAAGCCAAATTGCACTGGGCGAATTTTGAGTTATTGCGGAGCATATTGGCACTAGGGATCTGGTGCAAGAATTCTTGGCTTTTAGAGTGTTCCCAACTTTGAAAGAGTGGGACATGCCGAAGCTCAAGGGAGAAAAGAAAAAGGGGGAACTTGTTCGATTGCCCTTTTATTATAAATTTAAGAAACATTTCAATGTACCTTGCCAAGAATGGTTAGATACAATTGAAGTTATGTGCAACGAAATTCTTGGCAATTATTCTAAAAAAGAAGATCAACTAATGACTGCAGCCTTCGGCACTCGTCCGAAGCGAAGGTTAAACCGGGTGATGGATGCTCTGAACTTTGAGTATCCTGACTATGAGCGACTGGACCGAGGTGCCGAAGGACAGAAGAGAAAGAGAGTTGCCAGCGTCCTAAATAAAGAAGCTGCTAAATTGGTGGAAGATGATGAAGAAAAACTGAAAAAGAGAAAGCTGAGGCTTGAGCCAAAGACAGGTGCTTCGAAGAAAAGAAAAACTGCAGCTCCGAAGCAGAAGGCAACTGATATAGAAGAAGAAACTGCTGCAACACCTTCTGCCACCGACGTGGAGGAAATCTTAAAGGTAATGACTGAATCTTTTCCTATCAAGCTAAGTCCACTAGGGCCACATCTGACGAAGCTTTTTCAGAAGGAAAAGGAGCCCTCGATAACGAAGAAGGCAGCTGGGCCAAAAAAACAAAGAATTGTTATAGTGACAGAAGTTATTGAAGGGACACCACCACCAGCTTCGGCTTCGAAGGCACCAGCTGTTGAGAGCGCAATAGCTACCGAAATTGCACCTACTGAAGCTGCAGCTGCCGAAGCTGCCACAATCGAAGATGTACATTTAGAAAGCACACTTTCTAACATTGATAAGATACTTCTGGATATGGCCACAGAAGAAGCTGCTGCAGCCACTGAAGAAACCATGGCTACAGTACCTGAGAAGGAGAAGGAAATAGCTGAAGATGCTTTGGAAGAGGAAAACTTTAACTTTCAAAACTTAATTGGGCAAGAATTGTCGAAGGCTGAGAAAGAAGAGTTGAGAGAATACGCCATATCCTGCGGGTATCAACCAGGGGCACTGCTCTTCGGTGGTATTGACGATGAAAAGTTAGGTTGCGTCCGAGATCAAACCGGAGCGAAGGTTATTGGTACTCTATCAAAGAGTATTGGTTTCCCGAAGCTTGAGACAGACATTAGCCGCTACCGACGACAGCACATCGTCGGTAGTTTATTCTATTCCAATTTCAAGGTAAAAAACTTTTCTTCAACTTTTTATTGTTTTTAACAACGAAGGTGTTTTCTAACGAAGGTTGCTTTGTGCACAGAGTATGCTGTTGAATAAAGCTTTGAGAATGCAACAAGATCTTGAAGATAAAAAACATGAAGTTATAATTGAGGGTTTAGAAAGCAAAATAAAAGATCAAGCAGCTGCTCTTGAAAAGAAAGATTTCAAGCTTCAGACAACATAAGGTTTATTGGCAGAAGCTGAAGCTAAAATTGCAAAGTTAAATACGGAGCTTCTCTCAAAATCAGAAAGCTTTGAACAGGAAAAGTAGAAGTTTAATGCAAAATTTGAGACTGAGGTCGAGAAAAGTTCAAATTTGCGAAAATCATTGACACAACTTCAAAATAAATGTCTGGAGTTCAGTAACCGATGTGTACAACCGCTGAAGCAGATCTTCAATTCGGTTGGAGCCAGCTGTGAAAAATTTAGTCCTTCAGCTGAAGACCTGCCAGGGGCCTTCTAACATATCGAGGGTGAAGTTGATGACCTTGATGAAATTATAACCGGACATGGTGATTTTTGTGCCCTGGTAGCTTCTCGGGGCACAGCTGTCGCCTTCCTAAAATCTGGTTGCACACAAATTGTCAATAGGCCCAACTTTAGTTTATCACCAGCAGATCTGGTTGATATTCCCAATCTTGCCCGAAGCATAGGAAACAGATTTATAAAACTAGTATGGACGAAGGGTGGACGAAGCATAGCTGGTGACGAAGCTCGAAGTCATCTTAAGCCGGTAACAAAATCATATCTTGTGCTTACCTTTTCCTTTAAACTTGAATTTTCCTTACAATACTTGAATATGTACACGATGACAAAGCTGAGGAGCAAGACGAAGCTGAAGGGCACAAAGCCGAAGCTTAATAGATAATTATGAAGCTTGAATAGATAGCTGTGGAAAAAAACTCTAAGAACTCTTGTAATAACTTTTGTAAAAAATATTGTAATTTAAGAATTAGGTTTTACTCTGTAAATTTTATCCATACCTTGTAACATATTTGTAACACCCCAGGTGTTACCAAGGTGTTGGCTTCCTAATGGCACATATCTACCTATTATCACATCTGGTTAAAACTTGGAGGAGAGGGAGCACTTAACACCTTCGAAGCAAGAGGGAGTTAAGAAATGCCAAGGACCAAAGCATTACCCAAGCTTTTAGGCAATAATCACCTTGGGCAAGAAAGGATTTAACCTTGGGCTCCCCCTCTCTTGAAGCTTTTAGTTGAGAGAAAGATTAGGCAAATGCACATTTCATAATTTAAACCCTTAACCAAAGTTTAAGAGTACCAAAATGTTTGCAAAAGACAGTAAAGGAACTTTGCAAAAAGACCCCTATAAGACCCCTAAATCAGCCCCAAGTGGAGAACAATATGAAATCACCCCCCATTCCTTCTAAGTCCAAAATCAACCCTAATCTAGAGAGCAGGGGTGTTCACCTAACTAATGGCACCAAAACCCCAGGGTCTAAATAGCAAAAAGGAGCAAAATTATCTAAGGAACCCCCTGGAAGAGTTTGAACCCAAGCCAAGACCGTTTGACACGAGTTGGCACCTGTTTTGTCTCGGGTTGAACAGTGCAGACAGACAAGACTTGGCGCCAATATATCTTCTAAACCAGACCCGATCTTCCCTTGGAACTTACATGAACTAGGTAGCCCTATGTGCAGGGAAGAAATCTTACACAAGCCATAGGGCAAGATTCACACGTTTGGCTGCTCAGCAGGCGCAAGAACAAGGGCAGAAAGCAACGGCCACGTGTTCGACGCACTCTGGGCTCGCCAGAGCATGCCCGACGCGCGCCCCGCGTGCCCCGCGTCGCGCCAAAGTCCAGCCAGCGCCATGGCCCGCGCCCACGCCTATAAAGCCCCTAGGGACCTTGACCGTACCCCTCCGCACGCGCTCGACCTCACCGGAGCCTAAAACCACCGGCGTTTGCCCATGCACGGCGTGTCCGCGGCCGCCCGATCCCCCTGCCACCGTAGACCGACCGGCAGAACCCTTCCCAACCCCGTCCAGCCCTCGGAGAGGACTGTGCACCCCTCGGTAAAGCTCCCCGAGCGAGGAATCAGAGTTTGCTTCGCTGGAGAGGCCAGTCCACGGTCGCCGGACTCCACCCGATCGCCGGCGAGCGTAGACCGGGTAATCCTCTGCTCCATTCTTCGCTTCCTTGTGCACACAGACTCTACGTCATCCCATGAAGCTCACCGTGCCATTGGATTAAACTAGATCGCCGTGGTTTGGCCGGAGCACCCGCTGCCGACGAGAGCACCCGCCTGCGCACGTGGACCGGACAATTCCGGCCACCCCCGCCATCGAGCCGTACACCGTTGTGACCGCCAGGACCTCCCAGAGCCAACCCCGCCCCTCGCCGGACCTCTCTCGCCGTCGGTAAGCCGCGCCGCCCTTTTCTTTCTCGCGGGTACTGTTTAAACCTAGGGAGGGACCGCGGGGGAGAAGAAGAGAAGGCTAGGGGGTTTTGCACATTGTCAGTGACTCAGAGGAATAGTAGCACGGGGGTATATACTGAGAGAGTTAGTTTGGAAAGAACCCGAGGACTTCGGTGCAAAGTGGTTTTCCAGGAAACCTTTTATTAAATCTGATTTAAAATTTAAACAGAACTTGAATAATTCATATCTTCTGTTTTATTCATCCAAATTGAGTCAAACCAATTTTGCCAGATCTTAAATAATATAAACTACTTAAGAAAAATATAAAACCCCTAAATGTTACAAAAAACTTCAGGGTTCTGATTTAAATATTGATTTGGCCAAAAGCTAAATAATAGAAAGAAAAATAGTTGCACTATTTAACTGATGTTAAGAAAATTTGGAGAAGTACATGACCACCTACTGACCTAATTAAAAATGATAAACCCTTCTGTCCACCCAATTAAAGTAGAGTTTGCCATTTATTTTACATTGTGCTTAAAGTTAAAGAAAATAGGAAAGGTAAATTAAATAAAGAATCAGGGAGCCTCCATATTTTTGTTAGTATACTTATTTAGTGTAGTTTACTAGAAAAATTTATTATACCCTGGTTTAGTATAAAATAAATAGGATACCTTCTATTTTAAGAAAACAAGGAAAACTTAGAAAAACCCTAGAAAACTAACCTCAAGGTGAAAACACCCCAACCCTTGGGATAATTAATGTTTTGTTATGAAGAACATAGGAAAAATATGAAATCTACTGTTTGACATTTTTCAAATAATAAGGCAATAGAAGGTCCCTTTTTGGCATTAAACTTTGGAAAATCACAACTAAACAACCATCCCTTAGCTTTCTGTGATTTTTGGCACAAAAGCTTATTATTACTGTTAGATGCCAACAAAAATAACCCTTAGGACAGAACCCACCCCTAGTTAAGAGTTCTAGTACAAAGTGGCCCATTTACACAACTTTTGTTATTTTTGTCTTAAGCATAGCCTTTTTATTTTGAACCTCAAATTCCTAGAACAGGCTATAGTGACCAATGGCAACCCACTGTAATTTTTACATAATTTTTGGAAAAAGTTAAACCACTGTTGTAGTTCAAACCCCCACTAGAATTCATAATTAGAAAATGAAAAAGGAGAAATTGATAATAGAAACTTGTGTCACCTAGCCCAACTAGCAAAACCCTTTCTAAATTGCCCACTGAAATATGTAAGGGGAAAAATACAAATCCACTATGCTTATCCTTACCAAAACTTAAATCTAGAATGGTAAGCATAAACTACTAAAAGCCACGTATAACCAAGAAACCCTAAGTTACCAACTAACTTAGTTTTTCTTCCTTTAGCATAATGTTATTAAATCCTGCATAATCATGACATATATATTCATTGCATTTCGATAGACTGTAACCTCGCTGACGGAGAATACGTCCTCGTGCCGGAGCAAGGAGCTGCTCAGGAGGTAGCCCCGGACCCAGCACCAGAGCCTGCACCAGGGGATCTGCCTGCCATTGCTTTGGAAGGCAAGCCCCGGTTTATGCATAACCAGTTATTTATGCTATTTTACTACACTTAATGATTGTAAGATTGATTGTGCACTTAGGTGTAGGAGTTGGTTGAAACCCTAGTTGCATGATCTCAGGAATCCTGTTGAGATGAATACTAGTATGCTAGGTCGAGTAGCTGCTTTATTAATTAAGATCTCGGTAGAAGTCGAGTGATTTTTCTAGCACTCGCGCGAGGTCAGGAAATTGGTTGTATCCACTTTCTTATCATAATGATGCTGGTTTGTGGACAACAATCCATGGGGATTGGTTGTCCACGGGATAAAAATTGGAATAAGGATTAAGGCGTGGTACCGTGTGTCAAGCGTTTGAACGTACTAAACACATACCGAGAAATATGGTAAATCGGTAAGCCTAGTACCTGAGTGAACCTGCCCGCAGATTGCCCTCCTCACGCGACCTGAGACGTGGTCTCCCATTCCGGTTATGGTGGGTACAAGTGCGGTCACTGCACGACGGCAGTCGGGGTCAGTGAGGCATTGTACGCCAAGGCGGCGAGCCCCTTTCTGTTGCCAGGGAATCGATGGGGACGGTTGATGTGTGTGGGGACAGAGTGTCCCTACATGTCGTGTGTTTAGGCTTACCTTGCAAGGATAAAAACTCGATTCGAATCGTCTGCTTCTCGCAGCTAATGAGACTGCTTGATCCATGCTGCTACATTGAGTAACAAGTGGAAATATGATGAGTTGATACAAGATGTTGATTGCTAAAAATGTTTGCTACTATGTATGAGTAGATAGTACATATTTAGCCTTAAGAGAGTCACACTTAAATTGACAAAGTTAAAACTTGATTTAGAAACTCAGCTAGTGCTTTTGGCAACCAAACCCCACAGCCAAACAGCTGCATGTCTAGAGGTAGAGGAGTAGACTCCTCACACCGGGTAAGTCTAGCTGAGTATTAGTATACTCAGCCTTGCTTGTGGCATAATTTTACAGGTTCTTTGGAGGACATGGTTGCTGGAGTGACTTGGCCATCCATCTTGCCACCGGGTTGGACTGTCGAGTGGGACCCCGCCTCGGCTGAGGAGAAGCATGAGGAGTGATGGGACAGGCTTCCCCATCCCTCCATTTATCTATCGTTAGTCTTATTCCGCTGCACTTTGAACAATGATGACTACTTTTTGCAAAAACTCTGATGATGATGTAATAATTTAATACTCCTTAATGTATGGTTTTATGCTTTATTGTATTTGCTCTGTGACTCACCATCGAGTGAGATTGTGGTACTTGATCCTGTCATTGGCCTCGTCGGACTAGATCCGAGGGATTGACGGGTTATTCCCATTTAAGTGTGGTCTAGCCTCTAAGGCGGGACTTAGGCACTTAAGTCGGAATAATTCGGGCAGTTCCGCCACAGCTGGTATCGGAGCTTGTACCACCATAGAGGAATCAATAAAATATAAATACCATCCTTTTCCGAAGTAAAACTTGATAGAAACAAATGTTGGATAGATCGTAGGACGATCAGGATAGACCTAGGACGTGAAGCCTTAGGATGATAGAGGGGTAGTTAGGTGGCTAAGTGATTAAGCCCTATAGGCTACTATAAGGGATGGGAGTTCTTTCCTATTCCCTTTACATTGATGTGAGATCGTTCAGGACGAGCATGCATGCATTCTTAAATTAAACAAATGGATAATTGAGTAAGGACTTTAATACAAAATGATGACCAACTAAGTACCCCAGTACCATGGTTATAGTTAGAGAGAGGCTGAGTTGTGTTTCCTTTTTCTTTTTATAATTATTTTTCTTTTACTTACGCTTAACCGTACACAGATGACCTCCCACGGATCCTCGGACGAAGGGAATGCACTGTCCCACACTGACGGGCTTGCACGAGAGGGCTTTCCCCGCATTTTGTGGGAAGTACTTCAGGGGGCCGCATACACGACACCTCCTCAGTACGCGGTGCAGCAGTTCGAGAAGCACCGAGTGCCCCGCTGTAGGGTGAGGATGACCCTGGAGCCTCATCCCCTGTAGCCCGGCTGCCGCTAGACTCTAAGTCCTTTGGACACCGGGCTGAGGATACGATCGAGGCGATTGCTCTGCACGGGTTGACCACTTTCTGCGGATTCCACCCCTTGGAGCTGTCCACCCACCCCATTGGCTTGTTCCCCGCTGAGAAGGAGGACGACCCAATGTGGAAGGATCGGGTGGAGCATGCCAAGGACATCTGGGCTATCTACCCGGGCCAGACTGCCCACTTGATAGTGCGGTGCATGAATGCCCTATACCATCTGCAAGTGATGCGTGGTGAGGCAATGTCCCATCTGATGGCACTGTTGGAGGCAACTAAGATCACCCTGGATAATAGGGAGGAGCTTGTGGTTGACTTGTCCAGTGAGATGGTGGAAAAGGACTTATAGGTGGAGCAGCTGTCCAATGAGATCCAAGAGCTTGAGGAACTGGTGGGAACAAGGGAGAACACCATCGAGGTTCTTGAGGATCAGCTTATCAACAACCAGCAGCAACTTGCCGAGGCTAATGAGCACCTGGATATGCATCACCAGGAGATCCAGGACATGGAGGATGTCGACATTGAGGGAGGAGAGGAGCCTGCCTCCAGCTGGGACACTACTGGCTTAGGGAGACCACCTTCCCCCGAGTCGAGTGTTGCCTCGTTCGCTCACTAGGTATCGGAGTAGGGCTAGAAGTCGGTAATGGTGGGACTCCTCAAAGCTAGCTTAGCTTTTGCACCCTTGGGGTACTAGGCTAGATAGAGTTGAGTCTTTTGGGCCATTGATGTAATCATGATAAACTCTTTTGGAAGCATGGTTGATGGATGATGTTAGTCTTAATTTGGGAAGAAAAGTTTATGCCTTGTGAAATCCTTTATGTTTATGAAAGAATCTATCAATTTCGCCCTTTGACTCTTTCTTCGCGATTGAACCTTGAACCTTAAAGATGTGTTATTGAGAATATATGTTATTTTTCAGATGGCCGGGAGAGCGCGTCGTGGTCAGAATGAGCGCGTTCCTCCACCGCCGCCACCGCCTCCCACTCTGCAGGAGCTAATGGCTCAGCAGAATGAGATCCTGAGGCAGCTAGCTCAGCGCCAGCCACCACCTCAGCACTATGGTGGTGGAGATCATCAGCGTCACCCCGCGACAGCTACCTACCAGGAGTTCCTCAGTACCCAGCCTCCATTGTTCACCAGGGCAGAGGACCCACTGGATGCGGATGTATGGTTGCGAGTAGTGGAATCCAAATTCCCGCTACTCCATGGTGTTTGTTCAGAGGTCACTAAAGTCAGGTTCGCCACCTAGCAGCTTCGCGGACCCGCAAGGACTTAATGGGACCATTTTCTTGCTATGCAGCCAGATGACCGAGAGGTGGAATGGAGAGAGTTCAAGGCAGCTTTCAGGGGGCACCATATACCAGCCGATATTATGGACCGAAAGCTCAACGAGTTTCTGGCACTCACTCAGGGCAACAGGACAGTGTTGCAGTATGCTCAGGCCTTTAATGACCTATGCCAGTATGCTGGGTATCATGCAGACACGGACGAGAAGAAGAGAGATAGGTTCAGGAGGGGGCTCAGCACTAAGCGCCGTGACCGTCTCAACACCGTCAGGGCCAACAGCTATAATGAGTTGGTCAACATGGCCATCTCCCAGGAGGACTGTATCACAGCTCGTCAAGCAGAAAAGAAGACGAAGACCCCTGTGGCAGGACCCTCAGCTCAGCCACAGCGCTTCAGGATTGTGTCTGACACTCAGAACAGGGGACCTCAGCAGCAGCAAGGACGTTGGGTGACCCGACCACAGTAGCAGCAGCAGGCACCCAATCGCACCCAGTTTCCAGCTCAGAGGAACAATCAACATCAGCAGCAATATCGCCAGGCAAATGACAACAAGTGTTTCACATGTGGCAACACCGGACATTATGCCAAGAATTGCCCCAGAAACCAGCAGAGGCAGGGACAGAATGTTAATCAGAACCAAGGCAAGAGGTAGAAGGTGCAAGTGAGGCAAGGCAGGCTGAACTTCACCACAATGTCTTCAGTACTTCCACGACAAAACTGCTCAAGGGAAACCGCAATCCAGCCTTCAGGAAGCTTCGGAAGATTACGACTTCATTCTCTTCGGGAGTAGGCACAGTCTTCTCCCCGTCATCTGCCCTGACAATAGACATGTCTCGAAAATACCTTCCCCTCATGGTGTCAAGTTGACTCTGTTTAATGCTCGATTTTCCCCTCCAGGGTCTCCCTAGTGATCTTCTCTGTATTGGTCTTTGCCATTGACTGAAGAAAGCCGAGATGCATCTTCTCAGAAAGGCTCAGCTTCGATTCAGCAACAGTTTTCTTATCTTCAGACATCTTCGTAAACGCTGAGAAAGTGCTCTCGAAACCGAAGCTTAAAAATTTAAAAAGCCAAGCAAGTGTTGTTGCGCACAGACTAAAAGTTGGGTGAGCAAGAGCAGATGGCAAGAAAGTGTGCCAAATAAACTCGTGGTGAGCTCTTATTTATACACCCAGTGCGTTGAAAACTGGAGGGTCCCACTTGTCAAAGACTGTTGCTATTCTAGCAAAGGGAAGGTGTTTTTTCGGACCTTCGGCTTAAAGCCTTCGTCCATGTCGCAATATGAATTTATCATTCCAGCAAATTAATATTGCGAGGGGCTACTGTTGGGGGCCTTCGGCTTTCGAAGGTCCTCAAAAACATGATTTGACAATGTTTTCCAAGTGAAATATGTGAACAGGTGTCTTCGGAATCGGGTTACGGGTATACAAGAGTATGGTCAAGACAGAGCTTGAGTGGGACGGAAGGCGATTGTGACGAAGGATGAGATGATCACGAAGCTATGCGTAGATAAGCTTCGGCATGACAACAGAAAAGGGGAACCGACTTAAAGATGAAAAGCCAAATTAGACCCTGAAGAATTGCTATAGAGTTATTGATGAATGTAAAGGGCATTAATGTAATTTTACACGGGCTGCGTCCCGTGCCTATAAATAGATGAACAGTACTCCCGTACTGTTCACGCTGACTTGGCATTCGTTTTTTGCATCACGCCTGTACCTTTACTTTTCATCAATCCGAAGGTACATTTATAATTTGTCATTATGAATTTGATAATGCAAATAAAAATGAGTTGATGATAATATCTGTATTATTATTTGTATTTCATACATGTATTCTTCCTTATTATCTATCGAAGTCACGAAGGTCTTCTCCTTCATAACCTTCGCCCGGAATTCATTATATCCGAAGGGACATAATGTATTTAAGGACGAAGGGCTTTAACATTTAACACTTTTTATGTTGCCTTGTTCTTAACTCTTAGCATTTGAGAACAAGTCCCCAACAATTGTGAACTAGAAATCCCTTGATGACACAAGATATGACCATAGCATCATTGTGAGGGTAATCCTTGAGCTGAAGGTCCTCTTGGGAGAAGGTAATTGGGATGTGAGACCATTTTGACTTGATGAAGGGTCCCTGCACCCCAACATGTTGTACCCTTCTTTGGGCCTCCTTCTTCTGCTTCTTGTTGGCCGGCTCTAAGCAGGAACCGCCTGTTATCGGGAGCACCAGCTTTGTAGCCGAAGCAGTTTCAGCTTGGTTGTTGAACGAAGCCATCAGCTCAAAAAATGGAAGTGAGTTCACCGGAGGTGGGCGCCAATGTTGGGGACTTGTTCTCAAATGCTTCGTCTTAAGAACAAGGCAACATAAAATGTTAAATGTTAATGCCCTTCATCCATTGAAGCATTATCTCCCCAAGGGTATAATGAACTTCGGACGAAGGTCATGAGCAAAAATCACGAAGGTCATACCTTCGTGAATAAAGTTGTGAAATAATGAAATAATGAAAGATGAAATATAAAATATAAAACATGAAGGAATAATATACCAAAACACATAAACTTATTCTTATATTTCATTATACAAGCTTAAATATTAAAACATAACATTTAGTCGCATTTATACCTTCATCTTGACAGAAGGCAATAATCCAAGTGTCGCGTGCAAGTGATTACAAGATTGCTTGAACAGTACGGGGGTACTGTTCATCTATTTATAGGCATAGGGCGCAGCCTATGTGAAATACATTTATGCCATTTACAATTGATTACAGTCATGACACAAACTATCATGGGTTTATTGGTCATTTCATCTTTAAGTCGGTTTACTCCTTCGTCTTGAGACATGTCACTATGCCGAAGCTTTATAGGTGATAGCTTCAGCACTGCTTTTGAGAGGATCCGCTGAAGGTGTTTTTTTCTTCAGGATCTTCGGCTAAGAAGCATACCCCCAACATAACTGTTAAGATCAATCAAGCTCTAGTTTGATTCTCATAGAAGCATATATGAACTGGTAGTAATATGGTCAAGCCAATTCATGATTCCTCATATCTTATCCACTTTGGCTTGAAAATTCGTCTTAATCACTTTATCCTCTATTCTGATCATATGTATGTAGTGATTTCTCAGGTTTTGTCCATCTATTCAAACCAATATAGAGATCATATTATATCCATTTACATTGTCTCATTGGTTATTTAACCTCGTGTTGAACCTTTGTTCACTGATCATTATACACTATTCAAGTATGTTCATCATACTGAATTTCCTGTTCAACACTTAGCAAACTCATTAGACCTTTAAATGTGTTGTTATCCAAATCACCAAAACTCACAAAAGGGATGAATGCACTTTCAATCTCCCCCTTTTTGGTGATTGATGACAACATATTTAAATCTTACATAAGATTTGATAAATAATATTTTGAATCCTATGATATAGTTTCCTCCGCCTACATATGTGTATTTCAGAAAATAACACTTTTGTACTCAAATACCAAAAGCACATATTTGGGTCAAAATATGGAGACAACTTATATCATACTATTCATGGGGTGCAGTGTGTCATAAAATAATTAAAGCTTACCTTTAGTCTTATGTAACTAAGTGTTAGAAGACTTTTGAAAATGGGAGAAATAATTAACAAAAGGGGCAATCATAAGAAAAACATAAGATGTAGAAAGTTGATAAGTGCATTCTATGCTCATGACATAGAATGCACTTATCAACTTTCTACATCTTATGTTTTTCTTATGATTTCCCCTTTTGTTAATTATTTCTCCCATTTTCAAAAGTCTTCTAACACTTAGTTACATAAGACTAAAGGTAAGCTTTAATGCAAAATTTCTCCCCCTTTGTCATAAATCTCCAAAAAGGTTACAAAGAATATAAAGGGTAGAAATTATGATACTATCATGAAAAGGGTCCTTAGATGGCACAAAGGAAATGGATAAGTGATGTACCTTTGCATTACCCTTTCAAGGGGGTGTTCCAAACTTGTTTTGGATTTAGAATTCATTTGCAAGCTCTTATTGGTATAGTTATGACATAGGTCCAAGATATCAAATGAATATTGTCATACTAATTTGAAAGATAAATCTTGATACCTGGAGTCTAGATGTCACCTAATATTTTCTTATCACAACAAGAGGCAACATGAAAATTTCACAAGTATGGATTATACAACTAGTGATCATGTAAAAAATACCAATTGAAGAACACCAATTGATACAATTTGATAGATAAACAGATCACTAATTGCATATTACACTAAGTTCTCCTCAAGTTTTATTGCACACAAATATATGAATATAATCATTCAACAAGGAACATGTGCACTTATTTAATCAATTAAGTTCTAGACAGGAGAATTTATAAGCTATGCTACTTTAGACATTTGCAAATCAAAAGAATGTGATACATGTTTACCAATTTTAGATGATGTTGGAGTAGCATATAAAAGATACATTTATCGGAGCAAAGAATCTTTGATACCCATCAAAATTTGCAGTGGAAGCGATTGTCTTTGCCCGAAAATTCCTTTATAATTTGAGACTACACACATAATAGACTTGGAAATGAAGTTAGTCTCATAGATTCAAATTATAGACCATTCTCCCCCTGAATGTGTGCATACAAGTGAGGAATACTTATTTAGCTTATGCACATGGACTTGTGAGGCCAGGGGATTAAGTTCTACAATTTGAACCTTGGTACAAATAAAGTATGAAAATGTGAAATTGTACCAATTGAAAGAATAACTCATACTCAAAAAGTATACTAATAGACATGATGTGCAATAATTTAAGCCAAGATTCTTGAGAAGTTAGCATGTTTGACTCATACCTCACTAAGATGACTTAAGACTAACTTATGACATCACCACAAGAGGTATTAATCAAATATCTAGAGATTCTTTAATCGTCACCACAAGTGCAACCTTATGATGTGACTTAAGATATTGCATATACATGCACACACTATCTTGTAAGAGCCTAGATACAAAAATTCAATACAATAGTTCATGTAGTGACACACATTTGTTCTACGCCACATGGTCTCCATTATAATCATGAATTTCCATCTTAGCTTTTGATAGGATTGACATTTCAAAGACAAACTTGTCCTCTTCACACGATCAAGAGAAACTCATTTTCATTTCTATGGAACCATTCATCCTCATTTGATGTTCTCCAAGGTGTGAGACTACACAACATGAACTTGAAAGAAATCATTAGTCTCACAAGATATAGGCTAAACTCTCCCTCAATTTGTGCATGCAAGAGTACACAAAGTATACTTATGCACATCAACAATACGAGGTTGAAGAAGATGTTTGCACTATATCTTGGTTGAACATAACATGCCTTCATAGATGATGAAAATTAAACCAATTGAAAGTTTAAGAACTGAAAGTATATCAATTGAAATCCTAAAGGGTAAAGCATGCTAATATGAACCTTAAACCTCATAATGAAGGATATTATATGATTATGTCACTACTTCTTCATTATTTGGTTTACAGGATAGTTCAACTTCCTTCTTGATTCACTGTGATTTTGTTTCTCTTTATGATTTCATCCAACCAAGTGATCTTGAACTTCATTCATCTTTTCTTGATTCAATCATACTTGATATGAGGTCAATTGAAACTCAATGATTGAAAGAACCAAGACTCTTATATTTGTAGATTTTGAATCCATCTTGAAAGCACTTGGAAGGACCTTGTTGAAACACTTAGAAAAGAGAGCATTAAAAACACAAGGGAGGGTTTCACAAATGATGATCCTTATATGTGGATGGCAAATAAATCATCATTCTTGAAACCCAAAAGGATAGACTAAATTCCTTTAAATTAGTGCACACATATAGTTGATGTAAAAGTTATATGCACTATTAAACATTATACATTGTAAGGAATTTAACCTATACTATGGTACGTCCTACTAAGGGTAGAATACTAAAACAACTGAAGGAAAGGAAATTTTTATACCTTGGCCTCTTATCAACTTCATCTTACTTTAGTTGAATAGTATCCTTTAAGCTTGTGATTTATCCAATTTAATAATAAGCACCATCTCTTAACATAGATTTTCTATGGATAAACTCAACACAAGAGATGTCATTAGTAGCACAAGCACTAGTTTCTTATTTAGCAACCCTTTATATGTGGAAGACAAGCTAGTTGTTAAAATAGAGAACCTCATAATATGGACTAAATTTCCCTTAAGCCCTCATGCACAATATATTTTGAATGAGATGGATAATATGCATGGTTGTTCAATGAAGTCTAAAGGGCTTATTTTATCCATATTATGGTGAGTGTCTAATATAGAAGAATCAAATCCAAATTAACTAGATAGAGAATACGTCACATAATTTTGGATTGTTCACCATATGATAATATTCATTCATCTTCCAATTGGACCTTCATTTCATAATCAACAACTGATGTATATCCTCAAGTGCTTCTTTTTCCTTTGTGGCTACACAAGTCACAAAAGAGATAAGATTTGAAAATAATATGCACTTGAGATTCAGTTGTTACTACCCTTGCTACTATCTCCACATATGATTTATACATTCATTATCAAGCACCCAACTTGATCCATTGAAGGAGTGATCTTGCAAAACAAGTTTAAGCTTCATATCTTAGTACCCAATTTGAATTGGGTCCGATGAGATTAGTAGTAAGAGCCTTGAGTACCCACACAATCCTTATTGTGGTCTTTCTCTTTGTGTAAGCACCCACATATACTTGACAACCATCTTACATGGTTTCAAGTCAATATTTAATCACACAAATAAAGGCTAGAGTTAAGAATAGGAGCTTTTTCTCCTTTTCTTGATACATCATTGTGTTGCCTTCTTGATGATGAACCTAGCTTGACCTTGGGTGCACCTAGCTTATCAAGGTTAGTCGCACAAGCATTCATATCATAAAGACAAGTTATGCATGGAATTTACAACTTAGTGATCCAATTCAATGTGAAGCATATGGATACCGATTTAAGTAGATTTCTAAGATATCAAAATATGAGCTTCCAATATTTAGAGAGTATGGATCACTAATTGTACCATTTACAGTTTAAAAATCATATCCATGTTAGTGCATATGTATGTGATGAATATCAACAAAAAGGATTCTTATGCACTTTTAGATTTAACGATAAGGGAATTTTAAACTGCATCAAGAGTAGCTATTTAGAAAACAAAGATTACAATCCATATGAATGAGATGCAAATTTACCATTTTGGATTGTCTTAGTATAGCTTACTCAAGGGAAACTTATTCTCTATGACACAAGATATATAATGTTCTCCCACTAGATATGTGCATCAAGTATTTGAATGACTTGCCACATGCACTTTCAATTAAGTTAAGAGTCTCATGAGGAGTACATTACATATCATGGTCAAGGAATGACAAATTTGTAATGAATTAACTTATCCTTAAGAATACTTACCACTAAGTAGAGCGTACCATTTGTTATACCAATTTGAAAGATCTTACTATTTGTGGTGGTGTCATCGTAGTATTCTTCTTTTCATCATTTGTGGAGACTTCCTTCTTTAGCTTGTTATCTCTTTTCCTTTTAATACTAGTTGAAAAAGAACTTTGAAAAGAGATATTAGTAGTACAGGGAAGTATTTAATGGATGGTGATCTTTAGATATGAATTGCAAACAAATCATCATTTATGAGGCATAAAGGCATAAGTTAAATTCCTTTTAAGTTAATGCACATGGAGGAGAGAATTACCAATATGCACCAATTTACAAAATTTAAGCCAAAAGGAATTTAACTTTCATATTGACATTTCTTTCCATAGAATAGATTATTACCAATTGAAAGAATGCCACTTGAAGGGAACTATTACCGATCACATACCAAATGAAACAACTAGTTCCATACCTTTGCCTTGAGCATTCCTAATCTTTCTTTTAGGTGAAGATTAACCTTTAATGCTTGTGATTTTACTAATTGAAATAGCACAATCAATACTTATGAATTTCCATGAAATATCCTAAAAGGGATTGCATTTGAAATGCAAGCAATAGCTTCCTATTTAGCAACCTCTAGTATATAAATGATAAGAAGGATACTAAAATAAGGAAACCTCATGATATGAACTAAATTACCCTTACAAACATCATGCATAATACTGATTTAAACATGGTGAAAATAGAATGATTATTTAATTAAGTTTACATGGAAAGTTTAATTCATAGCATGGTCAGTAATTAATGTAGAAGACTCAAAACCAATTTAAACAAGAAGGAATACATCACATAGTATTAGATTGATCTTCTTTTAATGTTGAATGGCACATTCCATGTGAGAAACACATTCTCATGTTGTGAGACTACATAAACACTTAGATAGAAACATTAGTCTCACAACTCCAGTCATATAGAGAATTCCCCTTTTGGTATGTGCTTTAAGAATTTGAATTTTCTTACTTAGCACTCTATCTATTTAAGAATTCAGGATAATCCTCTTTATGTCTAGGTCATGGCAATAATACAATAATTCATTTGAAATATGCCACAAGATACATACAACCAATTTAAAGCATGTAGAATGTCACAATATAAATATGAACTTGCAATCTACCATATAATTAGATCTTTTCCAAAGAAAGGTAAAATCTTTTAAGTTCATTCTCAAGTGCTTCATTTTTCCTTGTGTGGCTACAAAAGACACGAAGGAATATACTCATTAAGAGCAATGTGCACTTAAGATTTAATTGTTACCATCCTTTGGGTATCTCTTAGTTGTAGGCCTTTTGCTTGATTCCCACAAAGGTTAATCCTTATTCCCTACAACATAATTTCTTGCTAGAGATGAATATAAAGTTAGTGATATAACAACTCAATTCATCTTTGGGACAATCTTAAAAGAATAGTCAATGTAAGATTGATAGCTTGAGATAAGAATTGAGTTAAACCACTCAAGCACCCCGAAGCTTCATATCATCTCTAGGTACCTGCAAAACTTATTAAGTACATTTTGGTACCCATCTCATGATGGGTCTATCAAGGTTAGCCAATAAGGACTTAGGCACCCAAATAGCCTTGGTCCTAGAATGTGGTGAACTCATCACCTTTCTAGCACAAGAGTCAAATTTGGGTCTCCTAAGCATATTTGAATGTATTAACAAGTTCGGCTTAGGAGTTTTACCCTTTGGACAAACCTTGAATAGATGACCTTTTTCACGAAAATTGTAGCAAATGCGGTCCTAGAATCGTGCAAGATCTTGGTTCTTCGTGTGGGGGCATGAACCAATTTCATGACCCTTCTCCTTGCATCCATAGCACCTCCTATCGCTTCTCTTTGATCTTTCTTTGTTGAAGTACATAGGTACATTGTTAGAGCAAATCATATGAGCATTAATTTTCTCACCTTGAGTCTTGCTCATGTCCTTCTTGGAAAGCTTGGTATTCTTTTGAAGGGGTTTTGTGCATGCTACGGTGGTCCCCTTCTCAAGCTTTTTCACCATATTATCACTATTATCTTGAGAAGGTTGAGCATGACACTTTCCCTTCAATTGAGTCAAGCTCCTTCTTAGCCTCTCATTTTCTTCCTTGAGCTCATTGTTTTCTTTTGCATAGGAAACATTACTTGTTCCTAAAAATTCTAGCTCAATGGAATATTGGCTTTCTTGAGAGCAACATTTGTTAGCACATGATAATATAGTTTCTATTTGAGTACATGTGCATATGTGAGGTTGGTATGATTTCAAATTAGTTAACACAACCTCATGAGCCATTTCTAACATGATATGTGAATCCATAAATTTATTATGAGAGCACACAAGCATATCATGTTTTTCTTGCAAAGCTAGATTTTTAATATTTAACTTTTCTATCGTGTTCTTGAGCATAACATTTTTATTTTCTAATTGAGCAATATATGATGAATGATTAACAGCTCTAATGTGCTCAATTGAAATGTCTTCATACCTTTGGACCAAATCATCATGAGAGCACTTTAGCTTCTCATGCTCTTTGGTCAACTTCACTAAGTCTTCGATTTTTCTGATGAGGAAGTCTTCTTGCTTATGAAGCATTTCTTTTTGTTCTTCCGCTCTTTTCATGAGTTTGAGCAAGCTCATCCGATTTTTCTTGCTTAGTTGAGCGAAGAATTGTTGAAGATCATCCTCATCTTCACTATCACTTTCCTGCTCCTCCTCATCCTCACTTTCACTTTCACTGTCACTCCCATTAGCAATAAAGCACATATGAGAAGTGGATTTGAAAGATGAACCTTGTGAAGAGGTGGATTCGTCGTTTGGTCTCCATTGATCATTTTCTTCTTCTTCAATCTTATTCTTCGCCTCATCTTCCTTCATTTTGAGGAACATCCTTTTGGCGATTCTCATGGCAAGGTCTATTGCACTAGGATCAACATCTGCACCAAAAGATGAAGTCGAGGCAACCTCAACTTTTTCAAGCTTAGAAGTACTTTCGTTTCTTAGTCCCCCCGACATGATCTTTTCCTCACGTGGTTAAGCGTTAAAATGAGGATTAGTCTCTGATACCAATTGAAAGTTGCCTAGAGGGGGTGAATAGGCAAGTTAAAACCTTTTCAACAAAAACTAGAAACAAACTGGGTAAAACCAGTTTAACAGCTGTCAAAACTGGTTCTACTGGTTTGCATGAGCTCAACTAAACGATGAGATATAAAATTGAAATGATCTCGAAATTCACCCAGTTAACTTTGGAAATGAGATGTTCTAAATGATCCACAAGATTCAAAGTAGTAGATCTGAGAAGGTCACTTCTCAAAATCCACACACCAACAAATATAAACAAATCTTCCACGGAATGGTGAGAGAACGAAGAACATGAACAAACACAATGAACAAGAACACAAGAGACACAAGATTTATCCCGATGTTCGGTCACACCAAAAAAGGTGCCCTACTTCCTTGTTGAGGCGCCCACAAAGAGCTAGGTCTCTTTCAACCCTAATCCTCCCTTCGCCGACCACAAAGGTCAAGCCCACACAATAATCTTTGCTCAAACGAGCGGGTAATACAAACTTTCTTGTGGTCTTCCACAAGATTTGGAGACTCACAAGAGACACCTAGTCGTCTAGGAGCTAGAAGCTCCAAGAGTAATGAATCCACAAAGATCTCGATGTAGTACCAAAGCTCAAATGAAGAGGAGCAAGAGAGATTTGGAGATGAAGCACAAAAACCGCATCTCTCAAACTCACTCAAAGATTTCTCTCCAAAGATTTGAAATGGGAGAGGCAAGAGATGTGTGAGAGAGAGTGGGAGGTAATTCTTCAAGTTAGAAATGGAGTTTGGGTCGTGCTCTCTGGTTTTGGGGAGAGAAGTAGGAGTGAGTATATATAGGTGGGGCTTCAAAACTAGCCGTTGGGCTGATTTTGGCTGTGGAGGACCGGTTTAACTGCCCCTAGGGCCGGTTCAACCGCCTGGGGCAGGCTGACAGTCAGTCTGCTAGTTAGACTAGCAGACTGTAGGTCAAACTGCAAAAACAAGTCCTGACTTGTGGTCAGACTGACAGTCAGTCTGCCAGCCAGGAGGTCAGATCGGTCAGGTGACCCTGACACCGGTTGAAGTGAAGTTCAACTACAGTTGAGGTGAAGTTCAACTACAGTTGAGGTGAAGTTCAACTGCAGTTGAAAAAGCTCAACTGTAGCTGAAGATACAGTTGAGGTGAAGTTCAACTGTAGTTGAGGTGAAGTTCAACTGCAGTTGAGGTGAAGTTCAACTGTAGTTGAAAAAGCTCAACTGCGGCTGAAGATACAGTTGAAGTGAAGTTCAACTGCAGTTGAAAAAGCTCAACTGCTTTTCAACAGGAACACTCTCAGTTTCTCAATCCTAACAATAGTCATACACAGAGTGTCCAAAGGATTTTGGGTTTTTGAAATAGCTTTTGAATATAGAGGCTTGAGATTTGGCAAACACCAACCTTCTTTTTGGATCCCCCTTGATAGTACGACGATTCCTATACTCAAGTTAAATAAAATATAATTAAGTAAACTCCTTGAGTCATTGGTGTCTCATGTGTGATTTCTCCATGGCGTTGCTTCATAAGGATCACAAACATCTTTGTCTCACCTTTTGAAGAAAACACAAATCAAACCCTGTGACTTGTACCATATCACCATATATGAGTTCAAATCATGGCTTCAAGTCACCTTACTGATGCATCAACATGTTATAACTCTTCATAGCTGATTAGTTCATCGACTTAGTGCAAGTACTCTCTTCTTCACCTTAGCCATTGTTGGGGGTATGCTTCGTAGCCGAAGATCCTAAAGAAGGAGAACACCTTCGGAAAATCTTCTCATGGGCAAGCGCCGAAGCTGTTACCTATAGAGCTTCGGCACAATGACAGACCTCAAGATGAAGGGCCGAACCGACATAAAGATGGATTGACTTCAAGACCCATGATGTTTTGTGTCATTATTGTAGTCAATTGTAAAGGACATAAATGTAATCTTACACAGGTTGCACCCTATGCCTATAAATAGGTGAACAGTACCCCAACACTGTTCACGCGATCCTATAATTGCTAACGCATTGTACTGGAATTATTTTCTGTTAGAGACGAAGGTATAAATGTACCTAAATATTGTTTTAACATTTAAATTTATATTATAAGATGTATAAATAATGTAGTTTATATTTCCTATAATGTCTAGTATTTTATATTTTATTTCACATTAACCACGAAGGTTTAACCTTTGTGGTATCTTGTCCGTGGCCTTCGTTCGAAGTTCATTAAATCCATGGGGATATAATGCTTCCGCGAACGAAGGTCAATTTCATTTAACATTTTCTGTGTTGCCTTGTTCTTAATTCGAAGCATTTGAGAACAAGTCCCCAACATTGGCGCCCACCTCCGGTGAACTCACTTCCACTTTCTGAGCTGATGGCTTCGTTCAAAGCTGGAGTTGCTTCGGCTCCGAAGCTCGTACTCCCGATAACAGGCGGTTCATGCTCAGAGCCGGCTAACAAGAAGCAGAAGAAGGAGGCACAGAGAAGGGTACAGCATGTAGGGGTGCAAGGACCCTTCATCAAGTCAAGATGGTCTCACATCCTGATTACCTTCTCCCAAGAGGATCTTTAGCTCAAGGATTACCCTCACAATGATGCTATGGTTATCTCTTGTGTTATCAAAGGATTTCTGGTCCATAATGTTTTGGTTGACACAGGCAGTGCAGCGGATATTATATTTGCTAAGGCCTTCAGACAAATGCAAGAGCCCGAAGATAAGATCCATGACGCCACACATCCCCTTCGTGGCTTCGGAGGAAGGGAGATTGTAGCACTTGGCAAGATCACGATGCCAGTGACCTTTGGATTTATCAACAACACAAGAACTGAACAAGTTATGTTGGATATTGTTGACATGGAGTACCCTTACAACGCAATCATTGGTCGTGGTACTCTCAATGCTTTTGAAGCAATTCTTCATCCAACATATCTTTGCATGAAGATACCTTCGGATCAAGGGCCTATTGCTATTCATGGAAGTCAGGAAGCTGCCAGAAAGGCCGAAGGAAACTGGACAGATTCAAAAGCAATCCATAACATAGATGGAGCCGAAGCTTGTGAGCAATACAAGTACAGAAGGGAGAAAGTTGCCTCGGCCGATCAGTCGAAGCCCATGCTCTTATGTGATGATATAGCAGAGCAGAAGGTGCTATTGGGATCTCAATTGTCTGAGGAAGAGGAGAAAACCCTGATAAGGTTTCTGTTCAACAACAAAGATGTCTTTGCATGGTCAGCTAATGATCTCTGTGGAGTCAACAAGGATGTTATTGAACACTCGCTCAATGTTGATCCATCCTTCAGACCCAGAAAGCAGAGGCTTCGGAAGATGTCTGAATACAAGGCCGAAGGTGCTCGGAATGAAGTGAAAAGACTCCTCAGCGCCGGAGTCATCAGAGAAGTGACATACCCAGAATGGCTAGCCAACACTGTTATGGTAAAGAAAGCCAATGGTAAATGGAGAATGTGCATTGATTTTACTGATCTCAACAAGGCTTGTCCGAAGGATGAATTTCCATTACCAAGGATAGATTCTCTGGTAGACGCAACAGCTTCGTCAGAGCTAATGAGTTTACTAGATTGTTATTCAGGCTACCATCAAATTTGGATGAAGAAAGAAGACGAGCCAAAAACCAGTTTCATCACCCCCAGTGGTACATATTGTTACCTTCGGATGCCTGAGGGGCTCAAGAATGCTGGAGGAAGCTTCAGCAGAATGACAGCAAAGGTCTTTCATTCTCAGATAGGCAGAAATGTGCTAACATATGTTGATGATATCATAGTAAAAAGCACAAAGCAAGAAAATCACATTGCTGATCTGCAGGAGACATTCGCTAATTTTAGGCAAGCTGGTCTGAAGCTGAATTCGGAAAAATGTGTCTTAGGGGTAAGGAAGGGGAAATTCCTTGGTTGTTTGGTTTCAACAAAAGGGATCGAAGCTAATCCAAATAAAATCGAAGCTATCCTTCGGATGGAGCCACCAAGCACAAAGAAAGGGGCTCAACGGCTGACAGGAAGACTAGCATCTTTGAATCGATTTATATCTAGATCGACAGAGAGAAATTTACCATTCTTTGAAGTGCTGAAGTCAGTCGAAGTTTTTCAATGGGGATCAGCTCAGCAAAAAGCCTTCGAAGAACTGAAACAGTATTTGATAGATTTAACAACTCTAACTCCACCAGCGCGAGGGGCTCCTCTGCTGCTGTATGTGGCAGCTTCGCACTCTGCAGTAAGTGCGGCACTTGTTCAGGAGAAGCTTGAAGGGCAATTGAAAAAGCAGGCTCTAGTATACTTTGTTTCCGAAGTTCTAAGTTTATCAAAGAAAAATTATACAGAATTGGAGAAGGTGCTGTATACTGTTTTAATGGCCTCCAGGAAGCTTCGACATTATTTTCAAGCATACCATATAATTGTTCCTTCTTCACAGCCTTTGAAGGATATTATGAAAAACAGAGAAGCTACTGGAAGGACTGGAAAGTGGGTTGCGGAACTCAATGAGTTCTGCATTGATTATGTGCATAGATCTTCGATTCAGTCCTAGGCGCTAGCAGATTTCATTGCTGACTGGACGCCAGGGGCTCAGGAAGAAGAAGCAACTAAAGATGCCGAATCTTGGACAGTATTCTGCGATGGTTCCTGGGGAACCTTCGGGGCAGGTGCAGCTGCCGTTTTAATTGCACCTTCCAAAGTCAGAACATGCTACACAGTGAAACTTGACTTTAGTTATACAAATAATATTGCTGAATACGAAGCTTTGCTTTTGGGTCTTCGAAAGTTGAAGGCAATGGGTATAAGAAGGGCGGTTCTCAAAACTAATTCCCAAGTTATTTCTGGCCATGTTGACAAAAGTTGCAAAGCAAGAGATCTAAAGCTTGAGAAATACTTGGATACAGTTCGAAGACTTGAAGCCTCCTTCGAAGGGTTTTCTATCAAGAATATTCCACGAGGAGAAAATGAACACGCTGATCTACTAGCCAAGTCAGCGGCACAGGGGCAGCCATTACCTTCGGAAGTATTTTTTGAAACAATAAAAGAACCTTCGGTTGACCTTCTTGAAAGAGTAGTGCTCAATATATCTCCTGTTTATAGCGAAGATTGGAGAACTAAGATCATGTCTTTTCTTCAGGACAATTTCCTTTCAGATGACGAAGCTTATCATAAGAGAATAGCGGCAAGAGCCCGTCCATATGTAATAATAGAAGGGGAGTTATACAAGCATGGAGTCTGTTCTCCATTACTCAAATGTTTATCCAGAGCTGAAGGTATAGAATTGATGAAAGAAATACATGCAGGCCTGTGTGGATCTCACATCGGATCTAGGCCTTTGTTGGGTAAAGTTTTTCGTCAAGGATTCTATTGGCCGAAGGCAGCTTCGGATGCAGCAGAATTAGTCCAAAAATGCGAAGGTTGTCAAAAATGTGCAAGAGATCAAAAACAACCTTCATCTCTAACTCAATTAATATAGCCCACTTGGCCATTGCAAAGATGGGGCCTTGATTTGCTAGGCCCATCTCTACCAGCACAAGAGAATTTAAGATATGTTGTAGTGGCAGTAGAATATTTTTCTAAATGGATTGATGAGAAGCCTTTAGCCACAATAACTTCGGTCACTGTTCAAAAGTTTTTCTGGCAAAATATTGTGTGTCGCTTCGGAGTGCCGAAGGCAATTACCGTGGACAATGGAACGCAGTTTGATGCCGAAGCTTTCAGAGAGTTTTGTGAACAAATTGGCACGAAGATTCATTTTGCATCAGTTCGGCACCCGGAGTCAAATGAACTTGTCGAAAGAGCTAATGGCATTATAATCACTATAGGAATCATGAACATTCCCGTCGGCCATTTTAATTCCCGTCGGCCTTTGCTCGGGCCGACGGGAATTAGATAACTCCCGTCGGCTAAAAAGCAGCCGACGGGCCTAAAGTTAATTCCCGTCGGCCCTGATTCTAGCCGACGGGATTCGGATAACTCCCGTCGGCCCAGCCGCCAGCCGACGGGCTTTATTTTAACTCCCGTCGGCCCAGCCGCCAGCTGACAGGAATTAGTTAACTCCCGTCGGCCCGGACGCCAGCCGACGGGAATTAATACTTTATGGGCCGGCGGTCATCCCGCGCGGCTCATTTCCTCTCCGCCTCTCGCTTTCCAAGCCACGCCGCCATTGCCGCCACCGGAGAAACGCCCGCCCCCGACGCCGCCCGCCGCCCACACCCGCCCCGGCCAGCCGCCCCGCGGCCTAGGAGCGCGCCCGTCGCCCGCCACCGCCCCGGGAGCGCCGCCCGCCTCCGCCACCGCCCCGGGAGCGCCGCCCGCCACTGCCCCAGACCACCGTCCGTCGCGCCGCCCCCGCCCCCGTAGCACCGCCGGCCCCGTAGCGCCGCCCGCCGCCCGCCCACGCCCCCGGAGCGCCGCCCGCTCCCGGAGCAACGACCGCCGCCCACCCCCGCCTCCGGAGCGCCGTCCGCCGCGCCGCTGGCCCCGGAGCGCCGTCCGCCGCCCGTCCCCGTTACGCCGCCCGCCCCCGGAGCGTCGCCCGTCGCTCGCCGCCACCAACGCCGCCGCCCCGGACCGTTAAGGTATATTATTTTTTGAATTATTTAATATAAATGCGAGTGTTATTGTTAAATGTGTGTATAAATGTTTATTTTCGTTGGTTTTTTATGGCCGACGGAAGTTAACTTTCATGTGATTAGAGTTAGTTTAGGGTGTGATTAGAGTGTAATTAGAGTTAATTTAATATAACATGTGATTAGAGTTAGTTTAATATCACATGTGTGCCTTGATGTTAGGTATAAGTATTAATTCTATTATTATAATATATTTAACTTATGCTATTAATTTGTTGAATTTGATGTTATTTATTGAATAGATTTAACTTAACATATTAGGTTGTATGAAGGTTTCGCTATTGATAAATTTAATGTTATTTATGTATATATAACTATATATTTATGTATATATATAGTTATTTATGTATATATATAGTTATTTATGTATATATATAGTTTTAGTACTTACCTATAGATGTATGTGTTACGTTTAGAAACATGATATTGTCTCACACACTCTTTACTCGTACACACAGCCGCAATAATGGGTGATAGACGTGATTGGATGTATGAAGGTTTCAAGAAGGGTGGGTGTCACACAAGTGAATGGTTTGCCAAGACGCAGATGTTTTTGGACCATGCAGCTGCTTTGCCATAAATAGATAATATTAGGTGTCCATGCAATAAATGTAGAAATATGATGAGCCACACCAAGATGCAGGTCACACTACACCTGTGCGCGCATGGTTTCGTGCCAGGCTATAAGGTCTAGTATCTCCATGGTGAAGATGTTGAACGAGCAGCAGAAGTAGAAGTTTATGACGGTGAAGATGATGTTGATAAGATGGACCAGATGCTTGAGGATCTGCAGCCTAAACTGGCACCAGATCATCATGATTCACCTACACCAGAGGTTCAGAAGTTCTTCGACCTACTCAAAGCGTCAGAAGAGCCTCTTCACGGGCACACTGACGTGACCGTCCTCGAATTCGTGACCCGACTGATGTCAATCAAGTCCAAGTTTGCATTTTCAATTAATTGTTACAAGGAGCTTGTGGATTTGATTAGCGAGGTTCTTCCTACGGGTCACAAGATGCCTAAAGACATGCCCAGTCCAAAAAATTGCTTGAAGGTCTTGGTATGGAGTATGAGAAGATTGATGTTTGCCAAGACAACTGTATGCTTTTTTGGAAGGAACATGGCAGAGAACAAAAATGCTTAAAATGTGGGAAGTCGAGGTACGTGGAGCTTGTAAATGAAGATGGGGAGAAGGTGGTGACAAAGGTTGCACATAAACAGCTTCGGTACATGCCTCTCACTCCTAGAGTGAAACGTTTGTTTCTCTCGAGGAAGACCGCTATGCACATGAGGTGGCATAAAGATTGTACGGACAGACAAGATGGGTTAATGGTGCACCCGTCAGATGGTGATGCATGGAAGGCTCTTGACAAATTTGATCCAGATTTTGCCAGCGATGCAAGAAACGTTCGTATCGGCTTGGCAACTGATGGTTTCACGCCGTTCAATATGACCGCTGCGTCGTATTCATGTTGGCCTGTCATTGCCATACCATACAACCTTACACCTGCTCTTTGCATGAAATATGAGTTTATGTTCCTATGTCTTGTTATACCTGGGCCTGAGCATCCTGGCGTACACCTCAATGTGATGCTTCAACCACTGATTGAAGAGTTAAAGAAGCTATGGCAAGGTGTGGAAGCCTATGACTGCTTCAAGAAACAGAAATTCAATCTTCGTGTTGCATATCTGTTCTCGGTTCATGATTTTATGGCGTATGGTATTTTCTCTGGATGGAGCGTGCATGGTAGATTGACGTGTCCTTATTGTGCTAAAGATACAGATTGTTTTCGTCTTAATGCTGGTGGCAAGATATGTTACTTTGATTGCCATAGATGTTTTCTACCCTTCAATCACCCCTTCAGAAGGCAGAGAAAGGAATTTAGGAAGGGCACCATCGTCACGAAGGGACCGCCCAAGCGACGTAGTGGGATAGAATGTGATGGAACCTCCCAAGTAATTAGGCCCACCTACAGTTGTCCTTGTCCGACGGACCTCAGACAACCCTGTAGGTGCCCCTGAACTACTTGACAAGTTCGGTATCTTTCCTTACCTTACCAGGAACGTTTCACCCGTCTTGCTGACATTACAGAACATCGGAGATAAAGAAATGCGGAAGCAATTACATAAACTTACATTTATTTCAAAAGCAAGCTTGAGTTATTTTATTACAGACCGGACTAAAAGTGAGTGCAGAGTAGTTATGTTATACAAACCAAGGGAGGCACAGACTCCTCCCGATAAGTTATAAACAAAAGATCCTATGTGGAGGACCAAGTCCTCCCGCACTTCAGTCTTGTTTTTCTTCATTTGGTACCACCTTGGAGCAAAAGCAACAAAAGTTTGTCACTTCCTCACCTAAAAACAACAAAGGGATAAACCCTGAGTATGGAATACTCAGCAAGTCTTACCCGACTAAGGAAAAGACTCTCAAGGGTATGCTGGATAAATAGGAGTCAAGGAGAGGCTTTAGCAAAAATCAACTTATACTTTTGCAGAAGTAGCTTACTAAAGTGAGTCCTTACTTTCAATCTTTTAACGCCATATTAAGTATTAATAGACTCTATTTGCATCTAGTCTAATCTCACATCACACCAAGACAACATCATTTTTATCCATCGTGTTCACATCCTGACTTACGTTGTAGAAAAGTGACCAAGTCTTCATAACCGCGAAGGTACGGCGATCCGAATCGATTATACTCAGCTGAGGATCTCCAATCACACGACATATGTAGCACTTAACCCTTGCATATGTCAACCCGCCACCGGGGTTCTTAAGACCGGATCAGGTTCACGCAACCGAGAGCACAGATACACCACCATCCAGCCTCTTGCCACGGAGGGTACACGCTACTCTCGCCACCGCTCCACGCCCATTTCGTGTTATCTTATTCCGGCCTTAGTCTGCCCGAGGCAGGGCTTACCCATGACGAGGCATGTGACCAGTTAAAGGGTCCTCGGTCAGCACGCCTACATACGCGTTAATCCTTAACCAACTTGGGTAGAACATCACCTGTTCCTACCCCAAGTCTCAATTTAAGTATTTCCATCCTTAGGATTGTGTCTGTTCCTTAGGATGAAAGAGCATCACAGGGAACTTTGCAGTAAGATCCCACTATTGCTCCAAATGAAAATATTCTTGCAGGTAGAAGCCATCCTCTCCATGGTTAAATTGAGGACAACCTCTATCCACAAGATCTAAGCAAGGCTAAGCATTTTTGCAAATCATATATTGATACTTCACAGAAGTATCTATAAAGGTATGGATATCAAGGAAAGCAATGCATCAAAGGGTTTCAAGTAACTCCTATGAACCTAATGCACATTTCACTAGACTTAAGTGTGCAAAAAGTATTTAAAAACACAAGGAAAGGGGTTGCATGCACCGGGGCTTGCCTTCGTTCATAGGTGAATCAGGCTCAGATCCACAGATATCAAAGTAGAAATGATTCCCGGCCTGAGACTCCGAAGGTGGTAGTGGTGTCTCCTCTTCAGTTACTTCGATTTCCTCTTCACGTTCTAATCATAACCATACATAGGTATAAGAATGGATGCCATGGGATGCTCATGAGGATGCAAAGATAGTATAACTTATTATTTATGTCTTGAATACAACTTTCCTTCACGGAATTCCAGGAACTTAGGGTTTCCGGAGTCGGTAAAGGAGTTCATAGGGCGGGGGGGGTGTTTTGGGGTTTGGTGATCAAACAAGGTCCAAATCAATTTAAACTCTACCCAAGGCTTCTAAATATTGTTTTAAGTTCTCATAAAAAGTTTAGGCATTTTTAGACTTACCAAATATTTTCTAAAAATCCATAACTGATACTTTTAACTACTTTAAATACCCTAAAATTTCTTATCTCCACTAAAAATCACAAAACTATTTTTATTAAATTCTAGGGAAAATAACAAGTCTAGGAAAATTAGATTCACAATTTTAGCATTTTTCTACATTTTTCTACATATTTCTAAAGCTCTGCTGTAAAAGAAAAAGGAAAAGGTTTCAACGGTGATGAGCCAGATTCAGCCCAGGCGGCCCAGGTCCAGGGTATGTGAATGGTTAAACAAGGGAGCAGAAGACGGGAACTGACCGGAGTATGGCTGGCGACGGTGAGCTTGTTTCACGGTGGCGGAAATCGGATTTGGGGGAAACTCCGAATTCACGGACCTCAGCGAACGATCGGGGCTAATTCAAGGTGGCTGGTTAGCTTAGGACCTTACGGAACTGGTGGGGGGCTCAATTTATAGGGAGCGACAGCGGCGGCGATCAATTCGAGCAAGTTGTGCTGGCGGCCGGAGGGGAAGAAGAACCTTGGCGCGCGATTACGTGTCCTATAGCGTGGCAGTAACTCCGGTGAGCCACGGAGAGTTCAGAGGAGGTCACGGCGACACGGTGAAAGAGTTGAGCCACGCGGCACACGGCCGAGAGGCGGCGGTCGACGATGAGCACTTTACCGCGGGCGGTGAGCCAGGGGAGATGTGCCGTGGCCAATCGGGGGGGCTTCCAGCTCGGCGGTGACGACGATCTTTTGACGCCGCGAAGTTATCCACTAGATATGAGCGCGAATCCGGACGGCGGCAGCATGAATCACGGCGGAGGGAGCCGCCGGCGGTGAGGACAGCCGCGCTGGCGGTCTAATCCCTATTGAGCACTGTACCATGGCAGTCACCAATTCAGAGCGACTGACAGAGCACATTGGAGCATCATTTTCTCTGATTTTCAGATGGCAACACACCCAGTGATCTATAGCAAAGTTGTAGTGCTATAATCCATCTATATCTTTGCTATAATGTGTACTCACAAAAGGTCACTGGATCCCCAACCAAATCGAGCTCAAAGTTCATGTCACAACACTGTTAATCTGTATTTCAGACTTCAGGCAGCCTGACAGTCCATTTTGATTGGGTTTTTCTCCAAATTTCTCATAAGACCATGGCTTGAACCCTTAAACAAAGTTGTTCTCCTATGATTGAGCTACAAACTTGTTGTGGTCACTTTGGGCAAAATCCCTATATTTTAAAAGATACAGGGCTCCAAAGTTGAACCAACAAAACTGAATTTCAGACTTAGAATGAAACCTAAGTGTGGTCCATTTTGCATTTAAGTCCAAAACTTAGGGTTTAGCTTTCAAGTCCACATATTTGTGAACCAATTGACTTAAAACACTTATTTAGCTTGGTTTTTGCACTTTAGCCCAAAAGTGGGCTAATTTTGCACATAAGCCCCTAGGGTTTGGTTTCAGGGTTTTCCAGGGTTCCAATTAGGGTTTCTGGTATCCCAGGGGTATAAAAGTGATTCAACTTTATTCTTGGGGTCATTTTATGACTTTTACCATAAAGTCTTTAGGTTTTCTCAACTTGGGTTAAGTTTTACCCCTTTAACCACTATTTAGGGTTAAGTCCTTTAACTAGGGTTCTATTTGCAAAACATTAAAACAATACAACTTGTTTGAAATTTTTGCCTAGTGAATGCATTCTAGGTGTATCAAACATATGCAATGTCAATGCTTATGATGCCATGCTCAAGTTTTAGTTATAGTAACACCAAGGGTGTTACATCCTTCCCCCCATAAAAGAATCTCGTCCCGAGATTAAAAGTCCTAGGGTAAGTAATGGTAAAGGAAACACATCACATTTTTATTTCCTTAATTTTGGTACAAGGCAGAGGTGGTGTGGGATCACTTCTCTATTACACAGTTATACAGGCTTTACAATTTACAAGAGGCTAGAAAGCCTGGGAAATTCTTATCCAAGAAGTCTTGAGTTTCCCATGTAGCCTCATCTTCAGAATGCTGGTTCCACTGTATCTTGTAGAATTTGAGAGTCTTTCTTCGGGTGATCCTGTCCTTTTTATCCAAGACTCGAATAGGATGTTCCGAGTATGTTAAATCTGGTTCCAGGACAACATCAGTCACTTCAATGGTTCGATCGGGAACCCGAAGACACTTCTTCAATTGTGACACGTGGAACACATTATGCACAGCAGACAATGTTTCGGGTAGTTGGAGTCGATATGCCACTGGTCCACATTGTTCAAGCACCAGGAATGGACCAATGTATCTGGGTGTCAGCTTCCCTTTAACCCCGAAACGCGATACACCCTTCATTGGTGAAACTTTTAAGTAGACATAATCGCCTACCAGAAAGCATAAGGGTTGTCGTCGTCGGTCTGCATAACTCTTTTGTCGAGTCTGAGCTTTCTTCATATTATGAACAATTTTCTGAACCTTTTCTTCGACCTCTTTTACCATATCAGGCCTAAAGAAGTATCTTTCTCCAGGTTCAGACCAATTTAGTGGAGTTCGACACCGTCGCCCATATAAAGCTTCAAAAGGTGCCATCTTGATACTTTCTTGATAACTGTTATTGTATGAAAATTCTGCTAAGGGCAAACATTCATCCCATTTTTGCGAGAAGTCCAGAACACATGCCCGCAGCATATCCTCGAGTATCTGATTCACTCTCTCAGTCTGTCCACTGGTTTGAGGATGATAAGCCGAACTGTGGAGTAATTTAGTACCCAAGGAGTTGTGAAGTGCTTCCCAGAACTTGGCTACAAATTGAGGTCCACGATCCGACACAATGGTCTTCGGAACACCATGTAGACTGAGAATACGGGCAATGTATAATGTTGCATAAGTGGCTACTGTATATGTGACCCTGACAGGTAAGAAGTGGGCAATCTTTGTGAGTCGATCAACGATAACCCAAATAGAATCATACCCTTTGGCTGTCCTGGGCAGTCCCACAATAAAGTCCATACTGATGTCTTCCCATTTCCATGTTGGGATTGGCAAAGATTGTAATGGACCAGCAGTTTTCATGTGTATGGCCTTGACACGTCTGCAAGTGTCGCATTTAGCCACATAGCGTGCAATTTCAATCTTCATCTTTGTCCACCAGTAATGTTGCTTTAAGTCTTGATACATCTTAGTGCTTCCGGGATGAATAGAATAACGACTAAGATGTGCTTCATCAAGAATTTGATGGCGGAGTTCTTCGTTCTTTGGCACAACTATGCGGTTTTTAAACCATATCACACCTTGATCGTCTTCCTTGAAACACTTGGCTACTCCAGCCCTTATCTTCTCTCGTATGTGCTTCATACCCAGATTATCCTTTTGAGCATCAATTATTCTTTGCAAAATGATTGACTCAAGCTTTAGCTGATTTAGAGTCCCTTGTTGGATTATCCCCAGGTTTAGTTTTTCCATCTCCTGACACAAAGTGTTCTCGGAGGTCTTCGCCATAAGACAGTGGCAGGAGGTCTTACGACTCAGCGCATCTGCTACCACATTGGCTTTGCCTGGGTGGTAATGGATCTCCAGTTCATAGTCTTTAATGAGCTCAAGCCATCGTCTTTGCCTCATATTTAACTCTGACTGGGTGAAGATGTACTTCAAACTTTTATGATCAGTATATATGTGACAGATATTTCCCAGCAGATAGTGACGCCAAATCTTCAGGGCATGAACCACAGCAGCTAGCTCCAGATCATGAGTTGGATAATGCTCCTCATGTCGGCGCAACTGCCTTGAAGCATACGCAATTACTCGGCCCTCTTGCATCAGTACACAGCCGAGCCCACTGCCAGATGCATCACAATATACATCAAAAGGCTTAGTGATGTCCGGTTGAGCCAATACCGAAGCAGTGGTCAATAGTGTCTTCAATTGCTCAAAGGCTTCATTACACTTAGAAGACCAATTGAACTTAATGTCATTCTTCAATAAACTTGTGATTGGCTTCACAAGCTTAGAAAAATCTGGTATGAATCTGCGATAATACCCAGCTAGTCCAAGAAAACTCCGGACTTGGTGAACAGTTGTTGGGGGTTTCCACTCCAGAATATCTTTGACCTTGCTAGGATCTACCGCAATTCCTTTTACTGATAACACGTGCCCCAAAAATTGAATTTCTTCCAGCCAGAACGCGCACTTGCTGAACTTGGCATACAATTGATGTTCCCTGAGGCGCGTCAATACAATCCGTAGATGCTGAGCATGGTCCTCTTCATTTTTAGAATATATCAAGATATCGTCGATGAAGACTACCACGAACTTGTCCAACTCGGGCATAAACACCGAGTTCATCAAATAGGTGAAGTGGGCAGGAGCATTTGTGAGCCCGAAAGACATTACCAAGTATTCAAACAATCCATACCGCGTAGTAAACGCGGTCTTCGGTATATCCTCGGGCCGAATACGGATTTGATGATAGCCCGACCTGAGATCAATTTTGGAAAATACCCTCGCCCCAGTCAGTTGATCAAATAAGATGTCGATCCTTGGAAGAGGGTACTTATTCTTGATGGTGACCTCATTCAGGGGTCGATAATCCACGCACATGCGCAGGGTTTGATCCTTCTTCTTAACAAAAATGGCGGGACAACCCCACGGGGACGAGCTTGGCCGGATGAATCCCTTATTCAGTAGATCTTGTAATTGAATTTTCAATTCTGCCAATTCATTAGGGGGCATACGGTACGATCTTCGGGAGATGGGAGTCGTACCGGGCTTTAGCTCAATTACGAATTCTACATCTCTTTCAGGGGGCAGTCCAGGCAAATCTTCCAGAAATACATCTAGAAACTCACATACTACCGGAATGTTCTTGATCTCCGGTACAATGGCTTCATATATTCTACCAGAAGCTTTGGCTGGATTGGTCGCGGGGAGAGTCAAAAGAATCTCTTCTTGATTATAGCTCAACCTGACGGTTCTGAGTTCAGTGTTGAGAATTGCCTTGTGTTGGGTTAACCAATTCATACCCAAAATTACATCTATATCCTGGCCCTTCAGAACAATCATGTTAGCAGGAAAGTTCCGTCCGGCCATTGTCACTGGCACTCCATAGGCCACTTCTCTAGTAAAAATATGTCCCCCAGGTGAATGAATTTTAAATCCCTCCTTTGATTCATGGTATGCAATGTGATGTTGCTCCACAAATTTCTTGCTAATGAATGTATGTGAAGCACCAGAATCAAAAAGAATAATTGCTAGGTGACTGGCCACGGGAAACGTACCCATCATCACCGGCTCTCCTTCCGGTGTAGTAGCCACTTGAGTGTAATATACACGCCCCGTCTTCTTTGTATTTTTCCCCACAGCATTTCCTTTGGGCTGAGCTGATCTCCCAGATCCTTGCGGAGCATTTGACTGATTTTGCCTAGGATATGGGCAGTCTTTGATGAAGTGTCCCGACTTGCCGCAATTAAAGCACCCAGTTGAAGAACTAGGCAAGGCAGGGAATCGAGTGCCTGGGGCACCCGGCTGTTTTGGGGTAATGGGGGTATTGTTGGGGCGAATAATGATAGGCTGTTTGAAGGGGAATGAGGGTGGACGAGAAAAAGTGCGATTTTGATTTGAAGGTCGGATCACCAATCGTTGCTTCTTCGCCTGGCCCTGATTAGGCCGCTCACCACCGAATCCCTTATTCTTCCCAGAATTTGCGTATTTGGCTTCAACAGATAAGGCTGTGCTGACAGCCTTTCCATACGTGAGATCTATGCATGTGGCCATTTTCCTTTGTAGCCGATCATTCAGTCCCCGCATAAAACAGTTCTTCTTCTTTAAATCAGTATTCACCTGGTCGATGGCATACTACGACAGGTGATTAAATTTGTTGAGATATTGGTTGACGGTATCTCCACCTTGTTTTAACTTCATAAATTCCTCTTGTTTCATATGCAGCACTCCTTCGGGTATGTAGTGCTCACGGAAGGCTGCTTTAAACTCATCCCAGGTGACTTGATGGTTGACAGGTTGAATAGCCACAAAATTTCCCCACCAGGTACTGGCAGGACCACGGAGTTGTTGTGCTGCGAACAACGGCTTCTGCGTCTCTGAGCAACAGAGAAGACCAAACTTTTGTTCAATAACCCGAATCCACTCATCAGCTTCAAGGGGATCTTCAGCTTTGACGAATAGGGGTGGACGGGTTTCAGAGAAGTCCAGATAGGTGGTCTCACGGGGACCTTGCGGATAACCTCTTCCTGCCTGCTGCTGGATTTGCTGCTGACCCGCCATTTCCCTAAGGAAGCGGGTATTGTCTGCGGTGGCATTCACCAAGGCGGCAATCGCCTCGGCTAACGTGGGAGGAACTGGAGGTGGGTTTGGGGTAACATCCCTTCCCCCAGAAGTTCCGGCTGCGTCCTGTCCTCAAGTCCTGGTCGGCATCTATGGCAAAGAACATTTGAAGTAAACATAATGTGCCAGAGAAAACCTTCCATTTTACATTACTATAAAAAGTAATGATACAAACTCGATATTACATAACAGGATACATTACCCATTATACAAAAGTTCAACCTATTACACAACAATACACCCTACAATATACTACTCTACTTCTATTACACCATTATTCCTGCTTTCCATTACTCTTGGCGGCCTCATTGTCAGGTGTGGGAGTCCAGACATCAACCAACCTCAAAGAAGGAGGGGGCTCAAAAAGGTCTAACTCCCCACCCAGCGCACGTCCCGCAACGTGAGATGGTCCGGCTTCCGCCTCAGCAGGGTGTGCAGGCTCACTAGGGTGTAATTGTGAGTATAGTATATGGACTTCCTCATGCAACGTATTGCAGTAAACCTGCAGGTCATCGACAGTCGAGCTAAGTTCTTTAATTCGGGCCTGAGCCCTTGCTTCCTTAGCACACATTAGCAAACGAGACTGTACGGCCCAGTCAAGTGCTAAGTCTCGATCAGCAAGCTGATCCTGCAAATGTCGGATGTCCCTTCTCAGTTCGTTGATTCTATCTCCGTCGGCGACCCAAGCATCGGTCCTGTGTTGCAGCGCTGTTTGAAGTCGACTCACACGGGCTTCAAGATCTCCGATGGGGTCGTTACTTCCACTGCTGCTGCTTTCATGTCGGGGAGCCAATTGATGCCGAGGCACCCCAATTGGTCCCGTGGACTTGCGTGCCGTTAGCCTGGTGCGTGGCGGCATCTTTCTAAGGGGGAAAATGTTATTAGTATAGTTCTTAGCATGATGCATGTATAATTACAGAATCAACCTTAGTTGATTCAACCTTCTATACATTGCACTCTTCCTATCTGGCCTTTAAGATAGACTCTTCAGAATACTTAGGTAAGAAGAGAAAAGAGTTCTTAGGTAAGACTTTTGAAAATTCTTTTGAAAATGCCGCATAATATCTGCAAAGAAGGGCTACGCTCCGATACCAGCTGTGACGGAACCTCCCAAGTAATTAGGCCCACCTACAGTTGTCCTTGTCCGACGGACCTCAGACAACCCTGTAGGTGCCCCTGAACTACTTGACAAGTTCGGTATCTTTCCTTACCTTACCAGGAACGTTTCACCCGTCTTGCAGACATTACAGAACATCGGAGATAAAGAAATGCGGAAGCAATTACATAAACTTACATTTATTTCAAAAGCAAGCTTGAGTTATTTTATTACAGACCAGACTAAAAGTGAGTGCAGAGTAGTTATGTTATACAAACCAAGGGAGGCACAGACTCCTCCCGATAAGTTATAAACAAAAGATCCTATGTGGAGGACCAAGTCCTCCCGCACTTCAGTCTTGTTTTTCTTCATTTGGTACCACCTTGGAGCAAAAGCAACAAAAGTTTGTCGCTTCCTCACCTAAAAACAACAAAGGGATAAACCCTAAGTATGGAATACTCAGCAAGTCTTACCCGACTAAGGAAAAGACTCTCAAGGGTATGCTGGATAAATAGGAGTCAAGGAGAGGCTTTAGCAAAAATCAACTTATACTTTTGCAGAAGTAGCTTACTAAAGTGAGTCCTTACTTTCAATCTTTTAACGCCATATTAAGTATTAATAGACTCTATTTGCATCTAGTCTAATCTCACATCACACCAAGACAACATCATTTTTATCCATCGTGTTCACATCCTGACTTACGTTGTAGAAAAGTGACCAAGTCTTCATAACCGCGAAGGTACGGCGATCCGAATCGATTATACTCAGCTGAGGATCTCCAATCACACGACATATGTAGCACTTAACCCTTGCATATGTCAACCCGCCACCGGGGTTCTTAAGACCGGATCAGGTTCACGCAAACCGAGAGCACAGATACACCACCGTCCAGCCTCTTGCCACGGAGGGTACACGCTACTCTCGCCACCGCTCCACGCCCATTTCGTGTTATCTTATTCCGACCTTAGTCTGCCCGAGGCAGGGCTTACCCATGACGAGGCATGTGACCAGTTAAAGGGTCCTCGGTCAGCACGCCTACATACGCGTTAATCCTTAACCAACTTGGGTAGAACATCACCTGTTCCTACCCCAAGTCTCAATTTAAGTATTTCCATCCTTAGGATTGTGTTTGTTCCTTAGGATGAAAGAGCATCACAGGGAACTTTGCAGTAAGATCCCACTATTGCTCCAAATGAAAATATTCTTGCAGGTAGAAGCCATCCTCTCCATGGTTAAATTGAGGACAACCTCTATCCACAAGATCTAAGCAAGGCTAAGCATTTTTGTAAATCATATCTTGATACTTCACAGAAGTATCTATAAAGGTATGGATATCAAGGAAAGCAATGCATCAAAGGGTTTCAAGTAACTCCTATGAACCTAATGCACATTTCACTAGACTTAAGTGTGCAAAAAGTATTTAAAAACACAAGGAAAGGGGTTGCATGCACCGGGGCTTGCCTTCGTTCACAGGTGAATCAGGCTCAGATCCACAGATATCAAAGTAGAAATGATTCCCGGCCTGAGACTCCGAAGGTTGTAGTGGTGTCTCCTCTTCAGTTACTTCGATTTCCTCTTCACGTTCTAATCATAACCATACATAGGTATAAGAATGGATGCCATGGGATGCTCATGAGGATGCAAAGATAGTATAACTTATTATTTATGTCTTGAATACAACTTTCCTTCACGGAATTCCGGGAACTTAGGGTTTCCGGAGTCGGTAAAGGAGTTCATAGGGCGGGGGGGGGGGGGTGTTTTGGGGTTTGGTGATCAAACAAGGTCCAAATCAATTTAAACTCTACCCAAGGCTTCTAAATATTGTTTTAAGTTCTCATAAAAAGTTTAGGCATTTTTAGACTTACCAAATATTTTCTAAAAATCCATAACTGATACTTTTAACTACTTTAAATACCGTAAAATTTCTTATCTCCACTAAAAATCACAAAACTATTTTTATTAAATTCTAGGGAAAATAACAAGTCTAGGAAAATTAGTTTCACAATTTTAGCATTTTTCTACATTTTTCTACATATTTCTAAAGCTCTGCTGTAAAAGAAAAAGGAAAAGGTTTAAACGGTGATGGGCCGGATTCAGCCCAGGCGGCCCAGGTCCAGGGTAAAACGCGCCCGCGCGCGCCCGCGCCCTGGCGGTTTTGCAGAAAGGGCCTCGCGTTTCAGAACAACCCGAAGTAGATCCGTAGCACTATTCACTGAGTCGCTGACGGTTTGCAGAAATGCCCTGATGTTCTATTTCTTCACCCGACACGTCCTCGACGCTGTTCACGCATGGCCGCGCTCCGGCGAGCACTTACACCGGCCGAACGGGGCAATGGCTGGGTTCTCTGAGCGGTGGACATGAAATTGGGGCTAGCCTAACCATTTCCCCTAACTTAATTGTGCTATTGATTAACTATGGAGCTCTGGCCACGATGGCCGTGAGCATGGCGACTATACGGTCGTGTTCCCGGCGACCAGAGGGCTCTTAGTTCAATTCGATGGGTTGGCAAGTATCACCGACGTATGTGAATGCTTAAACAAGGGAGCAGAAGACGGGAACTGACCGGAGTATGGCTAGCGACGGTGAGCTTGTTTCACGGTGGCGAAAATCGGATTTGGGGGAAACTCCGAATTCACGGACCTCAGCGAACGATCGGGGCTAATTCAAGGTGGCTGGTTAGCTTAGGACCTTACGGAACTGGTGGGGGGCTCAATTTATTGGGAGCGACAGCGGCGGCGATCAATTCGAGCAAGTTGTGCTGGCGGCCGGAGGGGAAGAAGAACCTTGGCGCGCGATTACGTGTCCTATAGCGTGGCAGTAACTCCGGTGAGCCACGGAGAGTTCAGAGGAGGTCACGGCGACACGGTGAAAGAGTTGAGCCACGCGGCACACGGCCGAGAGGCGGCGGTCGACGATGAGCACTTTACCGCGGGCGGTGAGCCAGGGGAGATGTGTCGTGGCCGATCGGGGGGGCTTCCAGCTCGGCGGTGACGACGATCTTTTGACGCCGCGAAGTTATCCACTAGCTATGAGCGCGAATCCGGACGGCGGCAGCACGAATCACGGCGGAGGGAGCCGTCGGCGGTGAGGACAGCCGCGCTGGCGGTCTAATCCCTATTGAGCACTGTACCATGGCAGTCACCAATTCAGAGCGACTGACAGAGCACATTGGAGCATCATTTTCTCTGATTTTCAGATGGCAACACACCCAGTGATCTATAGCAAAGTTGTAGTGCTATAATCCATCTATATCTTTGCTATAATGTGTACTCACAAAAGGTCACTTGATCCCCAACCAAATCGAGCTCAAAGTTCATGTCACAACACTGTTAATCTGTATTTCAGACTTCAGGCAGCCTGACAGTCCATCTTTGATTGGGTTTTTCTCCAAATTTCTCATAAGACCATGGCTTGAACCCTTAAACAAAGTTGTTCTCCTATGATTGAGCTACAAACTTGTTGTGGTCACTTTGGGCAAAATCCCTATATTTTAAAAGATACAGGGCTCCAAAGTTGAACCAACAAAACTGAATTTCAGACTTAGAATGAAACCTAAGTGAGGTCCATTTTGCATTTAAGTCCAAAACTTAGGGTTTAGCTTTCAAGTCCACATATTTGTGAACCAATTGACTTAAAACACTTATTTAGCTTGGTTTTTGCACTTTAGCCCAAAAGTGGGCTAATTTTGCACATAAGCCCATAGGGTTTGGTTTCAGGGTTTTCCAGGGTTCCAATTAGGGTTTCTGGTATCCCAGGGGTATAAAAGTGATTCAACTTTATTCTTGGGGTCATTTTATGACTTTTACCCTAAAGTCTTTAGGTTTTCTCAACTTGGGTTAAGTTTTACCCCTTTAACCACTATTTAGGGTTAAGTCCTTTAACCAGGGTTCTATTTGCAAAACATTAAAACAATACAACTTGTTTGAAATTTTTGCCTAGTGAATGCATTCTAGGTGTATCAAACATATGCAATGTCAATGCTTATGATGCCATGCTCAAGTTTTAGTTATAGTAACACCAAGGGTGTTACATAGAAATTACAGAAGAGCATATGAAACTTGTCCTAGACGAGAGTGGGAAAAGGTATCAAGGTTTTGGTGAGGAGCATAACTGGACTCACATATGTGGCTTGTGGGAGCTTCCTTATGCTAAGTCATTGATTTTGATGCACAACATCGACGTCATGCATCAAGAGAGTAACTTTTGCCAAGCCCTCATAAATACATGCATGGATTTCCCTAATAAAACGAAAGACAATGACAAGGCACGCATGGACTTAGCAGTGATATGTGATCATCCAACCCAAGTGCTTAGAGAAAACGGAGGCAAACCAAAAGCTGACTATTGTCTGAAATCTAAGCAACAGAAAGAAGTGATGAAGTGGATGAAGGATATTAAATTTCCCGATGGTTATGCCGCTGGTTTTAGAAGATCTGTGAACTTGAAGACAATGAAGATGAATGGACTGAAGAGCCATGACTTTCACATAATTATGGAGAGGCTCATGCCTGTAATGTTTCGTGGGTACATTTCCGAAGCTGTGTGGAAAACGTTAGCTGAAGTTAGCTATTTCTACAAACAGTTGTGTGCTAAAGAAATCAGAAGAGATGTGATGGAACAGCTGGAGAAAGAGGCACCGGTGCTTTTGTGCAAATTGGAAAAAATATTTCCACCGGGTTTCTTCAATCCTATGCAGCATCTCTTTATACATCTTCCATATGAGGCTAAGGTCGGTGGTCCTGTTCAGTATAGGTGGATGTTTCATATAGAAAGAGCATTAAAGAAGCTTAGAGCAATGGTGGGAAATAAGGCAAGAGTTGAAGGATGTATTGCGGAACAATTTATACTAAAGGAGGTAGCACACTTCACAAGTTGTTACTTTGCGGAAGAACATAATGTATTTGCTCGAAAGAAAAGGTACCATGATGATGAACGAGAGATGCCTCCATGTAGTGATCTTTCGATTTTTCAGACAAACGGCAAAGCCATTGGTCCACCTAAGGCATATCACCTCAGTATGGAAGAACGGAAGTCTGCTTTACTGTACATGTTCACGAATATGCCTGAGGTGGAGAAATACTTTGTGTAAGACTTATTTTCTTAAACTGTTCATATGTGAATTAGTTTATGTTATCAAATATCTCATGTCATACAATAATATTTGACAGCGAGTTTGATGAACAAAACATGCGGTGTCTCGGTAGGCCAACAGCGAGAGACATAGACAAATTGCGACGCGATGGTATGCATGGGCGACCTAATTTCATTATGTGGCTTCGGGACCGTGTAAGTCTTAATTATGTGGCTCCGAGAGCTAATTTCAGTCAACTAATATTACAGAATTTGCTAATGCTTTGTGGCATAATTGACAGTTTGGGGAGGAAATGAATTTGAATGATGACTTACGTCAGTTATCTATTGGAAGCGTAACTGCCAAAAGCTATGGACGTTACGACGTCAATGGATATCGCTTTCGTTCAAGCATTTTCGAATCAAGTCATCCTATGGCCGCCACTCAAAATATTGGAGTCGTTACTAGGGCAACCGACATGGAAGGACACAAAGGCTGCTATTACGGGAAAATCAAAAATATAACCGAGATTACATTTGCTGGAAATAAGCCTTTAGCACTAGTTTTCTTTGAGTGTAAATGGTATGACCCGAAGTATTATAGGACTGAATTTGGGATGACACAGATCCAACCTGAAAAATTGCTTCAAGGACACGACACGAGTATCCTTGCCCATCAAGCAGACCAAGTTTATTTCTCGACATATCCATGCAAAAAGTTGTCTAAATGGAGGGTTGTGTACAATGTAAATCCCCGCGAACGCCTATACACGCCTGGTGAGGATGAATATCAAATTGGTCACCTTGAGCAGGTTGATGAGGTGTTTCAAGAAGAAGAGTTGCCAACTAGTTTTCATATTGATCCTGCACCGGCATTAGATTCACTAGTTGCAGACGTTAACGACTTAACTTTTCCCGAGAGACGGAGAAGACAACCTGTTAGGAGAAAAGTTACATGGCGACCTCTGCATAGAAGAGAACAAATAGATCCTGATTTTGATGATATTTAACAAGTAAAGTTGTTTTGTTATTTCATTTATTTCTATTTTTTAAGTATTATGTCATTTTTGATGCACTAATGAATAATTTCTTATTTTTTATGCAGGATGCCGCCAAAATCAAAGAAGTCAGTGAAGGGGCTGTTCAAGGGCCTGGGCCTTTTTCAGGGCAGTTCTTCGAGCAGCAGCAGACGTCGAGAGCTGTTGAGCGCGGTACATGGAGATGAGGTAACATATTTTGTACAAATAAATTTGTTTACATATTTACAAATAAATCTTGAGTTGTATGTACCAGGATAAGCAGCACACTGAGGAGGAGCACATTGAAGAGGAGCAGCACAATGAGGTGGAGCACAATGAGGAGGTGGAGCACAATGAGGAGGTGGAGCATGTGACATGGGACCAGGCCGCACAGCATCACCAGCCATGGGACCAGTGGGACCACCAGAGAGAGCAGCAACAGGTGTGGGACTAGTGGGGCCAACAGGGCGAACCAGCTGACAACCCGATGGATGATGGTTCGGGAGGCTCTTCAGCGACACGAACACGTCGTTCAAGAAAAAGCCACTCAGTAAAGCCTCGTCACACGATAGAGCGAGAGGCTGATAGAACTTTAATCATGCCACATGGAGATCGGTGAGTGTAATATATTAACTTATCTCATATAACTATTATGTCTATTGTTAATGTTTTTTGTGTAATGCAGGAATTGGGAGGACCTGTCCTTTGATGGCAAGGGACACCACACTCAGGTTAACCTGACGTTGGGTTCTCTTTGCCGCCTTCACTACCCTGGTATAGTGAAGGTGTCAAACGGTGATACCGAGGATGAGATGCTCGTCAGTACCTGGGACGAGTACAAGTTTAAAAAGGAATGAAACCACACCGACAGACAGGGACTTGTTGAAAGGGAAATGTGCCCTTGGGTCATTTCTAAGTATTTTGGTGATTTAGTATCCAACACAAGTGTCTAAGTATTTTGATGATTTAGTGTCCAACACAAGTGCCTAAGTGTCAAATGGTGGACAAAGTACAAATCAAGTATAAAGGTATGTTTCTCAGACTTAGTACATTGTTTTAGAGACTAATGTATTGTGTCTAAGTGCTGGAAACAGGAGAAATCGAATTGAAGAAAAGATGGCTTTGTTCAGCCAAAGTCAGTTGTGTCTGGGTGCACCGGACAGTGTCAGGTGGTACACCGGACAGTGTCCGGTGCGCCAGGCTGGCTCAGGCGAACTTGCTGCTCTCGAGAAGGAATTAACGGCGTACGGCTATAATTCACCGGACTGTCCGGTGTGCACCGGACAGTGTCTGGTGAGCCAACGGTCGCCGGGCCAACGGTCGGCCGCTTAATCCGGGCGCGACGTGTGGCCGAGCCAACGGCTAGAAGGGAGCACCAGACTGTCCGGTGTGCACCGGACAGTGTCTGGTGCGCCAACGGCTCCGAAGCGCCAACGGTCGGCTTCGCCAAATAAGGAAAGGAATCCGCACCGGACAGTGTCCGGTGGTGCACTGGACTGTTTGGTGCGCCAGGCGACAGAAGGCAAGAAATGCCTTCCTGGAATGCTCTCAACGGCTCCTAGATGCCTTGGGGCTATAAAACGGACCCCTAGGCGCATGGAGGAGTATACCAAGCATCCTTTGAGCATTGTTGATCACTCACACTCCATTCTTGCGCACTTGTTCGACATTCTTAGTGATTTGAGCTCCGTTCTAGTGTGAAACTTGTGATAGTCTTTTGACCTCAAGTTTGGGTCTTGTGTGTGCGTATTTGCTGTGATTTTTGTGTATTGTGTGAGTTGCTCATCCCTCCCTTACTCCGTGCTTCTTTGTGAACATCAAAGTGTAAGGGCGAGAGGCTCCAAGTTGTGGAGATTCCTCGCGAACGAGATATAGAAAAGAAAATCAAAACACCGTGGTATTCAAGTGGGTCTTTGGACCGCTTGAAAGGGGTTGATTGCAACCCTCGTCCGTTGGGACGCCACAACGTGGAAGTAGGCAAGTGTTGTACTTAGCCGAACCATGGGATAAACCACTATGTCTATCTATGTTGATTCTGTTGTGGTTATTGTGTTTCGCTAAGACTCTTCTCTAGCCACTTGGCATTACTGTGCTAACGCTTAACCAAGTTTTTGTGGCATTAAGTTCAAGTTTTACAGGATCACCTATTCACCCCCCCTCTAGGTGCTCTCAATTGGTATCGGAGTCGTTCTCTTCAAGAAGGGACTAATCGCCCGAAGAGATGGATCCTAAGGGAAAGCGGATGGGGGTCAACAACAACGAGAAGGAGTCTATCTTCAATGAGCCGGAAGATGACAAGCCTACAGACTCGGGCTCGAGCCACAAAAGAAGAGAGGGGAAGAAGAAGAAGACAAGGCGCATCAAGGAGATCGTCTACTACGACGACAGCGATGAATCCACTTCTTCCCAAAAGGATGATGACGACTACGAGAAAAAGAAAACGGTCAATTCAAACTTTTCTTTTGATTATTCTCGTATTCCGCAAAGCACAAATGCTCATTTACTCTCCATTCCACTTGGTAAACCTCCTCACTTTGATGGAGAGGAATACGGATTTTGGAGTCACAAAATGCGTAGTCATTTGTTCTCTCTCCATCCAAGCATATGGGAGATAGTTGAGAATGGAATGCATTTTGATAGTAGTGATAGTCCCATGTTCATAAATGAGCAAATTCACAAAAATGCACAAGCTACTACTATTCTTTTAGCATCTTTGTGTAGGGATGAATACCATAAAGTGAGCGGCTTGGATAACGCCAAGAAGATTTGGGACACCCTCAAGATCTCACATGAGGGGAACGACGTCACCATGCTCACCAAGATGGAGTTGGTGGAGGGCGAACTTGAGAGATTCGCGATGATAAGGGGGGAGGAGCCAACCCAAACGTACAACAGGCTCAAGACCCTTGTCAACAAAATAAGGAGCTATGGAAGCACGCGATGGACGGACCACGACATCGTCTGCCTAATGCTAAGGTCCTTTACCGTCCTTGATCCACATCTTGTGAACAATATTCGTGAGAATCCTAGGTACACGAAGATGACGCCCGAGGAGATCCTTGGAAAGTTCGTAAGCGGGCGGATGATGATCAAGGAGGCGAGATACGCGGACGACGCATTGAACGGTCCAATTCATGAGCCTCAACCCATTGCTCTCAAGGCAACGAGGAGCAAGGAGGCGCTACCTAGCAAGGTAGCACAAGTTGAGGCGGCCGGGCTCAATGATGAGGAGATGGCCCTCATCATCAAGCGCTTCAAGATGGCGCTTAAGGAACGCAAAGGACAGCCTTACAAAAACAAGACGAAGGGGAAGCGCTCATGCTTCAAATGTGGTAAGGTTGGTCATTTTATCGCTAACTGTCCCGATAATGATAGTGACCAGGAACAAGGGAACAAGAGGGAAAAGAAGAAAGCTTACAAGAAGGCTAAGGGCGAGGCACACCTTGGCAAGGAGTGGGACTCGGATTGTTCATCGTCCGACTCCGACAACGAAGGACTCGCCGCCACCGCCTTCAACAAATCGGTCCTCTTCCCCAACGAGCGTCATACATGCCTCATGGCGAGAGAGAAGAAGGTATGTACTCGAAATACTACTTATGCTTCTTCAAGTGAGGACGAGTCTATTGATGATGATGAAATAGATTATACATATTTATTCAAGGGCCTAGATAGAACCAAGGTTGATAAAATTAATGAATTAATTGATGCCTTGAATGATAAGAATAGGTTATTAGAAAAGCAAGAGGATTTGTTGTATGAAGAACATGATAAATTTGTAGAGGCACAAAAATCTCATGCTTTAGAAGTTAAAAGGAATGAAATACTTTCTTGTGAACTATCCACTTGCCATGAGACAATTTCTAGCTTAAGAAGCATAAATGAAAATTTGAATGCTAAGTTAGAAATAGCTAGTAAATCAACATCCTATGTAGAAAATGTTGTAACTTGCACTAGGTGTAAAGATTTTGATATTGATGCTTGTAGCAAACACCTAGCTTCAATTTCTAAATTAAATGATGAAGTGGCTAGTCTTAATGCCCAACTTAAGACTAGCAAAAGTGAATT